>NC_060145.1:486935760-488186523 GCF_021461385.2 Schistocerca piceifrons | reverse complement strand
AGGTTCGAGTCCTGCCTCGGGCATGGATGTGTGTGATGTCCTTAGGTTAGTTAGGTTTAATTAGTTCTAAGTTCTAGGCGACTGATGATCTCAGATGTTAAGTCGCATAGTGCTCAGAGCCATTTTTGAACTTAAAGATGTAAGTGCGAAATACAGAGTGGAATCGCATCAGGTGTACGTGAAAAATACAATTTGTTTCGTATCATAGTCACCGACACCTATGAATACTGTTATTTCGAAAAGAATAACAGTGCAAGTGTATTAAATGCTCCTCAACCATGGATTATAGATAGAAACAAATTATCATTCCAAGTAAATAAGATTTTGCATCCTATAAAGGAACTTGGATGGTGATAATCCTAAATCACACTGCAAATTGTGTTGTAAAGTCCTTACAAATCCTCTGAGCAAACAATAAATATTTTCAGCAACAAAATTTTCACCGCCAACCGCATAAAAACTATCTGTAACATTGCAAACAGTGAGAGAGGAACAAGGAAGTAGAATAATGAAATTTTCTGAAATATAAGTAATGAACTGATCAGAGACAGCTCCAAAATACAGTTACTTTCAGTTTATTTTTCAACAAATATGAGTAATTTAGGTCTGAACACTTCCTTGGTGGATAGACAATAGTTCCCAACAAGCACAATCCAAAACATGTTTGATAAAATCCAACTCCCAGTTTTTATGGGTAATGGTCCACACATGCTGATCACGTGTGATCGCTGCTAAGCACTGTTGCTCATTTTACATAGCAGAACTTAAAAAAAAGGGTGTCGTTCGAAATACTAGCAGAAATTTCTCTATACAGCATCGTGTGTGGCAACGCTGAAGAGAGCGACCAATTGCGAGTCATAAATTGCCGTTGAAATTGCCGGCAATATGACTTTCGTGCGTGAGGTGTTCCCTTATACCCGAGACACAAGTGAGGACTGTGTAGCCACTGGTCGGGGTTTCGTATTGCTTGGACGTCGTTTTGGACAGTGTGAGAAAGGACGAACTTAATGTGATAATTCGATAACTTATACAGAAGTAATTACTAGGTGGACAAATATGCATTCTGAAGTACAGCTTGGTTGTTGTAAAAGTAAGAAAGTGGAATGAGTGGTGAAAATGCTAATTTTGAGCTCGGCAGTTGCATACAGTTTGGTCTGCAAAGGATTACACAAACGGTACGAAAAATTTAATTTAGATGAATTAAGAATTACGAAATAGCAAATTTTTTTATACATAAACATCACCACACAGATAATTATATAAATATAGTAACCAGCCGTTCGGCACGTCCTCTGTTGTAGTGCGTACCCAGTAAATGCCGATAAATTTGCCTGAAATAATCGTGTATAAAATTCTTGGTAATTTACTTTTCAGAAAGATTTGTTTCTGAATTAGTACTGAAGGAACTATCAGGAACAAACGTGATATACATTATGACATCAGACGCGTCCATTACAGAATTCCTGTGAGCAATGCTAAGACTTCCACCTTCACCTGCTTCAGCTTGAGGCAGAGACCATTCACATGTCTAGGTGTCTCAGCAGGCAGTGAGTCAATTTAAGTCTCGTGCATGTGTACGACATGGTTTCCTTCAGTAGTATAGCCATGAGGGGCGTTCTAGTTCAGCCTGAATTGCTGCCAGATTTTCCCCATTGTCATTCCTATGACGTCATCGATGATGTCATACAACAATAGCAGAATTCCATCAGCCCTCTGTTGCAGTCCTGTTGCCCTGTGTGTAAAATGGTGGGAAATTCAAAACAGCAGGTGTTATCCCGTCATCTATGACATCACTGAGGTAGCAGAGCAGTTATCATAACAATAAAATAGAGGGAAGCTGAAAGATCCAAGACGGAGCATTGTTCTGTTGGCATGAAATTGAAAACAGTGAAGACAGTTGTCCTTGTTGATAGTAGTGAAACCTTTGACGTTTTAATTAAATATGACTATCCAAAATGATTGACCTGGTATACAGGTGCAGTCCTATGACATCTAAATTCAAGATGGCGATGCAAGTTGGCTGACCTAGGGTTTTGGTGCTGCCCTATCATGTCAGAATTCAAGCTGGTAGACCAGGGATACCGGTGCAGTACTTTGACATCAGAATTTGAGATACTGATCCAAGATGTCTGACTGGTGCCATCCTATCATGTCAGAGTTCAAAATGACGATCCGAGATGGCTGACCCTGGCATTTTGATGCACTCTGTATGGTTGTCAGACTTCATATGTTCTAAATTTAGAATATTGTTTTAAGTATAAAATGGCCAGAAATTCCAAGATCATTGGTTTCTCTATGACGTTACAGTTCACTTCCCCTAAATTTCAGTCCACTTGTGGTAAACAGTCCCCCCCGTTTGAAACTTCAGTTTAAACCGTTGTCACCCCAAATCTGAAGCTGCCTTTTCCTAATCTTAAATCTTGGGAAACGATTGGAACAGTTATGCCTTTATTATTTAAACAAACATCACACCAGTGAGAGCCCCCATCCATGGTCGGACAGTTCGCTGCTGGGTCCCCAGTCACGTAAAGGCACACACCGAAATGCCATTCCAAGAGCCACATACAGCGGCACGTTCAAGTGCAACGTTGCACACCGATATGAAACGGAATGTGCGCGTAAGGTCGATTGCACAGCAGACGAATGGTTGACGTTCTTGTGTTCAGAGAATTTTAGGAAATTGTTGATCATCTACTAATGCTAATGCATGTACCACATGTGTGACCTATACTTGAGTTCTGCTCGAGTGTTTGGGATTCCCAACAGGTCAGAGTACAGAAAGCCATCGAAGCAATTCAAAGCCTAAGCTGCTACGTTAGTTCAATCAACACCTGAGTATTATGGAAATGCTCCGTGAACTCAAAGAGGAATCCCTGAAGAGAAGACGACATTCTTTTCGCAAAACACTAATGAGAAAATTTAGATACGCGACATTTGCAACTGACTTCTGACTGATTTTGCTGCCACCAATGTACGAACCACAGAGACAGAGAAATCAATGCTCGTTTGTAAGCCGACACTGAGGTAACGAAAGTCATGGGATAGCGATATGCACACATACAGATGGCGACAATGCGCAAGGTATAAAAGGGCAGTGCAATGGTGGAGCTGTCATTTGTACTCAAGTGATTCATGTGAAAAGGTTTCCAACGTGACTATAGTCGCACGACGCGGATGGAAAGACTTTGAACGCGGAATAGTAGTTGGAGCGAGATGAATGGGACATTCCATATCAGAAAGCTTTAACGAATTCAATATTCCGAGATTCACAGAGTCAAGATGGTGGTGATAATACCAAATTTCAGGCATTAAGTCTCGCCACGGACTACGCAGTGGCCGACGGCGTTCATTTAACGACCGAGAGCAGCGATGTTTGTGTACAGTTGTCAGTGCTAACAGACAAGCAACACTACCTGAAATAAATGTAGGTCGTACGGCGAACGTCTCCGTTAGGACAGCGCGGCGAAATCTGACGTTGATGGGCTACAGCAGCAGAGCACCGGCGTGAGCGCCTTTGCCAGCAGCACGACGTCGCCCGCAGCGCCTCACCTGGGCTCGTGACCACATCGGTTGGACCCTTGACGACGGGAAAACCGTCGTGTGTCGCAGACCCCGCGATTCCATGGACTCAAGTGTCGACAAGGCACTGTGCAAGCTGGTGGTCGCTCCATAACGGTGTCGGCTGTGTTAACTTGGAATGGACTACTTAGAGGCCATTTGCAGCCATTCATGGAGTTCATATTACCAAACAACGAGGGAATTTTTATGGATGACAATGTGCGATGTCATCTGGCGACAGTTGTTAGCGATTGGTTTAAAGAACCTGCTGGACAGTGCGAGCGAATGGATCATAATCGAGAGGTCAGTTCGTGCACCAAATCCTGCATCGGCAACACTTCCGCAATTATGGAGGCCTATAGAGGCAGCATGGCTGAATATTTCTGCTGGGGACTTCCGACGACTTGTTGAGTCCATGATACGTCGAATTGCTGTACTAAACCGGGCGAAAAGAGGTCCGGCTAAAATATTAGGATATCCCACGACTAAAATATTAGGATATCACCTCAGTGTATAGATATTTCTTTATACCTTGCTCGATTTCCAGGTGGAACAGGAGAAGGGTTGACTGGCAGTGGTACAAGGTACCCATTGCCAGCCACCGCGCGGTGTTTTCTGGAGCATGTTTGTAGATGTAGGCGTGACCTTACAGGTCTTAGTGCTACAACACGCGACCCTTTCCGAATATCTGTAATTCCTGCATAATGTCTTATGTCACAGTTCAGTTACAGCTACAAGCATTGTTGAACAGGAGATGCGCTGTTAAAGTATTTCTTCTGCTTTATACACAGCACATGCATAGAATAGGAAATAGATATATGGTAATGGCGAAAGCTAAATGGATTTTTAAAAGGCTAGGTATATCATCAACTGTCGTGACTCCAGTATACATCCGTTTGTTTACATTTTCTGCTAACACTGAAACTGTAATACTTCTTTTATATGACCTATTTTCTGCACATGTAGTTGTTTGTAATAGTAGTGGTGAATAATAGTTGCTGTTATGAATGGAAATCTAAATTCGGCAAAGTAAGGAAAGTTGGTGTTGATGAATGTCAGAAAGATCTAAATATAGTATCATACTAGCAGTACTCACATAAGATGGTGAAAAATAAGAAAAGTTTTCACTTGCATAAAGATTTATGTATGACAGTCTAGCCATTACCTCCGGATTATACAAGTCTTCAAACCTTTGATTCTCTTTTAAAGTAGTCACAATAGGACACTTTAGTATTAGCAGCCATGAAGTGGAGAAAGAAAATATGTAATTAATATTTCAGTATCTCTACGAAGGAACGGCGATTAAACATGCACAAGAATTTCGTCCCTAAAAATATTTCATATATACGATAATTCGAGGTTTCTTGGGGGCAGTTTCAATTTCGTGCAGTACAAAGCAAACTGGTGTGTTAACGCAACATAATTTATTAAAGTACAGACTCGGCAATTCAATAAAGTGCAATACAAATACAAAAAAATAACGCTGGCTGTCCCTTCTTTGCCAATAACAAAAAAGTTACATCTGAGCTGTGACATTTATTGCTATCGAGCGAAATTTCCTTCCATTTAACTTTTGAAGTTCTAAGACATGCAGATTCCAGATATCGAACGCAAATTGTTAAGATGCTGTGAAACGCCTGTACATCCACGGCACTTTGGATCGGGAGTTGTCTATACTGGCGATATGCAGAATACTCACTTGTAATCCTTACGCCGTATCAAAGTTACGTGAATTTGGAGAAAATGTATTTTCACGACAAAAATTATTTTCTGAATATCTAAGTGGTCACCTCATAGATATATATGCACATATTCCTGCCATTTGTTAACTGTACGGTTCTATACATTACTTCATAGTCAGATATCCAGCTGTACTCACGATACATTCTCTAGTAAGATAAACAGGATGCTAAATTTCGTATGTATTGTTGTTCTAATTATATTGAAAAGGTGGCTATTGTTTGAAACAAGAAGCTTATTTTTACAGAGAACGAATGAAAAGCAGCTATAACATAATGTAGAACTATGGAACTTCTAACCAAAAGCGTCCATAGGAACAGACCTAGCAACATTAAAAAATAATTTTTTGTTTGGGGTGCGTATTTCAGTTCGTAATTCCAAACATTTAGCGACACAACATTTCCCTCCAAGTAAAGTGAAAGGTTTGATCTTAATACGGTAAGAGTAATTTCAGTGACGCCCATCTTTTAACTGTAAGAAACAAGAGGAAAATAAATTATTTTATTTTGTGTTAGCAGAAGAGCCAACACCGTGTTACGAGTGTAGACCGAAATGCACGCGTTTTAGCTCACGCAGACTGGCGTGAGGAGGGAAGAATTATACTGACGTGAGGTCTGGAACATGACAAGGAATGAGAATTCAGAAAGCGGACATAATTAGTTTGATACTTAACTTTAATCCATTAGTGATGAACGTCGCTCTTGACGGTACATGATTCACAATATTATCTGTTCAGAATACATTCTTGAAGATAGTTCTTATAGTAACTGAATACTGAACCAACGCTAGCAAAGTCGGCCGTACAACTGGGGCGAGTGCTAGGGAGTCTCTCTAGACTAGACCTGCCGTGTGGCGGCGCTCGGTCTGCAATCACTGATAGTGGCGACACGCGGGTCCGACGTGTTCTAACGGACCGCGTCCGATTTAAAGGCTACCACCTAGCAAGTGTGGTGTCTGGCGGTGACACCACATTCTACACATGCTTTAGAACGAAGGAGTACTGTGTTAGAGCCACTGTTCCCACTCCTGTACATGAAAGCTTGGTTGTGGTTACACAGATCATTTTCGTAGCCCCAGGCCTAGCTTACAAAATCTGCTGATCAGTTGAGAGTTGGAGAAGCTTATGACCAAGACGTCATGAGAATAACTGTAATTTCTTTTACTGCATGTGTTTTACAAATATTGTATTTTGATGATATCATGGTTTTAAAGAAGATGGGTGGTATCTGTATTCACGAGCACAATATTTTCGATTCGAAATGACCTCATCTTAAAGAGAACTGGTTTCGATTTTCTTTCACAGGTTTCGTGCAGCATAAATATATTGCCATGTGTGTTTAACTGTACTTTCCGTCTAGGTCACAAAAGGATTCATTGCTATTCATTTTTACTTGTTTCTGCTCGTGTCGTCACCTGACACAAATGTTTAAACTGTCATGTGGTGCTCAGAGTCAAACGAGACACAGTGTTCAGTCATTAATTGTGGAAGGAATGCAGGCAAACTGAGTTGCCAAGAGGAGGTTTATTTTGCAATCGAGATTGAAGGTGAAGAGTCCTCTTACTTAGGAGTGATTGAAAACACTTTTAAAAGAATATTTAGTTGTTATGCCCTTGAATGAATATCCACACAACTACATACAACAGAACTATCTCTCTTGTGATGTTGTCTGTCATGTACCTGCCCGAAGAACATGGCAGCGTCAAGAGCTGGGACGTAACTGGGCCCGGCGTATGGCAGCTGATTAACCGCTGGTGGAGGCCAGGACAGACTCTCCCGGAGTGGAGACGAAAATCCTGGTACTGCCGGCTCGTAGCACAGGGCGTGTACTTCTGATGCAACCAGGTGGAACTGCCGGTGCTGCCGACTTGAGGCGTAGGGCGTAACTGACTCCGCACGGCCCGCCAGTGGGCTGATAGTCGGCAGTGGATGGGTATCCGGGTGGCGCTGCGAGGACACGTGACCTGCAGTAGCAAAAAGGTGCTCCGCTGCGACGGGCACGCTGTCTGACGGCGAGTTTGGCGCCCGGAGACTGTGTGGAGGAGACGTGTAGCTCCCTGGTAAACGGCCCAGGCCATACCAGGAAGCGCAGCACCTCGGCGCTAACGAAGGCCGTTTGCGCTCATACGCCTGGTGTGAAAGCTGCCCGCACAGCGCGTGAGATGTGCGGGAGAACGACTACCAGGCGGATGCGACAGGAACTACATTTTATGCCCGTTATGACGGTGGACACGCGCAGGGAGTATCTTTTCTTCATTAATAAATCATGTGTGGCTGCACAGTGACATTTCATGTGCTGTCAGCTGCTTTGTGCTCTGATTGACTGAAACAAACATCAGGTAACATACAATCAATATGCAGTTTGCAAGTAATATTTGTCACTCTTCATTTTTTTTTATATAGCGTATTGTGAAAATATGCGACGTTTTCGTATCTTTCATTGTATGGAGATATAGGACATGGGACAACAGTATATTAACGGTTAAGGAATCAGAGTGGGAATTTTTCATTGTATAACTGTTAATCGCAAAAATCGTACACTTACATCAGTCTCGACCAGCAGAGCTTTTTGCGGATCAAGTCACATTCAGTTTTAGCCGCCAGCCTAGTGACACTTCAAAACTACAGTTTTCCTTCTGTGCAAAGCTGAAAAGAAATAAATAATAAAGTTATGTGGATACCTTACTTTCACAAAGGCAACAGCCTTGCCGCAGTGGATACACCGGTTCCCGTGGGATCACCGAAGTTCAGCGCTGTCGGGCGTGGTCGGCACTTGGATGGGTGACCATCCAGGCCGCCATGCGCTGTTGCCATTTTTCGGGGTGCACTCAGCCTCGTGATGCCAATTGAGGAGCTACTCGACCGAATAGTAGCGGCTTCGATCAAGAATACCATCATAACGACCGGGAGAGCGGTGTGCTGACCCCACGCCCCTCCTATCCGCATCCTCCACTGAGGATGACACGGCGGTCGGATGGTCCCTGTAGGCCACTCGTGGCCTGAAGACGCAGTGCTTACTTTCACAAGGCTGAAATTCTAAATAAGTTTTCGCTTTCTATAACGGTATGACAGGAACTTGCGTGTATGTAATTTGTGCAGGTGCAGGCTCCCTTAAGAGCTCTCGGAGGAGACACATAATTAATGCGAAAAGTTTAAAAGCATTTCGTAGCCACTTAGGCTCGAAATCTGAATTTTTTGCAGTGAACGATAGGTATCTGGAGTTCGAGAGCACTGACTCAAATAGAAAACATCCACTACGCTTCGGTAACACTAACTGCACATTTAGCATTTAAATTTGCGTTAGCAGTGTTCATTGGTGGACGAGAATGTAACTGCTGAGCGCCTGCTTCAGCCGTAAAGTGCCACGAGAGATGTTGATGAACAAAAATCGGCCAGTCAGTCGATAAGCAAACACCGCAAACGAATACCTCTACAGTCATAGCGGTCGAGAAATGAGAAATACTGAAATCTCCATCCGTGCATAAATCGGCCTAAACCTGTGGCCAACGCTGTGGTGCGTGTGTTTCCATCATACTCAGCCGGCCCCTGGAAGTCTTCCTTGCCGCCTAAGTCGACCAGAGTCTCTGCGTAGGTCAAATCGGCCGCTGCACCTAAGACTGCAGTCACAGTGGCTCCGATATCGGTGGATTCCGCCGACGACCGACATCGGCCGGAGACGGCCGATCTTTTCAGAGCAGTACGCCAGTAGGTGCGCGGTCACACTACAGCCGATCGTATCACCCGAACGTACAGACTTCGGACGACAATCGGCGAGATTCGCATCAGTTTGTTTTCTTCGGTCAAATCGACCGACGTTCTCGCAGACGAAATATGGGGCGTGAGAAACTGGTACGTTTACTCCAAGAAAGAGTGAGTTTGTGATTTCCTGAGGATAAAAATATCTTAATCGAGGATAGTTCGAAATCTATGGAATCGATAATTTTATTACATATTTTAGGCATAGATTATAACCTCAAAAATTAATTTGGTGAAGGGTGGAGTATCTCCAAGAAAGAGTGAGTTTGTGATATCCTGAGGATGACAATATCTTAATCGGGGACAGTTCGAAATCTATGGAATCGATAATTTTATTGCATATTTTAGGCATAGATTATAACCTCAAAAATTAATTTGTTTAAGGGAGAAGGGTGGCGTATCTTATATGCTTAGAGATACCACGTGTAGAAGTATGTAACCGGAATTTGGTTGCAATAATTACACGTCTGTTGTTTGAAACTGATAAACAATATTTTATTCAAAGTAATCTCCATTGCTATTTATACATTTCTCACACCTCTCCGGCAGGCTACAAATGTCACAGCCAAATAAACAGTTCTTCGTTTGAAGCGGAGCAGTCTGCGAGCCATTTTCGTACATTCTCATACGAACTGAAGCGTTGTTCAGCGAGAGCGTGTCCCAGTGAGGCAAATAGATGATGATCGCAAGGAACCAAGTCTGGAGAATAAGCTGCATGCCCTAGTATTTCTCAACTGAACGCCTCATCGCTCGTTCCTCGAAAGCTTCGACAAGCATTCGATGCGGTTCCGCAGCAGTTTTCTTCAAGAGATAACAGGAAACCAACGCTGTCCGCAAATCGTAGTTCGTAGGTACAAAACTCGACATATTTGCGGGCGACGATATCTGCCGACAGGTGTCGGTGTCACGGTGAACGCAGCGTAAGACTGCGGTGATCACAGAGGCACCGATACCGGCGGATTCCGCCGACGACCGACGTCGGCCAAATAATGTTGATCGTTTCACACCAGCACGTCACTACGTGCGCGATCACAGTATAGTCGATCTCATCACCCGATCGTACAGACTGCGGACGACAATCGGTGAAATTCAAATCATTTAGTTTTTTCGGTGATAATGGCCGACACGACACGAAACATGGACTGTGAGAAACTGATAAGTTCAGTCAAAGGCGGAGTTTTTGCCATCCTGAGCATAAAAGATATCATAATCGAGACATAGTTCGGAATCCACGGACTGAAATCGCAGGCTTTTGGAAAGCACGAGTGAGCAAAACCTTCATCGGAAATTTTTTGTATGGATTATGACCTCGAAAAATGTGTTCAAGTGACAAGGATGGCGTACCTTTTACTTAAAGTTATTGCATTGCATCTTTCTGGGTTGTGGTAGGTGGACATTAGCTGCCTACAAATTATTATTACTGCTTACTGGCGTTTTACTTCTTTGGGGAGTTGATTCTTTTGCGTGAAATGGATTGCAGATGTGGTGTACATATACGTTGCCAATTTTCATTGTTTCAGGTATTCAGAGTATCTTATTACAAACTTCATGTTTATCTTGCACACATATACTCAATGACAATCATTGAAGGTTAATTGACGTATGTCTCAACAACCACAAATAACTTCAGCAAAACTGATTTCGAGTAGGCCCCTACTTGTAGACGTTAGATTCGAGGTCTATTAAAAATTCCGATACTCACATTAAAGATGCAGTTTCGGTACAAGTACAACTAGAAATGACACTCTGATACTTGCCATCTGCCGATTACATCTTTCCAATAATGAGGCTTATACCACGTTCTGAAAGGTTACGAGAGTGGTTTCAATGAAATTTCTCGCAGTGAATGGAATTAACTTTACTCAAAGCTATAGGTTTCTGGATCAATTATGCACATCGTTAGTTTTTCACAACAGAAAGCGGTATATTCTTATTAAAAGATGCCTTAAGAGGACCGCATGACTGCTACGGTCGCAGGTTCGAATCCTGCCTCGGGCATGGATGTGTGTGATGTCCTTAGGTTAGTTAGGTTTAATTAGTTCTAAGTTCTTGGGGACTGATGACCACAGATGTTAAGTCCCATAGTGCTCAGAGCCATTTGAACCATTTGAACCTTAAGAGGAACGCCATTACCTTTGTCTTACTAATCAAGTTATGTTTATTTCACTACAGGTTGAATACAGTAATGTACAGTCCGCCCCCGGTAGCTGAGTGGTCAGCGCGACAGGCTGTCAATCCAAAGGGCCCGGGTTCGATTCCCGACTGGGTCGGAGATTTTCTCCACTCAGGGACTGGGTGTTGTGTTGTCCTAATCATCATCATTTCATCCCCATCGACGCGCAGGTCGCCGAAGTGGCGTCAAATCGAAAGACTTGCACCAGGCGAACGGCCTACCCGACGGGAGGCCCTCGTCACACGACATTTCATTTCACAGTAATGTACACATATGATTCACATTACAATCCATGGCTTGCATAGGGATAGTGGGTGCATATAACTGGCACTCTGCATTTTTATATTCACTTTTTCGCAGAAAGTTACTTTTCACAAGTCAGTATCGTTTTTAGTGTTTGGTGACTGTCGACCCACAGTAATTGGGGTCACTCAGCCAACACATGTAATTCTCCTTCCGCTACACCCTCAGGGTGACGATTCGACTCACAGACCACACATGTCACAGTACCTAGTTACAATGATGTCACTGCATAAAATGTGTTCAAGCATCTACGACACCATGATGTTTACCTAACTGGGGCAAAATAAGGTGAGACATGTGCTCCATCTAACAGCAGTGCTGCTTATAGTGAAACTTCCCCTTTGAACAATTTATACAAGACTGTGCTTAAACTGACACACAATGTTTTTAGCGCAACGCAATCTGACTTTCAAAATTCCCTACTAAAGAATGGCCCTGACTAACATTAAACTATACCTTTCACAAATCACTTACCTCACAAAAATCTTCGCTGCTCAAGCTACTGCAATACAGCGAGCGCCACTACTGCCAGCTAAATAAAAGATTCAAACTATGGAAGGCACTAACTACTGATAGGGATAGTTAGCAAATGAAAGATATTAATAGAGAACAAACAATGTATTTACCTTGATATCATCATATATAAATATAGCAGTTCATGACAAATTTCAAAACTCCGCCATCTCTCTCCCCACATCCACCACTGCTGGCGGCTCACCTCCAACTGCGCAACGCTACGCGCTGTTCACATCCAGCTGCCTAACACTACAATGGCGAGTATTACAACAATGCAAAGCAGCCACAGACTGCACACAGCACAGCCAGTGATTTTCATACAGAGATGGCGTTACCAATAAAAAAACCTAAACAGCCTACTTACAATAGCCATCAATGATGAGCAGCAGATCTGCATGTTTCTGCCTTGGACCAGCGAATTTAGAGAAGTGAGTGGGACCTAGTTTTATGTGCAATCATTTTAGCACTATGCATCCAAGGTGTATAAATGAATAGAAATACGTGCATTCTGCTTTTAAAATTACTAGTATCCTGAACTTTCATGGGGTACTATATTCCTTCACGTTTACAGTGTGTGGAAACATTTTACGACCGATATTTCTCGGGACGGTTTTGAATGTTAATAACATCATGTTTCAATGCTACATCTTTCGGAAGTTTGACATGCGGAGGTCCTCAATTACACAGGCCATAGATGCGTGTGAAGATGTCAAAGTGCAACACTTCATTTAGTACTTTAGTGGACTCTCTTGCCTTGAACTCTTTTAACCTTGTTTGTGAACAGTTATAACTATGTTTCTCGTCCCTATCAGTGAATGAAGTGCCTGGAGATAAAACATTGATTCTACTCCATAAATTTATGGCAGCTGTTTCACCAGTGGTGGGAAGCTTTTTTCTCAGCCGAAAACAATCCTACAAATGCGAAACGTTACCTATGTATTATTTGAAGTGCTCTGAGTGAGCGCGCCAAGTTCCGTCACTTTCGACAGATAGCGTAGCTGCAGGACAGTTTGAAAATGGCGTCACTGAATTTCTCACTACAGAGGAGGAAATTGTGGGGAATATTCACAAATGCTTGTGAAAAGTCTATGGGGCATCTGCTGTCGACAGAAATACAGTTTCCTTTACTTCACGTCTGTGGTCATAATTTTCTTTTTCAGCAAACTACCGGTTTCGTTCTATAATGACCATCTTCTGATCTGCACCAAAATGTGGGATAACATTAATACTCTAGCAGATTGTCTATAACTTAAAACAATAAAATAGACCATAATGAAAAGTAGACTGATACATGTACAGTCGTGCTCAAAAGTATCCGAACGACCTGAATTGCATTTTGCCTGATTCGCATGCAACACACATAACGCAGCTGTCTAGCAGGTCCTCTAAGCGCTCCTTGGTACAGTCGTTTGACTATTGAAAATGGTTCCAACAAGTCACCGCTAGAAAACATTGCTCGGTATCGCAATAACTCAAGATGTAAAGTCATACTACGATACTACAAATATCAGGGAACACCTTATCACAGGTAAGACTGTTCTTAAGGATTGTAAGCTCACATTTATTACAATAAACGACGTACCTGAAATGTTACCACTCTCATTATTACGTCAGCTGATAATGCAGGTAGTAAGTTCGTCGTATTCATGATTTACTCTTCAAAGTAACATACCGTACTTATTATTTAACACAAAATGACATTAAAAATTTAAGTTATTCACGAGCAGCTAGTTGAGAATAAGTATGAACTGCAAATGACACGACTAACCGTCTCGTTCTGCATATGGATTCAAACTCAGGTCATGCAGACTAAGCAAAGATTTCGTGACTGAGGAAACTAACAATCATTCCTGATTAGGCATACAGAGAGTGATATACCTCGATTTTAGACAGTATCAGTTAGCAAATACCAACTTTAAATTACATAACGCAAACATTTTTAACTGACTCGAATTCCCACCCAACACCTATTGTCCCTGTTAACGAACTACGAGAGATGTTAAATATTGCTTCTTAACAAGTAACTTATTTGAAATGCCGTGAGATAAAGCTTTGTGTTGGACAGGAATTCGAACCCAGAACCTAATAAGATAGATATCGAAGCACAATCAACTGTGACATATCGGATTTTCTCGGCAGTAGCTAGATGTTTTAACTAAAATAACGAGATGAAACATTAATTTTTTCCTTCCCAGGACTCCGACCCGGCACCTATCGCTGTTATATTCTAGAGAAAACGAACGTTAAATATGGGTTTGTTGCACCAGCACGACATGTGAGCATGTTTGAGCTAGAAATAATATGACGAAGAGTTCAGTGTTGACTGGGAATAGAGCTCTACACATATCGTTGTTGACTTCACACAAAGAGACGTCAGCTACCGAATTTTTCTCCATCAGCAGCTCGGAATAACATCTTGAACTTCAGTTATCTCGCAAATAGTTCTGTGTCTCACTGTGAGTCAAAAACGTCAAATATCGTTAGTGTTGACAACGAATGAAAGTACATTAAAAATCGAAATTATTATCCACCAGCAGATAGGTGTTCTCATGCTAGAGCTTGATAATACATCATGTAATCTTTAGTGCCGGGCCAGGATTCGAACCCATTCACGCGTAATATGTGGAGATGTTGAGGCATCTGCAGTTTTGAACAAACAACAAATTGTTGCCGAGCTGTATTGTCACGAAGGGCTCAAATTCCGCTTTAAGGGCGGTCTGAGTTGCATTCCCAGTTCAGAAACAATTTTATCGACATACAGAAGCTCAGATAAAAGATGGAATAAGTGTCCTGTGAGCCTAAATAGCGTTTGTTTCGTCACTAGAAACAAATAACTAGTATAAGAAAGGTTACTGGTGATAGAGTTTCTACATGTCGCCACTCCAGACTTTATTGTGGCTCAACCTAACGTCTACTTGGTAGAGAAGGAATATCATTTTAATGTGAATCTTCTTCACTTGGTGTAGCAAGAAGAGAATAGAATCTGTCTCTCCCTATCTAAAATCATTGGCCAAAGTTGGACACGAACCCAGACCATAGATATATGAACCTATCATCAGCCCAACAGACCACTTTTTTTTTAACTAAATGATTCCTCATTAGACGGAAATGAAAATACTTCTTGATTCGTACCCCTGACTCTCCGTAGGTGTACGCGTGGAATTTCAGCAGACTGGTGGCTTCAGAGTTTGTCTTCTCGGTGAATAGCTATTGCTAATGTATTCCGTTGTCGAACATTCGTTTTTTCGTCCATCTCTCAAGTGTTATTTCTGTTTCAGCTTCTCTGAACTCCGAAGCCCCGGCCACCAATGTCTCCATGACATCCTACCAGGGAACCTTTTTGGTTTTCTAACATAAAGGAAATTAAAGAATAAAAATGTCTCCGCATTAGTATGGCAAATGATATGAAAAAAAACTAGTAAAGAGATTAAAAGAAGTGATAAAGTAAAGATTCTTGCAATATAGTGACTCTATGTCAACGTTCTTAATAAAAAAACAAGCATAGTTTTCTCTATATTTCGTCGTTCGTATCAGTGTCTGGTGTTCCATCGTTAAATGTATCCAATATTCTTCTTTACTCTTCTCTTTCTCGGATAGGATGTAGTATACAGTCTGGCCCTTTAGCCAATTGACTGCACGTCGTTTTTTATTGGGATAGGGAGCTTCGTCAGGGTTGAGTAGGCGTGTCGCTGTTATCGTTCTTGGTGATGTTCGCATTATGCTTGCGAGTTTCTGTGTGCAGAGGGACAATATGTCCTGTACAGCGTCGCAAGTAAATCTATGCTCGTCTGTGTCGACTAAGTGACATGTGATACAATTCGGTGTTTCAGCCAGGTGAATCTTGCGTAACCTCGAATTGGTCGGGAATTTCGTATTAACTGCCATGTACCAAGTTGAACGCACTGTAGATGAAAGATGCGGGTCGTGAATGTTCTCACAGACTTGTTTCCAGTTATAACCTTTACATTTCTCCTCCACTATATTGCGTGGTTTACTTCCCGTCATTGTGGCGTAAACTGTTTTGACTTTGTGTCGGTCTGCCTCTGGAATTCTTCTTTGTATGTGGCTAAGTTCTAGAATGAAATACCTGAAGTGACAGAGCGAGTTCAGAATATGTTTTACATCGACAGGTGGGTCCAGATGGGGAGGCACTATTTCATTCAAAATGTGAGCCGTCAGTGTGTTAGGTGATCTGTGCCACTGTTTGTATGTTTGACTAACATACAAGGCTTTTGCTTTGAGGTAGACATCTGTCAAATTGAAGCCTCCCTTCCAAACTGGGAGGGTGAGGGTTTCGTACTTTACTTTAAATATCTGACCCCTGGTAACAAAGTGGCCAAGCCCTGCTAACATTTGTTGTGCCATAGTCTTTGGTAATGGCAGTACTTGGGCAACGTAATTTACTTTGGAAATTATGTAGGTATTAACTAAAGACTCTCTTTGAATGGCATTTAGAGTTCGCAGGCTATGTTGCCGTATGCCAGCGCGCATTTTTGCCAGCAGTTTTCTATACTTCAAGGCAGCCGTGCGGCGGATATTGCGTGTGTATTCAATCCCGAGGCAGGTGATCGTTTCCAAGCTTCTGATTTCTAATCCGCGTCCAATGTGCATTAAGCCTGACTTGTGACGGTTGAGTTTTGCCCCCGATGCAGCTTCATACGTTACAATGTGGAAAGCTTTCTCTAAGTCCTCGTCTGTCGTTACTACAAAACTGACATCATCTGCGTACGCCTGGAAAATAATCTTCTGACCATGAATGAGCAGTCCTGGAAGGTCTTGCGTTAGGGAGTACAAGAATGGCTCGAGTGCTATGGCAAACAATGCCATCGACATTGGGCAGCCCTCTCGTACTGAACTTGCGATACTGATCGGCCTGTTTGAGCGTCCATTTACATTGATTTGCGACGTACCATTCATCAGGAGGGTTTTAACAGTATCAGTGATTTTCTGAGGAAAATGCATGGCTTCCATGGTTCGTACGAGATAGGAGTGGTTCACCCTGTCAAAGGCCTTTTCAAAGTCGAGGGACACGACTTGGGGATGTCACAGGCTTCGGCAATCGCTATCAGATCTCTATATGCAGTTTAAGTGTGGAAAATATTTCTATTTGTTCCGACACACGTTTGGTAGTCACCGGTAACGCTGGTAATGACGGAATTTAATCGTTGCATGATGACACGTGCTAAGTAATGTTAAAAGCCGGAGATTCTCAACAGTTCTGCCTCCTGGAGTTTTTGGAACTAGCACCACTATCCCTCCACAAAAATCTTTCAGGCTGTCATTTCGAATGGTCATAATGTCATTACAGAACAGAGTCAACTTACTAGTTAATTGTTGCCTAAACGTGCGATAAAACTCGACGGGTAATCCGTCAGGACCAGGCGATTTATTTATTGGGCTTCGGAGAATGGCGTCTGTTACTTCATCGTCGATTATGTCTGAGGCGAGTTCTTCCGCTTGTTCCGGACCAAGTCTCCCCCACGCCCTTTCCGTGAGGACTGCCTGCGCTGCCACATCTATTGGTTTTTCAGCTAGTAACGCCGTAAAATGTTTATAAATTTCTTCTTGAGTATCAGTTTGTGTATTGAGAAGGCGACCGTCTGCAGTTTTTAGCGCCGTCAGTATTTTAATGTTTCTTCTTTTTTGCTCTTGTATAACGTGGTACATGGATGTTGTCTCCTCCCGCACTGCATTTTGCACACGTGTTCTCACTTTACAGCCTTCAGATTGTTTTCGCGTCAGAGTTAGGAGTGTCGCCTTGATTCTTTTAATCTGCATGTGATTGTACACTACTGTATTATCGTCTTTATAAAGGTCGCGGAGGCACTGAAAATAGAATTCTGTTGTGGTCCTCTGCCAGGCGCATTTCTCGCGAGAGAAACATTTCATCGCTTTTATTAGAGCTGGCTTTGCACATTTTGTCCACCACCACAAAGCCGAATTGTACAGTGGAAATTTCCTTTCACAATCTGCCCATGTGTGCTGGAAGACGGCGTGGCATCCTGGTTCTGATAAATGGGTAACATTCAGTTTCCACGGGCCTCTTGCTCTATACGTACCATGTTTTTCCATATTTATGGTACATATATGTGCTACCTCCCCCCCCCCCCCCCACCCCCATGAACCATGGACCTTGCCGTTGGTGGGGAGGCTTGCGTGCCTCAGCGATACAGATGGCCGTACCGTAGGTGCAACCACAACGGAGGGGTATCTGTTGAGAGGCCAGACAAACATGTGGTTCCTGAAGAGGGGCAGCAGCCTTTTCAGTAGTTGCAGGGGCAACAGTCTGGATGATTGACTGATCTGGCCTTGTAACATTAACCAAAACGGCCTTGCTGTGCTGGTACTGCGAACGGCTGAAAGCAAGGGGAAACTACAGACGTAATTTTTCCCGAGGACATGCAGCTTTACTATATGATTAAATGATGATGGCGTCCTCTTGGGTAAAATATTCCGGAGGTAAAATAGTCCCCCATTCGGATCTCCGTACGGGGACTACTCAGGAGGACGTCGTTATCAGTAGAAAGAAAACTGGCGTTCTACGGATCGGAGCGTGGAATGTCAGATCCCTTAATCGGGCAGGTAGGTTAGAAAATTTAAAAAGGGAAATGGATAGGTTAAAGTTAGATATAGTGGGAATCAGTGAAGTTCGGTGGCAGGAGGAACAAGACTTTTGGTCAGGTGATTAAAGGGTTATAAATATAAAATCAAATAGGGGTAATGCAGGAGTAAGTTTAATAATGAATAAAAAAATAGGAGTGCGGGTTAGCTACTACAAACAGCATAGTGAACGCATTATTGTGGCCAAGATAGACACAAAGCCCATGCCTACTACAGTAGTACAAGTTTATATGCCAACTAGCTCTGCAGATGATGAAGAAATAGATGAAATGTATGACGAGATAAAAGAAATTATTCAGGTAGTGAAGGGAGACGAAAATTTAATAGTCATGGGTAACTGGAATTCGTCAGTAGGAAAAGGGAGAGAAGGAAACATAGTAGGTGAATATGGATTGGGGGGAAGAAATGAAAGAGGAAGCCGCCTTGTAGAATTTTGCACAGAGCATAACTTAATCATAGCTAACACTTGGTTCAAGAATCATAAAAGAAGGTTGTATACCTGGAAGAATCCTGGAGATACTAAAAGGTATCAGATAGATTATATAACGGTAAGACAGAGATTTAGGAACCAGGTTTTAAATTGTAAGACAGTTCCAGGGACAGATGTGGATTCTGACCACAATCTATTGGTTATGAACTGTAGATTTAAACTGAAGAAACTGCAAAAAGGTGGGAATTTAAGGAGATGGGACCTGGATAAACTGAAAGAACCAGAGGTTGTAGAGAGTTTCAGGGAGAGCATAAGGGAACAATTGACAGGAATGGGGGAAGGAAATACAGTAGAAGAAGAATGGGTAGCTCTGAGGGATGAAGTAGTGAAGGCAGCAGACGATCAAGTAGGTAAAAAGACGAGGGCTAATAGAAATCCTTGGAAGCAATATTGAATTTAATTGATCAAAGGAGAAAATATAAAAATGTAGTAAATGAAGCAGGCAAAAAGGAATACAAATGTCTCAAAAATGAGATCGACAGGAAGTGCAAAATGGCTAAGCAGGGATGGCTAGAGGACAAATGTAAGGATGCAGAGGCTTGTCTCACTAGGGGTAAGATAGATACTGCCTACAGGAAAATTAAAGAGACCTTTGGAGAGAAGAGAACCACTTGTATGAATATCAAGAGCTCAGATGGCAACCCAGTTCTAAGCAAAGAAGGGAAGGCAGAAAGGTGGAAGGAGTATATAGAGGGTTTATACAAGGGCGATGTACTTGAGGACAATATTATGGAAATGGAAGAGGATGTAGATGAAGACGAAATGGGAGATAAGATAGTGCGTGAAGAGTTTGACAGAGCACTGAAAGACCTGAGTCGAAACAAGGCCCCGGGAGTAGACAACATTCCATTAGAACTAGTGATGGCCTTGGGAGAGCCAGTCATGACAAAACTCTACCATCTGATGAGCAAGATGTATGAGACAGGCGAAATACCCTCAGACTTCAAGAAGAATATAATAATACCAATCCCAAAGAAATCAGGTGTTGACAAATGTGAAAATTACCGAACTATCAGTTTAATAAGTCACAGCTGCAAAATACTAACGCGAATTCTTTACAGACGAATGGAAAAACTGGTAGAAGCGGACCTCGGGGAAGATCAGTTTGGATTCCGTAGAAATGTTGGAACACGTGAGGCAATACTAACCTTGCGACTTATCTTAGAAGAAAGATTAAGAAAAGGCAAACCTACGTTTCTAGCATTTGTAGACTTGGAGAAGGCTTTTGACAACGTTAACTGGAATACTCTCTTTCAAATTCTGAAGGTGGCAGGGGTAAAATACAAGGAGCGAAAGGCTATTTACAATTTGTACAGAAACCAGATGGCAGTTATAAGAGTCGAGGGGCATGAAAGGGAAGCAGTAGTTGGGAAAGGAGTGAGTCAGGGTTGTAGCCTCTCCCCGATGTTATTCAATCTGTATATTGAGCAAGCAGTAAGGGAAACAAAAGAAAAATTCGGAGTAGGTATTAGAATTCATGGAGAAGAAGTAAAAACTTTGAGGTTCGCCGATGACATTGTAATTCTGTCAGAGACAGCAAAGGACTTGGAAGAGCAGTTGAACGGAATGGACAGTGTCTTGAAAGGAGGATATAAGATGAACATCAACAAAAGCAAAACGAGGATAATGGAACGTAGTCAAATTAAATCGGGTGATCGTGAAAGAATTAGATTAGGAAATGAGATGATGGTCGAAGTAGAGAGGATATAAAATGTAGACTGGCAATGGCAAGGAAATCGTTTCTGAAGAAGAGAAATTTGTTAACATCGAGTATAGATTTAAGTGTCAGGAAGTCGTTTCTGAAAGTATTTGTATGGAGTGTAGCCATGTATGGAAGTGAAACATGGACGATAACTAGTTTGAACAAGAAGAATATAGAAGCTTTCGAAATGTGGTGCTACAGAAGAATGCTCAAAATAAGGTGGTTAGATCACGTAACTAATGAGGAGGTATTGAATAGGATTGGGGAGAAGAGAAGTTTGTGGCACAACTTGACTAGAAGAAGGGATCGGTTGGTAGGACATGTTTTGAGGCATCAAGGGATCACAAATTTAGCATTGGAGGGCAGCGTGGAGGGTAAAAATCGTAGAGGGAGACCAAGAGATGAATACACTAAGCAGATTCAGAAGGATGTAGGTTGCAGTAAGTACTGGGAGATGAAGAAGCTTGCACAGGATAGAGTAGCATGGAGAGCTGCATCAAACCAGTCTCAGGACTGAAGACCACAACAACAACAATATGTGCTACATGGTCAAAGAATATAAGTGGCCATCTCTCCACTTGCAAAATATTGTGCTTTAAATTGGAAGTTGCATAAATTCTGTCAATGCGGCTGGCAGAATGGCTGGTGACGTGAGTAAGACCGGGCGTGTCGCCGTGTTTAAGTTCCCACGTGTCGAGTGGGTGTAAGTCTGTAACAATGTCCAGAAGTTCTATGGAAGTGTTAAAATTTGGCGTTTGGTCTTTTGGTTTTAGTACAGAGTTGAAATCACCTGCAAATAGTACTTGGCCTGTGCGCGTTGTTAAAAGTGGCACGATCTCCTCCTTAAAAACGCTTTTTTCCCGTTCCAGAAGGGGCGTAAACATTTATGAATTTGGTGTTGTGGATCGTCCCCGCGATACCTCTGCTGTTTGGCAATCTGTCGACATTGGCTACGGTTCAAATGGCTCTGAGCACTATGGGACTTAACATCTGTGGTCATCAGTCGCCTAGAACTTAGAACTACTTAAACCTAACTAACCTAAGGACATCACACACATCCATGCCCGAGGCAGGATTCGAACCTGCGTTCGTAGCAGTCGCGCGGTTCCGGACTGAGCGCCTTAACCGCGAGAGCACCGCGGCCGGCATTTGGCTACGGTGATGCCTTCTTTGGTCAGAAGTGCGGTTCCGAGTTCACTGCCACGTCCCGGATTGATTAACGCATTGTAACCTGTGATACGTTCCAGATCAATATCGGCGGCCTCTTGCAACAACGCAATATCGATATCAGCTGCATATAAGAAATCCGTAAGATTCCTCAGGTTTGACGTGCTCCTGATCTTGTTGATGTTGACCGTGGCAACACGGTATGCCTGTAAAGGTGGCATGATGGCAGACGTATGCGTGGCGTTGAGCCGCACCCTTAGTGATGACGGAGGGGCATCAATTAATAGAAGTCGGGGTCGGCATCCACCGCCTTAACAGCAGTGTCAGTCTTCCGTTGCCCTCGCGATTCCGTTTCCCGGACTTCTGACACTCTTTCTCGGTGTTGTCCCTGTACTTCAGCCATATCGTTGTCGTGAGAGCATTCTTCGACGTCGTCCGCCCAGTTACGCGGATGGTGAGCTTCACGCGGATTTGCACTGCTATCTGGCAGGTGGCCACCTGTACCTTCTGTATCTACTGACATCATCTTCGTCTGTGATGGGGAGGGTCTGTTGTCGGAGTCAGCCTCTGAGTCGTCAGTACGGGACTTTTTGGACGTCTGGGGAGTTGCAGTGGAAACCTGAGACGTCACCTCGATCAGCTTCTGACGCACCTGATTGGCCTTCTCGCGCAGCGGTTGCGCTTTTGTGTCAGCACCCTGTTGCGCGATTCTTCGTTTCTTCTGCTTTTTCAGGGAAGAGCACTTGGAGTTTTGAGCAGTGTTCTCTTGAGTGGCTCAGTCTTCGTCCATGGGAAAAACTTCCGCCGCTTGCGGCTGTCCGCAGACAACACTGACCTCGCTGACACCCTGCGTCTCCTTATTTCCCTCCTTAACTTCCTGTAAGGAAGCTCCGAGGTTTTCCGGTACATTACTCGTCACCATTGGTATGTTCTCCTCTTTGTGGTCAGTGTACGCATCTAGGGTGAAATCGACGCTGAGCTCTGGAGCGGTGTTTACACGGGCGGCGGCTGCGTAAGAGATCGGCAACGTAGAACTTGGGCCAGGCTGCTCACGCTCGCCAATCGGGATCTGCGCTACGCGCCTCTGAATACACTGAGCGCGGACGTGTGCAGTAGATCCACATCCTGACCATGTCCGTGGTTGCCCGTCATAAATTACTATGGCCCTGTATCCACTTATAATGATGTAAGATGGAATATGCTTCAGCAACTCGATTTTCACTTGCCGCACACCGTTTAATACTGGGAATATATGTTGACCTGACCATTTCTCAGCAACATTGCTTACTACCGAACTATATTCCCGTAGTTTGGCGTTAATCTGCTCGGCAGTTACTTCGAAAGGCAATTCAAATATTCTAATGGTTCGCAACCCCAGGCCTGCCTGCGTTATTTGTACGTCGCCAACGTTTCCGTCTGAATGTTTGAACTTAAGAGATCCACCACAAGACTCAATAATTTGCTCGCATCTTTCAGCCGTCACCAATTTCAAGTAGACGGTACTACTAACGATCGATAAGTGTATGCCAATTAAATCGTCAAGCGTTAATTTCATAACATCTCGAACAAATAGTTCTACCTCAAAGGATTTTGGTCTAGCAAATTTCGGGTCTTTTAGTGTTAACGCCGTAAACGCGCACTCACCATGCACAGCGACCGCCGCCGGCAGCGACGAAGTAAACACGACCAGCCGCTCCGTACGTCCGCACCGCAGACTGCCCGCGAGGGAATGCCACCAAATCCTCAGAGGCTCATTTTTCTATCATAACGCCGTTGTATCACACTGGCTGAGAATTCTGACACATAGGCTCCCTGTATCAATTTGCAGCATGTTCAGTAAATTCATTTACTTGGTTGACCGAATCACCATGAACTAGCTGCCTCGGCTACCCAGTGCATGCATTCATCTTTATTTTGCAATCACCAAAATAAAATCACGTATTTGCCACCAACACAGAACTGCCAACAGTGTAGGATGCAGAAATTAAAATAGGAAGTGTTCCTTCCCACTTCAGCTACTCTATTGCGCTATCGGTTTGTTGAAAACGTCGTGCAGTGCACAAGAAAAGTTATAACTGTCTGTCTCTCATAAGTATTCACCAGGCGATATGCATCATCCCACAGCGCTGTGGAATGCAGATGTTCTGGAGGAATTCTTCTTGACTTCCGGAGCTGTTACAGCCACGTGTTAGCTAGTGGCGTAATGGTAAGTATCGCGCACGCTAGATAAGATGTCGCGAGTTTCAGTACATTTAGTGCTGTATTTTTTAAAACGCAATTCTGCTGTCTGATAAAATTATCAGTCTAATGGAACTTGTAACATAATTTCCTTCACTTCTCAACCCAAAATAGTCGTATGTGGAAAAAGGGCTAACTTCTGCGACATTTTGTTCTTTTCAGGTTTAATAGACAGCCAGACAGTAGTTGCATCTCGAAACTTTTGTATTATGTATGGGTAGAGCGCATTGTGCCAAAATACCTCGTAAAAGTATTTTCTACATTAGCTGTCGTCTGGTAGTGGCATTTTATTCTTCTTCAAACCTTGTTAGACAGCTTTAACTCAGAACCAGTTTTCTACATGCATGTAATCAATAAACTGCATGTGCATTTTCAGACTGTCATAGATGACATCAGAGAATTCGCATATATCGTTGATGATTAATTTCTCTCTCATGTTTACTTTTGTTTTAACAACATTAAAGGAAACCTTACGAAAAATGTGAACTGTATTATAAAAAATGAAATAAAACTACCCGTGATAACCTTACGACGAAAGTCTGTTTTAATGAAACTGAGTATCTGTACACAAGCGTGCCTCTATCATCACGAATTGGTAAAATACTACGCACTCAGATTTTGATTGGGTCTGTGTTTAATTGGTATGCTGTGTCATACTCAAGAGGTATGCAAATGTGACATTTCATAAATAAAGTTATGTATTCCTAGAAACCCTAAATTTGCTTGTCAGCAGCGGAAAGAGGCGTTACCTGTTGTGCAGCATTGTACGTTTTTCACCATTGCACTATGAGCCGAAAGTATTTTCTTACGATTTCCTTATCGATGTTCGATCTGACTGCTTGTAGCTCTTTCACAGAAGGGATAAAAAACGCTACACTCAGGGAGACTGGAACTGCGAACCATATCAGACGCATTTTCGCAGGTAAGCACGTTACCACAGAGCTGGCGAAGAACTATGTGTTTTAGCTTCCTCTTACAAGACCAATAGTGGCTAGAACTCGTAAAAACACTATTTGAAGGACGAGATTAGTTGCAATTTCCACGTGCAACGACTTTCCTGTGCTGAAAACCGTAAATTTACAATCTTCTGTTACACCTCAAAGGATAATAACTCAGATTATTCAATGGAAATGACAGGTAAAATCAAGTGAATTTTGAGGCTTAATTCCGTGCACACCAGGAAGTAACTCGTCGGTCACAGAGTTGCCAAACATACCTTGCCTTGTTGCCAAACCTCAGTTACAATACCAGCAGGAAGAAGATGAACCGATGTGATCTTACAGCGGGCTGGGAAGTGACCGTAGCTGATGTCTCTAAGTCGCGGCTGCTGTGGCCTGTAATACGTAATGCGTCTGATTCGCATTTCTGTAACTAGGTTTAGGGACTGGAGCGTAGTTACTAAAAATACTCAGAACTGACTGCAAAGTAAGCATCATAAATCAGTAACTCTCGTAGTTGTTTTTGTATTTCTTTCGTAAGTGTACTCAAAACTAAAAAATTCATTCACAGACGTTTTCGTGCCTCGCCGATAGTCGAGCACAACAAACAAATAAAAATAAAAAAGAATGTGTGAGTGTGACAGAGAGAGAGAGAGAGAGAGAGAGAGAGAGAGATAAAAATCAAAGAGAATGAGAATGAGAGAGTAAAAAATTGTAAAGAAATTGAATCATGGTAGGTAAAGAAATATTTCATAAAAATGACACGTTCCACATCATTACGAAATATCGTATTCATGATCTATTAAACAAGAATTAATCTAATGTAATCTAATCTAACAATATCAAATTGATGACTAGCCATGAAGAGCAATGAATTACCGAAGTTTTTGCCAATATCAGTAACCAAATCTAACCTTGAAAAGAAAAGACGACAGTTTTTGTAATAATCCGGGACTTCTATCAAGATCCTTTCGTCCCTGTTAACTAACCACGAAAGATGTCTGATATACCTCTATTCTGAAGTAACAAAGTGTGCATGCATTTAAAAATGAAGTGCATGATGTGAAGTTCTGTGACGGAGATACGAACCCAACACGTAATCGGATTGTTAACTAAGTAAAATCAAATGTTACGTATCGGTTTTTCTTACCAGCTGGTAGGTGCTTCAGTCTAAAATAAGGATACAAACTTCTGTGCCCAAGGGACAATCGAACTGCTCACCTACCGTGCAGCCACGAATATAGCTTAAGTATCAGTTGCTTACTCACCAATAGTAAGATGTATGCGTGTTTGACCAGAAATAACGACACCTATTGCGATTGTTGGCAACACATGAACAGGCATTAAAAATGCACGTTAATTTTCACTAACAGACTGGTGTGCACGTGATAGGGCTTGAAATGAAATTATGAATAATTTTGTACTGGATCAGGATTCGGACCCATATACTTACCTTTAGAGGAGACCTAGAGAAGACTGCTGTCTTCAGAAAAGGAACAAAATGATTGAACTATACTGTTCCGAGAGATTCAGATCCTCGAAAGAGGAGATACGAATTCGAATCACAGTCCAGCACCAAATTTTTCAACGTCTCTAGTTCAATCAAGTGCAATAAAGTAAGAGCCCTGTTGCTTTATACGGCTATCGGTTCATAAAATAAAATAAAATTTTCTAATGTAAGTAAGTTTACTGGGGACTGTATTTCTGTTTACCATGACTTCCGCTATGTTATTTCCCAATGTAAACCGGCTCTGCCCAGTTGGTAATGAAGGAAAGTGATGTTTAATGCGGATTCTGGATTATAACGTCTTTCTCTTGATGTTACCGGGGGTAAAGTAAATCTGTTTGTGCCTCTTAAAAGTAAATGCCTGAACCCATGCATTGCACCTGTGATAGTTCATTCCGCCAGACCATTGTGGCCACATTTCCCAGTCCCAGGAGTGTGCTGTAACAGGTGATGTGCTTAGCTTACAAAATTAGTCACGGGGAAAAAACGCGAGACTGTTAAATGGTTAAGTAGAAGCAAGCTTCTGAAGCGGAGATTATGCTATTCTCATGTCAGCAGGATGTAAAGACTCTTCTAGGCATCATAGGCTCGATGTGAAGCCATTTTGAAATTTTCACAAATTCAGAAATTTCTTAGTTCGAGAGAATCCACTGGGAAGTGTGAAGTTACCGGATAATTCGATTATTACCGTCATTATTACTATCATTTTCTTCATACCGCTGCTGGAACACTGTACTTGAAGATCATTTGATGCCTTTTGGTCTTTATAGAAGTAGTTTCCCAAGAACAGGTTCTTTCCCTGTCTGTTGTTGTTGTTGTTGTTGTGGTCTTCAGTCCTGAGACTGGTTTGATGCAGCTCTCCATGCTATTCTATCCTGTGCAAGCTTTTTCATCTCCCAGTACCTACTGCAACCTACATCCTTCTGAATCTGCTTAGTGTATTCATCTCTTGGTCTCCCTCTACGATTTTTACCCTCCACGCTGCCCTCCAATACTAAATTGGTGATCCCTTGATGCCTCAGAACATGTCCTACCAACCGATCCCTTCTTCTGGTCAAGTTGTGCCACAAACTTCTCTCCTCCCCAATCCTATTCAATACCTCCTCATTAGTTATGTGATCTACCCATCTAATCTTCAGCATTCTTCTGTAGCACCACATTTCGAAAGCTTCTATTCTCTTCTTGTCCAAACTATTTATCGTCCATGTTTCACTTCCATACATGGCTACACTCCATACGAATACTTTCAGAAATGACTTCCTGACACTTAAATCAATACTGGATGTTAACAAATTTCTCTTCTTCAGAAACGCTTTCCTTGCCATTGCCAGCCTACATTTTATATCCTCTCTACTTCGACCATCATCAGTTATTTTGCTCCCCAAATAGCAAAACTCCTTTACTACTTTAAGTGCCTCATTTCCTAATCTAATTCCCTCAGCATCACCGGACTTAATTAGACTACATTCCATTATCCTTGTTTTGCTTTTGTTGATGTTCATCTTATATCCTCCTTTCAAGACACTGTCCATTCCATTTAACTGCTCTTCCAAGTCCTTTGCTGTCTCTGACAGAATTACAATGTCATCGGCGAACCTCAAAGTTTTTATTTCTTCTCCATGAATTTTAATACCTACCCCGAATTTTTCTTTTGTTTCCTTTACTGCTTGCTCAATATACAGATTGAACAACATCGGGGAGAGGCTACAACCCTGTCTTACTCCCTTCCCAACCACTGCTTCCCTTTCATGTCCCTCGACTCTTATAACTGCCATCTGGTTTCTGTACAAATTGTAAATAGCCTTTCGCTCCCTGTATTTTACCCCTGCCACCTTTAGAATTTGAAAGAGAGTATTCCAGTCAACATTGTCAAAAGCTTTCTCTAAGTCTACAAATGCTAGAAACGTAGGTTTGCCTTTCCTTAATCTTTCTTCTAAGATAAGTCGTAAGGTTAGTATTGCCTCACGTGTTCCAGTGTTTCTACGGAATCCAAACTGATCTTCCCCGAGGTTGGCTTCTACTAGTTTTTCCATTCGTCTGTAAAGAATTCGTGTTAGTATTTTGCAGCTGTGACTTATTAAGCTGATAGTTCGGTAATTTTCACATCTGTCAACACCTGCTTTCTTTGGGATTGGAATTATTATATTCTTCTTGAAGTCTGAGGGTATTTCGCCTGTTTCATACATCTTGCTCACCAGATGGTAGAGTTTTGTCAGGACTGGCTCTCCCACGGCCGTCAGTAGTTCCAATGGAATATTGTCTACTCCGGGGGCCTTGTTTCGACTCAGGTCTTTCAGTGCTCTGTCAAACTCTTCACGCAGTATCGTATCTCCCATTTCATCTTCATCTACATCTTCCTCCATTTCCATAATATTGTCCTCAAGTACATCGCCCTTGTATAGACCCTCTATATACTCCTTCCACCTTTCTGCTTTCCCTTCTTTGCTTAGAACTGGGTTGCCATCTGAGCTCTTGATATTCATACAAGTTGTTCTCTTATCTCCAAAGGTCTCTTTAATTTTCCTGTAGGCGGTATCTATCTTACCCCTAGTGAGATAGGCCTCTACATCCTTACATTTGTCCTCTAGCCATCCCTGCTTAGCCATTTTGCACTTCCTGTCGATCTCATTTTTGAGACGTTTGTATTCCTTTTTGCCTGTTTCACTTACTGCATTTTTATATTTTCTCCTTTCATCAATTAAATTCAATATTTCTTCTGTTACCCAAGGATTTCTACTAGCCCTCGTCATTTTACCTACTTGATCCTCTGCTGCCTTCACTACTTCATCCCTCAAAGGTACCCATTCTTCTTCTACTGTATTTATTTCCCCCATTCTTGTCAATTGCTCCCTTATGCTCTCCCTGAATCTCTGTACAACCTCTGGTTCTTTTAGTTTATCCAGGTCCCATCTCCTTAAATTCCCACCTTTTTGCAGTTTCTTCAGTTTTAATCTACAGGTCATAACCAATAGATTGTGGTCAGAGTCCACATCTGTCCCTGGAAATGTCTTACAATTTAAAACCTGGTTCCTAAATCTCTGTCTTACCATTATATAATCTATCTGATACCTTTTAGTATCTCCAGGGTTCTTCCATGTATACAACCTTCTTTCATGATTCTTAAACCAAGTGTTAGCTATGATTATGTTGTGCTCTGTGCAAAATTCTACCAGGCGGCTTCCTCTTTCATTTCTGTCCCCCAATCCATATTCACCTACTATGTTTCCTTCTCTCCCTTTTCCTACACTCGAATTCCAGTCACCCATGACTATTAAATTTTCGTCTCCCTTCACAATCTGAATAATTTCTTTTATTTCATCATACATTTCTTCAATTTCTTCGTCATCTGCAGAGCTAGTTGGCATATAAACTTGTACTACTGTAGTAGGTGTGGGCTTCGTGTCTATCTTGGCCACAATAATGCGTTCACTATGCTGTTTGTAGTAGCTTACCCGCATTCCTATTTTCCTATTCATTATTAAACCTACTCCTGCATTACCCCTATTTGATTTTGTGTTTATAACCCTGTAGTCACCTGACCAGAAGTCTTGTTCCTCCTGCCACCGAACTTCACTAATTCCCACTATATCTAACTTCAACCTATCCATTTCCCTTTTTAAATTTTCTAACCTACCTGCCCGATTAAGGGATCTGACATTCCACGCTCCGATCCGTAGAACGCCAGTTTTCTTTCTCCTGATAACGACATCCTCTTGAGTAGTCCCCGCCCGGAGATCCGAATGGGGGACTATTTTACCTCCGGAATATTTTACCCAAGAGGACGCCATCATCATGTAATCATACAGTAAAGCTGCATGCCCTCGGGAAAAATTACGGCTGTAGTTTCCCCTTGCTTTCAGCCGTTCGCAGTACCAGCACAGCAAGGCCGTTTTGGTTATTGTTACAAGGCCAGTTCAGTCAATCATCCAGACTGTTGCCCTTGCAACTACTGAAAAGGCTGCTGCCCCTCTTCAGGAACCACACGTTTGTCTGGCCTCTCAACAGATACCCCTCCGTTGTGGTTGCACCTACGGTACGGCTATCTGTATCGCTGAGGCACGCAAGCCTCCCCACCAACGGCAAGGTCCATGGTTCATGGGGGGAATCCTTTTCATGTTAATATCAAACATCAGTAATAACTCGTAGATTACATTAAAACTAAAGTAATTGATGAAGACGTTACTTGATAACAAAAACGCGCTGCCTTTCTTCATTTACTTGCGCCTAGAAATGGCTCTCGAGTACTGCCAAACAAACAACAAGAGATCTTACTGCCTTCCGATATACGTCGCTGTCAGTTCTTCCATATGATTTGGTCGACATGACCTGTTTCAAGTTGTGTATGACAGACAATGTTTTAGAAAATCAATTGTTTTCCTTTGCAATAAACTGAAAGATTTTCATTCTAAGCTATCCAAGTACAAAATTTTCGCAATATTAGTTCAAATTTAATATTCGCTTCTATAATGTAGGAAAGTATTCAACAGTTGCAAAACTCGCATCCGACTCATTGACCTTACACTTAGACGCTGACCATAAATTCTAGCTCAGACTGACACCGGTTTAAGTAACCTAATGTAGCGAAGACTGTTTGCCAGTGCTCTCTCTCACTGGAACATACGCAATTCACCCATTACTGTAACAGTAATTTCTGTGTGTATGCAATGCATACAGGTTGTAGAATTTAGTGGTGCTATCTCTTCCACTTCTGTATACAATATGCCTGACCTAAAGAGGCCCTTTATCTTTACAGGCCCTGGGCAGTGCAACATCATACTGACAGTAGTAAAGTGCTTATACTGACAACCTGACTGTTCGTTTTACCTGATTTTGTAATCATTTAAATAAAACAACATGACCTTCCAGTGGGAGACATTTCGTCCCCCTTTTCCTTCTGTGAAATTTGTCAGTAAGCTTTTTGCCTTCCAACCAGTGAAATGCGGTAGAGTACGGCCGGTAAATGATTCACAAACCACGATTTAGTGCCATTAAAACGATTTATTTAAACGTCACAAGACTGCACATAGGTGCAATCGATTTCGAGGTGCAAAGTGTTTGTTATCTTACTTTTGTGACAGGTGGGAATAAGTGATTTCCAAAGGAAACTGTAATCGTGATGGAAGATTATACACCTGAATGTTTGACACAACTGGTAGGAGAAAACACTGCATATTAACCAAATCCCACATCTCCTCTCCATTTCCTCCTATGACACGAGCACGGGATTCTCCTCGACTACCGCTACAGAGATGTTCCTAGCACAGCTGAGAATTGGCAGCATCGTCACAAACATTAGGCAACACTGTGACAGGGCAATTACTTTCGCGTATGGTACTGAATTGACTCGCTAAATTCACTTGATATTCCCTTTCAATTTGAATGACTCGTGCTATGTAATCCTCATTTAAACTAAGACACTGAGACAGAAAATTCAGTTTTTTGCCTGAAGAAATGCTATTCTTCACATAAGTAACAACTTTTATTATCTTTCACGATGCGTTATGAGGCCGAGCGATAAATACCATGATGAGAGCGGCGTACAGGCAGCAGTGTGTCCGTAGCCCGGTGGCACCGCCCGTGTCTCGGGTCATAACGGCTCAATCAGTCGTCAGTTCTAACCATGATAGGGGCCAGCGTGTGCGAGCTTTTTTTTCTGATATATTTTATGGAGCTGCGAATTTCCAGAAAAAATTCTGTATCGAAATCGGAAGAAAACCTTTACACATCAAATCCTCTTGGTAGTTCGACTCAGTAGGTTGTGTTAATGGTCATAGATCTTGGCTTTCTGACTGCCAAGCTGCTTCGCAATACCAGCGTCTCTGACGAAATTCGAATCAGCCATCAGCGATACGAATTTCAATATCGTGATTCACTTAAGACTCACATGCGAGGGTGATAAGTATGAAGGAAATGAACCTCTTGATTACTATAGGGCCTCTATGCTAAATTTCCACAGTAGCAATTAGCAACTCCCTGCAGACATTTGCTAACAGCGGCTCTGGCTACTTACTTTTTCTCTGGGCAGCTTCAAATATGGGCAATTTTGTCGCCTTAAATCCAATTGAATATTTTAAATATCACTTGTGAACAGCGTTCACTTCTCCATTAATTAAGGTATAGACCTCAAAACAAGCAGTTTGCCTGAGTAGCTATAGAGCAGGTTCCGATAGGTATTGTTACAATCTTTTGCATCCATTTACCATAGGGAATCAAAGAAAGAAACCAAACGCATTACATTGCATTTACTCTCGGTGCCTTGACTAACACATATGAATCCATGACAATAATAAATTATTTGAGGAACCTCCCGTGAAAGGAAAAAGAACAAAATTGTAGTGCACTGGATCTGAAACAATGAAATTAATTCTGTGCCACATTGATGTATTGCATTCTAGTATAATAATATAATCATCAAATACAAACGGTTTTCTGCCTCCTTTGCTATCAAGAGTGAAACACAAATCGTAGACAGATTTTATGGGTCACCACTCAACAACACTAAAGCATTTTACGTGGTCGAGAGTGCGGAGTGGAGCAGACGTTGTCGGCAAAAGGCGAGACAATGCAGTGCCTCAGCCCCCGCCGGTAGGCAGTAAATGGGTCCCAGAGAACTCAGACGCATGCGGTGTTCAGAGGCAGATGGTCGGCAAAGAAATCTTTCGCTAAAACATTGTTGGACAAAACTATTATTACCAGTGTGACAGAAAGCGAAATCTATTGTAGATTCTCTTGAATTACACTCATAGCTTCATCACCCAGAGGAAAGGGGCGATAAAAACTTTGTCGACGTGTGCTTTTGGTTACCAGACGTCGTATTAGCTAGTCTCGCGTTTTACCTCAAGACTACGGTCGTAGTCAAGAATAAAGTAATAAGACTGAAGTCAAGACTTCCTCTGGGATGTGCCGCAGTCTACAATGTTGCCAGATCGAGCATATTGCCGGGCATAGGAATCTGAGAGGAGCACAACTGTATTGCCCACCTTACGTGAACGACTCGGCGGTCAATTTATTGCTCTAAGACTGTATCTACAACTTATATTGCACGCTGAAGACCCAAAAGAATTAAAAAAACAAAAGTAGTTAATGAGAGAAACGTTAACTATAGCGTTCGAAGTATTCATAGTATTGTATACGTGTGTGTAAATGCCTTCCAATTCCCACTCAAGGAAGACAAAGATACACAGTCTAGCTTCAATATTATAAATTCGCCTCACTTTGCGGATGAACTCAGAATTAGGTTGATAATCATTTTGAATATTTAGCAGTACTGTACCCATTGGTGTTAAACTCGTTTTCAACCTATGATTCCCACAGCTACAGGAACACTACTTGTGATACCTCATAGACCAAATACTTACGCAGTGCTATCAGACGAAAAGATCAACCTGACACAAACTGTGGGAAGTTTGTTTTACAACCTTCATACCTGGATAATGAGCTTTTTCCTAATTGAGATGGCTGTGAACGTTGCTGCTTGAGATGATTTAGGACGAAACTAAATTCCTTCAGCTACGACAATGTTTAAAGAAATCGTCTTAACGGCATTAAATCGTGGTTTGTGAATCGTTTACCGGCCGTACTCTGCAGCATTTCGCTGGCTGAAAGGCAAAAAGCTTACTGACAAATTTCACAGAAGGAAAAGAGGGACGCAATGTCTCCCACTGAAAGGTCATGTTGTTTTATTTAAATGATTATAAAATCAAGTAAAGCGAACAGTCAGGTTGTCAGTATAAGCACATTACTGTTGTCAGTATGATTTTGCACTGCCCAGGGCCTGTAATGACAAAAGGCCCGTTTAGGTCAGGCATATTATATACAGAGGTGGAAGAGAGAGCACCACTAAATTCTAATCTATATGCATTGCATACACACAGAAATTACTGTTACAATGTACTTATGGAGCCCAATGAGTGAATTGCGTATTTCCCAGTGAGAAAGATCACTGCCAAACAGTCTTCGCTACATTACATTACTTAATCTGGTGTCACTCTGAGCTAGAATTTATGGTCAGCGACTAAGTGTAAGGTCAATGAGTCGGATGCGAGTTTTGCAACTGTGAAATACTCTCCCACATTATAGAAGCGAATATTAAATTTGAACTAATATTGCGAAAATTTTGTACTTGGATAGCTTAGAATGAAAATCTTTCTGTTTATTGCAAAGGAAAACAATTGATTTTCTAAAACATTGTCTGTCATGCACAACTTGAAACAGGTCATGTCATCCAAATCATATGGAAGAACTGACACCAATGTATATCGGAAGGCAGTAAGATCTCTTTTGCCTTTTGGCAGCACACACACACACACACACACACACACACACACACACACACACATCCACACACACACACACACATTCTTTTTTTTTTTTGTGCTCGACTACCGGCGAGGCACGAAAACGTCTCTGAATGAATTTCTTAGTTTTGAGTACACTTACGAAAGAAATACAAAAACAACTACGAGAGTTACTGATTTATGATGCTTACTTTGCAGTCAGTCCTGAGTATGTTTACTAACTACGCTCCAGTCCCTAAACCTAGTTACAGAAATGCGAATCAGACGCATTACGTATTACAGGACGCAGCAGCTGCGACTCAGAGACATCAGCTACGGTCACTTCCCAGCCCGCTGTAAGATCACATCGGTTCATCTTCTTCCTGCTGGTATTGTAACTGAGGTTTGGCAACAAGGCAAGGTATGTTTGGCAACTCTGTGACCGACGAGTTACTTCCTGGTGTGCACGGAATTAAGCCTCAAAATTCACTTGATTTTACCTGTCATTTCCATTGAATAATCTGAGTTATTATCCTTTGAGGTGTAACAGAAGATTGTAAATTTACGGTTTTCAGCACAGGAAAGTCGTTGCACGTGGAAATCGCAACTAATCTCGTCCTTCAAATAGCGTTTTACGAGTTCTAGCCACTATTGGTCTTGTAAGAGGAAGCTAAAACGCGTATTTCTTCGCCAGCTCTGTGGTAACGTGCTTACCTGTGAAAAAGCGTCTGATATGGTTCGCAGTTCCAGTCTCCCTGAGTGTAGCGTTTTTTATCCCTTCTTTGAAAGAGCTACAAGCAGTCAGATCGAACATCGATAAGGAAATCGTAAGAAAATACTTTCGGCTCATAGTGCAATGGTGAAAAACGTACAATGCTGCACAACAGGTAACGCCTCTTTCCGCTGCTGACAAGCAAATTTAGGGTTTCTAGGAATACATAACTTTATTTATGAAATGTCACATTTGCATACCTCTTGAGTATGACACAGCATACCAATTAAACACAGACCCAATCAAAATCTGAGTGAGTAGTATTTTACCAATTCGTGATGATAGAGGCACGCTTGTGTACAGATACTCAGTTTCATTAAAACAGACTTTCGTCGTAAGGTTATCATGGGTAGTTTTATTTCATTTTTTATAATACAGTTCACATTTTTCGTAAGGTTTTCTTTAATGTTGTTAAAACAATGGTAAACATGAGAGAGAAATTAATCATCAACGATATATGCGAATTCCCTGATGTCATCTATAACAGTCTGAAAATGCACATGCAGTTTATTAATTGCTGGTTCTGAGTTAAAGCTGTCTATCAAGGTTTGAAGAAGAATAAAATGCCACTACCAGACGACAGCTAATGTAGAAAATACTTTTCCGACGTATTTTGGCACGATGCGCTCTACCCATACATAATACAAAAGTTTCGAGATGCATCTACTGTCTGGCTGTCTATTAAACCTGAAATGAACAAAATGTCGCAGAAGTTAGCCCTTTTTCCACATACGACTATTTTGGGTTGAGAAGTGAAGGAAATTATGTTACAAGTTCCATTAGATTGATAATTTTATCAGACAGCACAATTGCGTTTTAAGAAATACAGCAGTGAATGTACTCGAACTCGCGACATCTTATCTAGCGTGTGCGATACTTACCATTACGCCACTAACTAACACGTGGCTATAACAGCTCCAGAAGTCAAGAAGAATTCCTCCAGAACATCTACATTCCACAGCGCTGTGGGATGATGCATATCGCCTGGTGAATACTTATGAGAGACAGACAGTTATACCTTTTCTTGTGCACTGCACGACGTTTTCAACAAACCGACAGCGCAATAGAGTAGCTCAAGTGGAAAGGAACACTTCCTATTTTAATTTCTGCATCCTACACTGTTGGCAGTTCTGTGTTGGTGGCAGTTACGTGATTTTATTTTTGTGATTGCAAAATAAAGATGAATGCATGCACTGGGTAGCCGAGGCAGATAGTTCATGGTGATTCGGTCAACCAAGTAAATGAATTTACTGAACATGCTGCAAATTGATACAGGGAGCCTGTGTGTCAGAATTCTCAGCCAGTGTGGTACAGCGGCGCTGTGATAGAAAAATGAGCCCCTGAGAAGAGGATTTGGTGGTCTGTTGGGCTGATGATAGTTTCATATATCTATGGTATGGGTTCGATTCCAACTTTGACCAATGATTTTAGACAGGGAGAGACAGATTCAATTCTCTTCTGGCTACACCAAGTGAAGAAGATATAATGGCATTGTAGTCTGAAATTCACATTAAACATGATATTCCTTCTCTACCAAGTAGACGTTAGGTTGAGCCACAATAAAGTCTGGAATGGCGACATGTAGAAACTCTATCACCAGTAACCTTTCTTATACTAGTTATTTATTTCTAGTGACGAAACAAACGCTATTTAGGCTCACCGGACACTTATTCCATCTTTTATCTGAGCTTCTGTATGTCGATAAAATTGGTTCTGAACTGGGAATGCAACTCAGACCGGCCTTAACGCGCAATTTGATCCCTTCGTGACAATACAGCTCGGCTACAATTTGTTGTTTGTTCAAAACTGCAGATTCCTCGACATCTCCACATATTGCACGTGAATGGGTTCGAATCCTGGCCCGGCACTAAAGTTTTCATTATGTATTATCAAGCCCTACCATGAGAACTTCTATCTGCTAGTGGATAATAATTTCAATTTTTAATGTATTTTCATTCGTTGTCAACACTAACGATATTTGACGTTTTTTACTCACAGTGAGACACAGAACTATTTGCGAGATTACTGAAGTTCAAGATGTTATTCCGAGCTGCTGGTGGAGAAGAATTCGGTAGCTGACGTCTCTTTGTGTGTAGTCAACAACGATATGAGTGGAGTTCTATTCCCAGTCAGCACTGAACTCTTCGTCATATTATTTCTAGTTCAAACATGCTCACATGTCGCTGCTGGTGCAACAAACCCATATTTAACGTTCGTTTTCTCTAGAATATAACAGCGATAGGTGCCGGGTTGGAGTCCTGTGAAGGAAAAAATTAATTTTTCGTCTCGTCATATCAGTTAAAACATCTAGCTACTGCCGAGAAAATCCGATATGTCACAGTTGATTGTGCTTCGATATCTATCTTATTAGGTTCTGGGTTCGAATTCCTGTCCAACACAAAGCTTTACCTCACGGCATTTCAAATAAGTTACTTGTTAAGAAGCAATATTTAACATCTCTCGTAGTTCGTTAACAGGGAACAGGGGTAGGAATTCGCGTCCGTTAAAAATGTTTGCGTTATGCAATTTAAAGTTGGTATTTGCTAACTGATACTGTCTAAAATCGAGGTATATCACTCTCTGTATGCCTAATCAGGAATAACTGTTAGTTTCAGTCAGTCACGAAATCTTTGCTTAGTCTGCATGACCTGAGTTTGAATCCATATGCAGAACGAGACGGTTCGTCGTGTCATTTGCAATTCATACTTATTCTCAACTAGGTGCTCGTGAATAACTTAAATTTTTAATGTCATTTTGTGTTAAATAATAAGTACGGTATGTTACTTTGAAGAGGAAATCATGAATACGACGAACTTACTACCTGCATTATCAGCTGACGTAATAATGAGAGTGGTAACATTTCAGGTACGTCATTTATTGTAATAAATGTGAGCTTACAAGCCTTAAGAACAGTCTTACCTGTGATAAGGTGTACCCTGATATTTGTAGTACCGTAGTATTACTTTACATCTTGAGTTATTGCGATACAGAGCAGTGTTTTCTACTGGTGACTTGTTGGAAGCATTTTCAATAGTCAAACAACTGTACCAAGGAGCGATTAGAGGACCTGCTACACAGCTGCGTTATGTCTGTTGCATGCGAATCGGGCGAAATGCAACTCAGGTCGTTCGGATACTTTTGAGCAAGACTGTACATTTGTGCGCTTTACGTATGAAGAGGCGTACCTGTTTTATAAAAACATGCCCTAATGTACTGCAGCCATAGTGGCATCGTCAAAAGTTAAACACAAAATTAGCACCATCATTGTCATATATACACTCCTGGAAATGGAAAAAAGAACACATTGACACCGGTGTGTCAGACCCACCATACTTGCTCCGGACACTGCGAGAGGGCTGTACAAGCAATGATCACACGCACGGCACAGCGGACACACCAGGAACCGCGGTGTTGGCCGTCGAATGGCGCTAGCTGCGCAGCATTTGTGCACCGCCGCCGTCAATGTCAGCCAGTTTGCCGTGCCATACGGAGCTCCATCGCAGTCTTTAACACTGGTAGCATGCCGCGACAGCGTGGACGTGAACCGTATGTGCAGTTGACGGACTTTGAGCGAGGGCGTATAGTGGGCATGCGGGAGGCCGGGTGGACGTACCGCCGAATTGCTCAACACGTGGGGCGTGAGGTCTCCACAGTACATCGATGTTGTCGCCAGTGGTCGGCGGAAGGTGCACGTGCCCGTCGACCTGGGACCGGACCGCAGCGACGCACGGATGCACGCCAAGACCGTAGGATCCTACGCAGTGTCGTAGGGGACCGCACCGCCACTTCCCAGCAAATTAGGGACACTGTTGCTCCTGGGGTATCGGCGAGGACCATTCGCAACCGTCTCCATGAAGCTGGGCTACGGTCCCGCACACCGTTAGGCCGTCTCCCGCTCACGCCCCAACATCGTGAAGCCCGCCTCCAGTGGTGTCGCGACAGGCGTGAATGGAGGGACGAATGGAGACGTGTCGTCTTCAGCGATGAGAGTCGCTTCTGCCTTGGTGCCAATGATAGTCGTATGCGTGTTTGGCGCCGTGCAGGTGAGCGCCACAATCAGGACTGCATACGACCGAGGCACACAGGGCCAACACCCGGCATCATGGTGTGGGGAGCGATCTCCTACACTGGCCGTACACCACTGGTGATCGTCGAGGGGACACTGAATAGTGCACGGTACATCCAAACCGTCATCGAACCCATCGTTCTACCATTCCTAGACCGGCAAGGGAACTTGCTGTTCCAACAGGACAATGCACGTCCGCATGTATCCCGTGCCACCCAACGTGCTCTAGAAGGTGTAAGTCAACTACCCTGGCCAGCAAGATCTCCGGATCTGTCCCCCATTGAACATGTTTGGGACTGGATGAAGCGTCGTCTCGCGCGGTCTGCACGTCCAGCACGAACGCTGGTCCAACTGAGGCGCCAGGTGGAAATGGCATGGCAAGCCGTTCCACAGGACTACATCCAGCATCTCTACGACCGTCTCCATGGGAGAATAGCAGCCTGCATTGCTGCGAAAGGTGGATATACACTGTACTAGTGCCGACATTGTGCATGCTCTGTTGCCTGTGTCTATGTGCCTGTGGCTCTGTCAGTGTGATCATGTGATGTATCTGACCCCAGGAATGTGTCAATAAAGTTTCCCCTTCCTGGGACAATGAATTCACGGTGTTCTTATTTCAATTTCCAGGAGTGTATATAAATAACAGTATATGCAATATTGATCTTATGAGCAGCACTACCGTTCAAAACAAACTGCCATACCGTAGCCAGAAGACGTTGCTACTGTAGGAATATACATATTCTTCAATAATTAATTGAACGACTTAAAGGGGATACAATCGGTTAAGTCTGTAATGAGCTTATAAGGTATAAGAGCCATCACAGTAATAATACGTAAAGCGCACAAATGTACATGTATGTCAGTCTACTTTTCATTATGGTCTATTTTATTGTTTTAAGCTGTAGACAGTGTGCTAGTGTATTTATGTTTTCCCATATTTTGCTGCAGATCTGAAGATTGTCATTATAACTATATATGATGGTAGTATCTGTTCCCGAAAGAACAGTTACCATGGATGACCATGCAGCTTTGCTAGAAATGAAATGATAATTAAATGGACACCCTGGCTGCAAACAGGCGTTGATGTACTTCATTGGGGACATGTTGAAAATGTGTGCCCCGACTTTTTTTTTTTGTAACCATATATATTTATTTAAATATTTTAACAACGATACATTAAAAAAAAAGACATTTTATTCTATTAATCTATTATCCTAGTGATGGTTGATATTATTGTCATTTTATATGTTTTCGTTTTTATATTTTCCAATTTCGTTTTTCTCTTATTGTTTGTTCCTTAAACCCTTTTACATGGCCATTTGTCGTCTTTTTTTTGAGGGGGGTAGATGTTGCAGGACAGGCATAACAGTTTATATTTGGCATCGTTGCATTGATTTGAGTTTATGTTTCTGTATGTGATGCACTTGTGATGACACAGGCACATTGTGTATTCTGGTTTGATCTCTTCCTCTAGTTAAACTGTTTAGTGGGACAGTATGAAGGAACGTCACCATGATAGGTGGAGCAGAAGTGGAAGAAACTTTTTTTTTTTTTACGTATACTACAGAATATACCTAATTGAAGAAGAGAGAAAATTTTGTCATATTACATAAGAGAAGCAGAAAGGATAGTGTGAGTAATCAATAGAATTTTATAGGCACAAAGTAAAGGAAATCAAAATATCTAATAATAATGAGTAGTTGGCACTTTCCACTAAGGAGCACTTTGTGTCACTGATCCCACTAGGAAGAAACACTTTATACTACTATACTTCACTATTTGATGCGAGAAGAGAAAGCTCTTCATCTTTTGTGTTGCACTTGTTCACTATCACTGCACACGTTATTCTTGTGGTGAGTGTGGTGAGTGTGGTGAGGTGACTGGTGGCGGTGTTGAGGGTCACAGGCTGGGGAGGACTCTGGCGATTGCTGTCTGCAGTGGAATCTGCAGGAAGTTTTTGAAGTTCTCGTGGTATCGCCTGTGCTGCTGGGCCGTCTTGTTCTGCTCCCAGAGGTCCATCAGGAAGGCCAGCCGGTCGGTCTGCCTCCGCGCTACGATGGCGTGTGCCGTCATGGCGAGGATCCAGAGAGTCGCCAGTCGCTTGGGTCGTGGAAATGGGTTGCAGTCTGGGGCGGTGATTGCTTCCACTGTGATGCTTCCCGGCGCCGTTCTGTTGATGTGGGCCACCATCTGCTCGCACGCTTCCCAGATGTTGATGGCATTCCCGCACGTGAATCGGTGTTCGAGGGTGTTGGTCATGCCACATACGTCACACTTGTCACTTGCGACGAGTTTTATCTCCGCCAGTCTTTGGTTGGTTGGTACCGTTCTGTTAATTATTTTGTACCATGTCTCCTTCGCATGTTTAGGTAACACGTTTTCTGAGACGTTCCCCCATATTTGTTTCCAATTGTATTGCGGGAGTTTTTGTTCAATTTTGTTTTTTGCCGGCTTCCCCCTGAGGGCCCAGTATATTCTCTTGGCTGTTCTGTGGCTGGGGTTCGCCACGGTGTCCAGAACGTAACTTTTGTTGGCGTAGTGCAGCCTGACGTGTCGCATTCTGCAGGGAATGTGTCTCGTGTGCGCCTAATAGAATGTATGATGGGCAAACATCTATTAGGCGCACTTCGAATGTAGTGGTGTGGACATGTTGGGAATGTGGATCTCACGGGGAGCGTGCAAGGGATAAGTCCCTGCAGACGCACTATCCTCTGTGCCCGCGGTGGCTCAGATGGATAGAGCGTCTGCCATATAAGCAGGAGATCCCGGGTTCGAGTCCCGGTCGGGGCACACATTTTCAACATGTCCCCAATGAAGTACATCAACGCCTGTTTGCAGCTAGGGTGTCCATTTAATAATCATTTCATTGTCATTATAGACCGAAACTGGCAGTCTGATGACAAAACATTTGTGACCACAGACGTAAAGTAAAGGAAATTCAGGTCACTGTTTTATTCGTCACCATGTCATAGCTTGTGAAAGAAGTACAGTTAGTCGCTGGGAATCGAGGGTGAGGTCATCAGAAGGCGGTTCGGCGGAACTACATGATTTGCAGCAGTCGGGGAGACCGTCCATGGCTGCCAGACCTGACATGTTGCAGCGAGCTGATGACTCCCACTTGCTTGGGCTATTTAAGGATTGTTGAAGAAAAAATGCTGTATATTACTTTCTAGGCAACCCTTGTAATTGAAAACTTACATCTCAGCATTGCTTTACAATTAATTAGGGATATTGAGGGTTCTTTAAGATCGTAGAAATCCCTTGTTCCCAAACACTCACATATGAATATGAGGAGATTACAATAACCACTTGTAGTCTCAATTCAGGCCTATTTTATTCTAGCTCTGAGTGCACCTGGGTCACTGAATATTGTAATTCTGTGGCAGGTGATTCATTATTATAAACGCTACTGTTGTTATACCATTCACCAGCGAAACTGCTTAAATGTGGTTTAGGTGTAGACCAGTTCGAACACTGTAGTAATCTGGAATGGTGTTAACCAGCTCAAAGAACGAGGCTGTTGAGGTGATGACATATCTGATCATTGTGAGCAACCTGGATGCGGCAGCTGCAACAACTTGAACATTGCTGCGAACAAACACAATTACATAAGTACAACATATTTCTTAGAAAGAGAAAGAGAGAGACACACGGATAATTATTATAATGTTACTCACCTTGGAGAGGTGATAACATGAGGGTTGCACCACATTTTTTTTCTTATCTGGAATTCACTAGGAACACTGGAAATGGGACATAACTTTTTTAGGCTACCAAAAAAAAGGCAAATATTAAATGATTCCCTTGAATTATTAACCAATGTTCGAATCAGGAGTTTGAAACATAGGTGGGTTGAGACTTCAAGTAAACGTATGGCTGGATTCTTTCGGCTCTGGAGAAGATTCCAGAATTTGATGACAAGACCTAGTCCTGTGATTCAATAATTCTGTTAGCAGCCATCGCCATGGATGATTTTGTCTTATACTCAGTTGTGCTGGGTGAACTCATCTGCTGTCAACTTCAGTACCAAGATATAGAGTTTGCATTATTAATTAATACTTCCAGAGATCTCAAAAGGGAACTGCTGCCAATGAAAGGAAATGTTGATGATACTTTTAGCCAGATTTTCTTAGAAGCCAAGGTATTGGCTTTGCCCATTGAAGCTGAAATCAAGTAACCATACATTTCTGCCAAGCAAGTACATTGTGCAAATCAGGATACATATGATGATGTAGAGGGTTACTACAAAGTGTCTGCATTCATGTCCATCCTTTAATAGTTCACTGTAGGATTGGTTCTTGATATATTGTGAACTTGTTAACATATCTAATTCTCTTGTACCATCAAAAACTGAACATGTATGTATCATTGATGGTGTTATAAAACTCCAATTCATTTTATACATCAGATCCATTAGCCACCAATTTAACAATGATAATGACAGTTGAAACTCTTACATAAACGTCTGAGTCAGTTGAAGTAGTTGCCTTGGAATGCAATGGAAGCTTTGTCTGTCTGTGACCATCAGATCTATCCTAATGTGTTTTGGTTTCTACAGCTCTTGGCAAACCCACCAGTGACAATGGTCATGAATGAGTGTAGTTTCTCTACCCTTAAGAGAATAAGGACGTACCCAAGGGATACAACTAGTGACACGCATCTGAATGGGCTTACCCTGGTGACAATTCATTGAGAAGAAAGGATTGTTGTCCAACTGTGATAATTGATACAAAAAAAGACCATTGTCTCCTTTTTGTATTAAATTTCTAGTAAATGGTTTAGTTGTCCATTCTATTTGTGTATATTAAAGTATCACACAAAAGTACTCTTTATACACTTCAAAGTAAATTAACAAGGGCCTAGGCCACAAAAATAGGCAATTAATGAAATCAGTGTAGAAATTTCCCTTAGCAACCGTATTACATTTTATTAAAATTATTTGAACATCACAACTTCCTTAAATTGATTTCAGTTGGGTTACATTTTCTTAAAATTATTTGAACATCACTACGTTATAAAATTAATTTCGTGATGTAAGTTACTTCATAACCGCAATAAATCGTTTTTGCAATGTCATTAGTGTTCTAATTAAACACATGTTAATGAATGACACACTTTATTTTTATAATTTTGAACATTAAACTAGCATGGACCAATCATAAAATGAAAATCAGGGCTACTGTAAAATGAAAACCATGAATGTGAAAGAAAAACATTGTAACAGTAGTCTGTTAGGGGACTGCATGTACTTTGTATGACTTGGGATTGGCTAACCCAGGGCCTTGATGATTCTGAAGTATTACTTCAATGGTTGCAGTTTCCATACCGCATGTTTTCTCTGATAGATGTATGTGTCATTTACAAATAACCTTCTACCATCATACTGTCTTCTTCTGTGTTGTGTAAATAGCTATGTGGTCGGTGAATCAATCCATAGACTAATTTGTTGATCTCACAGTGATAACATGAATTTTGTTATAGTACAAACATTAACAAATTGAGAAAAGCTATTAGTGTTCTATGAACTAATGTGTAGTCACTGTTCATATTCATGCCAGAAAATGAACCTACTTTTTGCAGAGGGATTTACCATGTACAGTGTTACTGAATGAATCTTTATGCTTTATTCAAATATTATATGAATCACTAGTAAAAGTAAATATGGGAGTTGGACTGAAAGTAAGCTTGGCTGTTGACATAAAAACAGTCAACAACTATTTGTGCAGTGCATAAAAAATAATAATATGACATAAAATATAAGGTTAACTTTTACAGTCTATGTCAGTTGTTTATTTATGTTTGTTGTTAGGAAAGAAAATTTTATCACTGTAATAAACCAACATGCAAGACCAGTCTCATACATCCTCTCACCACCATCTACCCCACTCTGATCACAAATGTAACCTATCCCATCAAAGGAAGGGCTACATGTGAAACCAGTCATGTGGTCTACAAGCTAAGCTGCAACCACTGTGCTGCATTCTATGTGGACATGACAACCAACAAGCTGTCTGTCCACATGAATGGCCACTGACAAACTGTGGTCAAGAAACAACTGAGCCACCCTATTGCTGAGCACACCACCCAACATGACATGATTCATTCCAAAGATTGCTTCACATCCTGTGCCATCTTGATGCTTCCCAACAATACCAGCTTTTCTGAATTCCGCAGGTGGGAACTCACCCTGCAACATATCCTGGGGTCCCGAAACCCTCTTGGCCCAACCTTCCTTAGTCATCGTCTTTGTTCTTTCTCATCTAATCCCTTCATTGTTCCCATTTCAGCACTACACAGCCCTCTACTCCACCAATGCACCTAGTACTTTTACTTATCTCCTTTTCCACTACCCCCGTCCCCTCCCCGGTCTCCCCCAATCTCTGTTCAACCTCCCAACTGCACCTAGATGCCCTACATTCTCTTCACCTCATCTCTGCATGCTCCCACTAGCAGCACTTCACCATCCCCCACTCTGCCCCTACCCCTACCCACACTAGCCTCCTTCTTACCCCCACCTGGTTGCCTCTCCCATGATGTGCTGCTGCTCATAGTCTGGCTTCAGCTGCCAGAGACTGTCATCATGAGCACGTGAGTTGTGTTTGAGTGCGCGCACGCGCTCGCTTGTGCGTGTGCGTGGTTGTGCCTTTTTTTTTTTTTTGTGTGTGTGTGTGTGTGTGTGTGTGTGTGTGTGTGTGTGTGTGTGTCATGGTCTCTTGTCATTTTTCAACAAAGGCCTTGTTGGCCAAAAGTTCATTTTGTGACTGTCTTTCTGTTGTGTCTATCACAAAGAAATTCATGTCGTATGTAAAGCCTGGTAGTGGCACCAAAGTTGTATTTAGTCCCTAGTGAATGAGTCGGGAACTGAAACTGGGAGTAGTAAAGCAAAAGCAGGAGAATTGCCCCTATATAATCTTCATAGCACTGAAAAGATGAGTGAAATAAGTATTAATGTCAGTATTGTTGAGAAATGGCTGAAATTGTTGAAACTGAGTAAAGCTCCATGGCCCAGTGGAATCCCTGTCAGATGCTATACAGAATCTGCAGGTGAGTTAGCTTCTCTTTTATCTACAATCCATCATAGATGCCTTGAACAGAATACCATGCCCATTTATTGGAAAAAGCAGAGGTCTCACCTGTCTACAAGAAGAGTAGTAGTTCTCCAAAAAACTACTGTCCAATATCACTGATGCAGTGTGCGATTTGCATTAGACCATCCCCTCCTCTGGTTTTAGTTTATGCATCCCAACCTGTGATGTTTATTTCCCAAACACTGGTGTAAAACTTTACATATAATTTAAATTTGTGGAGCCCAACACTGAAAGTTTTTAATAAGTCTTACTATTAATATTATTAATATGTTTCAGTTTTCTATCATCAGAATAAGTACAACTTTTCACAAATATGCCTCTACTTTTTGTATTCCCCTCTTATATCTGTACCTGTATGTAGATGATTTTGTAAATCAGCTTTACCTATAATGTACTTTTAAAGATATAACAAGGGATGGCTTTTATGATAGTGCATACACGTCAATAGTGAGTTTCAGCATTAAAATCTATTTATAAATAGCTGTTTAACCATGCGTAATGCCACAGTCCAAGCTAGTAACATATTTAATTCTACTAACCCCCTAAGACATCCCCCCTCCCCCCTCCCCCACTGGTAAAAGCACAAATCGCACCCTGCACTGATGTAGATTTGTTGTAGAATCTTAGAACATATTCTGATCTCAAACATAATCAGGTACCTTTAACAGAATGACTTCCTCAATGGCAACCACCATGGTTTCCAAAAATGTTGACCATATGAAACCCAACTCACACTTTTCGCAAAAGACATACTGAAAGCTTTGGATCTAGATGACTCAGTACCACATCTATGCTTATTGCCAAACGTACGATCATATGTGGCATCAAGTGAAATTTGTGAGAGGTTTGAGGACTTTTTGGTAGAGGAAGACAATCATCATCATATGTAAAGGTACCTTCAGGTTTGCCCCACTGATGCCTGTTGAAACCCTTGCTGTTAATGCTGTGTACTAATGACCCTGTAGACAATATTAATAGTAACCTCAGATTTGCTCAAATGATGCAGTTATTTGTAATGAAGTAGTGCCTGAAAGAAGCTGTATAAATATTCAGTCAGATCTTGATAAGATTTCAAAGTGCTGCAAAGATTGGCAATATGTTTTAAATATTGAGAAATGTAAAATTGTGCAGGTCACAAAATGAAAGAACATAGTGTCCTATGACTATACCCATGAATCACTGTTGCAGTCAGCCAACTCATTTTTTTATTGGTCCTGTTGTCTACATAGCAGCTTATGCATAAGACATTGGACAAGTCAAGTTATAAATATACAGGCTGAAAGTCATTTCAAGGCATACATATTCAAGGTTACAATACATAAGTATTTATATAACACATTTCATAAATTTAAATATTCTTCAATGGAGTAAAAGCAGTGATGCTGTAAATATGACTTTAGAGATTTTCCAAATGTATTGACCTCAGTGATAGCTTTTATGTTTTCGGGAAGTTTGTTGTAAAGCTTAACTCCCATATGAAAAGTACCTTTTTGGCACGGTGCTCTGCTGATTTGAGTCATATGTAAGTTTCTGTTTTGTCTGTTAAAGTGATCATGTATATCATAGAAATACCAGGGTCTAACACTGTAGGGATATGAAATGTGAGGATCACATAGGCTCAGTATTGGAGAAAGGAGATGATAGATTTCAGTTGATTGGTAGAATACTGCATCTACACAAGAGATTGCTTACAAACCACCCATGCCACCAGTTCTAGAATATTGCTCAAGTGTGTGTAACCCATAAAAAGTTGGATAAATGGGGGATATTGAACAATTACAGTAAAGGGCAGTTCAAATGTTCACAGGTTTGTTTGACACATGGGAGACTGTCGTAGAGGTACTGAAGAAACTGAATTGGCAGACTCTTGGAGACAGATGTAAACTATCCTGAGAAAGTCTTCTAAGAGAGTTTCTAGAACTGGCTTGAGTGAGTCTAGGAAAATCCAACGCCCTACATGTTGCTTACACAGGGATTGTGAGAACAAGATTAGAATAATTACAGCATGCACAAAGGCATTCAAACAATCCTTTTTCTCTCACTCCATGTGGGAATGGGACAGAAAGAAACCCTAATAACTGATACAATGGCTCATACCCTCTGCCTTGCACTAGTTACATTATGGAGGTAGTATCAGTAGATTCAGTAAAACATTCTGGTGCATCTTTATGCACTGTTCAAACTATTCACACAATATGTCAACAGATAACATTTGTAGACACCCTATAAATTCTGGAAATATAATATGTATTTTACAGTTTATCGAAAATTATTGACACACTTCGTTGTCAGGAATGGTAGGAAGTGGATGTGTTTTGAGGGTCACTCAAAAACATGACTAATATATGTGAATATTGCAACCAACAGTGAAAGTGTACCAGAACTTGAAAGTAACTCATTAGATGGAAAATGACATCATGACCAAGACGTATTATTTAAAGGCAAATGTCAAACCTCTTACCAGAGTTTGTGTTTATAAACTTGCACAAGCAGCAGCAGCAGCAGCAACAGCCAGGCAGACATCAATCATAACTTCAACAACATTAACTAAAAATTAATTCAGCTACGCATTCTTCACTTTGCCCAAATTTAAATACTTTAGTGTCAAAGACGAGTACTGGAATCTGGTCATTCCCAAAAAGGCATTAGGGATGGATGAATTGACGTTAGACACTTCACTGTGATCTGTAGAGTATAGAGGAAGATGTAGACGTATTTCCAAGAACCTATGTTTGACAATAGCTGTGCGGGATTAACCGAGCAGTCTAAGGCACTGCCGTCGTGGACTATGCGGCTGGTCCCGGTGGCAGTTTGACTGCCCCCTCGGGCATGGGTGTGTGTGTTTGTCCTTAGGATAATTTAGGTTAAGTTGTGTGCAAGCTTAGGGACTGAAGACCATAGCAGTTAAGTCCCATAAGATTTCACACACATTTCAACATTTTCTTTGACAATACAGATATGATGAAACTGGTGTAAAGTTCATGATAAGGCTAACCAAAATGATGATAGGAACAAAGAATACATAAGATGGCACTGAGAGTCACTGAGGAGAAAGACAAGTGTGCTTTGAATTCAGAGTGGAATGAAAAGGGAATATATGAGTGACAAAAACATGAATGTTCAGTGAAAACAGTTGTAAAGGATATGTTTTTGAGATCAGTTTAAACTTAAGACCAGTGTGTGAAGTGATGTATTGCCAAAACAGACTCATATGGTATGTAATTTTGTAAACTTCTTTATTTTATACATATTGTTTTGGATCTGTGAGAAAGAACTTTAACTGCTACCTCATTTATGTGAAACAAATAAATTGGACATAACACTTCCTCTGTATGCAAAGTAAGAAGATGTATACTTAAATTTCTCAGTCTTATGAACTGCCTTCTTATGAAGAGTACAAAAGTTCAGTAAATTACTTTTGTAACAGCCTTTTAAATATGTCACTATCTCATTAGCCTTTTCGAGGCAATAAAATTCATAAGATTACACAAACACAATTCTGTGCAACTTTGTGCACCATTGTGTGTGTGTGTGTGTGTGTGTGTGTGCGCGCGTGTGCAGTTGGATGGGGTGGGAGGGGGGTCAAGGTAGGGTTGGGTGGGATTTTTAATGAGACTATACCTTTGTAATCTTGGAATATTGTAGAAGACAGTACAGCTACAATCAGTCATACATCAGGATACATAATTTATTCCTGTTATTTTTCGTAGCTTTGGCAATGAATATTTTTCTGGATGTGAGACTACTGATTAATATGCGTGTCCAGAGACCTATGTTTCTCTACAGCATGTTATTTACTATTTTTTATTCTGAAAACCTTTCAAAAAAACTACCTGATTGTTCGAACTTAAGAAAATCTAATTGTACCTCTGTGTATTGAGGATCAATTTCAATCATATTCCATACACTGCCAATATAAAAGTATCTTTGGTTTATGTTGACAGTTTAGTATGCTGCAAGTTACAGGCGTGGGAAGTTGGTTGTGAGATGGTAGGATATGAAGTTGTAATGTAACTCATTTCTGATGTATCATTGTGGGATGTATCATTACTGTTTCATTAAGTGTAAAGAAAATGTCTCATGGATTATTAAATGAGATGTATCTGGTGTTTCATTTTAGTGATGTTACATTTAATATCCGTTTGTATAATTTTGAGGTCACAGGTACTCTGTATTATTGAGACTGATAAACGAAGAAGTTGTGCTGCAATATTAACAGCAGGAAGAAGATTAACATAGTGTCATTAAACACTTACAGCACCCATGAAACGTCTCAGCAAAGTAATATTGCAGCTTTTTTTCCAGGAAAATGAGCTACAACAACATCTACTACAGCACTGAACAAATAGATGAGTATTGTTTTCACTAATGACATTCTACAATGAACAGTTTTAGCAGAAATTGTGTAAGATTCCTTGTCATGCTATTGATTTTAATCTTTTTACATCTGTATAATTCTGACAGAATTGTATTTAAACATTATTTCATCAGCTACTTAACAATATTTCAATGTAACAGTAATCTGTAACTGCCACTTCCCTGGATAACTTTATTTTATTTCATGTGGTATAAATGACAGTAATATGACTTTTGATGCTTTAACACAGTCTATAATCATATACTAAAGTGTTATTGTAAAAAATGCAGTACAACCATAGAAATACCCGAAACTAGCTTTAAAAAAATGAAGAGAGGTTAAGATGCTGGTTTCGATGAATCAGGAGTTTATTTTGATATACACTCCCCCCCTCCACTAGAATACAGCTCACGGAATGTTCATTCAACTTGCACATTACACTGGCTCAAATATCAGCCATATCCTCAACCATTGACACTTCACGTGAATTTCTGCACTTTCTTGTTTTTGGTATGTTCATACCGATAACACAATGTCTCATCACTAGACCACGGATTTTTAGGTGGTAAAAAAGTGTGTTTTAGGCACCTAAAATAGGCTCCTTCAGTAGTTCATTTAGGCTACATAAAACCTAAAATAGGCTCTAATAAAAATGATGCAGAGAAAATAAAAATAAATTAAAATACACAGTGTTGACAGCATGAACATTATATTAGTCATTAAAACAAGAAGAATGAATATTTACACAGTTACAGAGCACAGCAATCTACAACATTAATGTTGAACATAACTCCAAATATTTTTGAGTTCCGTAAAAAAGATGTGGCAATAGTTTAATTAATACATTCGTAGTTTCGCATATTCTGACCATAGTTGGCTTCACAATAAATAGCCAAAATCTTTTCTAGGTTTTCTAGTGAAAAACTGTGGCGCTTGTCTGTCAGAATCCATTTATACGCTGAAAAAGAACGTTCTACATCAACAGATGTGACAGGGGCGTACTTCATGTTGGACAGGAATGCTGCAGTCAGGAGTGCTGGATTTTCCACTAAGTATGTCGGCAGCTGCACACAACTCCTTCAGGCCAGTGTTCTTCTGCAAAACCGTTTGCATTTTTGCCCGTACTTTTTCCCCTACTTCACCTGGCTCTTCATTAATTTTCATTTTGACATCTTCAAGCAAAGAAATATTGTCGTAGATAGGTCTCCCTGAGCCTTCTAATTTGATATGACTGCCTGTAGACAGCAGCGAGAAAATGTGCGAAGGGCAGTAATTTAGCTATAGAGGGCGTCTACGATTAACATTGTGGTTTTTTAATCTGTGCTCAGCTTAAGGCCTATGAAACCATTTCTTTGCGAAAATACACAGCAGGCCAGAATCCTACGAACGAAATATTTTCAAATATAACGCTTGGTACTCCCACGTTCGATTCTAATGTGTAACTCAAATCTTTGACCGGTTCCCATACGCTCACCGAAGTTAGGCACTGTCGCGCTCGGCGCGTACTTGGATGGATGGCCATTCAACCGTGCCGAATGCTGTTGGTAATAAGGCAAGCAAAGGAATTGTAAACAGTCTCTAACGACCTTCGCCTTCGATGAGACATAAAGCCCTAAGTTTACTTCCTTTTTCTAATCTTTGAAAACGCAAGAACTCTATGTCAGATTAACGAAATAGGTACTATTTAGGATTTTGGTGCCAAAATAGGCAAAATTAGGCGTCAACGTCAAAATACGCAATTTTAGGTCCTATAGAACTAACAATATTCAGTTTAGTTAGTGATGAAATGCATAAGTACCAACTTATATGCTAATTGGAGCTTAGGAAAAAAAACAGGTTTTAACCTAAAGATCCATGATCTATTTTTTACATATAAATAATAAAACACCTATAAAGAGTATTTGGTATTAACAGGGATAGCGATATAAAAAATAAAAAAGACCGAAGTATTAGGCAAATACAAAGCATGAGCGCATATCAACTAGCCACCTTGCTGCACGCTGGGCAGCAAATAGGAACTCAGGAACAAAATAGGTTTTTACCTAAAATCCGTGGTCTACTCATCACCTATGATGACTTTTTTTCTTAGAGAAGAATTGTCCTCATTTTTCATTCCAATCAAGTCGCAGCAGGCACCCAAGCATTTTGTTTTTGTTTGGGAGATAAGGTGTGTGGGCAATCTCTGCACACATGTTTCTCTTCTTCAAAAGATTCTGCAATATGTCTTATACACATGATTTAGAGATGTTGCACCATTGCTATTTGTGACACAAAATGCTACATCCACAAATAAACTATTTACCACAACTTGCTCACAACTGACTAGTCAAATGCACGTTTACAGTTGTTAGTTCAAGCTGTTACCACAATAGTCCACTGATCCCAATTATTCACTTGGAATAAAATCAGTCTCTGTACTTTTTGGATGTATGCTGATTTCAAGTGCAAGGGCAAATATAAATGTTTCTCATTGATGCAGAAGCTAAAAGTTTTGTGGCCAAATGGATAAATAATAAGTTATTTATTCCATCAGAGACTTTTTTTGCCTAAACCACTATAAAACAATGGAAACTCCATGTAGGAACATCAACAATGTAGGAGAAGATAGATTGCTACTTACCATTAAGAAGACAGGCACAACTAAATGATACTTACACAAAACCTGTGGCCACAGTTTTTCTGAACTGCACAAATGGGTGTTATCCTTACAACACATTTTGCGTTCCTGTAACCATCCCGGCATCAACCTACGATAACATACTGTCCTCACACACTGAACCCAACAGTTTCCACCCCTTGTGTCCTACCATCTCCTCCCCATTACTGTCTCTCAGCTACTTTGTTTCTCACCCTCTGTCAATGTACCCACCCATCATATCCCACCACTCTCCTTTTTGCTCCTTTCTTCCCCATCTTGCCGCCCCACAACCTCCTGACACTGTGCCTGTTGGCATTCTAGTCCCTGCAAACACCACCAGACAGAATTCCTCTGTCCCCCCATCCATACACTACTATCCCTTCCCCTTCCTGGCCTCCTCCACAATGTTGCCATCATCGCACATGGTCATGTGTGTATGAGGTATGCTTGTGTGCACCTATGAATGGTGTGTGTTTCTCTGCTGCTCTTTTGCTGATGAAGGCTGTGGCTGATGAAAGCTTTGTGTAAGTGTCTTATAGTTGTGCCTGTCTGCTACTTAACATATCTCCTTTATGGTAAGTAGCAATCTATCTTTTCCTGTATTCTTACTAACCTCTATAATATTCATGTGTGCTAGATGATAAATTGAAGCAGATTCAATGATAAAAAAACGTTACTGTTGTCTTGAGAATGGTGTTCTGGCTCCAAAAGGCGCTGTACTGAAATGGAATAATAAAATAGTGTCACTGAGGATTGTTTATTACTAATGAGAATATTCATAACATATAAGAGACAGTCCTGTACAGCCCATGATGAGACATCTGTCAAATTTGTAAATAAATAACAACCAGACTTTTCCTCTTATAAATATTACTATGTGAAATACACTATTGTAAACAGTATTTTATCAACATTCTGCATTTCTTCCACCAAACAGTTTTAGATATATGGCTATCACAATATTCACTCAGTGTGTGCTCAAATGAAACAAATCCAGATATGTCACACACAGTTCACTGCCACAGGGTGAAAATGTAGAGACATTAATTAAAAGAATACTTATCTTGGACGCTCTTGTGTCTGTCGTATTCAAAACTAAACAGATGTATCATGTCTGTTACTGTAGATTAGAAACCCATAGATGGAACTCACCTCCAGGTGTTGCAGTCTTTTGATGATGATGCTGGGGTCACACAATTGGTAGCCTTCACTAGTCTCCTGGTCAAGGAAGTGCTGCATCTGCTGCACCACCACCTTCACTCTCCTGCTGAGCATGTTTATGTCCCCATCTGCCAGAGAGTGCTTCTGTAGGGGATCACTGACAGCCATAAGGTAATATGAAATTATATGATAGCAGGTGTAGCTGTAAAATAAGTGATAGAGTTGAAACGTTATAGTACTGAAGTCTCTCTTGTAAAATAAGAAAAGGGAGTGGGAGACAGGTACAATTTTCTAAAATTAGTTGCAACTTATTTAAAAAACATGCTGGCATAATTCAAATACTTAAAACATTAGTTTTTTAAAAAATTGTCAGCTTTCAAGTCACTTCTTTTTAACTCAGAGAAAACAATATTATGGGAAGGAAACTTGCTACTCACCATAAAGCGGAGATGCTGTCACAGATAGGCACAATAAAAAGACTCTCACAATTAAAGCTTTCAGCCATGGTCCTCTGTAAACAGTAGATACACACACACACACACACACACACACACACACACACACACACTACTCACACATACTCAGGGTGATTTCAGTTGCCTGAGACTGCAGTCATGTGTGTGAGTTGCATTTGCATGTGTGTGTGTGTGTGTGTGTGTGTGTGTGTGTGTGTGTGTGTGTGTGTGTGTATGTGCATGCATATGTTTATCTGTTGCTGATGAAAGCCCATGACCGAAAGCTTTAATTGTGAGAATCCTTTTGTTGAGCCTATCTGCGAGTCAGCATCTCCGCTATATGGTGAGTAGCAACTTTCCTTCTCATAATATTGTTAGATTCCATCGTGGATTTTAATTTGTTTAGCACAGAATAAATAAAGACATTGAATACCACAAACAGAAAATAAAGTCATTTTACTTAGAAAGATTTTCCTTCTTCGGTCAATACCTCCCCCTATAATGCAGAGTATTTTTCATTGCTCATACCAGGTTCCTGTCATTTCACTCACAAGTTAAGTGTGGGAATAATAAGTGCTTATATGCCTCTGTGCAGGCCATCATTTCTAAATTCATTCTCATATTCATTGTATAATATATACATAAAGCACTGAATAATATTTGCAAATACTTCCCATATAACACATTCCCAGCTATTTTTATCTTGACTTTTTAATTACTAACACCACATTATTAGTTTTATTACAGATTTATAGTCTAGGCTGTTAGTTCAGTTTTAACTTTGAACGATTTTATCAAATTTCTATCTCTTGCCTCAAAGAATGGAGTGACTTCTCCTTCCCTTTGGCATCTGTCCTTCAGCTTTGTGTCTTTCATTACCCTCTCTCATGAAAAGTCTCAAGATACGTGTGCATTTTTGAAAATCATTGTTCTCTCTCTCTCTCTCTCTCTCTCTCTCTCTCTCTCTCTCTCTCTCTCAGACACACACACACACACACACACACACACACACACACACACGCACACGCGCACACACACACACACACACACACACACACACACACACACACACACACACACAAAATATGAAATCTTGCTTCTAGAGACAAAATTACCTGTAATGTAACTGCAAGATAAGATTTGGTTAGACAATGTTAGCATTAGATGCCATGTGGTAAGTGAACTATGAGAAGAAGCTGAGAGAAAACAATTTCTAGATATGTGTCAAAATAATACTGATATGTCCCATTGATATGCTATGTTAAAAACTATTCTAGGCAAAACATAATCTCTTTTAACTCTGATGGCTAGTGTTTTGAGACTCTCAGCACATTAGAAACTGAAATCATCCTGAAAATAAATCATTTAATAATTCATTAGCTTCTCAAAATTAAACAATTTTCCATCCTCATATTTCAGGGTTTTTTTCTTTCTTTTCTTTTTTAGTCTGAAATACACAATAGAGTGTACTGTCAAAAGCTTAAGGGATATGAATGGATGGTTCCTCAACTTTTTCTGGAAAAGTCACTCCCTTTCAGTCACTAATAGTGTCACAATCTACAAATTGTAATATTAGATAACCACAGCCTGTGTTCTGGTATTCTGGTTTATCACTACTTATTACAATATGAATTCCATGATAACATTTTACATAAAACTGAAAGTATTACACAATTTAGAGACATATTGTAAACCAGTGTACACCAGGACACCAAATACTCAGCCATTTTAGTCAGAGGTACCTTTTCTGCTTCTACAGGGAGTGCAATTGCAGCTGACCATATGCAGATGGTTTGAAACTGACCGTAAGTGTTTTCTTAGACAGAACTATTGAAGTATCTCAATATGGAGTTCAATGTTGTTGTTGTGATTGTTGTGTCTAGACAAGACAGCCTAGACACAATGAGAGGAAGCCGAAAGGCACGCGTTTAAACTCACGCAGGCTGGCGTGAGGTCTGAAACAGGATACGTAATGAATGCTATAAAGAAAAGTACGTAGCTACTGGAATACTTAACTTTAATCCACAATTGGTGAACATTGGTCTTGTTGATACAGTATTATCATCTCAATATAACTTGGTGATGGCGCCTCGCTAGGTCGTAGCAATTGACTTAGCTGAAGGCTATGCTAACTATCTTCTCGGCAAATGAGAGAGTCTTTGTCAGTGTAGCATCGCTAGCAAAGTCTGCTGTACAACTGGGGTGAGTGCCAGTATGTCTCTCTAGACCTGCCGTGTGGTGGCGCTCGGTCTGCTATCACTGGCAGTGGCAACACGCGGGTCCGACGTATACTAATGGACCGCGGCCGATTTAAAGGCTACCACCTAGCAAGTGTGGTGTCTGGCGATGACACCACAGTGGTCTTCAGTACATAGACTGGTTTGATGCAGCTCTCCATGCTACTCTATCCTGTGCAACCTTCTTCATCTCCCAGTACCTACTGCAACCTACATCCTTCTGAATCTGCTTAGTGTATTCATCTCTTGGTCTCCCTCCATGATTTTTACCCTCCATGCTGCCCTCCAATACTAAATTGGTGATCCCTTGATGCCTGAGAACATGTCCTACCAATTGCTACTTTCTTCTAGTCAAGTTGTGCCACAAACTTCTCTTCTCCCCAATTCTAGTCAATACCTCCTCATTAGTTATGTGATCTACGCATCTAATCTTCAGCATTCTTCTGTAGCACCACATTTCGAAAGCTTCTATTCTCTTCTTGTCCAAACTATTTATCATCCATGTTTCACTTCCATACATGTCTACACTCCATACAAATACTTTCAGAAACGACTTCCAGACACTTAAATCTATACTCGATGTTAACAAATTTCCCTTCTTCAGAAATGCTTTCCTTGCCATTGCCAGTCTACATTTTGTATCCTCTCTACTTCGACCATCATCAGTTATTTTGCTCCCCAAATAGCAAAACTCCTTTACTACTTTAAGTGTCTCATTTCCTAATCTAATTCCCTCAGCATCACCTGACTAAATTCGACTACATTCCATTATCCTCGTTTTGCTTTTGTTGATGTTCATTTTATATCCTCCTTTCAAGACAGTGTCTATTCTGTTCAACTGCTCTTCCAAGTCCTTTGCTGTCTCTGACAGAATTACAATGTGGTCGGCAAACCTCAAAGTTTTTATTTCTTCTGGTTGGATTTAAATACCTACTCCAAATTTTTCTTTTGTTTCCTTTACTGCTTGCTCAATATACAGATTGAATGACATCGGGGATAGGCAACAACCCTGTCTCACTCCCTTCCCAAACACTGCTTCCCTTTCATGCCCCTCAACTCTTATAACTGCTATCTGGTTTCTGCACAAATTGTAAATAGCCTTTTGCTCCCTGTATTTTACCCTTACCACCTTCAATAATAGGACATTATTGCATTATCCTAGAAATTATAATGACTTATAACAAATTGCAGTAATTAACATGTTCTACATCCTGGAGGACCTCCTCAATATGGATCAATTGAAATGAAAGTAAATCTAATCTAATACAGTGCACCAGCTTCTAGATGCAAGAGGCCAATGACTACTTTACAGCTACTGTTTTGGATTTCTTGTTCTGTGAAATTATGTTCTGGCACATGAATGTGTGTACTTAAATAAACACAGCCAGTGATTAAACAGACAACAATTAAGCAACTGTTTACTAAACAGCTCCTTTGACTGGTAGGAGACATAAAAGGTGTGGAGCAGTTGAGAATTAGCAAAGCAACCAAAGACTCAGGCATAAGGGTGGAACCTAGAATATCGGGACAAAGAAGAACAAAATCCCAGGAAAATTGAGAAGCCACAATCATTGGCATTTGTTGATTTCCTTCTCCAGCTTGTCTGCTATGTATTCCATTAACATGGAGATCTGGATTATTCTCTTATAAACTCTCATTTCATTCAACGCTTAGATTGTTCCATCATACAAAAAAACCAAGTTTTTTTAGTTAACAAGTTCACATCTCTCACTGCTGCTGACCAGTATTTCTGTTGCTACTGAATTGAAGTTTCAGTTTCCTGGTAACTGTCATTAAACATATTCAGTCCTTTCCCACTGGTAAGCACACAACAGCAGAAGCATTGGCAGCTAGTTTCCATCCACAGGACACAAAAAATCACTATTTCCTATGCTTGATTATGCACCTACAATTCTTCCATACAGTCCAGCATACACAGTGCTTCCTGGAAGTTTTTCTGCACCTGGAGAGAATGCTACAAGTGAAGACAGCAAGCTCTGAGAATCTCTAGTAGATAATTTCACAGGTGAAGGACATTGTCTTTCCTGTTAACAAGCTCAAACTCTCATTACTTAATGACTAGCAACTGTGCTATCCTTGAATACTATTTCCGAAATCAAAACATGCCTGCAAAATCCATACCATTATGTAAAAAATAAATAAATACAGGAAATCTGTGTTCTTTGTTTCACTCTGGAGTCATTAATTCTCAATGAACATGAGCTCTGACCTTAACAAACACAGAGAAGCAATATAGTGTTAATAAAATTTTGTTACATGAAAATTGTGACAAACAGACCAGGAAATTCTAAACATATTATATCACACTATTGGTTACAAATTGTAGTTAATATCAAATCTACAGACTGTACCAGTGAAACCATCAACACACTTCTCTGTCCAAAGTAAGAAGAATAGAAAAGCTTAAGACGAGAACCAGACATTTCGAAACAGCCAATGTGGTAACAAGAACTCTTATTGGGAAATGCTAGACCCATGTAATTTCAATCTTTGTAATTAAGTGCAGTTTCCTGACTAAAGGAAGGTAAATAAGAAAAACTGAATTTTTGTAAAGTGACAATAATATCTACTAAATAAATGCTATCCGTGCATCAGACACTGGTCGAAGAAGATACAATATAACAGTTCTACTAAATAAGAGTATGGCATCAGATAAGGCTACAAGTCCCAGCAAGTGGTTGAGAAAGTGGCATAGGAAACAGTCAGAGAGAAACTACTGTCCTGCTCTTGAACTAAAAACGAGCTACTATTAACTACAATTTAAAGTTGAACTAAATAAGCCCCCAATCACAATTTTGAGTAAAAAAAAAGATTAAAAATTGTGACCAAGGGCAATTTAGTTCAACTTTAATTTATAAATGGTCACTGAACTGAGCAGCCATGTTTAAAATTCTAACTACAATTTGCTCATGGCTTGCTGTTGGCTTTCTTCCTCATTATTACCTTAAGGAAGTCAGCAGGAAGGGAGTGGCTACACTACTCCTCAGTAAAATGTTAGTAAACATACTCCCAATACAATCTGTTGTTCAATGTCCCTGTGCCATAGATTTGTCATAGTCCCTGTGCAGCATACATTCATTCAAATATAGTCGTCCCCTATCCTTATTTTGTCAAAGTGAAACAGTTTTAGTATTTCATTGTTCATTACCTGGCACTGATTCCGTCAAAGTCATGGTAGTTTTCAGCTGTGGGTTACTACAGTACAGCCATGATGGCCTGGTCACATTTAAATACGTTGATACCCTCATGTTTCTTGGCTGCCCCCTTCACTGTGGCCAGGTTGAATGCAAAGTTGTCCTGGGATATGAGATGCTGTTTCTACAAAAGCAACATTTCTCACATAATCACTTTGTAACTGAATCTGTTAACTTAAAAATGTGTTTTCAACATTGTCAAAAAGTCTCATGGAGATGTGCATACAAAACATATTTCCAAAAATCAGCATATATTGCAATTCACCAGTGGTGTCACACTGAGCGTAATGCAATCAACTGCCGCATAGTGATGTCAAATTGTTATTATTGACTGTATAAACAAATCAGTTCAATTCCTACAAATAAGGTAGGAATACATATTATCCACACATAGTAACTCATTGTGCAAAAAAATATGACTACTGGAGAGTTATCTATATCATCATCTATAAAACTTTTCATTAAGAGGAACCCTTTTCAATGTCCACTTTTATCAGAATCTCTGGTATGTTTCTATAGTACATTTTTAATGCAGTGTTTCCCAAATGGATAATTTGCAACAAAAATGACAATTATTCTTAACAATAGTCATTTTCTTCAAGAAGTAAGTTCAAATTTAGCTCAAAAGTTCTTAAATTAACTTAAATTTAAATTAGATGAGATGAGGCACTAGTTTTTATTTTTGCAGATGTACTTAATATTAGGCTTGAAAGATTCATGTTGAGTTCTCATGACATGTTTGGTATGAAGCTTGTTATAGAATTTATTTCTTGTTGACACATAAGCTGACCATGTTTTGCATGCACATACCTCCTTCCAGAGGACAAACTCTCACTTGTGTTCTGATTTCTCCAGCAGCTCTTCTGTCTTGTTTATGCTGGATATTGAACCGTATCATCTTCATCTTTGCCTAGGTGTGGTGTGTTGTCTTCTGGAGCCTTGGCTTTGCTCTGCTGCGATTGGTCCATTTGCTTTTAAATTTCGGAGGGCGCTGCGTTCTGTGGAGAGACCTGCTGATGACAAGAGTATCGAGTGCTGCTGCCGGAGTGAGATGGGAAGTTTTAGTTTCCGGTTGTGTGGCAGCGCAATGTTGAGGGAAAGGTGGTATAACATCCTGTGAATGCACATTATTGCTACGAGCGTGTGTACTTGGGACGGCAGTCGTTCTGGACGGGCTGTGTGATAAGGAAGCTTGGCGTGGCCACTGTTGACCCGGTGTGTCCACGTTGCTATGGTGAAACTGGGGCAATTGACATAAATCGAGTTGGTGCTGGTTGCAACCTGTTGCTGCTTTCTGGACTAACGGTGAGAATTTCTTGGCTTGATGTGTCTCACTTAATTTCTGCCCATGTCGTCGGGAGTGTTTTGCTCTAAGGTCGTGTGCCATGGTGTTTCACAATTTTAGTAGGCTCAGGCCTGCCCAAAATCCCAATTCAGTGATCTGCTGTTATATTGTCAAGTGTAACTATCACTAGAAAAGGGTGTTAACTCTCTGTGCCTTAATAACTGAACCTAAAATGTTATCTGTCATTGAAAATTTATTCTGACACAAGTGCGATAACGATCTTGTATTTTACAATTTGTTGAGCAGTATTATTATTTAGTACTGGCCGTCACATTTTCTAAGTTGAAGATTTACAAAGGCCAGTGGGCGTCATTAACAGTTCCTGCCTAGACAGGCGTTATATTTTGAACCATGTGTTTCAATGTTTAGTAATTTTTATTTTATGTGTTATAGAGAGTTGCAATCATACCATATGTGGACAATTCGCCATGTTGGTGAAGTTTTTAGTTGTTCTGCTGGTCTGTGCCATATTGCTAAAGCAGGCAGTCCTAGCACAGCTGATTGTAAATTTTTCCTAGTGGTGAGGAGCACGGGCTGGTTTTAAGTGCTAACTCACTAACTTCAACCATTCTCAAATATTTATTACTTCTGATATTCAGGCCCTCCAGGCTGAGTGGCGATGTCACTACCCCTTTTTGGTTATTAATTTTGTCCTGTTAGCTTGTTTCATAAAAAAAACCTTTGGTATATGAATTTGTCTTTTGCTCTTTACTGCTCCTTTGGACAAAGTAAATTAACTGTTGGTTTCGCATTCTTGCAGCATTATCAAAACAGCATTTGTGGTTGTATTTGATTGGCCCTTCTGGCCGAATGATTAAAGTCATTCCTTACAGTAACTTATTGTATTGGTCAATTATTAATCAAAAATGTTGGGTCCTTCAGACCATGATTAGCTCCTAATGTTGAATCTTAAGGTTATCATTCTGACATTACAGTTGTGAATGTTCAGCAGCCCTTCAGACCTGGAGTTAAAAAATTTTTATTAAGAGTTTTTTAATGTTTAATAAAATTAAATTGTGTTGAAACTGTAACCCCATTTGGGTCTACGCTTTCACTCCCTGCAGCCTTTGAGCTCTGCTTACCTTACATTTTGGTTAAGTTTTCCCATACCACGACATATCAGATATGATGTGACCGTGTCAACTCATGTGGGGCTTCTGACTGTTAGCCTGCATTTGTAACTGCAACGTGAACAGCAGCACCTCAAGGCGTCTTTATCCACAAACCTAAAAACTACAGCTTATGCCTCTAAAACTTATGTAATTGACATCAGTTGATGGATGAAAAGTTATTAAAAGAGTGAAACACATTTCTGATTGTCAATAAATTTGAGAGGAAATCTTATCACTAGTTTTTCTTTTATTCTGCAAGTTTTGCTCCTTAAGTCCAATGCTGTCAGATTGCATGTAAGAGACTAGTCGGAAATAACACTACATGAATGAGTATTAGCCTAACAGCCTAAATATAATCTGCCCCATTGCTGAGTTGTATGTCTTTACTATAACAAACATCATCTGCATCATAACATAGCTTCAGTATAACAAAACATCATTGGATGTAGGTTTTATTTTTTATGCAAAACACTGTTTTCTTCTCTTTTTATGCAAACTTGTTTCCGCTCCTGTGTCATGATCAGTGGGTTTTGTTTATTGAACAACTGTAAGTAGTGAATATATTTTAGTTTGTAGTTGATCTAACAAAATGACGCCTAAAAACAGTATTTGTTCATTTTTGTTCTTACCCTTATTTTACCTTATATGGATTTACAGGATCATCTGTATGGTGTCCTGCGGTCAAAGCTTGTCATCTGCAAACCAAAAGATATAAATGTGAATTTTCTCAGTGAGTTAACACATCCCTTGATTTTTAAAAACGTGATTTTGGTGTGGAAAAATGTTTGAAATTATATTTGTGAGTAATAACAAACATAACTGCAAATATTTTGTCACACCAAAAGCACATTTTTGCGAGTAATAACAAATATAATTACAAACATCTTGCCACACCAAAATCACAATTTTAAAAATCAAGGGACATGTTAACTCGCTAATGAAATTCTCATTTACATCATTTGGTTTACAGAGAACAAACTATCAGTGCAGGCCACCATACAGACGGTCCTTCAAAACCATATAAGGTAAAATAAGGGTAAGATCAAAAATGAACAAAAACTGTTTTTAGGCCTCATTTGTTAGATCAGCTACAGCCCAAAATATTTCACTTCTTACAATTGTTCAATACACAAAACCCAATGATGATGGCAAAGACGTAACAAAACATGTTTGGCTAACAAGAGAAAAAAAGCAGTATTTTGCATAAAAGGCGGAACCTATATCTAATAATTTTAACTGCAAACATGGAAAACATACAACAGCTGTGAATCCAAAAGACAAATACACCATTCATCATTTGATGACTCTTATTTTGTCAATTTAGTGAATCACATCTCATCACAAACACACCATTGCCGATAATAAGACATGTTCATCTGTAGTTCACACTTTACTCCGAGTCATTTATGTAAGTAGCAAGAGTGTCTGGAATTAATAAGAAATTTATGGTGAATATATAAGCCATCCTTTAATGATTCATCAGCTTTTTCTTTTCGCCTAATTTAACAGCCCTGAAAGTCATGGCTGGAAGTTGTGGCTGCAGGAACAACACTTTACCATTTGAAATAAGGCGGAGGAGGAGGTGAAGATGAAGAAGAAGAAGAAGAAGAAGAAGATCTTACCATTAAATTAAACATTTGAAGAAAGTTGATGTGAGATACTAATGCCTGTTGAGCAAAGTGTGTTATTACTGAAGTTTTAATAATTAATTGTATCAAAAGACAAATCAATTCAAGAAAACAATAACATTACAAGAAGGCACAATGGCTAGTAAGTTTTAACCTACAGGTGACATTCAAGAACTGCCAACATAAATACTGAAAATGAGAAAAACTGTTCCTACCTTTAGGACCTGTTAGTTGTCCATATCTACATCTATATCTACATTCTGCAAACAACCATAAGGTGCATGGCAGAGAGTACATTCCACTGTACCAGTTATTAAAGTTTATTCCAGTTCCACTCATGTATGGAATACTGGAAGCTTGACTGGTTGAATGCCTATGTGCATGCAATAATAATTCTAATATTGTCCTCATGGCCCCTCTGTAGGTGTCACATATGGGATTGTAGCATATTCTGAAAGTCATCATTTAAAGCTGGCTCTTGAAATTTTTTTACTAGACTTTCTCAAGGTAGTTTACATCTATCTTCAAAAATCTGCCAGTTCAGTTTCTTCAGTATCTCCATTGCTGATTGAATGCACTTCCCCATTAGCTTACCAGTAAACTGAAATCTACCTGCTTTACCTATGACTGAGCCTGTGGGATCATTCCATTTCATATCGCTACAAAGTCTTACACCCGGGTATTTGTATGAGTTGGCTGATTCTAACACTGACTCCCTAATATTATAGACACAGGATACAACTTTTTATTCTTTTTTTTTTTCATTTTGTGCACTGCACAGTTTTACATTTCTGAACAATTGAAGCAAGATGCCGATCTCTGCATGACTTTGAAATCGTATCAGGATTGGTCTGAATATTTATGCAGCTTCTTTCAGACTGTACTTCATTATAGATAACTCTGTCATTTACAAAAAGTCTGGGGTTACTATCAGTATTGTCTGCAAGGTCATTAATATACAACATGAACAGCAAGGGTGCCAACACATTTCCCTGAGGCACAGTTGAAGTTACTTCCACATCTGATGATGATTCCCTATCCAAGGTAACATGGTGCCTGCATCCTCCTTATCAAAAAATCCTCAATCCAGTCACAAATTTCACTCAATACCCTATATGATCACACTTTTTACAATAAGCATTGGTGTGCTACTGAGTCAAATGCTTCTTGGAAATCAAGAAATATTGGATCTACCTGACTCTATTGACCCAAAGTTTTCAGTATGTCACGAGAATAGTGCGAGCTGGGTTTCACATAATTGATGTTTTGAATCCATGCTGGTTGGTATTGTGTTCCATTTAAACAATTTCAGCTGTTTGTCAACACAATGGATACTAATACTAGTTTCATTTATATTCTCAGTGGTACAACGATTTAACTGTGGCAAAACTCCTAAGTTTTCATTTGTGAAGGAACAATTGTAAATGGAGTTAAGCATTTCAGCTTTTCCTTTGCTACCCTCGATTTCATTTCTTGTCTCATATGCTAGACTACTGAACACTATCAGCCTTCACATATGACCAGAATTTATTTGGGTTTTTTGAAATATCATTTGATAATATTCAGCTATGGTTGTCATTGAAGACATCATCCATTACTCTCTGGACTGCCAAATGTGTTTCATTCAGCATCTCTCTATCTATAGTCCTATACTTTGTTTAATACCTATTATGCAGTAGTCTGATTCTTCAGAAGTTTCTTTATGGTGTCTGTACACCATGGAGGTACCCTCCCATTATGAACTGTTCTACAGGATATTTATCTATCCAGTGCATGGTCCGCTATTCTTTTAAACTTGAACCATAGTATATATATATCTGCTTGTTTTAGTTGTGCTTAGTAATTTGGCAATCACTGTTGGCACAACTGCAACATGGTCACTGATATCAGTTTCATTGTGGACATCTTCAAAGATGACAGGTCTATTTGTTGCTACCCAACATGAGTCAGTTCCTAATTACCTGTTCTAGGTAGTTTTCAGAGAAGAAATGTGGTAATGTTTCACAGGATGTCTTAGTGTGCCAAACACTAAAAAAAATGTAATTTTACCAATTAATTGTTGGATGATTAAAGTCTCCACCAATGATTACAGCCTGATTGGGGAACTTAGGCATAAGTGAACTGAAGTTTTCTCTAAAGTTTTTGGTTACACCAGGAGATAAGTCTGGTGAGCAATAGGAGGATCCAATTACCATTTTATACCCACCCCTGATACTGAGTCTTGCCCAAACAATCTCACATGCAACTTCAATTTCTATCTCAGTGGATTTGAGTTTCTTGTCTACTGCAAAAAATACACCACCTCCATTTCCCATTAGCCTATCCTTTCTATATATACATAAATTCTCCCTGAAAAACTCTCTGCTATCATTTTTAGGTTCCAATCAGCCCTCTGTACCTAGTTTTATGTGAGTTCCATTGCTATTCATGAGTACTTCACACTCTGGCATTTTGTTGCAAATGCTTTATCAGTTTACCATGAGGATTTTAATTCTCCCACCAGTGGGAGGCACTTATTTCAATCTTACACTAATTCTGCTTGGCTTCCTTCAGCTGGATTGGATGGGGAGTCACCTAATCTTAAAAAAAAAAACCTTATATGCTCCTTGCACATAGTCAGCTACCTGAGTAGCAGTTTCTGATGTGTAGTACACACCTGACACATTTAAAGAGGACCCTACAGTTATCAACCCTATAGTGCAAGTCCAAGAAGTCACCCTAGCTTGTCACAGAACCTTCAAAGTCCTTGGTTCCATCCCACTAAACTCAGAATCAAAGGGCCACAATCAGTTCTGGGGAAAATGCTGAAAATGGTGAGCTTCATTGAAACTTCATGTGCAAGGCTGGGCTTCACAACATTCTCTGTCAGTCACTGAAATGATTCAAGTATGTCCTCAGAGCCTACAAGAAACTTCATCCATTCCAACATGCACCAACATCTGCAGTTTTGGTTGTAACCTGTTCCCTCAATGGCTGCTGGAATAGCCTCTTCAGCAAGCTGAATGAGGCCCTCATGCATACAGAGAGTGCACTTTGTGTCCTTTCCTGTCCCTTGCTGCCAGTTTCCAAAAGGGTACCATCATTTGGTGTACGTTTGAAGTGCTGGCCATTAACAGACCAGAACTGCTTTGCATTTGCCTCCTCTTGACACTGGACAAAACAAGTTTCCCCAAAACAAGTAAAGTGAGTCCCACTGGTTCAGTTTTAGTTTTAGCGAAAGTGAGCACCTCAAAATTGTTCATTAGGGGGATTGGTAAAACTTCATGAGTCCTCCCTGGTCCCCATCCCCCCCTGTACAGGACGCCTAGGTCCATCATTGACACACCACTCCCAGTCAAATGGATGAGTAATGACAGATCCTGTACTTTCTGCAGAAGAGACAGGATTCACAGGAGAGCATTGTAATCAACTGGTCAGTAAATACATCTGCTCCTGTCACTCACTCTGTTACAGTGACAGAGTAAAGTACTTGGGACAGAGCAAGGCAGTCGGTGGACATATGACAGCAAACAATTGGTGCATCTAACTCAGTTTTTCTCATATTTCCTGTGACGGACAGTACTCCTCCTCATTAACAAGGGTCAAGTCTGCATCAGTTCTACAAATGTTTTCCAGACCACTTTTATTTTGCCAGCCTGTATTAGAACAACAGTACAAAATCTCCAGCATAGAGGTGCTTGAAGAACATGGGAAGGAACCACACAGAATTGACCTGGGTCAGTAGTGGCGGGTCATCTTTTCTGATGAATGCACTATTTGACTGACACCTGATGATCATCAAAAATGTGGAGATAGACAGGGACTGATGCACATCTCAGGCCTGCAGTCCACAGGTTCAGCAGGGAGGAGAGTTGTGTTGACCAGAATGACATACAAATGTCTGACACCTCTCATTTCTATCAACAGTAATGTGAGGGTTGCACAGTATCAGGAATGGATTCTCCAAACTATTTTTCAACCTCAAAATCAATCTTTCCACAATGAGACAGTCTTTAAAAACTTCTTTCAGAAGCAGCCACCCTGCAGTTCAAAAGCTAGGAATTTTGCACCTGAAACTTCCTTGTACATTAGAATTTGCTTTTCTGAGGCAGTACTCTTATTAACTGTCACACCTCACAACACAACCACACAACTCCTTTTCTGCTAGTGCCCCTTCTTCTACTTTCCAATCATCACCATAGTTCTACTGTATACATTGTAATATTACCCTCCCTCACATGAGCTGTTGATTTTCACTCATTTCATAATAGATTCTTTTAATAAGCTTCAAGAGGAGTAGGATTTATAAATAACATTTTTACTTATCTGCTTTTCTCATAGTTAGCTCCAGTTCTTCAGGTCCAGGGGTTGATTCTTGAGGCTGAAATTTTTTGACCTAGTTTCTCATGGTTCCAATTGAAAATGACTGTATGACATTGTCGGCCAGGAGGCCCCATTTGGGGAGTTCGGCTGCTGTATTGCAAGTCCTTTTTAGGTGATGTCACATCAGCGACTTGTGAGTCAATGATGATGAAGGACACACAACACCCACTCCCCTGCTGGGAATCGAACCCCTGCCCCCTGCGTGGCAGGTGATAACACTATGCAGAATTGCCTGTTTTTATCTCGATTTTCATTTTTTCACATTTATCTACAACACACCATATTTATCATCTCCACTTTTAAATAAAAAATTACATTGTTATTGCCAAAATTAAAAACATGTCCAATGACATCAGAGGCATACCCACTATTAGCTCATTCTGTGGTACTAACAACATTCCAAAGAGTTTACAAACTTTCTAGACAAATGTATACAATTATTTTATAAATGAACCTGGAAATAAATTCAATAGTTTGCGTCAGATTGTGCAATTATTAATAGGAATTTTTTGTATGCCAGATATTTCGTAATTTCAAATGTTTCTGAAAGAAAAATAATTTAACTGTACATACAGAGCTAGTACATATAGATTGTAACAACAAAAATAAATTAATCTCTTTTTATACATTTTAGCCTGAAATATACCATGTCAAGAACAAAAATCGTACGAAATTCTTTTAGAAAAACAGCTAAGATAATATTAACCTCCAGAATGAGATTTTCACTCTGCAGCGGAGTGTGCGCTGATATGAAACTTCCTGGCAGATTAAAACTGTGTGCTGACCGAGACTCGAACTCAGGACCTTTGCCTTTCACGGGCAAGTGCTCTACCAACTGAGTTACCGAAGCACGACTCACGCCCGCTCCTCACAGCCCTACTTATGCCAGTATCTTGTCTCCTACCTTCCAAACTTTACAGAAGCTCTCCTGCGAACCTTGCAGAACTAGCACTCCTGAAAGAAAGAATACTGTGGAGACATGGCATAGCCACAGCCTAGGGGATGTTTCCAGAATGAGATTTTCACTCTGCAGTGGAGTGTGTGCTGATATGAAACTTCCTGCCAGATTAAAACTGTGTGCCCGACCGAGACTCGAACTCGGGACCTTTGCCTTTCCCGGGCAAGTGCTCTACCAACTGAGCTACCGAAGCATGACTCACGCCTGGTCCTCACAGCTTTACTTCTGCCAGTATCTCGTCTCCTACCTTCCAAACTTTACAGAAGCTCTCCTGCAAATCTTGCAGAACTAGCACTCCTGAAAGAAAGAATACTGTGGGGACATGGCTTAGCTACAGCCTAGGGGATGTTTCCAGAATGAGATTTTCACTCTGCAGTGGATTGTGCACTGATATGAAACTTCCTGGCAGTTCTGCAAGGTTCTCAGGAGAGCTTCTGTAAAGTTTGGAAGGTAGGAGATGAGATACTGGCAGAAGTAAAGCTGTGATAACCGGGCATGAGTCATACTTCGGTAGCTCAGTTGGTAGAGCACTTGCCCGCGAAAGGCAAAGGTCCCGAGTTCGAGTCTCGGTTGGGCACACAGTTTTAATATGCCAGGAAGTTTCAATATTAACCTGTACATCAGGTTTGCTTGCTCATGTGAATATATCTGTGTGTGTGTGTGTGTGTGTGTGTGTGTGTGTGTGTGTGTGTGTGTGTGTGTGTGTGTGTGTGTGTGTGTGTTTTCTTTGCTGAAGAAGGAGGCGTCACAAAAAGCTTTAATATGTAACAGTCTTTTCATTGTGCCTGGCTGCAACACTGCAGGTCGCCTTTATGATGAATAGAAATCTATCCTTTTTCTGATATTGTTGATATTCCAACCTAGAGTTTCCAATATCTAAAACAGACAATGTTACACAGATGTGATTTTCTGCACAATCCATTTCTTACAGTCTGGTACTGTATATTAACTAGTCCCATTTTACAAACAGACTGTTAGGAGATTCTCCACGAGAACTATATACATACAAAATAAAAATGAATATTTCTCAACCTAACCATCCAACAACTTGCTGAGACCAGACTTGTTCTCTGCAATATTAAACACATTGTTGAGATTGTACATAGCACAAGACTTTGAGAGTTTTTCAAGCTGTATCATGTCAGGATGATGTTTGTGAATAATGTCATTAAATGTGAGGCAATCACATCATGGCCTCATGAAATTCATCATATTTAAAATGTGATAGCTGGCAGTCTCCATCTGACACCATAACAAGTTTGCATCCTTCGCTGACATTTTTCCTTGGTTATCAGTCTCCTCAACTGTGATGTCTTGTGCCGACAATAAATATTTTTCTTCACTAGCTCTGTCAGCACAACACACAGCTAAACATAGAAAATAAAGCCAAACACTACTACTGTAATATATAGAAATTTGTATGACTAAATGAATATCAAGAGGTTGCAGTGTGGAGGAAATCTCTTGCCAATTTTATCTTTTGCTACAAATGACAAGACAACCCACAGTGATAAATACTCAGTTTTTAACAAGTAATCTTATTTATTACAACACATTGTACATTTGCTGCCTGTTCATTAGTGAGTAAAATATTTTTAGTTACGTAGATTTCTATGATTAAATAACAACTTCCATGACCTACACTATATGAGTGTAACCTTTTCTCTTTGAAGCACATTTCCCAATGCATGCTGGGTTAAAATTGGGAGCAAAAATGTATGACAATTTAGAAGCGTGATCTATAACAGAAAAATCAGCACTGGGGTTAGAGGGCAAGTCTGGAACCAGATTTTAAACTGCAAGACATTTCCCAGGGCAATTGTGGAATCTGATCACAATTCATTCATTATGAACTATAGATTAAAAATGAAGAAACTGCAAAAAGATAGGAAATTAAGGAAATGGGATGTGGATAATTTGAAAGAAGCAGAAGTTGTTTAGAGTTCCAGAGGGAACATTACACAATGGTTGACTTGGACCAGTGGAAAGGAACACAGTAGAAGATAAATGTGTAGCTATGAGAGAAGAAATAGTGAAGACAGTAGAAGCTTAATTTGATCAAAAGACAAGTGCTAGTCGAAATCATTGGATAACACAGGATATCAAAATGTAATTGATGAAAAGAGAAAATACAAAAATGTAGCAAATGAAGCAGGCAAAAGGGAATACAAAGGTCTCAACAATGAGGTTGACAGGCAGTGCAAAATTCATAAGCAGGAATGGCTAGAGGACAAATATAAGGATTTAGCAGCATATTGCACTAGGGAAAAGATAATATACTGCCAACAGGAAAATTAAAGAGGCATTTGGGGAAAACAAGACACAGCTGTATGAATATCAAGGACTCACACGGAAAACCCTACTAAGTAAACTAGTGGAAGATGTAAGAAGTATGAAAAGGGCCCATACATGGGAGATAACCTTGAGGGCAATATTATAGAAATGAAAGGGGACACAGACAAAGATGAGATCAGAGATATGATAGTGCAAGAAGAATTTGACAGAGCACTGAAGATTCACATTGAAACAAGGCCCTGGGGGTAGAAGACTTTGTCAGAACTAGTAATAGCCTTGGGAGAGCCAACCATGTCGAAACTCTTCCATCTGGTATGTAGATGCATGAAACAGGCAAAATACCACCAAATTTCAAAAAGAATGTAATAATTCCAGTTACAAAGAAAACATGTACTGATAAGTTTGAAAATCACCAGAAGTTTAATAAGTCATGGTTGCAAAATACTAAAACAAATACTTTATAGAAGAAATGAAAAACTGGTAGGAACTGACTTCAGGGAAGATCAGTTTGAATTCTAGAGAAATGTTGGAATATGTGAGGCAATACTGACCTCATGACTTCTTGTAGAAGATACATTAAGGAAAGGAAAACCTACATTTATATCATTTGTATACCTAGAGAAAGTCTTTACAATGTTGACTAGAATAACCTGTTTGAAATTCTGAAGCAAGCAGGGGAAAGATATAGGGAGTGAAAGACTTGTACAGAAACTTTTTCATGTAACAAAGAAATCTCCCAAAACGCTGAGCAAATTGAGAAGTTATTTTATTGTATTTTCACTACCAATTTCAGCAATACAATATGCCATCTTCAGGTTCCATATGGACTTCTCAAAAATTATTGATATTGGTATACTGGGGCCAACTGTTTCTGGATGTCATGAATTCTCACGTGCTTCCTTCCAAGACTTTACTGCAACTAGGAAGCACTTGAGAATTCATGACATCCAGAAACAGATGGCCCCAATATGCCAATATTGATAAGCTTTGACAGGTGCATATGGGGCCTGAAGATGGCATACTGAATTGCCAAAACTGGTAGCGAAAATAAAATAACTTCACAATCTGCAAGGCTGTTTGGAGATTTTCTTTGTTAAATACTTGACCATCCACTGTCCCATGTCCACAATGGATCAACAGAAACTGTACAGAAACTGGGTGGCACATGTAAGAGTTGAGAGGTGTGAGTGGTTGAGAAAGGAGTGAGACAGGGTTGTAGCCTGTGGCCAATGTTATTCTATCTATACATCAAGCAAGCTGTAAAGGAAACCAATGGAAAACATGGAGAAGCAATTAAAGTTCAGGGAGAAGAAATAAAAATCTTTGAGGTTTGCTGACAAGATTGTAATTCTGTCAGAGACAGCAAAGGACTTGGATGAGTGGATCAGTGGAATGGACAGTGTCATGAAAGAAGGAATAAGATGAATAACAACAAAATCAAAACGAAAATAATGGAATGTAGCTGAATTAAATCAGGTGATGTTGGGGGATTAGATCAGAAAATGAGATACTTAGATTAGTAGATGAATTTTGCTATTTCTGCAGCAAAATAACTGATGATGGTCAAAGTATCCAGGATATAAAATGTTGATTGACAATGGAATGGAAGTGTTTCTGAAAAAGAGACATTTCATAACACTCAATATAGATTTAGGTTGGAGAGGAAATTTACATTACACAAGACACCTTTGTGCTGAAACGTGTCTGAGTGAAAACAAAGCTTCAAAGGTGTCTTGCATAAGGTGTAATTCCTCTACAGTATTCTTAAAAAGCACAGAAATAATAATTACTGCAATATTCATAAGATGATTATGGATTTTGGTGTTAGAAAGACTTTTCTGAAAATATTTGTATTGAGTGTAGCCATGTTTGAAAGTGAAGCACAGGTGATAACCAGTTTACACTAGAAGAGAACAGAAGCTTTTGAAATGTGGTGCTGCAGAAGAATGCTGAAGATTAGATGGCTAGATTGCATAACTAATGAGGATGTACTGAATAGAATTGGGCAGACATTAAATTTTATGCACAAGCTAAATAAAAGAAGGAATTGGTTTAAAGAATGCATTCAGAGACATTAACATATCACCAGTTCAACACTGGACAGAAGTGAGGGTGGTAAAAATCATAGAGTGAGAGCAAGAGATGAATACAGTAAGCAAATTCCAAAGGGGGTAATTTGCAGTAGTTATTTGGTGTTGGAGAGGTTCACACAGGATAGAGTAGCATGGAGAGTTGCATGAAAGAACTCTTTGGCCTGAGAATCACAGCAATAACATCTAGCTGACTCGTAGATGATAATCTGAATGAAACTTGTTGTCTGTGAATACACACACATTACAATAGCTTTTAGTGGTTCCACAATGCTCTGCTCTTCCTTAAATAGTGAAATGTGACTGGAACTGTTAAAGAAAACTTAATTGGAATACACCAGTAAACTATCAACAAATGAATTGCAGCCCAGGTGGAAAAGAAAAGAAAAAAAAATGCCACAAGTGATGCTCCCAAAATAGTAGTGCAGCATAATGGCAAATGTTACAGAAATACAATACTCCATCTTCAGGCTCCATATAGACCTCTCTGCATACCACCAACAACCAGGAAAAGCAATGAACACAAATGAACTTCTGAAACCAATGTAGCAATATTGTTCTTGTTAACTGAGTCATTATTATTCACTGATAAACGAAATTACCCCACCTCATGTCATTTAAGCCCACAGCAATCTTTTGAAATTACTAATACTTTTGTGTGTCTTGTGATGGTGTTCTGCAACAAACATTTCATTTTAAATTTAACAAGCAAAGAATTTTTTTAAAGTATTGTGTTTTGCTTCTGAAAGACATACCTGGAAGCCAAGGATGATGATAGATATGAGGCTCAGGCTGAGGCTGGAATTTCCATCAACTATGTTGTCCAAGTCCGCATTTTCCAGGTGGACCTGCTGATCACTCAGGAACTTGAGAGTTTTGTCCACAATCTGCAGGCAGTGGATGGACATCTTTGCTTTAGTTCAGGATACATAAAAATGAATACATAGTTTTTCCTACAGAAAATTTACAAATTTTAGAATGACTGAAAACTGTGCCACAGAGTTGGGTGAAATGTCATTTGCACTTATACACTCCTGGAAATTGAAATAAGAACACCGTGAATTCATTGTCCCAGGAAGGGGAAACTTTATTGACACATTCCTGGGGTCAGATACATCACATGATCACACTGACAGAACCACAGGCACATAGACACAGGCAACAGAGCATGCACAATGTCAGCACTAGTACAGTGTATATCCACCTTTCGCAGCAATGCAGGCTGCTATTCTCCCATGGAGACGATCGTAGAGATGCTGGATGTAGTCCTGTGGAACGGCTTGCCATGCCATTTCCACCTGGCGCCTCAGTTGGACCAGCGTTCGTGCTGGACGTGCAGACCGCGTGAGACGACGGTTCATCCAGTCCCAAACATGCTCAATGGGGGACAGATCCGGAGATCTTGCTGGCCAGGGTAGTTGACTTACACCTTCTAGAGCACGTTGGGTGGCACGGGATACATGCGGACGTGCATTATCCTGTTGGAACAGCAAGTTCCCTTGCCGGTCTAGGAATGGTAGAACGATGGGTTCGATGACGGTTTGGATGTACCGTGCACTATTCAGTGTCCCCTCGACGATCACCAGTGGTGTACGGCCAGTGTAGGAGATCGCTCCCCACACCATGATGCCGGGTGTTGGCCCTGTGTGCCTCGGTCGTATGCAGTCCTGATTGTGGCGCTCACCTGCACGGTGCCAAACACGCATACGACCATCATTGGCACCAAGGCAGAAGCGACTCTCATCGCTGAAGACGACACGTCTCCATTCGTCCCTCCATTCACGCCTGTCGCGACACCACTGGAGGCGGGCTGCACGATGTTGGGGCGTGAGCGGAAGACAGCCTAACGGTGTGCGGGACCATAGTCCAGCTTCATGGAGACGGTTGCGAATGGTCCTCGCCGATACCCCAGGAGCAAGTGTCCCTAATTTGCTGGGAAGTGGCGGTGCGGTTCCCTACGGCACTGCGTGCATCCGTGCGTCGCTGCGGTCCGGTCCCAGGTCGACGGGCACGTGCACCTTCCACCGACCACTGGTGACAACATCGATGTACTGTGGAGACCTCACGCCCCACGTGTTGAGCAATTCGGCGGTACATCCACCCGGCCTCCCGCATGCCCACTATACGCCCTCGCTCAAAGTCCGTCAACTGCACATACGGTTCACGTCCACGCTGTCGCGGCATGCTACCAGTGTTAAAGACTGCGATGGAGCTCCGTATGGCACGGCAAACTGGCTGACACTGACGGCGGCGGTGCACAAATGCTGCGCAGCTAGCGCCATTCGACGGCCAACACCGCAGTTCCTGGTGTGTCCGCTGTGCCGTGTGTGTGATCATTGCTTGTACAGCCCTCTCGCAGTGTCCGGAGCAAGTATGGTGGGTCTGACACACCGGTGTCAATGTGTTCTTTTTTCCATTTCCAGGAGTGTATAACACAGTTTGGAATAATCTTTTGTCCAAAAAGTATCAATATCTACCATTTAGGCAGTTAACAAAAAAATAAGGGATTTATGCAAAAGAATAAATAGGTAATTGGCCAACAGATATTTCTGAAATTGAACATGTTACCATATTCATTCTAATCCAGTCACAAATAAATCAAAGGCACTGGCTGAAGAAAAACATAAAAGGAAACTTTCATGAGGCAAAATATCCACATGAATATCTTCTTGAGAAAGTTTTAAGAAAGGAAGAAGATAAAGTATATGTTAAACGGTTAGGATTTGATAATTAACATAATACTTGGGTTAGTAAGGATAATATTATTTTATAACTTGTTTAGTAATTTCTTTTTTTGTTGATAAAATTAAAGAATACAGAGCAGAGACAATCTAAAGACTGCTTTAGCTGTTCCAGATCCATTAATTTAAAAACAGTATTGGATTGTGAATTGTGAGGGAGGCCCCGTAATATCGATAAAAAATCTTGAACCACAAATTATTGTTGTCCTCGTTTAACACAAATATTTCTTTATTATTATTTTGAATATAAAAACAATTATCCATGTTCTTTTTTATTAGTTTAATTTTTCAAAGTGAAAAAACCAATTGATCTTTATCCAATAAACTGAAATATTATATTATGTTTTATAATTATTTGGGTGATTGATTTGCTCACTGATATATATCACTATATATTTTACAATGCTTTTTCATTATAAGCTAGACCCGGCAAATCACTAGCTCACTAATGCTTGTAAAACTCATTCATGAACAAAAACACAAAGTGGTCACATATTTAAAGCGGTGAGTAGATTGCACACCTGTATATTATTGTATATTTGTCTACATTTTTCTTTGTCATGTTCTTTTTGTGTGTCTTTATATTCTAACATATCGGCAACATCTTGATCATTAGAGTGTAGATCATTTGCATTGTCATCCACAAGACTGACAATCATCTTTGGAACTTGTGCACAGTTGCCAGCATCAGACATCGCTACACTTGCTATGGCAGCACAGCATCTGGCACCGCCAGTGGTCTGCAAGTATCCCTTTGAGTGGCACAATCTTGTTCTTTCCAGGGTTTATGGCAACTGTGGGCACTGGGAAAGGTGCAGGATCCAGAAACGCAGTGGCTCTTATATGTACTTAATTGCAGGTCCTGATGGTTTGCAACGCCGCCACCAGAATCAAATTAGCACATATCTTTTGCCCTGTGACTCTGCTGCTTCTCTTCCCCAAGATTCATGGTCTTATGGGACCATGCGGCCTTTGCAGCAGCCCGCTGTTGCCACCAGGGTACCCCAGGAGGAGCAGATGGATGACGCACCATCGCCTCTGCTGTCCCCGCTTGCAGACACAATAGATGTGGACCCATCGTTGCCATTGCCATCACTGTCATCGTCACAAAAAACGCACTCAGGCATGGATGAGGACTGCCCAGGCAGCAGTTTTCTGGAGGACGTTCCTGTTGCCTCACAAGCCAGATGGTGGGGAACGGTCGGAAGTATGCTGTGCTGTCTTCCATATCCTCCACAGCCACACTCCCAGCTCATATCTCATGTCCAGCATCCTGCCTTCTCCTCTCCCCCCCCCCCACCCCCCCCCCACCCCCTTGTCGTGTCATTTGCATCCCCTCTTCACGACAACAGAGCGGCAAAATGGTCAGCAAAGATGAAGTTCGAAGATTGATTAGTAGGTGCTGGATCAAGAACGCCTTTCACAAGAGAGGCCAGAGACACACGCTCAAGCAACACGCCACCAATGCCCTCTTGACAGCATGTGTTTAGGCCGCCGTTGCTGACCGAAGGGCCTCATTCACTCAGTCATACAGTTTGGCGTCTGTAAGTACATTCACAGAGCAGGTTTGGTTCGTCACAGGCTACGACAGTGCGTAGCAACCAGATGAGTTACTATAGCAGGACTAGTTTATCTCAGAGAGACTTGCACTTTACATCACTCTGCAAGATGACTATTACTGATGAGCTTGTACCACAACACATGAACTTTACAATTTTCATGAATGAAAAATTCGCATGGGGTGTTGTAGGGACAGGGGACAGGAGTATATTGAAGGAAGCAATAACTAAATATTTTATAGCAATAGACCCGTTGTATTATAGCCAAACCTCGGACATGTACAACCAGAGCTGTAGAACACAGCAGCCTGAAAAAGGCCGCTCTTGCTGCTTCCGTTTAAGTAGAAGATTTGCAGGAGAGTGCCATAATTTTAATCTACATAGATTCTTAAGACTTGAAAAAAATTTTTGAAGCTTCGTGTCGGGTACTGCATGGACAGCCACTAGCCAGTAGTCTTTCTTCCTGTTGAGGTTGTATACACTTTTCACGCCACATAACTCTGGATGTACAGATAATGCATTTACACTGAAACGCCAAAGAAACTGGTATAGGCATGCATATTCAAGTACAGTGAGACGTAAACAGGCAGAATACGGCGCTGCGGTTGGCAACGCCTTTATAAGAGAACAAATGTCTGGCGCAGTTGTTAGATCGGTTACTGTTGCTACAAAGACAGGTTATCAAGATTTATATGAATATGAACGTGGTATTATGGTCGGCGCACGAGCGATGGGACGCACCATCTCTGAGGTAGCGATAAAGTGGGGATATTCACGTACGACCAATTCACAAGTGTACAGTGAATATCAGGAATCCGGTAAAACATCAAAATTCCGACATCGCTGCGGTCAGAAAAAGATCCTACAAGAACAGGATCAACTACGATTGAAGAGAATCGTTCAACGTGCCAGAAGCGCCATCCTTCCGCAAATCGCTGCAGACATCAATGCTGGGCTATCAGCAACTGTCAGCATGAGAACCATTCAATGAAACATCATCAGTATGGGCTTTCATAGCCGAAGCTCCACTCGTTTACCTTTGATGATTGCATGACACAGAGCATTACACCTTGACTCAGCCCGTTAGCACCGACATTGGACTGTCGACGACTGGAAACATGTTGCCTGGTCGGACGAGTCTCGTTTCAAAGTGTATTGAGCGGATGGACGTGTAGGGATATGGAGACAACCTGATGAATCCATGTACCCTGCATGTCAGCAAAGGACTGTTCAAGATGGTGGAGGCTCTGTAACGGTGTGGGACGTGTGCACTTCGAGTGATGTGGGACCCCTGCTACGTCTAGATACGACTCTGATAGGTGACACGTACATAAGCATCCTGTCTGGTCACATGCATCCACTCATGTCCATTCTGCATTCGGACGGACTTGGGCTATTTGTTCTGTACATAGTTCCGCATAGTCAGCGTGTACACAACTTTCCCACTAGAGCGCGCCCCGCTAAGCACAACAGCGCAGGCACAGCGCTCGTCCGTCTCCGCACTACGAGATAGCGCTGTCTTAGAGACGGACCAAATTCTGCTTCCTACGATCCACGTATTAATATGTAACGCAGGCAGTGAGATTGCTGCTAATGTAGAAACTTTTCTCCTCACAGATCACACTCGCGCAGTGATACCTGAACACGCGAGGTATTATAACGAGTGTACAGACCCCCAATTAGTCAGTCTGCATTAGTCTGCATCAGTCTGAATTTTCAGTCTGCGCCTAATGAGATTATCATATTCCTGTAGATAGCCATGAAGAGAAATGTATAGACACTTTGTCAAGTATCAGAGGTATATGAGAATAAGATTAACGTACCAAGACCAAAGGAACTTCAGACTGTCAGTTGTAAACAGCATCCAGAATCAAGTTACGTAATGTCTATATTTTTTTTATTATTTTAATGAATGTATGTGAAAATTAATCAAGTTCTGTTTAAAGTTGGTCACCGTCAATCTGCTACTCTAAGCGTGCAAGTGGCATTTCTATCGTCTGACCTAACGACAGAAGATAAACACGCCACGATAAGACCACGAGACCTATTGCTGACACTCGCCTACTTCGTTAGAGCGACAAGTCAAATAATCTGATGGTGTGTGTACCGAAGGTCTTACAGTACGCACACCACACTATTCCAGCAGGACAATAAGACACCCCACACTTCGAGGATTGCTACAGAGCGACTCCAGAAACACTCTTCTGAGCTTAAACACTTTCGCTGGCCGCCAAACTCCCTAGACATGAACATTATTGAGCATATATGGGAAGGCTTGCAACGTGCTGTTCAGGAGATCTCCAGCCCCTCGTACTCTTATGGAGTAAAGGACAGCCCTGTAGGATTCACGGTGTCAATTCCCTCCAGCATTACTTCAGACATTATTCGAGTCCATGCCACGTCGTTTTGCGGCACTTCTGGGTGGTCGTGGGGCCCCTACACGACATTAGGCATGTGTACCAGTTTCTTGGGCTCTTCAGTGTATGAAATTAATAGTCTTGTCACTGTAGTGGTGAACGTCAATAAAATATTAATATTCTTTGTTTGAAACTCCTCTGATAAACTGGACTACCACAAAGAGGCATATTGATGTGAAGGGTGGGCTTAGAAATGAAATGTGCGTATAGCGTTCTTGGCCCGGAATTCGACCGCTTGATGTGAGTCTTTTAGTTTGACGCCACTTCAGTGACTTGCCCGTCGATGTTGATGCAATGACGATGAGAATGAGACTCCTCACACACACACACACACACACACACACACACACACACACACACACACACACAGCGGGTCTCGAGTAGAGAAAACCCCCTACACGCCCGGGAAGTGTCGAATCCCAGAGCCCGTTGTTCTAGAGTCAGCAACTCTAAGCACAAAGAGGACGAGCTGCTGTCAGAAGTGCACTTTAACGAAGAACAAAACTCCAGTCTGGCTGCGACGTGTATACATCCTTTCACTTCGGTACTTGGATTACCAATTCTTGGACGAATTGCTTTTAATCGATATATTTAATGTCGTATTTCAGCAGTCACGGAATGGAACGCTGCCAGCATCAGTTCACGACTTAATGTTTCCGAAACAGTTGGTTTACTTACGAAATAACGATTTCTCTTTTTCCCGCCAACTTGTCTCCTTGTCGGATACAAACGCAGGACAGCTGCACTATCTCTCTTCCGTCTACTACCGGCCATTAGTGTAGCCCCGAAATGTGTCGTCGGGCAATATTGCTGGGCTGTATTCTCGGCAACGTGCAACCATTTTGGTCCTTGCAAACACACCTCGAGGCAGCGGTAACGCACTGGGCCCGTATTACGGACGACGGCCATCAAATCTACGTCTGGGCATCCAGATTTTGGTGTCACCTGATTTCCCCCATACCGCTTAATCTGAATGCCGGGATTATTCCTTCGGATAATCAGTAATTATTACGTCGGTTGAGACCACAAAAACAGATCACTTCACTTCAAGAACTATCAGTAAATAAAGGAAAGTATTATGGACATATTCCGCCACACAAACCTAGGTTACCTTAGTTTCATAACATTTCAGAACAGCACTATCTCAACAGTCATTCGATAGTCACTCGCCTGACACAGCGGGTCTCGAGTAGAGAAAACCCCCTACACGCCCGGGAAGTGTCGAACCCCAGAGCCCGTTGTTCTAGAGTCAGCAACTCTAAGCACAAAGAGGACGAGCTGCTGTCAGAAGTGCACTTTAACGAAGAACAAAACTCCAGTCTGGCTGTGACGTGTATACATCCTTTCACTTCGGTACTTGGATTACCAATTCTTGGACGAATTGCTTTTAATCGATATATTTAATGTCGTATTTCAGCAGTCTCGGAATGGAACGCTACCAGCATCAGTTCACGACTTAATGTTTCCGAAACAGTTGGTTTACTTACGAAATAACGATTTCTCTTTTTCCCGCTAACTTGTCTCCTTGTCGGATACAAACGCAGGACAGCTGCACTATCTCTCTTCCGTCTACTACCGGCCATTAGTGTAGCCCCGAAATGTGTCGTCGGGCAATATTGCTGGGCTGTATTCTCGGCAACGTGCAACCATTTTGGTCCTTGCAAACACATCTCGAGGCAGCGGTAACGCACTGGGCCCGTATTACGGACGACGGCCATCAAATCTACGTCTGGGCATCCAGATTTTGGTGTCACCTGATTTCCCCATACCGCTTAATCTGAATGCCGGGATTATTCCTTCGGATAATCAGTAATTATTACGTCGGTTGAGACCACAAAAACAGATCACTTCACTTCAAGAACTATCAGTAAATAAAGGAAAGTATTATGGACATATTCCGCCACACAAACCTAGGTTACCTTAGTTTCATAACATTTCAGAACAGCACTATCTCAACAGTCATTCGATAGTCACTCGCCTGAGATTCACGCACGACAGCTTGTCTGCCCCTTTGTATAGCTTCAAAATAGGAAACGGACGCCTGTGATTACAATAGTTTAGATGTTTGTTGCATTAATCATTTAATCCTCGCTTGTTGCCAGTTACAGCAACAAACAGAACCATTCATCTCAGTAACGAGGAAGCTTATGGTATCATTTCCTACAATTATTACTGATCTAATAAAGAACTTTGAAGTAGTTCTTGGATGTCTAATAAGATTCATTTTAGTTAATAATTTTACCATGTCAACATAGCGTGCAGATAACGTGCAATCATCAGTTTTTGTGGTTTATTATAAAATAGTTTGTACCTCAAAGAATAGTAATTTTACAATCCTGTCTCTACACGTGTTTCGTTGAGAAAGGTTTAATTATCAGTTTTATGTAAAAACTGAAGATGCTTTCTTTCTTTGCTAATATCCATGATATACTGTTGCTTTACTTTAAATTAAGATGTTAATTTTAATTTTAAAAAAGTGATTATCGTAGTTGTCGATAGCTAAATAATAGTAAGCAGTAATCGTTGGGGGCTAAACACTGTACTCACGCTGAAGGCCAAGCAAAGTAAAGTGATTCTGCAGTGTGAGCACCGCTGCTGACGTCCGGAAACTTCGGCGCGAATTTTGTTCATTTACCGGCATGACGAAGCACCGCACCACGAGGATTTTATTGAAGATGACATCACTGCTCCAGAAGGATGTTACTAAATTTAACATTACTGTACCAGACATTCACGTGAGCCATCACTCCTTCTGCTGCTTGATGCCGTCCTCCACATCGTCTCAGCTCAACACATCTGCTACACGCAAAACCCCATACAATCCGTTTTGCACTTTTAGCTCCTTGTCAGCTGCTACCATTTTTTTCCGTTCCATCGCCATATAAAATATTCTTGCATGTCGTAGAAGATGCAAATGGAGCTGCCCCCACTTTTATGGAGGTTTTTCCACAGACTGCTTTATTCACTTATTCTTTTTAGTATATCTTCATTTAATTGTCCACTTAATTCTATAATACCATAATCAGTGCTTGCAGACTATTTTTCTGCAAATTCTTACAGCCCTGGAAATATTGCCAGAGACAATACCCCGCTCCAGGCACACTCTCAGGAATTTATTCCTCAGTTTGTTGGACTTACTTGGTGTCTGAACAGATCTTTTGTTCATTTAAGCATTGTTGCCTCCATTAAGCTGATTCAGATACTAACTTTACATTGTCCTTCCTGTACAATCTTTCTTCTTAGAAGAGACAATTCTCTTCATCTACTACTATGTCTAGCCTCTGCGGAGAATTCCAAATCCACCCTTTGGACTCGATTTTGCTAAACAGTCACGTTTTCCACTTTTTTCACTAACAACTGTACTTCGCCCTTCCAGAGGCGAGAGCAGCGGTGTTTCTTTGGAGTTGTCAGTGCTAACAGACAAGCAAGACTCCATGAAGTAACCGCAGAAATCAATGTGGGACGTATGACGAACGTATCCGTTAGGATAGTACGGCGAAATTTGGCGTTAATGGGCTATGGCAACAGACGGCCTCTCCTGGTATCGCGACCCTATCGATTGGATTCTAGACAAGAAAACCGAGGAGTGGTTAGAGGAGTCTATCTCTACATCTATGGATACGCTGGAAATAACATTTAAGTGCCTGGCAGAGGGTTCATCAAACCACCTTCATAATAATTCTTTATTGTTCCAATCTCGTCCAGCACGCGGAAAAAGAGAACACCTATATATTTCCGTGTCAGCATCATCTGCGAACAACCTAAGACGGCTGCTCAGAATGTCTTCCACATCGTTTATATAGATAAAAAACAGAAAATTAAACCATATGGTCAGTTGTGAAGGAAGTGTCTGGTCAGCAGCACAAGGTCGACGATATAAAATCAGTTCGTAGTGAAAATACTTCTGTTGCTGATAGATCAGATATATGTACAGTATTTAACAATCATTTTCTGATCATTGCTGTGAATTAAATAAAAATTTAGTTTCTACAGGAAATCATAGAACTTTCTTGGCAAATGCCTTTCCGAGATTGTGTGAAATAATCCTCTGAGATACAGACAAGAGGGAGATTGAGTGAATAATTAAATCACTGAGCATTAAGGACTCTCATTATTATGATGGAGTGTCGAGCAGAATATTAAAGTACTGTGCTGTACATGTTAGCCCTGTATTTAGCCATATTTGTAATTTTTCCTGTAGGAATGGTCAGTTTTCTGAACGATTAAAGTACTCAGTAGTAAAGCCGCATTATAAAAAGGGAGAAACGGATAATGTAGACAATTTAGAACTAATTCTATGCCATTAGCGTTTGCTAAAGTTATTGAAAAGGCTGTGTATGTAAGGATAATTGATATACACTCCTGGAAATTGAAATAAGAACACCGTGAATTCATTGTCCCAGGAAGGGGAAACTTTATTGACACATTCCTGGGGTCAGATACATCACATGATCACACTGACAGAACCACAGGCACATAGACACAGGCAACAGAGCATGCACAATGTCGGCACTAGTACAGTGTATATCCACCTTTCGCAGCAATGCAGGCTGCTATTCTCCCATGGAGACGATCGTAGAGATGCTGGATGTAGTCCTGTGGAACGGCTTGCCATGCCATTTCCACCTGGCGCCTCAGTTGGACCAGCGTTCGTGCTGGACGTGCAGACCGCGTGAGACGACGGTTCATCCAGTCCCAAACATGCTCAATGGGGGACAGATCCGGAGATCTTGCTGGCCAGGGTAGTTGACTTACACCTTCTAGAGCACGTTGGGTGGCACGGGATACATGCGGACGTGCATTGTCCTGTTGGAACAGCAAGTTCCCTTGCCGGTCTAGGAATGGTAGAACGATGGGTTTGATGACGGTTTGGATGTACCGTGCACTATTCAGTGTCCCCTCGACGATCACCAGTGGTGTACGGCCAGTGTAGGAGATCGCTCCCCACACCATGATGCCGGGTGTTGGCCCTGTGTGCCTCGGTCGTATGCAGTCCTGATTGTGGCGCTCACCTGCACGGCGCCAAACACGCATACGACCATCATTGGCACCAAGGCAGAAGCGACTCTCATCGCTGAAGACGACACGTCTCCATTCGTCCCTCCATTAACGCCTGTCGCGACACCACTGGAGGCGGGCTGCACGATGTTGGGGCGTGAGCGGAAGACGGCCTAACGGTGTGCGGGACCGTAGTCAAGCTTCATGGAGACGGTTGCGAATGGTCCTCGCCGATACCCCAGGAGCAAGTGTCCCTAATTTGCTGGGAAGTGGCGGTGCGGTCCCCTACGGCACTGCGTAGGATCCTACGGTCTTGGCGTGCATCCGTGCGTCGCTGCGGTCCGGTCCCATGTCGACGGGCACGTGCACCTTCCGCCGACCACTGGTGACGACATCGATGTACTGTGGAGACCTCACGCCCCACGTGTTGAGCAATTCGGCGGTACGTCCACCCGGCCTCCCGCATGCCCACTATACGCCCTCGCTCAAAGTCCGTCAACTGCACATACGGTTCACGTCCACGCTGTCGCGGCATGCTACCAGTGTTAAAGACTGCGATGGAGCTCCGTATGCCACGGCAAACTGGCTGACACTGACGGCGGCGGTGCACAAATGCTGCGCAGCTAGCGCCATTCGACGGCCAACACCGCGGTTCCTGGTGTGTCCGCTGTGCCGTGCGTGTGATCATTGCTTGTACAGCCCTCTCGCAGTGTCCGGAGCAAGTATGGTGGGTCTGACACCGGTGTCAATGTGTTCTTTTTTCCATTTCCAGGAGTGTATTTATATCACCCAATTTGCTATCAAATGTTCGGCTTTAGAAGTCGTTTAACAACTGAAAATGCTATATTCTCTTTTCTCTGTGAGGTGCTGGCTGGGCTAAACAAAAGGTTTCGAACGCTTAGAATATTTTTTGATTTAACTAAGGCATTTGACTCTGTTGATCACAAAATATTGCTCCAGAAGTTGGATCATTACAGAATACGGGGAGTAGCTCACAATTGGTTCACCTCTTACTTTAGCAACAGGCAGCAAAAGGTCATTATTCACAATGTTGATAACGGCTGTGATGTGGGATTTGAGTGTGGTACTGTCAAGTGGGGGGTGCCCCAGTGATCATTGTTGGGGCCACTCTTGTTCCTTATTTATAAAAATGGTATGCCCTCTAGTATTACGGGTAGCTCTAAAATATTGCTGTTTACTGATCACACTAGCTTGTTAGTAAAGGATGTTGTGTGCAACATTGGCTCGGTTTCAAATAGTGCAGCACATGACCTAAGTTCATGGCTTGTAGAAAATAAATTAACGCTAAATCACAGTAAGACTCAGTTTTTACAGTTTCTAACACACAATTCAACAAAGCCTGACGTTTTAATTTCACAGAACGGGCATATGATTAGTGAAACTGAACAGTTCAAATTTCTAGGTGTTCGGATAGATAGTAAGCTGTCGTGGAAAGTCCACGTTCAGGACCTTGTTGAAAGACGTAATACTGCCATTTTTACTATTCGAACGGTATCAGAAGTGAGTAATCGTTCGACAAGAAAAATAGTCTACTTTGCTTATTTTCATCCGCTTATGTCGTATGGTATTATATTTTGGGGTAACTCTTTCCATTCTAAAAGGATATTTTTGGCACAGAAACGGGCGGTTCGGGCAATAAGTGGTGTAAGTTCGCGAACCTCCTGTCGACCCCTGTTCACGAGTCTGAGTATTTTCACATTGGCCTCTCAATATATATATTCCTTACTGTCATTTCTTGTTAACAATATTATCTTATTCCCGAGAATAAGCAGCTTTCACTCGGTTAATACTCGGCAGAAATGAAACCTGCATTTGGATCGGACTTTCTTAACTCTTGTGCAAAAAGGTGTACAGTATAATGCTGCATCCATTTTCAATAAGCTACCACTCGAATTCAAAAAATCTTATCAGTAATCCACGCGCTTTCAAATCGAAACTGAAGAGTTTCCTCGTGGGTCACTCCTTCTACTCTGTCGAGGAGTTCCTTGAAAAATTAAGCTGACTCTTGTATTGTTGATTGCATTTACTTAAACTTATAGACTGCCTTTTGTCGGATTCATAAAAATTTATTTTTATGTGTTATTACTTTTATAAATGTTTATGAACCCGACAAAAGGCAGTTCATGTGTTATTACTTTTATTTGTAGCCTCTCCCCGATCTTATTCAATCTGTATATTGAGCAAGCAGTAAAGGAAACAAAAGAAAAATTCGGAGTAGATATTAAAATCCATGGAGAAGAAATAAAAACTTTGAGGTTCGCCGATGAAATTGTAATTCTGTCAGAGACAGCAAAGGACCTGGAAGAGCAGATGAACAGAATGGACAGTGTCTTGAAAGGAGGAGATAAGATGAACATCAACAGAAGCAAAACGAGGAGATGGAATGTAGTCGAATTAAGTCGGGTGATGCTGAGGGAATTAGATTAGGAAATGACACACTTAAAGCAGTAAAGGAGTTTTGCTATTTGGGGAGCAAAATAACTGATGATGGTCGAAGTAGAGAGGATATAAAATGTAGACTGGTAATGGCAAGGAAAGCGTTTCTGAAGAAGAGAAGTTTGTTAACATCGAGTATAGATTTAAGTGTCAGGAAGTCGTTTCTGAAAGTATTTGTGTTGAGTGGTGCCATGTATGGAAGTGAAACATGGACGATAAATAGTTTGGACAAGAAGAGAATAGAAGCTCTCGAAATGTGGTGCTACAGAAGAATGCTGAAGATTAGATGGGTAGATCACATAACTAATGAGGAGGTATTGAATAGAATTTGGGAGAAGAGGAGTTTATGGCACAACTTGACAAGAAGAAGGGACCGGTTGGTAGAACATGTTCTGAGGCATCAAGGGATCACAAATTTAGGATTGGAGGGCAGCGTGGAGGGTAAAAATCGTAGAGGGAGACCAAGAGATGAATGCACTAAGCAGATTCAGAAGGATGTAGGTTGCAGTAGGTACTGGGAGATGAAGAAACTTGCACAGGATAGAGTAGCATGGAGGGTTGCATCAAACCAGTCTCAGGACTGAAGACCACAACAACAACACACGTTTATGTTGTAATTTCATGTACTGACACGTTCCATGACCTTGGAGATTTGCTCCTCGTTTTGATCCTACTGAACTTGACGTGTAAATAAAAAAAATAAAATGGTCTATAACAGTACTTGGGGGACGTCAGAAATCACATCTGTTTTACACGATGGCTTTCCGTCAGTTACTACGAACTGTGAACTCTCTCAAAGGAAATTAAGAATCCAGTCACATAATTGAGACGATATTCCGTATGCACGCATTTCACTACAAGCCACTTGAATGGTACAGTGGTGAGAGCTGAGGTAGGGTTAGAGCGTTCCACAGACCCCACGTATCCAGGTACCCAAGCTGTCACGAAGGTACTGTGCAAGCTGGTGGTGACTCCACAATAGTGTGGGCTGTGTTTACATGGAATGGGCTGCGTCCTCTGGTCCAACTGAACCGATCATTCACTGGAAGTGGTTATGTGCTGCTCCTAGGAGACTTCACTCACTTCGTGTGCCCAAACAACAATGAATTGTTTTTGGGTGACAATGCACCATGTCACCAGGCCACAATTTTTCGCGTTTTTTTGAGGAATATTCTGGACAATTCGAGAGAATCATTTGTCCGCCCACATCGTTGACGCGAATCCCATCGAACATTTATGGGACATAATTGAGGGATCAGTTCGTGCGCGAAACCTTGTACCAGCGACACTTTCGCAGTTATGGACGGATGGATATACAGGCAGCGTAGCTGAACATTTTTACAGGGGACATCCAACGACTTCGAGAGTCCACGCGACGTCAGTTTGCTGTACTTCGCAAGGCAAAAGAGGTCCGACAAGATGTTTGGAGGTAGCCCTTGACCTTTTGTCACTTCAGAGTAGACTGATACCGGCGAAAGTGAGCTTCAGCGAGGGCAATGTGGATACCATCACTCACGATAACGGGCTGAAGTAGGAGGCCTTCTACCGGCCAGTGCAACTCACGTCGACGCCGGAACTAGGGGTGACGCGGGCGTAGACTGCCGGAGGTTCTTTCGGGGCGCGCAAAATCTACTGCAGTACGTTTTCTGGTGGAATAGCCGCCGTCGCGGGGATGGGACGCGGTGCGCCAGAGGTTGGATCCGCAGCATGCCGTCACGACGACAGCACACTGACGTCTGCGCCACATTTCGACTGGTATGCAAAACTGGAAGCAGCGATGTATCGACCAATGCCAAATGAAGATGCCACTGATCTTTTAGGAGCTCCACAAATGGTACGAAAGGTGCACTGCCGACAATGCAGATTGCTTTGGGAGCGAATTTGAAGAGATGAAGTTGCTACCGATATCTGTGTAACCAATATGACTATGGTAAGATACTATACGTCGTTTGAGAGAACTTTCCCATAATTAGTCTGGACGAAAATAGAAAAATCATATCTTTAACAGTCCAGGAAGTACTTGAGGTTAACAGCTTATCTGAATCGTCATGTGTAAGGTGGACTTCAATTATCCATATCTACAACGAAACGTGAGTTTTGTGATACCAGAATTATCAGAATTTGAAATTAAAAGCAGACAAAAAAGAATTGAGATATTTTTAGACTCTCTTGTATACAGAAATCACACTTAATCAAAAAACCCCAGGAAAAAAATTACTGCCAAGATGAGAGAAGTAATCAATACAGAACATATCGACAAATTTCGTAGACAGTCGTGTCGTATACTATGTCTTGTTCTGTGATCATCCACTGAAACGTGCATTTACAGATGCATTTATGGGTAATGTCGATAAACAGAGACAGTTCTTTCACTTTATTAATAAACTCTTGCCGTTGAAGTTCTTCAAGATTTTCTTATTTTCTTATTATCATCGATCACTGTTTTCGTGTAGGTGGCGTATTAAAAAATGAATGTTAATTACTGGTCATAGTCACTATACTAAGCGAACTTTAATTGTTTTACAGTGCTTATGAGGTACAGGTGGACTTAGAGTAAGAAAGGCGATATTCAAAATAATGCAGTAGATTTTATATTTTGGCAGCAAGACAACTGACAATGACCGAGATAAAAAGGAAATGAAAACTAGCAATAAATAGAGAAGTGTTTCTTAAAACGAAAAAGACTGATCACATAAAATATAAATTTGAGTGGTAGAATGTCTTTCCTGAGAGCTTTTGCCTGCCGTGTAGCCTTGCGCAGAAGTGGAACTTGGACAATAAACAATGAAGACACGACGATGACAAAAGATTTTGATACGTGATTTCACATGAGAAAGCTGAAAATTAGATGGCTAAATTATAGAGGAAGACAAATATTTGAAAACCATTAGTAAGTTCAAATGAATTTAAGTTGCAGTAGTCGTGGAGACAGGAAGACATTTGCACATTATAGACCAGCACGGAAGCTGCACAGAACTAGCCAGTGGACTAAAGGCCACAGTGACAAAACAGTACTCAGAGAGGTTTGCAAATTTGAGAGTGGACAACAAGGAGAAGAACGACCACATTGACAATTTAGTAATCCTTCCCTGATGTCCAACAACCCCCATCCAGCCGCAATCGAACTAGAGGCTGCCACAGCACTCGAGCTGCAAGGGTCCCCACAGCATAGCTAACACTGGATTACCACTTGGAGATTGGAAGCTGAAGGCAGGAGAAGATAGGCTGGGAGCTGTAGATGGCAGGCTGGAGGCTGCAAGCAGGAGCTGGGATGCTGGAGGTTGGTTGTTGGAGACTAAGAGACCACATGCTCACTGCTGGAGGCTGGAGGCAGGTGACTGAGTGACTGAAGGCCGGAGGCTAGAGGCTCAAAGCTGGAGACTGTAAGATGGCAAGACGTGGTTGGAGGGTAGAGACCAGAGGCTGGAGGCTGGAGGATGAAAGAGGGGTGCAGGATAAAGAATGAAGGCTAGAGGCTGGGCGGTGAAGGTTGGAAGGTGATAGCTACAGGAAGCTAGAGGCTAGACCTGAGAGGCTGTAAACTAGAGGCTACAGGCTGTAGGGTCGAAGCTTGAGGTTGGAGACCTGAGACTAGTGGCTAGACGCTGAGGGCTGGAGGATAGAGGCTAAATGGCAGATGCTGCTGTTAGAAGCTTGAGCCTGCATGCTGGAAACTGAATGCTAGATGCTGGAGGCTAGATCGTGGAAGCCAGATGATGCAGGACAGGACCAATATATAATGCGCATGATTCGCTCGACCTAGGAATGAAACATGTACAAAATTTTCCATATTCGTGTTATTGCATCAATGAAGTCGAACTGGTCAGGCGCATGGCAGATATGGAATTTGTCCACTGTAAATAAAGCAACTCTAAGAACAGGTATAATTAATTTCTCCTGTGATATGTTTACATTTATAGATAGGGATTTTGGCATCACTAAGAGAAAACCGAGAAAACAAGAACGATATTAAACTATTGGTGCGGTCAAAGACCGCGTGTTGTTTTTATGAAAACAGAAGACATTAGAGATTACAACGCTTGGTGGCCAAAAGTCTACAAAAATCTTGCTGCACTAATACTTACTATGGAAAACGTGTTCCGATGAAGCAAAAGATTTTTTCTTCTGCCCTATGAAAGTATCGTGAATTTAGTTTCAGCAAAGGTACACCACAGGCAACTCAATGTAAATCAGTGACCTGCGAGCTTGTACCTTTTATTTAAGAAACACTCCGATGAATCTCAAATAGTGAACATGTGAACAAAGTCAGACTATCCATAAAAGTCTTAAAAATGCATGAAATTAAACAAGTTTAATTTATATTCCACAAGAACAGGTACAATTTTGGAATCAAATTTTGACGTATGCGACAACAATGAGAGACGAAACCGAAGAGAATGTTCGAAGTGTACTTAATTTGAGGAAAACATGTAAAATAAATTTTTATTCTCAAAATATAAGGCTTTTAACTTTTGTTCCACAGTGTGTACTCTAAAAAGGTAACATGTCCAGCTGCAAAAAAAAGTATTTTCTTAAGGCACCGGTAACACGAAGCCGGATAAAATTACATAATATGAAACGCCCTACAACTACACGTTTTTAGAATAAATATGGAATAATATTTCTTTATAGTTTTGTATAAAGCAGCTTTTTGTCTTTTCCGAAAAATCCGTAAAAGTATCCTTTCCTGGAGTTAGCAATTCGTATAGGAAAAGCTATTTTCAATCAAATAAAGCAATTTCAAAATTTTCATACGTATTTTCTCTGTTCGAGTAAATACAACATCATTAATATTATGATCATTACTACCAAAGGTCCTACCGCAGTGGGAACACCGGTTCCCGTCAGATCGCCGAAGTTAAGCGACGTCAGGCGTCACTACCCCTTGGATGGGTGACCGTCCGGTCTGCTGAGCGCTGTTTCCAACTGGGCTGCACTCAGCTTTGTGAGACAAATTGAGGAGCTACTTGACTGAGAAGTCGCGGATCCGATTAAGAAAAGCGGCGTGCTGACCACACGCCCCTCCTTATCGATATCCAGTGACTCCTATACGATTACATTGCGGTCGATCAGTACAGTTGGGTCTTTCGAGACCTATTCGGACAGACTTTATAGTCTATGGTCATTACTATCAATAGTAATTCTGGCTTCTGAAATACTAAACCAAATTAAGTTGTTAATGAAATACGTATGAGTTGCTCTTGTTTACAATGTAATAGGTACCTACGACATGTAATAGCTTTGATGTTTATAGCCCATTTGGGGGTGGAAGTTACGAGGGGCGTTAGAAAAGTCCGTGCAATGTCGGGGAGATGGCACCACCGGCGCGTATCGCGGTCATGTTTAGTTAGTAGCATTTTGGAAAGAACGTACACCAAGTTTCAGCCACATCGGTCTATTTCTTTGTGTTTGGCATGTGTGTGAATCAACGAAGTCGAGTGATTGTCAAAAAATGGACGAAGAAGAATTTCATGTGGTAAAAATGTATATGTCGTGTGACTAGGGCCTCCCGTCGTGTAGACCGCTCGCCGCGTGCAAGTATTTCGATTTGAGGCCACTTCGACGAATTGCACGTCGATGAGGATGAAATGGTGGTGATTAGGACAACACAACACACAGTCCCTGAGCGGAGTGGAATCCGGGCCCTTAGGATTGACATTTTGTCTCGCTGACCACTCGGCTACCGGGGGCAGACATTTCGTGTGGTGATTAAATATTACTTTATGAAAGGCGAAACGCCTCAGGAGACTAAAGAGAAGCTTGATAAACATTACAGTGACTCTGTACCTTCGATTAGAACAGTATATAAGTAGTTTGAAAATTTGCGGAGTGGCCATGTGGGCACAAGTGATGCTGAACGTTCTGGACGCCCTGTCGAGGTTACGACTCCAGAAATCATTGATAAAATCCATGATATGGAGATGGATGACAGAAGAGTTAAGTTGCGTGAGATTGCTAGTGCTGTGGGCATCTTGAGTGAACATTACATAATATTTTGCATAAATATTTGAACATGAAAAAGCTATCCGCACGATGGTTTCCGCGATTGCTCACGCATGACCGAAAACGGAATCGTGTGAAGTGTTGCAAGGATGGTTTGCAGCTGTTCAGGAAGAATCCGCAGGACTTTAAGCGCCGTTTCGTCACTGTGGTTGAAACATGGATACATTACTATACTCCTGAGACCAAACAACAATCTAAACAATGGGTTACCAAGGGAGAATCTGCAACAGTCCTTCGGATGGAAAGGTTATGGCGACACTCTTCTGGGATTTGCAAGGGATAATCCTCATCGACTATCGCGAAAAGGGTAAGAAATTACAGGTGAATATTATTCATCGTTATTGGACCGTTTGAAAACCGAGCTGCAAGAAATACGCCGGCGATTGGACAGCAAAAATGTCCTGTTCCACCACGACAATGCACCAGCACACACCTCAGCAGTTGTGGTCGCAAAATTAATGGAAACAGGATTCCAACTCGTTTCACATCCTCCCTATTCTCCAGACTTGGCTCCCTCGGACTACTATTTGTTCCCCAGTTTGAAGAAATGGCTGGTGGGACAAAGATTTTATTCAGACGAGGAGGTGATTACATCAACTAACGGCTATTTTGCAGAATTGGACAATTCCTATTATTCTGAAGGTATCAACAAATTCGATCAGTGTTGGACGAAATGTATAAGTCTAAAAGGAGACTATGTCGAAAAATAAAAAAGGTTTACCCCAAACATGTAGTTTTTATTTTTGCGCGGATTTTTCATATGCCCCTCGTAGTTAGTCAGATATTTATATGAGAAAGAAAATAGGGAAAGAATGGAAAGCGATGGGTGACAATTCGTGACTTCCAGCCGCACAGGCATTGTGCTAATACTATGGCGAAAGTTGACAACTCGTGCTGGACCGGGACTCAGTCCCAGATTTATCGTTTCTCGTGACCGGTTGCCTCAACAACATCTGCATTCCAGACACGCCCCCCGACCGACTCAAATTTCCAAATCATCGCACGCTGCGTGCCTTGTTCACTAAACCACTGGTCGCAAATTATTAATTCTGGTAGGAGTTCGGTCGATATTAGTGCATCCGCACTGAAACAAACGCGAAGCGGTCGTCACGTTCTTTCGGAAATGTATGTTTCTGAGTGGTGTCTGTTCTGCTGGACACGTCGGAATTTCCAAGCGGGAAATCCAAGTACCAGCCCCAGTCCTGCACAAGTTTTTAACTTTCGCAAATTATGTTACTACAATGGCCCGTAGGCCCGGAAGTCAAGAGCTGCCACTCATCCCTTCCCTTTCTTTCCCCATTATCTATTTCATATGCACTGAAGTGCCAAAGAAACTGGTACAGGCATGCAAATTCAAATACAGAGAAATGTAAACAGGTAGAAGACTGCTCTGTGGTCGGCAACGCCTGTATAAGACAACAAGTGTCTGGCGCTGTTGTTAGATTGGTCACTGCTGCTACAATGGCACGTTATCAAGATTTAAGTGAGTTTCAACTTAGTGTTACAGTCGGCGCACAAGCAATGGCACGCAGCATCTCCGAGGTAGCGATGAAGTGGGAATTTTCCCGCACGACCATTTCACGAGTGTACTGTGAATATCACGAATCCGGTAAAACATCAAATCACCGACATTGCTGCGGCCGGAAAAAGATCCTCCAAGAAAGGGACCAACGACGACTGAAGAAAAACGTTCAACGTGACAGAAATGCAACCGCTCCGCAAATTGCTGCAGTTTTTAATGCTGGGCCACCATCAAGCGAAACATTCAACGAAACATCATTGATATGGGCTTTCGGAGCCGAAGACCTACAGACCTACTCGTGTACCCTTAATGACTGAACGACACAAAGCTTTACGCCTCACCTGGGCCCTTCAACATCGACATTGAACTGTTGACGACTGGAAACATGTTGCCTGGTTGGACCGAGTCTCGTTTCAAATTGTATCCAGCGGATGGACTTGTACGGGTATGGAGACAACCTCATGAATCCATGGACACTGCATGTTAGCAGGAGACTGTTCAAGCTGGTGGAGGCCCAGTAATGATGTAGGGTGTGTGCAGTTGGAGTGATATGGGACCCCTGATAAACCTAGATAGGACTCTGACAGGTGATATGTACGTAAGCATCCATTTTGTTCGCCTGCATCCATTCATGTCCATTGGGCATTCGGACGGACTTGGGCAATTCCAGCAGGACAATGCAACATCCCACACATCCAGTATTGCTACAGAGTGCTTCCAGGAACACTCTTCTGAGTTTAAACACTTCCGCTGGCGACAAAACTTCCCAGACATTACTGAGCATATCTGGGATGCCTTGCAACGTGCTCTTCAGAAGAGATCTCCAGCCCATCGTACTCTTACGAATTTATGGACAGCCTTGCAGGATTTATAGTGTCAGTCCCCTCCAGCACTATTTCAGATACTAGCCATGACACGTCGTGTTGCGGCACTTCTGGGTGCTCGCGGGGGCCCTACATGATATTAGGCAGGTGTAGCAGGTTTCTAGCTCTTCAGTGTAAATGAAAGCACCAACTGCGTCAGAGGAAGTAGACTACCATTTCATGTACAGATAACGATCTCATCTCAAGGCTACTGATAAAGACATCCCACTTGGGCTCCTTGCTTCTCCCTATCCCTCTCCCGTATGGAACCACCAGGAATTGATCAAGGTCACCAATGGGAATATCGTAGCCAATTTTATCATGCGATATAAAAAAGGCGACAACTGCCTCCCCTCCCATATGAGTGTCATGCACGTTCGTCTTTTTTAAGTGGGACACTTCTGTGGGAGGGGTTACTCACGAGCTGTAGAACATGGGGAGATGTGTGTCAACTTGTTAATCACAAATTATGTTAAGTCACGTCAACTGAGTAGTGTTCGGTGATATCGATATTATGTGACACCACTAGAGGCCACAATCTGGCAGATATGTAATTACTCTCATTTTTACGCATTTTTTCATATTTTCCTATTTTATAACTGGATGCAGTCAGGAGCACGGGGAGAGATTGAATCTATTTGTTTATAACAAATTACGTCACTCTGGGTGTACTTGTTTAATATTTCGAGGCAGCAGCAGACGCCAAAACAAGGGAGATAATATATAAGTGCTCTCAGTTTTACAGGGTTTTCGACAATTTTAAGTATTTTGTCCAATAAAGTAAGAATGTTGCCGAAGCTTATTAGATGTCATGATGTTCTCAGGCAATCGCAATGCAGAATTAGATATTGCTGATACTGAGGCACATCTACTCAACTTCATTTTTCATCACTAGACTCACTCTGTAGCACAGGGCAGGCTGTGTGTATTTGTTTATAACAAATTACGTCACTCTAGATCAAGTTGTTAATACCAATATTACGTGGTTCCTGCAGAGACCTCACGTAGGCAGATATGTAAGTGCCCTCAGTTTCACATATTTCCTTAATCTGACTTTTTTTTATTGAGTTTTCCACAATTTTGCGTATTTGGTCCAATAAGGGCGAACTATCCTCGACGTCGCGTCTTCGTCATGATGCCCTCAGCACGGGCCCGATTTATGTATCATAAACTAGTGCTAAAAACGGCCATGTTGCTAGAAATAGTGACGTCATAGAGAATTCTATAAGCCAAAGATATTCTAACAAAAATACCACACTACATTACTAGATTATGTGACGTCGCAGTAAAATTCTGATGTCTAAAACCAAAGATAGTGTATTTGTAGCATACTTCAGAACAGAGTCGTCCAGTACTTGCACCTACTCCAGCGAAAGTGATGTCGCCTGCTGGAGGGTAGAGACCCCCCCCCCCCCCTCAGACTTCGACGTCAGGGTGTACAGCCGCGAACGTCGATGACCGTGGACACAGTGCCCAGCGATTACCGAGAAAGTTTCGGTTGGTGCCTAACACTGATGACCGAAATCTCCCTCCCGCGGTAATAACGGCAAGCAGATCCCAAGATGTAGGTGGAAGTATCGAAGACTGGAACACACTTGGACTACGAGGAACTCCTCACCTGTATTCGATACGGTATGGATACCTTCGTACGACCGAAGCCACCAGTTCACGAACGGGAGTGCTCCACATGTGTGCCTAGCACTAAGCTAGACCATCTGCCCAGGTGTGGTTGAGAAATTTGCACAGTGCAAGTGAATTACCTCCGACTCAGTAGCTGTCACAAATGCTGCCTAATTGTCTAGGGAGAGGGCGTCCCCCCACAGAAAACCTGTAGTAATTTGTCGATGTGTTTGCTAATGGTTTAAGCGCCAAGAACATCTCTCCCTACCGCCGTTTCTCTCTGGGCCAATCAGAAACATACTCTCTTCTTGTTCAACCGTCACCCTTTTCAAACTAAAGTGTGTGACTCCATTTTTAGTTAGGCGGCCTCGCATGTACAACGGAGACTCATAACAAAATAAAACCCTGCAAATTTACTGGTGTCCAAACTGAAAGCAACAAACCGCTATTTCCCTGCCCTGTGTTTAATCCACGATATAATCGTATTAGCTGTCAACAGATGTCTGTATGATCGTGTTCTTCACGGAAGATGGCATTCCGGCCAACGATGACATCAGGGCACCTATGTGAGGTAGTGTTTGCCGGGAAGCCCCACATCCACAATCACAGTGTACACACAGACGGTGCAGTATGGCACAGACAAGATCCGTACCAGACTTTCTACGGTGTAGAGCCATAGAAAGCAGGGAAGCAGGACAGTCGCAAACTGATGTCACCCGATGGCTCAATGGGAATCGTTCTGTTGTTCCTCCGGTGTGGAGGGAACGAAACTGTACCCCTAAGACCAGGGCAGGGCCGACCACATGTCACTTCAGAAGAGAGGACCGTTACTTAGCTGTAAGGGTACAATAGTACCGCCTCAGTACCGCACGCCAACTGGCATGTGAGCTTTCAGCATCCACTGGACGTGTTGTATCGAGGCGAACGGCATGCAGAAGACTACGACAGAGTGGTCTTTATTGTCGGACGCATGCTGTACGTCTACCTCTGACACGTCTTCACAGTAAGGAACGTCTAGAGTGGAGTCATCAACATGCAACCTGGACCGTCGAACAGTGGACCATTGCTGTTTTCACAGATTGGCTCACAGAGTGATTCTCGATGGATTCGCGTCTGGAGGGAACGTGGAACACAATTTCGGGATTCAAACATTGAGGCAAGAAACCGAAATCGAGGAGGATCCCTAATGGTGCGGGCAGGGATTGTGTTTACCACGCGAACCCCTCTTCACGAAATTGTGTGGGTGAGTCGGCAAGGTTTAACTGCTGTCAGGTGTCGTGAGGAGATCTTGGGACCTCACTTACGGTTGTAGCGAGGTGCTTTGGGCCCAGACGTCGTATCGATGGACGATAATGCTCGACCTCAAAGAGCACAGGTGGTCGATGTTTTCTTGGAAGATATTGCACGCATGTGGGGCCTCATTTGAATCTCATAGAGGATGTCTGGGATCCACTAGGGAGACGGCTTGCACCACGTCAGCATCCACCGACCACTCTCCAAGACTGCGAGCAGCTCTGCAGGAAGAATGGGCGTTACTGCCTCAACATGAGACTGACGACATCATTGAGAGCATGACCCGTCGTTCTGAGCCCTGTATTGCTGCCAGAGGTGGTCACACACCATTCAGAACACATTGACCAGTTGCCGGAATGAGTGTGCAAATCCGTTACGTTGGAAAAGACGAAGAACATTTCTGTCTATCGTTATGCATGTTGCAGTTGTATGCATTCTGTATTCATTACATAGCTTCTGTTTTACTATCACCTGTTTATACTGTTTTGTGGCAAAATAAACGTATCCTTTCAAAATTTTCTTTTGTTACTTTATTTTAGTCCAGTATATATGCGACATGCAGTACATAAGCCTCGTATACTAGCCACGGAAAATCTGAGTATTGTGTGTAATTGAGACTGATCCTTGGAATTACAAAACCACACGCCACACAGTCAGCACACTCCTGGATCACAATGGGTCAAATGCCTCTGAGCACTATGGGACTTAACATTTGAGGTCATCAGTCGCCTAGAACTTAGAACTACTTAAACCTAACTAACCTAAAGACCTCACACACATCCATGCCCGAGGCAGGATTCGAACCTGCGACCGTAGCGGTAGCGCGGTTCCAGACTAAAGCGCCTAGAACCGCTCGGCCACACTGGCCGCCGCACACTCCTGCATTTGCTATGAAAACTTACCTGTGAATTAATAATGGATATCCCTCAAATGACGAGAGAACTGCTGCAATAGCCCCCCCCCCCCTCATTATATGTGATCCGTAGCAGAAACAGGACCAGGATGACGGCAAGCGAGATCTGCCAGAAAGGTAACTCTTGCAATATTTACGTCATTACAAGGCACGCAAATAGATGCAGAGAGAGTCATATACGACATGGCCACACGCAAACGAGACAGAGAAATGGTCACAGTGCAGCAGAAAAGAAATCAACTCTTCCTGTGTACGAAGTCATAGACTATAAAATGCGACCTTAGAAATCGAGCACCATATACCGATAAGCGTATCTACCAAAGACGAATTACCAACATTATTAAGAAAATGCAAACAACAGAAGCACAATAATAGATGGAAAAACGGGTCGCACGTATCTGATTACAGTGCAGTCAGCAGCGTGTTTGTGGCGAGAAGATGTATGTCTCTGTCGACTCAGGGCCGTGATTCCTGCAGATGCCACTCTGGGCCTGCAGACAGACGGGCAAAATCTCTCTCGCACATCCCAGAGGGAGAGCCATCTCATTGGCTAGAAGTAACAGCGGGAAAAGCCGTACGCAAACGGAGAGATGGGGGGAATCGCCGAAGAGTAACGATCCAAATTTGTTTTCCAAAGGCTATCGTCTTACAACCAGCACCACCTCGGTCGCAGTGCGGCAGCTGAAGCAGCAGCCGAGAATCGCCCGCGAGACGCCTGTCTGAGCGCAAGCAGGCGATTGATAATGACGACAGCGTGTGCCACTTGGCGAAGACCAGTAACAGCCAGAGGAAAGAAAAGGTACTGAAATTAATTTATGTTACACGCCTATGAGTTGCTGCATATAGTCTTATTAATAAAAAAAGCATCATTTAGTAGCAAAATCAGTCCATATTTGTACTCGTTACATTAATATCAACAGATATTGGGCGTTAATATTGTACCACAAATCTGCCTCTCACAAATCATTAGACCTTGGTCAACACGATGTTGCCGAAGATAACCATAAATCAGGAGTCTAACACTTCTGACATGGGAACCTGCCCATCGCACCCCCCTCACATTTAGTTATAGGTATGCACAGTGGAAAGGCCTTGAAAAACTGAACACAGATCAATCGAGAAAACAGGAAGAAGTTGTGTGGAAGTATGAAAAAAATACGCAAAGCATACAAACTAAGTAGTCCATGCGCAACATAAGCAACATCAAGGACAGTCTGAGCTCAGGAGTGCCATGGTCCCGTGGTTAGCGTGAGCAGCTGCGGAACGAGAGGTCCTTGGTTCGAGTCTTCTCTCGTGTAAAAGGTTTACTTTCTTTATTTTCGCAAAGTTATGGTCGGTCCGTTCGTTCAATCACGTCTCTGTTCACTGTAATAAGTGCGATTAGTAGACGAAAGGACGTGCCTCTCCAATGGGAACCGAAAACATTTGATCGCAAGATCATAGGTCAACCGATTCCTCCACAGGATAACGCGTCTGATATACTCTATACGACACTGTTGACGGCATGTGCGTTAAATGACAGGATTATGTTGTCGACCCACCTAACTTGTACACTTGGCGAATGGGTAAAAAGATTCTTCTACCTTGCCCGATTTAGGTTTTCTTGTGAATGTGATAATCACTCCCAAAAAAGTGATCAAAACATAAGAGTTTGTCACATAAACTGCAGCAGATGAATGCAACAGTTTCACAGGCGCACAGTTTTCCCTGTGCTCTGTCAAAAAATATGTTTTTAACGTTTTCAAATTTTTCCGCGTGTAGACCGTCAAATCCATCGGATCGTCGGACGGACAGATAATAATTGACTGAAAATAGCAGATCAAACTTTTGACTCGAGAGAAGACTTGAACCAAGGACGTCTCGTTCCGTAGCTGCTCACGCTAACCACGGGACCATGGCGCTCCTGAGCTCAGCCTATCATTTATGTTGCGTATATTGTGCATGGACTACTCAGTTTGTATATTTTGCTTATTTTTTCATAGTTCCACACAACTTCTTCCTGTTTTCTCGATTGATCTGTGTTCAGTTTTTCAAGGCCTATCCACTGTGCCACCTTATAACTGCATCTGATGGGGATGCGATGGGAAGGTTCCCTTGTGAGAGTGACGGTTGCAGAGTGTATCTGCGCTGTGATATTTTATAACTTCGATTGAACTACAGAAAAACGTTCTGAGAAAATATGCAGCAACTTGGGTCAAGTTTGCCATCGTGAGGGGCTCCTTATAAAAGCGTTCTGCGATGTATGTCGTGTTACATCACAAGACAGACTCATACACTGTTTCCTGCAAAGAAGAAGAAAGAGCAAAGATCAGCCAAAGTGTTTTATAAGTCTGCTGACCAGCTAGATAGCCCTAGTGAGCCTTTTGTCTCACATTGTTTTATATTGTAGGTCCTAACTGCTATAAGTAGAGAATCGAGGTATTACATCCTACCATAATCGAACAATCTATTAAAATAGGTTTTCCACAACACGTATACATCAAGTTAAAATATCAGATGTATTCGAATTTTTGAATTCACAACCACAAAAGCCGTCACGATCAGTTCCTTCTGAGCTAATGTAGTATTAACTACCCGCAGTAGACAAATTTCAGAAAGATCCCTGTAACTTTAATTGGTCTGGTCGACAAGAAATGTCTCTTATACGTATCAGGAAGGCATAGTTTATTCTGTATCGCCAACCAACAACACCCTCTAGTGAAGATGCGTAGCTGCTCTTTCCGGTCCCAGATTTACTTCCACTAGAATTTCCCATACTTAATTGCTTGCAATGAATAGACAGTCATTTGGATGTGCAACGTAGAATACCACCAAGATATAGACTATAATACTGCTGTCAGATTTAGTTTGGCGTATTCCGTAGCCCTTTATCAGTAGAGTTTGGTGGAGGTGGACGTGCTTGCACTCAGTCATAGTTAGAGGGTTGCCCAAAAAGTAATGCACCGATTTTCTTTCTTCGACAATTCTTTATTGAACATAATGAGAATTACACTCACAAAAGAATGGTGTTTCATCCACACACCCTATTTTTCCACGTAATCTCCATCCCATTTTGTGGGCTTCTCCAGCGCGAAACAAGGGCGTGTATACCCTGTCGGTACCAATCCTTGTCCTGGTGGCGAAGCCAGTGCATCACTGTATGATTCACCTCCTCATCATCCTCAAAAGTCTTCCACGAATGGCATCCTGCAATCTGTCCTCGCCAATGACAACATCACCTCACTGCAACATATCAGCCGTGACCGGTGGACGGTCTCCCTGACCGCTGCAAATCGTTGAGCTCCACCGAACCACCTTCTGATGACCTCACCATCCACCTAACTGCGCTTCTGTCGACAGCTGATGCTCCATTTGCACAAGCGTTTGTGAATATTACCAACAGTTTCTTTCTCTACAGTGAGAAATTCGATGACGGCACGTTAAATGTAACGTACATCACCTACAGACGACATTTTGAAACTCTCCAGCAGCTACGCTGTCTGTCGGAAGTGACGGAAACTTGGCGCGCTCACTCAGCAGACTTCAAACAATACCTACCCAACGTTTCGCATTCGTAGCATCGTTTTCGGCTGAGAAAAAAATGCGGTGCTTTACTTTCTGAGCAACCCTCGTACATTACCTCTCAGTTGGCGGTGGCCTGACTCAGTCGAAAGTCTACAAGAGCGGAAGGAAGTGAACATACAACACCGCCTTATAGACGACTGCGACCACCAGATTCACAAGAGCCGAAGACTAACAGCTTTTTCACAAGACTTTGAAAACCATGGGTCAAGACAGACAGTAATTTGGAGTATTTATTCACTTCCAGAAAGCATATGACTCATTATTTGAGGTACGAAAGTATGGATTGTCAATCTAAACCATTCACTGGATTAAGGATTGCTTGATAAGGAGGACATAGCTTATTATCGAGAATGGAGAGTGATCGACAAATGTAGAAGGAAGTTGTGGTGTCCCCACAAGCAAGTGTATCCGTACCGTTGCTGTTCATGTTGCAAATTAACGACCTTGCAGATAATAGCAACAGTAACCTATCACTTTTTGCAGATGTTACAGTTATCTGTAGTGAATTAGTTTCTCAAGGAAAGCTGTACAAATATTCAAATTGATCCTTATAAGTTTTGACTGCAGTGCAAAGATTGGCAATCTAACGAGCGATACTTTAAGACTAAAACAACAAATTGGTGGTAACAGCTGAATACTAAATACTAAATACTAAATAGAAGTAGAATCACCCCCATGAACCATGGACCTTGCCGTTGGTGGGGAGGCTTGCGTGCCTCAAAGATACAGATAGCCGTACCGTAGGTCAACCACAACGGAGGGGTATCTGTTGAGAGGCCAGACAGGCGTGTGGTTCCTGAAGAGGGGCAGCAGCCTTTTCAGTAGTTGCAGGGGCAATAGTCTGGGTGATTGACTGATCTGGCCCTGTAACACTAACCAAAACGGCCTTGGGGTTGTGGTACTGCGAACGGCTGAAAGCAAGGGGGAACTACAGCCGTAATTTTTCCCGAGGACATGCAGCTCTACTGTATGGTTAAATGATGATGGCGTCCTCTTGGGTAAAATATTCCGGAGGTAAAATATTCCCCCGTTCGGATCTCCGGGCGGGGACTACTCAAGAGGACGTTGTTATCAAGAGAAAGAAAACTGGCATTCTACGGATCGGAGCGTGGAATGTCAAATCCCTTAATCAGGCAGGTAGGTTAGAAAATTTAAAAAGGGAAGTGGATAGGTTAATGTTAGATATAGTGGGAACTAGTGAAGTTCGGTGGCAGGAGGAACAAGACATTTGGTCAGGCGAATACAGGGTTATAAATACAAAATCAAATAGGGGTAATGCAGGAGTAGGTTTAATAATTAATAAAAAAATAGGAGTGCGGGTAAGCTACTACAAACAGCATAGTGAACGCATTATTGTGGCCAAGATAGACACAAAGTCCACGCCTGCTACAGTAGTACAAGTTTATATGCCAACTAGCTCTGCAGATGATGAAGAAATTGATGAAATGTATGATGAGATAAAAGAATTATTCAGGTAGTGAAGGGAGACGAAAATTTAATAGTCATGGGTGAATGGAATTCGATAGTAAGAAAATGACGAGAGGGAAACGTAGTAGGTGAATATGGATTGGGGCTAAGAAATGAAAGAGGAAACCGCCTGGAAGAATTTTGCACAGAGCATAACTTAATCATAGCTAACACTTGGTTCAAGAATCATGAAAGAAGGTTGTATACCTGGAAGAATCCTGGAGATACTAAAAGGTATCAGATAGATTACATAATGGTAAGACAGAGATTCAGGAACCAGGTTTTAAATTGTAAGACATTTCTAGGGGCAGATGTGGACTCTGATCATAATCTATTCGTTATGAACTGTAGATTGAAACTGAAGAAACTGCAAAAAGGTGGGAATTTAAGGAGGTGGGACCTGGATAAACTGAAAGAACCAGAGGTTGTACAGAGTTTCAGGGAGAGCATAAGGGAACAATTGACAGGAATGGGGGAAAATACAGTAGAAGAAGAATGGGTAGCTTTGGGGAATGAAATAGTGAAGGCAGCAGAGGATCAAGTAGGTAAAAAGACGAGGGCTAGTAGAAATCCTTGGGTAACAGAAGAGTTACTGAATTTAATTGATGAAAGGAGAAAATACAAAAATGCAGTAAATGAAGCAGGCAAAAAGAAATACAAACGTCTCAAAAATGAGATCGACAGGAAGTGCAAAATGGCTAAGCAGGGATGGCTTGAGGACAAACGTAAGGATGTAGAGGCTTATCTCATGAGGGTTAAGATACACTGCCTACAGGAAAATTAAAGAGACCTTTGGAGAAAAGAGAAACACTTGTACGAATATCAAGAGCTCAGATGGAAACCCAGTTCTAAGCAAAGAAGGGAAAGCAGAAAGGTAGAAGGAGGTGGAGGGTCTATACAAGGGCAATGTTCTTAAGGACAATATTATAGAAATGGAAGAGAATGAAGATGAAGATGAAATGGGAGAGAAGAGTTTGACAGAGCACTGAAAGACCTACGTCGAAACAAGGCCCCTATAGTAGACAACATTCCATTAGAACTACTGACAGCCTTGGGAGAGGCAGTCCTGACAAAACTCTACCATCTGGTGAGCAAGATATATGAGACAGGCGAAATTCCCTCAGACTTCAAGAAGAATATGATAATTCCAATCCCAAAGAAAGCAGGTGTTGACAGATGTGAAAATTACCGAACTATCAGTTTAATAAGTCACAGCTGCAAAATACTAACACGAATTCTTTACAGACGAATGGAAATACTAGTAGAAGCCGACCTCGGGGAAGATCAGTTTGGATTCCGTAGAAATGTTGGAACGCGTGAAGCAATACTGACCCTACGAGTTATCTTAGAAGAAACATTAAGGAAAGGCAAACCTACGTTTCTAGCATTTGTAGATTTAGAGAAAGCTTTTGACAATGTTGACTGGAATACTCTCTTTCACATTCTGAAGGTGGCAGGGGTAAAATACAGGGACCGAAAGGCTATTTACAATTTGTACAGAAAGCAGATGGCAGTTATAAGAGTCGAGGGACATGAAAAGGACGCAGTGGCTGGGAAGGGAGTGAGACAGGGTTGTAGCCACTCCCTGATGCTATTCAATCTGTATATTGAGCAAGCAGTAAAGGAAACAAAAGAAAAGTTCGGAGTAGGTATTAAAACCCATGGAGAAGAAATAAAAACTTTGAGGTTCGCCGATGACATTGTAATTCTGTCAGAGACAGCAAAGGACTTGGAAGAGGAGTTGAACGGAATGGACAGTGTCTTGAAAGGAGGATATAAGATGAACATCAACAAAAGCAAAACGAGGATAATGGAATGTAGTCGAATTAAGTCGGGTGATGCTGAGCGAATTAGATTAGGAAATGAGACACTTAAAGTAATAAAGGTGTTTTGCTATTTGGGGAGCAAATCAACTGATGATGGTCGAAGTACAGAGGATATAAAATGTAGACTGGCAATGGCAAGGAAAGCGTTTCTGAAGAAGAGAAATTTGTTAACATCGAGTATTGATTTAAGTGTCAGGAAGTTGTTGCTGAAAGTATTTGTATGGAGTGTAGCCATGTATGGAAGTCAAACATGGACGATAAACAGTTTGGACAAGAAGAGAATAGAAGCTTTCGAAATGTGGTGCTACAAAATAATGCTGAAGATTAGATGGGTAGATCACATAACTAATGAGGAGGTATTGAATAGAATTGGGGAGAAGAGGAGTTTGTGGCACAACTTGAGTAGAAGAAGTAATCGGTTGGTAGGACATGTTCTGAGGCAACAAGGGATCACCAATTTAGTACTGGAGGTCAGCGTGGAGGGTAAAAATCGTAGAGGGAGACCAAGAGATGAATACACTAAGCAGATTCAGAAGGATGTAGGCTGCAGTAGGTACTGGGAGATGAAGCAGCTTGCACAGGATAGATTAGCATGGAGAGCTGCATCAAACCAGTCTCAGGACTGAAGACCACAACAACAACAACAACAGAAGTAGAATGTAACACTAGCAAAGGGAAAAATGGCAATACTTTCATTTTAGGCTAAACATTTTGGTAAATATGCGGAATATAACAATGAAAAATCCTGATTAATTGCAGATGGAGAAGTGGAGAAAATTATCAGCTGTACTGCAAATGTCAGACAGCCACATAAAAAAAAAAATTGTTTTCCAATCAACATCGTGAAATGTTTTCTCCAAACATACAGACTCCACAGTCTTCGGTTTTCCTTTCTTTGAAGGCAATTCATTGGGTTGGTATTGTCTTGTTTGTTCCTACATTTGTCCAGGATACCAACTGAATGTTAGTTTCTATCAGTTTTTCCACTCTTTTGTAAATATTGTATTTCGGTATTTTGCAACCATGACCTATTAAATCGAGGTTCAGCAATATTTTTCCTTGTAATGAGGCCCTCAGTATGACTGTGCATATGAACAACCCTCGCATATTTGTATGGGCTGATAGGTCCCCAATGTGCAGCAAGGACCATCCTCACACAGTAAGTGGATGCTGGCCTTGGAGCGCCCTCCAGATCCCAGCATGCTGGCACATTCAACCCACCCTTGCAGCAGACAGGGTCATGCCCACCCACAATCTGATCCTGAGGCAGATAGGACCAATCTCACATTCCAGCAGCCCCCACAGCAAACGGGACCACACCCACACACCACCTTCTCCCACAGTGGACAAGAACACGCCCACACACCACCCATCCCTCACGGCGGACAGGGACATGCCCACATGCCACCTACCCCCCATGGCAGATGGGGCCATGCACACACATCACCCACCCCTGCAGTGAACAGGTGGACAGGGCCACACCCATTTGCCACCTGCCCCTGCAGTGGACACAGCCACACCCATGAACCACCCACCCCCATGGTGTACCCCATGCCCACACACCACCTAATCCCATGGCAGTCAGGGCTACACCCACAGATTACCTGCCTCTGTGCTGGACAGGGCCATGCCCTCACGCATCCGCCTCACCTGACAAGCCCGTCCACACTCTCCACCGCTTGTCAGCTCAGCATCTGACATTTTATTCATAGCTACCATGATATTTTGTGCTGTTATGACCTTCAATCGGAAGACTGGTTTGATGCAGCTCTCCATGCTACTCTATTGTGTGGAAGCCTTTTCATGTCTGAATAACAGCTACACCCTACAGCTGTTTCAACCTTCTCACTGTATTCATAACCTCGGTTTATGTTTATAATTATTATCCTCCATACTAATTCTCTCTATACAACAGTCACAATTTTTTGATGTCTTAGGATGTGTCCCATCAGACAATTCCTTTATTTGCTCAAATTCGATTTAGAACCACCCTGAACTTTAATTTCCCCTACAAATTAGTCCTTGGTTTGTTTTACTGCTTCTTCCACATACAGATTGAATTATACAGTGGACAGACTGGAACACTATCTGGCTCCATTCTCTACCACTGCTTCTATTTCATATTACATTGCAGTGCCTGTGTTATTCCGAATTACGATGTAATGTTCCTTTGGGCATGCATGCTTCACCGAAGGAACTGCAATATCTTAATTATTTTCCAACACTGGGCAAGCGACTTTTAAGTGAAATGTCTCCCCTCTATGGGAATATACAGGTTGTAGACACAATGTTGCGGACATATGGAAGTTTCTGTCTAGTCATGAGTCATGCTCGGATAGCCAAATGGTAAGGCGATCACTCACGACAAGTGGGGAATCAGGGCTAGAGTGCCAGCACAAACTTTCACTGTCATCACTCCATTATACAGTTGATGGTTGTCCATATTTGCAGCTGAGAATACATTTCATGCCTCCATTTCATGTCTGCACCCTTGATGCTCTCACGATGAAGTAAATCCTCACTTCTTAAACTTCACCCTTCCTAATTTCAGAATTTCAAAGAGAGTATCCCAATCGACATTGTCAAAAACTTCCTTTCTTTAACAATCTTCTGAAACAAGTCATTGGGTCAAAGCATTGCCTTGCGTGTTGCAACATTTTCCCAGAACCCAAACTGATCTCTCCTACAATGATGAACGACCTGTCACGTCAATTGGCAGTAAAATGACCTTGTTCTTGAGGGTGCTGCATTTTTTTCCGGAGGTGTATATATTCCTCCCGCCTTTCAGCTTTCCCTTTCCTCAGTACCGCTTTGTCATCTGAGCTCTAGATATTCGGTACTGATTTGTCATGTGAGCTCTAGATATTCTTGTAGCTGCTTCAGTATTGCTTTGTCATCTGAACTCTGGATATTCTTATAGCTTCTTCTCTTTTCTCCAAAGACTTTTTAAATGTTTGTATAGGCAGCATTTGTCGTTTCCCTATTTGTGTGAGTTTCTATATCATTGCATTTCACGCCCACCCATTCCTGCTTTGCGATTTTGCACTTTTTGTCCATCTCAGTCTTTAGACAACTACATGAAATGTATTTATAGGGGTACAGAAGTGATATTTTCTGACATAGAGAATTCTGAGAGTGAAAAATGTTGTTAAACTGCTCCTCCTAAGAGCAGTGGCAAATGAGGAAGATCTGGTTGGAAAGAAGGATGTAATGGGATAACGAATGCACGGATGGGCAAAGATAGAGTTTTTTTGCTTTAGTTTACATACATGTCATTGTCTTTTGAAGCTGAAGCTAATACGATGTCGGAGTTCATTCCAAAGTCGGGTTCCTGCTACTTGGAGTAACTACAAGAAAGCAGCTGAGTGGTGGAGATGGACAGAAAGGATTCTGCTCCGATGAAAACGAGTATTTCTGCTGAGTCGTTCATTCAGGAGCGTCAGAGTGGAGAGGAAGTGCTACCTACAGCACTCTGTCATTATATTTACTTGTTTGACAAAACGGTATAGGAGATGAAGCGTATGGAAATTTGTATGTAAAAATGTTTCTATTTCTATGTTTTTAAGAAGTGTAAGTCACTGTAATTATCCATTTTCACTTTTATTTCACCTAGCAAGGTTGGGGCCTTCAGGCTCTCTCTTACTTCAAGCCAGACATGTTTTGTATGTCAACATTACTTTGTATATAATACATGATAATGATAATCATCATTATTTTCTTTGGGCCTTTGTCCCACTCCGACGTGGGGTCGGGGAATTAGTGTACTCGCGAGTAGTGTAACCGAGGCAGGACATGGGGACCAGCACGGTATTCACCTAGTGGGATGTGGAAAACCGCTAGAAACCACATCCAGGCTGCCCGTTCACAGGCCCTTGCTGTTAACCCACTGAGCGGATTCGATCCAGGGCTGGCGCACCTATCCGCGTCCAGGAAACAGCGCGTTAGCGCCCTTGTCTAACCTGGCTGGTCATACTTAACGATAATACTGATAGTATTGTAACGAATATGTGAAATTTAAGAAATATCAATATGATTAACATTGCAGTGAAATGAAAATTAGATGGAACGATGACAAAAGGAATGAGGAGGTTCTCTGTCGGATCGACGAAAAAGAAACATATTGACAACACCCTTTAGTAGAGGGGACATGATGACAGGAGATCAGGGAACAACTACGGCGCTACCTGAGGGAGCTGTGCAAGCTAAGAACAGTAGGGGGAGACTGAATGGTTCAAATGGCTCTAAGCACTATGGGACTTAACATCTGAGGTCATCAGTTCCCTAGACTTAGAACTACTTGAACCTAACTAACTTAAGGACATCACACACATCTTTGCCCGAGGCAGGATTCGAATCTGCGACCGTAGCAGCAGCGCGGTTCCAGACTGAAGCGCCTAGAACCGCTCGGCCACAGAGGCAGACGGGGAGATTGTGATTGGAATATTCGCAACAAATAATTGGTGGTGTTGGCGCAAGAGCTGCACTGAGATGAAGAGGTTGTCACAGGAGAGGAATTCGTAGCGTACCAGTCAGATGTCTCCAAAGAAAGCCTGCCCTGGTACGTGTCCACCCTGTAACCTTACACGCACCGATATGGAGCCGGGAGCTAGCTGACATCGAGGTCTGTCCAGCTACCCTTTCTCCCCTCCCCCCCCCCCCCCCTTGACGTACGCAGTTTGTTCTCGCTGAAGCTGACAGATATGACGTAAATCGTGGCCGACGTCTTCTGTCGTTAATTAAGCCTCATTAGGTTGTAGATGTTGGCACGTCAGCTACATTTGTGTCACGGCCACTCCAGTTAAAATTCCACGCCACGATGAGCTTAATTACGAGCCCGCACACATCGGAATGACCTCACCTGCGGCAAGAATAGGAGGACTCGACGATCGCAGTTCGTAAGACGCGGCAAGTGTACTCTAGGACGGCGTGTGACACGCACGCACTCACGCGTCCTCGCGTGCAAGCGAGAACCGCCCTTTCCACGAGCTGCCGAGAGGACGGCGTCGTAGGACGAAGTGTTCGGCACTGCTTCATGCTGATCAGAGGGGGGATGCCTGCAGTGGTTCCGGGAACAGACAGTCCCCTCCGTCATTTGCGCCCTACCCTCGACTCCTCTGACAGACACAAACCAATGACACACCCCAGAGAAAGCGTTGCTGTTATGACCCGTTGAATCGTCTCCGGCTCCTAGTGACATGACGAATGAGCCGAGGTACTGGCAGAAGTAGAGCTGTGAGGACGGGGCGTGAGTCGAGTAGCTCAGATGGTAGAGCACTTGCCCGCGAAAGGCAAAGGTCCCGAGTTCGAGTCTCGGTCCGGCACACAGTGTTAATCTGCCAGGAAGTTTCATGACGAATGATGTCATCACCATACACTCATGCTTGTTCTTTTGATCCTCAGTTGTGATGTTACGTCTATTTATTTATTCCTTTAATTGCCAAATGAAAATTCGTGTTTTAGGTAGTCCATATTTTGTAGCCCAGAAAAAAATCTCCTTCAGCACAGAGGTTCAATAACCAGTCTATATACTCTCCGCTTCCGTCTAAGCTCGCTTCTCCTCAGTATATAAACCAGTGGATTAGAAATTAATTTAAAAAATATAGTAGTAGGTTCTCTTCTTATCGAGACGAGAGAGAAATTATTTTTAGCAGAATAGCGGTGATTAACTTCTTTGATTTGAAATGACGATTGATGACTCCACACATTTTCCTTACAGTGAGAGAAAGACTATGAAGTTTCAAAAACTTACATACAAAAATCTTCTACCACTTAAAATGTACTGAAATTCTTTCAAAATTCATCTCATTCTGCTTAACGTAAATACACTGAAGCGGTAAAAAAACTGGTTACTGCTGCTACAATGGGAGATTATCAAGATTTAACTAAGTTTGAACTTAATGTTATAGTCGGCGCACGAGCGATGGGACACAGCATCTCCGAGGTAGCGATCAAGTGGCAATTTTCCCGTACGACCATTTCACGAGTGTACCATGAATATCAGGAATCTAGTAAAACATCAAATCTCCGACATCGCTGCGGCCGGAAAAAGATCCTGCAAGAATGTGAGCAACGACGAATGAAAAGAATGATTCAACGTGACAGAAGTGTAACCCTTCCGAAAATCGCTGCAGATTTCAATCCTGGACCATCAATAAGAGTCAGCGTGCGAACTATTCGACGAAACATCATCGATATGGGTTTTCGGAGCCGAAGGCCCACTCGTGTACCCATGATGACTGCACGACACAAATCTTTACGCCTCGCCATGGCCCGTCAACACCGGCACTGGACTGTTGATGACTGGAAACATGTTGTCTGGTCGGACGAGTCTCGATTCATATTATATCGAACTGGTTACGTGTATGGGTATGGAGACAACCTCATGAATCCATGGACCCTGCTTGTTACCAGGGGACTGTTCAAGCTGGTGGAAGCTCTGTAATGACGTGGGGCGTGTGCAGTTGGAGTGATATGCGACCTCTGATACGTCTAAATACGACTCTGACAGATGACACGTACGTAAGGACGCTGTCTGATCACCTGCATCCATTCACGTCCATTGTGCGCTCCGACGGACGTGGGCAATTCTAGCAGGACATGGCGACACCCCACATGTCCAGAATTGCTACAGAATTGCTCGAGGAACATTCTTCTGAGTTTAAGCACTTTCGCTGGCCACCAAACTCCCAGACACGAACATTCTTGAGCGTATCTGGGGTGCCTTGCAGAGTGTTGTTCAGAAGAGATCTCCACAGTACATAAACGAGAACACCTTCACAAAGTGTCTGTCATAAAAAGAATGAACTTCTATGGCATGTACTGAAAAAGTGCCATAAAATTATCATCAAAAACAGTCATTACATGTCCAGGCACTATTACTTGAAACCACACTGCCAAATTTACTAATGTAATGAAGTCAAAGTTGAATATCATTCGCTGTCAGCTGATGTGGCGTACTCTATGGTTGAATCCAGAAAAGCATGGTAGGCAGTAAACATGAACGACGCAAAATGAGAAAGGTATATCTTTGGATTGAACTTTTAAAATTGTCAATATGCAACGTTAACAAATGCGCTGATTTCAAGAAATTTAACAATTGTAGGGCGGGACTGTTATACATCATGTACTATAATGCATAGGAAATATAATCATGTATTAAAGCAACTGAATTCTGATGTAAAATAAAATAACGTAACCATCCATCGAAGTGTGTTATGAAGTGAACACGATAGAGTCTAAAAATGTTTGCTATAAAACATTGCATACTGTAATGGCCTCCCCCCATGAAGCATGGACCTTGCCATTGGTGGGGAGGCTTGCGTGCCTCAGCGATACAGATGGCCGTGGTGCAACCACAATGGAGGGGTATCTGTTGAGAGGCCAGACGAACATGTGGTTCCTGCAGAGGGGCAGCAGCCTTTTCAGTAGTTGCAGGTGCAACAGTCTGGATGATTGACTGATCTGACCTTGTAACATTAACCAAAACGGCCTTGCTGTGCTGGTACTGCGAATGGCTGAAAGCAAGGGGAAACTACAGCCGTAATTTTTCTCGAGGACATGCAGCTTTACTGTATGATTAAATGATGATGGCGTCCTCTTGGGTAAAATATTCCGGGGGTAAAATAGACCCCCATTCAGATCTCCGGGCGGGGACTACTCAAGAGGGCGACGTTACCAGGAGAAAGAAAACTGGCGTTCTACGGATCGGAGCGTGGAATGTCAGATCCCTTAATCGGGCAGGTAGGTTAGAAAATTTAAAAAGGGAAATGGATAGGTTACAGTTAGATATAGTGGGAATTAGTGAAGTTCGGTGGCAGGAGGAACAAGACTTTTGGTCAGGTGATTACAGGGTTATAAATACAAAATCAAATAGGGGTAATGCAGGAGTAGGTTTAATAATGAATAAAAAAATAGGAGTGCGGGTTAGCTACTACAAACAGCATAGTGAACGCATTATTGTGGCCAAGATAGACACAAAGCCCATGCCAACTACAGTAGTACAAGTTTATATGCCAACTAGCTCTGCAGATGATGAAGAAATTGATGAAATGTATGTCGAGATAAAAGAAATTATTCAGGTAGTGAAGGGAGACGAAAATTTAATAGTCATGAGTGACTGGAATTCGTCAGTAGGAAAAGGGAGAGAAGGAAACATAGCAGGTGAATATGGACTGGGGGGGGAAGAAATGAAAGAGGAAGCCGCCTTGTAGAATTTTGCACAGAGCATAACTTAATCATAGCTAACACTTGGTTCAAGAATCATGAAAGAAGGTTGTATACCTGGAAGAATCCTGGAGATAGTAAAAGGTATCAGATAGATTACATAATGGTAAGACAGAGATTCAGGAACCATGTTTTAAATTGTAAGACATTTCCAGAGGCAGATGTGGATTCTGACCACAATATATTGGTTATGAACTGCAGATTGAAACTGAAGAAACCGCAAAAAGGCGGGAATTTAAGGCGATGGAACCTGGATAAACTGAAAGAACCAGAGGTTGTACAGAGTTTCAGGGAAAGCATAAGGGAACAATTGACAGAAATGGGGGAAAGAAATACAGTAGAAGAAGAATGGGTAGCTCTGTGGGGTGAAGTAGTGAAGGCAGCAGAGGATCAAGTAGGTAAAAAGACGAGGGCTAATAGAAATACTTGGGTAACAGAGGAAATATTGAATTTAATTGATGAAAGGAGAAAATATAAAAATCCAGTAAATGAAGCAGGCAAAAAGGAATACAAACGTCTCAAAAATGAGATCGACAGGAAGTGCAAAATGGCTAAGCAGGGATGGCTAGAGAACAAATGTATGGATGTAGAGGCATATCTCACTAGGGGTAAGATAGATACTGCCTACAGGAAAATTAAAGAGACCTTTGGAGAGAAGAGAACCACTTGTATGAATATCAAGAGCTCAGATGGCAACCCAGTTCTAAGCAAAGAAGGGAAGGCAGAAAGGTGCCCGCATCTCGTGGTCGTGCGGTAGCGTTCTCGCTTCCCACGCCCGGGTTCCCGGGTTCGATTCCCGGCGGGGTCAGGGATTTTCTCTGCCTCGTGATGGCTGGGTGTTGTGTGCTGTCCTTAGGTTAGTTAGGTTTAAGTTGTTCTAAGTTGTAGGGGACTTATGACCACAGCAGTTGAGTCCCATAGTGCTCAGAGCCATTTTTTTGAGCAGAAAGGTGGAAGGAGTATATAGAGGGTTTATACAAGGGCGATGTACTTGAGGACAATATTATGGAAATGGAAGAGGATCTAGATGAAGATGAAATGGGAGATAAGATACTGCGTGAAGAGTTTGACAGAGCACTGAAAGACCTGAGTCGAAACAAGGCCCCGGGAGTAGACAACATTCCATTAGAACTACTGACGGCCTTGGGAGAGCCAGTCATGACAAAACTCTACCATCTGGAGAGCACGATGTATGAGACAGGCGAAATACCCTCAGACTTAAAGAAGAATATAATAATTCCAATCCCAAAGAAAGCAGGTGTTGACAGATGTGAAAATTACCGAACTATCAGTTTAATAAGTCACAGCTGCAAAATACTAACGCGAATTCTTTACAGACGAATGGAAAAATTGGTAGAAGCGGACCTCGGGGAAGATCAGTTTGGATTCCGTAGAAATGTTGGAACACGTGAGGCAATACTAACCTTACGACTTATCTTAGAAGAAAGATTAAGAAAAGGCAAACCTACGTTTCTAGCATTTGTAGACTTAAAGAAAGCTTTTGACAACGTTAACTGCAATACTCTCTTTCAAATTCTGAAGGTGGCAGGGGTAAAATACAGGGAGCGAAAGGCTATTTACAATTTGTACAGAAACCAGAAACCAGATGGCAGTTGTAAGAGTCGAGGGGCATGAAATGAAATGGAAGCAGTGGTTGGGAAAGGAGTGAGACAGGGTTGTAGCCTCTCCCCGATGTTATTCAATCTGTATATTGAGCAAGCAGTAAAGGAAACAAAAGAAAAATTCGGAGTAGGTATTAAAATCCATGGAGAAGAAATAAAAATTTTGAGGTTCGGCGATGACATTGTAATTCTGTCAGAGACACCAAAGGACTTGGAAGAGCAGTTGAACGGAATGGACAGTGTCTTGAAAGGGGGATATAAGATGAACATCAACAAAAGCAAAACGAGGAGATGGAATGTAGTCGAATTAAGTCGGGTGATGCTGAGGGGATTAGATTAGGAAATGAGACACTTAAAGTAGTAAAGGAGTTTTGCTATTTAGGGAGTAAAATAACTGATGATGGTCGAAGTAGAGAGGATATAAAATGTAGACTGGGAATGGCAAGGAAATCGTTTCTGAAGAAGAGAAATTTGTTAACATCGAGTATAGATTTAAGTGTCAGGAAGTCGTTTCTGAAAGTATTTGTATGGAGTGTAGCCATGTATGGAAGTGAAACATGGACGATAACCAGTTTGGACAGGAAGAGAATAGAAGCTTTCGAAATGTGGTGCTACAGAAGAATGCTGAAGATAAGGTGGGTAGATCACGTAACTAATGAGGAGGTATTGCATAGGATTGGGGAGAAGAGAAGTTCGTGGCACAACTTGACTAGAAGAAAGGATCGGTTGGTAGGACATGTTTTGAGGCATCAAGGGATCACAAATTTAGCATTGGAGGGCAGCGTGGAGGGTAAAAATCGTAGAGGGAGACCAAGAGATCAATACACTAAGCAGATTCAGAAGGATGTAGGTTGCAGCAGGTACTGGGAGATGAAGAAGCTTGCACAGGATAGAGTAGCATGGAGAGCTGCATCAAACCAGTCTCAGGACTGAAGACCACAACAACAACAACTGTAATGTAACAGTGTGAATGTACTGTAAAGCAATTGTGTACATGCTTACAAGGAAGAGGAGGAAAGGAGGAGGAGAAAAGATGAGGGTATAAGAAAAAAAATGTAGAGCATACACGGTTGTGTGGAATAATATATAATAATGTGTGAATGTGCAATACACATGAAAATGTGACATTTATTAAATATATGAATATCTCCTAAAATAGGAATCTAGTGGCAAAGGCACAAAAAGAGAGGAGGGGAGTGGGGTACGAGTCTTTCAATAATATTATAATCATATGTGAATATATGCTCATAAAATACATAAGTGCAATCATAATGTATATTGGAGGCTATTTGCTACAAAAAGATTAAGATAAAACACAGCTTGAGATCATGCAGTTGTGAACTGTGTGTAATCTATTTATATGTAAGGCAATGTCCAAACTGACTGATCGACTAATTGACTGACTCATCATCGGCCAACCCAAACCGCTAAGGATAGAAACTTGAAATTTGGAGAGGGTGTGCAGCCATCGTTTAAGATGCAATTTTTTAAATTCCTACCCTAAGTGGGTGAAATAGGAGATGAAGATTTCCTTTAAAAATGTCGCTATTAATACAATTTTGAAGCTAGATCAACGAAAATTGGTATTTGGTTCCTCAGGCACAAATAAAGAAACATCAGTTTCAGCATTTTTGGAAATTTAAACCTATGAGGGGGAAAGGTTTTTTTCAAAATACATCATTATTAAATAAATACTAAAGAATTTTTAAAGCTATGTCTATGTACGTTGCTATTTGACTTCTTGGCTGTAAATAAAAAGCTACATCTTTCTGTGTTTTTGGTAAATGAACCCCTTAAGAGCTAAAACAGGGGATGAGATGTTTTGTGAAAGTATTCTATTATGAAAGAATTTGCAAAACGAAATCTATGAAAGTTTGTATTTGACTACTCAGAAATAAAAGTAAGTATTGCAGTGTTTCGGAGCTTCAACCCATATGGGGGCGAGATGGGTGATGGAAATTGCTGCGGAAGTATTTCATTGGGCATGCATTTTTGAAGTAATGTATGAAAATTTGCATTTCGCTCCTTCTTTGGAAATAAAACGTACGCATTTCACTGTTCTAGGAAATTAAACAACAAAGGTGGTGAAACATTTATGAAAATATTTAATTGTGAAAACATGTTTAAAGCTAAATCTTTGAAAATGTGTCTTTGGCTTGTCGGTTGGAGATGGAAAAAAAATGTTTTTCACTGTTTTTGGAAATTGAACCTCTACGGAGTGAAACAGGGTCAGCCTGATTCATTCACTCACTCATCACCACCCAGACCAAACTGCTAAGTATAGAAATTTGGAGAGGGTGTGGATCTTATATTGTAGGTATTGCTTAAGAAGGGATTGTCTGAAATTCCACTCCTAAGGAAGTGCTATAAGGGATGAAAGGCTTTTTGAAAGTACATTGCTTTTAAGGGAATTTTGAACCTAGAACTACGAAACCTGGTATTTGATTTCTCAGTTAGAAAATGAAAAATGCGTCTTTTAGCATTTTTGGAAGCTGATTCACTAAGGGGGTAAAATAGTGGGTGAAAGATTTTTGAAAATAAATAATTAGAAAAGGGCTACTGAAGGATTTTAAGGCTACATGAATGACAATTGGAATTAGACTTTTTGGTTAGAAATAAAAAAAGGTGTTTCACTGTTTCTGGAAATTCAACCCCAAAGGGAAAGCAAGGGGCACGAAAATTCTTAAGAATATATTTCGTTATATTAAAACATTTTAAAGCTAATTTATGAGAATTGGTATTTCACCTCTCAGATATAAAGAAATATTTGTTAGTGGATGAAAGTTACTACGGAAATATCGTCACATGAACACAAAAGCCATGACTAACAAAACCTTTGGTTACCAGAATCGCTTTTTGGTCAGAAACACAGTTGAAAATCACGACGTTTATACGGCCTTAATTAGTGTGGAAAGCTCAGATGGTGTTTCAATTTTTGAACAACGGAAAAGAGCTACTAAATAAAAACAAAACAAAGCCACACAGTCTACTTGAGTGAAGCATTGTGTGCTAAGCTGGAACATCCGGAACTCGTACAGAAAATTGGAATAGATATCAACATAAACATCATTTGCGCCCTTTTTACTAATCATGAAAACCACACATTGCATGCTGTACCACCATAGAATGCCACCAAGACGAATGCCTCGCCATTATGCTGCCAATGTCGTTGTACTATCGGTCGGAGGATCGCATTCACGTATCGTACAGACGTTACGGCGCCATCCATGACCACCATTTGCATACCTCGGCCCCACATAATGCTACCGCAAAACAGTAGGGAACCTCCACCTTGCTGCACTCGCTGTACAGTGTATCTTAAGGTTTTCAGCCTGACATGGTTGCCTCTAAACATGTCTCCGACGATTGTCTGGCTGAAGGAATAGGCAACACTAACCGGTGAAGAGAACGTGATGCCAAATCTGAACGGTCCATTCGGTATGTTGTTGGGCCCATCTGTACCGCGCTGCATGGTGTCGTGGTTGCAAAGATGGACTTCGCAGAGGGCATCGGGAGTGAAATTGCGCATCACTCAGCCAACTGCGCACAGTTTGAGTCGTAACACGACGTCCTGTGGCTGCACGAAAAGTATTATTCGACATTGTGGCGTTGCTGTCAGTGTTCCTCCGAGCCATAATCCGTAGGTTGCGGTCATCCACTGCAGTAGTAGCCCTTGGGCGACCTGAGCGAGGCATGGCATCGACAGTTCCTGTCTGTCTGTATCTGCTTCATGTCCGGACAACATCGCTTTGGTTCACTCCAAGACGCCTGAAAACTTCCCTTGTTGAGAGCCCTTCCTGGTACTAACACTGCGGACGCAATCGAATCACAGTGTTGACCATCTAGGCATGGTTGAACTACAGACAACACAAACCGTGTACCTCCTTCCTGGTGGAATGACAGGGACTGATCGGCTGTCGGGCCCTCTCCGTGTAATAGGCACTGCTCATGCATCGTTCTTTACATCTTTACACGGGTTTAGTGACATCTCTGAACAGTCAAAGGGATTGTGTCTGTGATACAATATTCACAGTCAACGTGTATTTTCAGGAGTTCTGGGAACCGGAGTGATGCAAAATGTTTTTTGACGTGTGTATGTAAAAGGCAATGCCCCGACTGACTGACTCATGGACTCATCATCACCTAGCCACATAAGATAGAAATTCGAAATTTGCAAAGAGTTTTTGCCTGGTACTGCAGTTGTCGTTTAAGGAAGGACTTTTCGAAATCCATCCCTAAGGGGGTGAAAAAGGGGATGAAATAGTTATTGAAAATATGTCGCTATTAAAGCAGTTTTGAAGCTAGACATACCAAAACAGTCATTTAGTTACTGTCAATAATAAAGAAATGCTTGTTTCGCCATTTTTTGAAATTTAACCCCCTACACAGGTTAAATAATGCTTGAGAACCTTTTTTAAAGTAACTTGAGAGGTGGCATGCCACTCTCTCCGTTTAACAACACTGTCAGTCAGATTAATATTCATATTTTAGGTCATGATATCGGTGTTCCCCAGCACTACATTAGTATGCGTGGTTTATAACTTTTTTACATGACGAAATTGTGACCAGAATGTTCATATGACAGCATGTGTGCCCAAAGGGCCATACTGGAGGCGACATGGTGACATACTACCTCTCAAGTTACTTTAAAAAAGGTTCTCAAGCATTATTTAACCTGTATAGGGGGTTAAATTTTTGTGCAAATGGTGGGAAGGTCATAAAACTCCAAGTAGTCTCATGTTAGAAGCTGGGATGATACACACAGAACAGCTGGTGCACATGTTTAGTGGGGCAAGACTGTAATTACCTTGATGCCAGGAAGTCGCCAAGTTCTTTTAGCGAGCTGCAAAACCACACTGTATGGGCACGACTGTCTGGGAAGCTTAATTTCTTTCTTTCAGAAACTGGAAATGGTCAGCCTGGAAAGATTAGATCTCTCCATCAATGAGGGACTGTGGTCGCTTCTAGGTAGACATTTATTTATGGTTAAGGCAAGCAACAGCATGCAAACAACTAAACTAATTTTAAAACTACGTCTATGAACATTGGTATTTCACTTCTAAGTTACAAATAAAAGAATATATGTTCATTGTTTTTTGGAAACTCAGCCCCTAAAGAGCTGAAATATGGGATGAAATGTTTTACGAAAAATTTTATTTTTAAAGCTAAATCTATGAAAATTTAAATTTGGCTTCTCAGCTAGAAATAAAAAAGTATGTGTTTCACTGTTTTTGTAAATTCAACCCCTATGTGAGTGAAATAGAAGGCAAACGTTTTTACGGTAATATTTCGTTATGCAAGCATTTTTGAAGCTAAATCAATGAAAATTTGTATTTTACTTCTCTATCAAATATAAAAAATCGAACTGTTTTTGGAAATTCATCCCCTACAGGGGTGCAACAAGAAGGGGAAATCTTTTGTGAAAATATTTCATTGTGAAAGCATTTTTGAAACTAAGTCTTTGACAATTGGTATTTAGCTTCTCAGTTAGAAATGAAAAAAAAAAAAAAATGTGTCACTGCATTTGGAAATTCACTCACTAAGGTGATGAGATAGGGCCACACTAATTCACTGACTCGTCATAATCCAGTTCAAACCACTAAGAACAGAAACTTGAAATTTGGAGGATGCTTTGATATTGTACCATAGACATCATTTAAGAAAAGACTGTTCGAAATTCCACTCATAAGAGGATGAAATGGTGGATAAATGCCTTTTTGAAAATATGTCACTGTCAAGACAAATTTCGTATTGGGTTTCCCAGTCCGAAATAAAACACGCGCGTTCCAGCCTTTTTGGAAACTCATAAGGGAGTAAAATAGTGGGTGAAAACTTTTTTGAAAGTAAATTGTTTTTAAAGAACCACTAAAGCGTTTTTAAAGCAACATCTATGAAAACAGTTATCTAATTTCTCAGCAGGAAATTTAAAAATTACATTTTTCAGTGTTTTTCAACGAAAGCGTTTTGAAAGTTAAATCTATAGAAATCTGCATTGGGCTTCTCTATTAGAAATAAAGAGACATGACTCAGAGTTTTTGGAAATTTTGCACCTAGGCGGATGATATAGGGGATGAAAATTTTGAAGAAAATATTTCTTAATATTAGTAAATTATTGGAGCTAAATTTATGAAAACGGGTAATTCATTTCTTGGCAAAATATAAAGAAATATGTATTAGAGGATGAAAGTTTCTACAGAAATATCAGCACAAGAAGCAGAAGGGATGATGAAGAGAAACCTTGGACTCTAGCTGCCAGAATCTCTTTTTGGTCAGTACAATTTTAAAAACCATTCATCTCTGGTCTTAACTAGCGAAGAAAGTTTAGAAGGTGTTGCAATTTATAAACAACATAAAAGTTCGATTGACGAAAAAGAAAAAAATCTGTGCTGATCATACAGCACATAAGAGGGAAGCAGTAGGCACTAAGCTATTATAATGTAAAAACAGAATAAGATAAAACACGGAACAAAACTTCCAAAGTAAAAACGGGAAATGTAAACAGATGGAAAGTCGTTCAAATGGTTCAAATGGCTCTGAGCACTATGGGACTTAACATCTGAGGTCATCAGTCCCCTAGAACGCAGACCTACTTAAACCTAACTAAGCTAAGGACATCACAAACATCCATGCCCGAGGCAGGATTCGAACCTGCGACCGTAGCAGTCGCGCGGTTCCGGACTGTAGCTCCTACAACCGGCCAGCGAAAGTCGTAACAATGGGATGTGAATATAAAATAATCCCTTCACTATAAATCTCTATTTCCTCACTTATATTGATCTTTTTTTATTCCTTTTGGTACAATACGTGAAATATCAATAGTCTTCTTAATCTCTTTAGTATTATGGCTCTCTTGAGGAGAGATGGAAGGCAACTTTTATCCCTATTCTGCCAATGCTATTTCACGCCTTGAACGGGTACACTTTTCGAAGAACTGTCAGTGTAAAAACAGTGAAATTTTTATTGAATGTGTATAACATACACACCTGCATTACCAGTAAAATGAACAAAATACCTCTTATGTATTTGAAGGAAAAGAATTTTTTTTGTTCTTTCACTCACAAAATTTCACTTTTTTAAAACATTAATTGTTATAAAACTGTGTCTGTTGGATTGCTGGTTATCAGTTTACTTGTAATAAGTTATTAACATTGTGACTACAAATTGAGCAAATGTCATATTTTTAATACAATTAATTTAAAAAATAATGGACCTGATAGCCAAAAAATACAGTTTGAGAAAAAGAAGACGTTTCTTCAACAAAGTATCTTTACAAACATCTCTAAGTATAGGTTTAATTCCATTCATTACTGCTGCAGGGAATGAATGCTTGTGGTCATATGTGACACTTCTCCTGTAGTTGCAGTAAGTGTCAGGATCATTCAGGCAAAGACAGTAATGCGGATTTTCATTTGTAGAAAGCTTATGTAAAAGATAGTCTATCCAGGTTTTTCGTGTTTTCTAAATTCTCAACATTTCTTCTGTAGCCAAGCCATAATAATTCTGAAATCTATCTATTTCAACACTGCTCAGGCGAGCTTCACCACCTATCATTGTACCATCTTCCAGTATTATTTTTGGCTTTTCTTTTAATAATCTTCTCCCCCTCGACTCCATTCTCTTCTGTACATGCCCAATGCATTGTCATTTAGAAACAGGATCGTGAAATAACATACAAGATAAGAGATACATGGACATTGTCTCTGCATTATACAAAAAAGAAGGTGTGGTATTTAAATGCCAGATCACACAGAGCGTCAGGAAAACCATCATAACTCATGAAAAAATTGTCGTATTTGTATGAAACAAAAACTGTTTTTGCAGGACATAGCGAGCATTCAGATACTCTCTAACGTACTCGCCCTGAAATTCCACACAGAATAATATACATGAGCTAAAATATGTCAATGAGGAAGAGGTAACCTCTACTTTAGATCAAACAAACGAACTATTACCTGAACTAAATACTTTTATTATAATAATCACTATACACAGTGACGTCAGGTTGCATATTTGGCGATGAAGGAAAAATTTGATATGACAAAACCTTAATGAACCTAACTTCAAGCAAGATGCATACGTGAAAATTTGCCAAAACATATCTTACACTTGCGTAATCTCGAGAGAAAAACAAAAAGTAACGTAACTTCAAGTACACTGAACACACTAAAATGTGCCCCAAAAATATTACACCGACAGTATTACAAAATCACACAACTAACTATATATTGACTACTGTAGCTGAACAATATCGTCTATTTGCCGAATACCTTCCTCGAATTTAGCCCTCAAGAACACATGTGCAGTACGTGGCTGACAGGCACGGAAGGGAACAAGAAAAACTACAAAAATCAACTGCAGTCTAAAGCAAGTCTAAAGTGAACACACTCCAGTGACACACACTCTTAGCACTTGAGCAACGTGGTACTTACTTGTAGAGTGTCCTGCACAATAAATGAATAATTTTCTGCAAAATCCATCAGAGCAACCAGCTTTCCACATTCTAGATTTTCTTTGGTTTCCTTTAGGTAGTTGGTTTGATGGGGTCAGAGGTTCACAATTTTGGTCACAATGTTTTGCATAAATTCCTCGATCGTTGACTGCGTTGTCTCCAGAGTATCTCCGGCAGTGTCTATCCATTCCTTGTGTTCAATTGCTTCATCAATGTCGTTCTCTGTAAATGTAGCTTCTACAAATCTTACCAAGACTTTTAATCCAGGGTTTTGGTCACATCGCCGGAGTGTGTATCCATTCCATGTATTCAATTGCTTCATCAATCTCGTTATCTTCAAATGTATCTTCGACAAATCTTTCCTGGACTTTTAATCCAGGGCTTGCGATCTTTTGAATCCATGGTCCAAACCTTTTTTAGCTAACAAACTCTTGTAGTCATCCTTAACTGGAGTCGCTGCTAGCATCAGCATGACGTTTTTATGAGCCGTACAAACTCAAAGTGAGTGTGTTCCTGCTGAACCAACTGTGATGTACCACTTTGGCCAGAGCTCAGAAAATTTGTAAAGGCAAACGTTTGGTAAATTTTGTCTGCAGTACTCTTGGTAGGCTTCTTTCAAGCAGCAGACGTTTGCGCATATGAACGTTTTGGCCAGCTGGTGTCCTTAAGACAACAAAGTCATTTTTTCCAGGGCAGATTCGGCCGACTTCATTACTGTCATTGAATTTTGCTACAGTTTCCTTAATATCTTCTTGCAGAGCCTTTCCTAGCTTTGGATCTGGTTTCGCTAATACACCTTTCCCTTCCTTCAGCTTTCTGGCAGCTTTCACCATTCGCTCAGATACGTTGAATTCATCCATCGTTTTTCAACGCCGCAACTGATGGGGGCTAAAATTAAAATCTGCATTTTCTCAGAACCTGAGAACACTTCCAGCTTTGTTTTCAATTCATTGAGGAGCATTTTGTACGAAGAGCAATCGTGGAAGTTTTGACCTGGATGCGATTCCATGACATCATCTGCTTTAAGCCCGCCAATTTCAGCAATTTTGGTAGCCACAACCATTTGAATTTGCCTTATATTTCGTTTTGCACATGTACTAGAATTCCAGTTTGAAACGCACTGAAATTTTAGTGGTGACACACCAACTGCTGTCAAGCTAGAGTTCAAGCTGTCTGAAGCAACTGTAGCATCATCTTCATCAGACTCCTATGATGGCAATGGCTTGGCCTTTTTTCCATTGATGTCAACTCTACAAGCAGGGAAAAGCTTTTGTCCAGGCTTAACATCAGCTGTTGTAAGTTGTTTCAACAAGTCAGCTGTTACAACATCAATAGGATGCAGACCTTCGTTGAAGACATGATTCTTCTTTTTCCTATTGAAACCTACTCAACAGTACTGCTTCATGATGTAAACATATTTTGGCATCACAATCAAGCTGAAATCCAACTCGGCAAATCAGCAAATTCCGATCCTCATCAGAGAGGTCACTAATTGACTTCAGAAGGCGTTTGTCCTTGGTGAAGTTAGTTAAATGACACACAGACTTATTGATTTGCACAAATGGTGCACTGCTCTAGGTCCTTATTTCCATTGTTTGAAGCCATAACAAGTTGTAACTTCTGCAGTTCAACAATGGATTGAAGGAATGAAGCAAACTGCAAGGTGAACATTCACAGGTAATAACCATAAGTGATACAACGATTGACAATCTGCATACAACCATGAATGATACCCTAATCGAATTACAAAATATGTAGTGTATGCAGTGAGAATACTGGGGAACATTCCAGAACATTACAGAAAATTCCGGAAGTTTCTAGTGCTTAGTTATAAAACTGTTGTACTTGTATATAAGTTTCTGGAATCAATACCCTGTTTTATAAAACAGTTGTACCTGCATATCAAATATCCAGAAATTCCCGAAACACATGCCTGTTATAAAATAGTCATACCTGCATATGAAATTTCCAGAAGTTTCTGGAATCTGTTATCAAACAGTCATACCAACAAATCGAATTTGCAGAAGTTTGTGGAGTCCATGCCATGTGTTATAAAACAGCAATATCTGCATCTCAGTTTACAGAAATTTCTGGAACCTGTGTCCTGTGTTATAGAACAGTCACACCTGCATATCTAATTTCCAGAAGTTTCTGGAACCTGTATATGAAACAGTTGTACCTGCACACCAGAGAAAGAAAAGTATCATTCTTCAAATAATTAGAACTAACAAATCACATCACAAGTAACTTGGCATTCTCCAGCACAGCTGCCACCATGGTGATACATGTGGTAAGCATAACAGCTTAGGTTTCTTTTGATCAATTTTAAACGTCGTATATGGAAAATTACCATTCTACTTTCTTAAGTCCCCTGTTGCAAAAAATGTGCTCTTTTCAGTGGTGTTAACAAAATGAAGATCATAGGTCACAGCAATATAGAAAACAGATTCTGAAAACTGATAGAAATTTTCGATTTTCAATTTGACACATGAGACAAGGGTCAATAAAATCAGACTATTTACTCATAGATGCTGGTGTAGTATAGTGAGCACCTGGTTGTTGGATAGCAGCCCAAAAATCAAGGTTCCAGCTGCCTTTTCCTTATAGCAAAAGATACTTAAAGTATGACTTAAATATTTCGCGATGTATTTTACAAGGCATTTTCAGACCAATTAGCATATGGATAGTCATTTCTAAGGAATTTGAATGCTTTAGCTACATTCAGCAACAAAAGTTGTACTAGGATACAAAAATTCAGAGTCACAGATATCGCTGAAGATGCACAAGGTTATAACAAAATTGACCAAATTCTTCACACCGTGCGCTTTGTGACTTGGTATGGGTCCACTGAGGAGAATATGGACTCGAGACAAGGAATGAGAGAGGAGAAAGTCTCATTCAGTTTTGTAACAAGTTTCAGCTAGTAATAGTTAATACCCAGTTCAAGAATCACAGGAGGAGGAGGTATACTTGGAAAAGGGCGGGTGATGCGGGAAGATTTCAGTTAGATTACATCATGGTCAGGCAGAGATTCCAAAATCGGATATTGGATTGTAAGGTGTACCCAGGAGCAGATATAGACTCAGATCACAATATAGTGGTGATGAAGAGGGGCTGAAACTGAAGACATTAGTCAGGAAGAATCAATACTCAAAGAAGTGAGATACAGAAGTAGTAAGGAATGACAAGATACGCCTGACATTATCTAAGGCTATGGATACAGCAGTATGGAATAGTTGAAGTGGAATGGACGTCTCTGAAAAGGGCCATTACAGGAGTTGGGAAGGAAAACATCGATACAATGAAGGTAACTGCGAAGAAACCTTGGATAATAGAAGAAATACGTAAGTTGCTTGATGAAAGGAGGAAGTACAAAAACATTCCGGGAAACTCAGGAATACGTAAATGTAAGTCGCTGAGGAATGAAATAAATAGGAAGTGCAGGGAAGCTAAGACGAAGTGACTCCAGGAGAAATGTGAAGCCATCGAAAAAGAAATGGTTGTCGGAAGGACAGAATCAGCATACAGGAAAATCAAAACAACCTTCTGTGACATTAAAAGCAAGGGTGGTAACTTTAAGAGTGCAACAGGAATTCCACTGTTAAACACAGACGAGACAGGGACAGAGAAGTTAAATTTAAGGGATTACAGATCAGCATCTTAATCATGTAGAGTCTACATGGAAAAAGGAAGAGTTGCTACTTATATAAAAACTGGACACAAAGTCAAAAATATTGAAACAAATAGTTCCTGTGTAGACCGGATCCTTGAAGCGTGAGCCTGTGAGGTGCTACTGCAATATACTTCTATAGTAATTATAACAACCTATAGATCCCATCAAGGTAACTTTCAGCTATTCATGAAAAATCTAGAGGCATTATTGAGCTAGCTGTCAGACAAAAAGAAGCAGTTAGTGGTTTGCGGTGATTTTAATGTAGATTTCTTAAAAGATACGGATAGGAAAAATGAGCTAGAATCTTTGTTTGGTTGTTTCAATCTAGTATCTATTATAAATTTTACAACTCGCATGCAGCAGCATAGTAGGTCATTTTCATAGACAGTGGACAGGCAAAAACAATTAATGTGTACCCAGTTGTTAATGGGCTATCTGACCATGATGCACAGTTAATGGAAATGACACATATAGCACCTTACAGGCTTCAGGCAGGTTCATACAAGGCAGGGAGGCTTGTTGATGCGAACAGGTTACAGAGTTTTAAGAGCAGCCTAGAAGAGGTAGAATGGGATGAAGTATACACAGAAAATGGTAGTGATTCCAAATTCAATATTTAAGAGTTGCTTTCCTGAAACGTTATCCAAAAATACCATTACAAAGTCAAGTAAGCCATGGATTACTAAGGTAATTAAGATATCGTGTAAGAAGAACAGGGAAACATACGGACAGGCCAGAATAAGTCAGGATCCGACGTTACTTGCTTACTACAAAACATAATGTAATATTTTAAGGAACGTCATTAAGAAGTTGAGAAGGTTATGTGTTCTGACAGAAATTAATAATGCTAATAATAAGATTAAAACTATATGGAATATCCTCAAATGGGAGACAGGGCAGCCTGACAGGACACAGCATACCATAGCAATGATGATGTTTTGAGTGATAATTCACAAGCTGCAAGTATTTTTAACAATCACTTTCTGAATGTAGCAGCAAAAGTAGAGTTAAAGGGTTCAGCTGAAGCACAAAAATATGTTAAAAATGGTATTTCCCAGGACTAGCCCTTTAGAAATAGCAATACATCCCCCACTGAAATTAAGGGAATTATAAATACCCTGTAAAACTAGAGCTCATATAGTGTTGATGGAGTCTTTCACAGAATTTTGAAGTGTTGTTCTAATTCGATAAGTGGATTGTGATATATGTAATGCTTCGCTGACACAGGGAATTTTCCCAGATAGATTGAAATACGCAATTGTCAAACTTCTTTATAAGAAGGGGGACAAGAGTGACTCAAATATTTATAGACAAGTCTCAGGGCTGAGTTCATTTTCTAAAATATTCAGAAAAGTTATGTATTCAAGAGTAGTCTCACATTTAAGTGAAAATAATTTACTCAGCATGTTACAGTTTGATTCCAGAAGGGTTACTCGACTAAGAATGCTATCAACACATTTACCCATCAAATAGTAGAAGCCCTAAATAACAAATTATCGCCAGTTGGTTATTTTTGTGATCTTTCCAAGGCATTTGACTGTGTGGATCATGTCGTAGTCTTAGAAAAACTCAGGATTTATGGAATTGAAGGCTATACACACAGCTGGATTGAATCATACTTAACAAACAGAAAGCAAACAGTTGTGCTGAATAACACAAATAATATAGGGAGGGTGGTAAATTCTAGTGAATGCAGAGTTACCACAAACAGAGTCCCACAGGGTTCAATTTTGGGTCCTCTGCTGTTCCTTATTCATGTGAATGACCTCTCACTTAACGTTGAGCAAGCAGAACTAGTACTTTTTGCAGATGACACGAGTGTTATAATAAATCCCGTTCCAGAAAAAGCAGCTGAAGATATTGCTAAGGGTGTCATTCAAAGAATTATTAAGTAGTTCTCAGAAAATGAACTCTCCCTTAATTTTGAAAAAACTCACTATATCCAGTCCTGTACACCGAATAGAGTCATACCAACAATTTTGTAGCATATGAACAGAGTTCAGTTATCAGGGTAGATTTCTCCAAATTTTTGGGTGTTCACATTGATGACATCTTGAACTGGAAGAAGCATATTATTGAGCTTCTCAAACAATTAAGTTCAGCTTCTTTCACTCTTCGTATAATCGCTAGTCTTGGTAATAAAAATATCAGCCTCCTAACGTACTTTGCATATTTCCACTGAATAATGTCTTTCAGAACAGTTTCCTGGGGTAACTCACCACTTAGATATAAAGTATTGATTGCACAAAAGAGAGCAGTCAGAATAATTAGTGGCGTTCACCTAAGGACGTCATGTAGGAGTTAGGTATTTTAACTGCAACATCAGAGTACATATATTCGCTAATGAAATTCGTTATAAATAATCGATCTCAATTTGCGAAGAACAGTGATGTTCATATGTACAACACTAGAGGGAAAAAAGACCTTTCCTATCCGTTATTGAAGTTGTCAGTTGCTCAAAAAGGAGTACATTATTCAGCAGCAAAAATTTTTGATCATTTGCCCAACAATAAAGTGTCTGGCAGGTAGCAGATCAAGTTTTAAATCCAGCTTAAGATCATTTTTTTGACAACTCCTTCTATTCCATGGACCAGTTTCTGTTTCAGAACTGGTAAAAAAAATTGAACATCTAATTGTAGTTGCATTTGTAGAACAAAACATTTCAGTAATATTAATATTAGCACTGTTCATGTGTGTATATATATCTTGTAATCTGACTTGTTCCACATCATATCGATAAAATAATCGTAAAAATGATCTACGAAACCAGACATAACTAAACTAAACTAGGATAGGTGGAAAGTATACACCGAAAGTCACTGTGAGGTGGAAGGTATGTCTGACGTGATAGAAGAAGAAACTGGAGCTGATTTAGAAATAGAGGATCCTGTATTAGAATTAGAATTTATAAGAGCTGTGGACTTAAGGTCACATAAGACAGAATTTCTAAAATAATTGGGGCAAGTGGCAACAAAACGACTATTCACGTTGGTGTGTAGAATGTATGAGTCTGGCGACGTACCATCTGACTTCCGGAAAAGCATCATCCACACAATTCCGAAGACTGCAAGAACTGACAAGTGCGAGAATTATCGCACAATCAGCTTAACAGATTATGCATCCAAGTTGCTGACAAGAATAATATACAGAAGAATGGAAAAGAAAATTGAGGATGCGCTAGATGACGATCAGTTTGGCTTTAGGAAAAGTAAAGGCCAAGGGAGGCAATTCTGACGTTGCGGTCAATAATGGAAGCAAGAGTAAAAAAAAGTCAAGATATGTTCATACTATCTGTTGACCTGAAAAAAGCGTTCGACAATATAAAATGGTGCAAGATGTTCGAAATTCTGAAAAAGTAGGGGTAAGGTATAGCGAGAGACGGGTCATATACAGTATGTACAACAGCCAAGAGGGAATAATAAGAGTGGACGACCAAGAACGAAGTGCTCGTATTAAGAAGGGTGTAAGACAAGGATGTAGCCTTTCGCCCCTACTGTTCAATCTCTACACCGAGGAAGCAATGATGGAAATAAAAGAAAGGTTCAGGAGTGGAATTAAAATTCGAGGTGAAAGGATATCAATGATACGATTCGCTGATGACATTGCTATCCTGAGTGAAAGTGTAGAAGAATTAAATGATGTGCTGAACGGAATGAACAGTCTAATGAGTACACAGTATGGACTGAGAGTAAATCAAAGAAAGACGAAGGTACTGAGAAGTAGTAGAAATGAGAACAGCGAGAAACTTAACATCAGGATTGAGGGTCACGAAGTAGAAAAAGTTAATGAGTTCTGCTACCTAGGCAGTAAAATAATCAATGACGGACGGAGCATCAAAAGTAGACTAGCACTGGCAAAAAGGGCATTCTTGGCCAAGAGAATCTGCTAATATCAAACATCGGTCTTAATTTGAGGAAGAAATTTCTGAGAATTTATGACTGGAGTACAGCATTGTATGGTAATGTAACATGGACTGTGGGAAAACCAGAGCACACGAGAATCGAAGCATTTGGGATGTGGTGCTACAGACGAATGTTAGGTGGACTGATAAGGTAAGGATTGAGGAGGTTCTACGCAGAATCGGAGAGGAAAGGAATACGTGGAAAATACTGATAAGGAGAAGGGACAGTATGATAGGACTTCCGTTCCGACATGAGGGAATGATTTACATGGTACTTGAGGGAGCTTAGAAGGCAAAAACTGTAGAGGAAGACAGAGATTGGAATACATACAACAAATAATTAAGGATGTAGGTTCCAAGTGCTACTTTGAGAGGCTGGCACAGGAGATTCCATATACAGATTGACCAGCAGGAGTGAAAGATTACATCCCTGTCGTAAACCCTTTTAAATCTGAGCACTTCGTTCTTGGTCGTCCACTCTTATTATTCCCTCTTCGTTCTTGTACATATTGTATATTACCCGTCTTTCCCTACAGACTGCCCCTGTTTTTCTCAGAATTTCGAACATCTTGCCCCATGTTACAATGTGGAACGCTTTATCCAGGTCGACAAATTCTATGAACTTGTCTCGATTTTTTTTTTTAGTTTTGCTTCCATTAATAACCGCAACGTCAAAATTGCCTATCTAGTGTCGTTATCTATTCTAAAGCCAAACTGATGGTCGTCTAACACATCCTAAATTTTCTTTTCCATACTTCTGTAATCAGCTCATGCAGTCTTCGAAATTGTGTGGATGACATTTTTCCGAAAGTCAGATGGTATATCGCCAGACTCATATATTCTACACACCAACGTGAATAGTCGTTTTGTTGCCACTTGTTGTTGTTGTTGTGGTCTTCAATCCTGAGACTAGTTTGATGCACCTTTCCATGCCATCCTATCCTGTGCAAGCTTCTTCATCTCCCAGTACTTACTGCAACCTACATCCTTCTGAATTTGCTTAGTGTATTCATCTCTTGGTCTCCCTCTATGATTTTTACGCTCCACGCTGCCCTCCAATGCTAAATTTGTGATCCTTTGATGCCTCAGAACATGTCCTACTAACCGGTCCCTTCTTTTTGACAAGTTGTGCCACAAACTCCTCTTCTCCCCAATTCTATTCAATACCTCCTCATTAGTTACGTGATCTACCCACCTTATCTTCAGCATTCTTCTGTAGCACCACATTTCGAAAGCTTCAATTCTCTTCTTGTCCATACTAGTTATCGTCCATGTTTCACTTCCATACATGGCTACAATCCATGGAAATACTTTCAGAAATGACTTCCTGACACTTAAATCTATACTCGATGTTAACAAATTCCTCTTCTTCAGAAACGCTTTCCTTGCCATTGCCAGTCTACATTTTATATCTTCTCTACTTCGACCATCGTCAGTTATTTTGCTCCCCAAATTGCAAAACTCCTTTACTACTTTAACAACAACAACAATTCCCTCAGCATCATCCAACTGAATTCGACTACATTCCATTATCCTCATTTTGCTTTTGTTGATGTTCATCTTATATCCGCCTTTCAAGACACTGTCCATTCCGTTCAACTGCTCTTCCAAGTAGTTTGCTGTCTCTGATAGAATTACAATGTCATCGGCGAACCTCAAAGTTTTTATTTCTTCTCCATGGATTTTAATACCTACTCCGAATTTTTCTTTTGTTTCCTTTACTGCTTGCTCAATATACAGATTGAATAACATCGGGGATAGAATACAACCCTGTCTCACTCCCTTCCCAACTACTGCTTCCCTTTCATGCCCCTCGACTCTTATAACTGCCATCTGGTTACTGTACAAATTGTAAATAGCCCTTCGCTCCCTGTGTTTTACCCCTGCCACCTTCAGAATTTGAAAGAGAGTATTCCAGTCAACATTGTCAAAAGCTTTCTCTAAGTCTACAAATGTTAGAAACGTAGGTTTGCCTTTCCTTATTCTTTCTTCTAAGATAAGTCGTATGGTCACTATTACCTCACGTGTTCCAATATTTCTACGGAATCCAAACTGATCTTCCCCATTCGTCTGTAAAGAATTCGTGTTAGTATTTTGCAGCTGTGACTTATTAAACTGATAGTTCGGTAATTTTCACATCTGTCAACACCTGCTTTCTTTGGGATTGGAATTATTATATTCTTCTTGAAATCTGTGGGTATTTCGCCTGTCTCATACATCTTGCTCACCAGATGGTAGAGTTTTGTCAGGACTGGCTCTCCCAAGGCTGTCAGTAGTTCTAATGGAATGTTGTCTACTCCCGGGGCCTTGTTTCGACTCAGGTCTTTCAGTGCTGTGTCAAACACTTCACGCAGTATCGTATCTCCCATTTCATCTTCATCTACATCCTCTTCTATTTCCATAATATTGTCCTCAAGTACATCGCCCTTGTATAGACACTCTATATACTCCTTCCACCTTTCTGCTTTCCCTTCTTTGCTTAGAACTGCGTTGCCATCTGAGCGCTTGATATTCATACATGTGGCTCTCCAAATGTCCCTTTAATTTTCCTGTAGGCAGTATCTATCTTACCTCTAGTGAGATAAGCCTCTACATCCTTACATTTGTCCTCTAGCCAACCTTGCTTAGCCATTTTGCACTTCCTGCCAATCTCATTTTTCAGACATTTGTATTCCTTTTTGTTAGCTTCATTGACTGCATTTTTATGTTTTCTCCTTTCATCAATTAAATTCAATATTTCTTCTGTTACCCAAAGATTTCTACTAGCCCTCGTCTTTTTACCTACTTGATCCTCTGCTGCTTTCACTACTTCATCCCTCAGAGCTAGCCATTCTTCTTCTGCTGTACTTCTTTCCCCCATTCCTGTCAATTGTTCCCTTACGCTCTCCCTGAAACTCTCTACAACCTCTGGTTTAGTCAGTTTATCCAGGTCCCATTTCCTTAAATTCCCACCTTTTTGTAGTTTCTTCAGTTTTAGTCTACAGTTCATAACCAATAGATTGTGGTCAGAGTCCACATCTGCCCCTGGAAATGTCTTACAATTTAAAACCTGGTTCCTAAATCTCTGTCTTACCATTATATAATCTATCTGATGCCTTCTAGTATCTCCAGGATTCTTCCATGTATACAACCTTCTTTCATGATTCTTGAACCAAGTGTTAACTATGATTAAGTTATGCTGTGTGCAAAACTCTACCAGGCGGCTTCCTCTTTCATTTCTTAGCCCCAATCCATATTCACCTACTATGTTTCCTTCTCTCCCTTTTCCTACTCTCGAATTCCAGTCACCCATGACTATTAAATTTTCGTCTCCCTTCACTACCTGAATAATTTCTTTTATCTCATCATACATTTCATCAATTTCTTCATCTGCAGAGCTAGTTGGCATATAAACTTGTACTAGTGTAGTAGGCGTGGGCTTCGTGTCTATCTTGGCCACAATAATGCGTTCACTATGCTGTTTGTAGTAGCTTACCCGCACTCCTATCATTTTATTCATTATGAAACCTACTCCTGCATTACCCCTATTTGATTTTGTATTTATAATCCTGTAATCACCTGACCAAAAGTCTTGTTCCTCCTGCCACCGAACTTCACTAACTTTAACCTATCCATTTCCCTTTTTAAATTTTCTAACTTACCTGCCCGATTAAGGGATCTGACATTCCACGCTCCGATCCGTAGAACGCCAGTTTTCTTTCTCTTGATAACAACGTCCTCTTGAGTAGTCCCCGCCAGGAGATCCGAATGGGGGACTATTTTACCTCCGGAATATTTTACCCAAGAGGACGCCGTCATCATTTAATCATACAGTAAAGCTGCATGCCGTCGGGAAAAATTACGGCTGTAGTTTCCCCTTGCTTTCAGCCGTTCGCAGTACCACAACCCCAACGCCGTTTTGGTTATTGTTACAGGGCCAGAGCAGTCAATCATCCATACTGTTGCCCCTTGCAACTACTGAAAAGGCTGCTGCCCCTCTTCAGGAACCACACGTTTGTCTGGCCTCTCAACAGATACCCCTCCGTTGTGGTTGCACCTACGGTACGGCTATCTGTATCGCTGAGGTACGCAAGCCTCCCCACCAACGGCAAGATCCATGGTTCATGGCGGGGCGATGACACTTACCCCAACGATTTTAGAAATTCTGATGGAATGTTATCTATCGTTCCACCTTATTTGATCTTAAGTCCTTCTAAGCTCTTTTAAAATCTGATTCTAATACTGGATCCCCTATCTCTTCTAAATCGACTGCTGTTTCTTCTTCTGTCACATCAGACAAATCTTCCCTCTCATAGAGGCCTTCATTGTACTCTTTCCACCCATCGGCTCTCTCCTCTGCATTTAACAGTGGGCTTCCAGTTGAACTCTTCATGATACCACCCTTGCTTTTAATTTCACCCAAGGTTGTTCTGACTTTCCTATATGCTGAGACAGACCTTCCAATAATCATTTCTTTTTCGATTTCTTCACATTTTTCATGCAGCCATTTCGTCTTATCTTTTCTGCACTCCCTATTTGTTTCAGTTCTCAGAGACTTGTATTTCTGTATTTCCGAATTTCCCTGAACATTTTTGTACTTCCTTCTTTCATCGATCAACTGTTATCTACGGTTTCTTTGCAGTTACCTATGTTTCTCTTTCCAACCTCTGTGATTGGTCTTTGCAGAGACGTCCATTCCTTTTCAACTGTACTGCCTACTGAGCTATTCCGTATTGCTGTACCTACAGCCTTAGAGAATGTCAAGTGTATCTCGTCATTCCTTAGTACTCCCATATCCCACTTCTTTGCATGTTGATTCTTCCTGACTATTCTTTTAAACTTCAGCGTACTCTTCATTGCTACTTCATCGTGATCTGAGTCTGTATCTGCTCCTGGATATGCCTTACAACCCATTATCTGAGTTCAGAATCTCTGTCTGACCGTGACGCAATCCAACCGAAACCTTCCAATATCACCAGACCTTTTCCAAGTATACCTATTCGTCTTGTGATTCTTGAACAGAGTATTCGCTATTACGAGCTGAAATTTGTTAAAGAACTCGATTAGTGTCTCCCCTTTGTCATTCCTTGTTCCAAGCCTATATTCTCCTGTAACATTTCCTTCTACTCCTTCCCCTACTACTGCATTCCAGTCCTCCATGGCTATTAGATGTTCATCTTCCTTTTTGTACTGCATTGCTCTTTCAGTGTCCTCATATACTTTCTCTATCTCTTCATCTTCAGCCTGCGACATTGGCATGTATACCTGAGCTATCGTTGTCGGTGTTGGTTTGCTGTCAATTCTGATAAGAACAACCCTGTCAGTGAACTACTCACAATAACGTACTCTCTGCCCTACCTTCCTATTCGTAACGAATCATACTCCCGTTATACCAATTTTTGCTGCTGTTGATATTACCCTATACTCATCTGACCAGAAAACCTTGTCTTCCTTCCATTTCACTTCGCTGAGCACTACTACATCTAGACTTTTCAAATGTTCGAGCTTGTGACATACCACGCCCCGACCCGTTGAAATCTTTTGTTGGTTACTCAATCTGTTTCTCATGGCCACCTCCCCCTTAGTAGCCTCTCCCAGAGATCCCAATGGGGCATTATTCTGGAATATTTCGCCAATATAGTCAGTATGACAATTTTTAAATTGCAGTCTACATGTCCTGTGGTTACACGTTATGTGCCTTTAATTCAGTGGTTTGCATTGTCTTCTGCATCCTCATGTTGTTCATCATTGCTGATTGTTCCATCTTTAGGGGCAGTTCCCCATCTCCAGGATAAGAGAGTGCCCTGAGCCTCTGTCCGCCTCTCTGCCCTCTTTGACAAGGCCGTTGGCAGAATGAGGCTGACTTCTTAGGCAGGAAGTCTTCAGCCGCCAGTGCTAATTATTAATCAACATACAAGCGGTGGTGCATTTCGAATCTGGGACCGAAGACTTATTTTTACTAGTCAAAGACGCTACCCCTAGTCCACCACATGATACTGGCACACATATTCTATCTAATTTTTTACGCTCGATTATTTATGCAACTAACTGTGGATCTGATGGGAATATAAGCTTTCTGTAACTTAAGCTCTGCTCTTAATCTAAAAGCATGAGGATTCATAAGCAAACATTTTCTAACCTCCTTTCATTTTAGTTTTTAACTGATGATTAAATTTTCAAGTCAGATCTTTGTTAATTTTTAAACTTACAAAAGTCTGATCATTTTACATTCAATTTCAGTAATTTTTTTAATTCTAAAAAAATTTGTGTGTATATTTCAAAGTGATCTCTTTTTCTTAACATGTGTGTGTGTGTTTGTGTGTGTGTGTGTGTGTGTGTGTGTGTGTGTGTGTGTGTGAGAGAGAGAGAGAGAGAGAGAGAGATAGAGAGAGAGAGAGAGAGAGAGAGAGATATGCTGAAACGGTGCGCCCAGGGCTGTGACCCAATGTCAGCCACTACAGATGAACTTTGGAATCAGCATGAATGGCTATACCACAGGATGCCATCATGCATGGAACAAGTAATCAGGACCTATGGCCGACCGTGTCTACTAGCCAACAGGACATATGCTGAACCGAGGCGACTAAAATGCTAATCATTTCTGCAGTGCATACTAATGTACATTATGTGTGAATATGAACATCATGTGTCTAGTCGTTCAAGGTGTTCTGTTTTTTTCTGAACACGAGTGTGTGTGGATGTGTGTCTGTGGAGTGTGTGTGTGTGTGTGTGTGTGTGTGTGTGTGTGTGTGTGTGTGTTCAGTGTGGTACTTGAAAATGACCAAAGGGCAAAATCAAAATTGCACGATATAATAATTTATACAGTCAGTTGCCAGAACTTTCACCTAAACACTTCAGAATGTGTTCTAAATGGAAACCATCACACTCACTATATGTATCTAGAAAATTCTGGCACATACTACGAAATACAGCTGGCATCCATATGTACCTCATCAGAAGCTTTAAGTATCCTACTGAAGAGTGATTCTTCGTGAGGAACTGTCTCACAAAAAAGAGAGAGCCATCTGATTATGGGAGCAGTTTGACCATGCAATTGGACATGTCATACTGATGCAACGCCTCAGAAATGTCGCACTGAGTACATCATGTGCTTGTACAGAAAAGCGTGTAGGTGTTCGATGTTGGAGTGTCCACGGCTGACGAGGCATAATAAGTGATGATTTTGGTGGTGTGTTCCTATGGAACCTAACTGCAGAGATCATTGGAATGGTTCCAATGGCTCTGAGCACTATGGGACTTGACATCTGTAGTCATCAGTCCCATAGAACTTAGAACTACTTAAACCTAAATAACCTAAGGACATCACACACACCCATGCCCGAGACAGGATTCGAACCTGCGACCGTAGCGGTCTCGCGGTTCCAGAGTGAAGCGCCTAGAACCGCACGGCCACACCGGCCGGCCGAGGTCATTGGACCCTAGGCTTACACACTACATAATGTAACTTAAACTAACTTACGCTGAGGGCAAGACACACACCCATGCCCGAGGGAGGACTCGAACCTCCGACGGGGTCAGCCGCGCGAACCGTGGCAACCCGCCCCTGACCAGACGGCAACTACGCGTGGCCTAAGTAGTGATAACTGCAGTAAACTGTGCATGATCATTGCTGAACTGAAGGCATGTGTGCATTAACTACCCTTGTTCTTCCTGATATTTCAAAGCTTTCACAGGCTCGGGACTAGTTCCAAAATAGCAAGCCAAAGTAACTATATTTCGACTCCTATATTGGCTCCTCCAATATGTGCGAGACTTTTTAAATCACCTTGTAAATCCACACTCCTCAAAACCATGCGGCACAGACTATTTCTTATAGGTTAAAGCATTTGTGTTGTCTTTCTTTGTATACGTTCGATTTCCCTATAAAACCTTTCAAGTATGTGTTCCACAAATATTCTGGGATGGACGAAAAGAGACTTTTATGAGTAGACTACTTTGTATACTGAATAGATTTTCCCAGTATCCTACCTGAGACGTGGGACACACGCTCAAGGATACTTCAACTTAATAAAGACAAAGCAATAATTACCAATCAAAGGCAAAGTCTGGCTTGTAATTTCCAACAAATTTTATTAAACAGTTGCATGAGAATAGCAAACTACTGTTATCCCAGAAGAATATACATAACTGCCCTAGAATCTGAAACATTACTAAACAGACAAAATGTCTACGGGCGTCAAAGCCCACCCCAAACGATAATTACGAAACCCCCTTTACATAAATGTTAAGAAACATCCAACAATAAATGGTTTACTGAGAAAAACTCCCACAGAACCAGAACACCTTTTAAGACATAACAGCAGAAACCACTCACAATTTCTCATTTGAATAAGATATTAAAAATCCAGCACAATGAAAGGCATCTTTCAGGTATTACAAAATTTCAGTGACAAGTAATGACACATCAAAGGTGCGTCGAAACTACAACTCAGATCGAGCCTGAATGAAAGCTGAAAATAAAGGTGAAAAAGGAAACACTGACGCCTCGGCGTCAACAGGGACAAATAATAAAATACTCAGCTTAAATTCACCAAAGAACGAGTCTTCCGATAAACACAGCGATCGCGCTATCGGTTACAATTCGAGCTGGTCGCCGCCAAGGCGTCGTCCCCCAGTTAAACGACAGCTACAACGGACGACTCGCACCGCTGATCATATCACTGAAACATCAACATAAAACCACACAGCAACTGGGCAGCGTCCAGAGCAACAAAATCCTTAAGACATTAGAAAAATTTCAAAATAGGAAACATCTCATTCTGGAAACATCCCCCAGGCTGTGGCTAAGCCATGTCTCCGCAGTATCCTTTCTTTCAGGAGAGCTGCAGGGTTCGCAGGAGAGCTTCTGTAAAGTTTGGAAGGTAGGAGACGAGGTACTGGCAGAAGTGAAGCTGTGAGGACCGGGCGTGAGTCGTGCTTCGGTAGCTCAGATGGCCAGTCCGCTGTTAACAGCGGTGGGGCACGGTCGTCGTGCCTGTGTCCCCCTGTTAGCGCACCGCGCGCGAGTGTTTAGTGTTTACCTTCTGCTGCGAAGAGTGTCGCGCGTCCGTGCCTCGGTAGTGCCATGGCGCACACGTATCGCAAGTCCACAATTAAGATCACATTTCCAGCGGACTACGCAAGACCTCGAGCACTTGATATTGAACGTTTCATCCGAGAAGAACTTCATATTGCACCTCAAGACATCATGTTGTTGTTGTTGTGGTCTTCAGTCCTGGTTTGATGCAGCTCTCCATGCTACTCTATCCTGTGCAAGCTTCTTCATCTCCCAGTACCTACTGCAACCTACATCCTTCTGAATCTGCTTAGTGTATTCATCTCTTGGTCTCCCTCTACGATTTTTACCCTCCACGCTGCCCTCCAATGCTAAACTGGTGATCCCTTGATGCCTCACAACATGTCCTACCAACCGGTCCCTTCTTCTTGCCAAGTTGTGCCACAAACACCTCTTCTCCCCAATTCTATTCAATACCTCCTCATTAGTTATGTGATCTACCCACCTTATCTTCAGCATTCTTCTGTAGCACCACATTTCGAAAGCTTCTATTCTCTTCTTGTCCAAACTAGTTATCGTCCATGTTTCACTTCCATACATGGGTACACTCCATACAAATACTTTCAGAAACGACTTCCTGACACATAAATCTATACTCCATGTTAACAAATTTCTCTTCTTCAGAAACGATTTCCTTGCCATTGCCAGTCTACATTTAATAACCTCTCTACTTCGACCATCATCAGTTATTTTACTCCCTAAATAGCAAAATTCCTTTACTACTTTAAGTGTCCCTTTTCCTAATCTAACTCCCTCAGCATCACCCGATTTAATTTGACTACATTCCATTATCCTCGTTTTGCTTTTGTTGATGTTCATCTTATATCCTCCTTTCAAGACACTGTCCATTCCGTTCAACTGCTCTTCCAAGTCCTTTGCTGTCTCTGACAGAATTGCAATCTCATCGGCGAACCTCAAAGTTTTTACTTCTTCTCCATGAATTTTAATACCTACTCCGAATTTTTCTTTTGTTTCCTTTACTGCTTGCTCAATATACAGATTGAATAACATCGGGGAGGGACTACAACCCTGTCTCACTCCTTTCCCAACCACTGCTTCCCTTTCATGCCCCTCGACTCTTATAACTGCCATCTGGTTTCTGTACAAATTGTAAATAGCCTTTTGCTACTTGTATTTCATCCCAGCCACCTTTAGAATGTGAAAGAGAGTATTCCAGTCAACATTGTCAAAACCTTTCTCTAAGTCTACAAATGCTAGAAACGTAGGTTTGCCTTTTCTTAATCTTTCTTCTAAGATGAGTCGAAAGGTTAGTATTGCCTCACGTGTTCCAACATTTCTACGGAATCCAAACTGATCTTCCCTGAGGTCCGCTTCTACCAGTTTTTCCATTCGTCTGTAAAGAATTCGCGTTAGTATTTTGCAGTTGTGACTTATTAAACTGATAGTTCGGTAATTTTCACATCTGTCAACACCTGCTTTCTTTGGCATTGGAATTATTATATTCTTCTTGAAGTCTGAGGGTATTTCACCTGTCTCATACATCTTGCTCACCAGATGGTAGAGTTTTGTCAGGACTGGCTCTCCCAAGGCCGTCAGTAGTTCTAATGGAATGTTGTCTACTCCCGGGGCCTTGTTTCGACTCAGGTCTTTCAGTGCTCTGTCAAACTCTTCACGCAGTATCATGTCTCGCATTTCATCTTCATCTACATCCTCTTCCATTTCCATAATATTGTCCTCAAGTACATCGCCCTTGTATAAACCCTCTATATACTCCTTCCACCTTTCTGCCTTCCCTTCTTTGCTTAGAACTGGGTTGCCATCTGAGCTCTTGATATTCATACAAGTGGTTCTCTTCTCTCCAAAGGTCTCTTTAATTTTCCTGTAGGCAGTATCTATCTTACCCCTAGTGAGACAAGCCTCTACATCCTTACATTTGTCCTCTAGCCATCCCTGCTTAGCCATTTTGGACTTCCTGTCGATCTCATTTTTGAGACGTTTGTATTCCTTTTTGCCTGCTTCATTTACTGCATTTTTATATTTTCTCCTTTCATCAATTAAATTCAATATTTCTTCTGTTACCCAAGGATTTCTATTAGCCCTCGTCTTTTTACCTACTTGATCGTCTGCTGCTTTCACTACTTCATCCTTCAGCGCTACCCATTCGTCTTCTACTGTAGTTCTTTCCCCCATTCCTGTCAATTGTTCCCTTATGCTCTCCCTGAAACTCTCTACAACCTCTCGTCCTTTTAGTTTATCCAGGTCCCATCTCCTTAAATTCCCACCTTTTTGCAGTTTCTTCAGTTTCAATCTGCAATTCATAACCAATATATTGTGGTCAGAATCCATATCTGCCCCTGGAAATGTCTCACAATTTAAAACATGGTTCCTAAATCTCTGTCTTACCGTTATATAGTCTATCTGATACCTTTTAGTATCTCCAGGATTCTTCCAGGTATACAACCTTCTTTTATAATTCTTGAACCAAGTGCTAGCTATGATTAAGTTGTGCTCTGTGCAAAATTCTACAAGGCGGCTTCCTCTTTCATTTCTTCCCCCCCAATCCATATTCACCTGCTATGTTTCCTTCTCTCCCTTTTCCTACTCTCGAATTCCAGTCACCCATGTCTATTAAATTTTCGTCTCCCTTCACTACCTGAATAATTTCTTTTATCTCGTCATACATTTCATCAATTTCTTCATCATCTGCAGAGCTAGTTGGCATATAAACTTGTACTACTGTAGTAGGCATGGGCTTTGTGTCTATCTTGGCCACAATAATGCGTTCACTATGCTGTTTGTAGTAGCTAACCCGCACTCCTATTTTTTATTCATTATGAAACCTACTCCTGCATTAACTCTATTTGATTTTGTATTTATAACCCTATAATCACCTGACCAAAAGTCTTGTTCCTCCTGCCACCGAACTTCACTAATTCCCACTATCTCTAACTTTAACCTATCCATTTCCCTTTTTAAATTTTCTAACCTACCTGCCCGATTAAGGGATCTGACATTCCACGCTCCGATCCGTAGAACGCCAGTTTTCTTTCTCCTGATAGCGACGTCCTCTTGAGTAGTCCCGTCCCGGAGAACCGAATGGGGGACTATTTTACCTCCGGAATATTTTACCCAAGAGGACGCCATCATCATTTAATCATACAGTAAAGCTGCATGTCCTCGAAAAATTACGGCTGTAGTTTCCCCTTGCTTTCAGCCGTTCGCAGTACCAGCACAGCAAGGTCGTTTTGGTTAATGTTACAAGGCCAGGTCAGTCAATCATCCAGACTGTTGCCCCTGTAATTACTGAAAAGGCTGCTGCCCCTCTTCAGGAACCACACGTTTGTCTGGCCTCTCAACAGATACCCCTCCGTTGTGGTTGCACCTACGGTACGGCCATCTGTGTCGCTGAGGCACGCAAGCCTCCCCACCAACGGCAAGGTCCATGGTTGATGGGGGGGCAAGACATAATTGGGATCCACTTTACTATAACACAAAGTGTCGTCTACATAAAATTGATCAATGAGCAGGCGCGCACTGATGTTGTGTGCCGACACGCTCATGGACTTAAATTTAAGCATTCTGATGGTCACATAGGAACTGTCACGATCGACCACGCTGGATTAGGCCTTGTGATGACGGCTTTCAAACTGTACGGTAACGTGTTAAGACACTTGGCTGGAAAACGGCAAACGTTTGAGACGTACCCCGTCTTAAATGGAGTGCGACAAATTAAGATTGAGCTGATGAAGCATGTGCCATCCTATTTAGTAATTGGCGGCTGCAGAGCCATTGTCATGTACGACGGACAACCGCGTACTTGTGCCGGCTGTGGCCAGGAAGGACATGTCCGATCAGCCTGCATTCAACGCCGACTGACTCAGACACCGGTTGGTGAAGTTCCATCCCCGGCGTCGCCTACTTCACTCCCCATCACGTATGCAGCGGCTGCAACCGCAACAGCTGTTCCTGCCCAGGATCGTAACACCGTATTGCAGTCAGTGGTCGATGACAGTGTGGCGGACAGCATATCCCCCTCTACGACGTCGTCGGCAGACCTGCCTCAAGACGGTGACCAACTGTGCCACCGAGACGAACCTAAAGAGAAGATGGAAGTAGAAACGGAAATTGTCCCGACCTCTGCCTTCCTACCAATGGAGACCGCACTCTGACACAGAACAACATGTCCGGAAACAACGGTCCCCTCGAAAACGCAAGAAACGGCGCCATACGCCATCCGATGATTGCCTGCTTCGGATGTGTGACCCGGACGAACATCCGGCGCCGGACGACACTCAGGACTCTACCACCACAACTCAGGCTTCCCATCACGATGCTACGGCGGATACAATTTCCGAGCCTCGGTCTGACAACACCACTCCTGCTACTGAACATGCGCGCAAGCGCTCTACTGACAGCACTAGTCAACAGTTGCCAATTGCTGCATCTGATTCTTGGGCGGATGATGTCGAGGATGAGCCACAGCACCCGGAGGATGCCGAGGGCAGAGATGCTCCCTCGGCTGTACCCAGCACCGACCAACCACAGTGACTACGGCTGTATCGTCAGCCTTTGTGGGGCCGCCCCTGCCACCCACACCTGGCCTCCTACACAACCGAGTTTCCGACCTGGCTGACCAAACATACCGTCTAGCGACGATTAACGTCAACAACATACGTGCCCGACATAAACTAGCGATGCTACAAGATCTACTCAACGCAGCAGACATCGACATTGCGCTCCTTCAAGAGGTGTATGTCGCAGACTTCAAGGAACCCTATGGCTACAAGACTTGGGTCTCACATGCGTCTGCAAATGGCAGTGGTGTGGCGATCCTCCTCCGCGAAGGTATATCCACAGAAGACGTCGAGTATCTCCGTGACGCCAGAGGCATGGCTCTTACTATCCAAGGAGTCAAACTTATTAACATCTTTGCACCGTCGGCGTCGCGAACGATCCACCTTTTTCGCTCATACAACCACGCCCCTCTTTATGGGCCGTCAGGACGCCTTGATAATCGGAGGGGACTTCAACTGTAGCCAAACACCTAAGGATCAGTTACCACATCATTCCCCCTGCGCAGAACTTGTGACAATTCTAAATAATCTTCAATTGGTGGATTCGTGGGAACATGTTTGTGGCGATCGGCCCGGGTCTACTCACTACACCAGCCATTGCTCCAGCCGCATCGACCGGATTTACATCTCGCGCGCGCTCCATAGATGTGGGGACAAGAGCTGCCGAAGTTTGGCCAACAGCTTTTTCTGACCAAGAGGCCTACATCTGCGCCATTATCCTGGGCCACAGCCGTGGTCCTTGGAAGTTGAACGTCGCCCACCTAGCTTGTCAGGAATGCCGCCGCCTTATAGAGAACACGTGGGACTCTTGTAGCCGCCGGCGTGGCACCTACCGGTCTAACTGCCGTGGTAGTTACTCTGCGCCAAACCAACCCTCCAGAAGACCTTGATAGGGTACGGCCGAGATGTTGCAGCATGGAAGAGACATACCATGGACTTTTACTACAGCATCTTAAGGCAATGTACAACATTGCCGTACTGACCTGTACGGCAGGTGACGGTGAACCGTGCCAAGGCAGAGATCATCAGATTAACACGTTGCCACCTTGAGGGTGCGATCGTCAGAGCGCGCACTCAAGACAGAGTGGCACAGGAGGAGCCGTCCATGTACCACGTCATTGCAGAACGACGGCGCCGACGCAGGACACTGATCCAAGCTATCACGACAGAAGACGGACGACGCCTTGATACCCAGCGCGACATAGGAAACGCCCTTCATGCTCACTACACTAGGCTGTACTCGGAACATCGACATCCCCCAGAGGTCATCGCCGAAGTCTCTCAACTCACTTATGGCGCGATCTCTCCGACAGCGGCGGCGGATTTGACTGCAGATGTAACGGAAGAGGAAATCATTGAACCAATACAGGCTGGGGCTGCTCATAAGTCCCCGGGACCTGATGGCCTTCCTCTGGAATTTTACCGGACCTATCAACAATTGCTGGCACCAGCATGGACTGATATTTGTCGCTATCTTATCTCCCACGACGCAGATCCCTGGGGCTTTCCTAGAAGGACTGATTGTGCCCATACACAAACCACGAGGCAGATCCAGTATCAGTGACTATCGGCCCTTGACCTTATTCAACAGTGACTTGAAGATTTTCACCAGGCTTCTGGCGGCACGCCTAAAGCGATCAGTACGATGTGTTGTGTCGCAGGACCAGGCATCGTTAGGTGGTGACCATAATATTCGCACTGCATTGTGCCGATATAGAGATATGATCGCGCTAGCCAAAGCTCGCCAACTGCCAGGAGTTTTGGCCTCACTCGACTTTAACCAGGCCTTTGACAGAGTCGACCACACATTTTTGATGGAGGTACTGCGACACATTGGGTATCCGGACGTCATAGTTAATGTACTGATGCGTCTCCTACGCGGCGCGACGTCCAAGGTGTTATATAACGGCCGTCTCACGCAGCCGATACAGATCCAGGGATCGGTGAGACAAGGCTGCCCTCTTTCGGCGATATTGTACGCCATCGTCTTGGAACCACTCCTCTGCGGCCTCCGACAACGCCTGAGTGGGATGTTCCTTGGTGGACACACTTTTTGCTGCACTGCCTATGCGGATGATCTGGTACACCTTTTTCGCAATAATGACGATGTTCGTGCAGCACTGGCGTGGGTGGCGACCTACAGCGCGGCATCGGGGAGCCATCTCAACCTCCACAAATCACACGCACTGTCTATAGGCAGAGGCCTACCCGACGAGAGCGACGCACCGCTACGAATCAGTGACACAAGCCGCTGTCTTGGCATTGATTTCACATCTGACATGAAGCGTTCAACAGTCCTTAACTACAGGAGTTTATTGAATCAGATGAGAGCAGGAATAAGTCACCACCGTCTTAGACATCTAGACCTCTTGCAACGGACACGATAAGCTAACGTCTATTTGGCGTCACGTATCCCCCATTTTGCACAGATACTCCCGATACCACCTACCCTGGCTCACCGCATGTTGGCGGTTTTGGGAACCTTTGGTAATACGTGCATGTTATTTAAGATTCGTTACGAGTCCCTTACTCTCCCGAGGGGCAGAGGGGGTTTAGGCCTTTGTCATGTTCACAACAGAGCGAAGGCCCTGTTCGTCAGCTGTCACCTGCAACTGTGGCGACGAAGTCCGACGTGCCTCACAAGTCTCTTACTGGAAGCCTTGCGACCAATCTCACTCGCACCGTCTGTGATGATATCGGACATCCCAGCACATTTCTTCTGCATTAGCCAACTCTTCCTTGAGTTAAGCTACATCCCCACCGCACTACTACCCACACGTTTGATGATGACGAGGCCGATATATGCTGCCACGCAAATGAACAGGACGCCGAATGTGATTGAAAGCAAACACCCCACTACAAAGTGGCGCGCTGTGAGGCAGGCAGTGAATACCACCACCCTTGATACTGACGTGCAATCTGCATGGTACGTAACTGTTAATGGGAAACAGTTGTGCCAGTACCGCCTACATCACATCCACCTCGATGATTCACCCTTATGTGCCTCATGCTAAGTGATTGACACGGATGAACATCGTTTCGAATGCGGATCGGCAAAGGACGTTTGGTATTTGGTGCGTCAGATATTGGCTTTTCTCACACGCACTACTCCCGACAGGATAACTACGCGATCACTTCTTTTCCACGATAAGAGTTATTTCCCAAGAGCAAAAACGAACTCTGTGACGTGGATCAGCGGCCAAGCTGTTCAATACCTATTCGGTAATGACGAAAAGACAGTACCCGATTTTTGGTATTACTTCAACGAACGACATTGTGCGATCGCCAAGAACCCTAAAAAAAAAAAAAAAAAATGGTTAAAATGGCTCTGAGCACTATGGGACTTAACATCTTAGGTCATCAATCCCCTAGAACTTAGAACTACTTAAACCTAACTAAGGACATCACACACATCCATGCCCGAGGCAGGATTCGAACCTGCGACCGTAGCAGTCCCGCGGTTCCGGACTGCAGCGCCTAGAACCGCACGGCCACTGCCTTTTCTGGATGTGTTGGTGGAGCGAAAGCCGGATGGACGACTGGGCCGTTCTGTGTACAGGAAGCCAACCCATACAGACTTATATCTGCATAGCCACAGCTTCCATCATCCGTCTCAGAAGAGAGCTATACTGAATACTTTAGTACACAGAGCCAGGACTATTTCCGACAAGGACCACCTCGGTCCCGAGATTAACCATTTGACGACTGTTTTCAAGAGGAATGGTTATTCTGCCGGCGAAATTAAATCAGTATTGTCCAAGAAAGTAAGACACGATGCCAGCCATATACAAGAAGAGGACCAACACATAGCGCGGCTTCCATTTTGCGGTGCTACAACGAGCAAGATAGCCAGAGTCCTGAAGAGGCAAGGAATAAAACCAGTTTTCCCACCACCTTGGAAAATTAAGGAAATGTTGAGATCAGTCAAAGATAGTCTCGGCTTAAGAGTGCCGGGAATTTATACTATTCCTTGCAAATGCGGCAACAATTACGCGGGCCAGTCTGTAAGAACCGTTGCCGACCGCTGCATCCAGCACCAGCGCCACCTAAAATACAGGTATTTGGAAAAATCAGCGGTGGCTGAACATAGCCTGCTTAACAAGCATAAGATTTTATTTGAAGAAACCAGAGTAATAGCCCACGCATCGAATTACTGGGACTCTGTGATCCGGGAAGCAGTCGAAATTAGACTTAGCGATAATAACTTTAACAGAGACAACGGCTATGCACTTGTAAGAGTGCACTGGATAAAGAAAAATCGGAGAGAAAAACTTCCCGCACTTTACCTCCTAATTCAAGGGATGGAGCTGCGAGCAACGCAGGATAGAAACTACATCTATCGAAGTAGAGGGCACCACTTCACTACGCACCATATCGCTGTTGCTATGACGTATTCCAGCCAATCAGAAGCCGTCCTTGGCATATAAAAGTGGGAGCCTCGCTAGTTCACGACAGTCAGTTTTAGCCCTGACGACGACCATGGAGGTAGTGGTCGAAAGCTTGGAGTTTAATCCTGAATTGACGCGGCATGTACACCGAGAGATTTTTATTCAAGAAATACGTCGCGAAAGACTTCGTAGCAATATTTTTCTAATTTTCTTTGGAGCGCAGCTGGATTATCGATGACATGAGAAGATAACCATAGCACTTCTTCGCAGTTCCTTTTTTTTATGAGATTGAACAAACAACGGAAACAACACAGCAACGAGACGACAGTCATCGAAAAATTCGCAGCGGGCTATAGTATGAAGCATCCTTCGTCGTAACGGGACGACTTCCTATTATTCTGTTTATGTAGCCGAAGAGGAACGCCCTTCCTTTTTATCCATTTGTATAAAAATTAAATAAAATAAAAATAAAAAAAGCAGAAAAACAAACCTTCCAAAATTCTTTTTCCTTTCTTTCATTTTTGTTAATAAAAAGTGGCTAGGATAGCTGGCTACTGAAAAAAATGCCCATTTGTGTTACGTACGCATTTTGTTATTTTAATTGGTGTAGGTTTTGAACAAAAAAAGTCTTCCCTCGGAAAAAAAAGATGGTAGAGCAGTTGCCCGCGAAAGGCAAAGGTCCCGAGTTCGAGTCTCGGTCGGGCACACAGTTTTAATCTGCCAGGAAGTTTCAGGAATACAGTTACTCTTTTCGGCGAAATGAAATCTTTTGCGATCACTGTCTACAACAACAGTTCACACTGTATTACTTTTTAATGCATTACGGAAACAGCAGTGATCAATGTCTTATAAATAATTACTACTAAAAACAGTCTTGATCACGATTTATTTAACAAGGTGACCGGTTTCGACCACTACTGTGGTCATCTTCAGACCATTCAGTAGGAACCTCTTTCTGTTGGAGAATCACTACTGACTGACTACTGATTCTCCAACAGAAAGAGGTTCCTATTCAATGGTCTGAAGATGACCACAGTAGTGGTCGAAACCGGTTACCTTGTTAAATAAATCGTGATCAAGACTGTTTTTAAAAGTAATTAGTTCACACTGTCTTTGCACAGGAACCACGACGCATAAACATTGACCATGAAAACACTGCAGAATGTGTAGAAACCAGAACACATACTGTCTTATCATTCTAAATAATAATGACATACAAGAAGAAAAACAATACCATAAATCTCCTAATTTTACATAAGAATGCCACTATAGGTGGATTACACTTAATAGCAAAAGACAGAATTGCCAGAAAATCAAACCTTGACCATTATTTCGGAGTTCACAGGCACCCACGTAGATATACACCCTTTGCCAGTATCTCAAGTGCTTCCAAAACAGGCAAACCACTGTTCAATAAGTTGTGCACCAGCGGTCAACACGAAACAGATGGGCGTCCTGGGAGAGCCGCTAACTGCAAACAGCACGAAATTTAACATGCGTATATACAGAAGGACTTTAAGAAACTGAATAGTTCCCACCTTTTGATTCTGTATCGTATCCGGTTGCAAGCTGATACACTCCAAAGCCAATTTCACAGGTTCACATCGTTTAGCAGCAACGAGGAGACCACCGCCCTCTCGCTAGACGCAGTACACACTCGCCGACCGCAGCCCCACTGCCCACGTGACAGAAAGAGGCAGAGAGCGCGCAAGGAGCGACAGCCGCCATGCAACCAGCGCCAACCAACCGACCCAAAACCAGCCCTCTTTCCATTTTTTCTTCCTTTATTGAATTTCAATTCCCCCCGAAGTGGGCGGGCTGGCAGCAGCTTAGTACGCAGCTCTTCAGCCTACAGATTTTTTTAAAAAAAGATGAAGACAATAAATAATAAAAACAGGCGATAAAATCGGTGACTTAAATGGTAAAATGGCGGAAAATCGTGGAACTTAAAACATAAAACAAGGAGTTGATGATGCTAATGAAAATGCATAAGAAGCATACAGGTAAAAGAATAAAAGAACACGGTGACAGTCTGGTTTCTGTTCGCAAGAGATATAAAATTTACACCAAGCGACAGCATGCTTTCTGTTCGCAACACTTCGGAAAGACGAACAACAGTGAACATCCACTTGAACACTACACTAAAAAATTTTCACAAATATGGTATACCACAGCCGAGGGCAGGTGGGGAGACCCTCTCTACACAGCGACACGCACTTAAATATCCGAAAAGCGGTCAAAGAGGAAAACCGCGGCCAAGCTATGCAGAGTCGTCCGCAGAGGTCTTACATCATTACAGAGTAGCGTCTGGCGCCAACGGCGCCAGGTATCACTACCAATGAACCTTCACTTCACAGACCCACAATCTGCCACACGCAGGTATTTGTACCGGTTGGCTCATTACGGTTGTGAGTCACTGATATTGTGTTCCTAAGATATCACGTTTCTTCGTTGTACGACCTGCCGCACTTCACATTTTTGTACATTTAAAGCAAGTTGGCCATCTTTGTTCCACGTTGGACTCTTACCAGTGTCTGACTGCTTATTTGTAAAGCTTTTCTTGGATGCAAATTCGAGGGAGGAGAAACTCGTGGGTGTAATCCGAACCTTCCTGCGGGCACGTGACACTGTCAATATGGCGGCTCGCCTGTCTTAAGGTGCGTTTACACTGCGATTTGTATCGGCACATGTATGAGATACATGTATATGCGACTTTGCGACATGTATCGCGACTTGTATGAGTTGACAAGTATCGACTTCATACATGTATGAGCGTGCGTTTACACTGGTTGATATGTATCACTGTGCGATAGCTTCCGACGACGATTTGGAAGATTTCACATTTTTATGTGCTGATACACTTTCTCTTTTGGAAGATGATAGGAAGAAAAGGCGGAGGAAGCGTAGATGGTGGCACAGAGAGTTTCTCGCGAATTAACGCTAGAGGATGGCGCATATTTTAGAAATTATGTTAGGATGAGTATGGAGGATTTCCGCGGTTTGTTATCACTTGTGGCTCCTCTTGTGTCCAAAACCAACACAAACATTCGGGAAGCGATTCCACCAGAGGATCAGTTGCCAGTAACACTCCGTTTTTTAGCCACTGGGGATTCCTCGTAAAACGAAGATTTCATGACAAAACATTTGCATTGTCGCGCGATTGCTAATGCCAACGTCTCACACACGATTGTCGGCATCCGTTGTCAACATTATCACGCGAGGCCGCCGGAATAATAGCAAAACATTGATATACGTGCCAGATGCATGAAAAAATTATATAATGTATTAAATACTCTGATATATATATAAAACTTTTACCTTCACTTCTTGGGATAAAACTTGCACAATGGCCTCGCAAACACGAAGAATAATGTTGCATATGGCACTTTTTGATATTCTACGCAGATACATTAACGTCGAAACGACAGTCGGCACCTTCAAAACTCAAACAGCCGCCAAAGAGCCTGGTACTACGCATGCGCTAATCGTCGAAACAAGCGGCAGTCGACAAGATGACAGGAAATGATAGTACTGCGCATGCGCGAGTTCAAATGTCGCTCATACATGTCGCGTATATGGCCAAAAAGCGATATACAAAATGAATACGCGACATGTATGAGCTCGAGGGTCCGCATACAAGTTCCGTGAATTTTTGTATGAGGTGATGTATTGCGACATGTCAAATTGACAAGTCGCTCATACAGGTCGCGATACATGTATCGCTGTGTAAACGTACCTTTATGGGAACTTCGAGACCGGCATCCCCCTCGGTCCTTTACGAGAGCTGAGTGTCGGCTACAGTCATCAACCTCTCACTTTTCTCATCATCAGACGTGAGAACAGGGCCTACATACACGTGAGTTTATGTCACCTACATTTAACAGATATTCTTATGAAATAACGTCGCGTTGTAAAGAGCTCAAGAAAGAAATCCGCTTACGCGCGTTAAATACTACTTGGAGCCTTCCAGCCAACAAACCCTACTACAGTTTTTGTTGTTCTTTTGGTCACTTACCGGCCGCTGTGGCCGAGCGGTTCTAGGCGCTTCAGTTTGGAACCGCGCTGCTGCTGCTGTCGCAGGTGTGGTGTCACCGCCAGACACCACACTTGCTAGGTTGTTGTTGTTGTTGTGGTCTTCAGTCCTGAGACTGGTTTGATGCAGCTCTCCATGCTACTCTATCCTGTGCAAGCTTCTTCATCTCCCAGTACCTACTTCAACCTACATCCTTCTGAATCTGCTCAGTGTATTCATCTCTTGGTTTCCCTCTACGATTTTTACCCTCCACGCTGCCCTCCAATGCTAAATTTGTGATCCCTTGATGCCTCAGAACATGTCCTACCAACCGATCCCTTCTTCTAGTCAAGTTGTGGCACAAACTTCTCTTCTCCCCAATCCTATTCAATACCTCCTCATTAGTTACGTGATCTACCCACCTTATCTTCAGCATTTTTCTGTAGCACCACATTTCGAAAGCTTCTATTCTCTTCTTCTCCAAACTAGTTATCGTCCATGTTTCACTTCCATACATGGCTACACTCCATACAAACACTTTCAGAAACGACTTCCTGACACTTAAATCTATACTCGATGTTAACAAATTTCTCTTCTTCAGAAACGCTTTCCTTGCCATTGCCAGTCTACATTTTATATCCTCTCTACTTCGACCATCATCAGTTATTTTACTCCCTAAATAGCAAAACTCCTTTACTACTTTAAGTGTCTCATTTCCTAATCTAATTCCCTCAGCATCACCCGACTTAATTTGACTACATTCCATTATCCTCGTTTTGCTTTTGTTGATGTTCATCTTATATCCTCCTTTCAAGACACTGTCCATTCCGTTCAACTGCTCTTCCAAGTCCTTTGCTGTCTCTGACAGAATTACAATGTCATCGGCGAACCTCAAAGTTTTTACTTCTTCTCCATGAATTTTAATACCTACTCCTATTTTTTCTTTTGTTTCCTTTACTGCTTGCTCAATATACAGATTGAATAACATCGGGGAGAGGCTACAACCCTGTCTCACTCCTTTCCCAACCACTGCTTCCCTTTCATGCCCCTCGACTCTTATAACTGCTATCTGGTTTCTGTACAAATTGTAAATAGCCTTTCGCTCCCTGTATTTTACGCCTGCCACCTTCAGAATTTGAAAGAGAGTATTCCAGTTAACATTGTCAAAAGCTTTCTCTAAGTCTACAAATGCTAGAAACGTAGGTTTGCCTTTTCTTAATCTTTCTTCTAAGATAAGTCGTAAGGTCAGTATTGCCTCACGTGTTCCAACATTTCTACGGAATCCAAACTGATCTTCCCCGAGGTCGGCTTCTACCAGTTTTTCCATTCGTCTGTAAAGAATTCGAGTTAGTATTTTGACTTGCTAGGTGGTAGATTAAATCGGCCGCGGTCCATTTAGTACAAGTCGGACCCGCGTGTCGCCACTGTGTGATCGCAGACCGAGCGCCACCACAAGGCAGGTCTCGAGATACGGACTAGCACTCGCCCAGTTGTACGACGACTTTGCTAGCGACTACACTGACGAAGCCTTTCTCTCATTTGCCGAGAGACAGTTAGAATAGCCTTCAGCTAAGTCCATGACTACGACCTAGCAAGGCGCCATTAGCCTTACATAGTTTGAAAGTTATCGTATGAAATGTCTCATCAAGAATGCTGTATTCACTTCAAAGAATAAAAGATAAGTATTCGAGGAGCTGCATACTTTTCTTATTAGAATTCACTACTTATCCTGTTCCAGAATTCACGCCCGTCTGCGTTAGATAGCGTGCCTTTGGACCTCCTTTATCTACAAGGTGTTGGCACATTTACCAACACATCAGCAGGTTCGAATCCTGCCTCGAGCATGGGTGTTTGTGATGTCCTTAGGTTAGTTAGGTTTAAGTAGTTCTAAGTCTAGGGGACTGATGACCTCAGATGTTAAGTCCCATAATGCTTAGAGCCATTTGAACCATTTTTTTTTTTTGGTCACTTACGAGGTTGACAGAAGGCGCAAAATGACTTACGCGAATACAGCCAAGTGAAGTTGTCGTCAACTGCAAATCTGTTTCGACAGGTGAACACTCCGTCGTTTTCAAGTCAAAACTGCAGCAAGCAGCCGCTGTGCAAGTGAATTCAAAACCTCGATTTGCAGTGCAATTCCGGAAAGACAGCACTTGCGCACACATTGTAAAGGACTAGCGCCAACACACACACAAAAAAAAAATTACTAAACAACAAGTGATGTATTTTTACTCCTGTCCCTTGGTTTTTTGAGAGGGAGATAGCAGGTAGCATTACCTCTGTCTCTCTGTTTTTTGACAATGCAGAGAGCAAGATTCTAATTACAATTAAGCAAGAACCTCCATCTCTCTTCACCTAAAACTTCCGGGCTGATAGGCTGTGGTCGAAGTATAAAACTCTCCCCTGACGTTTCGTCTCCGACTGAAGGAGACATCCTCGGAGGTACAGCGGCGAACTGCGAAGAGAACTCGAGGAAGCGCTGATTATACAGGCAGTACAGAGGGCGTCACTGTCGATCACGTGGCGTCGGCTATGAGATTGTCTCTGGTAATGCCAACATCCTCGATTGAAAGTTATCGATCGTCACGCTTGCGGTGCAACGCTGACATCCAAATTTTATCTAGTTAACACTGTCTTTCCTGTTAAAATTATTACGGTGTTTATCAATCTCGATAGCCCCTCTATACATTCTCGATCGAAAGTAATCGGTCGTCACGCTTGCGGTGCACCTTCGTCTTTCCTGTCAAAATTATTACCCTATTTATCAATCTCGATAGCCTCTCTATACATGCGTGCATAATAAAGCGAGGTTTTTGATATGACGCTCGTCTCGCTTGTAAAGTTCTCTGGCAGCACGCATCCAAAGTGAAAGTTAAAGGAACATTTCGATGTATAATGCTCACTGTAACAAATAATTTATATGTATTTCTGTTAACTAAATTTCAAAGGGACACTTAATTTTGTGAGAAAAATTTTGCTATTATAAATGATTATTCAAAGAGTGTGAAATACTATCTGTGGCGGAGGATGTGAAAACCGCCACAGAAGAAACGATATGTAACGAGTAATGACAAAGACTGTACAAGAATTAGTTAAGATGTAAATAGGCAATATATTGTAATACAATCGCTTGTGTTCTGCACGGACTGAATGGGAGTGGAACCCATGACGTTGCATTAGGCTCTTACGTAGTCTTCATTTGTCATAAGTCGATGATCGACGCCATTTGTAGCTGGGATTGTAAAAGGTGTGTAAAGATTTTAATTGTTTCCGTTAAAATGTATTTATCTACTAAAATCTGTTTGTCACAATTACTGCAAATATTTGACAGCTACATCGACAGCGATGAGATATGGAAGTTAAGTACTCGACACATTGTTACAAAATCAATCAGATACATAACCTAAAAATTGTGTATACTAATAGCGCTATATAAATGCAAATCGCTTGAAAATGGCAATGCAACCGAAATAAGCTTATCGTCTAGCTGCACAACTCTTGAATAAAGCTTCAAAAACTAGTAGCATTATGTGCATAAAACGTCTTTACAATAAATTTAAATGTTAATAATTCTTTTCTGAAAGCTTATTCCTGGAGTGTAGCCTTATACGGAAGTGAATCTTGGCCATAAGCAGTTCAGAGAAGAAGAGAATAGAAACGTTTGAAGTGTGGTGTTACGAAAGAATGATGAAGACTAGATCTGTATCTCGGATTATGCACGAGGTGGAACTGTGCCGATATTGGGATAAATGAAATATATGGTACGACCCGAATGAAAGAAGGGATCGATGTATGGAGCACATCCTGAGGCATCAAGGAATAGTCAGTTTGGTAACCGAGCGATGAATGTCTGGGGAAGTGGGGGGGGGGGGGGGGTAAAGATTGTACAGACAGATCAACACTCGAATAATGAAGTAGGGGCAAATCGGACGTAGGTTGCAGTAGTTACGGAGAGAAGAATAGACTTGCAGGGAGAGGTATATCAAACCAGCCCTCGACCGCGGAACCCAACAACAACTACACCACTGAAACCAACACTCTCCGTTACAGAACACCGATCATTTGCAACCCAAACGATTTTTCGGAATAAATTGCTTGAAGAGTGTTGCGTGGTTTATGAGAGAGGAAGTTGTGTGATGCCTCAGAGGAACTGTGGCAGTGGCCTGTTGGAAAGAATGAGGAGTTACGTCGGAGCGGCCTCGCCTGCGACCTCTGGCTGCTGTTATGCCAGTCCCGTCCCACTGACCCACTTTCTAGCCGGGTGGGGGCGTTTTGACTCGCACGCCACAGTCTCCGCGGGCGGGAACTGACCACTCGCTGCTGTCACGGCCGGGCACGTCGCAAACGTAGTCACGTGAGCCTAATTATCCTCACATGAAACACGTTGACGTGCCCAGGACTGGCTTACGTACCATTTGTGCCACTGGAGGTGGGTGAGCGAGTCAGCCAGTCTGCGAGAAATGCAAAACTTATGTATGGCTACTCGCTAACCGAGCCCTTACACAGACCCGTCATCCTGTGGAAAAGTATACGAGGTATACGAATACACAAATCTAAATCTACAGCTGAACCATTAGTTCCTATTGAGGATGTAAGTGACTATTTCGCTAAGTCCACATTTTACTTGACTAAAGCAGAAGGGTGCATGCCATTGACACCCTTAACGTATCGGCGGTTGGTACAAAAGAAAAAAAAATGTTCTGGAGCTAGTTAACCTCACGCGGCCAGTAAGCCTGTTGCGCGTATTTGTTCACCAGTCGCAGAACATGATAATATAACATTGCAAATGATCAGTTTCCTCGTCGATACTCTACTGCCTAAAATAGCGAACATTTTCAACCATTCTCTGGCCTCCAGCACATTCGCAACATTCTGGAAGCAGTGACGCGTAAAACCACTACCCAAGAAGGAATCTGACAAACAACCTTCCGACTACAGGCCCATTTGCATTTAACCAGCATTATCCAAGATTCGAGAATACTTAGTGCACGAACAGCTAACCAGTTAACAAATAAGTTACGGGAATGAAGTCTGGCGACGTCGTTGACATCCGCTGGTATTTCGACAGGTGACCAAGCTGCTGCAAGTAAATTCTGCACAAGTTTACATAGCAGTTCCGAAAAATAAGACACACGCACACACACACACACACACACACACACACACACACACACACACACACACACACAAACAAACAACACTGTAAACACTAGAACCACCACACTACCAACGACAACCGATGCTGTAAATTATCGATAGTGAAAATCACTAAACGACTGGTGATGTAATATTAAATCTGTCCCTCTATTGTTTGACAAGGGAAACAGAAAGTTCCTCACAGAATTTAAGCAAAAATCTCCATCTCAGTTTACAAGTTTCCTTACTAATTTAATCTCAACTGCATCCATAGTAACACAATCCCAATAGCTGGACGTCCATGCCGGAATCCCTTGTTATTACATTCCATAGGATTACCGGTGCCAAGACATCGTTCTGGAGTAGCTGTTGTTAGCGGCTGTCACACCTCTGCTCAGTACACAGGTCCTCCACGGTTCTGATAAGCTGGCCAGTATATAAACACACCACATGTAGTGTAACGACGTAAGTTCTTTATAAATGACTTTCTTTCGACATATGACCATGTGTAGACTTCGTCACCTACGTCAGTTACAACCCACTTCAAAATTATTTATATTCTTTTTAAATTGTCTCAGAATGGTTCTTGAACGAAACTGTAAAACACAATTTGAGTCGTTTGCACAGAATTACGTCACTCGGGTCAATTGGTTTGCGTAAACCTTTTCAATTTTAGGTGTCGTTTGTTTCTCCTCAGAAATTATATTGATACACGTTATCTGATTTAATCGATATTAGAACCACATTGAATAAACTTTTGAAATTCAAAGTCGCGATGAATGCTGTCAAAATTCAATAATCTTGTCAAATATATTATTAACTCATTCACATAATTCTTCATAAATAAATCCTCAGAACACGTATTTCAACTTTAGTAGCATCCACTAGTTTATTATCTTCCTACATACAGACGTGAACCTGAGCCTTGACGAGACAAAACTAACATTTTCAATAAGATTAAACTTCCTATGATATCATTGTTGTACAGAACATTACAAATTTTCATTTATTTTATTTTTTAGAAGCACGACGCAACAACTCGGTTCCAGGATCTTCTGTTGCTCTTTGGCTGTCGACCCGCGACGTATAGTGGCCAGCAATTTTCTCTCTGGTCCCGGCAGCGAAGATGCTGTCTCCGTTCGTTGCGCCGCTCTCTCCGTACATGAAACATAAAAAAATACAAAACTTTAGACAATTCACAACCATTACAAAAATATTACAAAAATACATAAACAAAACTAAATTAAACTTATATTCACCTGCAAACTGGGCTGACACTGGTGGATGGGTGACGCTTCAATTTCGCGTCCCACTACACACACCTGCAAGGAGTACGATAGCGTGTAACGTAAATGTGACTTTGATGACCCAGATGAAGTGCTAAATGAAAAACATGAAATATTGTGTTTCTGAAGCTGCCCACTTCGTCAATTATTCTGGAACCGTGGATTTTAAATATTTTATGTGCGCCAGTTTTGCTCTCACTGTTGCGTGAGACTTCGTGATTAAAAAATAAAACAACAATCAGGTTCTATATAGTTTCTGGAATCATTAGTTATCTCAGTTAGATAGCTGTAATGGCGGATAAACGGATTACATCCAGACTGGCCTTATTATAGTTATGAACCAAACTCAGCGACATTTCCAGACTGCGGGCGGTTGAAATCAATTGTTACTGGTTTCTCTGTATTAGGCTTACTGCAGTTTAGTTAAATTTACACCAGAGGGCTTTTACTTTTATTTATAAAGCATGTTCCGTGGTTATTCTGCAAACTGGAGACATGTTTGCACATTTTTTCGTAGTTTTAAGTTAAAAACAGCAGTTTTGTTTACAAAGTAGGTGCGCACTTTACTTACGCTGTTTCTGCCTCTCGTTTACGTATTCTCCAGACCACAGCTTGAAGAAGTTCATGTCAAAAGACTTCGTTTCACATATACACTTGGCAGTTTTTGCTCTTCTGCACTTTATCTCACGCTGCATTTGCGTTATTTACGCTTCAAATCACTTTTGGAGATGGAATTGAAGTTAGTATGTTCTCACGTATTACAGTACTGCAGTGTTTACAGTCAGTCAGACAGACAGACACACACACACACACACAAATACATATCTCCCCAGCTTCTCTCCCTTTCTCTGTCTCTGTCTCTCCACTCCTTTCCCCCGACCCCCAATGCCCTGTCACAGATGAATTATATATATTTTCATAGGTTGGCAATGCTCACAAACGAACAGACGTAAACAACAGTTCAATCTCCAGAAGTGACGTGAAGTCTAAATAACGCAAATGCAGAGTAAGATAAAGTATAGAAAGACAAAAACTGCCAAATGAATATTTGAAACGAGGTCTTTCGATATCAGCAACTGATAACAAAGGGGGAAGAAGCAGTGGTTTGTAGAATATGTAAACAAGAGCAGAAACAGCGGATGCAGAGTGCACATCAACAGGACTGAAAATACAAACGCAGTCTGTAAGAATGTCTTAGCGTCATTTCTTTCACTACAAAAATATAAAAAAAGTATTTTCTTTAGAACTCAAAAAGAAGCTCGTGGAGTCAGTAACACTCCCTATACTTGACTATGCTGATGCTATTCTCCAAGGGCTTTCGTACGAAAGTGCACGGAGGCCGGAATTTGCGAAGAGTGTTTGTGTGCGATTCATCTATGGCGTATGCCATTTTCACCATGACACATCTGTCGGGGGACCTGTAAGCTTAGAGATTATCATAGTGTGTCTCTTCTCTATCGTCTCCTCAATCATTGCACTCCCTGTTATTTAACTTCAACTCTTACACTACCATCTGAACAGCACATCAGAAATACTGGTTCTCAACAAAGTACAATCGTCTATTTACGATCATAGGAATAATGACATGCTTTCTAAATAATTTTCTGTATCAGGGACACGATATTGGAACAATTTTCCGCATAAAGTCGGAGAAATTATACTCCTTCCAAACTTCAAAAAGCCAGTTAATGGCCCAGCTCCCTTGTACTAGTCTTCAGCTCCGTCTCGTCAGTCCCTCCTCTCCCACAACTGCTCCCTCCGCCATGTTGGCCGAGTTCTTTATTTAAATTCTGTTCTTTCCTAACAGGCACTGTGACTGTCATTTCAGTCTTCTTCTGTTTCATTATCCATAAAAATTCTAGAATACTAAACTTGTATTCGAATGTGCTATAGTACTCTATATCGTTCTTAATAACCTTTATTATTATTATTATTATTATTATTAGTGTCAATTGTTACTGTTTTAATACTACTACTATTATCATTACTATTATTCCTAGTAATGTTTTTGTAGTATCTGTGGCATGTGTTGTTAATTTTCATATCTAGGAGAGGCCTTAAGGTCGCAATCTGGTCAGGCTAAATAAGGAATAAATAAACAAAGATTACGTTTCCCTAGAATAGCGAAACGTTTTCTTAAGCAATGACGGTTGTTTCGATCCATTCCAATAAATTACGTAACGATATTGTGAACCCAGATATGAAGACAAAAAGGGTGTAGGAAACTAATTTTGTTTACACCTACACCACTGGCCATTAAAATTGCTACACCAAGAAGAAATGCAGATGATAAACGGCTATTCATTGGACAAATATATTACACTAGAACTGACATGTGATTACATTTTTACGCAATTTGGGTGTATAGATCCTGAGAAATCAGTATCCAAAACAACCATCTCTGGCCATAATAACGGCCTTGATACGACTGGCCACTGAGACAAACAGAGCTTGGATGGAGTGCACAGGTACAGCTGCCCATGCAGCTTCAACACTATACTACAGTTCATTAAGAGCCATGCGGATAAGATGCCTGTCATCTCGACTACTATTATGACGCGCCAGTTGCTCGGCCACCATTGACCAGACGTTTTCAGTTGGTGAGAGATCTGGAGAATGTGCTGGCCAGGGCAGCAGTCGAACATTTTCTGTATCCAGAAAGGCCCGCACGTGACCTGCAACATACGGTCGTGCATTATCCTGCTGAAATGTAGTGTTTCGCAGGGATCGAATGAAGGGTAGAGCCACGGCTCGTAACACGTCTGAAATGTAACGTCCACTGTTCAAAGTGCCGTCAATACGAACAAGAGGCGACCGAGACGTGTAACCAATGGCGCCCCATACCATCACGCCGGGTGATACGCCAGTATGGCGATGACGAATACACGCTTCCAATGTGCGTTAGGCGCGATGTCGCCAAACACAGATGCGACCATCACGATGCTGTAAACAGAATCTGGATTCATTCGAAAAAATGACGCTATGCCATTCGTTCACCCAGGTTCGTCGTTGAGTACACCATCGCAGGCGCTCCTCTCTGTGATGCAGCGTCAAGGGTAACCGCTGCCATGGTCTCCGAACTGATAGTGCATGCTGCTGCAAACGTCGTCGAACTGTTCGTGCAGATGGTTGTTGTCTTGCAAACGTCCCCATCTGTTGACTCAGGGATCGAGACGTGGCTGCACGATCCGTTTCAGCCATGCGGATAAGATGCCTGTCATCTCGACTCTTAGTGATACGAGGCCATTGGGATCCAGCACGGCGTTCTGTATTACCCTCCTGAACCCACCGATTCCATATTGTGCTAACAGTCATTGGATTTCGACCGACGCGAGAAGCAATGTCGCGATGCGATAAACTGCAATCGCCATAGGCTGCAATCCGACCTTTATCAAAGTCGGAAACGTGATGGTACGCATTTCTCCTCCTTACACGAGGCATCACAACAACGTTTCATCAGGCAACGCCGGTCAACTGCTGTTTGGAAACTTTCCTCATGTCAGCACGTTGTAGGTGTAGCCACAACCTTGTGTGAATGTTCTGAAAAGCTAATCATTTGCTTACCACAGCATCTTCTTCCTGTCGGTTAAATTTCGCGTCTATAGAACGTCATCTTCGTGGTGTAGCAATTTTAATGGCCAGTAGTGTACATGCGTACGACTGTGTCCTAGTCGGCCAGCTGTCGCTCGTAGCTTAACATCATGTCCAAGAACATCGAGAGTGAGTTTTCCATTCTTCGTCTGGTTATCTCGGTACAGCCAGACTCGTTCTCCTCACCTTTGTTAATGCCATGTACTGCGGGCTCTGCTGCACTCAGCAGTCGTAAAATTTATTATACTCAACTTTGCAGTTGGGTGCCCTTGCCTTATAAACTGTCTGTAAACTTTTGTCCTGTGTGTGATAATGTTTTGACTGCGTATCGTATGCCCTGAGGCGGAAATTGAGGACCAGCCCAGCACTCGTCTAAATGAGCGTGGGAAACCGCCCTCAGGCAAGCCGGTACACCAGACACGGTCGTTAATCCATCACGCGGACTCGAAACGGCTCGGACTACCTGACCATCTCGCAAGCGAGCTCGCTACGCGCTACGCTATTCGAGCACGGGCTTGGCACATAGTATCATCCCCAATATCTGGGCAATATTTGGGCCTGATATCGGTCCCATGCTGACCACATGCTTCTGCCTACCACACCCGATGTAGCCATTGGTAGAGGATGACACGGCGGTCAGTCGGGCCCCTCTAGGTCCGAAACGCGGAATTTTTACATCGGTTCGAACGTTATTTTTCTCGCAAGGCCTATCGAAAACTGCAGTCAGTCTGTAACGTATCGTTTCTCAGATGCTCGTCCTGACGGGGACCACTACGCTGGCTCAAGGGCTTTTGATTTTCCCACGGAGGCTAGCTATGAAAGTTCGAACCAATGGCAGTGGCTCATTTCTTTCGTCAGACTGACCGACTGATAAGGCTGAATGTTTAAATAATTTCGTAGAGCGGTCTCGACCACGCGAAATCGGGGCTGTGGCACAGTTGGTGTTGTAAAGTGTTCGACTTATGGAACGCGTCTGGTTTCGCCTCGACTCATTTCGTCGAAAAGTTAACATGACGCTATCCTCTGCTATCCTGATATGCTGGTATTAATGTCTGGCACGGCTCCTTGTGCTGCTTGGACGAGTGACAGGTTTCGCAAAAGGCTCTTCGATTTGCGGCGGCCAAAGAGACAGCTTGTCATGAGAATTCGTTCTAAACTCGCAGTGGTGTGGGCGCAGCTTTCGGATACCAGACTCGGTCATGAGTTACACGCCTTTTGATCTGGTCTTGTTTCTGCACGGCCGCCTGGACGCAAGTTGCTCTTCCACGTCATGCTGCTGCAAACCTGTCAGTGACATCGCTACACGCTATTGGCAGATCCATTGATGTAGGACAAGTTTTGTTTCTGCCATCATCTTATTATTACTCGGCATGTCAATATGGTTTCTTCATTTTTGTCGCATGTGGACCATAGTATCTATACATGTTATTGCTAGACACTGCTAGACACTGTTGTTCAGTATCCTGGACGAAATCATCCAAGTGTCCGGGCCGTTCGCCGGATACTTACGTTATTTAAGGAAACAGGAAGTGTTCAACCACGACCTACAACAAATAATGATGCCCAAGTAGGTGTATTAACTGCTGTCGCGGCTAATTCGCACATCAGTAGCAGACAAATTGCGCAAGAATCGGTAATCTCAAAAACGGCGGTGTTGAGAATGCTACATCAACATCGATTGCACCCGTACCATATTTCTATGCATCAGGAATTGCATGGCGACGACTTTGAACGTCGTGTACAGTTCTGCCGATGGGCACAAGAGAAATTACGGGACGATGACAGATTTTTTGCACGCGTTCTATTTACCGACAAAACGTCATTCACCAACAGCGATAACGTAAACCGGCATAATATGCACCACTGGGCAACGCAAAATCCACTATGGCTGCAATAAGTGGAACATCAGCGCCTTGGCGGGTTAATGTATGATGCGGCATTATGGGAGGAAGGATAATTGGCTCCCATTTTATCGATGCCAATCTAAATGGTGCAAGGTATGCTGATTTCCTACGTAATGTACTACCGATGTTACTACATGATGTTTCACTGTATGACAGAATGGCGCTGTTCTTCCAACATGATGGATGTCCGGCGCATAGCTCGCGTGCGGTTGAAGCGGTATTGAATAGCATATTTCATGACAGATGGATTGGTCGTCGAAACACCATACCATGGCGCGCACGTTCACCGGATCTGACGTCCCCGGATTTCTTTCTGTGGCGAAAGTTGAAGGATATTTGCTATCGCGATCCACCGAAAACGTCTGACAACATGTGTCAGTGCATGTGTGAACATTACGGAAGGCGAACTACTCGCTGTTGAGAGGAATGACGTTACACATATTGCCAAATGCATTGAGGTTGACGGACATAATTTTCAGCATTTATTGCATTAATGTGGTATTTACAGGTAATCACACTGTAACAGCATGCGTTTTCAGAAATGATAAGTTCACCAAGATACATGTATCACATTGGAAAAACCGAAATAAAATGTTCAAACGTACCTACGTTCTGTATTTTAATTTAAAAAAACCTACCTGTTACCAACTGTTCGTCTAAAATTGTGAGCCATATGTTTGTAACTATTACAGCGCCATCTGTCACAAAGCGAAAAAAGTGGTCCAACTAAAACATTCATATTTCCTTAGGTACTACACGAATATGTAATTAAAGATCGGGGTTCCTATTTTAAAAAACGCAGTTGATATCCGTTTGACTTATGGCAGCGCCATCTAGCAGGCCAATCATAGCGCCATCTGGTTTCCCCCTTCAAGCTAGATAATTTTCGTTCTTTGTAGTTTTTTCGTTTGATGCTTATTTCGTGAGATATTTGACCCGGCCACGATGAATGGACCACCCTTGATATACAGGATGTAAGCGGTGTAAGTGCAGTTGTTACCACTGCTGACTGAGGACGCTGTACTGAAAAACATTACATCAGTATTTATGTCATTTACAGACTAATAATTATAGCTCTTACAAGTCGTACATCTTTACATTGGTTAGAGTCTGCAAGCATATGTGGCAAGACCACTCCAATAACGCTGATTTTCCACTGCCCAGCAGCCCAGGTGTTAAAGTGTAGTCCCTACAGACAGGCAGTTTACTTTCTGCTGCAGTTACGGCCTTTAGAAAAAAAACGTCAGGTCGGTGGGAAGACTGTTCCATACAGAGAAAAAGCAGCCAACAAGCTGCTGTAGCCAGGATTTTGGCAAAAGGGGGGATCGGACCGCATCATTAAATAGGGCCTTAAATAGACTCGTGTTTCTCATTTTATTATGAAAACACATTTATTAATTTCTTTATTAAGCCTATGCACATAATTTGCTTTTGGGAGGCCTCCGTACTCATAGTATATTGTCTACAGAAATAAGCACATAAAGCTTTTCTTAAAAAGTATAACAGATATTCTCAACAGTACATATACATACTCAAATGCGCAGTTACATATTTCTTCGTTTCATTGCGTAAAAAATTCACTCCGTGGCCAAACGAATTGAAGGTCTTCACTAAAAAAACATAGGTCATTTTTCTAATAATATAGTTATAGAAGTTAAAATCTTCTGGGTTATTAGGCCGCCTCATGTTTCTTCTAAAATGTTCGACGTTTCGACCCCTAGTGTTTCGAACACTAGCAGCAGTGGACACCAAAAGATCCTGAGGAAAGCCCCAGCAGAGGGGTCGAAACGTCGCACATTTTAGAAGAAACATGACGCGGCCTAATAGCCCAGAAGATTTTAACTTCAGTGACAACGGCCACGAAAGCCTGCAGACGTACATAATATAGTTATAGATGACAATCGATAGTGCTATCGATAGTTTGATTCTATCATCGGCATTGATGAGTGTTGATTGTGCATGTCACTTTTTTGTCATGTGATTGAAAATAGATGCGATCAAAAAGTTTCCATTCGAAGGCCGTACGGTCCAGAATTAGTATGCCAAGGAGGCAAAATCGCCGTGAGCATTGAGGAAATCATCCCACCGAGGCCGCAAGTTGAAGATACCCGTTGGGTAAAACATCATGTGTTCCTGCGTGAACAAGTCCGTAACTGCTGGACATTCTCGTCCCACAGGAATTGTCGACCTTTCAGGGTTTTTTTTAAGGGCCGAAATCGTGATAATCGCATGGGGAGAGATCAAGACTATAGGGCGGGTGCTCTAGTGTCTCCTTCTTAAGGGGCGTAACTTCTGCGTTACGGCACTTGCGGTGTGAGAATGTATTTTATTATGAAGAAGCAGCGTCCCTTGTCACACGATTCCACAGCGGAATTTTCCGAGAGGTATGCTGCCCGACACACATTCTTTATTCTCCGATGGATATCTACCGGTGTTTGCCCTTCGGGAGCCAAGAACAGAATAACGGCAAGTTGGTCTTTCATGGACGCATTTGGTGCATCTGGTGATAAAGTCGGCATAGTTCACGTATCCGCATTTACCACACAATCGTCGGAAAGGCACGAATGCCACAATAATCAACTGCCTTCAAGTCGATGCTTACGTACCCGCATCCGAGTCGCGCTACGTTCTACATACGCTGCAGTAAAGCCCACAAACAGAAACTTTTTGTTCGTCCCTTAAATCTTTTAGTTTCGCTACATGGCAGCTACGTCGTGTGTAATTTCATTTAATTGATAGGGCGTGTCCGGACCCACTCGACCCCCCTTTGGCTACGTACCTGCTTACGAAAGTGTTCTGTGCAGGCCAGACCATTACAGGGATGTTATTGTCGTGTAACCTCTCCGCCACAGGCCGTGCATTATGAACAGGTGCTAGATCGTGTTGAAAGATGCAATCGCCATCCCCCAATTGCTCTTCAACAGTGAGAAGCAAGAAGGTGCTTCAAACATCAATGTCGCCTGTGCTGTGATAGTGCCACGCAAAACAACAAGTGGTGCAAGCCCCTTCTATGTAAAACATGACCACACCATAATACCACCGCCTCCGAATTTTACTGTTGGTACTACACACACTGGCAGATGACGTTCACCGTGCATTCACCATACCCACCCTCCTATCGGATCGACACATTGAGTACCGTGATTCGTCACTCCACACAACGTATTACCACCGTTCAGTCACAAAATGTTTACGCTCCTTACATCAAGCTGGGCGTCGTTTGGCATTTACCAGCGTGATGTTTGGCTATGTGCAGCCGCTCGACTTCGAAATCCAAGTTTTCTCACCTTCCACCTAACTGCCATGGTACTTGCAGTGGATCCTGATGCAGTTTCGATACCTGTATGATGGTCTGGATAGATGTCTGGCTATTACACATTACCACCCTCTTCAACTGTCGGCGGTCTCTGTCAGTCAACAGACGAGGTCGGCCTGTATGCTTTTGTGCTGTACTCGTACGTATCTCTTCACGTTTCCACTTCACTATCACATTGGAAGCAGTGGACCTAGGGATGTTGAAGAGTGTGGAAATCTCGCGTACAGACGTATGACACAAGGGACACCCAGTCACCTGACCACGTTCGAAGTCCGTGAGTTCCGCGGAGCGCCCCATTCTACTCTCTCACGATGTCTAATGACTACTGACGTCGCTGTTATTGAGTACCTGGCAGCACAATGTACCTAATATGAAAAACGTATGTTTTTGGAGGTGTCCGGATACTTTTGATCACATAGTGTATTGAGGTACCACGTATAAAAATATTTGGTATTATACCCGTTACAGCCCGTATATTTTGTTTGCTTGCTCCTCGTCTGATTCAGTTACACACGTTGCGCCAGGGGATGAACAAAGCAGCCTTCTGAAGTCAAGTGTCAGAAACCTACTGAAGTCCTTCACTATGGACTCACATAGAATTTCCTCATCAGTAAATACTAAAAATTAAAAAAGTCTAACGCACTGTGACAATGCCTAAAGCTTATGGTAATATGACATATCTAATCCGTAACCTCTCTGAATCCTAACATCATACAACTAAACTGAGCATACGCCGGTAACATAGCCCCAACACACGCATTTGTGCGTGTGGAAGTTACGTTAATTGTAGCTGTGAAACTATTTGAAACTTTTTTGGTGGATTGATTTTTAATTACTTTCATCGACCTTCCAGAGACTTTAACACATTTTTAAAATGTCAAAATGCAGTACATAACGCCCTTTTAAGATTTTCCTCGAAGTAGATGCTCCCGAATCGACATCTTGAACAATTCCGAAACATTGTACACAGTAACTCGCGTCTGTAACAAGATGTCGATATGGTTCGAGTTATATATGAACCAGTGGTTCTTGCAATATCGTTTCACACAGGACTCAACAACGTATTACAATAATACGACACTTTTGAACTATGTAAGATGCGGACGTCGGCTTCAAGTTTGTGACGTAATGACAGCTCCGTTATTTTTTACATCCATGGTAATGGATCACTATTTTGCAGAATCCGTTGGGTTTTGGCGGGGAGTGGAACAGCCAGGCAGTATGAGAAGAAATGGGCACTGAGAATGAGCACTGGTATCCAGATCTGCTGGCTTTTGAATTACGGAGTAACTGGTCATTTTCCAGTCTTTTCTGTGCTCTATTTGTTTAAATATTACTTTAGATTATTTTTTAGTGATTTTTAATTCCTTAAACTAGTCGATGTCTCTTTGTGATTCTGACCGCTTTGTTACGTCTTGCAGTTTCAAACGGGTTCTTTCAGCCCTTGTTCTTCGATAGATTTGTTTAAATATTGTTTGCAAGTGGTACTCGTCATTGTTAACATAGGTCATGGTGTTAAGCAAGATCTCAGAGGATTTATTCTTCGATGTAAGTTGTTTCAGTAGTTCTCTCTAGCATTTCTGATAATTTGCAGTATGATTGTCATTGTTAAGATAAATTTTTTTCACTGCTTGCACATGGTACCAGGCAGTGTTTCATAGAGTTCATGCTGTTAAATAGATTCCCATCAATGTTTTCTTCTCATCTCAAATTTATTAAATCCCGGTCTAATATTATTCCCGTCAATTTGCGTGTGTAATTTCTTAGTCCTTATAGAGATTTGTGTGCCAACTCACACACGTGGTTCTAGGTAGACCTTTGATTGGCGCATGGCTTTTGGGGTAGGTCCCCACTGCGCACCTTTTCCTTCTCAGTCTTGTCTCAAAGGTGTTTTACATATTTTCCTAGTACAATAAAATCCGTCACTTTTCTGCAAATACATTAGACGATTGGTTATACAAACGCTTCCATTAGCTAGGTATTCCTGGCCGACGTATGACTTATTAATTTGAGTTACTATAAAAAGTAGAATCTTTTCTTGTGTTTAATGAGTGTAGGGCTTGAGAACCGTAACTCAGTGAATACGACTAATGGCCGCTTTACTCACGCGAGTGAATATTGAGACGATTTCACCTCCACTCATTTATTTAAAGCTTAACGATAAGGTTTCACTTTCTTAATTGATCCTAATGAATGAATTGAATACGCATAGGGACCGATCTGGTATTCTTGTACCAAGGCCTCTAATAAAAAATTTCTTTGTAGTTATTTACGTGAATAGCGATCGAGCGAACTCCTTTTCTTTAGGTTCTTGCGTGAATGGCGACAAATTTGCTTTTTCCAACGGCCTCATGCAATAGAATTTGTCGACATATAAAAGACGTTAGATAATGTAAAATTACGCAACATTTTCGAAATTGTGAGAAGAATAGGAGTAGGGCCTAAGCTACATGTATAACGGGTGTAACATATGTACAAGAGTCAAGAAGGAACAATAAGTATGAAATGATAAGGACCAAGTGCTCGGATTGAAAAAGGTGTAAAAGAAGGATGCGGTCTTTCATCCCTACTGCTGAATCTTTACTTCGAAGAAGGAAATAAGGAAAAAAAACGAAAGATTGAAGAGTGCGACTAAACTTGAGTACGATAGTATATCAACGATAAGATTCGCTGATGACGTTCCTGTGCTTGATGAAAATGGAGATGGATTACTGGATGTGTTGAATGCCCAGGACAAAATACGGATCGAGAGTAAACCGAAGAAAAAGAAAAGTAATGAGGAGTAACAGAAATGCGAATAGCGAGAAACTTAATACCAAAATTGGTGACCACGAAGTAGACGAGACTAAGGAATTCTTCCTCGGAAGCGAAGCAACACATGGGGACGAAGCAAGGAGGACATAAATGGCAGACCAGCGCAACAAAAGACGGCACTCACAGTTAAAAGAAGCCCACTGTTATCAAATGTCGACCCTAATGTGAGAGAAAAAAATTCTCATACTGTATGTTTGATGAACAGCATTGTATGGTAGTAAACCGTGAACGGTGGGAGACCCAGAAAATAAGAGAAACGAAGCGTTAGAGATCTCGTGCTGTAGAAAGATGTTGAAAGCAAGTTGAACTGATAAGATAAGTATGAGGAGTTCCTTGCAGAATTGTGGAAGAATGAAACATATGTAAAACACTGCCAAGAAGAAGGGACAAGACGTTCAGATATGTGTTAAAACTTCAAGAGAGCTTCTGCAAAGTTTGGAAGGTAGGAGACGAGGTACTGGCAGAAGTAAAGCTGTGAGGACGGGGCGTGAGTCGTGCTTGGGTAGCTCAGTTGGCGCCAGCACGGTAGCTCAGCGTGTTCGGTCAGAGGGTTAGCTGCCCTCTGTAATAAAAAAAACTGAGTTAATGGATCAACGACGAAATGAAACGGGTGCCTTGCGACGTCCGCCCCGAGCAGATACAACGACCAAAATTAGATTTAAAAAGAAAGAAAGAAAGTTGGTAGAGCACTTGCCCGCGAAAGGCAAAGGTCCCGAGTTCGAGTCTCGGTCCGGCACACAGTTTTAATCTGCCAGGAAGTTCCATATTAGCGCACACTCCGCTGCAGAGTGGAAATCTCATTCTGGAAACATCCCTCAGGCAGTGGCTAAGCCATGTTTCCGTAACATCCTTTCTTTCAGGAGTGCTACGTTCGCAGGAGGGCTTCTGTAAAGTTTGAAAGGTAGGAGACGAGGTACTGGCAGAAGTCAGGCTGTGAGGACGGGGCGTGAGTCGTGCTTGGGTAGCTCAGTTGGTAGTGAACTTGCCCGCGAGAGGCAAAGATCCCGAGTTCGAGTCTCGGCCTGGCACACAGTTTTAGTCTGTCAGGTAGTTTCATATCAGCGCACACTCCGCTGCAGAGTGAAAATCTCATTCTGGAAACATCCCCCAGGCTGTGGCTAAGCCATGTCTCCGCAATATCTTCCTTCAGGAGTGCTAGTTCTGCTACGTTCGCAGGAGAGCTTCTGTAAAGTTTGGAAGGTAGGAGACGAGGTACTGGCAGAAGTCAGGCTGTGAGGACGGGGCGTGAGTCGTGCTTGGGTAGCTCAGTTGGTAGAGTACTTGCCCGCGAAAGGCAAAGGTCCCGAGTTCGAGTCTCGGTCTGGCACACAGTTTTAATCTGTCAGGAAGTTTCATATCAGCGCACACTCCGCTGCAGAGGGAAAATCTCATTCTTGAGGGAATAATTTCCACGATGCTACAAGGAGCTACAGAGGGCAATAGCAATAGGAGAAGGTTGAGAACTCCAGAAGGGTAATTAGAATGAAATTTGAATAACTGAGAGTGTGTGGGGTTCCTAGACAAGTTTTAGCTCCTTCTGAAGGTAGTGTGTAACGAGCTGAACGTGAGAGACTAGCTGTAACTGCTACCTGCAGTGCCGGCAGCTGAAATAAGTAGCGATTAAATGAGCCAGGAATTTTTTCAAATGCCCGCTGTCATTCAGCACCTACTTTTCTGATACCATTATTTCAACATGTCAATGATGTGTTGTCATTGGCTCCGAAATTTGCCATTTCTCAGAGACTCCACCGTTAATTGCTTTCTCTCCATATCTAGCACACTTTGCACTATAAATTATCTTAATAATAGCTAAAATGAGAAGCATTTTGTAAGGTACTAGACATTTCTGCAGATAGTATTAGTGTACATTTTGTACACAGGGAATACAATAATTACGTAAGCCTACAAAAAATATTAGAATGTTTAGCGGAGATAAAAAGGAACACTTTTTTTGTGAGAAAAATATCATGAGTGCACCGTTTCCCCGCTGGCTGGTCCTTGAAGGTTTTGACGCTAGTTATGTTCAGAGTCGGTGTTTAAACTGCCGTGTGATGAATAATGATTAGAGGTACTGCTGAAAACGTCGTCCATTTGCGTTAACACACAACTTGCGATTGCGTGTTAACAATTGTTTAACAAGAGCGAACCAACCAGGTGTTTCACGAATAAACGGTCAGCTAGTTTTTGTGGAATATCTATCGGTGTCTCGTGCAACAAACTCTTCATCTCCGCTGAAGAAAGCAAATCCGCAGGAGTCAGCTCGGTACAGTACGGCGGCCACAGTACTGGCCCACGCCTCCTAATACACGTAAGTGGCAAAAACACTGTCTAAGAGTTTTCCGGCATCAACAGCAAATTGCGGTGCGGCCGCCTCATGGTGGAACCGTGAACTTTACTTGTCTCCTAGTGGGGCATTCTCCAACTTTTCCGGAGTACTTCATAGAGAAAGATACCGTAATTTCCTTATGTTGAGGAAACAATCATTTTTTCCTTCTTGATGAAACTGCGTCAGCTATAGCCTCAATTTCAAACACAATCTCCGAAACAACTCAGTCGCCCACAGAAGCCAAACCTAAATACAAAGTGATGTGTACATAGTTCCGCGTAGTCAGCGCGTACACAACTTTCCCACTAGAGCGCGCCCCGCTAAGGACAACACTGCAGGCGCAGCACTCATCTGTCTCCGCACTGCGAAACGGCGCTGCCTTACAGACGGACCAAATTCTGCTTCTGCCGATCCACGTATTAATATGTAACGCAGCCAATGAGATTGCTGCTAACGTAGAACCTTTTCTCCTCGCGGATCACACTTGCGCAGTGATACCTGAATGCGCGAGGTATTATAACGAGTCACACCTCCGATTAGTCAGTTTGCATTAGTCTGTACCAGTCTATAGTCAAGTTTCAGTCTGCACATAATAAGATTACCATATTCCTGTACATAGCCATGAAGATAAATGAATAGACACTTTGCCAAGTATCAGAGATATGTGAGAATAAGATTAACGTACCAAGACCAAAGCAGGTTCAGATTGTCAATTGTAAACAGCATCCAGAATCAAGTTATGTAATGTCTATGCTTTTTATTATTTTAATAAATGTGTGTGAAAATTAATCAAGTTCTGTTTAAAGTTGGTCACCATCAATATGTTACTCTAAGCGTGCAAGTGGCATTTCTATCGTCTGACCTAACGGCAGAAGATAAACACGCCACAATAAGACCACGAGACATATTGCTGACACTCGCCTACTTAGTTAGAGCGACAAGTCAAATAATCTGATGGTGTGTGTACTGAAGGTCTTACAGCACACACACCACACAACGTGATTACATATGTAGGTCCTCTATCATGCCAAGTAGGAAGCTTCTTAAAAAAAAGCGCATCACTGCTAACAAATAATTGCAATAAAAATAATCCACAATATAATTTATTCCACTGTACCCTTCAGTAAACCACCGATATATAATCTCATACGTGATCCATGGGCAAAGCTCTACGTTAGTGAGTGAACTGAAGATTTGAAATAAGATACGAAAGAAGCACTTGATGCTTCAAGACTTGGTTAAGTTTAAAAAAAAATCTACATTTTCATCCCACATACTGAAGAAAAACCCCCAGTGAGTAAGAGTGCGAGGAACATGAACATATTGCACTTGGCACATAAGGAAGCCAGTATGAATTTGTCAGCGGAATAAAGGTACGCAAACGCAAAATTTCTATTTCCCTGACCGTATCCTCGCCCAGCAAACTGAATTGGCTAATACTCTTTTCCTACAAAATTTCAGATGCTATAAGGGGCGTTCAAAAAGAAACGAGATGGAGGCGTAATTACAGAAGTCAGTACCTGCATGTTAGACGTATTGACACGGGCTATTGACCAAAAACGCCGCCTTCTGATTCACTTCCTGCGGCACGGGACAACAGTGAATGCCCAGCGTTACTCGCAAACCTTGACCACCCTTCGCCAAGCGATCAAATCAAAACGACCAGGCAATCTCACCCGTGGGGCCATTCTGCTCCACGACAATTCAAAAGCCTCATACAGCCAACACAGTCGCGGCACTCCTGCAGAAATTCAAATGGGAGGTTCTCGGCCACCCTGCATACAGTCCGTACCTTTCTCCCTGTGATTACGCCATTTTTGGTCCCCTTAAAAAGGCTCTGAGCAGCAAACGATTCACCTCGGACGACGATCTCCAGCTGTGCGTACAGAACTGGTTAACATCGCAGCCCAGGGGATTTTATGAGACAGCCATTCACCGCCCTGTGTCACAGTGGGACGTTTCAACAGCCAGGATCAATATTTCTAACAAACAGGTACTGGTTTCTGAAATTATGCCTCCGGCTCGTTTCTTTTTGAACGCCCCTTATACCATCCATACTTCACCATAGTCGAAGTTTTTCCATTTATCTGCAGGTGAAGTTATTAATTTTATGGGACTAACATTTGTAACTCACTTTTTACATAACTGTTCAAATGGCGCAAGGGGTTTTACATCCTGCCTTAACCTCACTTATTACAACATTTTGAAGTAAGTTAATCATGTTGTAAATCCCTAAATGACAATTTATTTGTCTTTGTCCAGTGACTACGTTTAATATTAAAATTGTTGTTGTTGTTGTGTCCTTCAATCCGGCAGCTGCAGCTATCCACGTACGTCCTTCGGAACTTCGGAACCCTTCTACTATATTCGTGCCTAGGTTTCCCACTACAGTTTTATCTCCCCACACATCCCTCCCTAACCAAACTAAACATTTTTTTGTAGCCCAGGGAAGTGACCAATCAACCGATTCGATCTTTAAATAAAGTTTTGTCTCAAATTTCTTTTCCCTAGCTTCTCTCTACTTACTTTATCTACTCACCTAATGTTCAGCACTCTTCTGTAACAGCACACTTCATAAGCTTCTATTCTCTTCTTGTCTGTTTAAAAAGAATAGCTCGCTGTAGTCACAAGGTCGAGCAGAGCACGTCTGCTTTCGTGACCTGCAGCTATTTCGCTGCAAACAGTATCCTGTAGCTGTGACCCTGCAGTCAAATAGCCCGCGCATTGACTAGAATTAGGGGTTAATAAAAAGACACAGAAATATAAAATAAAGGTTAAACGAATAATTTAAGGTCAAGAGTTCTATTCTCACGTCTCTAGTTGATGTACACGATTGTTGTTGTTGTGGTCTTCACTCCTGAGACTGGTTTGATGCACCTCCCAGTACCTACTGCAGCCTACATCCTTCTGAATCTGCTTAGTGTATTCATCTCTTGGTCTCCCTCTATGATTTTTACCCTCCACGCTGCCCGCCAGTACTAAATTGGTGATCCCTTGATGCCTCAGAACATGTCCTACCAACCGATCCCTTTTTCTGGTCAAGTTGCGCCACAAACCTCTTCTCCCCAATTTTATTCAATACCTCCTCATTAGTTATGTACACCATAGAGAATTATATTGAATAATGTTTACTCGAAAAACTACATCTCAAATAAATGGAAACTGATCCTGCAATATTCAGTTAAAGTACAGACAACTTATCAAACGAATAAAGTTTCGTTGGGAGCGTTACGAGAACGACAGCAAATTTCCCAAACCGGTCATGAGTGTTCAACACGATGATTTACAAATTAACACACGTAATAAAAAGAATAGTAACTGATACTCTGTCTACCTTCAGTCCCGGAATACAAATTGAAGAAGCTCGAGTCCTACTCTGGTGCACATTCAGACCTCTCAATATATATAATCTGTTCAGAAGTTAGAGTATTATAGCGGCTGTTCACCACCCAGAATCAATCACGTGCACGACCAAATATCACTCTTTGTCACAGGTAGGTCTGCCTCCTTCAGACTCAAACGTGAAGATGCCCCCAATCGCTGCCTCGTGCTCTTCACTCGGAAAAGCCCCAGTCTCCACATGATTTCTGTAGAGTTCCGCTATTGTCTACTTTTCCAATAACTGAAGGTCACCAAACAAAGGTACCTCGTTCTTAAGTTCTACAGAAATGATTTGCCTATTAGAACAATATTTAACATATTTATTAACCTTTGGTCATACTCAGACCATTCACAGTAAATACAAATAAAGGTTAATAACCGAAAATTCTTGGGCTAGTACACAGATTGCTGTTAATGATTATTTGAACAGTTATTTAGGTTGCTTGTCAGGAGGGTCCTTTGGCACTCTTTTACAAAAGTGGTGTCGACTAACACGTCTGTCTGACCATTTCTTAAATTACCATGATTTTGTATTATCAGTTGTACTTAATATTTAAATAAAATTACTGGCAAAATAGTAAACTGTTCATTAAATAAATACATAAGTATGACAAAATACCAGGTATTCACGCTGTATTCATTTACTGTGTAATTGTGGAGGATACTACTTTGTCGCAGAGATTTACAATAACTGAAATATATAAAAAAACTAATAAATCAAAAAATAAAATAGATATAGATACATAGCTTTCAACAATGGTAGCTATAGTGCAATATTGTCATCCGTGATGTGATATGTTAAAACCATATGAAGCATTTACGAGTTGATAATTCAGAGATTCATTGTGGAAATGTGTATTCACTTTGAAACATTAAATTCTGTAGCTTTGAAAATATTGTAATATTTTTGTGTCAACTGGATGCGCCTCATTTTTGTGAGATCGCAAATGTATTCAGATTTGCTTTGCTACTGGACTGTAAACTATTAAGGTACTCAAGAGAGTTGGAAGAAGCCATCTTTCAGCTTGTCTCACATACTGCCACTTTCGGTGCTGCAAGAAGGCTATGCGAGCGACAGTCGTCGAAGTTCCCAGCTCTGGGATTTACCCATTCCCGGCGACGCTGCACCTTGCTCAGAGCCCTGGACACGCCAGCGGCCCACCCTTACAACAAATTCACTTCCCCTCATATCACCTCCAAAGGGCCAAATCGCTTGCCTACGTATGCGGAACGTTAGATGCTGAAGTTGCTAAGACTACTTGGGGCTTCCTGGGCGTTAGCCTTGTCAGTGGTACATGAGGAATTTCCTCCTCAATTGACAAACCGAGAAGCCTTTTCAGCACATCGCAGGTGGGGCACCATGGCTCAGAACGGGTAACCATTGCAGGAGCGTGCTTTGACGCATCCATTGATGCTTCGCATCCTTTTGTGCAGTCTGACATCTAGTCTACATCTACATCTACATAGTACTCCACAAGCCACCGTGTGCAGCGTGGCTAGGGAACCCTGTCCCACCACAAATCATTTCGTTTTCTGTTTCACTTGCGAGAATAGCGAGTGAAAAACGACTGTCTTTGTGCCTCCTTGCAAGCCCTAATCACTCTAATCTTGTCTTCACGTTCCTGACACGAAATGTACCTTGGCGGCAGTAGAATCGATCTGTGGTCAACTTCAAACGACGATCCTCTAAATTTTTTCACTAGTACTCCTCAAAAAGATCGTCGCCTTCCCTCCAATGATACCCATTTGAGTTCCTGAAATATCTCCGTGATATTTGTGTGTTGTTCGAACCTACCAGTAACAAATCTAGCAGCACACCTCTGATTTCCTTAGATGTCTTCCTTTAATCCTACGCGGTGTAAGACGTGTATATTTCTATTGTCCATGGAATGTAGTCGAATTAAGTCGGGTGATGCTGAGGGAATTAGATTAGGAAATGAGACACTTAAAGTAGTAAAGGAGTTTTGCTATTTGGGGAGCAAAATAACTGATGATGGTCGAAGTAGAGAGGACATAAAATGTACACTGGCAATGGCAAGGAAAGCATTTCTGAAGAAGAGAAATTTGTTAACATCGAGTATAGATTTAAGTGTCAGGAAGTTGTTTCTGAAAGTATTTATATGGAGTGTAGCCATGTATGGAAGTGAAACATTGACTATAAATACACTCCTGGAAATTGAAATAAGAACACCGTGAATTCATTGTCCCAGGAAGGGGAAACTTTATTGACACATTCCTGGGGTCAGATACATCACATGATCACACTGACAGAACCACAGGCACATAGACACAGGCAACAGAGCATGCACAATGTCGGCACTAGTACAGTGTATATCCAGCTTTTGCAGCAATGCAGGCTGCTATTCTCCCATGGAGACGATCGTAGGGATGCTGGATGTAGTCCTGTGGAACGGCTTGCCATGCCATTTCCACCTGGCGCCTCAGTTGGACCAGCGTTCGTGCTGGACGTGCAGACCGCGTGAGACGACGCTTCATCCAGTCCCAAACATGCTCAATGGGGGACCGATCCGGAGATCTTGCTGGCCAGGGTAGTTGACTTACACCTTCTAGAGCACGTTGGGTGGCACGGGATACATGCGGACGTGCATTGTCCTGTTGGAACAGCAAGTTCCCTTGCCGGTCTAGGAATGGTAGAACGATGGGTTCGACGACGGTTTGGATGTACCGTGCACTATTCAGTGTCCCCTCGACGATCACCAGTGGTGTACGGCCAGTGTAGGAGATCGCTCCCCACACCATGATGCCGGGTGTTCGCCCTGTGTGCCTCGGTCGTATGCAGTCCTGATTGTGGCGCTCACCTGCACGGCGCCAAACACGCATACGACCATCATTGGCACCAAGGCAGAAGCGACTCTCATCGCTGAAGACGACACGTCTCCATTCGTCCCTCCATTCACGCCTGTCGCGACACCACTGGAGGCGGGCTGCACGATGTTGGGGCGTGAGCGGAAGACGGCCTAACGGTGTGCGGGACCGTAGCCCAGCTTCATGGAGACGGTTGCGAATGGTCCTCGCCGATACCCCAGGAGCAACAGTGTCCCTAATTTGCTGGGAAGTGGCGGTGCGGTCCCCTACGGCACTGCGTAGGATCCTACGGTCTTGGCGTGCATCCGTGCGTCGCTGCGGTCCGGTTCCAGGTCGACGGGCACGTGCACCTTCCGCCGACCACTGGCGACAACATCGATGTACTGTGGAGACCTCACGCCCCACGTGTTGAGCAATTCGGCGGTACATCCACCCGGCCTCCCGCATGCCCACTATACGCCCTCGCTCAAAGTCCGTCAACTGCACATACGGTTCACGTCCACGCTGTCGCGGCATGCTACCAGTGTTAAAGACTGCGATGGAGCTCCGTATGCCACGGCAAACTGGCTGGCACTGACGGCGGCGGTGCACAAATGCTGCGCAGCTAGCGCCATTTGACGGCCAACACCGCGGTTCCTGGTGTGTCCGCTGTGCCGTGCGTGTGATCATGGCTTGTACAGCCCTCTCGCAGTGTCCGGAGCAAGTATGGTGGGTCTGACACACCGGTGTCAATGTGTTCTTTTTTCCATTTCCAGGAGTGTAGTTTAGACACGAAGAGAATAGAAGCTTTCGAAATGTGGTGCTACAGAAGAATGCTGAAGATTAGATGGGTAGATCAATAACTAATGAGGAGGTATTGAATAGAGTTGTGGCACAACTTGACTAGAATGGATCGGTTGGTAGGACATGTTCTGAGGCATCAAAGGATGACCAATTTAGTGTTGGAGGGCAGCGTGGAGGGTAAAAATGGAGAGTTGCATCAAACCAGTCTCAGGACTGAAGAGCATAACAACAACAACATATGTTGACAGTCTTCTGTCGGTGCAGAATTTCCCAACAACTTTAAGATCTTGCGAAACGATACTGTTAGCATCTTCCACCCGCATGGCTTGCACAGCTATGGCGAAGTCGTCGGCATAACCAAATTTATGTACTGTTTCTGACATTTCTGATAGTGTACGTATAGGTAGGAAAGGCACCAAGACCGATCCTTAAATGGACGCCGCCTTTTATTTTTCGGATACTACCTACATTGTCACCAACTATTATTTGGAAATAGACAACCTTTCACAAGGTGTTATATGAACCATTGAGGCCATTAAAACACCGTCGTCTAAAGTCCTTGTTGGAACACTGCTTCGATGTGGCTAGATAGGCTCAGCACTTGGTCTTCACCGCTTCTATTGTGGCGAAAGCCAGCTTGTTGCAATGGCAGATGTTCTTACAGTATCAACCCGGTTTAAAATTAGCCTGTTCAACAACTTACAGGCGGTTTTTTAGAGGGAAACCGGGCCGTAGCTTTGTGGTTTGTCCACTAGTTTGCCTGGCTTTAACAGAGCTCTCTTGAACTCAGGTGGTACATGTCAAGTCTGCATAAAAGACGTGCCTCAGCAATTCTCTGGTCCGCCGGCCTCTGTTGAAGGAATTCAGGGAGAACATCAAGTCCTGGGGTTCACTGGTTTCATTTTACTGATGGCAATAATTTGCTATTTGTGGAACAAAATAACTGATGATGGTCGAAGTAGAGAGGATAAAAATGTAGACTGGCAATGGCAAGGAATGTGTGGTGTGCATACTGTAAGACCTTCGGTACACATACCATCAGATTATTTGACTTGTCGCTCTAACGATGTAGGCGAGTGTCAGCAATATGTATCGTGGTCTTATCGTGGCGTGTTTATCTTCTGCCATTAGGTCTGACGATAGAAATGCCACTTGCACGCTTAGAGTAGCAAATTGACGGTGACCAACTTTAGACAGAACTTGATTAATTTTCACACACATTTATTAAAATAATAAAAAGCGTAGACATTACGTAACTTGATTCTGGATGCTGTTTGCAATTGACAATCTGAAGTTCCTTTGGTCTTGGTACGTTAATCTTATTCTCACATATCTCTGATACTTGGCAATGATACTTGCCAAGTGCCTATTCATTTATCTTCATGGCTATGTACAGGAATATGGTAATCTTATTAGGCGCAGACTGAAACTTGACTATAGACTGGTACAGACTAATGTAGACTGGTACAGAAAGGTGCAGATAAATGCAGACTCGTACCGACTAATGCAGACTGACTAATCGGAGATCTGTACACTCGTTATGATACCTCGTGCGTTCAGGTATCACTGCGCGAGTGTGATCCGCGAGGAGAAAAGATTTTACGTTAGCAGCAATCTCACTGACTGCGTTACATATTAATACGCGGATCGGCGGAAGCAGAATTTGGTCCATCTCTAAGGCAGCGCCATCTCGTAGTGTGGAGACGGACGAGCACTGCGCCTGCGCTGTTGTGCTTAGCGGGGCGCGCTCTAGTGGGAAAGTTGTGTACGCGCTGACTACGCGGAACTATGTACACAAAAGAAAGCATTTCTGAAGAAGAGAAATTTGTTACCATCGAGTATAGATTTAAGTGTCAGGAAGTCGTTTCTGAACGTATTTGTATGGAGTGTAGCCATGTATGGAAGTGAAACATGGACGATAAATAGTTTGGACAAGAAGAGAATAGAAGCTTTCGAAATGTGGTGTTACAGAAGAATGCTGATGATGAGATGGGTAGATCACATAACTAATGAGGAGGTATTGAATAGAACTGGGGAGAAGAGGAGTTTGTGTCACAACTTGACTAGAAGAAGGGATCGGTTGGTAGGACATGTTCTGAGGCATCAAGGGATCACCAATTTAGTATTGGAGGGCAGCGTGGACGGTAAAAATCGTAGAGGGAGACCTAGAGATGAATACACTAAGCAGTTTCAGAAGGATGTATGCTGCAGTAGGTACTGGGAGATGAAGCAGCTTGCACAGGATAGAGTAGCATGGAGAGCTGCATCAAACCAGTCTCAGGACTGAAAATCACTACAACAACAACAACAACTAATTTATGGATGCTGCCAATTGATAGTAAGGGAAAAGGGATCGCTGCGTAATGTTTTGCCCTGAACAGATATACTGCAATCCGGGAATCGGTCGGACGAATTGTAACACACGTAAGCAATGTTGTCAGTCAGACTGGCAGAGGACGCTTGTTCCGTTATTTATTTAGTAAATAAGATAAGTCATTTAATTTATTCTTGTTACCTCACCTGTACGCAGAGTAATAATGTTTTTCCACATCAATGTATAAACAACGTACTTTGGCTTAGAAATGTAGTTCCTTGTTATTTACTTCGGTTTGATGGTTTCTTGTACGGATCACTAAAGCCTACATTGAATCCGATCTGGAAAAGTAGCCACACTTCCCGTCGTGAAAAATGTCCAAAGTGTGGCGTTCATCCTTGTAAGAGTTAGTTGCTTCCATAAAACACGCATAATACAACAGATAAAACTGACATCTAATCCCTTTTACAAACAAAGCTATCATCCGAATTTCTGTCCCTGTGTGACAAATTTGAATTAATGCAGTTACGTTATTTAAAACCGTCTCTGTTCTGTTATATTTGGTGCAAGACGAAAGGTCAATTGTAAACGGTCTGCTGCAGCCACTTTATATTGTTTCAGATACTAGGGCGTGAGGACAACTAGAAAATATGCCCAGACATGAGAAACACAAACATGAGATATTGTTAAGGTGGCACAGGCCACAGTACCCGCTTAGGTACAAAACATGAGTCACTACCTAAGTCTTCATAATAATTCGTGTAATTCCATTACATTGTTTTCCTTTTCCCTTCAAAATATTTGACGTGATACCTTGTAATAAGTAGGTTCAAAATGTATAACTGGTAAGCTTCTATCAGTAACTACGGGGTGATAAAAACTGAATTTCTCTTCGAGTGGCGACTTTACACTCTCAACCACAGTCTTTCTGTGTGGCTCGACGTACCGCCCTACAGTGTCAATATTGGTTCTTAAGCAAAGAAGTTTGATGACCACTGCTCTACACACTTACTTGAAGTTCACTTCGTACTTTTCGAGCTACCTTTTCTGTATAATTACCTGATTCTGCTTAACCAGGTAAAAGAAACCCATAAATCAGTGGTGTTCATCTCACTCGCAAATTCAGAGGGCCTAGTATTGTAGATTTCCCTCAGTAATGGTGTAATGACTCTCACGAGCATTTCTAAATATGATCACAAAATCTGAAAATTACCACCTCAGTTTCATGTAGAAGAAAAAAGTATGGAGTCTTCTGCCGACGTACTACATACGCCGTGGATTTCAATAGCCATCGCCCCAACTGGGCTGAAGAAAACTCTGCCTAGCCTTTGATACAAATGATAAACACGCCATTAAATTTGCCGCCCACAAAACTGAAACGAACCCTGACATGAGCTTTACAACCACGAATTCCTAATCACATCCCATCACCTCACCGAAGATAGTCACATACAGTTTCTGTCACAGTCAGCACCGCCCAATCCTTTTAGAAACTGGGATGAATATCCCTCTTATCTGTTCCTTGACGAAACCCAGGTGGAACTTATGGAAAGCAAATTTGGAAAAATTTTCTAATGACATTGACCAAATTATGCGGTGGATTCCTGCGAGGTAATGCGACTATTACACATTTGTAAAGGTAATAATAACAGCTGCAAAACAACATATACGCAAGGAATATTCCGGATGGAATGAGGAGACGGAGGAACTGTACCAGTTATTCTTGCAGGAGATCGAATTTGCTGATGAACTCATACAAAACCTGAACGCAGTCCGAAGGAGCAAAGCACTGGGGCATTAAAATTCACCAAATCAGACAGGAAGGCACGGAACCGCCTATGGAAATACGGAGATACCAGTACACCTGAGTGAAAAATACCAGTCTCTTCCAACCACGGATTGCATACTTACCGAGTGCTCCTGGAGTCAGGAAGCGTAATACTTTCGTCAAGTACCATCTGAAATAATTTCATGAGTCAGTAGAAGCTCCCTCACATTAATTGATAACAGTAATTGAAAATCGAGACACGATCACAAATGTTTTGAATTACATTTTTCTTGGACACATTGCATTGTATTACAACATGTAACATGCAAAATTGCATATTACTTGCTACAAAAATGTACCACATATTATGATGGCCGTCTCCGCAATGCGCATTCACGGGCCTGTGTTACTTTGTGGAGTAAATCTTTGTGTCGTGCAGTCATCAAGGGTACACAAGTGGGCCTTCTGCTCCGAAAGCCCATATCGATGATGTTTCGTTAAATAGTTCGCACGCTGACACTTGTTGAGGACCCAACATTGAAATCTGCAGCAATTTGCGGAAGGGTTGCACTTCTGTCACGCTGAACGATTCTCTTCAGCCGTCGTTGGTCCCATGTCGGAGATTTGATGTTTTACCGGAATTTTGATACTCACGGTAGACTCGCGAATGGTGCCACGGGAAAATCGCTACCTCGGTGACCCTGTGTCCCATCGCTCGTGCGCCGACTATAACACCACGTTCAAACTCACTTAAATCTTGATAACCTGCCATCGTAGCAGCAGTAACCGATCTAACAACTGCGCCAGACAATTGTTGTTTTACATAGACCTTGCCGGCCGCAGCACCGTATTCTGCCTGTTTGAATACGCAAGCCTAAACCAGTTTCCTTGGCGCTTCAGTGTATATACTCCAGAGGGTACTGTGTTCAGCTCTTTATGTTGAATTTCAACACCATGACCTTCGCGAAGTTCGTTGCTTAACACAGGTCTAAAAATGTTAATGTTTTTGCTTTTTAATTGTCCTTTTGGAGCGTTGTCTCGCCTGTGTGCGTTAATCAAACGTAATATTTCATTATATGATCTCACCTCTTTCATCAAATACTTTCGAGGATTCCATGTTTTTAGGAATATCACCTACACTAACCAACGTGTCCGTTGAAACTCTGTTTGCAACGTAGATGGTGACCTTTTTTAGGCATGAAATCACATAACAAAGTTGTTATGTGAGTTCATGTAACTTTTAACATTCTGATGAAGACAGTCTTATAACTATCAAAACCTGGTTAATGTGTCTCTTTTTTAAAATGGTATCCAACCGGTTGGGTGACTATTATATACGGCTAATATCGACTGACTCCATCTGTCGTATCTAATACGATAGCGATGTTACGGTTGATGAAATCGGAGGTAGAGTATCCTTCTTCGTCATCATCATCTCTTCTTCTACCGCCCGCCAGCTAGAACTGTTTAATATTTTCTGTCATGGTCTAAACGTTTCAGAAAGAGACTGTTATGATGCAGCTATCCCAGTTTCAAGACTCGCAGTTTGCGACGAATAGCTATTTGCGCGTCTATGACCTTGTATTTTGTCAATACTCTGTCGCATACTGGTCACACATCGAAATGAACACGTACGCTCTGACGGTGATGGGTTGTTTACCTTATTAAGTCTTACAGCTAAGGTTCACCTCGATGGAATCTTTCAATCGCATGCCCCATCGGGGTTTCTTACATCTCAGTTTTCATAACTATTCCCTTAATAAACCCATGTAGTTCCATTAATCGTGCATTGACACTTTCATCGTCTTTTTGAATTATTCCCTCTACATATGTCTAGCGTTGCTGGATTCCGTCATTCAGTTCTTCTACTTTGGTGCTGCATTAATAATGCTTGTCTTGACTGCTTGCTCACTTCGCCGTATTCTATCATTCAGCCGAGTTTCACCTTCTTCACCTCTCGCAGCTGCTGCCTTGATAATCCTTTCCAATTCCATCAACCTTCTGGCGGCGTGGAGGCGCCGCTGTAACTCCCACTATGAGGAAGCTATATATTCCTTTAGTAGGTTGTCAGGTAGGACACAGCAACAACTCTTTACAACATATACCCAGGTGTGCTCATTTTTTTTTAGGTGCATTACGTCGCGGCAGCATGAAACTTAGAAGATCTCTAAACTCGGTCAGTATGGCGTTGAAGCCAATAGACAGCATTATGCACCTGGGAATTCCGTCTACAACTATACATTTTGGCACAGGGTATACACAGGAATTTATATACTGCTCCTCTTGGAACATTGTAACACCATTTTTGCTCAAATACTCTACAAATCTATAGTACGGTCCTCCTACATACGGCTGGCAACGAGAAAATCGTTCCGTAGCGGCCGTTATTGGACTGCATGTATCATCTAAATCCTCAACACTCGAAAGATATATTCGGGCGCAATGAAGTTAGTTCTAAAATGGGCTCGCTGTACATATCAAGTATAGCGGATAGCATTTGAGTATCAGTCGGGGTATGGGAACGATCATACTCGTCCCCCATCTTACCCACCTTGCTGCTCATCTATTCCTGCTTGTACCATGAATATTGAAGTTTTGAACTACTTCACATTTACCCGTTTAGATCCACACAGTAACGTTACGTGTGCTTGGAAACAGCATTGAACAAAGGTGGAGATACAGTGTAGGTGCAAGATACCAAGTACGATAAATCGCGAAGTCTGAGGGACGCAGTTGCTGCTACACCAATGCAGCTGATGGTACGTATATGTTCTCACCCAAAACGCTCAGGGGTGCATTGTGTTGCTGGAACAAAAACAGACCGTAAGTATATATTCGAATATATATTTGTTAATAAAAATAGTGATAATTATATTAGGTATTTATTACCAGTCTCATTCCTCTTATGCCAACGGTCTTGCACAGTGGCAACACCGGTTCCTGTCATATCGTAGTGAAGCGCTGTTCGGCTGGGCTAGCACGTGGATGGGTGACCATCCGGTCTGCCGAGCGCTGTTGGCAAATGGGGTGCTCTCAGCACTCGTGAGGCAAACTGAGGAGCTACTTGAGAGGTAGCGGTCCATGTCTCGGAAACTGACATACGACCGGGAGAGCGGTGCGCCGACCACATGGCCATCCACATCCACTTCCACTGACGTCTATGGGCTGAGGATGACAGGGTGGCCGGTCGGTACCGTTGGGCCTCGATGGCTTGTTCGGGAGTAGTTTTTTTTCTTTTTATTCCTCTTATGCGTGGGGGCGCTGGCTGCGCACACCTGACAGTGCTGGCGTTTCATCAACCTCTCACTATGAAGTTTAGACCTCAAATGACTGTAGGACTCGGGCTGCTGGAATCTTACTACTGTGAAGGAAGGGAGGAGAAAGCTCTATTCCTATTGCCCCATTAGGTTTTTAAGCCATTTTATTGTGCTCCCATTTGCTGAGAGAACTTACCACCATTTTTATGTCACGTGACACAATTGCCTGTGGTCCCTTGATCAATTGCCGGTGGTTGCCTGGTCGAGAGGGAGTGGGGGCAGCCTTGAATATAAATCGCCCAAGCGGGTAACCTGACGCCGGATGTTTAACTCGATACCCATCTTATCACTCATAAGAACGGAACGTTTTGGATCATACACTGTTATCTTACTGACGCAATGACAGACGATATCACGGGCTCTGCAGGTCACGCAAAACAATGTTCTCAGTGTCAAGCCCTTTTTCCTGTGTATTTCCTCCCGTTGTCGCCTTTTTTTAACAATTGATTAGCAGTATACTACCTACCTATCATGCTACTTCTTTTCCCGCTTCAAAACATTCGTTCTCTGTCAAACTGCTTCTGCAGTATCATCTGTACAAAGCTAATTTTTAATATCTACTCGCCCATCTCGAAAATGCAACAATACAGATATGTGTCGTAGGAGGTGACACTACTCATAGCGTTTGGTGGCCGGCCGCTGCGGCCGAGCGGTTCTAGGCGCTTCATTCCGGAACCGCGCTGCTGCTACGTTCGCAGGTTCGAATCCTGCCTCGGGCATTGATGTGTATGATGTCCTCAGGTTAGTTAGGTTTAAGTAGTTCTAAGTTCTAAGGGACTGATGGCCTCAGATGTAAACTCCCATAGTGTTTAGAGCCATCTTTTGGTAACGTGGGCGTCAAGGCGTTGGAATCTGGCTGGCAGACAACGCGTTACGATCAATTTACTGTCGAGTCGCTCTACAGTCATGCTGTATACGAAGTTGTATTCACTGAACGCGAAATGAATTGCAAGCGATCAGTTATCAACTCGGGTCATCAATGGGTTTCAGCTGAGTTGCACCGTTTGCGTAGTAGCGGTCTGGACTCCTATTCATCTGTACAGAGAATCATTCGCAAGCGACGAGTTAGAAATTCGTGTCCTCAACGGGTTTCATTCAACTTGCTATGTGTACGGAGGGCCTGAATTATGTCGGAGTAACAGTCCGAAACGATCTAAAGTGGGACAATGACGCGAAAATATTTGTAGGGATAGCAGATGCCACACTGAGAGTCAGTGGAAGAATCGTAAGAATAGTGTTCACCAACTGCTCGTGGTGTCATATACGTGGCATCAAGAAAACTCCTACCTGCGAAAGTAGTTGCCGTTAATCATGTGGCTTACATGCAGCAACTATGCAGCCTCATCTCCAGGCCACCTAGGGTTAGGCAACAGCTAAAATATTGACAACGCACATTTTTGCAATAATGTACATGAGCCGTGGGAGAGTCGCTGGCGCCAGTGACTCTCTCATCTAGTAGGGGCAGTAATTCCGTTCGAGCTGGCATGCGCGTTTTCTCTTTGGTTTTCCTCTTCTGGCCGATATTTAATCGCAGCACTTCCGGCTATGGTTCTTGCCCCAACCCCCCCCTCCAGTGCACCTCTTGCAATATGCTGATGACACCGCATTCCTCGCCCTCGCTCCTACCCTCCAACGGTCCCAACGCCTTCTCCAGAATCACCTTGACCTTTTTGCTGCATGATGTAACCAATGGCTCCTGAAACTAAATCCTTCCAAGACCCAGGCAATCATCGTAGGTCGTACCACTCGCTCCTTCCGGCTCCTGGATTTCTCCCTTACTGTCTGCGCACGTCCTGTCCGTCTCACCCCCACCCTCACCTACCTTGGCCTCACCATTGACCGTCACCTCACCTGGATCCCTCATCTCCGATCCATCCAATCCAAAGCCCACAACCGCCTCCGCCTCCTCAAACTTCTCTCTGGCCGGACATGGGGGTTGCACCCCTCTACCATCCTCCACACCTACAAATCCTTAATCCGTCCCATCCTCTGTTATGCCAGTCCTGCCTGGATATCTGCCCCCCCCAAATTCTATCAGTCCCTCCAGATCCTTAAGCGTCATGCACTCCGCCTCGCCTTCCGTATCCGCCTCCCGTCCCCCACGCGGATCCTCTATGATCTCATTCCTTTCCCCCATCTGCTCCTCTTCCTTGAACATATCCGCATCCTCTACACCTCCCGCCGTCTTGAACCCCCTCACCCCCTGGTTGCTCCTCTCCTCTCCCATCCTTGCCCCCTGCCACGTCTTCACCATTGTGTCCCCCCTACCCTCCATCTCTACACCCTCCATCTCCTTTCCCAAGGTGGCTTCCGTCAGCTCCCCCTCCCGGATGATGCCCTCTCTCCCTCCATTTATCCTTCCTATCAACTCTGATCCTCCCTCCCCCTCCTTTCCTCTGTCCTTTCCCTGGGCTCCCTCTTCCCCCCCTTCCATCCTGTTTTCTCCCCACTACAGCTCTCCCTACCTCCCTTCTCCCCCCCCAGTCCTTTTGTATTCCCCTCCTCTGCCTACCCCCCTCCCTGTCTTGTCTGCCCCCTACCCCTCTTATGGGTCGTCATCCTCCATCAGCTCCTTTCCCGGTTCCTCCCCCCCCCCTTCGCTTTTACTCTCCTTTCCCCCCCTTTTTGTTTTCCCATCTCCTGTCCAGTTTCCCCCCACCTGCTCTCGACTGTGGTGTCACCTTTGCCGACTTTTTCGTGCTGTGTTCTAGTGCCTATTCAGTGTTGTGTTGCGAACAGAAACCATGCTGTCGCTGGGTGTGAATTTTATATACTTTGCGAACAGACTCCAGACTGTCGCCGTGTTTTTTTTTTTTAACTGTCTATTGTTTTCCCTGTCTGCTCCGCATGTATTTTTATTCGCTTCATCATTCCTCTGTTGCTTGTTTTAATTTCCCCATTTTCTTTTCACCTTGTTACTCACTAAGTCCCCGATTTTATCGCCTGTTTTTTATTATTATTTATTCTCCTGCTCTTTGTCAGAAAATCTGTAGGCTGCAGAGCAGCGTCCTAAGCTGCTGCCAGCCCGCCCCCTTTGGGGGGAATTGAAATTCAATAAAGAAAGAAAAAAAAAAAAAAAGGCTATGGTTCTCTCGGTTTTCCGCTCCGGGACCCTGGTGGTCGTGCTTGCCCGTTGCTTGGGCATGTGTTGTGTTCGCGAGTGTTTGAGAAATCGTTACGGAGGAGCATTGGTTGCTCGCGGCACTGTGTTACAGTTTGAGGAGGGTGTCGGCGGCGGGCTGGTGGTGATGGTCTCCAATGCACTAGCAAGTGTGTGTATTGTACTGTCTGATGGTGGATGCCTAGGTATGCAACCTGGGTTCTCGTCGTTAGCTGTTATTAACGGTGGTCATCAGCTATTTCTTTGAAGTTGTGTTTGTGATCAATCTCATCGTAATTTGTGTTCACAGCCGGAAACAGTGATTTGTATGTGATTGTCCCCGTCTTGGCGGGAATAAGCAATTCACTCTTGGTTCCGGCATATGTTGAGGAGTGCTGTTAAGATTGTAAAACATTGTCCAGTGACGGGAGTGCTAAGTGTGAGTAGCATGAAGACTGCATGAGTCATTCTAGGATAGTGTGCAGGCCAGGTTTGGTGCAAAGACAGTGTGCTTGTAATGTTACTTGAATATCTTAGGATTTATTCTGGGGTGTCCGCTTGAAAGGTCCGTGACTTTGGTGTATTATGGGTCTTTATGCTCTTGGTTCGGCAGGCCGTTAACTTTTCCAGACTTATGCTTCTTATTGGGGTCTGCCTGTAAGCGCAAAGAATTGGGAGCTGTAAGAAGTGAATAATTTTCCATGTTATTTGTTCCAGGTCTTGCATGTGTTAAATTTAAAGGGATTGGGGGAGGGAGGGGAGCCATAACTCTGAAGTAAGAGGGTTTGTGTTGTGTCCTTTGGTTTGGTACTACGAGCGGCGGGCACCGATACAGAGGGCGGGGCCTTGACTGAAATACATTAGGACTCCGTTAGCTCGGCCGGCCACCTCTTGGTGGCGCTCGGTGCTACTTGGCTGTATCCTGTCGGAGTCGCTGCTCGCCCCAGTATTTCACAGAAAGTTGAGTATTCTGTCTCGTAATTCTTGGAGATTGCTCTCGTTAATGTGTTCGGGCTGCCCCAAGGTGCGTCCCCTGTTCCAAGTAATTTGGTCACTCTTGTGGGTCATCCGTTGGGCTGTGCCTGCTGTTGCGTAGAACTTAAACTGACAGTTGACATAACTGTACTTTCTGTCTAAATATTGTTGTTATACTTGAGAGGAATTTCATGAATGTGTTCAGTGTAATAAGTCACTACGTATTTGGTGGAATTCTGTTGTTCTATGGTCTGTTTATTGGTTTAAGATTCCCCTTCGGGATTTTGCTCTTTTACTTAAAATTTTTTATTTAATATTCCCTACTGTTACTTGTTTTACCAATGGGGATTTAGTCCCGGTAAGTTCCTGTTAAATTTGTAGGCAATTATGCTTATCATTTATATTTGTCTGGGACGATTTGTTATTTAACTAAAAGGAAGGTTACTTACTTAATCTGTTTCATTCCGCATAATCTTACAGACTCTATAAGGTTTTTAATTATATTTGTTTGGTGGCTATTGGAAGGCCGGCTTGTAAAAGATAGTGTACAACTGGTTTGAGGGATATGTATAATAAATCTTTTTGAACTACAAGCCTGTATTTGCGTTTTCTTGTGACTCACGTCAGTACAGTAATTTATTAATAGCAATTGCACTTTAGTATGACGATGATGTGTGGCAACAGTTTAAAGTTCACTTGCACTGGTCTGACTTTAACCCTCGTCTAGTGCTGAATCCAGTGAACAATAACCACGATCACTTGTAGAATTTGAAGACTGGCTCTTTTCTTGGTGGCTCTTACAGACACGGTCTGCATGCTGTCTCGAGACACTGTTCGTACTGTGCGGTGATACTGCACTGTTACTAACATGAGAGGAACGGCATGCCCCTCAAGGGAACTGTTCGGGTAACGTATAACGGAAGCATAAAACAGTCCTCGCGAAGTGGCGCCGTTTTTGAAGGCAGGCCTTGATTCAGTTGCACCTGAGTGGCAGGCACTTCGTCACTCTCGTATGGGTGGTGTTTCCTTTATCCTCCAGAGGAAATGGCAGAAATGTCATTCACCCACGAAGGTAATCAGTTACGGAACACTTGCAACACTGATTCTTGAGTATTGCTCATCAGCCTGGGTCACTTATATGGCTAGTTTATTAGAAGCGAGAGAGAAGATACAACGGAGAGCGGCACGTTTAGTCCGTGGTCTGTCACTCGGCGTAAGTCACAGAGATGCCCAACAAACTCCAGTGGAAGACGCCGCAGGGAAGGTGTTGTGAATCACAAACAGGGTTACTGTTAGTTAGTTAGTTGGCGACATCTTCCATAGATAACTTGAAAAATTGTTTACCCGAAATTGTATGGGACGAGTCAGTTTACATGTTATGTGATCAGTGTTAACATTACCGAACACTTTTTTTTTTCAAACTCCCAGTTTTAAAATAGAAATTTGTCCGTGAAATAGAAAGAGTCGTCCAGTAGAAACGATTTTAGCTTATATTTGAAATTTGCTATGCTAAATGTCAGACAATTTATGTTATTGGGCAAATAATAAGGGATTTTCATTGCTGCGTATTGTCGCGATACTTTTAATAATAGGTACTGAAGATAATTTTTACTCTAATATTGTAGGTAGGGATCTCATTGTTCGTCTCAAACTGTGATGTATTATTTATGACGAATTTCATTGGCGACTGTATGTATTGTGATAAACTAAACTCCGTCAGAACAGATCTATAAGGCCCAACGGTACCGACCGGCCACCGTGTCATCCTCAATCCACAGGCGTCACCGGATGCGGATATGGAGGGGCGTGTGGTCAGCACACCGCTCTCCCGGCCGTATGTCAGTTTACGAGACCGGAGCCGCTACTCTCAATCAAGTAGCTTCTCAATTTGCCTCACAAGGGCTGAGTGCACCCCGCTTGCCAACAGCGTTCGGCAGACCGGATGGCCAAGCATCCAAATGTATTGTTATGGCACAGTTGAATAGTATGTTTTCAAAATGGTATCAGTCAATAATTTGGTGATTTTGTCTTTACTATTGCTTCAGATACGATGTTTGCAACTACACTGTTATTAAAGCGAATCAGCCCATCAGTTATTGTACGATTTTGTGGGGGCGTCAGTCACTGCAGCTTCGAAAAAAATGTTTAGATAGCAGTAATAGCAGTACTAACGACGCTGCATGTCATTGAATACTTCCTATCGCAACCCTGCATAGTAGTGTTCACAACAAAACAGTACACCGCAGTTGTTCTAACTGTTCTACATTGTTGTCTTTGTTATACACGCAGATAAACGTGCACTGTATTTTAGGTTAGTGGTAAGTACCGTTCACCCATTATATATAATACAAATAGCTATTGCAAAGAAATACCACAACAACAGGCCGAAATTCGTGTTTTCTCGGACAACTGCTCGTCACAGGATGGGAATCACACATTCAGCAGATTTCTGTTGTACCTAACCGATTATGGAAAATTCAGCAAAATTCAACATTAATTTCCAGATTTTTACCCCTGAGGTAGGAACTTTGGCATCTTGAAAAGGAAACTAGGGAAACAGGACAGACAGTGGACGACGTCACAAGTTCGAAACGAGGTAAATTTAAACTCGAAGTACTGGAAGACAAGGGAAGGTTGTATTCTCTATCTCTACCCCCATGAACCATGGACCTTGCCGTTGGTGGTGAGGCTTGCGTGCCTCAGCGATACAGATGGCCGTACCGTAGATGCAACCACAACGGAGGGGTATCTGTTGAGAGGCCAGACAAACGTGTGGTTCCTGAAGAGGGGCAGCAGCCTTTTCAGTAGTTGCAGGGGCAACAGTCTGGATGATTGACTGGTCTGGCCTTGTAACACTAGCCAAAACGGCCTTGCTGTGCTGGTACTGCGAACGGCTGAAAGCAAGGGCAAACTACAGCCGTAATTTTTCCCGAGGGCATGCAGCTTTACTGTATGATTAAATGATGATGGCGTCCTCTTGGGTAAAATATTCCGGAGGTAAAATAGTCCCCCATTCGGATCTCCGTGTGGGGACTACTCAGGAGGACGTTGTTCTCAGGAGAAAGAAAACTGGCATTCTACGGATCGGAGCGTGGAATGTCAGATCCCTTAATCAAGCAGGTAGGTCAGAAAATTTTAAAAAGAAAATGGATAGGTAAAAGTTAGATATAGTAGGAATTAGTGAAGTTCGATGGCAGGAGAAAGAAGACTTTTGGTCAGCCGAATACAGGGCTATATACACAAAATCAAATAGGGGTAATGCAGGAGTCGGTTTAATAATGATTAAAAAAATAGGAGTGCGGGTAAGCTACTGCAAACAGCATAGTGAACGCCTTATTGTGGCCAAGATAGACACGATGCCCACGACTACTACAGAAGTACAAGTTTATATGCCAACTAGCTCTGCAGATGACGAAGAAGTTGAAGAAATGTATGATGAAATAAATGAAATTATTCAGATAGTGAAGGGAGATGAAAATTTAATAGTCATGGGTGACTGGAATTCGGTAGCAGGAAAAGGGAGAGAAGGAAACGTAGTGGGTTAATACGGATTGGGGGAGAGAAATGAAAGAGGAAGCCGTCTGGTAGAATTTTGCACAGAGCATAACTTAATCATAGCTAACACTTGGTTCAAGAATCATAAAAGAAGGTTGTATACATGGAAGAATCCTGGAGATACTAGAAGGTATAAGATAGATTATATAATGATAAGACAGAGATTTAGGAACCAGGTTTTAAATTGTAAGACATTCCCAGGGGCAGATGTGGACTCTGACCACAATCTATTGGTTATGAGCTGTAGATTAAAACTGAAGAAACTGCAAAAAGTTGGGAATTTAAGGAGATGGGACCTGGATAAACTGAACGAACCAGAGGTTGTACTGAGTTTCAGGGACAGCATAAGGGAACAATTGACAGGAATGGGGGAAAGAAATACAATAGAAGATGAATGGGCAGATTTGAGGAATGAAATAGTGAAGGCAGCAGAAGATCAAGCAGGTAAAAACACGAGGGCTAGTAGAAATCCTTGAGTAACAGAAGAGATACTGAATTTAATTGATGAAAGGAGAAAATACAAAAACAAAGTAAGTGAAGCAGGCAAAAAGGAATACAAACGTGTCAAAAATGAGATCAACAGGAAGAGTAAAATGGCTAAGCAGGGATGGCTAGAGGACAAATGTAAGGATGTAGAGGCTTGTCTCACTAGCGGTAAGATAGATACTGCCTACAGGAAAATTAAAGAGACCTTTGGGGAAAAGAGAGCCACTTGTATGAAGATCAAGAGCTCAGATGGAAACCCAGTTCTAAGCAAAGAAGGGAAAGCAGAAAGGTCGAAGGAGTATATAGAGGGTCTATACAAGGGCGATGTACTTGAGGACAATATTATGGAAATGAAAGAGTATGTAGATGAAGAAGAAATGGGAGATACGATACTGCGCGAACAGTTTGACAGAGCCGTGAAAGACCTGAGTCGCAACAAGGCCCCTGGAGTAGACAACATTCCATTGGATCTACTGACGGCCTTGGGAGAGTCAGTCCTGACAAAACTCTACCATCTGGTGAGCAAGATGTATGAGAGAAGCGAAATACCCTCAGACTTAAAGAAGAATATAATAATTCCAATCCCAAAGATAGCAGGCGTTGACAGATGTGAAAATTACCGAACTATCAGTTTAATAAGTCATGGCTGCAAAATACTAACGCGAATTCTTTACAGACGAATGGAAAAACTGATAAAAGCCGACCTCGGGGAAGATCAGTTTGGATTCCGTAGAAATATGGGAACACGTGAGGCAAAACTGACCCTACGACTTATCTTAGAAGCTAGATTAAGAAAAGGCAAATCTACATTTCTAGCATTTGGAGACTTGTAGAAAGCTTAACTGGAAAGCTTGACTGGAATACTCTCTTTCAAATGCTGAAGGTGGCAGGGGTAAAATTCAGCGAGCGAAAGGCTATTTACAATTTGTACAGAAACCAGATGGCAGTTATAAGAGTCGAGGGGCATGAAAGGGAAGCAGTGGTTGGGAAGGGAGTGAGACAGGGTTGTAGCTTGTCCCCAATGTTATTCAATTTGTATATTGAGCAAGCAGTAAAGGAAACAAAAGAAAAATTCGTAGTAGGTATTAAAGTCCATGGAGAAGAAATAAAAACGTTGAGGTTCGCCGATGACATTGTAATTCTGTCAGTGACAGCAGAGGACTTTGAAGAGCAGTTGAAAGGAATGGACAGTGTCTTGAAAGGAGGATATAAGATGAACATCAACAAAAGCAAAACGAGGATAATGGAATGTAGTCGAACTAAGTCGGGTGATGCTGAGGGAGTTAGATCAGGAAATGAGACACTTAAAGTAGTAAAGGAGTTTTGCTATTTGGGGAGCAAAATAACTGACGATGGTCGAAGTAGAGAGGATATTAAATGTAGACTGGCAATGGCAAGGAAAGCGTTTCTGAAGAAGAGAAATTTGTTAACATCGAGTATAGATTTAAGTGTCAGGAAGTCATTTCTGAAAGTATTTGTATGGAGTGTAGCCATGTATGGAAGTGAAACATGGACGATAAATAGTTTGGACAAGAAGAGAATAGAAGCTTTCGAAATGTGGTGCTACAGAAGAATGCTGATGATTAGATGGGTAGATCACATAACTAATGATGAAGTATTTAATAGAATTGGGGAGAAGAGGAGTTTGACAAGAAGAAGGGACCGGTTGGTAGGACATGTTCTGAGGCATCAAGGGATCACAAATTTAGCATTGGAGGGCAGCGTGGAGGGTAAAAATCGTAGAGGGAGACCAAGAGATGAATACTCTAAGCAGATTCAGAAGGATGTAGGTTGCAGTAAGTACTGGGAGATGAAGAAGCTTGCACAGGATAGAGTAGCATGGAGAGCTGCATCAAACCAGTCTCAGGACTGAAGACAACAACAACAACAACAACAACAACAACAACAACATCATCTCTCAGAGCTTTTTCACATTTTATGTTTGGTAACACATGATAAGGTTGCATTAGAGTTTCTAGAAAACCCCATGGATTGATTGGTCATACATATAGTCTGGGGCTCCAACGTGATCCGTTGATTTAGCCAGGAAAACTAGTTTATACACCAAGAAAAGTTTCAATTGAGGGTAATATAAACGATGACTTGGAATAACTCCAATGTAATCTGCGTGACGAACACTCATCTTCCAAGAAGAAATGTTGAAATGGCCTATAAAGAACGACAACCAAGGCGACGAGTGAATAGAGAGTCAAACACTGATTATTGTTGTAAACCGGTGTATTGGTATTGCACAATGTCGAACTGTACATATTAATTTGTATGCAGTCAAGATAGTAATGTGATTAAAAAGGACTGGGCGAATACAGTGTCTTTTACATGATTTTTAAAGGCAGCAATTTCGAGCTTTTAACTAGCTTTTACACTTCCAAATGTATCATTACAAATTCAGTTTCTTGTCTGACAATCTCATTTGCAACATGTAACGTAACAAGGCCACTAAAGATGTCCATAGAGAGTTACTATACGAAATAATCAGTTTTTCTCAATTTTCCACAAATCTGTATCGGTTGACTAATGCCTCTTCAAAAAGATATGATTCAGTTAAAATGCGTAGCTGCTTGAAGAGCTATGTACAAGACAACTGTGGATGAACAGCACGTATTATTCTTACTCTTCACTTTTGTGCAACCAAAACTTTCTTTTAAGTGCTGAGATACCCTGGTAAATTGTTCCAAAGATATTATTGAGTAAAAATATGCCAGGAACTTAAACGAAGAACAAAATTACCTGAACGTTACTGTTTGAGAAGCCTCGTAATATGCTTCTTCGAGCGCAAGTTTTCTTCAATATGTGCTCTCAAAATTTTGGATCAGTCTACCGTATTTACTGACTCCTGTTCACATCCTACATCAGTTATAGGTATGACTATTCATTGTACAAAACTTAATTTAGTATTTTTTTCTTTCAAAATGTAATGAGTGTAGTTTCTCAGCAGCACTTGATCATTCTTTGGAAAACACCATTTACAATCTCTTCTGTTGACTTCTGTCTGATTTTATCATCTCTAAAAAGTACCAGTTCTCATTGTCGAATGTTAAGTGGACGACACTCAAATATAAGAGGAATGCAAGTGAACTTAAAATTGAACCTTGTGGTACCCCCTTTATGATTTCTTCAGTCTCTATAATTTATGATGATTCCACCGTTGTATCAATTTTTTTTTATGTCCATCCTTCTGACCGGAGTTCTTGGGGACTAAGGCCGTTTACAATTGTAAGAAAATGAAACGCTTACGGCCGTCCTTACGATTTTATTTATTTTGTAGCTACCAGTTTCGGGGCTTCGGTACGCCATCTTCAGGCCGTAGTTGATGCTGGAGGGGTTGACACGATCCGTACATATACCGCATCAGTGGCCAACATAACTGGTTTCACAGACTGTCTGTAAACTTTGATGTCAGTGATCCAACCATCAACTGCCAACAAATAGTCTGCGTAACCAGTTGCGTTGACCACTGCGGTATATATAAGGATCGTGTCAACCCCTTCAGCATTACCTACGGCCTGAAGATGGCGTACTGAAGAGGACGGCCGTAGGCGTTTCATTTCCTTACAGTAGTGTGAATTATTTTGTTTGTCAAACACAAGCGAAACGAGCTGGATGCAAAACCATGAGTTACATAAAACTCGAGTTTTTTTTAAGAGACTAACATCTGCATCTGCATCCACATCTACTTGATTACTCTACTATTCACAATAAAGTGCTTGCCATAGCGTTCAGTGAACCACCTTCAAGCTGTCTCTCTACCGTTCCAGTCTCAAACGGCACGCGGGAAAAACGGGCACTTAAATGTTTCTGTGCGAGCCCTGATTTCTCTTATTTTATCGTGATCGTCATTTCTCCCTATGTAAGTGGGTGCCAACAGAATGTTTTTGCAATCGGAGGAGAAAACTGGTGATTGAAATTTCATGAGAAGATCCCGTCGCAACGAAAAACGCCTTTGTTTTAATGATTGCCGCTCCAATTCACTTATCATGTCTGTGACACTATCTCCCCTACTTCGCGACAGTACATAACGAGCCGTCCTTCTGTGTACTTTTTCGATGTCATCCGTCAGTCCCACCTGATGCGGATACCACATCGTACAGCAATACTCCAGAGCAGGGCGGACAAGCGTGGTGTAAGTAATCTCTTTAGTAGACCTGTTGCACCTTCTAAGTGTTCTGCCAATGAATCGCAGTCTTTGGTTTTCTCTACCCACAATATTATCTATGTGATCGTTCCAATTTAGGTTATTTGTAATCCGTAAGTATTTAGCTGAATTTACAGCCTTCAGATTTGTATGACTTGTCGCATAATCTAAATTTAGCTGATTTCTTTTAGTAATCATGTGAATAACTTCACACTTTTCTTTATTCAGGGTCAATTGCCACTTTTCGCACCATACAAATGTCTTATATAAATCATTTTGCAAGTCCTTTTGATCATCTGATGACTTTACAAGACGGTAAATGACAGCATCATCTGCAAACAATCTAAAACGGCTATTCAGATTACATCCTTTGTCGTTAATATAGATCAGGAACAATAGAGGGCCTATAACACTTCCTTGGAGAACGCCGGATATTACTTCGGTTTCACTCGATGACTTTCCGTCTGTTACTACGAACTGTGACCGTTCTGACAAGAAATCACGAATCCAGTCGCACAACTGGGGCGATTCTCCGTAGGCACGCAGTTTGGTTAGAAGACGCATGTGAGGAACGGTGTCGAAAACCTTCTGGAAATCTAAAAATATGGAATCAATTTGACATCCCCTGTCGATAGCACTTATTACTTCATGAGTATAAAGAGCTAGTTGTGTTTCACAAGAACAATATTTTCTGAATCCGTGCTGAATATGTGTCAATAAATAGTTTTCTTCGAGATACTTCATAATGTTAGAATACAATATATGTTCCAAAACCCTACTGCAAATCGACATTAGAGATATAGGCCTGTAATTCAGCGGATTACTCCTACTTCCCTTTTTGGATATTGGTGTGACTTGAGCAATTTTCTAGTCTTCAGGTACGGATCTTTCTGTGAGCGAGTTGATGTATATAATTGCTATATATGGAGCTATTTTATCAGCACACTCCGGGAGGAACCTGACTGGTATACAATCTGGACCGGAGGCCTTGTCTTTATTTAGTGATTTAAGCTGCTTTGTTACACAGAGGATATCTACTTCTATGTTTCTCATCTTGGCAGTTGTTCTTGATTGGAATTCAGGAATATTTACTTCATCTTCTTTCGTGACGACATTTCGGGAAACCGTGATTAATAACTGAGCTTTAGTGGCACTGTCATCAGTGACTTCACCGTTGTTATCGCCCAGTGAAGGTATTGACTGCGTCTTGCCACTGGTGTGCTATATGTGTGACCAGAATCTCTTTGGGTTTTCTGACAGATTTCGAGGCAGAATTTCGTTGTGGAAATTATTAAAAGCATCTCGGATTGAAGTACGCGCTATATTTCAAACTTCTGTAAAACTCTGCCAATCTTGGGGATTTTGCGTTCTTTTAAATTTGGCATGCTTTTTTCGTTGGTTCTGCAACAACGATCTGACCCATTTTGTGTACCATGGGGGATCAGTACCATCACTTATTAATTTATGTGGTATATATCTCTCAACTGCTGTCGATACCATCTCTTTAAAAACATTTCACATCTTTTCTACACTTACATGATCAGATCGGTAGGAGTGAAAGCTGTCTCTTAAAAAAGTTAAGAGAATTTTTATATCAGCTTTTTTAAACAGATATACTTTGCGTTTCTTTTTCATGGCTGTAGGTGTCACGGCATTCAGCCTAGCAGCAACTGCCTTGTGGTCGCTAATCCTTGTATTCGTCACAATACTCACTATTTGTCCAGGATTATTTGTTGCTAAAAGGTCAAGTATGCTTTCGCAACCATTTACGTTACGAGTGGGCTCATGAACTAATTGTTCAAAATAATTTTCTCTCGATATTTTATTATTTAAGGTTTGTACTATCTGACGAATGAGTGTATGAACACCACTCTCAGTCAATCAGCGCTTCTGGAATCCTAACTGCGACACGTTGAGTACATTGTTTCTGTTTAAGTGTAAGACTACTTGTGAATTCATTAGTTTTTCGAACATTTTGGAAAAATATGTCAGTAAGGAAGTTGGGCGACAGCCATTTAAGTGCTTCTTGTCAACTTTCTAAGGAAGACGCTTAACATTAATTGATAGTGAACGTTGGAAGATGTGTCGGCCAACACATTACTTCATGCCACATATGCCTTGCGAAATGACTAAGAGGAGAAAATTGAAGTAAAGAGAGATAATTAGGAGGTTTTACGATGTCGTTCTTGCCATGCGCCAGTCTCGAATGGAACAGAGAACGGAGGACGATGTTTGATTCGTGGGGCGCTCAACTGCGCGGCCATCAGCACACGTACAATGTCCCAGTCTTTACACAGTCCAATTTGTACACAAACCAATCTAGTCAATGTCAGGAATTGATAATTCAAGAACAGTCTTAATCGCATTTATTATTATTGTTGTACCGCCAACCGGTTTCAACCCGACGTAGGGGTCATTATCCATTAGTCGACTGCTGGTGGTGTCACTCCTGTCTACATAACTTGGACAGTTTCCTGCCGTTATGTAGACAGGTGTGACACCACCAGCAGTCGACCAATGGAAGATGACCCATACGTCGGGTTGAAACCGGTTGGTGGTTGTTGTTGTTGTGGTCTTCAGTCCTGAGACTGGTTTGATGCAGCTCTCCATGCTACTCTATCCTGTGCAAGCTTCTTCATCTCCCAGTACCTACTGCAACCTACATCCTTCTGAATATGCTCAGTGTATTCATCTCTTGGTCTCCCTCTACGATTTTTATCCTCCACGCTGCCCTCCAATACTAAATTGGTGATCCCTCGATGTCTCAGAACATGTCCTACCAACCGATCCCTTCTTCTAGTCAAGTTGTGCCACAAGCTCCTCCTCTCCCCAGTTCTATTCAATACCTCATCATTAGTTATGTGATCTACCCACCTAATCTACAGCATTCTTCTGTAGCACCACATTTCGAAAGCTTCTATTCTCTTCTTGTCTAAACTGTTTATCGTCCACGTTTCACTTCCATACACGGCTACACTCCATACAAACACTTTCAGAAACGACTTCCTGACACTTAAATCTATACTCGATGTTAACAAATTTCTCTTCTTCACAAACGCTTTCCTTGCCATTGCCAGTCAACATTTTATATCCTCTCTACTTCGACCATCATCAGTTAATTTGCTCCCCAAATAGCAAAACTCCTTTACTACTTTGAGTGTCTCATTTCCTAATGTAATTCCCTCAGCATCAGCCAACTTAATTCGACTACATTCCATTATCATCGTTTTTCTTTTGTTGATGTTCATCTTATATGCTCCCTTCAAGACACTGTCCATTCCATTCAACTGCTCTTCCAAGTCCTTTGCTGTCTCTGACAGAATTACAATGTCATCGGGGAACCTCAAAGTATTTATATCTTCTCCATGGGTTTTAATACCTACTCCGAACTTTTCTTTTGTTTCCTTTATTACTTGCTCAATATACAGATTGAATAACATAGGCTACAACCCTGTCTCACTCCCTTCCCAACCACTGCTTCCCTTTCATAACCCTCTACTATTATAACTGCCATCTTCTTTCTGTAAAAATTGTAAATAGCCTTTCGCTCCCTGTGTTTTACCCCTGCCACCTTCAGAATGTGAAAGAGAGAATTCCAATCAACATTGTCAAAAGCTTTCTCTAAGTCTACAAATGCTAGAAACGTAGGTTTGCCTTTCCTCAATCTTTCTTAATAACAATAATAATAAATGTGATTAAGACCTTGAATTATTGATTAATCATACTAATCGGTGCTTCTCTCCACAACCATGTTGTCCAAAAAATTGTCAGGAATGATGATGACATGATGGGGACAACCCAACACCCCGGGCACAGAAAATCCCCGACCCGGCCGGGAATCGAACCTGGGATCCCATGATCCAGAGGGAGCAACGGTAGGTTTTTTTTAAATTCTTTGTTGATCTCATTTTTGCTCTATTTTTTTCGTTGTATATGTTCGGGGCGGACGTCTCATGACACCCGTTCAGGTTCGTCGTTGATCCGTTCACTCAGTTTTTTTATTACAGAGGGTAGCTAACCCTCTGACCGAACACGCTGAGCTACCGTGCCGGCAGTGATGATTAGGACAACACAACACCCAGTCCCTGAGGGGAGAAAATCTCCGACCTAGCCGGGAATCGAACCCGGGCCCTTAGGATCGACATTCTGTTGCGCTGAGCACTCAGCTACCGGGGGCGGACAAGCCACTAGACCACTTGCTGCGGACAGGGGACAGAGGAAAAGTTTGCGATACCAGAGATACCCTGTGCCAAGCACCATAAGGTGGCTTGCGGAGTACAGCTATGTGTACAGGCATGAAAACCCACGACTCGTCACCGTACGCCAAGAGCGCATTGCTGACTAGCGATATCGCAAGCAGGTAATGTGGTAGTACTTCCTGAAGCTAGCGGGGTGGTTGTTTACTGAACAGCGTGTGCCGCATCACGTCGGAATGTCTACTCAGGAGCCGGCCGGTGTGGCCGAGCGGCTCTAGGTGCTACAGTGTGGAACCGCGCTGCTGCTACGGTCGCAGGTTCGAATCCTGCTTCGGGTATGGATGTGTGTCCTTAGGTTGGTTAGGTTTAAGTAGTTCTAAGTCTACGGGACTGATGACCTCGGATGTTAAGTCCCATAGAGCTCAGAGCCATTTGAACCATTTGTCTGCTCAGGAGCAGAGCGGCCAGCGCAGCCCGCGTACTGCCAGACGAAGAGCAGCTCGTGGGCGGCGCAGTATGCTGGGCTTCTCGCTTGCCACCGGGGAGCTCTTGCCGCAATGTTTGTCGATATGTGCTGCGAAAGGGCGGGACAACAGCGACCAGGTGGCGGGGCAGGTCGGGCGCCGGCCAGGGATCTGTTATTGTGACCGGCGTCGCAGCCTTGTCGTCCAAAAGGGAGCCGTCTGTGGAAACGGAACCTGCTCCTGCGGCGTCCGAGGCTGGCCGGCTTTCTAGAGGCCGACCGCATCGTCAATTGCGATCGCCCGCAACTTCATCGCAGCACAAATTTGCTCTCAGCGGTGTCATTCGACGGTTCTGATGCAAGCGCTTTCGGCTTTCACTATCGTAACGTGATATCCCAGCAGAAATCTCTACTGAAGACGGAAAGAAAAACTAGGAACGACTCTACTGGAACGCAGTAATGGGAGACCGTGGCTGTTATGTCATACAGACTGCTGATGGTGCACAGCAGGTACCAGCCATAGATCTACTTGAAATGTGTTCGCAGTTGCGAGTACGGGCAACCATCAGTTGCATCACAGAATAACGACAGTGAATCCAGGATTCCCGCTTATCGAGAGCGGTCGTCTTACCTTTGGTTTGTTTTGTTTAAACTGACAACAATTAGACTATCCGAGCACGCCCCACGGGCAGACCCAAACTCCCAGATGTCGTCAACAATGTGTCTACGCCTAGCACTTGTGCATCCATTATGTATATTCCTATCCAGGAGAGACATTTTAATTAAAGTCGGTAAGAAGGATAAACACGATATAGCAGCGACTGCCTCGTCCAGAAGTACGAGGCATTGTTCCTTGCATTGCATCATATTTCTGGACAATACAAACACTGCTGTATCGTACAGTGTGGTATAAATTTACTTATTTTGCTTTAACGAGAAGGTACCGTTGCTGAGTTCGAATTGATATAAGGAGCGATGAAATAGTTTCCATTTGAGGGCGTCGCTGCAGCGTATATCCAACCCAGCGCGAATTCGATGCGGGTATAGAAGCACCGACATGTAGGAAATGGCCATAGAACGGAAACTTTTTGATCGTGGTAGTGGTAAGTTCTTATGGGACCAAACTGCTGACCTCATCGGTCCTTAGGCATACACTCTAATTGTTGTTGTTGTGGTCTTCATTCCAGAGACTGGTTTGATGCAGCTCTTCATGCTACTCCATCCTGTGCAAGTTTCTTCATCTCCCAGTGCCTACTGCAACCTACATCCTTCTGAATCTGTTTAGTGTATTTGTCTCTTGGTCTCCCTCTATGGTTTTTACTCAACACGCTGCCCTCCAATGCTAAACCGGTGATCCCTTGATGCCTCAGAATATGCCCTACCAATCGATCCTCTTTCTAGTCAAGTTGTGCCACAAATTTCTCTTCTCCCCAATTCTGTTCACTATCTCCTCATTAGTTATGTGATCTACCCATCTAATATTCAGCATTCTTTTGTAACACCACATTTCGAAAGCTTCTATTCTCGTCGTCCCTAACCTATTTATCGTTCATGTTCCATACATGGATGGCTATACTCCAGACACATACTTTCAGAAACGACTTCCTGACACTTAAATCTATACTCGATGTTAACAAATTTCTCTTCTTCACAAACGCTTTCCTTGCCATTGCCAGTCTACATTTTATATCCTCTCTACTTCGACCATCATCAGTTATTTTGCTCCCCAAATAGCAAAACTCCTTTACTACTTTAAGTGTCTGATTTCCTAATCTAATTCCCTCAGCATCACCCGACTTAATTCGGCTACATTCCATTATCCTCGTTTTGCTTTTGTTGATGTTCATTTTATATCCTCCTTTCAAGACACTGTTCATTCCGTTCAGCTGCTCTTCCATGTCGTTTGCTGTCTCTGACAGAATTACAATGTCATCGACGAACCTCAAAGTTTTTATTTCTTCTCCATGGATTTTAATTCCTACTCGGAATTTTTCTTTTGCTTGCTTTACTGCTTGCTCAATATACAGATTGAATAACGTCGGGGAGACTCTACAACCTTGTCTCACTGCCTTCCCAACCACTACTTCCCTTTCATGGCCCTCGACTCTTATAACTGCTGTCTGGTTTCTGTCCAAATTTCGCTTCCTGTATTTTACCCCTGCCTACTTCATAATTTTAAAGCGAGTATTCCAATCAACATTGTCAAAAGCTTTCTCTAAGTCTACAAATGCTAGAAACGTAGGTTTACCTTTCCTTAATATATTTTCGAAGATAAGTCGTAGGTTCAGTATTGCCTCACGTGTTCCAACATTTCTACGGAATCCAAACTGATCTTCCCCGAGGTCGGATTCTACCAGTTTTTCCATTCGTCTGTAAAGAATTCGTGTTAGTATTTTGCAGTTGTGACTTATTAAACTGACATCTGTCAACACCTGGTTTCTTTGGGATTGGAATTATTGTATTCTTCTTCAAAATCTGAGAGTATTTCGCCTGTCTCATACATCTTGCTCACCAGATGGTAGAGTTTTGTTAGGACTGGCTCTCCCAAGGCCGTCAGTAGTTCTAATGGAATGTTGTCTACTCCCGGGGCCTTGTTTCGACTCAGGTCTTTCAGTGCTCTGTCAAACTCTTCACGCAGTATCGTATCTCCCATTTCATCTTCATCTACATCCTCTTCCATTTCCATAATATTGTCCTCAAGTACATCGCCCTTGTAACATAGAACCTCTATATACTCCTTCCACCTTTCTGCTCTCCCTTCTTTGCTTAGAACTGCGTTTCCATCTGAGCTCTTGTTATTCATACAAGTGGCTCTCTTTTCTCCAAAGGTCTCTTTAATTTTCTTGTAGGCAGTATCTGTCTTACCCCTACTGAGATAAGCCTCATAGTTCGGTAATTTTCACATTTGTCAACATCTGCTTTTTTGGGATTGGAATTATTATATTCTTGTTGAACACACTGCTTGATCTAAGTTAAACACGCCGCCCAGCTACATCGCGCGACCACGTGTTACGTTGGTTTACAAGGAGCTGCCGCCAGATATCAGCCTGGAACACTTACTTTTAGAATTTTTCTCCAACAAAATACATTGATGTTGTCATTCGCATTTTCACACACACGCACACACACACACACACACACACACACACACACACACACACACACTTTGGTTTTTATTCTTATAAACTTTCGTTGCGTTACAAAACAAAATACCAATGCGTACTAATGTTTCTACTCACTTGGTACACGCAATGAATTACCCAATACCTCGTGGTTACACGTCCAGGTGCGTGAAACAAGTAACAGTTTTCTCCACTAAGAAAAAATAGTCCATAACCTTTTGAAGACCACATGGTACAGAACATTCTGATTTTAGGTGAATTAGGAATGTGTTCCACAGTTTCGTATGGATGCTCTGCGGCCCAAACATGCACGTAACGAAGTTTCACCATTCCAGATACATGAAACGGGTCTTCGCCAGTGAAAAGTAAATTCTGCGAAGAACAGTCTTCGCCAGTAACAGCTGCATGCCATTGTAACACTCAGAACGAAGGTCATCGTCCCGAGTAGTCAGCGCGCGTAACATCTACATCTACGTCTACATCTATATACACGCTCCGCAAACTACCGTACGGTGCGTGGCGGACGGTACGCTGTACCACAACCGTTCATTTCCTCTCCTCTTCCGCTAGCAGACAGAGCGGGGGAAAAACATCTATATGCCTTCGTATGAGTCCTAATTTCTCGTATCTTATCTTGGCGGTCCTAGGTCAAATGTACCTGTATGTTGGCGGCAGTAGAACTGTTCGGCAGTCAGCTCCAAATGCCGGTTTTCTAAATTTTCTCAGTACTTTTATCCAAATGAATGTCTACTTCCCTCCAGGGATTCCCACTTGAGCTCCCGAGGCATACCAGTAAGACTTGGATACTGCTTAAACCCACCGGTAACAAATCTAGCAGCACGTCTCTGAACTGCTGCGATGTCTTCTTTTTCATCCGATCTGGTGTGGATCCGAAACACTCGAGCAGTACTCAAGTAATCCTGAATACGGTCTTGTTTATAGATGAACTACACTTTCCTAAAATTCTCCCAATATACCGAAGTCGTCCGTTCACCTTCCTTAACACAGCCGTCCCAAGCTCGTTCCATTTCATACCGCATCGCAGCGTTATCCCCAGATACACTATGTGATGGGAAGTTTCCGGACACCTGGTTGAAAATGAATGTTCGTGGCGCCCTCCATCGGCAATACTGGAAATCAGTACGGTGTTGACCCATCCTTAGCCTTGATGACAGCTTCCACTCTCGCAGGCATACATTCAGTCAGGTGGTGGAGGATTTCTAGGGGGAATGGCAGCCCATTCTTCACGAAGTGCTGCACTGAGGAGAGGTATCTATGTCGGTCGGTGAGGCCTGGCAGGAAGTCGGCATTCCAAAACATCCCAAAGTGGCTTATAGATTCAGGCAAGGACTCTGCGCAGGCCAGTCTATTACAGGGATGTTATTGTCCTGTAACCACTCGGCCACAGGCCGTGTATTATGAAGAGGTGCTCGATCGTGTTGAAAGATACAACTGTCATCCCCGAATTGCTCTTCAACAGTGGGAAGCAAATAGGTGCTTAAAACACCAATGTAGGCCTGTGCTGTGTTAGTGCAAAACAACAAGGGGTGCAAGCCCCCTCCATGAGAACCATACATGATCACACCATAACACCCCAGCCTGAAATTTTTACTGTTGGCACTACACACGCTGGCTGATGGCGTTCACCGGGCATTCGCCATACCCACACCCTGCCATCGGATCGTCACATTTTGTATCGTGATTCGTCACTCCACATAACGTTTTTCCACTGTTCAATAGTCGAATGTTTACACTCCTTACACCAAGCGAGGCGTCATTTGGCATTTACCGGCGTATGAGCAGCCGCTCGACCATGAGATCCAAATTAGGTGGAAGATGAGAGCATCTTCCGCCTAACTGTCACAGTACTTGCAGTGGATCCTGATGCAGTTTGGTATTCCCGTGAGTTGGTCTGGACAGATGTCTGCCTATTACACATTACGACCATCTTCGGCGGTCTCTGTCAGTCAGCAGACGTGGTCGTCCTGTACGATTTTGTGCTGTACGTGTCCCTTCACGTTTCCACTTCACTGTTGTTGTTGTGGTCTGTAGTACTGAGACTGGTTTGATGCAGCTCTCCATGCAACTCTATCCTGTGCAAGCTTCTTCATCTCCCGGGACCTACTGAAACCTACATCCTTCTGAATCTGCTTAGTGTATTCACTTCTTGGTCTCTCTCTACGATTTTTACCCTCCACACTGCCCTCTAACACTAAATTGGTCATCCTTTGATGCCTCAGAACATGTACTACCAACAGATCCATTCTAGTCAAGTTGTGCCACAACTCTATTCAATACCTCCTCATTAGTTATGTGATCTACCCATCTAATCTTCATCATTTCAAAAGCTTCTATTCTCTTCCTGTCCAAACTATTTATCGTTCATGTTTCACTTCCATACATGGCTACACTCCATACAAATACTTTCAGAAACAACTTCCTGACGCTTAAACCTATACTCGATTTTACCAAATTTCTCTTCTTCAGAAATGCTTTCCTTGCCATTATCAGCCTTCATTTTATATCCTCCCTACTTCGACCATCATCAGTTATTTTGCTCCCCAAATAGCCAAACTCCTTAACTACTTTAAGTGTCTCGTTTCCTAATCTAATTCCCTCAGCATCACCCGAATTAATTCGACTACATTCCATTAACCTCGTTTTGCTTTTGTTGATGCTCATCTTACATCCTTTCACCAGTTTAGTACTGGAGGGCAGCGTGGAGGCCAAGAGATAAATACACTAAACAGATTCAGAAGGATGTAGGTTGCAGTAGGTACTGGGAGATGAAGAAGCTTGCACAGGATAGAGTAGCATGCAGAGCTGGATCAAACCAGTCTCTGGAATGAAGACCAAAACAACAACTGCTTTTCCAGGTCCTCTGCTGTCTCTGACAGAATTACAATGTCATCGGCGAACCTCGAAGTTTTTATTTCTTCTCCATGGATTTTATACCTACTCTGAATTTTTCTTTTGTTTTCTTTACTGTTTGCTGAATATACAGACTGAATAATATTTGGGGTAGGCTACAACCCCGTCTCACTCCATTCCCAACCACTGCTTCCCTTTCGTGCCCCTCGACTCTTAACTGCCATCTGGTTTCTGTACAAATTGTAAATAGCCCTTCGCTCCCTGTATTTTACCCCTGCCACCTTCAGAATTTGAAAGAGAGTATTCCAGTCAATATTGTCAAAAGCTTTCTCGAAGTCTACAAATGCCTTTCCTTAATTTATTTTCTACGATAAGTCGTAGGGTCAGTATTGCCTCACGTGTTCCAATATTTCTACGGAATCCAAACTGATCTTCCCCGAGGTCGGCTTCAATCAGTTTTTCCATTCGTCTGTAAAGAATTCGCGTTAGTATTTTGCAGCTGTGACTTATTAAACTGATAGTTCGGTAATTTTCACATCTGTCAACACCTGCTTTCTTTGGGATTGGAATTATTATATTCTTTTTTAAGTCTGAGGGTATTTCGCCTGTCTCATACATCTTGCTCACCAGATAGAAGAGTTTGTCAGGACTGGCTCTCCCAAGGCCGTCAGTAGTTCCAATGGAATGTTGTCTACTCCCGGGGCCTTGTTTCGACTCAGGTCTTTCAGTGTTCTGTCAAACACTTCACGCAGTATCATATTTCCAATTTCATCTTCATCTACATCGTCTTCCATTTCCATGATATTGTCCTCAAGAACATCGCCCCTGTATAGATAGACCCTCTATGTACTCCTTCCACCTTTCTGCTTTCCCTTCTTTGCTTAGAACTGTGTTTCCATCAACGCTCTTGATTTTCATACAAGTGGTTCTCTTATCTCCAACGGTCTCTTTAATTTTCCTGTAGGCAGTATCTATGTTACCCCTAGTGAGATAAGCCTCTGCATCCTTACATTTGTCCTCTAGCCATTCCCCGCTTACCCATTTTGCACTTCCTGTCCATCTCATTTTTGAGACGTTTTTATTCCTTTTTGCCTGCTTCATTTACTGCATTTTTATATTTTCTCCTTTCGTCAATTAAATTCTTTCTTTCTTCTGTTACCCAAGGATTTTTACTAGCTCTCCATTTCACTGTCACATCGGAAACAGTGGACCTAGGGATGTTCAAGAGTGTGGAAATCTCGCATACAGACGTATGACGCAAGTGACACCCAATCACTTGAACGCGTTCGAAATCCGTGAGTTCCGCGGAACGCCCCATTCTGATCCCTCACGATGTCTAATGACTACTGAGGTCGCTGATATGGAGTACCTGGCAGTAGGTGGCAGAACAATGCACCTAATATCGCAAACGTATGTTTTTGGGGGTGTTCGGATACTTTTGATCACAAAGTGTATCTAAACAATGTGACTGTGTCAAGGAGGACGTTACTAATGCTGTATCCGAACATTACGGTTTTTTTCCTACTTATCCGCATTAAGTTACATTTTTCTACATTTAGAGCCAACTAGAAATTTTCTCTACGTCATCTTGTATCAACCTACAGTCACTTATCTTGGACACCTTCCTGTACACGACAGTGTCATGAGCGAACAACCGCAGATTGCTGCCCGCCCTCGAAATTGGAAACTTGTGGTAAGGACTATGGGACCAATGTGCTGAGGTCATCGGTCCCTAAGGCTTACACACTACTTAATCTATCTTAAAAGAACTTGGGCTAAGGACGACAGACGCATCCATGCCCGAAGGACACGAAGCTCCGGCGGGGGGAATCGCCCTGTCTGCCAGATCATTTACGTATACATTAAATAGCAACGGTTCTATCACACTTCCTTGCGGCACTCCTGATATTACCTCCGTCTCCGACGAACACTCGCCGTCGAGGACAACATACTTATGGGGTCTTATAGCGTCACATATCTGAATGCCTATTCCGTATGCATGTACCTTCGTTAACAGTCTGCAGTGGAGTACCATGTTGAATGCTTCTCGAAGATCTAGAAATATGGAATCTACTGTTGTCCTTCTTCCATAGTTCGCAGTGTAACATGTGAGAAAAAAGCAAGCTGAGCTTCGCACAACACAAGCGATGCTTTCCAAACCCGTGACAATTCGTGGACATTGAAACGCCCTCTAGATCACGCAGAGCTAACAGGTAATTTGGATTGTGGAAAGGGCCAAGGGAGTTGCTGTCGGATTCATTTCACAACTGTAATTTATTATCATTTAGTTCATAAATACACTTTTGAAAGAATTTAATTTGATTCGCGGCTGAACGCCTCCAAACAGATGCTTTAGAATAAGTTCAATTTTGAAAAGACATGACACACAGTTAAATTTACGAATAAGATAAATCGTATACATATATGAGATCAGCATGCGGAGCGGTTGAAGGACGCCGGATTAAATCTTCAAAATTCCAAATATACTGCAGGCAGAGGGCCACAATGTTTTAAGATACTAAAACAGGGCTGATGGCCCACAAGGTGCACAGAAAGTGATAAACAAACGGAATAAAGTGGTTGAAGGCCGCAAAGTTAAATTCTGCAAATTAAGGAAATGTAATTTGATCCATTATAAATTGTTTTTGAAAGCCTGCGACTGTAGATAGAATAAGTTTGTTTATAAATAAATAAATCTTCTGCTACCAGTCACGATTTTTTCTTTATTTTACTATTCGCACTACGCGTTTCGAGAAATAATTCCCATTTTCAAGTGCGTTTTTTTTGTGTGTGTGTTAAGCCATTTCTTTTGATGTTGTCAGTCTGTGTGAGTCTGCTTCATTTTGTTGACTTTTACTGTAATACATAAGAAACGCGATTTTTAGTTGCGTATCAATTCTTTCTGTGAGGTTAGTGGCTAAAGTTTGAGAACAATTTGTACTTACAGTTTTCTAATGGTCCATTTGTGTAGAGTCTCACACACACTTAACATCACACACAATTTGTACACTTTACACATCGAAAATATTCATTTCATTTTGAAATATGTTCTATGAACATAAAATGAAAGTACTATGAACAGTTGCACACATAAGATTCAACAAGCACTGTCAACAACTAGGCATAATTCCGAAATATATAAAAGTGAAAATATGTCCTAGCAGCAACGTAGCAAAACTTATAAAACACAAAGCAGAAAAACTCTGGCTGAAAACCTAAATAAGGCAGTTACATAAGAAAAAGGACTTACTAAACAGAAAGCTACTGAACATGCAGATAGAAGCAGCAAACAACATGGAACCTACAGTTTATGACAGCATTTGCAAGCATATCCAGGACATAGACAACAAGGAGTACTTGACCATTTGCAACACATATAACAATAAACTACAGACCTTGACATCCATACAAGACAAGAGATCCAACCTTGAGATAACTGACAAAAGCAAACACACATTTTACAGTAGACTGGTGAACAACACTGACAAAGTTCAACCAAAGAGAAAACGATCTACTCCAAAAAGGACTAAAATACAACGTAAAACCTAACCTCAACAACCATACACTGAAACAGGTTATAGCTGCTACTAGAAGTGCAGCAGATGCTGCAAAATTAAATTCAAATACAAAAGCAGCAATAGGTCACAAAGTAAGCAAGCTTCTTGAGAAAGAAATGAATAAAGATAAGTTTAGATCTAAATATACAATAAATTATACAAAAACATTAAAATCTATAAATAATAAACTGAAAAACAACCAATCCATAGTTGTAAAGTCAGACAAAAGTAATACATTAGGTGTGATGAAAGAAAAAGAATACATAGACAAAACAAATGAATTTTTTGCTGCTAATAACATTCAGCACATTGAAAAAGACCTAACCAAACAATTCCAAAGTAAAATTAAGGAACAACTAAAGAACACACATTTCCTGTTGACAGAAACTGAAAAGAAATACCTTACATGTATGAATCCAAAAGCACCATGCCTAAGAGCACAGCCAAAAATACACAAAAATGGATACCCGATACGTCCCGTGGTCAACTCTATAAACAGCCCAGCATACAAACTGTCACAAAAACTGAATAACATACTGGTGAAAAATTATACATATGAAACAACATATTCCATAAAAAACAGCATGATTCTAGCCAAAGAACTAAGAAACAGAAAGCTCCCCCAAGATGCACAGTTTATATCACTTGACATCATCAACCTTTATTCAAACATACCCATACAAGAAGCTCTAACAGTAATACAAAAGAACCTTATGCAACAAAAGAAACTTTCATACACAGAGATTGTCGAATTTATGGAACTCCTTCAGCTAACCCTAAGTTACAACTACTTTACCTTTAATGACAACATTTATAAGCAACAAGATGGCCTAGCAATGGGATCATGTATATCTGGTACCATAGCTGACATATACATAAATCACTTAGAACAAAAATTATTTGACAGCCAAGAATCTTGCCTAAGGAAAATAGAATTTTATAGGAGATATGTAGATGATACACTACTGTTAGTGAAAGGAGATACCAAAGGCATCACAGACATTCTTAATCATTTCAATAATCTAAATGAGAAAATCAAATTTACAGTGGAACATGAGCAAAATAAAAGTAAAACTTCCTTGACCTAAATATTACAAGACACAACAACACATGCACATTCAAAATTTATAGGAAAAACACAATGACTGACACCACAATCCCTGCAACCTCATGTCACCCAAATATCCATAAACAGGCAGCATACAGGTCAATGCTGCATAGGGCAACAAAAATACCATTGAACCAGGAAAATATGCAACAAGAAATAAACACAGTGAAGAAGATTGCAGTTGCCAATGGTTACAATGCTTCCATGGTTGACACAATCTTAGACAAAGTGAAGAGAAACCCAGGTACAAACTGCACCACAGAAGAAAAAGATAAAAACAAATACATATCTAGCATTCCATACATAGGCAATTTATCACAGAAGATTGCAAATATTTTCAAAAATCACAGAGTAGAAATTGGGTTTTCTACATCTAATAAACTACACCAAAAACTAATACATAATATAAAGTGTAATCATGATCCATATTCAGACTCTGGAATATACCAGGTAACATGCCAGGAATGCTCCAAGTTCTACATAGGACAAACAGGCCGAAATATCAACACCAGGTACACAGAGCACATTAGAGCATACACACACAACAAACACACTACATCAGCAATAGCAACACACATACATAATACAGGGCACCCAATTGGAAAAATAGAGCAAAATGTCAAAGTACTCCACCGACTAAATAAAGGACATAGAATGGATTTGCTTGAAGAACTGGAGATATATTCACATTACAGAAAATATGAAGATAAAATATTAAATTAAAAACTTGAAAGTGAATCAGTGAATTTCTTCAGATGTTTCGATAATATACTTAAATAAAAATAGTAAAACATAGAAATCAGCACAATTGTAAAATCAATATAAGTAATTAATGAGCCAAATTGTTAAGATAAATAACCTCTGTACAAAAGCATATCATAATCTGTGGAAGACCTATAATGTTATCTCTGTGAACTACCTGTAAGAAGATCTTTGTAACTGTTTTGTTTATATAAGACATTTTCGATGTGTAAAGTGTACAAGTTGTGTGTGATGTTAAGTGTGTGTGAGACTCTACACAAATGGACCATTAGAAAACTGTAAGTACAAATTGTTCTCAAACTTTAGCCACTAACCTCACAGAAAGAATTGATACCCAACTAAAAGTCGCGTTTCTTATGTATTACAGTAAAAATCAACAAAATGAAGCAGACTCACACACACTGACAACATCAAAAGAAATGGCTTAACACACATTAAAAAAAAGAAACGCACTTGAAAATGGGAATTATTTCTCGAAACGCGTCGTGCGAATAGTAAAATAAAGAAAAAATCGTGACTGGTAGCAGAAGATTTATTTATTTATAAACAAACCTACCCCCCCCCCCATGAACCATGGACCTTGCTTGCCGTTGGTGGGGAGGCTTGCGTGCCTCAGCGATACAGATAGCCGTACCGTAGGTACAACCACAACGGAGGGGTATCTGTTGAGAGGCCAGACAAACGTGTGGTTCCTGAAGAGGGGCAGCAGCCTTTTCAGTAGTTGCAAGGGCAACAGTCTGGATGATTGACTGATCTGGCCTTGTAACAATAACCAAAACGGCCTTGCTGTGCTGGTACTGCGAACGGCTGAAAGCAAGGGGAAACTACGGCCGTAATTTTTCCCGAGGGCATGCAGCTTTACTGTATGTTTAAATGATGATTGCGTCCTCTTGGGTAAAATATTCCGGAGGTAAAATAGTCCCCCATTCGGATCTCCGGGCGGGGACTACTCAAGAGGATGTCGTTATCAGGAGAAAGAAAACTGGCGTTTTACGGATCGGAGCGTGGAATGTCAGATCCCTTAATCGGGCAGGTAGGTTAGAAAATTTAAAAAGGGAAATGGATAGGTTAAAGTTAGATATAGTGGGAATTAGTGAAGTTCGGTGGCAGGAGGAACAAGACTTCTGGTCAGGTGACTACAGTCAAATAGGGGGAATGCAGGAGAAGGTTTAATAATGAATAGGAAAATAGGAATGTGGGTAAGCTACTACAAACAGCATAGTAAACGCATTATTGTGGCCAAGATAGATACGAAGCCCACACCTACTACAGTAGTACAAGTTTATATGACAACTAGCTCTGCAGATGACGAAGAGATTGAAGAAATGTATGATGAAATAAAAGAAATTATTCAGATAGTGAAGGGAGACGAAAATTTAATAGTTATGGGTGACTGGAATTCGAGTGTAGGAAAAGGGAGAGAAGGAAACGTAGTAGGTGAATATGGATTGGGGCTAAGAAATGAAAGAGGAAGCCGCCTGATAGAATTTTGCACAGAGCACAACTTAATCATAGCTAACACTTGGTTTAAGAATCATGATAGAAGGTTGTATACATGGAAAAACCCTGGAGATACTAAAAGGTATCAGATAGATTATATAATGGTAAGACAGAGATTTAGGAACCAGGTTTTAAATTGTAAGACATTTCCAGGGGCAGATGTGGACTCTGACCACAATCTATTGGTTATGACCTGTAGATTAAAACTGAAGAAACTGCAAAAATGTGGGAATTTAAGGAGATGGGACCTGGATAAACTAAAAGAACCAGAGGTTGTACAGAGTTTCAGGGAGAGCATAAGGGAACAATTGAAAGGAATGGGGGAAAGAAATACAGTAGAAGAAGAATGGGTAGCTCTGAGGGATGATGTAGTAAAGGCAGCAGAGGATCAAGTAGGTAAAAAGAAGAGGGTTAGTAGAAACAGAAGAAATATTGAATTTAATTGATGAAAGGAGAAAATATAAAAATGCAGTAAATGAAGCAGGCAGAAAGGAATACAAACGTCTCAAAAATGAGACCGACAGGAAGTGCAAAATGGCTAAGCAGACATGGCTAGAGGACAAATGTAAGGATGTAGAGGCTTATCTCACTAGGGGTAAGATAGATACTGCCTACAGGAAAATTAAAGAGACATTTGGAGATAAGAGAACCACATGTATGAACATCAAGAGCTCAGATGGAAACCCAGTTCTAAGCAAAGAAGGGAAAGCAGAAAGGTGGAAGGAGTATATAGAGGGTCTATACAAGAGCGATGCACTTGAGGACAACATTATGGAAATGGAAGGGGGTGTAGATGAAGATGAAATGGGAGATACGATACTGCGTGAAGAGTTTGACAGAGCACTGAAAGACCTGAGTCGAAACAAGGCCCCCGGAGTAGACAACATTCCATTGGAACTACTGCCGGCCTTGGGAGAGCCAGTCCTGACAAAACTCTACCACCTGGTGAGCAAGATGTATGAAACAGGCGAAATACCCTCAGACTTCAAGAAGAATATAATAATTCCAATCCCAAAGAAAGCAGGTGTTGACAGATGTGAAAATTACCGAACAATCAGTTTAATAAGCCACAGCTGCAAAGTACTAACACGAATTCTTTACAGACGAATGGAAAAACTAGTAGAAGCCAACCTCGGGGAAGATCAGTTTGGATTCCGTAGAAATACTGGAACACGTGAGGCAATTTTGACCTTACGACTTATCTTAGAAGAAAGATTGAGGAAAGGCAAACCTACGTTTCTAGTATTTGTAGAATTAGAGAAAGCTTTTGATAATGTTGACTGGTATACTCTCTTTGAAATTCTAAAGGTGGCAGGGGTAAAATACAGGGAGCGAAGGGCTATTTACAACTTGTACAGAAACCAGATGGCAGTTATAAGAGTTGAGGGACATGAAAGGGAAGCAGTGGTTGGGAAGGGAGTAAGACAGGGTTGTAGCCTCTCCCCGATGTTATTCAATCTCTATATTGAGCAAGCAGTAAAGGAAACAAAAGAAAAATTTGGAGTAGGTATTAAAATCCATGGAGAAGAAATAAAAACTTAGAGGTTCGCCGATGACATTGTAATTCTGTCAGAGACAGCAAAGGACTTGGAAGAGCAGTTGAACGGAATGGATGGTGTCTTGAAGGGAGGTTATAAGATGAATATCAACAAAAGCAAAACGAGGATAATGGAATGTAGTCGAATTAAGTCGGGTGATGTTGAGGGTATTAGATTAGGAAATGAGACACTTAAAGTAGTAAAGGAGTTTTGCTATTTGGGGAGCAAAATAACTGATGATGGACGAAGTAGAGAGGATATAAAATGTAGACTGGCAATGGCAAGGAAAGCGTTTCCGAAGAAGAGAAATTTGTTAACATCGAGTATAGATTTAAGTGTCAGGAAGTCATTTCTGAAAGTATTTGTATGGAGTGTAGCCATGTATGGAAGTGAAACATGGACGGTAAATAGTTTGGACAAGAAGAGAATAGAAGCTTTTGAAATGTGGTGCTACAGAAGAATGCTGAAGATTAGATGGGTAGATCACATAACTAATGAGGAAGTATTGAATAGGATTGGGGTGAAGAGAAGTTTGTGGCACAACTTGACCAGAAGAAGGGATCGGTTGGTAGGACATGTTCTGAGGCATCAAGGGATCACCAATTTAGTATTGGAGGGCAGCGTGGAGGGTAAAAATCATAGGGGGAGACCAAGAGATGAATACACTAAGCAGATTCAGAAGGATGTAGGTTGCAGTAGGTACTGGAAGATGAAGAAGCTTGCACAGGATAGAGTAGCATGGAGAGCTGCTTCAAACCAGTCTCAGGACTGAAGACCACAACAAGAACAAACAAACCTAAGGAAATGTATATTGCAACAATCGGTAAAACAGTACATTAGGTTTGAAAATTTCCTTTTTGCAACGCCAACGGTGGAAGGCCCACAATAACTTGTAAAACCTTTCAGAGGAAATTACAATAACCTTACAAGAGAAGAAGGCAATAATGTTTGGACTTGAAGGAAAGTCTGAGAACATATGTCCAGGGCTGAAGGCCCACAACTAACCTTGCCAATTTAAAAATATAAAATACAGCTAAATTACAACGTCATTAACACTGACAAAAGGATAATTAAGAGAACGGCACTCAGGAGCCTCCAGTGGGTCGGTCTGCCCTTGTCCACTTAGGCGTGACACGTGATGGGTCCAATTAGTGCGAATCCAACAAAGGGACAGTCACGGACCGACCGACAAACCGCTTGCCTGCCACGACGGAGTACTCGAGAATTCAAGGCCTCCCCAAAAAATTACAAGTATCACTATCCCCAAAGAAACGCATATGTGAACTGAGCTGCCAAAATTACACACCATGTTGGGCAGTAACAACAGGTGAGGAAAAGACACTGCCTAAAAACTACGTTAGCGGCCAGGGCAGGTAACCAGAATCCTAACGGCCACAAGGCAGAAAATTCCACTGGTTCACTTAACTACGAAACAAGATAATGCGGTTGACTTCACCCAAAATTAACACCTTCCGAATTTACGTTAGCGGCCGGGGCATGTAACCAGAACAGTAACGGCCACAAGGCAGAAAATTCCGCTGGTGCACTTGACTATGGATAAATTAATTTGATCAATTCCATCTGATGGCGGCTATCTCGAACACTTCACTCGCTGCTGCTCACAGGAAAACCTCCAAAACAGCAACCCCGGAACCAACAACGTAATGCTCAAAACCACTCAACCTTCAGGTCCTGGGTCGGCGGGCGACGATGCTCGTACCGATCGGACGGCTCCAGACGGACTCCGACGTTGCGCAGAGACCGACAGCGGGCCAGTCGACGGCGCCGCACGGGGATGTCCTCGGACCAGCCGACCGACCGACAATCCACCAAGGGTCAGGCCCGGCTTGAGTGATGTGTGGCGGGAACGGTCGGGCGGGCGATGTCCACGCAGTGCTCACTGCTGCTGCAAGCCGGCGACTGCTGGCCCGGGCTGCGCTCCAGACGCGCTGCGACTCCCTGGCAGGGCCCAACTCACGACCCCAACTGCCGCCGTGAACTCTCCTCCTGGCACGTTCCGACTCACTCCACGACAGATGACAACCGGGAAGTAATAGCAGCCGAGCAAAGATCCTATCAGAGGGGATATTTCGATACGCGCTACTAGCGCCGATGACGGTCAGGCAAAAAAGCAACTCAGTAACGCCATGCACGACTCAGACATGAGGTTTTAGGTCACCAGGAAATTTATTATTTTAGAAACCACAGTATGCTCTAAAATTCAGTAGAAAACCGATGTTAAGGGTATTGGTCTATAATTTCACGGGTCTGTTCTTTTACCCTTCTTACAGGGTGTTTCAAAAATGACCGGTATATTTGAAACGGCAATAAAAACTAAACGAGCAGCGATAGAAATACACCGTTTGTTGCAATATGCTTGGGACAACAGTACATTTTCAGGCGGACAAACTTTCGAAATTACAGTAGTTACAATTTTCAACAACAGATGGCGCTGCAAGTGATGTGAAAGATATAGAAGACAATGCAGTCTGTGGGTGCGCCATTCTGTACGTCGTCTTTCTGCTGTAAGCGTGTGCTGTTCACAACGGGCAAGTGTGCTGTAGACAACATGGTTTATTCCTTAGAACAGAGGATTTTTCTGGTGTTGGAATTCCACCGCCTAGAACACAGTCTTGTTGCAACAAGACGAAGTTTTCAATGGAGGTTTAATGTAACCAAAGGACCGAAAAGCGATACAATAAAGGATCTGTTTGAAAAATTTCAACGGACTGGGAACGTGACGGACGAACGTGCGGGAAAGGTAGGGCGACCGCGTACGGCAACTGCAGAGGTCAACGCGCAGCTAGTGCAGCAGGTGATCCGACAGCGGCCTCGGGTTTCCGTTCGCCGTGTTAGAGCTGTGGTCCAAATGACGCCAACGTCCACGTATCGTCTCATGCGCCAGAGTTTACACCTCTATCCGTACAAAATTCAAACGTGGCAACCCCTCAGCGCCACTATCATTGCTGCACGAGAGACATTCGCTAACGATATAGTGCACAGGATTGATGACGGCGATATGCATGTGGGCAGCATTTGGTTTACTGACGAAGCTTCGTCAATAAACAGAACTGGCGCATATGGGGAACCGAAAAGCCCCATGTTGCAGTCCCATCGTCCCTGCATCCTCAAAAAGTACTGGTCTGGGCCGCCATTTCTTCCAAAGGAATCATTGGCCCATTTTTCAGATCCGAAACGATTACTGCATCACGCTATCTGGACATTCTTCGTGAATTTGTGGCGGTACAAACTGCCTTAGACGACACTGCGAACACATCGTGGTTTATGCAAGATGGTGCCCGGCCACATCGCACGGCCGACGTCTTTAATTTCCTGAATGAATATTTCGATGATCGTGTGATTGCTTTGGGCTATCCGAAACATACAGGAGGTGGCGTGGATTGGCCTCCCTATTCGCCAGACATGAACCCCTGTGACTTCTTTCTGTGGGGACACTTGAAAGACCAGGTGTACCGCCAGAATCCAGAAACAATTGAACAGCTGAAGCAGTACATCTCATCTGCATGTGAATCCATTCCGCCAGACACGTTGTCAAAGGTTTCGGGTAATTTCATTCAGAGACTACGCCATATTATTGCTACGCATGGTGGATATGTGAAAGATATCGTACTATAGAGTTTCCCAGACCGCAGCGCCATCTGTTGTTGAGAATTGTAACTACTGTAATTTCGAAAGTTTGTCTGCCTGAAAATGTACTGTTGTCCCAAGCATATTGCAACAAACGGTGTATTTCTATCGCTGCTCGTTTACTTTTTATTGCCGTTTCAAATATACCGGTCATTTTTGAAACACCCTATATATATATATATATATATATATATATATATATATATATATATATATATATATATATATATATATATATATATGAGTCACCTCCACTTTTTTCCAGTCGCAAGGCGCATTGCGCTGGTCGAGAGATTCGTGAAATTGCAAACTAAGTAGGGGACCAGTGACGTAGAGTAGTCTTTCTAAAACTTAATTGGCATTCCATCCGGACCCGGCGACTTACTTGTTTTCAACTCTTCCTGTTGTTTCTCTGCGACAGGGATGCTTAGTACTAACTCATCCATAGGGACTCTGTGCGATGGTCAAAGGACGGTAAATTTGTGTGAATTTCCTACTTGAACGATTTGTTAAATGTGGAATTTAAAACTTCGGCATTCCTTTTCCTATCTTCTACTGCCAAACCAGACTACAACCGGTACGGTTTTGTGTATGGACGTTAGCCGCAGAATGCGCCAACGGTTGACCGCGCTACGTGGAGTTCTCTGGACTGTTTTGTCTGTCAGTTTCACTTTGTATTTCGTACGAAATCGTCGCTGAAACGTCACAACTGACTCACATTTGGCGAATTAAAGATTACGAATCGCACGCATCGCTCCATTATGCGCCACGTTCTGACATGCCTGCACTCTGAAACTACTCCACAGCACATCATTTTTCTGAACGTCTTACAGTTTTCACGCAGTAGTCTTCCAAAATCCAGAAGGTACTTATTAACAACCCCGTACAGTAATGACGCTGCTAATTGTCAAGTAAGATTGCACGTGACTAACAGAAAAATTCCGAGAATTGCAAGATAATCACTACTTGAAGGGTCGCAGCCACTGTACACCCGTGTTCCCACACAGGCGCCTCAAGTGCCGTACGGCGCCCTGTGCCAGCCGTTGTTGTTGCGGTTGGTTGGTTTATTTTGGGGGAGGGTACCAAACAGCAAGGTCATGGGCTCCATCGGATTAGGGAAGAATGGGGAAGGAAGTCGGCCATGCCCTTTCAAAGGAACCATCCCGGCATTTGCCTGAAGCGATTTAGGGAAATCACGGAAAACCTGAATCAGGATGACGCGGGTTTGAACCGTCGTCCTCCCGAATGCGAGTACAGTGTGCTAACCACTGCGCCACCTCGCTGGGTTGTCGCTACGGCAAGTGGAGTCAAGGCAGGAAGCGCCTCGCCTACTTGCGGCCTTGACGGGAAACGAAACACTGTACCTTCTACAATTTCTAGTAACTTCAAAATTCTCCATGATAATTTGTGGCAAAATGATGCCATGAGATCTAAATGTTTATGAAGCCCTCCTCGAAATTGTAAACAATTTGGTCTTTACAATATCTGAAGGACCATGTCTCATATCTTCTGTTTATACACTATAGCGGTTCTGTCAAAACGTTGAGTTATTTTTGATAAGTATATTCGAAAGCAAATTACTGTTAAACATCCCGTTAGGTGACACAGTAGGTGTTACGCATGCAAAATGGAAGACCAATTAATAAATCCAATAGAGCTACCAAATGGCAGGGATTTTGATTGCAACATTTCATCTCTTCCTCCAAACAGACATAGACATTGTTGACTGGCCTAATATGTGAAACTCCATGTGTGTGAAATGTTACACAACCCCAAGAAAACTCTTTAAAAGCTGGACAAGGCTTTAAGATGTAAGCTATAATTTAGTGCGACAACTTTAATTGAAAATGTAAATTATTTCAGGCCCTAGCTGTAGATCCTAAGCCGGCCGCTGTGTTCGAGCGGTTCTAGGCGCTTCAGTCTGGAACCGCGCGACCGCTACGGTCGCAGGTTCGAATCACGCCTAGGGTATGGATGTGTGTGATGTCCTTAGGTTAGTTAGCTTTAACTAGTTCTAAGTTCTAGGGGACTGATGACCTCAGATGTTAAGTCCCATAGTGCTCAGAGCCATTTGAACCATTTGAAGATCCTAAAGTGGAGGTTTGAGCAAAAAAATTACACTCCTGGAAATTGAAATAAGAACACCGTGAATTCATTGTCCCAGGAAGGGGAAACTTTATTGACACATTCCTGGGGTCAGATACATCACATGATCACACTGACAGAACCACAGGCACATAGACAAAGGCAACAGAGCAAGCACAATGTCTGCACTAGTACAGTATATATCCACCTTTCGCAGCAATGCAGGCTGCTGTTCTCCCATGGAGACGATCGTAGATGTCCTGTTGGAACAGCAAGTTCCCTTGCCGGTCTAGGAATGGTAGAACGATGGGTTCGATGACGGTTTGGATGTACCGTGCACTATTCAGTGTCCCCTCGACGATCACCAGTGGTGTACGGCCAGTGTAGGAGATCGCTCCCCACACCATGATGCCGGGTGTTGGCCCTGTGTGCCTCGGTCGTATGCAGTCCTGATTGTGGCGCTCACCTGCACGGCGCCAAACACGCATACGACCATCATTGGCACCAAGGCAGAAGCGACTCTCATCGCTGAAGACGACACGTCTCCATTCGTCCCTCCATTCACGCCTGTCGCGACACCACTGGAGGCGGGCTGCACGATGTTGGGGCGTGAGCGGAAGACGGCCTAACGGTGTGCGGGACCGTAGCCCAGCTTCATGGAGACGGTTGCGAATGGTCCTCGCCGATACCCCAGGAGCAACAGTGTCCCTAATTTGCTGGGAAGTGGCGGTGCGGTCCCCTACGGCACTGCGTAGGATCCTACGGTCTTGGCGTGCATCCGTGCGTCGCTGCGGTGCGGTCCCAGGTCGACGGGCACGTGCACCTTCCGCCGACCACTGGCGACAATATCGATGTACTGTGGAGACCTCACGCCCCACGTGTTGAGCAATTCGGCGGTACGTCCACCCGGCCTCCCGCATGCCCACTATATGCCCTCGCTCAAAGTCCGTCAACTGCCCATACGGTTCACGTCCACGCTGTCGCGGCATGCTACCAGTGTTAAAGACTGCGATGGAGCTCCGTATGCCACGGCAAACTGGCTGACACTGACGGCGGCGGTGCACAAATGCTGCGCAGCTAGCGCCATTCGACGGCCAACACCGCGGTTCCTGGTGTGTCCGCTGTGCCGTGCGTGTGATCATTGCTTGTACAGCCCTCTCGCAGTGTCCGGAGCAAGTATGGTGGGTCTGACACACCGGTGTCAATGTGTTCTTTTTTCCATTTCCAGGAGTGTATTTAATATGAATTGAAGCTGTTAACAGACACAATATTTCGATTAAAACAGTAATTTCCTCAATTAAAAACATAATTATTACAAGTAGATCAGGAATCAATATGAAATTATTCACAAAGTCTTCATGCAAACTTTAAGCACTGGATTTTTTTATTTTCTGTGTTACATGGAAAACAAGAAATATGCCGTTCTGACGGTAGTGGCAGTCTCAATGTTATCCACGAATCTGGTTAACAGCAACGAAAAAGTGACTGTGGCCGTAATAGTTTTCCACAAACTCATACAATCACTACTCCAGCGCTGGATGAGGTAGGTGATCGTGAAGTGCAGACCAAGAAATGTCCTATCATGCAGGTGCTGCTGACTATGCTTTTTGTAATATTATTTACCGACACTCGTGCAGAGCACCGCCACCGAGTGAGTGGCTCTGTGGTAGAGTTACACTGCCGTTGTAACAACTCTGAGCCCTTTTCAGCTGCTAAGATGCATGCCTCTACACATTTCCAACATATGCAGCTAATACGTATAATGTGGGGTCCTGCCCACTCGTCTCTTATGGGGTGCCTAAAGGACACATGGGCTAAAACGCCCTGTTAAACACGCAGAACAGGACAGGTAGTTGGAATTGTGAAAAAGGGGCCAAAATGAGCGGCTGGCAGTTACACTGGAACAAATATAACTTTATTTATTTCACCAAATATTACGGTGTAAATTCTTGAACTTAGCTATCAGCTGAATACGCCGCACTATCTTATGCCTTAAGGGCACAACCACTTTAATTTAAATTCTGGGCTGACGGCAAGGGCCATTTTTTCGCTGCATTCTATGCACTGCCTGTGGTGTCACCGCCAGACACCACACTTGCTAGGTGGTAGCCTTTAAATCGGCCGCGGGCCGTTAGTATACGTCGGACCCGCGTGTCGCCACTATCAGTGATTGCAGACCGAGCGCTTCCACACGGCAGGTCTAGTCTAGAGAGACTCCCTAGCACTCGCCCCAGTTGTACAGCCGACTTTGCTAGCGATGGTTCACTGCCTACTTACGTTCTCATTTGCCGAGACGATAGTTTAGCATAGCCTTCAGCTACGTCATTTGCTACGACCTAGCAAGGCGCCATATTCAGTTACCATTGATATTGTGAATCATGTACCGTCAAGAGCGACGCTCATCATTAATGAATTAAAGTTAAGTATTCCACCAGCTACGTCCTTTTTTGCTAAAGTCTAATTTCCTTGTCCTGTTCCAGACCTCACGCCAGCCTGCGTGAGCTAAATCGCGTGCATTTCGGCCTCCTCTAGTAACCCGGTGTTGGGCTCTCCTGCCAACCACGACACTGCCTGACCCAAATCCAGCATGCTGCACCTTCCTATGCACACAGAAATCACCCAGAAGAACGAGCGAACCCAGTGCTATGTTAAATGTACAGAAATGAAGGTAGTCACTGTGATCCGATATACTTTAATAACATCTTTGCTACTGCAATTACACCATTTTACCCCCCCCCCCCCCACAGTTACTGAATAATCTTCACATTAAATGAAAAAAGCGTGCGAAACTGCCTGTAGTGATGTATAGCATCCCCCTAATTCTGTACCATAGGTGGCTCTCTTAAAATGGGTGGGGAGACGGCAACGAGCAAAATCTTGCTACCCACGTTTTTTCAGATTTTCCTTGATTGTCTGGTTTGGCCATACAACAAACTGAATCTGTATTATGAACTATCAGCAACATAGACCAGGTAATTCTGACAAGAACAATACGTAAACGATAGTCAAATTACACATATATTCAATCCCAAGCACCCCCAACAAAACCATTCTAACCTTACTTTATTTCTGGACAAAATGCTGAAGGCAGGTCCTTCAGAATTATGGAAGATAATAGCAGTATTGGGATAAGGGATAGCGCAATTTTGATGTCAAACTGATATGCAAATTAATTAAATTGATCAATTAATCACCCACCACCCTCCCCAACCACCCCCACCACCACCCTCACCCCAGTTGATGTCATGTGTTTTCTCCAGCTGGCATGTGGGTCTCCCAGCCGTGCCCCCTCCTCTCCCTTCCTCACCCTTCCTCGTCTCCCTCCCCTACGTACCCTATTGCTGAGAATATCAAATTTTGGCGTAAATTTCGAATGTCGCCGTAAATTTCGAATTTTCGCGGGAATTGCTTGGTCGCAGGGGCTGTACTGGTCCCAACCCCCCCTCCCCCCCCCCCACCCACACCTACCACCAGGGAATTGACTGGAAATTAAAAATGGTGTATGCCCTTTCCATTGCTTGAATCCCGGTCCTTTTGGACAGAAAACCCGTGTGCATACCCCAACATATGAAAACAGTCCATAGACAGGAGAAGAAAGTTATGTTACTGTACTTTATTTATTTTGTTTGGGAATCTGAAGTAAAGGTCAGTCCTAATTACGTAATTAATGCTGAAGATCAGACCTAATTACGCAACTACATGCACATTGCTACACAAAGAACGCCTAAAATCGTAATACAGGTGAAAATTTGACGATGCCACCCAACTGGGAAAAAGTTTCGCAGTACCACTCGAAACTAGTGGTAGTCTTACTGAAATTCTACCTTTCACATACAAGCTGGCAGGAAAAAGGCTAGAGTGAAAGATACTATCTTTATTTTTTGGTGGGAATTGTGTTCAATTTGCGAGATGCTGGTGTTGGACAGAGAGGAGTATAATAAGTGTATCAGCTGTAAGCATACAGCTGAGACCTGTATCTATCGATGTTTGGCGCCAGAGTTCGCTACAGGCGCCTCCCTCTGCGTTGCTTGACAGGTACCCTGTGGCTCAGGTAATCGAAATTCAGGAAAGCCAATACACACTGTCACAACTGATGGACAATGGTCCACTGCTCTAATTACACATCGAAATTGTCGTGAAAAAGAATCAACACTCGTGATCAACATGTCATAATGCAACGCATAGACTCGGGAAATCGTCGTGCCAAAAGTTTGCACCAGGGTAGAGGGATGGCTGTTGAACGGACATTCTCCTCGATGTACACTCACGAACTGTCGAAATTAGAGCCACTCTTACCTTTCCTCATCCCTCCCCGTCTCTCCCTCTCACCACTGTAGGTCGGGATACAGCTTTTTCAAGTAGCTAGCTGCTACTGATTCCACTCGGCGCATGACCACAGCCTCCTGCTGATCTAGTGGTAGAGACTTTGAGTAGCGGAGCTTGTGGTTGAGTGGTCCAGGCAGCTTCTCTGCTCTAACACAAAAACCAATAACGCCCCCTGAACGACCTAGATAAATTTCGGGCATCCAAAGTGCAAATTGCTTGTTCGTCTAAAATATAGCGGTACCTTGGGTGGAACACAGTCCTGAAGATTTTATGTCATGGACAGTGCGGCTGGTTCCGGCGGTGGTTCGAGTCCTCCCTAGGGCATGGGTGTGGGCCTATGTCCTTAGGATAGTTTAGTTTAACTAGTGTGTAGTGTGTAACTGCGACCTTAGTAGTTGAGTCCTATAAGATTTCACACGCATTTGAACATTTTTTGCAGATTTTATAATGTATCCTCCGGTATGATTACGAGACATTTTTAGGTTTCCCTTCATGAAGCAGCATGCCATTACCAGGCTGCAGGCTACAATATACAACTACAGAATGGATCGTGTATTCACTGCTGTGCAAGAGTGTTTACGTGTATTAGACACTAACAGACAGTATTTACAATGTGCACCACTTTACTTTGTGTCAACTGCATCCACATGGCGTCAGTTAACATGTAAGTTACAGAACAGCTATTGTGTTGTGTTTAATAACGTTCTGCAGTCTGCGTATTTAGGTAATAACAATATAGAAACACTGACAGGTGTACCACTACGTCTCCAACATACTCAAGACTGGGAAAAACTTATCACACACGGGACCTGGCCCCCGCTCACAACCGCCTGCTGTTCTGCAATGGACAACATTTTTATTTAATGTCAACGCACCTCCTATTAGCGAGCATCTATTAAAAAAAAAAAAAAAAAAAAAAAGAAAACACTATCGGGATGATAACAAGTGTTCTCTTTCCACGAAAATATTCGCAGTCCATTTTCTTTTAGTTTTATAAGCAAAATCGGTATACTTTTTACCTTCAGTTGCAAGATAAAATTCGCATCTCTTCCTCCCTCCGCCTCCCGTCATTTTGCGGCGTCCAATGAAGTGAAAAAAAAAAACAAAAAAAAAACAAAAAACTGCAGCACTGCTGCCAATTACATATGATCAAACTGCACGGTTTGGATTGGTTTCTTTCAGTTTGATGGACAGAATTACACGGCTTGAGAGCGTCCCTCTCATTCACATCAGTGACTGTAAATAAATTGTCATACACATGTGTATTACAGACATTTCAGACACGTGAAACAACATTACCGAATACAGACTTTCATCCTGTTTCCTCACATTTAGAAAAAAACACAATCATTTTACGTTCGACAACGAGAATCTATAGCCTAGAGGATGTTGTTGTGTTGTGCACTATAGCAGGTTCCGTTTTACCAATGCGGTGCTATATTGCTCTGGCGTATAAGAAACAATTGGGGAGAGAGGGTGTCTGTGGTAGGGTGGTACTCGTGAGGGTCGGTCTCCCTCCCTGTCACGGACACCTTGCACACAAGACACCACTATGTGGGTATGAGTTATGTGGAATGTATGACCGAAACCACACGACCAGGCGTGCCATCGTATTGTATCTTTAGAGTATAAAAGAAGGCTTGACAGCCGCAATTGATCAGTCTTCTGTGGCAGTTGAGAATGTCAACATGGATTCCTCCAAAGTGCTAAACATCCCTCACCTATTAGGGAGGAAGACAAGACCAGCAGACGAACGCTATGGTTTGTGGTTATATAGCAGAATCTGGTTACTGACATTGGCAACATAAATTCCCCGGAAAATGGTGTATTAATTAGCGAGAAAAATGTAAATGTGCTAACACCTATTACAGAACCAATTTGCGATAACATTATGGTGGTTGAAATATATGACCAAGTGGACTGTCAAGAACAGTTAGGAAGAGGACAGTCTCTAAGGTTAAAGAACGAGACGCGTGGCTCATTTAACTACACTACTGGCTATTAAAATTGTTACACCACGAAGATGACGTGTTACAGACGCGATATTTAACCGACAGGAAGATATGCTGTGATATGCAAATGATTAGCTTTTCAGAGCATTCACACAAGGCTGGCGCCCGTGGAGACATGTACAACGTGCTGACGGCACCTTGAACAGTGGACGTTACATTTCAGATGTGTTACGACCCGTGGCTCCACCTTTCATTCGATCCCTGCGAAACCCTACGTTTCAGCAGGATAATGCACGGCCGCACGTTGCATGTCCTGTACGGGCCTTTCTGGATACAGAAAATATTCGATTGCTGCCCTGGCTAGCACATTCTCCAGATCTCTCACCTACTGAAAACGTCTGGTCAGTGTGGCCGAGCAACTGGCTCGTCGCAATACGCCAGTCACTACTCTCGATGAACTGTGGTATCGTGTTGAATCTGTATGGGCAGCTGTACCTGTACACGCCATCCAAGCTCTATTTGACTCAATGCCCAGGCGTATGAAGGCCATTATTTCGGCCAGAGGCGGTTGTTGTGGGTACTGATTTCTCAGGGTCTATGCACACAAATTGCGTGAAAATGTAATCACATGTCAGTTCTAGTATAATATATTTGTCCAATGCATACCCTTTTATCATCTGCATTTCTTCATGGTGTAGCAATTTTAATGGCCAGTAGTGTATTATCTATGTAGTAAATTATCGATAATCGTCACTGCAATACATGGTGTCAAGGTGAAGCTGCCTTTTCACCTACGTGGGAACGATAGTGTGACAGAAAGGGGGTTGCGAGAAAAAATCGGCAAGGACACATTGGAAATTATTTCGAGGAAATACAAAAATCCTGTGGTTGTGTCATATAAAGTGGAATTAGCATATCTTAAAATGGATTTTCGAATGGAATACTATCTGGGAGACTGAAACTGCTACGTGTAGACTACTATTACCTTTTGGATTTGGATATAACGCAAGACTTTGCGGGAATTTTTAATAAAATGGAGATGTGCGACTACTACTTAATATCAAACCACGACTTCTGCCTGGAAGGAGATCGCCAGGAAAACAGCACTGTGATTGTGGACAATGATAAGACAGTTGGAATAGACTCTCTAACATGGTTAAGCTCCATCTGTAGGGGAAAAATATTTAACAAATTTATACGTCAGATTATAAGTCTTGAAGATTTTATAATGTATCCTGAGGCATGATTACGAGAAACCTTTAGGTCTCCCTTCACGAAGCAGCGTGCCATTACCGGGCTGGAAGCTACAATATACAACTACAGAATGGATCGTGTATTCAATACTGCGCAAGTGTTTACGTGTGTTAGACACTAACAAACGGTATTTACAATGTGCTCCACTTAATTTTGTGTCAATTGCGTCCACGTGGTTTCAGTTAACAGAACAGCTAACAGAGCAGCTAGCGTGTTGTGTTTAATAACGTTCTGCAGTCTGCGTACTCAGATAATAAGAATACCCAAAAACTGACAGGTGTACCACTACGTCTTCAACATACTCAAGACTGGGAAAAACTCATCACCTATGTTCTGTCTGCATAAAGTTTTAATTATCTACCTATAAACTACGTGAAGATTCTTAAGAGATTCTTAACTTTAACACAATAAGAACGACGCAATTATTATACAAAAGCATTATGTTAAAGCAGGTGAAACATTTCTCTCTGTCTAGAACACTGTTTTCCACAATACTGTCCGATACAGATATTGCAGTATTATGGCTGGTTGACACACACAACCTTATAACACAAGTCCATACAAAAAGAATCAATGTGTTGAACAGACTTAAACCATTCCCCACTAAAGAAATTACACCTTTAAGCACAGTTAATGTGTTATGCATGTGGAAAACAAGGACATCGAAGAAGAGAAAATAAAACCGAAGTATGTGGAGAAGACAACTGCCATAAAGGAAGAATATAAGCTGCATATGGAAAAGGAAGAAGCTATTGCAGATGTGCAGGCCAGATTTACATACGGCATTGAACAAACTGTATGGACAAATCTGGCTACAACTGAGAAATACAAGGTAATAACATTTACTGTAAAGAGTAGTGATACGTGACCATATTTTGGGAGTACTGGCCGAAAACGGCGGGTTGGACTACGTTTAGTATGTTAAAATCTGTTTATCAAACCCATTACTCCTTGTATCTGCTCAAACACGATGGTTTAATTATACTGAAATGTGGTGGGCTTGACGTCATACACTTAGCAATAGGATAACCATTCACAGAGTTTAAAACTAACGGCATAACAATCGTTAATGGCACTTCGTTTGCAAAAGTTGGAAACTTAAAGTTCTACACCGAAATTCCACAAGGATGTGCAGCAGAAGAATTGGCAGCCCACACCCAGGAGTATGTGGAGTGTTAAAACAACAGTGCAGAAAATAAGAGGAAGAATTAAAATCCTCGAATGCCCTCATCCAGAAGAACTGCCATAACAAACAGCCATAAAAGATGCAGTTTACAGGAAAAAATTAGATACATACTGGAATTCAGGAACGTACCTTCTATGTATTTGTCTTATTAGAGGCTGGAGAAAGAAATACATGATTCAGATGTGGATTTAAGTTATAAGTTAAAAAATGAATTGAACGTTATTAAATCTAACAAAAATGAGGAATGAGTTGTTTTCTGTATATAAGTGTTTACACAAAAGTTAATAAAGATTTTGAGCTAGAATATTTGCGTATCTTATTCGCTAACCTAGTAAATATCATAATATATTTCTTATATAGGGTGTTACAAAAAGGTACGGCCAAACTTTTAAGAAACATTCCTCACACACAAATAAAGAAAAGATGTTATGTGGACATGTGTCCCGAAACGCTTAATTTCCATGTTAGAGCTCATTTTAGTTTCGTCCACCTACGCTCAATGTAGCACGTTATCATGATTTCATACGGGATACTCTACCTGTGCTGCTACAACATGTGCCTTTACAAGTACGACACAACATGTGGTTCAAGCACGATGGAGCTCCTGCACATTTCAGTCGAAGTGTTCGTACGCTTCTCGACAACAGATTCGGTGACCGATGGATTGGTAGAGGCGGACCAATTCCATGGCCTCCACGCTCTCCTGACCTCAACCCTCTTCACTTTCATTTATGGGGGCATTTGAAAGTTCTTGTCTACGCAACCCCGGTACCAAATGTAGAGACTCTTCGTGCTCGTATTGTGGACGGTTGTGATACAATACGCCATTCTCCAGGGCTGCATCAGCGCATCAGGGATTCCATGCGACGGAAGGTGGATGCATGTATCCTCGCTAACGGAGGACATTTTGAACATTTCCCGTAACAAAGTGTTTGATGTCACGCTGGTACGTTCTGTTGCTGTGTGTTTCCATTCCATGATTAATGTGATTTGAAGAGAAGTAATAAAATGAGCTCCAACATGGGAAGTAAGCGTTTCTGGACACATGTCCCCATAACATATTTTCTTTCTTTGTGTGTGAGGAATGTTACCTGAAAGTTTGGCGGTACCTTTTTGTAACACCCTGTATATTGTGCAATGAATCATGTGCATGTATTTTGAATGAGGAAAGTGGGTAGTCAGGTGACATTGAAAAGTAGTTGAAACTAGACAGCTGCAAGTATAGTAACCCCCTTTTCTCATCTGTATCTGAGGCAATGGATAGAAAAGTGTTGATGTCGATTCAACATCTGTTACAGATTTTGAATCACGACTGAAAACCAAAGTGTGTGGCAGTGTACAAAGCTGTAGTCTTACGCTACTTGGATGTGTTACAGCTGAAAAATACTGTATCAAACTGCTTGTGAAAAACAAAACAGGAACCCTCTCTTGTGACTGATTGTTGGTTATGGCCTTCCACCAGTACAGGTGACAAAACCTTATATAGGTCTTTGAAAGTTACTTACCACTCGCCATCTGCTCCAATGGAACAATACTTGTATATGTAATATGCTCGATGTAAACAAGCAGACAGTATTTGTGTTTCAATATATCGAAGGAGAGAGACGCAGAAAAGGTTCTTTTACAGACTTTTTTTTTTAAACAAGAGATGGAGCCCCTCCATGCCGACACTGGTATGATGGCCAACTCAAAAAAGGTCTACTGCCGTCTCAGCATACGGGTTAGTTTTCACTAAAGTGAGGTGTACAGGATGTGAGTACTGTGATGTACGCATACATCTGGTTAGGGTTAACTATTAATACGCACTCACCTCAGATAGTGGTCTAGGGGTAGCGTCTTTGATTCATAATCAAAACATCTTCAGTCCCGTGTTCGATCCCCGCCACTGCCTAAACTTTGATAAATAGTCAGCATTGGCGGCCGAAGACTTCCGGCATAAGAAGTCAGCCTCATTCTGCCAACGGTCTTGTCAAAGAGGGCGGAGGAGCGGATAGAGGTTCAGGGCACTTTCTTGTCCTAGGGGTGGGAAATTGCCCCTAAACGCGGAATAATCGGCAATGATGAACGACATGAGGATGCAGAAGGCAATGGAAACCACTGCATTAAAGACACGTAACGTGTATCCACAGGACATATGGCCTGTATTTGAAGAAGTGTCATGATGATCTCTCCATTGGCAAAAGATTCCGAAATAGTCCCCCATTCGGATCTCTGGGAGGGGACTGCCAAGGGGGAGGTTATCATGAGAAAAAGATTGAATAATCAACGAAAGGATAACGTTCTACGAGTCGGGGCGTGGAATGTCAGAAGCTTGAACGTGGTAGGGAAACTAGAAAATCTGAAAAGGGAAATGCAAAGGCTCAATCTAGAAATAGTAGGGGTCAGTGAAGTGAAGTGGAAGGAAGACAAGGATTTCTGGTCAGATGAGTATCGGGTAATATCAACAGCAGCAGAAAATGACATAACAGGTGTAGGATTCGTTATGAATAGGAAGGTAGTGCAGAGGGCGTGTTACTGTGAACAGTTCAATGACCGGGTTGTCCTAATCAGAATCGACAGCAGACCAACACCGACAACGATAGTTCATGGGTGACTGGAATGCAGTTGTAGGGGAAGGAGTAGAAGGAAAGGTTATAGGAGAATATGGGCTTGGGACAAGGAATCAAAGAGGAGAAAGACTGAGTTCTGTAACAAGTTACAGCTAGTAATAGCGAATACCCTGTTCAAGAACCACAAGAGGAGGAAGTATACTTGGAAAAGGCCGGGAGATACGGGAAGATTTCAATTAGATTACATCATGGTCAGACAGAGATTCCGAAATCAGATACTGGATTGTAAGGGGTACCCAGGAGCAGATATAGACTCAGATCACAATATAGTAGTGATGAAGAGTAGGCTGAAGTTCAAGACATTAGTCAGGAATAATCAATACGCAAGGAAGTGGGATATGGAAGTACTAAGGAATGACGAGATACGTTTGAAGTTCTCTAATGTTATAGATACAGCAATAAGGAATAGCGCAGTAGGCAGTACAGTTAAGAGGAATGGACATCTCTAAAAAGGGCCATCACAGAAGTTGGGAAGGAAAACATAGGTACAAAGAAGGTAGCTGCGAAGAAACCATGGGTAACAGAAGAAATACTTCAGTTCATTGATGAAAGGAGGAAGTTCAAACATGTTCCGGGAAAATCAGGAATACAGAAATACAAGTCGCTGAGGAATGAAATAAATAGGAAGTGCAGGGAAGCTAAGACGAAATGGCTGCAGGAAAAATGTGAAGACATCGAAAAAGATATGAATGTCGGAAGGACAGACTCAGCATACAGGAAAGTCAAAACAACCTTTGGTGACATTAAAAGCAACAGTGGTAACATTAAGAGTGCAACGGGAATTCCACTGTTAAATGCAGAGGAGAAAGCAGATAGGTGGAAAGAATACATTGAAAGCCTCTATGAGGGTGAAGATTTGTCTGATGTGATAGAAGAAGAAACAGGAGTCGATTTAGAAGAGATAGGGGATCCAGTATTAGAATCGGAATTTAAAAGAGCTTTGGAGGACTTACGGTCAAATAAGGCAGAAGGGATAGATAACATTCCATCAGAATTTCTAAAATCATTGGGGGAAGTGGCAACAAAACGACTATTCACGTTGGTGTGTAGAATATATGATATACCATCTGACTTTCGGAAAAGCATCATCCACACAATTCCGAAGACGGCAAGAGCTGACAAGTGCGACAATTATCGCACAATCAGCTTAACAGCTCATGCATCCAAGCTGCTTACAAGAATAATATACAGAAGAATGGAAAAGAAAATTGAGAATGCGCTAGGTGACGATCAGTTTGGCTTTAGGAAAAGTAAAGGGACGAGAGAGGCAATTCTGACGTTACGGCTAATAATGGAAGCAAGGCTAAAGAAAAATCAAGACACTTTCATAGGATTCGTCGACCTGGAAAAAGCGTTCGACAATATAAAATGGTGCAAGCTGTTCGAGATTCTGAAAAAAGTAGGGGTAAGCTATAGGGAGAGACGGGTCATATACAATATGTACAACAACCAAGAGGGAATAATAAGAGTGAACGATCGAGAACGAAGTGCTCGTATTAAGAAGGGTGTAAGACAAGGCTGTAGCCTTTCGCCCCTACTCTTCAATCTGCACATCGAGGAAGCAATGATGGAAATAAAAGAAAGGTTCAGGAGTGGAGTTAAAATACAAGGTGAAAGGATATCAATGATACGATTCGCTGATGACATTGCTATCCTGAGTGAAAGTGAAGAAGAATTAAATGATCTGCTGAACGGAATGAACAGTCTAATGAGTACACAGTATGGTTTGAGAGTAAATCGGAGAAAGACGAAGGTAATGAGAAGTAGTAGAAATGAGAACAGCGAGAAACTTAACATCAGTATTGATGGTCACGAAGTCAATGAAGTTAAGGAATTCTGCTACCTAGGCAGTAAAATAACCAATGACGGACGGAGCAAGGAGGACATCAAAAGCAGACTCGCTATGACAAAAAAGGCATTTCTGGCCAAGAGAAGTCTACTAATATCAAATATCGGCCTTAATTTGAGGAAGAAATTTCTGAGCATGTACGTCTGGATTACAGCATTGTATGGTAGTGAAACATGGACTGTGGGAAAACCGGAACAGAAGAGAATCGAAGCATTTGAGATGTGGTGCTATAGACGAATGTTGAAAATTAGGTGGACTGATAAGGTAAGGAATGATGAGGTTCTACGCAGAATCTGAGAGGAAAGGAATATGTGGAAAACACTGATAAGGAGAAGGGACAGGATGATAGGACATCTGCTAAGACATGAGGGAATGACTTCCATGGTACTAGAGCGAGCTGTAGAGGGCAAAAACTGTAGAGGAAGACAGAGATTGAAATACGTCAAGCAAACAATTGAGGACGTAGGATGCAAGTGTTACTCTGAGATGAAGAGGTTAGCACAGGAAAGGAATTCGTGGCGGGCCGCATCAAACCAGTCAGTAGACTGATGACCAAAAAAAAAAAAATAATCTCAGATAGACTGGGTCGAAAGTCGAACGAAGGGTAGCGGTTTGACGGGCAGAGGCAAGGGCCAAGGGAGATAAACCCCTGTGATAGTTAGGTCGGGTGGTAAGAACAGTAGCGGATGTCTTGCTGCCTGCGACAGGTATGCAAGGGTAGGCTTTGTTAGTAGTGGGTATCATGTATGTCAATACCTTTGAAGTTGTGCGGTGCTGTTACTCGGCGGCTGCTGCTGGGTGTCGGTGTTGATCTCTCGGTCAGCGTCAGCAAACTTGTAACAGTTAGGTTCATCATCGTTTTGTGTCCGATAGGTCAAATATCAGATGCACAGTGCAGGGTGATGTTGGCGATTTGTTTGTGCGTCAGTGGGAGAGCTCGTCGGTATCCCTGCTGCAGCCTGTTGGTCGGCTTTAATAGCAGCTGTCATATCCAGTCAATGTTGCTGATATGCAGCGTCTTGCCAACGTTTGTCGCTTGTTGGTGTTTGTTAGCTTGCCACAGGTGGTTATGCCCTAGCTAGTAGTGTCTTTGGCCACTTATGCTTCCACCTACGGTGGTGATCATAAGTTTCGCACAGTAAGGATGAAAGGATTGTTAGTGTGTCTCGAGTTCTGTATAGTCGGGTGGCTGTTTTTTGAATACTTCCTTGAGGGTTTCAAGCGGTATTCATTGTGAAAATCAACGGTGCGTGTGTAGCGTGGAGCATTGCTAACGATTCGTAGCACTTTGATCTGTATGAACTGCAGGCGGCTCAGTCGTGTAGGAGCTGCGTATCCCCAGACGGGAGCTGCGTACGTCATCAGAGTTCTCATCAGTGTCATGTATATGGACCTCGACACCCTCCTATTCAGTGTGCTTTCGCTGTTGAGCATTGGGTAGAGCTGTTTGAGCCTCGCGTGCGCTCTGTTGGCAACGTATTCGATGTGGTCCCCCCCATGTAAGTTTCCGCTCCAGCCAGACACTGAGATATCCGACTTTCTCTCGGAAACGTATTGGGCAGGTATGTAGCGTTATCTGTGTACTGTGTTAATGTTTGCGCAGTAGTTTCGGTCTGCGTGTAAACAGAACTGCTTCGCACTTGTCGACGTTTACTTTAATACGCCATCGTTCCAACAATGCTTGGCAGTTCCGAGTACCGTTTTTATTCGTGAATTAAAGTTCGACGGTTTCCAATCTTGTGCAAGGATGGCTGTGTCATCTGCGTAGATGGCTAACGTCGTGTTTTGTGTTGCTGGGAAGTAAATGTACAGGTTGAACAAGATGGGCCCTAGGATGCTTCCCTGATAACTCCAGCTTGGATACCATGTTGTGTTGATTGTTTGCCCTGCACGTCAGTGTTGAAACATCTGTTCGTGAGATATGAATGCATGAGACGTACGAGTCCGTACGGGAAACCAGCTTCGCTTCTATTACACGGAGTGGTATGACTAGTTACAGTGGTGATGCAGCTAGTTCGTAGTTTTTTGCCTATTCTGGATGTTACAAAATAATGATGATGTGTGCTCTTGAGCATTCTCAATTTTATAGATGGTGATCTGTGTAGTGTTGATTAATTGATCGATTAAATTAATTTGTATATCAATTTGATATCGAAATTGCGCTTGTATCGCTCTTATCTAATTACCAATAGCAAACAAGGGCTCGATTAATAGGTGAACAAACGAAAAACAAAGTCTCTTTTCTTGGGTCAGAGTCAACACTATGTAATACATGTCAAACGTCTTTATCTGCCTCGCTTTAAGTAAGGTTTCTTGTCCATTCATCTTATTACAGGCTCACACAATTGTGGCTGAAGATACACTTATACAATGTACCTAGTAATTGTCTATAATGATTCAAAATTGCGTTCAAAGGCTGTTCAGCATATTACAAGAATCATGTGGCGAGTGTCTACTGTCGTATTAGCATTTAATTCTGAAAATATGTAATTTGGAATTGGATTTAAAATGGATAAGCGTAGAACAACGAGCAGCATCGCCAACTGGTGGTCCAAAGAAACTGCAGGTGTCGAGCCAACGCAGGGAGCTGCGGTCTCGCTGCCCGGCATCCACAACGTCACCGCGCTCCTGTCCAACACGAGAAGGACTGAAATCTTCAGAGCTAAGAAGAAACTCGCAAAAGCGGGTCTGACACGAAGCAAGGATCTCATCTCTGAACAACTGACGATTTTGAACATTGCTATCTCGAGATTTGGGCACAAAACGTGTCAATGAACGATGCCAGGATAATGTTGTTGTTGTGGTCTTCAGTCATGAGACTGATTTGTTGCAGCTCTCCATGCTACTCTATCCTGTGCAAGCTTCTTCATCTCCCAGTACCTACTGCGACCTACATCTATCTGAATCTGCTTAGTGTGCTCGTCTCTTGGTCTCTACGATTTTTACCCTCCACGCTGCCCTCCAATACTAAATTGGTGATCCCTTGATGTCTCAGAATATGTCCTACCATCCGATCCCTTCTTCTAGTCAAGTTGTGCCACAAACTTCTCCCCAATCCTATTCAATACCTCCTCATTGGTTATGTGATCTACTCATCTAATCTTCAGCATTCTTCTGTAGCACCACGTTTCGAAAGCTTCTATTCTCTTCTAGTCTAAGCTATTTATCATCCACGTTTCACTTCCATACATGGCTACATTCCATACAAATACTTTCAGAAAAGACTTCTTGACACTTAAAGCTATACTCAACGTTAATAAATTTCTCTTCTTCAGAAACGATTTCGTGGCCATTGCCAGTCTACATTTTATATCCTCTCTACTTCGACCATCATCAGTTATTTTGCTCCACAAATAGCAAAACTCCTTTACTACCTTTTGTCTCATTTCCTAATCTAATTCCCGCAGCATCATCCGATTTAATTCGACTACATTCCATTATCGTCGTTTTGCTTCTGTTGATGTTCATCTTATATCCTCCTTTCAAGACACTATCCATTCCATTCAACTGCTCTTCCAAGTCCTTTGCTGTCTATGACAGAATTACAATGTCATTGGCGAACCTCAAAGTTTTTATTTCTTCTCCATGGATTTTAATAACTACCCCGAATTTTTCTTTTGTTTCCTTTACTACTTGCTCAATATTCAGATTCAATAACAACGGGGAGAGGCTACAACCCTGTCTCACTCCCTTCCCAACCACTGCTTCCCTTTCGTGCCCCTCGACTCTTATAACTGCCATCTGGTTTCTGTACAAATTGTAAATAGCCTTTCGCTCCCTGTATCTTACCCCTGCCACCTTCATAATTTGAAAGAGCGTATTCCAGTCAACATTGTCAAAAGCTTTCTCTAAGTCTTCAAATGCTAGAAACGTAGGTTTGCCTTTCCTTAATCTTTCTTCTAAGATAAGTCGTAAGGTCAGTATTGCCTCACGTGTTCCCATATTTCTACGGAATCCAAACTGATCTTCCCCGAGATCAGCTTCTACTAGTTTTTCCATTCGTCTGTAAAGAATTCGCGTTAGTATTTTGCAGCTGTGACTTATTAAATTCATAGTTCGGTAATTTTCACATTGTCAACACCTGCTTTATTTGGGATTGAAATTATTATATTCTTCTTGAAGTCTGAGGGTATTTCGCCTGTCTCATACATCTTGCTCACCAGACGGTAGAGTTTTGTTAGGACCTGCTCTCCCAAGGCTGTCAGTAATTCTAACGGAATGTTGTTTACTGCCGGGACCTTGTTTTGACTCAGGCCTTTCAGTGCTCTGTCAAATTCTTCACGCAGTATCATATCTCCCGTTTCATCTTCACCTACATCCTCTTCCATTTCCATAATATTGTCCTCAAGTAGATCGCCCTTGTATAGACCTTCTATATACTCCTTCCACCTTTCTGCTTTCCCTTCTTTGCTTAGAACTGGATTTCCATTTGAGCTCTTGATATTCATACAAGTTATTCTCTTTTCAGCAAAGGTCTCTTTAATTTTCCTGTAGGCAGTATCTATCTTACCCCTAGTGAGATAAGCCTCTACATCCTTGCATTTATCCTCTAGCCATCCCTGCTTAGCCAGGATAATAATGGAGACAGAAAATGGGAAGATCAGTCTCCATTTGAGATTAACTGTAACGTCTGTGCTTTATGCACTAAAATCACGTTAGCTCTTTCTGCATCTCGTTTGTGTGTTTACTTCTGTGTCTTTATTTCGTAAATGAACAGCGTATTTAGCAATACATTTCCTGTTATTATTTGTTCGTTTAGGTTTACTTTTAGTACTAATTATAAATGTTCTGTTCAGTTTTCCTACCTCCAACACCAACGTACATCTATCTACATCTACATGGATACTCTGCAAATCACATTTAAGTGCCTGTCAGAGGGTTCGTCGAACCACTTTCACATTCCTCTATTATTCCAATCTCGTATAGTGCGCGGAAAGAATGAACACCTATATCTTTCCGTACGAGCTCTGATTTCCCTGATTTTATCGTGGTGATCGTTCCGCCCTATGTAGGTTTGTGTCAACAAAATATTTTCGCATTCGGAGGAGAAAGTTGGTGATTGGAATTTCGTGAGAAGATTCTGTCGCAACTAAAAACGCCTTTCTTTTAACGATTTCGAGCCCCAATCCTGTATCATTTCAGTGACACTCTCCCCCATATTTCGCGATAATACAAAACGTACTGCCTTCCTTTAAACTTTTTGGATGTACTCCTTCAGTCCTGCCTGGTAAGGACCCCACACCGCGCAGCAGTATTCTAAAAGAGGACGGACAAGCGTAGTGTAGGCAGTCTCCTTAGCAGGTCTGTTACATTTTCTAAGTGTCCTGCCAGTAAAATGCAGCCTTTGGTTAGCCTTTCCCACGACATTTTCTATGTGTTCTTTCTATTTTAAGTTGTTCGTAATTGTAATACCTAGGTATTTAGTTGAATTTACGGCTTTTAGATTAGACTGATTTATCGTGTAACCGAAGTTTAACGAGTTCCTTTTAGTACTCATGTGGATGACCTCACACTTTTCGTTAGTTAGGGTCAACTTCCACCGTTCGCACCATTCAGATATTTTTTCTAAACCGTTTTGCAATTTGTTTTGATCTTCTGATGACGTTATTAGTTCGTAGTTCGTTACTTCACTATTACTCCATTATTCTGACTGGGCTCTGATTCAGACGGTTAATTTACTGTCTTACTTTCACTTTCATTTAGCAATTGTTATGTCATTCGTGATTAGAGCCATTAATAATACAAAAAAATGGTTCAAATGGCTGTGAGCACTATGGGACTTAACATCTATGGTCATAAGGCCCCTAGAACTTAGAACTACTTAAACCTAACTAACCTAACGACATCACATAACACCCAGTCATCACGAGGCAGAGAAAATTCCTGACCCCGCCGGGAATCGAACCCGGGAGCCCGGGCGCGGGAAGCGAGAACGCTACCGCACGACCACGAGCTGCGGACCCATTAATAATACACTTTGTTTTTATTCCGTTGCTTCCAGCACTTGCATGCAGATTACTGTAGTTGCCTTTACCGAGTTTCTGTTCCTCAAGCTGTCAGAGCCTGCTAGCCTTGGCCACAAAACTTCCGTTCTCCCTGAAGACATCTGCCACTTTCACTTCCGGAAACCCGCGTCCCCCTACCCAAGAGTGCCCCAATGTGCATTGTTTCCCCACTTTCGCTACCCCACGCTCACTGATGTCCATCAGCGACATCCTCGCGATCTTTGCACCCGAACACGCGGATATGCGGAACTCCAAAGTGCACACACAAATGTCCAGCCTCTGCCATCTCATCTCGACGAGTTCCATCATATTTTTCAAGACACAGACATCGATGTAATACTTTCATCACAGATCTGGCTCAGGCCAAGTATTCCCATAGGTTCGGCAAATCGAGATAGCTACACTCTGATTTTTCGTCTACTGTGCTACACACATGCAACAGTAATGAATGTAAACAAGTGCACTATGTGTTCACGGATGTCATTTCCCTAACAGAATGTGCCTGCTATATGTCCTCAACAAACTTCCTAAACTAGTATGGTTTGGCTGCTGTGAAACTGCTCTTTGAAGCATATAATTATAGCTGATGACACTGTCATCAATTTTCTACATAGTAGTCCTTCCAGTATGAAATTTTAGCTGGTGTCTTCTTCTTCAAACCTGTTGCTGCTTACTTGCTCTTATCCATCATGCGGACAGTAGTCACACTTCCAGGGATATATTTGCAGCGAAATCCCCAAACAGAGTAATTTGGATCTCTTAAATATCTGCACCTGGGTTGTCTATCCGTAACAATTTTCATGACGTACTCGCTAGAATGGACCAGGCAGCTGACTACGCAACGAAACTTCAAACGCACTATTTTACCTGAAGTTGCCACTGAGGTGGAGTAAATAGTTTGGGGACGTCTTCCATTCACTTCTTGGGCATAAAAGATAAACTTCCTGGATTTGCTATTTACTCAACTATAAGACAAATATGCTCCTCTAAAGACGGAAAAAGTAACAAGAAAACCTTTACCTTGGCTAACTGAAGAAATGAAACAGATAATGAATCTCAGAGACGCTGCACGTCAAGGATACAAACTATGCCTCATGCCTGAAAATAACGTTCTTTACAAGGAGTCGAGCTGTGAAAAATGCAAAACTTTGGCGAGCCCATACATTACAGAAATAGACTACCTGTCCTACACAAAAACTTTTATCGTCTTCGTATAGGTAAAGGAAAATCTACGGCTGATTCCCTAATCCCAGCTGAAGAATGGAACCAGTACTTCATAGTACAGTCACAATTGAACCACAAACGAAACAGAGACTCATTGATTACTTCATGGAGATAAACGATTGTAGCCACGAAAAATTCTATCTGAAGTATGTTACTCGCAAACCTTCAAAAAATCCATCATATATATCAGATCAGCATCTACTGGACATAATGGCATCACAGTCCAAATGATGAAGCTTAATGTTGACCCACTACTACTCACTATAACAGATATTTTCAACCATTCCTTAACCACAAGTGTTTTCCCTGAGGCCTGAAAACAGCCACTACTTAAAAGGGCGTTGCTTCAGCACCCCCTGATTAACGCAGTGTCTAAAGCCATAGGGTATTATATATTCCACGACCAGCTAACAAAGTACATAAATGCGAACAATGAATACCAATCAGATTTCCGTAAACATCGCAGCACAACGTTAATAAAGGTGGCCTGAAGCTTGCTGTAGATGCACAACAGGCAACTATCATGTGCTTCTTAGAGTTCAGCAAAGGCTTTGACACTACTCACACAGCCATTTTACTTGTCAAACTTCGCAGCCTAAATTTCTCGCCAAGTTCTATCTAAGTGCAACGCTTATACTTCCAATTATTGGTTGCAGCTGTGTTAGCCTGCAAGGCCTTTCTCAGGAAAACCCACAGCGCATGGAGCAGGTCATGAATGCCTGTGTTTGGTATATCTGCGGTATTTCACTCTTCGATAATATTTCACCATCATACGCACAGTTATCCTAGCTGTATGCAGAAAAGCCCAGAGGTTTCCCTACTCTCTGCTTTCTCCACTGTCTTATCAGCGTACACTGTCGCCCATATCTCCCCACGATCTGAACGGTCTTGTCTGTACAACATGCCAAAGACACCTGTTCCCATCAGAGCAAAAACCTTTCCGTTCCACTTCATCATTCAGCAACTTTCTCGAAGTCCTTCTCAACAGCAGGAACCCGACCCTGGAATAATTTGAATAATCTCTCCAGTTCCAGAACACAGTTGATGAAATATCTACTAAAGCAACAATGAGGATTACCATTGCCCCTGTAAGCACTCATTACTCTTGTACGTCTTTCTTTCCAACCAGATCTTTCTCTTTTTCCACTGTTCTTAGCTAGTGCAGTCTCCTTAAATTTCCTTTCATCGAGAACTCGCTACATCAGAAAACACCTATCCTGTACACCTATAAAATCTTTTTATATCTGACACTATTATATTTTATTATTGGCGTTATTATTATGATTATTTTCGATTATTCCCATTTAAAGAGAGCGTTTGAACTTGAATTCCTTTATGATGATAGTTTATGTTTTTTCTGAGCCCAAATTTTCTTCATGTGTTCACTGTGTTGTTTCTTTCGCTCCGCTGTCCATTTGCAACCTGGTCTCTTCTGTGTTGTGGTGTCAAATTTATGTTTTTTGATGATGTTCCTGAGTTCAGTTCTATTTTCTGCATCGTTTACTGTTGTGTGTCCTTGTCTGAGGTCCTCTTCAACTTCTTTTATCCATTTTGTTTTTCCACTGCCTGAGTTGATGACTTTAGGAATTCGCTTTGAAATTCCGTTTTCATTCATCCTGTGGATATGTCCGTAGAACTGCATTCTTCTTTTCCTTATTATATCCGTAATCTTATCTGTGTATTTATATAATTCTGATGTTGGTCTCTTCTTCCAGATTCCTTGCTCTTGTATCGGGCCAAAAATTTTCCTGAGAATTTTCCTTTCTTGTTTCTCTATTTCTTTAATTTTAGTTTGCCCACCTATTTGTGTTGTTTCAGATGCATACAGTGCCTCCGGAAGTACGACAGTGTTGTAGTGCCTCAATTTTGCGTTAATGGATATGGACGTTTTGTTCTAATAGTTCCACGTGAGTTTGTATGCTTTCTGTAGTTTTTTTATTCTTTCCTCATTGGCCTTTAGGTTGATCCCTGATGGCTTGATGATTTCTCCCAGGTACTTAAAATGTGGTACTTGTACGATTTTCCCATGGGTTGTCACAATAGGCAATTTGTCTTGTGACACTCTTTCTCTGTACTGGGTTTTCTCATACGAGATTTGCAGGCCAGTTCTTTGTGCAATTTCGTGTAACTTCTCTATGGCGTTAGTAGCCTCTTTTCTATTACTTGTGAGGATTGCAAGGTCATCTGCAAAAGCTAAACACTTCACATTGAATCTATTATCTTTTCTAATGCCAATTTGGATTCCTTTGTCTTATTTTTCCCATGTCCTGATAATTTTTTCAAGAATGATATTAAAGAGTAATGGTGAAAGTCCGTCACCCTGTCGCACTCCAGTTTGGATTTAAAATGGTTCAGAGATATCCCCCATAAATTTAACCTTGGAGACTGTGTCAGTTAATGTTTGCCGAATGATTGCTCTTGTCTTTCTGTCAATGCTGAATTCTTCCAGGGTGTTGCAGAGCGCTACTCTGTCTATTGAGTCGTAGGCCTTTTTAAAATCTACAAAAGTGACGACTGTGTTTGGGGTGTTTCTCATCTGGAGAATCATTTTCAGATTCCAGATCACCTCTATGCATGATCGTCCCTTGCTAAAACCAGCCTGGTATTCTCCTATTTGTGGGTCAGCTTGTTCTTCTAATCTATTCATGAGAACTTTTGATAGGATTTTATATGTGACCGTCACGAGTGAGATACACCTATAATTATTTGGTTCAGTTTTGTCCCCTTTTTTGTGGAGTGGATGGATGGGTGCGCATTTCCATTCAGAAGGGATCTGTTATGTTTCCCAAATGTTTAATATGATTTTGTGGATTTTTTCCTGTTAATCTTTCATCATTAGTTTCCATAGTTCTGGAATAATTCCATCTTCTCCTGGGGCTATATAGTTTTTCAGTGTCTTGATAATTTCTACTATTTCGTTGATGGTTGGTGGTTTAGCGTCGGGATTTGGTGTAGACGTCTGTTAGTGAATATCCTCTGTAGGTCTTTCACAGTTGAGAAGTTTGTTGAAATAGTCTGCGAGGATTTGGCAGTTATTCTTCGTGTTATTTTCTAGTGAACCATCCGGTTTCTTGAAGCAAAGATTGGGTGGGTAGTATCCAGCAATATGTTCTTTAAACGTCTTATAAAAATTCCTGGCGTCGTTCTTCTTAAAGTCTTGTTCTATCTCATCTAGTCGCCGTTTGTCATAATTTCTTTTTCCCCTTCGAATGGTTTTCGATGTTTGTTTTCGGATTACTAGAAATTGTTGCCATTTTTCTGATTTTTTGTGACTATTGAAGTTTTTACAGGCGTTGGTCCTTTCTTCTATTGCTTGGTCACATATTATATTCCACCACCTATGTTTTCTCCTTCTCGGGGATTGACCCAATTTCATCGTGGATTTGAGGACGTCCACAAGCTCTGTCCAGTTTGTGGGGTTGTCTGACTAATTTCCTGTAAGATGTTTTCCTTGTGGAGTTTTATATATTCGGGGTCTGGTCTCAGCACTTCGTTTAGTATTGGCTTTTTCTATTGGGTTGTAATCTGGTCTTTATCTGTAGAAGATGGTTTTGGCTTTTTTCTATTGGGTTGTAATCTGGTCTTTATCTGTAGAAGATGGTGGTCTGATTAAAAAAATCCTCTTCTCGTTTTCACATTCAGAATTTCTGCTGTGTTACTCTTGGAGATGGCCACATGGTCTATCTGGAATTCACCCAGCATTGTGTTGGGCGACTTCCATGTATACAGTTTCTTGTTGAGTTTTTTGAATTGTGTTGACATTATTATGAAGCAGAAATTTTCGCAAAAGCTTATCAATCTTTCCCCGTTCTTGTTAGTTCTTTTGTGAGCTGTATGGATTACGGTGATTTTCTTTTATTTTTTCTCTTTGCCTAATTGTGCGTTAAAGTCGCCTAACAAGATTATTACATGGTGTTTGGCAATTTTGTTTGTCGTCTCTTCAAGGTCATTCAAGAAGTCATCCATTTTCTGGGGGTTCTTCTTGTTATAGTTATTTGTGGGTGCGTGTGCGTTGATCAAGGTATATGCTTTGTTGGCCGATTTGACGGAGAGCGTTGATATACGTTCTGAGGCAGACTGGAAGTCAATGACAGAGTCGCTGATAGATTTGTGGACTACAAATGCTGTACCAAACTGTTTGAGTCCTTTCTCATTAGTTTTAACTGCTGGTTTTCCTTTGTAGATCCTGTAGTTGTCTGTGTCAAAATGGGTTTCGTCCGTAAATCGTGTTTCCTGGATTGAAACGATTTTGATCTGGAATTTTTGCAGCACAAGTTGTTTGATCTTGCCCAGTTTGAAGAGAGTATTAGTACTAAGTGTACCGATGAAGTGTCTTTGTTTTGTGTGTAATAATTTGGATGTCGTCTGGTTCTCAACCTTAGGCGTAACATGATGCTCCTGGTCCCCGGGAATCCGATGACCAGGTAAGGCCAGCCTTGCGACTTGTGCCCGGGGTAGTGGAATGGTTCAAATGGCTCTGAGCACTATGCGACTTAACATCTCAGGTCCTCAGTCGCCTAGAACTTAGAACTAATTAAACCTAACTAACCTAAGGACATCACACACATCCATGCCCGAGGCAGGATTCGAACCTGCGACCGTAGCGGTCACTCGGTTCCAGACTATAGCGCCTAGAACCGCACGGCCACCCCGGCGGGCCGGCGTAGTGGATTCATTCCTTGTGTTATCATCATGTTTGGTTTTCAAGTTGAAAACCAACTTGGTGGTGGTCCTTCCGAGGAAAGATCACGAGGAATACAACTTGATTGTTGAGATCGAGAAGGTTGCTGCAGCCGCACCATCTAGGCGAACAGACGCTGACCCCTAACCGCTGGATACCAGGCAGACGTTAGTGGATTTCGGTTGATAGTTTTGGTCCAGATCGGGTATTTTATTTCCCCGGTATCCTCCATATCTGGAGAGCATTCCCCTATCCGCCACCTGGGGAGGAGCCCGATGGGAGACTATGAACTCCACACGGGATTGGCGTTATTATTATTATTATTGTTATTATTATCACTATTTGTGGCAGCAGCAGCAGTATTTTAAGTATTGCCATTATTAATGTTGTTAGTTCGTATTCAGTATTATTTACTTACATTGCCACCTCATACACTCAATTCATTTTAATACAATTTTTCGTATTAAAATTGTTATTTCTTAGGAAACTGTGACATAAAAATACACTGTGTGTGTGTGAAACACTGGTCTGGTGTAAGAGAGGGTCTGATGGGCCTAGTCACATCAGGTTAAACAAATAAATAAAAAAATATCACCTACAAAATGTGAATATTAATTACTTGTTGTGTATGTGGTGACCCCAGGTGTGATCGATTCCAAACTACAGAGATATTTGTAAAAATCAGTATGCTTGCACGTATCATCCTTACATGTAGTTGGTACAATGCAAAGTATAAAATATTAATTAAAATATAATAACATAAAATAATATAGTAATATAAATATAATATAAATGCAATAATATAAAATAATAAAATAATTAAAATATTTATGTATTACTATACGTTTTGAAATACAGAACCAGTTAACTGGACTCTAAATCAATCCCTACATATACATCAAATTTTTGGACGTACTAAATTGCTTTGTTTATGAAAACATGGTGACGGTACCCGATCTCGTTTGACAGTGACAGTGAAACACACAAATAAACCACTGTGTAATCGTGGAATTCTTAATAATAAACATGAGTAAACTTATTACATCTAGGATCCAGTGACAAGACATGAGACACCAAAATAAACGGAATAAAAGAGTGCAAGACAATAAACACTCAGAAAGACATTGCTATCAATATAAATGATGACAAAATACACAAAACTGAGATCGAGCCTGTATTGTTTTGGAACTTCACGCATGCATTGGGGTTCACTTTGCCACACGAGTTTAGGTGGTGTTCACTGAGGCAAAATGTAAAGTGAGGCGGGGGGAGGGAAGGGGGGCAAATGCACGCAGTTTAGTTTGATGCATTTCCATCTGGTTGTCGGTCACATCGTAGTTGTGTCACACCTAGCAGATAGACAGACAATATTATGGACGAGAATGAGATTTTCACTCTGCAGTGGAGTGTGCGCTGATATGAAACTTCCTGGCAGATTAAAACTGTCTGCTGGACCGAGACTCGAACTCGGTACCTTTGTCTTTCGCGGGCAAGTGCTCTACCAACTTTTTTTATTTTTTAATCTCATTTTGTTCGTTGTTTCTGCACGGTGTGGACGTCGTAAGACATCCGTTTGAGTTCGTTGTTGATCGATTAACTCAGTGTTTTTTATTTCAGAGGGCAGCTAACCCTCTGACCGAACACGCTGAGCTATCGTGCCGGCGACCATCTGAGCTACCCAAGCACGCCCCGTCCTCACAGCTTTACTTCTGCCAGTATCTCGTCTTCTACCTTCCAAACTTTACAGAAGCTCTCCTGCGAACCTTGCAGAATTAGCACTCTCACTCTGGAAACATCCCCCAGGCTGTGGCTAAGCCATGTCTCCGCAATATCCTTTCTTTCAGGAGTGCTAGTTCTGCTAGGTTCGCAGGAGAGCTTCTTTAAATTTTGGACGGTAGGAGACGAGATACTTGCAGAAGTAAAGCTGTGAAGACGGGGCGTGAGTCGTTCTTGGGTAGCTCAGTTGGTAGAGCACTTGCCCGAGAAAGACAAAGGTCCCGAGTTCGAGTCTCGGTCCGGCACACAGTTTTAATCTGCCAGGAAGTTTCAATACAGTGGACAGCTCGTGTGCCTCCTTGCAGTCTTCCTAGGTATATTCCATATAGGAGTGACAGTGACGCTGGGTGTGACATCAGCTCGCTCAGTGATTACGTGGCTAGCCTTCTCCCATCATGATAGCCCTTAGCCACAGATGTGTTCCAGGAATAAGCAGCTGATAGTGTCGCGAATGTTCATGGCAATGGGACTGGTGCTGGTTGTATAGTTGTCAGTCCAGCTGTACCACGACAGTGTGGTGCTAACCTGCTCACAAGAGCCGCACAGAAATTAGCTGTGGAGTACCTCGATCAGTCATTCCCCTCTATCCGAGGGTTCAGTTGGAAAGGGTGTACTGGTTTATGGCGAGTGTGACGGTAGACAGAATCAGGAAGTTCTCCCTGAGGGAAAAGAAATTGAAACTGATAATGGTTGAAAGGTCCAGTACTGTAGTGTGGTAGAATCCGGCTAATGGATCCTGGGCTCCAGCAGGAGGGAAGGCCAGTTCATGATTACGCATCCTGTCACGAATTCTCTGAGGTACAATGTTCGTTCGTTGTGGTGTAGTGCCGTCATTACCAGTTCTGAGGGCCCTCATAATGCTCGGGAAGCCCTTGTTGAGACTGGGTGATCTGTCATTATAGACAGCTGTTCACCTTGGTCACCAGAAGCAAGTCACCTGTGGTCAACTGCCCACCATCTCCTGGGATCTCCACGCTGTGGCTCCGAATCCGTCGTGTGCTATTCATGTGAATACCCTGGCGAAAGTTGCCTGCCGCTGTGGCCTGACCGACCTTGACTGCAGCCACCATTAACTGGGGTGGCCATGTTGCCCGCTACATGCAGTCGGACCACGGCGAGTGTGCACTTCCCTCTGGGTGGGAGCCGTGCTGCTCGGCACCTCCGTTAGCACACCGCATGCCGCCGTCATCCTGTATCCACTCCTCGCGATTCTGTGCAGTCTTTAGCACCAGACTCGGTACATGATTCTTTTATAGTCTGAAGTACATTCTGACGAATATCTCCATGAAAATCTTTGTACAGAAATGGAGTGACTCTAACACTAAACCCAACACAATAATGACCGCAAATAAAGGTCCAGGTAAAAAACGAAGTATGAATTGACGAACGTTAAAATCTTCACAACATCAAATTTTATGTGGTGTACAGTAACGTTTTTCCATCATTGTTTCTTATTGTGAATGGCTGAAGAAGTCGCTGATCGAAAAAGGATATTATATTTATAAGCAGGATATTATATTTATAAGCATTTAGTAAATTAGTACATTTCCCTCTCCCTTCATGCAATGCCTTATGTGTATCATGCGTAGTTAATTTGCTTGTGCAGTAAATCTAATTATTCCTGCACATCATGCAAATAAACTGTAACTCATAATTAGTATTCAAACAAAACCAAGATACTTGTACGCAGTCTGCAGTTTCCACTGTTGGATGGCACGATATTTTTCTGTTTCATGTTATTGTTTAACTTTCTTTCGCACCAATTTCCTTCATTATGTTTATATGCTCCAATACTCTCTTGTAAATAAAAAGTTTCACAACACAGGCCAAGATCCTACCTCAGATTGTCCATAGATCAAATTACATTTCCCATTCCCTTTGTTCAATGTCTTATGTGTATCATGCTTAGTCAATTTGCTTGTGCCGTAAATCTAATTATTCCTGCAAATCATGCAAATAAACTATAAGTCACAGTTAATTTTCCAACAAAACCAAGATACTTGTATGCAGTCTGTAGTTTCCACTGTTGGATGGCACAATATTTTTGTATTTCATGTTGTTGTTTAACTTCCTTTTCAGACATTTCCTGCATTATATTTATGTGCTCCAAAACTCTCTTCTAGATAAAAATTTTTACAACGCAGGACAAGGTCCTACCTCAGTTTACCCACAGATCGAATTATCTCTCAATAAAAATTACTGCAGTAATCTGAACAGAGATGCTCACCATGTTACCTTAAGCTCCATATGAAAGTAAATACCTGTATTTCTATAACTATGTGTTACTATTCCTTTTACCTTTATATACCATTTACAGCACTCTCTATAATCTGTCCATCATTCTTATTGGTCTTCCTTTCATTTATCATGCTTCTTCTCTCCTGTCTCCTAAACAATCAATCAAATTTACAAAACTAACTCTATATGCCATATTTCATCATATGTTGTTTCTGCAGATCATATTGTTGCAGACTGGTGAACATATGAATATCCTGCAGTGCAACTTATATTCCCATAGTCATGGCTCATACTGTCATACTTCACTTCGCAAACAACCTTGTTTTCCGCCGCAAAACACACTACTCACGCGCCTATCAAAATACAACAGACAACCATTCATCTGGAACCAACATCTTGTTCAGATGTTCTCTGAGTTCAAGCGACTATAAATATCTAAAACCCAACAAATTCACGTCCACTTGAACCACTGGCGAGAACATCAGTTAACATATAGAAAGATCATCGTCTTCAGCGCTGGTCGGCATGGACGGAATAAAGGAACACACAATCCAACACTATCTACCAACGACCAGACAATTATAACAACTAGGCGATACATAGTTCCAATTAAGGATCAGTACCCGTATCCTTACCCCTCGCAACAGCCATCTGACGTTATGCGAACACCTGATATGAAAAGTGTCTCCCAACACAACAGTCCTCTGTAAACAGACCACCGAGCATTTGAATTTCTGCTGACAGCCAACTTAACCATGGTAGAATGATGTGTTGGGTTCTCTTTCTTCAAGAATTCGACTTCACAATCTCATACATGCTACACAAAACAAACGTGATAGCTGATGCACTGTCTCGTTCATCTGTAAGCTTGAATGAAGAAATAACTGAGGACACTGAAGACAATAACTTCACTTTACACTATTTGACCGCTGCAGCGTTTGATAATTACATCACTACGTCACTCAAGGCGATCGTCAAGGAACAGTACAAGGATGTGGCACTTTGGTTACTGAAAGAAACATGGAGAGATAGAGGGGAAGCTACAACCAGACAGTTTTATTTGGCGAGGAAGGAAATCCTGTTCCATCATAGAACTGTTACTGACTCTTGTGGACGCTCTGTGTCCCAGATGAATTAACAAACACAGTATTATGGTACACCCACCTAATCTACCGTATTTTGGGCCAAATAAATGTTTCTTTAAACTTAAAACCTTGTGTCATTTCAAGAACATGGAGTGCAGGGTAAGAAACGACCTTTCCATTAGTAAGGCTTGTTAAAAGGCAAACCAAATCTCAGATAATGCTAGCCCCCCCCCCCCCCCGTTCTCTATCCAAATGTACCCAATCAACTGTGATAGCTTGTGACAGTAGACTTCATAGAATCGCTGCCCACAAAAGGCATGATTTTCGTTACATACTAGTTGTAATGAACCTCATATTAAAGTTTGTCACTCTCATACCACTACGCACAGCTAGCGTACTTGTCATATCAAAGGCGCTGTGCAAGAACTTCCTGGCACAAACAGATTGAGTGGGTAGAATTATGTCAGACAATGGACGGCAGTTGAAATCAGAATGGTGGAGAGCCAGAATGAGAGGACAGAGGACGGACTCTACTTAAATCTCAGCATACCACCCGAACTCAAAGCAAGTGGCACATGTCACGAGAGAGCAAAGAAATTTTTATCGAGTACACTGTCGAAAAAACGCGGGATGTGGGACATATCGTTAAGAGAATTCCAGGACGTAATTAACGAGATACTGCACATCCCAAAATTGTTGTCACCGTTGACTGTTCTAAAGAATCGAATGTCGCCTGAGAAATTGCGAGAAGATGTTAAACTCTCACCGAGAACGAGAATTTAACGTCGAGAACTTATAATCAGGCACTACATAGGGTCCAAGAGGTAGACAGAAAGAGGGAGGAAAGAGCAAACAAGAAGGCAAGAGTGAAGGAAAATCATATTGGGCGGAAAGTACTTGCCAAATCACCCCGACTGTCGAACAAACAGAAGAGGTTGTGCCGCAACTTCTTCTCTGCGTACAGTGGGCCACTATGAACTAGACTGATTGCCCATGCAAATGGGTGTGAATTAGAGATCATCAGGTCCAAGAAGTTAGTTGGTGTGCACCACATCAGCCACATCAAGCCTTGCACACAGTAGACATAAAATGATAAATACAAGAGTTAGTGCAGTATCGAAGGCGAGGAGAGTTTCATGAAAAAAGTTACTGCTGTTCCGTTCAGTGGCATGCAGGCTTGAAAATAACGCCAATGTACGACATGCAAGTATGATAGCTGCCTGCACAGCACATCGACAGAATCCAGCGAGAAAGAGTGAAAATATGTAAACATGTTTATCACATCTCGACATTCTGAACTTCACAGGATATGGGGGATTCCAAAGGCATTCATATGTTGGTTAGGCACATCAATCTCTAGTACGTACAGATGGTTGAATGGAAGCCAGCGAAACTGGTAGCACCAATCGAGGACGAGAAAAGCAAGAAGGATGCAGTTCTGTCTTCCATGTTAATTTTTGTGACAGGTTTTCTAATTTCCCTGGCTTGTCTGTCCTCAACATTATCATTGCGTTAATTTGCCTTGAATGTAATGTGAGGCGTCTTTCTTTTCGACGAGACTTAGAGGACTGTTATACACGGAAACTGCATGTTCAATCACTCTGTCTTGTACTTGTGTTTGTATATGCCGTATGTGGCGCTGTTGTTTAAAGTTCACTGCTTTTAAATGTCCTGCTGTTTTTGGAAAAAAATTAAAAAGCTTTCAAATGCCCTTTTGTTTCAGGAAATTTAGTCAGCTAAAATGTGGCAGTTCTAGCTTCAAAATTGTCTTAGTAGCGACTTATTTTCAAAAAGCCTTTCATCCTCTGTTACACCACCTTAGGAGTGGAATTTCTAACAGTTTCCTCTCGTACGGTGCTTACAGTATAATATCCATACCCTCTCAAAATTTGGGTTGGGCGATGATGAATCAGTGAATCAGTCTGGTTCTATTTCACCCTCCTTAGGAGTTGAATTTCCAAAAAAGTAAAATAAGTATTTTCTTTTTTTAATTCCAACTCAGATGCCAAATTCAAAATTTCATAGTTTCAGCTTTAAAATGATTTTATAATCAAATATTATCATGAGACAGTTCATCCCCCATTTCACCGCTTAGAATTTGAATTTCCGAAAACAATGAAACACGAATTTTCTTATTTCCAACTGAGAAGGCACATTCAGAATTTCATATTTCCAACGTTAAAAATTTATTCATGCTGAAATATCATCATATAGAGCTTCATACCCTATTTCACCCCCTTAGGAGTTGTATTACCAAAAACATTGAAACAATTATTTTTTCAAAAATGCTGCAACACGTATTTTTTTTCTTACTCTCACTCAGAAACCAAACACCAATTTTCGTAGTTCTAGCATCAAAATTGCCTCAATAGTGACATGTTCTCCAAAAGCATTTGATCCTTTATTTCCTCCCCTTAGGGATGAAAATTCATCCATAAACGACGTGTATAGTACTAGATCAACACCCTCTCCAGATATCAAGTTTCTATCCATAGCGATTGAGGCTGGACAATGATGAGTCAGTCAATCATGACTTTGCCGTTTATATATATAATTATGTAAAAACGTTCAGACATATACTAATGCATGCCATAGTGCTTAAACTGCTATTGACACAAGTGTAAAAAGTAATTTACCATATAATGATTTATTGCCGAAATAGATTAGATAAACTAAGATACACTGTAAAGCAAAAATGAAAAACAGAAAATAAATGTATTTACAAAAATAGAATGTATGGGAGTATACTTCATTCTCCTTCGTTATCACGTACAAAAATTTCAGTACAATAGAAAACATCTGAGAACATATAAAACTTGTTACTTAACAAGTACGAAGAGTTGGTAAAATATATCACATAAGCTAAGAAATTAAAAATGTAAATAATCGAAAGTTAATACAAAAAGTAATACCGCTTAAGATTCTTCTATGTTACCAGATAAAAACTTCCTAAATACCATATACATGAGATTGGAAAGGCAATGAGCCCTTATTCTGTGTTACTTCCTGTCATTTGCACACCAAGTAGATTGGAAATTGTCTACAATTCTTCTGTGTCTTGAGTCAGTTTGGTCATTAAGTTACTGACTTTGTTTCCTATCTTTAAGTTTGTGAATGTTCTCATCTGTTTTCTTACTGTCTACTTACGCCTCTGTTGCATTGTTTTTTGCTTCCTGTGCATCGTCCTTCACCTTCTCCGAAATTTTCTTCGATTTTTCTACAAATTTAGAAATTTTCTTCGTTTTTTCCCCTTGTTTCCCAGATTTCTCCCATGCCCATATTTTATTGCTTTATTTCCAGCTGCATCTTTTCTCACATGTTGTTATTTCATTTTCTTATATTTTCTCCCAAGCATTAATTTTCTTCCCTTATCTTTTCTCACATGTCTTTACTCCTTTTCCTCATTCCTTTCAAAAATATTATGATCTTACAATCTTCATCTCGTTAGTTCTGTCTGGTGAAGGTGCACTTAATCCTATCACAGTGAAATCTATCGCTACCTGGTTCAGCTCTCTGCTGTCCTCTTCCGCACTATTGCGAATTATCACCACCGCTACCACATGCTGTGGTGCGGCCTCGCCTTCTGCTAAATATATATTTCCATGAACTATAATGTCCTCAATTTATAATGCAATGCTGTCTGTTACGCTACCTTCGTGATCGCTTTACTCTTCCGTGAGATAAATTATTTGATCCTCTCCAGACTCACAGAAACCTACAACCTTATCTTGTTTCATTGTGCAGTCTACTTTGTTACTATTTCGAATCAATTCACGTCAGACATTACTTTGTGTGTGTTAACATTTCAGAGACATTGCTGCACTACATAAATCAGACATTGTTTCGCTCTTGAACAAAGAAATGAACAGTCATAGATTGCAAATGCCAGTGGACAGTTGCAAATAATGATTTTATGGAGCAAGCCAGTTCATTAGATAAGTACGTATGGAATAATTAATAACACTGCGAGAGGATTGCCTACCAGTGTGGCAGCAGCACACACCTGTTTGTGGACGTAGGCAGTTCACCGAAGTGCTCTACAATACCTAACGTTTTGGTTGGAAAGTCAGCTCGACTTCGAAATTTCTGTTTGCCTGCAAATGAATAGATCAATAAAATGTAGTCGTATTAATGAATGTTGTTTTTTGGCAGTTGGCTCTTCTTGTTTCCATATATATAACTGTACAGGAAACGATAGAGTGTATAATGTATAAAAAATGTACGAAATGTAAACTCTCAGAGTTAGTCATAATCAATGACGCCAGTACAGACAATTAGATATCAAGGTTGTTGCGTCAAAGGATTGCCATTCCTGCAGAAATGGCTAGAACCGAAGATAATTTTGAGTGAAGTCAGTTCACGAGGAACTGATTAGCTTATTTCTGGTTAAAGTATGAGACTGGAACTGTTGAAATCTACAAGTATATTTGACATAAATATGGAAGAGAATAAATAAAGATTCGTTACAGAATTGGAACTACTGGCACTAAATTCATTTTAAAGATTTATTGCTTGCACGATACAAATCTGAATCTGAAGGCCACCACTATCGCTTCTTAGCACTACACTGACTAAAAAAATTGCTTCTTTTTCATAGTACTATAACTTTTTTCGTGCATGTGTCTGAATAGGGTTCCGTGATACAGTTAAGTTTTCGTTGTATCTTATATAACACAACTGGAGGGTTGGTAGGCCTTACCAAAATTTTTTAACTTGCATCTGCCAACCGTGAGTAAATCATATTTTCCAGTGTAAACCATTTCTTCTAACCCAAGCGTTAAAGTAGAGTGCTAGAGTGCTTACACTATGTGCAATTTCATTTACTTTAGTTGTAACAGAACGCTCGGTGTCTGATCGGCCTCCAACCCACATTCCTAGGTAGCAGATAGCAGCACCGCCATCGGACAGCCTCGTGGAGCTACTGGCGTGCCACCATTTATGTACATTGCAAATAGTAATGGCCCTAAAACACAGCCTTGCGGTACTCCACAAATTACCTTCACATGTGTCGATTTCGCCGCGTTGAGAACGACGTGTTTTCTTCGGAGCTGTAGCGAATGACAGCCGGAAATCAAGGAAAACGGCATTAACTGGACGACATTGTGCACGGAAATCTCATGGACGAACAGAACGAGCCGTGTTTCACAAGAGCTCTGGTTACGGAACCCATACTGATTTTTATACGGAGGTTTCTCGTTCTCTGCTAGCCGGTTTTGTTTTTGTCGGTGAGGTGTGGAGGCCGTATGAGCCAGTTGGTAGCAAGTGGTCGTCCTCCGTCCTTCCGCCGGCGCGCACGGCAGGTTCCGTTGCGCTCTCTGCAAGGTAAGGTCACCCGGCACGCATCGATGCTGAGGAATAAGAAACTAGTGAGCTCATTTTCGCCTGTCCGCTATTCACCTTCCACAGGGGACTCTCTGCTATTCGGTGTCGAAATACGCTGTACAATGTAACAACGAAATACTGGCTGGCTGCCGGCCAGTGTGGCCGAGCGGTTCTAGGCGCTACAGTCTGGATCCGCGCTACCGCTACGGTCGCAGGTTCGAATCCTGCCTCGGGCATCGATGTGTGTGATGTCCTTAGGTTAGTTAGGTTTAAGTAGTTCTAAATTCTAGGGATGTTGTTCAATCTGTATATTGAGCAAGCTGTAAAGGAAACAAGAAAAATTCGGAGTAGGCATTAAAATCCAAGGAGAAGAAATAGAAACTTTGAGGTTTGCCGATGACACTGTAATTCTGTCAGAGACAGCAAAGGACTTGGAAGAGCAGTTGAACGGAATGGACAGTGTCTTGAAAGGAGGATGCAAGATGAACATCAACAAAAGCAAAACGAGGGTAATGGAATGTAGTCGAATTAAGTCGGGTGATGCTGAGGGAATTAGATTAGAAAATGAGACACTTAAAGTAGTAAAGGAGTTTTGCTATTTTGGGAGCAAAATAACTGATGATGGTCGAAGTAGAGAGGATATAAAATGTAGACTGGCAATGGCTAGTAAAACGTTTCTGAAGAAGAGAAATTTGTTAACATCGAGTATAGATTTAAGTGTCAGGAAGTCGTTTCTGAAAGTATATGTATGGAGTGTAGCCATGTATGGAAGTGAAACATGGACGATAACTAGTTTGGACAAGAAGAGAATAGAAGCTTTCGAAATGTGGTGCTACAGAAGAATGCTGAAGATTAGATGGGTAGATCACATAACTAACGAGGAGGTACTGAATAGGATTGGGGAGAAGAGGAGTTTGTGGCACAACTTGACTAGGAGAAGGGATCGGCTGGTAGGACATGTTTCGAGGCATCAAGGGATCACCAATTTAGTATTGGAGGGCAGCGTGGAGGGTAAAAATCGTAGAGGGAGACCAAGGGGTGAATACACTGAGCAGATTCATAGTGATGTAGGCTGCATTACGTACTGGGAGATGAAGAAGCTTGCACAGGATAGAGTAGTGTGGAGAGCTGCATCAAACCAGTCTCAGGACTGAAGACCACAACAACAACAACAAGTTCTAGGGGACTCATGACCTCAGAAGTTAAGTCCCATAGTGCTCAGAGCCATTTGAACCATTTTGAACTCGCTGTCCGAAAAACTAATTTACCCTTTCCAATAAAAGTAAGGCAACATAGTCAAGTTTTTTACCTACCTTACAAACATTCAATACGGCCGCCCTCCGTCAGATGACAGATATCTGGTTGGTGATCCACATCCTCCCATACTCGAATCAACATGTGTCGTGTAACAACAAAGGCTTCTGCGATCCACATCTCGTAGATCCATCATATCTCGAGCAAATGGTCTGACTAATACGCCGTCTTTAACAAAGCTCGATGAAGAGAAATTTCGTGGTATCACGTCTGGAGACAGACACCGCAGCGACGCTTCATCAGTACCAGTGTGACCAATCCGACTCTGTGGAAGATGCTCATTCAGTTATCCTCCCATCTCATTGTGGAAGTGGGGCGCAAGTCCATCTTGTTAGGATTTGAAATTTCGGGAGTCCTCTTCAAGTTTTGGCACCTACCATATCTGGAGCATGTCAAAATACAAGTACTGCATCACAGTTCTTTCTGTGGAAGTTGGATGGAGCTTCATGCTCCTGGAATTTGAAACTTCGGGAATCCTCTTTAAGTTTTGATATCTACGACATCTGGAGCACGTCAAGATACGAGTGTTGCATTACAGTTCTTTCTGCAAACAAAAAACAACATTCCAATGAGGATGTTCAGCTCTGTAGAATCTCTGACATCCTCAATGATCCGCCGAGGATGTTCTGAACCCGAAACTCGAATACAATGCCTGTTGGGTTTGCCGTTGATTTCTAAGTGCGCCTTACCACTGCCCTGTCCCAAAAATCTTCATTTTCAGGGAATCCCGACAAGTCTCCGCTAATGACGGTGCTAACTTTAGGGCTTGGCTTGTAAATCTTGAATGTCAGACGCTCATGAGGGACGTCCCAGACTGCTGAGCGGCATACTCTTGCGAACTGACTTCGTGGAAGCTGTGCTGGAACGACTGCCGGATTCTGTCCACTGTATCCTCTGAACACGAAGCATAGAGGGCGGAACGTGCTTTTTGTATTTTCTTAGGCTACCTGTCTCCATCAGTTCTCTGTGCCAACGCTCTGTGGCGTTATTCTAAGGAAGCTCCACTTCAGACTGAACTACCTTCTTTCACAAGCTGCGACGTGATCACGAATGGAACAGTGACCCGAAAATGTAGAATAAATTTCTTTTATCTCACGTCTGTGGTCACAAAGTTGTAGGTCCTCGGACTACCGGTTTCGTTCGCCAATAACCATCTTCAGATCTGCAGCAAAATACGGGAAAAAACTCAAATGCAATTTGTAGATTGTCTACACCTTAAAACAATAAAACAGGCCAAGATGAAAAATATTATTGACATACATGTGAAAATTGTGCGCTTTAAATATAACGAGGCATACCTGTTCTATATAAAAAATGTCCTAATATACTGGAGCCATAGTGGAGTCGTCAAGCGCTAAACACAAAATCAGCACCCGCACGTCATGCATATATAAATTATAGTAAAATTATAGTACGTATATATATAAGAGTCATATTGTCAGCAGCACAACTGTACAAAGCAAACTGCCGCACAATAGCCACAAAGTGTTTGTGTCGTAAGCTTGCCACATGTCGCAATGTGTGATGTCAAATAAAAAGAGGGATGCCATTAGTGATGTCTGTACTCGGCTTATGAGGTGTAAAAGGTATTACAATAATAATATGCAATAAATTAAAATACGACAAAAGCTATATTGTTAAAAAGGGGAAAACTTAAGTGACAGTAATTCAGGTACGTTCAAGTGGCGATATTTGAGATAATGAGACAAATAATAAACTGATTCCAGAGTACACAGAATAATACAAAAATTACCACAAGTGGCTAAAGAAGTCCAATGAATGAATACATACGTCACGCGCCCTTACAGTAGACGGGCACATTCACACCCAGAAACTAGAACCAATAAAGAAAGAATGAAAACTATTCCTGTGAAATTTCAAGGCAGAATGTCCCTGGAAGCAGAAAAATGTTTCAGAAAATCTGATATTAGATGTGGCTTCCAGGTTAACAACACCCCAAAACTGCGAGTAAAACATAAACGGAAAAAGACGAACGACCAATCTGATGGCTCTGGAGTATACAGGATTGATTCTAATAACTGCAGTAAACATAATATCGGGCAATTTGGCCGCTCTTTTATCGTAAGGTTTAAGAACAATCACAGACACGTAAATAAAACTTGTTTTAGGCAACATTTATCAGAAGCTGGACATTCTACTAAGAGTGTTGAAAATAATATGCATATTCTCCTCAGGGTGGAAAAGGCCGTGCTCTTAACTTGTTATAACAGCTTGAAACTTATAAAATGGAAAAACAAAAGTCAACGAATGTGCTTAATTGGCAGAGTGATTTTACGCCCTCTACCTACTTTGTTCTGTTTTATCGTGAAGTAGCACCAATCCACGCAGTCTTCGTGGAAGTAGTTCTTTTTTACTTTTTTCACGCGAGCGGCCCCCTTAACCGCTTTTTTTAGACGATACCCTCCTTTTTTTGCACGCTACCCATTTTTGTCTTTTTTAAATGCTCTCTTCTTTTAATAAAAAGCAACGTCTTCCTTGCAGAGAATAAAAGTCGAACGCCCACTACAAGAGTAAAATCTTGTAGGTAATGACAAAGCAAATAAAAATATCTGTTGTTCATCAACAAAAGACGCTGTTCTTCTTAATATAAAAAATATTGCTTGAAAATGTAAATAAGTATGTTTTTTCAAAATCACTTTTTTTCAGAGCATGTATCATATCCCTTTTTTGTTTTTTTATTTCTTTATACCTCATAAGACGCCCTCAAGCCGAAAAATAATGATGTGCAATTAGCATCAACAACAAACAAAACACAAATGGAATTAAAGAAACACACTCCTGGTAGGACAAACAAAATAGCATCTGCATCCCGCCAACTTGTGAGGAGACGCACTCAGAATCCCAAGGCGTCAGGCGTGTTCTGGGCACATCTTCCGGAAGAAATTTTTCCAGTACATTGGCTCGAGTCCTGGTGTTACACAAGCGCACTGAAATCACCTTCTCATACCCGGGACACCTCAGCAGTGGGGAGAGGGGGAGGAGGGAAGGGGGGATCGAAGAAAGCACAACCCAGAAAGTTGGCATAGTATTGATGGTATCGCGGATGGTGCATAAGAAAAATAAAGCGATCTTACAGGAACGTCCAAAAAACAAGAACACCCTTATCGCCTTCACAGAACAAATAAGAGATCGAGAGGCCTTTTATCCAGTTCACCACATTTATCTTTGTACGTGGCAAATAAGTCTCATCTGAGAACAGAAGCGTCTGTGGTGTAATGAAATGGGGAGCCGTACGAAGAATTTTCTGTATCAGCTGCCACATCTCTACAGAAGATCCACGCATCAGTCGATGTTCGTCCGTATCAAGCGTTTGACAACGAGAGCATAGCGGCGAATCTTTTGTGTTTATGGCATGTAGACGATGTTCTGTCACGTGTTTTCAATTAACAAACAGATACCAGGTCGAGGACATGGTGCACTGAACGCCAAACTGCGCGATATGCGATCATAGGATATCAGCTTTCCACAACATTCCGAGTATGATTTCCCATCATTAGGCGGTAAACATCACGCGCCGTAGGATTCCTGGTACTAGGCACGGCGGCGTGGACATAACTGTATTCGATGAAAAAGGTCCTGAGAAGGGAGAGGGAGGAAGAAATATGGGCTACTGCGACAGGTGCCACCCAGGAGGGGGGGGGGGGGGGGCTTCCCGATAATCCGGTTAGGCGGCGGGTCCACGACTTAACCGTCATACTTACGTAAAGGGCAGCTGCTTTCGCTTGGAAACTGACAAGGCCGATGCCGCGATCTCGAGGAGGAAGTGTCAGTGTGCCAAAGGGGACTTTGAAGATAAGACCCGCCCCTACAAAGCAGCCAAATGCCCCAGTACCTTTGGCACTGGTAAAATCTTTGCGAAATGAGGTAGTCGCGAGGCCAGATGAGTGTTTACAAAATCCACCCGTTTTAACATGTTCACTGCTCTCAGGAGGTTGCCACGAACAATCGTGCCGATGCTCGAAGCCGGTGTTTATAATTAAATGAGATCGTGCGCTGTATATCACGCGTGAAGGTGATCCCCAGACATTTGAACTTGTCCATTAATGGCAATGGAGCCACACTCCCTGCTGGAAGACCTCTGCCAACGAACATAGCAATAGCACACAGCTTCCCGTAGCAGTCCCATACTGGTTGAGCCGAGCGGTTCTAGACGCTACAGTCTGGAACCGCGCGATCGCTACGGTCATGAATGTGTGTGATGTCCTTAGGTTAGTTAGGTTTAAGTAGTTCTAAGTTCTAGGGAACTGATGACCTCAGCAGTTAAGTCCCATAGTGCTCAGAGCCATTTGAACCATACTGGTTGATCAATTCCAGTGCCACTCGTATTCATCCTCTGACAGAACCAAGAACATCACGTCATGTGTATATGCATGGCAGATGAAAGAGTTCCCCCAGATTGTTATACCTGCCAACTGGCTCCTCAAACTGTGTAACATTGACTCAAGGGACATATTATAAAGGAGGATGACAGTGGACATCCATGGCGGACTGACCACAGTAATAGGGCCCACCACACCGCCATTGACCACCACTTGCAATGTGACACCTCGGAGGAGTCCCAAGACGATGTGTATAAATGTGTGGGGAAAGGCCATTTGTCGAAGTAAAAGTCATGACTCTATCAAAGGTGTGGTTCAAATGGCTCTGAGCACTATGGGACTTAACTGCTGTGGTCATCAGTCCCCTAGAACTTAGAACTACTTAAACCGAACTAACCTAAGGACATCACACACATCCATGCCCGAGGCCGGATTCGAACCCGCGACCGTAGCGGTCACGCGGCTCCAGACTGTAGCGCCTAGAACCGCACGGCCACTCCGGCCGGCCTCAAAGGTGTGGTCAAAGTCCACTGCCACTAAAGCACGGCGACTGCGGCAGGTCGTAAATCAGGGCTATGATGACACGGTAATCGCTGAGCGTCGTTTGAACATTACTGTCACCCCCAAAGCACGTTTGATCCATAGAGATGACTTAAGGGATGACTCGCCGAAGGCGAGCGGGAAGAATCTGGTTAAAAATCCTGAAGTCATGATTTCACACGGTCAACGACCGATGATGTTCAACACTCTGACCTTCCGATGGCTTTGGGACTGGGATAGGCAAGCATACTACGAATTCCAGTGGGAGGGAAGGTCAAGGTTCATTAGTTCTTCATACATCTTGCATACCGAGGGCGTTGACCAGCTTTCTCCGACACCGCTGCTTGTTTCAGATAATATGATGCGTGGACAGGGGTTCTCCTAGTATCGAATCGTGACATCTTGCTCGTACTATAGCGCTTTCAAGGCGGTGATGCATAAGCGAAATTATTTTCTCCTTAATTTTCGCCTGGGACTGCGCGAAGAATTGTGAAATAGTACTCCATGGTATGTCGTTGCAACAGCATTTTCTCACGACCGCAATTCATCATCGAACGATGTAAAGAAGGCTTGGTGCAGTCGAGTCACCACCGCAGTGTTGAAGGATACGCTGGAAGGCGTCTCAGACAGTTGTTCCGCGTCGTCTCTACGACCTACCTGCATTCCAGAGATGGGCGACATTCAGCTTCCTAAGCCGCGACCGCGCCACACCTTCTGCCTCTGGAGTGAAAGAGTGCAAACGTATGCGATGTGGTCGGAGAAGGCGGTAGACCACATCTCAGCGTCAAGCGTGGCAGTTGCGATTCATTGGGAAACGTAGGATAGGTCAGGACGACTTGGAGAATGGCTGGTAGTACATATATCCAGCTCGATCACCACTCACACAGTCCCAGGTAGGTTCAGTTCATGCACGAGCAGTTTGAGTTACTGGCATGTGGTGAAATGGGAATGTTGGTCCTTCTGCGATAACACGCAACTGAAGTCGCCGCCAAGAATAATATGGTCGCAGAGGGCCGCAAGCAAAGGAGCGACCACTTCTGAATGGAATCGCGACCATTCGCGTCGCTTGGCCGTGCCCGAGAGAGTGTAAACATTGATGATTTGGTCCCTTTTGAAAACCACAGCAAGACCTCTAGCGGATGGTAGGTAAACCACGATGTCTACGTCAATGCCTACCTTTAAAATGGTAGCTGTCCCACTGCCACTATCAGCACACGGCGTGAGATAAGAAAAATAGCGATAGACAGGAAGTGAAATTTCCACAGAAGGGCAAGATCGAGGTCCAACGCCTTCAATTTCGCCTAAAAATTTTAGTTTGACAGAGGTGCCAATGATGTTCACATTAATGGAACCAATCCTGTTGAAGACTACTGAGACGCCCATGGAGACACGAAGAGCAACAGCGAACAGGAACGTTGTCCCAGCAGGCTGCACATCTCCATCCAGTAACCTATCGATTAGCAGTTATGAGTTGAAGCAGTAGCATTCGTTGCTGTCGCAACGATGGATGTTTCGTCGTCTATATCGTCAGACCATGCAAAGATGCGAGGATGGTGTGCGTCCTGGGGCGTGGGCGCACCAGTCGAATGCTGAGGCGTTGTCACATCGGCAGTGGAAGAGTGATGTTTACCGTTCATAGGTACTGCGCCTGTGCATGCGACGATGGTTGTACCTCCAATGGGGAGGGAGGGGAGGGAACAGGCTGGTGCTTCCACCATGGAATCGTCCATCGGGAGAACATCTTGAGAGATGTAGCCCTCATCGTCTTGAGATTGAGTCCTGCGATTCGCCGTATGCAACGTCGCTTCGGCGACTGTTGCTTCCGCACGTGATTTTCAGTGTCCGAAGACGCCTTGGGATCTAGATGATCAGGCACAAAAGCATCGATAGGCACAACCATCGATTCAAGTCCCATCCCCTGCACCAGAGACTGCTCACTAATGCACAAGACGGGAGGAGGGGGCAAGGGCGATGGTACGTCCGCAGCAGCCTTCGGCAGCACCAGAGACGTCAATGTGTCAATAGTAGGAGCCAGTAGTGATCGTGGTCGGGGTCATTATGCAGAACTATCTTGTATTCGAGGCAGAACTGCACGCTTACTGTGTCCCTCACACCCAAACGTTGACCATGGAAAATAGAAATTCTATCGCGATTAAAAACTACTCGCCATATGCAGGCTTTTCTCCAACACGCTAATGCGGCTACGGTAACTGCTTAGAATCCCACCTGGGATCCAATACAACACTTCCCCAATTACTGTAACCCTCGCACCCTCTGAATGACGATGTCACACACAAATAGCATCGTGAATGAAAACTAGAGGACCCTTGCCAACTTCTCTGCGAGACTCTGACGCGGCAATGCTCACAACATCGAAGCACTCGTGGGAGTCCAGTATTCGATACACAACTGCGTGCAAACTGTATCCCTCACAACCACACATTGACGATGCAACACAGAAATTCCCTCGTGATTGAAAACTACTCGCTCTATGCTGACATTCTCCAACACGCTAAAGCGGCAACGGTAACTGCGTGGAACCTCACCTGGGACTACATTTCCTTGAATCCGATGCAATGACAACGCGACAAAGAAATTTCTTCGCGAATTTGCCAATTTCTCTGCAAGAGGCTGACGCGGCAATGGACACCACATCGAAGCACTCCTGGGACTAAAGTTCCTTGTATCCGATGCAACACTGACCATTTACTCTAACCCATGCATCCTCACAAAGACGATGCGACACAGAAATTACATCGAGTATGAAAACTATAGACCCCTTGCCAATTTCTCTCCGAGAGGCTGAAGCGGCAATGGTCGCCACATTAAAGTACTTGTGGGAGTCCAGTAACATTATCCTATGTACAACTGCATTCAAACATCCTCACAACCACGCTTCCATGATGCAACATAAAAATTCCATCACGATTGAAAACTACTCGCTCTAGGCTGACATTTCTCCAACAAAGTAACTGCTTGGAATCTCACCTGGGCTCCAGTAGCTTGTATCCAATGAAACGCTGCCCTTTTACTGTAACGCTTGCACAATCACAATGACGATGCAACACAGAAATTGCATCGCAAATGAAAACTAGAGGCTCCTTGAAAACTTCTTTCCGAGAGGATGACTAGGCAACGGTCACGACATCGAAGCACTCGTGGAAGTCCAGTAGCTTGTATCCGAGGCACAACTGCATGGCAACTGTAGCCCTCACTACCACTCATTTACGATCTAACATAGAAGTTCCATCGCGATTGAAGACTACTCGGTCTAGGCTCACATTCCTACAACACGGTAACAGCTTGTAATCTGACGTGGGACTCCAGTAGCTCGTATCCAATGCAACAATGCCCACTTACTGTAACCCTCGCACAATCCCAATGACGATGCGACACAGAAATTGCATCACCATTGTGAACTAGAGGCCCCATGTCAACTCCATTCTGAGAGATTGACGCGGCAATGGTCATAACATCGAAGCACTCGTGGGAGTCCACCAGCTAATATCCGAAGCAAAACTGCAAGCTAACTGTATCCCTCACAACCACACATTGGCGACGCATCATAGAAAATCCACCGCGAATGAAACCTACTCGCTCTAGGTTTACATTTCAGCAACATGGTAATTGCTTGGAATCTCAACTGGGGTCCACTAGCATGTATCCCATGCAACAGTGCCAGATTACTATAATCGTGGCACACTCAAAATGACGATGCGACACAGAAATTACATCAGGATTGAAAATTAAAGTCCCCTTGCCGATGTCTCTCCGAGTAGCTGACGCGGCAACGGTCAGCACGTCGAAGCACTCGTGTGAGTCCAGTACCATGTATCCGATGCACAAATGCATTCAAACTGTATCCCCCACAACCACACATTGACGATGCAACATAGAAATTCCATCGCAATTGTAAATTACTCGCTCTAGACCGACATTTCTCCAGCACGGTACGTGCTTGATACCTCACCAGGGACTCCAGTAGGTTGAATCCAATGCAACACTGCCCAATTACTGTAACCCTCGCACCCACACAATGACGATGCGACACAGAAATTGCATAGCGAATGAAAATTAGAGGCCCATTGCCAACTTCTCTCCGAGAGAGTAGCGTGGCAATGTTCACCACATCGAACACTCGTGGAAGTCCAGTTGCTTGTATCCGATGCACAACTAAATGCAAAATGTTTCCAGCACAACCACAATTGACGACGCAACATAGAAATTCCATCGCGATTGAAAACTACTCGCTCTAATCTGACATTTCTCCAACACGGTAACTGGTTGGAGTCTCACCTGGGACTCCAGTAGGTTGTATCCAATGCAACACTGCCCATTTACTGTAACTCTCGTACCCACACAATGACGATGCGACATAGAAATTGCATCGCGAATGAAAACTAGAGTCCCCTAGCCAAATTCACTCCGACAGGCTGACGCCTCAACCGTCACCACATCGAAGCACTCGTGGGAGTCCAGTACATTTTATCCGATGCACAACTGCATGCAAACTGTATCCCTCACAACCACACATTTACGATGCAACATAGAATTTCCACCGCGACTGATAACTACTCGATGTAGGCAGACGGTTCTCCAAGATGGTAACTGCTTGGAATCTCACCTGGGCTCCAGTAGCTTGTATCAAATGAAACACTGCCCTTTTACTGTAACCCTTGCACAATCACAATGACGAAGCAACACAGAAATTGCATCACAAATGAAAACTAGAGGCCTCATGTGAACGTTTCTCTAGGAGACTGACGTGTCAACGATCATAACATCGAAGCACTCGTGGGAGACCAGTAGCTAATATCCGATACACAACTGCATGCAAACTGTAATCCCTCTGAACCACACACTGACGATGCAACATAGAAATTCCATAGCGATTGAAAAATTCTTGGTCTAGGGTGACATTTCTCCAACACGGTAACTACTTGTAATCTCACCTGGGATTCCAGTAGCTTGTATCCAGTGCAACATTGCCCTTTTACTGTAACCTTCGCACAATCCCAATGACGATGCGTCACAGAAATTGCATAACGGATGAAGACTAGAGGCCCCACGTCAACTTGTCTCTGAGAGATTGACGCGGCAACGGTCATAACATCGAAGCACTCGTTGGAGACCAGTAGGTAATATCCGATTCACAACTGCATGCAAACTGTAACCACTCTCAACCAAAGATTGACGATGAAACATAGAAATTCCGTCGCGATTGAAAACTACTTGGTCTATGGTGACATTTCTCTAACATGCTAACTGCTAGTAGTCTCACCTGGGACTCCAGTAGCCTGTATCCAACCCAACACTGTCCTTTTACTGTAACACTCGCACACTCAGGATGACGATGCGACACAGAAATTGCAAAGCGAATGAAAACTAGAGGCCCACTGCCAACTTCTATCGGAGGGAGTGACGTGGCAACGATCACCAAATCGGAGCACTCGTGGAACTCCGGTGGCTAGTATCCGATGCACAACTGCATGCAAACTGTACCCCTCACAATCATATATTGACGATGCAACATAGAAATTCCATCGCTATTGAAAACTACTCGCTCTAGGCTGACATTTTTCCAACAAGATAACTGTTTGGAAACTCACGTGGGAATGAAGTAGCTTGTATCCAATGAAACTCTGCACATTTACTGTAACCCTCGCACACCCACAATGACGATGTGACACAGGAATTGCATCGCGAATGAAAACTAGAGGCCCATTGCCAAATTCTCTCCTAGAGGCTGACGCGGCAACAGTCTCCTCATGGAACACCTTGAGTGAGTCCAGTAGCTTGTTCCCGATGCACAGCTGCATGCTTACTGCATCCTTCACGCTCACACCTTGAAGATGTAACATAGGTCTTTCATCGCGATCGAAAACTACATGCAATATGCCGACAGTTCTCAAACACTCTAATGCACTGCTTGGAATTGCACCTGAGACTCCAGCAGCTTGTATCCAATGCATCGCAGCCCTTTTACTGTATCCCTGTAACCACAGCACCCTGACAATGACGAAGCAACACAGAAGTTGCATCGTGAACGAAAACTAGAGGCTCCAGGACCTCCTTCCGGGAGACTGACATACCAATGGTCACTACATCGAACCACTCGAAGAAGTCCAGTAGCTTGCATTCGATGCACAAAGGCACGCTTACTGTATCCCTCACACCTACACATAGACGATGCATCTTAGACATTCCATCGCGATAGAAAACTATTCGCTATATTCCGACGTCTCTCCAACTCGCTATTGCGGCTACCGTAAGTGCATGGAATCACACCCAGGACTCAGTAGATTGTATCCTATGCACAACTCCACACCGATTGTGTCCCCCCACATACACATTGACCATGTAACACAGAAATTCCATCGCGAATGGAGACATTTCTCCAACACGCTAATGCGGCTATGGTAAGTGCTTGGAATCTCACCTTGGACTCCAGAAGCTAGTATCCGAGGCAACACTGCCCATTTACAGTAACCCTCGCACCCTGACATTGACGATGTGTTACAGGAATTGCATCGCAAATGAAAACTAGAGGCTCCTTGCCAACTCCTCTCCGAGAGCCCGATGCGGCTAAGATCACAACATAGAAGCATTCGTGGGAGTCCAGTAACTTGTATCCGATGCTCAACTGTATGGAAACTGTATCCCTCACAACCACACAGTGACAATGCAACATAGAAATTCCATCGCGATTGATAACTACTCGTTCTGGAGTGACATTTTTCAAACACGGAAACTGCTTGGGATCTTACCTGGGATTCCCGAGCTTATATCAAATGCAGAACAGCCCATTTTCTGTAACCCTCGCACCCTCACAATGACGATGCGACATAGAAATTGCATCGCGAGTGATAACTAGAGGCTCCTGGACCTATTCTTTCAGGGAGACTGATTCATACGGATCAAATGGCTCTGAGCACTATGGGACTTAACATCTGAGGTCATCAGTCCCCTAGATCTTAGAATTACTTAAACCTAACCAACCTAAGGACATCACACACATCCATGTCCGAAGTAGAATTCGAACCTGCGACCGTTGCCTAGAAACGCTCGGCCACAACGGCCGGCCAGGGAGACTGAAAAGGCAATGGTCACCACATCGAAAATCTCGTGCGAGTCCAGTAGCTTGTATCCTATGCACAACAGTACGTTTACTGTATCCCTCACACCCACACATTGACGATGCAACATAGAAATTCCATCTTGAATGAAAACTAATTGCTATACACCGACTTTTCTCTAACTCCCCAAAGCGGATACGATAACTGCATGGATCTCGCTTGAGACTCCGGTAGTTGTATCCGATGCAACTCTGTCCACTTACTGTAAATCTCGCACCCTCAAAATGATGATGTTACACAGAAATTACATCGCGAGTGATAACTAGAGGCTCCTGGATCTCTTCTCTCAGGAAGACTGACATGCAATGGCCCACACATCTAAGTACAAGTGCGAGTCCAGTAGTTTGTATCCGAGGCACAACTGGACGTTTACTGTATCCCTCAGCCCCACACATTGGCGATGCAACATATCAATTCCATCACGATTGAATACTACTCGCTATATGCCGACTTTTCTCTAACTCCCTGAATCGGATACGATAACTACTTGGAATCTCACCTGGGACTGCGATAGCTTGGATCCGATGCAAATCTGCCCACTTATTGTAAACATCACACCCTCACAATATCGATGCGACATAGAAATTGCATCGAGAGTGAAAACTGGAGGCTCTTGGAACTCTTCTCTCAGGATGACTGACAGGGCAATCGTCATTACACCGCACACTCGTGGGAGTCCAGTAGCTTATATCCGAGGCACAACTGGACGTTTACTGTATCCCTCACCCCCACACAGTGGCGATGCAACATATTAATTACATACGATTGAATACTACTCGCTATATGCCGACTTTTCTCTAACTCCCTGAATCGGATACGATAACTACTTGGAATCTCACCTGGGACTGCGATAGCTTGGATCCGATGCAAATCTGCCCACTTATTGTAAACATCACACCCTCACAATATCGATGCGACATAGAAATTGCATCGAGAGTGAAAACTGGAGGCTCTTGGAACTCTTCTCTCAGGATGACTGACAGGGCAATCGTCATTACACCGCACACTCGTGGGAGTCCAGTAGCTTATATCCGAGGCACAACTGGACGTTTACTGTATCCCTCACCCCCACACATTGGCGATGCAACATATCAATTCCATCACGATTGAATACTACTCGCTATATGCCGACTTTTCTCTAACTCCCTGAATCGGATACGATAACTACTTGGAATCTCACCTGGGACTGCGATAGCTTGGATCCGATGCAAATCTGCCCACTTATTGTAAACATCACACCCTCACAATATCGATGCGACATAGAAATTGCATCGAGAGTGAAAACTGGAGGCTCTTGGAACTCTTCTCTCAGGATGACTGACAGGGCAATCGTCATTACACCGCACACTCGTGGGAGTCCAGTAGCTTATATCCGAGGCACAACTGGATGTTTACTGTATCCCTCACCCCCACACAGTGGCGATGCAACATATTAATTACATACGATTGAAAACTACTGCCTGTACGCCGACTGTTATATCCTAGCCAGTAATGCCACCCGAGCCCGCTGCCAAAAGGTTGGCAGTATCAAAGTCCGGACGCCGTCCGCATAAGCAGCGCCAGCGAGACAGGAAATCGCCGCAAGTCTGCGCGCGCCACCGCTGGCTTCTGGGTTCTTAAGCGCTGGAGTCGCGAGCGCTAGGACAGTTCTGTATTCGCCGCTCAGTTGTATACTCGCCACCGAATTGTGTACTTGCTAGTCAGTTGTGTGTTCATCGCAGCAGAGTTGTTGTTTGTCGTCAGCCGACGTTGACCTAGCCGCTCCGACTCGAACTAGACTTCACTACTGTGTTTCTGTATCTTCGTTAATAAAGATAAGTACCGACTTTTATTTAATCAGAGTGTTTGGGTTTTCATCTTTCTGTTCACTGTTCCAGCGGACCGGTCGGCCCGCTATTAAAAGTGTGGCGGTGACTTCGTAAGCCGTTTCTACAGCGAATTGCTTGTCGCTACGAACACCGCCACAAAACTGGCGACGAGGGCTTCCGAACTCGTGTGCAGGGCTGGTTCAACTTGTTTCTGGTTATACTAATTATAGCGATAAAATTTTGGGGGCTGGTTTAATTTGTGTTCACTATGTCTGCCGAATTACAACAGTTGATCTTGTTACAGAGTCAGCAAATACAAAGTCTGGTGGAAGCAATCGCCAAACAAGCGGCTAATCCTCCAACACAAAAGGAACAAGCACAGGCAGCACCACCTTTCCGTGCTTTTGATGCATCAAGAGAAGAATGACGAGAATATTTCGCGCAGTTGCAGGCGCACATGACAGTCTACAAAATTACAGGTACTGAGCGGCAGCTTTATTTAATTTCCACTGCAGGCGTGGAAGTCTATCGACTACTTTGTAAATTGTTCCCGGAATCCCAGCCAGAAGCTTTAGACTATGACGTTGTTGTTAACAAGCTTGCTGAGTATTTCGAGTCGCGAGTTCATGTGGCAGCAGCCAGATTCAAGCTCTTCAGATTAAAGAAACTGCCACATCAATCTAATAAACAGTGGTTAACAGATTTACGGGGCCTCACCCGTCAGTACCGATTTAATTGTGTGTGTGGAGCTTCCTACAGTGATGTCATGTTACGAGACGCTATTACTCAAAACATTGCAGATTCTCGTATTCGTGCTGCTATCTTAAAGTTGCCTGACCCGTCATTAGAGACTGTGATGAACATCATTGAAGCCCAAGATACTTTTGACTATGCTGAGTGTGAGTTAGATCAGCCATGTATTTCTCAAATTGCTTGTGCTAAGCAAGTTATGTCATGCCCGCGGCCCCACCGGCAGAGTCAGACTGTAAACACTAGCCGGCCGCGTCATGTTAAACACATTCGTCAGCCGCGTGTGCAAAATGATAGTTAAGTCTTGCCCTAAGTGTGTTCTTGCTCATCCTCGTGAACGTTGCCCGTTAAGAAACGCGGTTTGTCACTTTTGTCAAAGGAACGGACACATCCAGACTGTTTGTTTGCGTAAACGCAAGAACAATTCTAGTGCTGCCCAGCCCATGGATATTCATGTTCTTCAAAGCCAGCCCGCCCAGAAGGTCGCGTTTAAAGACTCTTCCACGGTTCGTGTGGGTAATAAACTTGTTCGCAATAAGGCACCCACCCAGCCCTCTGCTATGCGACCCAGGCGTAATTCAAACGCTGTAAAAAGTAATGTACAGACTGCAACCCACGAGTTGTCGTAAGCAGCGAACACGCGCTAAACGCGCTGATTTTTGTGTCTTCCGCCTCCACTGCACCGATCCAGAGACAGTGTAATAAACTATTTGTGAAGCTACGCATCCAGGATAAGACCTTCAATTTTCAATTAGACACTGGTGCGTCTGTGACTCTCATAAATAGTGCTACGTATGCGGCTATCGGCCGCCCTAAACTTTCAGCGGCAAAACATTCTTTGGCTACTTATAGTGGAGAACAAATTCCTGTGTTAGGTGTATGTAGCGTGCCAGACACATTCCGTGGCGATACAAAAACAGTTTCCTTCACAGTGCTCCGCGCTACAGACAGTGTAAACATATTCGGATTAGACTGTTTTGACTTGTTTGGCCTGTCTATCCAAGACAATGCGTTGCAAATTAATTCTGTTGCTGTTCCTCAAGACAGCATAACCGATTTGTGTAAACGATACAGTGACATATTTAAAGACGAACTAGGTTGTGCTGCGAACTTTGCCGCTCATATTACGTTAAAAGATAATGCTCAGCCTCGATTTTGTCGTGCTCGTCCAGTGCCTCACGCCCTCCGGGCACCTGTAGAAGATGAACTTCGTCGTTGGCAAAACAACGGTGTTATTCAACCCGTTTCAGCGAGCCAGTGGGTTTCTCCCTTAGTTATTATAAAGAAACCGTCTGGCAAGTTACGTTTGTGTGCTGATTTTAAGTCGACAGTTAATCCTCAGACTGTCATTGATTCTTTTCCTTTGCCTAGACCGGACGAGCTGATGGATAAGTTAGGGGAAGCTCGTTTCTTTTCCAAAATTGATCTCCGTGAAGCATATTTGCAATTGCCCCTCGACGAGCAATCACAACAGTATTTTGTCATAAACACGTCGTTGGGGTTGTTCCGTTTTCTGCGTTTGCCTTTTGGTTGTGCGTCAGCTCCAGCTGTTTTTCAGCGTTTTTTGTCACAACTTCTGGCTAATGTGCCATCGTGTTGCAACTATTTAGACGATATTGTTGTCCGGTCGGACGCCTGCTGAACATTTCCGTAATTTGGAGTGTTTGTTTAAAGTGTTGTCTCAGGCAGGCCTACGTTGCAACATCGATAAATGTTCATTTTTCCTTACGGAGATGGAGTATCTGGGACATGTTATTAATGCTCAAGGCATTCATCCCTCCCAGTCACATTTCGCAGCTATTCGTGATTTGCCCGCCCCTCGCAATCTGCATGAATTGCAAGCAGTTCTTGGCAAATTGACGTATTATATTAGGTTTATACCTAATGCATCACAGATTGCTGCACCGTTGCATCGTCTCCGCCGTAAGAATGTTCCGTTTGTGTGGTCAGCTGATTGCCAATCAGCCTTTCAGCAGCTTAAAGAGGCTTTATTGAATGATCGTTGTCTGGTCCATTACGACCCTAACAAGCCTCTGGTGTTAGCTTGTGATGCCTCTTCTTTCGGCCTCGGTGCTGTGTTGTCTCACCGAGTCGGTAACACCGAACGTCCTATTGCGTTCGCATCTAAATTGCTAAACAAAGCTCAGTGTAATTATAGCCAATTGGACAAGGAAGCATTGGCTATTGTGTTTGGTGTCACAAAATTCCATCACTACCTCTATGGTAGACCATTCTATTTAGTAACAGATCACAAGCCCCTGACGTCACTGTTTCATCCGTCTAAACCAGTTCCTCAGCGGACAGCTCAGAGACTACAACGTTGGGCTCTTTTGTTATCACAATACCAGTATGAGATACTGTATCGCCCTACAGCTCAGCATGCAAACGCTGACGCGCTTTCTAGATTGCCGATTGCTGCGGATGATGCCTTCGATTCCTCTGACGACTCTTGCCATCAGATTGACGCCGATGAGAATCAATCCCTCCGGGATTTTCCGATTGATTATCGTCAGATGGCACGTGAGACAGCTACGGATCCTCATCTGAGTTTAGTATTACGTTTTGTTCAACGTGGTTGGCCGTCCAAGGCAAAGGACATATCTGATCCTGTGGTTCGTCGCTATTATCCGCAACGTCATCTGTTGTCTGTTTCGCACGGAGTTTTGCTGTTACGCACCGAGAATGACCAGCTTCGTGTAGTGGTTCCCCAAGTGCTCCAATCCAAGGTCCTCGACTTGTTGCATCAAGGTCGTTGGGAACGTGGTACCGTGATAAGTGTCCAGGGTCGCGGTTTTTATACTGTTCAAGGTGCTACTGGGGTGCACAGGAGGCATCAGAACCAGTTGCGCCGCGCTAGCCGCCCGGATTCTGCCGCTCGTTCTTTGTCCACAGATTTGGTCCGCGGCGGGTTCCAGCCGCGCCTTCCGCCTTCGCTGCCGCCCCCAGGGCAGCAGCAGCAGCAGCAGCCGTCGCCGTTACCACGCCGACAGCCCGTCCCGTTGATGCCTCCCGCGCAGCTTCATTCGGGAGCGCCCCAGGTGGTCGCTCCGGCGCCTGAGGTCCCTCTTCAGTCGCCACCGCCTTCGGGGCTGATGGACGTCGACCCCTCAGCCGGGCCGCCTTCCCAAGCGGTGGCTGTGCAGCCTGTCCTGCAGCCGCTTACCTTGGGCTCCCCCAAGGAGTCTGACACCGCAGCGCCTTTTCCGGCGCCCACTCAGCAGCCGTCGACGCAGCGTCAGGAGACGCTGCCTCTCTTCGTGGGTCCCGACGCCTCGTCGCGTCCAGTACCAGAAGCTGCGCCCGTGGTCACAGGCGTGCACCCTGACCTCGGTTTTCAGTCGGTGTTTCCCGAGGTCCCGCGCAGCCAATGCTGGGGTGCGGACCGGGGACTGCCACCGACAAGTCTCCGCCCCGGTCTCTTCTGCTACGCCTGCGGCCAGACCCCTCCCCCGCCGTCGACGCTCGCCACGTCATTATTCAACGACGGTGCGGCGATTTTGGGGGGAGGAGTGTTATATCCTAGCCAGTAATGTCACCCGAGCCCGCTGCCAAAAGGTTGGCAGCATCAAAGTCCGGACGCCGTCCGCATAAGCAGCGCCAGCGAGACAGGAAATCGCCGCAAGTCTGCGCGCGCCACCGCTGGCTTCTGGGTTCTTAAGCGCTGGAGTCGCGAGCGCTAGGACAGTTCTGTATTCGCCGCTCAGTTGTATACTCGCCACCGAATTGTGTACTTGCTAGTCAGTGGTGTGTTCATCGCAGCAGAGTTGTTGTTTGTCGTCAGCCGACGTTGACCTAGCCGCTCCGACTCGAACTAGACTTCACTACTGTGTTTCTGTATCTTCGTTAATAAAGATAAGTACCGGCTTTTATTTAATCAGAGTGTTTGGGTTTTCATCTTTCTGTTCACTGTTCCAGCGGACCGGTCGGCCCGCTATTAAAAGTGTGGCGGTGACTTCGTAAGCCGTTTCTACAGCGAATTGCTTGTCGCTACGAACACCGCCACAAAACCGACTTTTCTCCAACTCCCTAATGCGGATACAGTAACTGCTTGGGATATCAACTGGGCCTTCAGTAGCTTATATCTGATGCAACACTGCCCTTTTTCTCTAACCCACGCAGCCTCACAATGACGGTGCTACAGAGAAATTGCATCGCGTGTGATAACTAGAGGCTTCTGGACCTCTTCTCTCAGGGAGACTGACATGTCAATGGCCACCACATCGAGGCACCCGCAGGAGTCCAGTAGCTTGTATCCGATGCACAACTATACGTTTACTGTATCCCTCACACCCTCACATTGACATAGAAATTCCAGCGTGAATGAAAACTACTTGCTATATGCTGACATTTTTCTAACTCCCCAAAGCTGATACGATAACTGCATGGGTCTCACCTGAGACTCCGGTAGCTTGTATCCGATGCAACTCTGTCCACTTACTGTAAACCACGCACCCTCAAAATGACGATGTTACACAGAAATTCGATCACGAGTGATAACTAGACGCTCCTGGACCTCTTCTCTTTGGAAGACTGACATGCAATGGTCAACACATCTAAGCATAAGTGCGAGTCCACTAGTTTGTATCCGAAGCACAACTGGACGTTTACTGTATCTATCACACCCACACATTGACGATGAAACAGAAATTCCATCGCGATTGGAAACTACTCCCTATATGCCGGCTTTTCTCCAACTTGCCAATGCAGATACGTAACACCTTCTAATCTCAACTGGGACTCCAGTATCTAGTGTCAGATGCAACTCTTCCCATTTACTCTAACCCTCGTACCCTAACAATCACGATGCTGCACTGAAATTGCATCGCGAGTGAAAACTAGAGGCTCTTGGAACTCTTTTCTCAGGAAGACTGACACGGCAATCGCTACGACATCGAACACAATTGGGAGTCCAGTAGCTTGTATCCGATGTACAACTGGAAGTTTACTGTATCCCTCACACTAACACATTGACGATGCAACACAGAAATTCCACCGCGATTGATAACTATTTACTATATGTCGACTTTTCACCAAGCCGCAAACGCGGATACGATAACTGCTCTGAATCTCACCTGGGACTCCGGTAGCTTGGATCTGATGTAACATTGCCCTTTTTCTCTAACCCTCACATCCTCACAATGAGGGTGCTACAGCGAAATTGCATCGCTAGTAATAACTAGAGGCTCCTGGAACACTTCTCTCACGGAGAATGATATGCCAATGGTCACCACATCGAGGCACACGTGGGAGTCCAGTAGCTTGAATCCGATGCACTACTGAACGTTTATTGTATCCCTCACACCCACACATTCACGATGGAACATAGAAATACCATCGCGATTGACAACTACTCACTATATATCAACATTTCTCCCACTCGCTAATGCGGATACAGTAACCGCTTGGAATATCACCTGTGACTCCAGTAGCTTATGTCCGATGCAACACTGCCCTTTTTCTGCAACCCTCGCTACCCTCACAATGGCGAAACTACACAGAAATTGCATCGCGAGTGGAAACTAGAGTCTGCTGGACATCCTCCCTCAGGAAGACTGTCATGGCAATGGTCACCACATGAAAGTCTTCGAGGGAGTCCAGTAGCTTTTATCCGATGCACAACTGGAGGTCTACTGTATCCCTCACATGCACACAGTGACGATGCAACATAGAAATTCCATCGCTATTGATAACTATCAGCTATATGCCAACTTGTCTCCAACTCGCCATTGCGGCTACGGTAACTGCTTTGAATCTCACCTGGGCCTCCAGTAGCTTGTATCCGAAGAAACACTGCACATTTACTGTAACCCTTGCATCCTCACAATGACGATGCTACACAGAAATTCCATCGCGACTGAAAACTACACACTACATGCCGACTTTTCTCCTACTCGATAATGCGTGTACGGTAACTGTTTGGAGTCTCAACAGGGACTCCAGTACCTAGTATCTGATGAAACACTGCCTATTACTGTAAACCTCTGACCCTCACACTGAAGATGCTACACAAAAATTGCATCGCGACATAGCTGCTCCCTCCAGTTTCGTATATAGGGACCCACTCTGCCCTAGTCCACATCTCCAGCGGTAATCAGGAAGGATGCCGCCCTTCGATTGTGCCTTTCCGGTTCTAATCGAAGCGATAGGGTTTCAGGTGCCAGCCAGCCAGCCAGCCTGCCGAGCAGCAGCGGTCCAGCCGAGCACTTCCCTGGTGCCCCCATCTCACTCCCAGATGGGATTCAGTTCCCGTCTCCTCCCCCAGCCCCACCCTCCATACTGACATCCTCTCTCGCCTCCCCATTACCCGGTTTGGCCGCCTCACCCCTGCTCCTTCTCCATCTCCTACCCGCCATCCCCAGCCCCCGCATCGCCCGCCGACCCTCACCGCTGTGATCACTCGGCTCAGTCCGACGATCACAGAGGAGGAGGTGTTGGCAGAGCTCGAGTCGCATCCCACGCTGGAGGTGCGGGCGGTCTGTCGCATTTTTAACTCGGCCGGCCCCACCCGCCTTATGCGGGTTTTCTCTGAGGACGCCCCCTCCATTGACCGTCTCCTGAAGGAGGGTGCCCTCCTCTTCAACCAGCGCTATAAGGTCGACCCCTCCCGTTCCCCTCCTCAGTCCCTGCGCTGTCAGAGGTGTCTGCATTATAACGCACACTTAAAAGCCGAGTGCCACGAGGCCCCCACCTGCCCACATTGTAGGCAAGCGCACTTCCTCCAGCAGTGCCCTAACCTTCAATCCCCTCCCTCCCGTAATATCTGCAATCTCCCCCATCTAACCTACTCCCAAAAGTGTAAAGCTCGACACCCTCCGACCACTCCTGAACTCACCATCCCTGTCTGGACACCCCCACCCCTCCTGGCAATTCCCTTCGTCCCCCCCCCACCGCTAAGGACATCATCAGGTTCCTCACTATTGTCCTGCAAAACCCTTTCCAGCGCCCTCACACCCTCCAACAGGTCTCCCTCGCCGCCCGTTCTGTCTTCCACCTCAGAATGTATGCCACCTACTTCCACACCCAGGCCCATTTCACCTTCTCCCGTCTTGACACCCTCGTCTAAATCCCTGTCATGGCACGACAGCACCGTATCCTTTACAACAATATCCGGTCCTTTCCCACCAACAAGAACCTCTTCCTGCACACCCTTGTCACCCACCGCGTGGATGCCTTCCTCCTCAATGAAATCTTCCTCCAATCCCACCACGCCGTCTACACGTCGCCCTACCTCCTTCACCGCTCCAATAATCCCCTCCCGATTGCGCGTGGCGGAGTTGCCATTGGTCACCACCGCCAGATCCCAGTTCGGCTACAACCTCTCCTTCCCGACCCCACCGAACACCTGATCCTTAGTCTCTTCTTCCCCGGCCTTACCGTCACCTGCACCACCATCTATATCCGCCCTAACGCCCTTATTCCCTTCGACTTCCTCTCCCACATTGACCGTACCTTCTCCTCCTACGTGATCGCCGCCGATCTCGACATCCATAGTCGTTCCGCCGCCCAGTTACGGCGGTGTCATCGGTTCCCCTCCTCCCTTCAAGGCGACCTCATCCCCATCCCCCAGCACACCCGTCCCAAATCCAACTCCACTCCCGATGTTATCCTTTCCTCCCCTAACCTCCTTGGCCGCATAACGGTGGATGTCCTGGAGCCTATTGGTAGCGACCATCTCCCTGTCCTCCTCACCATTTCAGACGGTCGTCGCCCCCGCCCCAACCCTCGTAATGACCCTCGCCCAAAGTACGTCCATGACTATTCCTGTGCCAACTGGAATGCCTACCGGGATACCCTCTCCACCCAGGTCGATAGCCACCCCTTCACCTACTACCACCCTGACGATGTAACCCATACCGCCTCCTTTCTCCAGCAGACCTTGTCTGAGGCCGTGGAGGCCCACGTCCCTACTGTCACCATCAGCCCCCACCGTCCTACCTTACCGCCACAGGCCGTCCTCCTCCTCCATGAATCCCGCCATCTCTACCGTGCCTTCCTCCACACGCATGACCCAGACACACTATGACGCCACCGCCAACTCCAGCGACACATCCGAAATTTGCTCACGGCTAAGAAACGCCGGCACTGGCGACAGACATGCACCCGTTTAAATGCTACCCTACCTATAAACTCGTCCAAGTTCTGGTCAGCCGTCACCTTACTGGAACTAAACCCTCCCCCTACTATCCTTCCCTGATACCCTTAGGAAGGCCAATCACTTTGCCTCCTACCTCTCTGATGTCTTTTCCATCACCGATGATCCCCAGTTCGATTACTCCCTCTTCCTGGATGTCCGCGATCAAACTGACACCTCTGTCCCTCCCCTCGCACCAGGTTTCCAGTACTTGGACAACACTGCACACACGGAACTCAATGCACCTATCACTACACAGGATCTCATTGCTACACTCCGCACAAAACGCAACACCACTCCTGGTCACCTACTGTCACCTTCGTGAAGCTCCTGTCTCTTTCCTCTCCACCCTGGCCAGGCTCTACAATGTAGTCCTGTCCATCGGTTACTACCCCGACCTGTGGAAAACCTCCCGTATCCTGATGTTCCTTAATCCGCCGTCCGCCATCTCCTCCTACCATCCCATCAGCCTTACCTTGGTCTTCAGCAAGGTCCTGGAATCTATCCTCACCCGCCGCATCAACCAGCATCTCTGCCAGCACCGCCTCCTTCCTGTTACCCAGTGTGGCTTTCGGCCGTCCTTCTCTTCCGACGACCTTCTCCTGCACCTCACTCACCTCCTCACAGTTTAATTCCCGTCGCTCCGCAATCTTCCCCTCCCTGGACCTCAAACGTGCTTATGACCACGTATGGCATTCCGGTCTCCTCTTCAAGCTCCAAACCTTCGCCCTTCCCAGTAACAACGTCCATCTGATCAGCTCCTTTCTATCCCACCGTCCTTCCTACATCACCATCCATAACACGGATTCCTACACCTTTTTTCCCTCCGCTAGTGTGCCCCAAGTTTCCGTCCTCTACCCCCTTCTGTACCTTTTATATACGGCGGACATGCCGCCGCTGTCACCCCCCGCCCACATTCTCCAGTTTGTCGATGACACCACCTTCCTTGCCCTTGCCCCCACCCTGCAGCGCTCCCAACACCTTCTCCAATCCAATCTTGACCGGTTCACCGCTTGGTGCAACCAGTGGTTGCTCAAGGTCAATCCTTCCAAAACCCAGGCGATCATTGTAGGCAAAACGACCCCTTCCTTCCTCCTCCTTGATTTCTATCTCACCATCTATGGCTGTCCTATCGCCCTCACCCCCACCCTTAAGTACCTTGGCGTCACCCTCGACCGTCGCCTCTCCTGGACCCCCATCTCTGGACAATCCAAGCTAAGGCACGCTCCCGACTCCATCTCCTCAAGCTCCTTTCCAGCCGTACGTGGGGTCTGGACCCCTCACCATACTCCACACCTATAAATCCCTCATCCGCCCTATCCTTTGTTACTCCCATCCGGCCTGGATCTCAGCCCCCCTCCCTTTTATAAATCCCTTCAAATCGTTGAACGCCATGCTCTCCGCCTCTCCTGTCGCATCTGTCTCCCCTCCCCCACACGGATCCTGTATGATCTCATTCCGTTCCCTCACCTCCTCCTTTTCCTTGAAAGGATACAGATCCTGTACACCTCCCGTAAACTCGATCCTCCTCACCCGCTTGTCTCGCCCATCCTCTCCTACCCCCACCTGCTGCCGTGCCTGTATTCCCATGTCCCACCCGGTCTCCATCTCTCCACCCTCCTTACCCTCTCCCAATGTGGCTTCCGCCAGCTCCCCCTACCTGATGATGTCCTCCTCCTCTCCATCTACCCCTCCTACCAACTTTGATCCTCCCCTCCCACATCCTGTGTCTTTTCCTTTGGGCACCCTCCCACCCTTCTCTCTCCTTTTCCCCCCATCCCCCTTCCTCCACCTCTCTTCCCCCGGCTTTCCCTCCCCCTTCCACCCTCCCCCCTATCTCCCCTGCCCATGGCATCTCTGCTGTCCCCACTCCCTCTCCCACCCCACCTCCTCCTCTCTTGCCAGGTCCCCGGACTCATACACGCTTAGTGAACTTTCGCACATCGGAGATCAACGCCTCGTGTTTCTGTGTGTGCCATCGTTTGTGCTTAAGTGGTTCAGTGTTATTCGTTTTGTGCACCTACGTTCCCGTGTGACAATTTTCGTCTATGTATGTGTCCAAGTGTCTGAACAAATTTTATCTTGGACTCTACGCCCGTGAACGGCTCCATGTATTTTAAAAAGTGTTTGTCTCCGTTTATATGTCCACCATGTTTTTTCTCTAATTGTCTTCATTTGTCTCTTTTGTGTTTCTCTATGGCCAAAGAGCGGCGTAGTATGCTGCTGCTGGCCTGCCTGTAAACAGGTTTAAAATAACAATAAAGAAAGAACCCCCCTGCGGGTCCGGGGTAAGAATAGGCCCGAGGTATTCCTGCCTGTCGTAAGAGGCGACTACAAGGAGTTTCAACCGTTTCGGCCTTCCATGTAATGGTCCCCCTTGGGGTTTGACCTCCATTTTTCAAAATTCTACAGAAGTACGAGCCTTTTGGGGAAGGACACCTTACATGGTGTACCACTGATCCTAAGTGCACTAAGACCTTGGCACTCAGCATGGCACCGGCGTTGTAACCTTACCCACTATTCCTCAAATTTGGCCTCAACGCCTGATGGGTTGTCCAAGTTACGCCCATAGTGCATCTCCATCTGCACCAGCGATCATGATGGACTTTCCATGGCACCAGAAATCCAGCACGGTAGCCAGCCCGTTGTGGTGGGGTCGTCATGTACCCTCTAGGTTGTAGCCCCCTGGCAACACAGGGATCGTACTGCCGATACCTGAGCTGCACCCTCCCCACGTCGGCCAAGGAGTAGATGCCCGTCTCCTTGGGGCATCAGGACTCCCGGCAATGGTCATCCTGCCAGGTGGCCCTTGCTGCGGCTGGGTGGCGCCCGTGGGGAGAGCCCCTGGTCGGAGTGGGTGGTATCGGGGCGGACGTTTCGCAAATGAAACGTCAACATGTATCTGGTCGCTCTGCGGCCGAGTCTTTCAAAAGAAAAGGTACCGTTTCTAGTTCTGGTTCTCCTGCCCTTTCCCCCTTGGCCACTCCATGGGAGGAGGGACAGGCCCGCCGGCTTGGGGCGAAGTACTTCCCCCGCTATTTGGTCTGTTCTCGAACCGATGGGGGGACGTTCGCCACCTCCAAGCCCATGTTCTTTGTTCAACACATTGAGGACGTCTTCGAGGAAATCGAGGCTCTCAGCAAGATGCGCTCAGGGACCGTCCTTATCAAGACCACCTCCGCCACACAGTCGGCGGCGCTCCAGGCGTGCGACCGCCTAGGGGACATCCCAGTATCCATTGTCCCACATCTGGCACTAAATAGGACGCAGGGGGTTATTTTTCATCGTGACCTCCTGCTACAATCTGATGAGGAGCTCAGGGCCAACCTGGAGCGCCGAGGCGTGCATTTCGTCCGGCGAGTCCAGCGCGGCCCCAAAGACCGTCGCATCGACACAGGGGCCTTTATCCTCGCCTTCGAGGGGGACGTTCTCCCGGAGAAGGTGAAGGTGATGTGCTACCGGTGTGACGTGCGACCTTACGTCCCGCCTCCTATGCGCTGTTTTAGGTGTTTGCGCTTTGGGCACATGTCATCACGGTGTGAGGCTGAGCCCCTTTGTGGCGATTGTGGACGTCCTCTTCGTGAAGAACATATATGCACCCCACCACCTCGGTGCGTTAATTGTCCTGGCGTCCACTCGCCAAGATCCTCAGACTGCCCCGCATATCAGAAGGAGAAAAAGATACAAGAAATCAAAACTTTGGATCGGCTCTCTTATTCTGAGGCCCGGAAGAAGTACGACCGCCTCCATCCCGTGCCATTGACCACCTCGTTTGCCTCAGTTGTGTCCACTCCTTCCGCGGTATCCTCACCCCTATCCTGTCCCCCCTCCACCTCCTCCACCCATCAGGGGGCTCTGCCTCCGCCTCCCAAATCCCTACCTTCCAAATCCTCCTCTCCCGTGGCCCCCACCCCCTCTGGCCCAGGGGCCACCCTTCCTCCTCCTCCTCCCCCCACGCCACCTGAGAAGCGATCCTCTTCTCAGGCGTCCATCGGGGAAACGTTCCGGACCCCAGCTTCCGAGGTCCGGCGTTCCAAAACGGACCCCGCGCGTGAGGACCTTCTTCGGGTCCAGCCCACCATCCCTGTGCCTCCTCGGCCTACCAAGAAGGCCTCCAAGAAGAAGTCTCTATCCCCCTCTCCACCCCGGCGCGTTTCGTCTGACGCTCCATCCGTGAGTCGCTGCTCCCGGCCGTCCTCAGTTTCGCCGGGACGCTCTGCTGCCAGGCGCTCCACCGGCCTTTCGTCGGCAAATGATGCGGCCCCTCCTACACAATCAGGGACAGCGGCCGCAGCTGGCGACGAGTCGATGGAACCGGATCCGCCTGCCGTCAGTTGTAGCGTTGTTGCCTCGCAACCTGGCCCTCCGCGGCCATCGAGGTGACCAGCTCTTCCCCGTCTCGTTCCCCCAACTTTTTGACTAGCCATGGCGTTGTTTCATTGGAACATAAGAGGTCTTCGATCTAATCGGGAGGAATTACAACTGCTCCTCCGCCTGCACTGTCCGCTCGTCCTTGGTCTCCAGGAAACCAAGTTGCGCCCGACTGACCGTATTGCCTTTTCCCACTATACCTCGGAGCGGTATGACCTCGCCCCTGTGGACGGTATCCCAGCTCATGGTGGGGTCATGTTGCTCGTTCGGGACGATGTCTATTACCATCCCATCCCATTGACCACCTCACTCCAAGCAATAGCTATCCGCATTACTCTTTCTGCTTTTACTTTTTCAGTTTGTACCGTCTACACTCCACCGTCATCTGCTGTTAGTCGGGCTGACATGATGCACCTGATCGATCAGCTTCCCCCGCCGTTCTTATTGTTTGGCGACTTCAATGCCCATCATCCCCTTTGGGGCTCTCCTGCATCCTGTCAAAGAGGCTCACTCTTGGCGGATGTCTTCAACCATCTCAATCTTGTCTGCCTCAATACCGGCGCCCCGACTTTCCTCTCGGACTCTACTCATACCTACTCCCACTTGGACCTCTCGATCTGTTCTACCACTCTTGCCTGTCGGTTCGAGTGGTATGTCCTTTCTGACACCTATTCGAGCGACCACTTCCCCTGTGTCGTTCGTCTCCTGCACCACACCCCATCCCCACGTCCTTCGCGCTGGAACATACTGAAAGCTGACTGGGGACTTTACTCCTCCCTGGCGACCTTTCCGGACCACGATTTTCCCAGTTGTGACAGTCAGCTCGAATACCTCACGGCTGTTATCATCAATGCTGCCGAACGTTCCATTCCTCGTACTACTTCTTCTTCACGTCGCGTTTCCGTCCCCTGGTGGAACGAGGCTTGTAGGGACGCTATCCGTGCTCGACGACGTGCTTTACGCACCTTTCGTCGCCATCCTACGTTGGCGAATTGTATAGAATACAAACGACTCCGAGCGCAATGCCGTAGAGTCATCAAAGACAGCAAAAAAGCTTGTTGGGCCTCTTTCACCAGCTCCTTTTTCACTCCCTCTTCTGTCGTTTGGGGTAGCCTGCGCCTGCTGTCGGGCATTAAGGCCCACTCCTCGGTACCTGGCCTGACCTCAGGTAATGAGGTCCATGTTGATCCTGTGGCTGTCTCCAACGCCTTTGGCCGCTTTTTCGCGGAGGTTTCAAGCTCCGCCCATTACCATCCTGCCTTCCTTCCCAGGAAAGAGGCAGAAGAGGCTCGGCGACCTTCCTTCCATTCGCAGAATCAGGAAACTTATAATGCCCCCTTTACTATGCGGGAACTCGAACGTGCGCTTGCACTGTCCCGGTCCTCTGCTCCGGGGCCAGATGCCATTCACGTTCAGATGCTGGCACACCTTTCTCCGGCGGGCAAAAGCTTCCTTCTTCGTACCTACAATCGCGTCTGGACCGAAGGTCAAGTCCCCATGCGTTGGCGTGACGCCGTTGTTGTTCCTATACCCAAACCTGGGAAGGATAGACACCTTCCTTCTAGTTACCGCCCCATTTCTCTTACAAGCTGTGTCTGTAAGGTGATGGAGCGCATGGTTAATGCTCGGTTAGTCTGGATTCTTGAATCTCGACGACTACTTACTAATGTCCAATGCGGCTTTCGTCGCCGCCGCTCCGCTGTTGACCACCTTGTGACCCTGTCGACATTCATCATGAACAACTTTTTGCGAAGGCGCCAAACGGTAGCCGTGTTCTTCGACTTGGAGAAGGCTTATGATACCTGTTGGAGAGGAGGTATCCTCCGCACTATGCACAGGTGGGGCCTACGCGGTCGCCTGCCCCTTTTTATTGATTCCTTTTTAACGGATCGAAAGTTTAGGGTACGTGTGGGTTCCGTATTGTCAGACGTCTTCCTCCAGGAGAACGGAGTACCTCAGGGCTCCATCTTGAGCGTAGCCCTTTTTGCCATAGCGATCAATCCAATTATGGATTGCATTCCACCTAATGTCTCAGGCTCCCTCTTTGTCGATGACTTCGCGATCTACTGCAGTGCCCAGAGAACATGCCTCCTGGAGCGCTGCCTTCAGCGTTGTCTAGACAGCCTCTACTCATGGAGCATGGCAAATGGCTTCCGGTTCTCTGAAGAGAAGACAGTTTGTATCAACTTTTGGCGATATAAAGCGTTCCTTCCGCCATCCTTACATCTCGGTCCCGTTGTTCTCCCATTCGTGGACACAACTAAGTTTTTAGGGCTCACGTTGGACAGGAAACTGTGTTGGTCTCCACATCTCTCTTATTTGGCGGCCTGTTGTACACGTTCCCTTAATGTCCTAAGAGTTCTTAGCGGTTCATCTTGGGGAGCGGATCGCACTGTCTTGGTTCGCTTGTATCGGTCCATAGTCCGATCGAAGCTGGATTATGGGAGCTTCGTCTACTCGTCCGCTCGGCCGTCCCTCTTACGCTGGCTCAACTCCATCCACCATCGGGGGATACGTCTTGCGACCGGAGCCTTCTACACTAGTCCTGTGGAGAGTCTTTATGCTGAAGCTGCCGAGTTACCATTGACTTACCGGCGCGACGTACTGCTGTGTCGGTATGCCTGCCGGTTGTTGTCTATGCCCGACCACCCCTCTTACGAGTCCTTCTTCGCCGATTCTCTCGACCGTCAGTACGGGTTGTATGTGTCTGCCCTGCTGCCACCCGGAGTCCGCTTCCGTTGCCTGCTTCGACAATTGGATTTTGCCCTCCCTACCACCTTCAGAGAGGGTGAGAGCCCGACACCACCTTGGCTCCAGGCTCCGGTTCCTATTTATCTCGACCTCAGCTCACTCCCGAAGGAGGGTACTCCGGCTGCAGTGTATTGCTCACGGTTTGTCGAACTTCGTGCTCGACTTGCCGGTCACACCTTTATTTACACCGATGGCTCCAAAACTGACGATGGTGTCGGCTGTGCCTTTGTCGTTGGGGCCGCCACCTTTAAATACCGGCTCCTCGACCAATGTTCCAGCTTTACGGCCGAGCTTTTTGCTCTCCATCAGGCCGTTCAGTATGCCCGCCGCCACCGCCATTCATCGTATGTACTCTGCTCTGACTCGCTCAGTGCTCTTCAGAGCCTTGGAGCTCCCTATCCGGTCCATCCCTTGATTCAACGGATACAGCAGTCCCTCCATTCTTTCGCTGATAATGGTTCTCCTGTCAGCTTTCTGTGGGTTCCCAGACATGTAGGAGTGCCTGGGAATGAGGCTGCGGATGCTGCAGCCAAGGCTGCAGTCCTCCTGCCTCGGCCAGCCTCCCATTGTGTCCCGTCATCTGACGTTCGTGGGGATGTATGTAAGAGGCTTGTGTCGTTGTGGTGGGATGCTTGGTCATCCCTCCAAGGAAACAAGCTCCGGGCAGTAAAACCGCTCCCAACTGCTTGGACAACATCCTCCCGACCATCTCGGCGCGAGGAGGTCCTTCTGCCCAGGTTGCGGATTGGGCATTGCCGGTTTAGCCACCGCTACCTGCTCTCCGGTGATCCAGCCCCGCAGTGCCCTTGTGGTCAGGCATTAACAGTGCGCCATGTTTTATTGTCGTGTCCCAGTTTTAATCAATTTCGTGTTATCCTGTCCCTGCCATCTACTTTACCGGATGTTTTAGCTGATGACGCTCGAGCAGCTGCTCGTATTCTGCGTTTTATAACTTTAACTGGCTTGTCCAAAGACATTTAAACTTTTTACTTATTTTATCTGCATCTTTGTCAGGTACTTCTGGTGTCCCCCCATCCCCTTGAGTTTTAGCAGATTCCATTTGCTCTAACACCAGTGACTGGGTGCTAATGACCTCAGCAGTTGAGCGCCCTTAAACCCTACCAAAAAAAAAAAAAAAAAGAAAGAAAGAAACCCTAGTCCAGTCAGTCTGGTAATCGCTCTGGATTTCGTTTCTATCTCGGCGGTACTGCGTTCTGGTCGTTGCTCGTTGTTGACATTTGCCTAGCTCTGGTTCCGAGTGGATTTACGTTTGGTGTTTGGTGTTATGGTTTCCACAAGCCTCCGTTGTTTATCTCTTCCTTGTTGTGTCGCTCATAGTCGGTCGTGGCCGGTTGTTGTCAGTTGTCGTTGGTCTGTCGTCCGACTCGTCCTGTGTTTACCCGTTGGTGCGTGCTCCACCTCCGGCGGCTTCCCCGCCTGGCGGCTCCGATCCGCAGCCCACAGCGTTCCCGCTGTTGGTTGTGCTTACCACAGCGAGTGAAATCTAAAGGCTCCTAGACCGCTGCTCTCGGGGAGACTGACATGGCAAAGGTCACCACATCCAAGCACTCGTGGGAGTCCAGTAGCTTGTATCCGATGCACAACTCGACGTTTACAGTATCCCTCACACCGACAGATTAACGATGAAACATAGAAATGCCATCGCCATTGGAAACAAATCACTATTTGCGACTTTTATCAGCGTCGCCAATGCGGATACGGTAACTGCTTGGAATCTCACCTGGGACTCCAATAGCTTGTATGCGATGCATCACTGCCCATTTACTGTAACCCTCGCACCTTCATAATGACGATGCTACACAGAAATTGCATCGCGAGTGAAATCTAAAGGCTCCTAGACCGCTGCTCTCAGGGATACTGACATGGCAAAGGTCACCACATCCAAGCACTCGTGTGAGTCCACTAGCATGTATCCGATGCACAATTGGACGTTTATCCTTCAGACTTGCACATTGATGATGCAACATAGAAATTCCATCGCCTTTGTAAACTACTCGCTATATGCCGACTTTTCTCCAACTCGCTAATGCGAATACGGTACCTGCTTGGAATCTCACCTTGACTAGAGCAGCTTGTACTCAATGCAACACTGCCCATTTAGTGTAACCTCTCGCACCCTCACAGCGACGATGTTACGCAGAAATAGCATCGCATGTGAAAACTAGAGGATCCTGGACATCTTCTCTCAGGGAGACTGAGATGAAAGCGTCACCACAACGAAGCCTCATGGGAGTCCAGCAGTTTATATCCGATGTTAAAAAAGTGGACGTTTAATTTACCCCTCACACCCACACATTGACGATGCAACGTAGAAATTACATCGTATATGTAAACTACTCTCTATATGCCACATTTCTCCAATTCGCCAACGCGGATACACTTGGAATCTCACCTGGGACTCCAGTAGCTTGTATCTGACGTAACACTGCCCATTTACTGTAACCCTTGCACCCTCACAATGACGACGCATGACAGAAATACCATCAGCCAGTGAAAAGCAGAGGCTCCTGGCCCTATTCTCTCAGGGAGACTGACATGGCAATGGTCAACACATCGAAGCACGTGTGGGAGTCCAGTGGCTTGTGTCCAATGCACAACTGGACGTTTACTGTATCCCTCACACCCACAAATTGGCGATGCAACATAGAAAATCAATCGCTATATGCTGACTTTTCTCCAACTCGCAAATGCGGATGCGGTAACTGCTTGGAATCTCACCTCATTTTCCAATAGCTAGTATCCCACGCAACACTGGCCATTCACTGTAACACTCGCAACCTCACAATGACGATGCGATTACAATCGCGAGTGAAAACTTGAGTCTCCCGGACTTCTTCTCTCAGGGAGACCAATATGGCAATACTAACCACATCGAAGCACTCGTGGGAGTCCAGTGGCCTGCATGCTATGCACAACTGGACGTTTACTGTTTCCCTCACACTCACTCATTAGGGATGCATCATATAAATTTCATCGCGATTGAAAACTATTCTCTGTATGATGACTTTTCTCCAACTCGCCACTGCGGATAAGGTAACTCCTTGGAACCTCACCATGAACTCCATTAGCTTTTATCCAATACAACACTCCCCATTTACTGTAACCCTCCCACCCTTACCATGACGATGCTACACAGAAATTGATTCGGGAGTGAAAACTGGAGGCTCCTGGACCTTTTCTCTCAGGGAAACTGAAATGGCAATGATCACCACATCGAGGCACTCAGGGGAGTTAATTAGCTTGTATCCAATGCACAACTGGTGGTTTACAGTATCCCTCACACCCACACATTGACGATGCAACTTATAAATTCCATCGCAACTGAAAACTACTCCCTATATGCCGACTTTTCTCCAACTCGCAAATGCGGATACGGTATCTGCTTGGAACCTCACCTGGGACTCCAGTATCTTGTATCCAAAGCAACACTGTACATTTACTGTAACCCTCCCTCCCTTACAATGACGATGCTACACAAAAACTGCGTCGTGAGTAGAAACTAAAGTTTCCTGGACCACTTCTCTCACGGAGACTGACATGGCAATGGTCACCACATCGAAGTACCCGTTAGAGTCCAATAGTTTGTATCTGATGCACAACTGGACGTTTACTGTATCCCTCACACCCACAAATTGACGATGCTACTCGCAATATACCGTCTTTTTCCAACTCACTAATGCGGTTTCGGTAACTGGTTGGAATCTCCTTTGGGACTTCAGCAGCTTGTATCCGACGCAACATCGCCCAGTTACTGTAACTTTGGCACCCTCATAGTGACGATGCTACACAAGGAGACTGACAGCACATTGTAGCACTTGTGGGAGTCCAGTTTCTTGTAACTAGGATATCTTTGTATGTTCTGGCTCACCAGCTCAATTTTGTGAAAAATGAAATATTGCTCTTTAACTCTCGCATTTTATATTTTTCTGAAAATTGATCTTGTTATACAGAACATACAAAACATCTTAGTGTCCCTTTTACCTAACAATAAAATAATATAATAATATCTATAATAAGAAATAGTTTGTTTTACATACATTTCACATAGGTGAACATAATAAAACAAATATAATGAATTAGTTAATAAAGTACATTATTTGAAAAAATCGTATTGCAAATGTAAGTAAATAATTAAAGTTTATTAGTTTACAGAAGTAAACTTCTTTACATTGTTAACTCTATATCATGACATTCATTATTTCAATTTTAAGTATCTTCATTCGTTTATATTTCAGTTTCATTTCTCCCTTTTTAATCATCTCAATTTCTCAAGGAGCAATTACTTTGTAATATGTATTTGGTAAAATAACTTTAAAATCGTAATTAAGCTCCATACAAATTTTTTCTCCATATCTAGTATTGAAATAAATAATCTGTTTTATTTTCTAAATGATATCTTTTATTATCATGAGGACTTTTTTGTTTACTTGAATTATATGTATTTCATGTTTTTCTCCTTTAGTTAAATTAAATTTTCTATATTGTTCTATATTGTTAAAAAAGAATCTTCATAATCTTCTAAACTAATTTTGTTTTTAACACCACATTTCTTAATTCCTGTAGATATCTTTTCTATTTTGTCACAAATTTTATACACATACATCTTTGCTCTTAAACCACAAAATTCTTCCATTATTTTTTCATTACATTTACCTTTCATCTTACCAAGAACTTTCTTGTTGACTTGTGGAATACCATACAAATTATCTGTAGTATAATCACATGTATCAAAGTAATCAAACATTGATTTCATATCTTCATAGAAATCTTCAGTTTTAATACTGTAAATATAACTATCTGTATCTCGATAACATAATTCAATATTTTCTCCATATTTAAGTTTCATAACTCTATAATGAAAATTATATATTGATTCTTTAGATATAACAAGTATAGTTAATCCAATATAAATAGGTTTATTAAATATTATTTTAATTTTATTCATATGAATAACAGCAAGATTTTCACTAAATATAGTTCTATGTTTAAAGTTTGGTTTAGCAAGAAGTTTATCACATATTTTGCTATTTGAAACTAATTTTATATCTTGGCTATTTCTTATATTTTTCATTGTTTTTCCTAATACATAGTTATTCATTAATTTATAGAAATATATTTCAAAATAATTTGTAGCTTTTGTTCATAACTGCGTGTTTAGATCTATATACTTCCTAAACCAATCAGATTATTTAATTTTAAAACTTTATGAATTTTTGTAAGTTGCATTCCTAAACATAAATATTGTTTAAGATTTCTGTAATGTACTACATAATTACACTTCTTATCTAAAGTAGTTATTAATTTACTTTAATTTGTACCTGGAACAAGTTTTGATACAAGAGCTAATGGTAAATCTTTATGTAAATCATGTAATTCATTTGGATATTCTAGATCTATTTCTTATATATTACCATTTTCAGAATTGTTTGAAATTTCATTTATTTTTGTACAATTAAAATTATTTGATCCTTCCCATTTAAATCCGCCATATGGTAAATATTGCTTCATAGCAGCATCTAAATTATTTGCAGCTAGATACATTATATAATTTGATATTTCTTTATTATTTGAATCTTTTACATATCTAATACTTGCTTTTCTTATCTTTTACAACATTGTGAAATTCCACCTCTTATTCCTTTTTCAACCATTAGTAGCATACCATAATCATATAATAATTTAAGTTTTTGATCAGTAATTCTTAACATTGCCTCCCAAGGTAAACCTGATGCTGTACAAATACCAAGAAGAATCTAGATTATACGTTTGAATACATGTTTTTCTAAAATTTTCAGAAACATCACTTATCAATAATACGGCAGTTGTTGTTGTTGTGGTCTTCAGTCCAGATACTGGTTTGATGCAGCTCTCCATACTACTCTATCCTGTGCAAGCTTCTCCATCTCCCAGTACCTACTACAACCTACATCCTTCTGAATCTGTTTAGTGTATTCATCTCTTGGTCTCTCTCTACGATTTTTACCCTCCACCCCGTCCTCCAATACTAAATTGGTGATCCCTTGATGCCTCAGAACATGTCCTACCAACCGATCCCTTCTTCTTGTCAAGTTGTGCCACACACTTCTCTTCTCCCCAATCGTATTCAATACCTCCTCATTAGTTATATGATCTACCCATCTGATCTTCAGCATTCTTCTGTAGAACCACATTTCGAAAGCTTCTATTCTCTTCTTGTCCAAACTAGTTATTGTCTATGTTTCACTTCCATACATGGTTATACTCCATACAAATACTTTCAGAACCGACTTCCTGACACTTAAATCTATACTCGATGTTAACAAATTTCTCTTCTTCAGAAACGTTTTCCTTGCCATTGCCAGTATACATTTTATATCCTCTCTACTTCGACCACCATCAGTTATTTTGCCCCCGAAATAGCAAAACTCCTTTACTACTTTAAGTGTCTCATTTCCTAATCTAATTCCCTCAGCATCACCTGACTTAATTCGACTACTTTCCATTATCCTCGTTTTGCTTTTGTTGATGTTCATCTTACTTCCTCCTTTCAAGACACTGTCCATTCCTTTCAACTGCTCTTCCAAATCCTTTGCTGTCTCTGACAGAATTACAGTGTCATCGGCGAACCTCTTCTCCATGGATTTTAATTCCTACTCCGAACTTTTCTTTTGTTTCCTTCACTGCTTGCTCAATATACAGATTGAATAACATCAGGGAGAGGCTACAACCCTGTCTCACTCCCTTCCCAACCACTGCTTCCCTTTCATGTCGCTCGACTCTTATAACTGTCATCTGGTTTCTGTACAAATTGTAAATAGCCCTTCGCTCCCTGTATTTTATCCCTGCCACCTTCAGAATTTGAAAGAGAGTATTCCAGTCAACATTGTCAAAAGCTTTCTCTAAGTCTACAAATGCGAGAAACGTAGGTTTGCCTTTCCTTAATCTAGCTTCTAAGATAAGTAGTAGGGTCAGTATTGCCTGACGTGTTCCAATATTTCTACGGAATCCAAACTGAGCTTCCCCGAGACCGGCTTCTAACAGTTTTTCCATTCGTCTGTAAGGAATTCGCGTTAGTATTTTGCAGCTGTGACTGATTAAGCTGATAGTTCGGTAATTTTCACATCTATCAACATCTGGTTTCTTTGGGATTGGAATTGTTATATTCTTCTTGAAGTCTGAGGGTATTTCACCTGTCTCATACATCTTGCTCACTAGATGGTAGAGTTTTGTCAGGACTGGCTCTCCCAAGGCCGTCATTACTTCTAATGGAATGTTGTCTACTCCCGAGGCCTTGTTTCGACTCAGGTCTTTCAGTGCTCTGTCAAAGTCTTGACGCAGTATCGTGTCTCCCATTTCATCATCATCTACATCCTCTTCCATTTCCATAATATTGTCCTCAAGTACATCGCCCTTATATAGACCCTCTATATACTCCTTCCACCTTTCTGCTTTCCCTTCTTTGCTTAGAACTGGGTTTCCATCTGAGCTCTTGATATTCATACAAGTGGCTCTCTTTTCTCCAAAGGTCTCTTTAATTTTCCTGTAGCCAGTATCTATCTTACCCCTAGTGAGATAAGCCTCTACATCCTTACATTTGTCCTCTAGTCATCCCCGCTTAGCCATTTTGCACTTCCTGTCGATCTCATTTTTGCGACTTTTGTATTCCTTTTTGCTAGCTTCATTGACTGCATTTTTGTATTTTCTCCTTTCATCAATTAAATTCAATATTTTCTCTGTTACCCAAGGATTTCTAATAACCCTCTTCTTTTTACCTACTTGATCCTCTGCTGCCTTGACTATTTCATCTCTCAAAGCTACCCATTCTTCTTCTACTGTATTTTTTTCCCCATTCCTGTCAAATGTTCCCTTATGCTCCCCCTGAAACTCTGTACAACCTCTGGTTTAGTCAGTTTATCCAGGTCCCATCTCCTTAAATTCCCACTTTCTGCAGTTTCTTCAGTTTTAATCTACAGTTCATAGCCAATATATTGTGATCAGAGCCCACATCTGCCCCTGGAAATGTCTTACAATTTAAAACCTGGTTCCCAAATCTCTGTCTTATCATTATATAATCTATCTGATACCTTTTAGTATCTCCAGGGTTCTTCCATGTATACAACCTTCTTTTATGATTCTTGAACCAAGCATTAGCTATGATTAAGTTGTGCTCTGTGCAAAATTGTACTAGGCAGCTTTCTCTTTCATTTCTTAGCCCCAATCCATATTCACCTGCTACGTTTCCTTCTCTCCCTTTTTCTACTACCGAATTTCAGTCACCCATGACTATTAAATTTTCATCTCCCTTCACTATCTGAATAATTTCTTTTATTTCATCATACATTTCTTCAATTGCTTCGTCATCTGCAGAGCTAGTTGGCATATAAACTTGTACTAATGTAGTAGGCGTGGGCTTCGTGGCCACAATAAGGCGTTCATTATGCTGTTAGTAGTAGCTTACCCGCTCTCCTATTTTTTTAATCATTATTAAACAGACTCCTGCATTACCCCTATTTGATTTTGTGTTTATAGCCCTGTATTCGCCTGACCAAAACTCTTGTTCCTCCTGTCACCAAACGTCACTAATTCCTACTATATCTAACTTTTACCTATCCATTTTCTTTTTAAAATTTTCTGACCTACCTGCTTGATTAAGGGCTCAGACATTCCACGCTCCGATCCGTAGAATGCCAATTTTCTTTCTCCTGACAACGACGTCCTCTTGAGTAGTCCCTACATGGAGATCCGAATGGGGGACTATTTTACCTCCGGAATATTTTACCCAAGAGGACGCCATCATCATTTAACCATACAGTAAAGCTGCATGCCCTCGGGAAAAATTACGGCTGTAGTTTCCTCTTGCTTTCAGCCGTTCGCAGTACCAGCACAGTAAGACCGTTTTGGTTAGTGTTACAAGGCCAGATCAGTCAATCATCCAGACTGTTGCCTCTGCAACTACTGAAAAGGCTGCTGCCCCTCTTCTGGAACCACACATTTGTCTGATCTCTCAACAGATACCCCTCCATTGTGGTTGCACCTATGGTACGGCCATCTGTATCGCTGAGGCACTCAAGCCTCCCCACCAATGGCAAGGTCCATGGTTCTTGGGGGGGGGGGAGGAATACAGCAGTATTAAGATAAAAATCATCATATTCACCAAGATATTTATATTCACCTTTTTCAAACTAATTTTGTATGTTCATAGTCTCCATCACTTATGTCACAATCATTTAATTCACTATAAAATTTATCTTTTGTTGATAATTGTATTTTTTCAAAGTTTTTCCAAGAATCCATGTAATCATATAGATAAACACCTTTTCTAATCACTAAGTTAAATAATTATGGAGAAAAAAACTTTTTACTATTCCTTAATTGATTTCTCTTTAATTTGATGGAAGTTTATTAAGTGAAGAAGTAATAAACCTAAATGTATCAACAAATCTCATTTTTAGTTTTTAGTATATTTACTAAAACTAAGGTATTTATTTTCATTATTTGGTATTAATTCTATATCTTTACTATCATAACCAAGTTCTTTTACAATAAGATGTGAATCATAACCAGATGAATTATGTAAATAAATAGGTACAAAATCAGGCTGTTGTAGTTTTAAATTACAATTAGTAAATAATGGAGCAATATATTTTCCAGTTAAATGATCATGGTGATGAACTTTTTTATTCTTTTTTGGATACTGATATTCATATAGTGTGCAAACTGTAGATTTATGATACATTTTGTATTCATCAAGTGTAAGTGGTTTCATTTCTTGAATTTCAGAGTATATTCTTCCAATGTCTTCAACTTCTTGTTTTATACATTCTATAATTTTTTTATGACAACTTCGTCCTCTATTAGTCTGAACTAACTAGATTCTGTCAACAGATGGCCTGAAGTAAGTTCCATTTACTTTAAGGTGGCAATATACTTTATTTTAGATATAATTTTCTCTATTTTTGTTTTTAATTTAGTTGTTCAAAATCGCATTCATCAATTGTTCACGTTTGTTCTCCAATTTTAAAATGGAATAAAGTTAAGAAAATAATACGTTTGAGCCTGAAATAAATTGATGAAGAAGTTGCTTTTTAGAAGATATTTTGTCAGTAGAACTCCAACTAAATATACGTTCTTCAAGCTCCTTTACTTCAGCCAAACTTCACACAATCGTTGACCAATGAGAGTGCACATATAAAAAGTCGTTATAATGTATTTGTGTAAAGGGTGCTAGCCATTTGACTAAAACATCAAACACACTCGCCTATGTACTTAATAACAGGAAGAATAAAAGAAGCGGTTCTCTTAATTGAGAAATAAGCCTACATGTAGCACTGTGTACATATTATCAGAAAAATGTGTGTAGGACATTGTGGGGTAGTTTTGCAGTTTTTGAAAATCAATAAAATTTTTAATATAATTTACATGTATTAACAAATACATTATAATTATTTACTTACATTCACAATATGATTTTTAAAACAATGCACTTCGTTAAAAAATTCATTTTAATTATTTTATTATGATCACATATAGGAAATGTATGTAAAAATGATTAGTTATTATAATTATTATTATATTATATTATTATTAGGTAAAAGTGATAGTAGGATGTTTTTGTGTGTTCTGATAATTGGATAAATTTTGTGAAATGTAAAAACTGCGAGTGCAAATTTCCATTTTTCACAAAATTGAGCTAGTGAACCAGAACATACAAAAACATTCCTACTCTTGTATCCGATGCACCACTGGACATTTACTGTATCCCTAAACCCCACACACTGACGATGCAACACAGAAAATTTATCGCGATTGGTAAGTATCACTATATTCCGTATTTCCTCCAACTTGCTGATGCGGATTCGGTAACTCCTTGAAATGTTACTTGGGACACCAGTAGCCTGTATCTGACGCAACACCACCCATTTACTGTAACCCGCGTGCAGTCGCAATGACTATGCTACACAGAAATTTCATCATGAGTGAAAACTAGACGTTCCTGGACCTCTTCTCTCATGGAGACAGACATGGCAATGGTCACCACATCGAAGCATTCGTGGGAGTTCAGTAACATGTATTGGATGCACAACTGGGCGTTTACTGCATGCCTCACACCCACACATTGACGATGCAACATAGAAATTTTATGGCAATTGGAAAGAACTCGCTATGTGGCGACTTTTCTCCAAAGCGCTAGTGCGGATTCGGTAACTGCTTGGAATCTCACCTGGGACACCAGTAGCCTGTATCCGACGCAACACTGCCCATTTACTGCAACCCTTGTTCCCTTACTATGAAACGTCCCCTTTGAACAATTATACATAAGACTGTGCTTAACCTGACACACAATATTTTTAGCGCAACGCAATCTGACTTTCAAAAATCCCTACAAAAGAATGGCCCTTACTAACATTAACCTGTACCTTTCACAAATCACTTACCTCACAAAAATCTTCGTTACTCAAGCTACTGCAATACAGCGAGCGCCACTACTGCCAGCTAAATAAAAGATTCAAACTACGGAAGGCACTAACTACTGATAGGCATAGTTAGCAAATGAAAGATTTAAATAGAGAACAAACAATGTATTTACCTTACTAGTCATAATATATATAGCAGTTCATGACAAATTACAAAACTCCGCCATCTCTCTCCCCACATCCACCACTGCTGGCGGCTCACCTCCAACTGCGCAACGCTACGCGCTGTTCACATCCAGCTGCCGCTGTCCAACACTACAATGGCAGACAACAATGCAAGCTAGCCACAGACTTCACACAGCGCAGTCAGTGATTTTTATACAGAGGTGGCGTTACCAATAAAAAAACCTAAACAGCCTACTTACATAGCCCCCATGCTCCCCACAAAAAATTTTACAAATTGTTTTGGGCAGTGGCCAATAATGATTTGATAAAATTTTTCATAATTACAATAATAAAGATATCACATGCACACATTTATTGATACAATGTTGGTCAAAAGCTAAACTTTCTCACAGTCCATAGAGACAGTCCTGATTGTTTATCACAGTAAAATAGCAGTGTTTTTCTCAAAGTCTGAGCAGTAAAAGAAAATGCACACGGAAGTAGAGGAATTCCATGCTGTCTTGAAGAAGTAGTGTTGTCCTTCCAATGGAAAGACAGTGCTGACTCTTGACATGCTGACAGGTAATGGGCCACAACAGAGCAAACCCACAGCAGAGTCAGTTGACGTTTTGAAGAATATTGGTAGGTCATCACAGAGCAGACCCACTGTAGTCCTGGTAGAGATTGCGATATTGGTGGGCCACCAGAGGCGCAGACCCACTGCAGTCCTTGTAGAAATAATGGTACTGGTGAGTCAGCAAAGGTGTAGACCCACAGTAATCCTTGTAGAAATAGCCAGCAGCCATCTGTTGCGACTGTGCAGGTGCACAATCACCATTGAAGAGTCTTGCAGAGAATAGAGCAAGTCCATAAACCACCACTTGTCCACTCACAAAAATTTGTTTGAAATGTCCTTAGAACCAGCAATGCTGTTATCCAGTCCCTTGCTGAATTATTAATACACGTGCAAACACTAACAGTCCCTACTTCTCACATATAGTCCATATACTATGACCAACAGAAACGTGTGCAGTGAAATGGAACTTACAAGTTACTTAATTTGATGAACTGGTGTCAATTACAATTTTATAACATAAAAATACAATAACAAAGGTACAAAATACATCATTAAAGAACATAACAATACAGATAACATTTGTAGTAAAACAGGCTTTACAAAAGAATAGAAAGAGACATATACATCAGTGTTACAGGAATTATGACATAAGTAAATATATAAAAGATCATAATAATTATTGAAACATCAACTTCACACATGAACATTAAAACAAAACAGAATAAATAATGTCTAAGCATATTTACAAGGTAAATAACATGTTATTAACGTCAGTTATATTTGAGGATAACAGTATTCCTCATCATAGTGAATGTAGCTTAGTATTAGAAGGAAAAAAAAATTCTATGAAACTACACAGAGACAGGAAGAAAACAAATATACAAGGGTACACAAACACATAGGGGGATAACACAAAAGGAAAGGACAGGGTTTGTTGTACTGCAGTATTTTGCAAACAAAACTTTCTTTACTTCTTGGAGATCTCCCTTCATTCATCATTATTCCCTAAAAGTCCTATATATACCTGCTTTCTGTATTCTATTCGCATTTCTTTCAAAATAATTATTTCTCAGTGTACAATACTCATTTTGGCCCAAATCTTTTTCATATAACTTCTCAATGCATTCTTTCCTTATTGTCCATAGTCAGTTTCTTATATAGTCTACCCCCTCTTAAGCTAACTTAAATCTACTGAGCTCAGATGCTAAACTAAGGGACGAGGCAATGCAGCAGCACAAAACAATTAACACAAACAGCAATGACAAAAATGCAGATTTGCAAAGGAAGCAGCATTATAGAAATTAGCAAAGCAATTGCAATATTACAACTAATATAAGGCAATGTGCAGCAAACAAGAAAAATAAATCAGTAGTAAACTGGCTTAGAAGAGTAACACAGAGTCAAATTCAGTAACACTATGCCTGGCAAACAGCAGCAGTAAATGCTATAACGTATACCTAAGCATGACAAAGCTCAAGCAGAAAAAATAGTACACTAAAGACAACAATGCAGATAAAGGTAATGTATAATCGCATCTTAATGTCTATGTAATTAAAGTGGTGCACCACAACTATTTCAACAAAAGAAATTACCAAGTACTTGAAAAGAAAATTATATATGCAGTTACTGTTATTAGTCCCTTCTTATTGTTCTTTCCATTCCAAGAGCTCCTTTTTCGAAGAATGTATATCATAAAATAGTTATTTAATAGATCTGTTGACAGAAAGTATTCACATTAGCAAATGCATTTAATTTTATTTTATGAAACCAATGCTGCAAGACAGCTGGAAACCAGATATCAAATGTAATAAGCAACTATGTACGAGTACAAAGTAAAGCATAAGAACATCGTTCAATAGCCATGTGGCATTTCATAAGTAGTAAAAAAATATCTCATCTAGAAAGACAGTAGTCATAATCAGGTGTGTAGACAAACTATTTCTTGTCATTTCATTAGGCATTTCAGTAAATATCAGAAAGTACGATATGTTTCCAAGTAATGAGCGTGTCGCATTTGCGATGCTTTTTACAAAGGAATGTCAGAAGCGAGGTTAATGGCCTCTTTTTTTTCTCCACCTAATGGCTTTTTGTCCAGGCGGCTGGCCCAGCTGGGCGCCACAACGCATTACATCAAGGTCACTTAGCTTTCTTACCGAAAAATTTACGACACCAGTTTCCGCTACAGTGACAGTCTCATAAAAAAATTCACAGGTCGAGAATTTGCGTTACAAATGTGTAGAAACAAAATCCTGTAAATATAAGTGTCCAAAAAATTTTCGTCAGCATTGTGGTACATTCACGCATTTACATACATTTCATAACTCTTAAAGTACGATTCTTGGTTTCCAACAACCTTTTCCGTAAATCAGAGTCCCTAATCACTACTCATTATTCCTTACCTTATTCGTCGACATTTCTTCAATATTTCATCATTACAGATATGTAGCATAATCAAATAACTCATATAGCATCAGCTTATTGATCATAAACATACCTCAACAGCGTAATACACATCGTCGTCGTAAAATAACATCATAACACCTCAGCCACATCTCAAAATCGTCGTAGCTTCCTCCAATAATTTCAAAACCTAAAAAAAATCTCCGCCTATTTCAATAGTGTCATCTACCTCAAACGTACTTTAAAAAGCATAATCCCATACCAAATACATCATTCAAAGCTCTCATAGTATCACGGAGGCTTTCAGACAGTCATTCTTCCCGCGAACCATACGCAACTGGAACAGGAAAGGGAGGTAATGACAGTGTCACGTAAAGTGCCCTCCGCCACACACCGTTGGGTGGCTTGCGGAGTATAAATGTAGATGTAGTAGATGGTTCCGAAAAAATATGAACAGTTTACAAAGTACAGACAAAATACAGTTTCATAAGTGTGAAGTTACCCAACTCTGTAATTGCGTAAACATGTGTCACTGATGTAGTAAAAAAAATGTTTATCTCTCAGTTAAATGATCAGATAGCTGTGTAATTCTGTGTTAGAGAAATATGGTACCGATGTGTAAAGTTGTATAAGAAAATACCATATTAGCTAGAGCTCCTTGTGCTTGCCAAACATATGGTACACAAAGTAAGCGTGTACCCCCCTGAGGATTAATGTAATTAGCCGGCCGCGGTGGCCGTGCGGTTCTGGCGCTGCAGTCCAGAACCGCGGGACTGCTACGGTCGCAGGTTCGAATCCTGCCTCGGGCATGGATGTGTGTGATGTCCTTAGGTTAGTTAGGTTTAAGTAGTTCTACGTTCTAGGGGACTGATGACCTCAGATGTTAAGTCCCATAGTGCTGAGAGCCATTTGAACCATTTTTTTGATTAATGTAATTATACCCTCAGGTGTTAAAGATTACAGCAATGGAATGAAATATATCACGGAAAACCCTTGTATCATTGTACTTCAAATATCTTAAAAAATGCATGTTTGAAGTGCGAAATTAATCACTCAAATACGTGTCCTGTAGCGCTAAATGTGCGTCTTGCTGTAAGATAATTTCTGTGGAAGTGTCGTAGTTATCGCCCTCCGAAAGCTAAGTTCTGCAGAAGCCAATGTACTTACCTCATGATACACCAAATTTCAAGTAAACCCAAATGTTGCATTAAAATATCATTAGCAGTACTGGTAAATGTTCTAAGTATGTGAGCCTTATAGTCATTACGTAATTGTGCAACAAACAAGCAAGAATGTACACACACAATAACACTGTGTCGTCTGTTCACTATAACAATGCATTCGTAATTTCTGTTTAAATAAGTTCTCTTGGTTCTTGACTGGATATTTAACTTCAAACATTGTTGCATGTTAACAGTTTCTTAAGTCTTACAAAGCATACTAGTAATGTAAAGTGAAAAGTTATATGGCAAAGACAAAGTTAAAAAGCAGATTATCTCTCAATAAGCGGTTTTATATGTGAAGTGTGGTGAAATCCTTTACTCTTCATAGTACTCAGAGTTTGAACTTGAATGCAGTTGTCATGCGGTATACGTCGGTAAAGAATACTGGAATTTTTCTCAAGGTTAGCGCCTATGTTATTTTTCTCTGAGCCAGCCGGCGCATGCAGCTGCCTGTGGTGCGAGTCATTGTCTGTTCCTTTGTTGGCGCGCGTCGTTATTGGGATGTGGAGACCTAACTTCTACAAATTCACTCTGACGAGAAGGCCCTGCCCTGTTTGAATCCCGCCAGTTCTGATGCAATTCAGGTCTGTCGTTATGAATATATCGTCTGTCGTCATGTCGGTAGATTCCGTAGTTTCTTCCTTGTCCGTCACGTGGTGGAGAATTTCTCCCTGAATCGTAACTGTGCGCCGAACTGTTGCGTCTGAAGTTATTCTGTCTCCCTTGATAATAATTATTTTGGTTCCCATATTGTCTGTTTCTCTGATTGTCTCTGTGATAGTCACTACCGCGGAGAGGTGATCTTTCCCTGTAATTATTACTACTCTGCCAACGGTTGTCATACGGGTGGTGTCTGTTTTGGTCACGATATGTGTTGTGAGAATAGCCTTGTCGTGTCCAGTTATTATTTCTTTCATCGCGGAATTGTGACAGATGTGACCTGTAATTGATGTGTTCCTGTTTTCGCATCCCGCGGCTGTCTGTGTCGATTTCTAATTCTTGTAACAGTCCCTGAAAAGCTTCAATGTCGTCTTTGCAACGTCCTGCCAAAATAATATGTCGTAAATGTTCAGGTAATTTGATTAAGCAAATGCGGATGAGTTCTGAGGGGCTGTATGGGTTTGACAGGTACTGATTCTTGTGCAACATGTCTTCAAAATATTTCACAAGACTGGAGAATTCAGATTGTTCGAAATGTTTCGTCATAATGATGCTATGTTTTACTCGGTCTTGTGTAGCTTGAGACCAATACACTGAGAGGAAGGCATGATAAAATTCTCCTTCACTGTGACAATCGTGAATGACCGATCGCATTCTTACAGCTGGTTCATTCTCTAAGTAGCCACACATAAATTCTAACCTGTGTCCGTACGACAAGTTGGGAGGAAAACAATGAGAGAATTGATGGAGCCACGCTTGTGGATGAATGTCGTTGCCAGAATTCTTAAATGTTTTGAATTTACGTGTAGTAATGAACAGCTTATAGTCAAAATCATCGTGTCAGCGAGTAGCATATCGGTCATTGTTACGTCGTGTCGGCGGTTCCATTTCAAAATTCGGTGCACCTTGCCAATTTCTTTCATAACTTCCGAAATGCCCTGTGTTATTATCTTGTGGCTGTTCCGTATTTCTATGTCCCTCTTCCCGTATTGGAGCGCGAGTGTCCTCTGAAATACGTAATTCTTGTATTACCTGTGTCAGCTGATCTTGTACTTCCCGGATTTCTCTTTGGTGTTGCGTATTAGTTTTATTCTGATTTTGTTTGAATTTCCTAATTTGTTCGCACTCTTCTGTGTCATTAAAGACTACCGGTTTTGTGTCATTCAGATTATCATCTACCTTCGTAGATAAATTATTTAGCTGATCCAAAAGTTCAACTACTTTCTCTGATAACGAACTAATTTCCTCCATGTGTCTTTCTGAACCAAGTTTCAGAGTATCTACTGTGTCCTTTAAGTTTTCCTGAGTTTTTTCAAGTTCCGTAACCGAATCGGTAGATGCAACTGAGTCAAATTTAGCTTGCAAGGTCTCATGATTTTCATGAACAATAATTTGCAGTTCTTTTATGGCTGCTTCGTGATTCTGTAATTCATTTTCATGCCGCGAAAAAATAGGTTGAAAATGCTCACAAATTTGTGTTTTCACGTCATTACAGACTTTTTGACATTTCGATTCAATGTTATGTAACTCAGTAGTTAAATCTTCACGTGTTTGTTCAAGCATATGTTCCACTGAGTCTAACTTTTGAAGCTTTCCTTCCATTGCGTCTAACTTTTGAAGATTTTGTTCCATTGTGTCTAACTGTTGCTGTGTTTGTCTCTGGTGTTGTTCCATTGTGTCTAACTTTTGAAGCTTTTGTCCCATTTGTCTCTGATTTTGTTCCATTTGTTGCATTAATTGCAATAATAATGTATTAGTGTCTGGAATCTGTTTCTCTATGCTTTTTGGCAGTGCATTTTCACCGGCAACATTCACATTTTGACAAGCAGAAAATGTGTCTTGACTCATTTGAGAAAACGGTGAGGACGCATAACCTGAATCTACAGTATTTGCAAGATTGTGTCCTGTCATTTCGGATTCCTGAGGCAAGCTGTTGCCGACCGATCGATCGATAATGCTTCCCTGTTCACTAATTGTTTCACTGTCTACACCATTGTTTGCAGCCCGCTCCATTTCCCTATGCACAATTACCAAATTACTACTTTGAGCATCAGTTAATTCATTACTCGGTGGCGCTAACACACTGCTTTCGTTTTCACTGTCATTTCTCAGTTTACTTTGGAGCCTAGTATTACGTTTTTCACACGCCATTATTGTCACAATATTTCACACGATAACACAGAAAAGCACAATTTGAAGAGCAAAAATAAGAGAACACATTAACATAGCACTGAAAATAATATGTAGTTAATTGCAAGCGCAGCTGCGAAATACTTGGTGCAAATCTACATGCATGCCACAACTGTTTTACTGTACAACAATGAAAGACTGCAACTACAAAGGAGATTCTCTCTACAATTACGCGCTAGCAATAAACAATAGCTACACTAATTACACAAACTACAAGAAAAAAATCAGAGGATTCCAGTGATGTATCCTCGGCTAATGGTCGACATATGAAACGTCCGCTTTGAACAATTATGCATAAGACTGTGCTTAACCTGACACACAATATTTTTAGCGCAACGCAATCTGACTTTCAAAAATCCCTACAAAAGAATGGCCCTTACTAACATTAACCTGTACCTTTCACAAATCACTTACCTCACAAAAATCTTCGTTACTCAAGCTACTGCAATACAGCGAGCGCCACTACTGCCAGCTAAATAAAAGATTCAAACTACGGAAGGCACTAACTACTGATAGGCATAGTTAGCAAATGAAAGATTTAAATAGAGAACAAAAAATGTATTTACCTTACTAGTCATAATATATATAGCAGTTCATGACAAATTACAAAACTCCGCCATCTCTCTCCCCACATCCACCACTGCTGGCGGCTCACCTCCAACTGCGCAACGCTACGCGCTGTTCACATCCAGCTGCCGCTGCCCAACACTACAATGGCAGACAACAATGCAAACTAGCCACAGACTTCACACAGCACAGCCAGTGATTTTTATACAGAGGTGGCGTTACCAATAAAAAAACCTAAACAGCCTACTTACAACTATGACAAAGCTACACAGAAATTGCTTGGCGAGTGAAAACTAGAGGCTCCTGGACCTCTTCTCTCAGGTAGGCTGACACGGCAATGGTGACCACATCAAAGCACAAGTGGGAGTCCGGTAGCTCGTGTACGATGCACAAACGCATGCTTACTGTATCCATCATACCCACACATTGACGATGCAACACTGAAATACCATCGCGATAGAGAACTACTCGCTATATGACGACTTTTCCCCAGTTCCCCAATGCGAATATGGTAACTGTTTGGGATCTCAGCTAGGACTCCAGCAGGTAGTATACTATGCAATGCTGCCCATTTACTGTACACCCCACACCCTCACAATGACGATGCCACACAGAAAATGCAAAGCGGAAAAAAAATAGAGGCTCCTGCACCTCTTCTCTACGGGAAACTAACATGGCAATGGTCACCACATCGAAGCACTCGTGGGAGTCCCGTAACGTGTATCCGATGCACAACTCCACGCATACTGTATCCCTCATAACCACACATTGACGATACAAAATAGAAATTCCAACGCGACTGAAAACTACTCACTATACGCTGCAATGGTCACCACATCAAAGCACTCGTTGGACTCCAGTAGCCTGTATCCGATGCACAACTGCACGCTTACTTTACCCCTCACACCCACACATTCACAATGCAACATGGAAATACCATCGCGAATGAAAACTACTCGCTATATGCCGACTGTTCTGAAAATCGCTAATGCGGATATGGTAACTGCTTGGAATCTCATCTGGGACTCAAGTGGCTTGTATCAGATGCAACACTACCCATTTAGTGTAACCTCGGTACCCTCACAATAACGATCCGAACCAGAAAATGCATCGCGAATGAAAACTAGAGGCTGCTGCACCTCTTCTCTCCGGGAGACTGACGCGGCAATGATCACCACATCGATGCACTCATGGGAGTCCAGTAGCTTGCATCCGATTCACAACTGCACGCCTAATGTATCCCTCACACGCACGCAATGACTATGCAAAATAGAGATTCCATTGTGATTGAAAACTGCTCGACATATGCCGACTTTCCTCCAACTCGCTAATGCAGGTACGGTAACTGCTTTGAATCTCGCCTGGGGCACCAGTAGCTAGTATCTGATGCAACACTGTAGCCCTCACACCTTCACAATTACGACGCCTCACAGATATTGCACCTTGAATGGAAATAAGAGGCTCCCGTCCCAATTCTCTCCAAAAGACTGATGCTTCAATGGTCACCACATCGAAGAACTTGTGGTAGTCGAGTAGCATGTATTCGATTCACCATTGCATGCTTACTATATCCCGCACACTCACACATCAACGAAGCAACTTAGCACTTCCATCGTTATTGAAACCTATTCGCTATATGCCAACTTTTCTACAGCTCGCTAATGCATATACGGTAACTGTTTAGAATCTCACCTGGGACTATAGTAGCATGTAACCTATGTAATACTCCCCATTTACTGTAACACTCGCGCCCTCACAATGACGATGCGACATACAAATTGCATGGCGAATGAAAACTAGAGGCTCCTGGACCACTTGTGTCAGGGAGTCTGACCTGCCATTGGTCACCACATCAAAGCTCTCGAGGGAATCCAGTAGCTTGTGTCCGATGCACAACTGCACGCTTACTGCATCATTCACATCCACACATTGACGACGCAAGTTAGAAATTTCATTGCGAAGAAAACTACTCACTATGTCACAACTTTTCTCCAACTCTCTAACGCGTGTATGGTAACTGCTTGAAATCTCACCTGGGACACAGTAGGATATATCAGACGCAATACTGCTCATTTACTGTAACACTTGAACCCTCATAATGAAGTAGCGACATATAAATTACATCGCGAACGAAAACTAAAGGCTCCTGGACCACTTCTCTCAGGGACACTGACCTGGCAATGGTCACCACATTGAAGCGTGGGAGTCCAGTAGCTTGTATCCGATGTAGAACTCCACTCTTACTGTATCCCTCACACCCACACCTTAACGATGCAACATAGAAATTCCGTGGCGATTGAAAACCACTTGCTTTATGCCGAATTTTCTCCAACTCGCTAATGCGGCTACGGTAACTGCTTGGAATCTCTCGTGGGACGCAAGAAGATTGTATCGATACAACACTGCCCATTTACTGTATCCCTCACACTCACACATTGACGATGCAAGACAGACATCCCATTGCGATTGGAAATTTCTCTCTATATCTTTTCTCCAACACGCTTATGGGGCTACAGTAACCGAATGGAGAAACACTTGGGAATCCTCTAGCTTCTATTTGATGCAACACTGCCCGTTTAATGCTACTCTCGCACGCTAATAATGACAATGCGACACAGAAAATGCGTTAGAAATGAAAACTACATGGTCCGTGCCCACGCCTCTCCGATAGAGTAACGCGGCAATGTTAACCGCATCGAACCACTCGTTGGAGTCCAGTAGCTTGTATCCCATGCACAACTGCACGCTTACTGTATTGCTTTCACCCCCACGTTGACGATGTAACGTAGAAATTCCATCGAGATTGAAAACTACTCTTTATATGCCGACTTTTCTCCAACTTTGTAATGCGGCTATGGTAACTGCGTCGAATCTCACCTTGGACTCGAGAATCTTGTATCCGATTCAGCACTGCCCATTTCCTGTAAACCTCGCACCCTCACAATGACGATGCAACACAGAAATTGCAAGGTAACTGTAAACTAGAGGCTCCTTGCCGACTTCTTGCCGAGAGGCTACAGCGGCAACGGTCACCTCACGGAACCCTCTGAGGGAGTGCAGTAGCTTGTGTCCGATGCGCAACTGCAAGCTTACTGCATCCCTCACAGCCACACATTGACGATGCAACACAGAAATTCCACTACGATAGAAAACTACGTGCCACATTCCCCCTTTCCTCCAGCTCGCTAATGCTTCTGCGGCTACCTCCTGGAACATCACCTGGGAATGCAATAGCTTCTATTTGATGCAACACGGCCCGTTTGCTATTACCCTCGAACCCTAACAATGACGAAGTATCACAGAAATTGCATTCAGAATGAAAATTCCAGGGTCACTGCCCACACATCTCTCAGAGACTAACACGGCAATGGTCACCGCATTGAACTACTCGTGGGAGACCAGTAGCTTGTATCCGATGCACAACTTCCAGCTTACTGTATCCCTCACAGCCACACATTGACGAAGTAACATAGAAATTGCATCGCAATTGAAAACTATCCGCTATATGGCGACTTTTCTCCAACACGATAATGCGACTACGGTGACTGCTTGGAATCTCACCGGGGAATCAGTTGCTTGTATCCGATACAACGCTGCCCATTTACTGTATCTCTCAGATCCCTAACACTGACAATGCGACACAGAATGAAAACAGGAGGCTCATTGTTGTTTTCTCTTGGACAGACTGAAGCGGCGTCACTTCAAGGATCCTCTTGAGAGATTCCAGTAGCTTGAATCCGATGCACGCACACATTAACGATGCAACAAAGATATTTCACTTGGATTGAGAACTACAGGCAACATGCTGACTTTCTTCCAACACGGTAATACGGCTCCGGCAACAGCCAGGGAAACATCACCTGGGAATCCAATAGCTTGCATCCACTGCAACACTGCACGTTTACTGTTACTCTCGCACCCTAACAATGACGATGAGATACACTAATTGCATTGCGAATTAAAACTACACACGGTCCCTGCCCACATCTCTCCGAGAGACAAACACGACAAAGCTCTCCGCACCGAACCTGTAGTGAGAATCCTGTAGCTTGTATCCAAAGCACAACTGCACGCTTACTGTATCCCTCACACCCACACATTGACGATGTAAAATAGAAATTCCATCGCGATTGAAAATTACTCGCTATATGCCGAATTATATCCAACACAATAATGCGGCTACGGTAACTTCTTGAAAGCTCACCTTTGACTCCAGTAACTTGTATCAGATGCAACACTGTAACTCTCGAACCCTCAAAATGAAAATACGACCCACAACTTGCATTCCGAATCAAAACTAGAGGCTCCTTGTCGACCTCTCTCCGAGAGACTGACGCGACAACGGTCACCTCATGTAACTGCTTGACGGAGTCCAGGATCTTGTATCCGATGCACACCTGTACACTTACTGTATTCCTGACACCCAACATTGACGATGAAAGATTGACATTGCATCACGATTGTAAACTACTCGCAATTTGCAGACTTTTCTCCAACACGCTGATGCGGCTATGGTAACTGCTTGGAATCTCACCTGTGAACCCAGTAACTTGTATCCGATGAAACACTGCCCGTTTACGGTAACCCTCGTCCCCTCACAATTGCGATGCGGCACAGAAGTTGTATCGCGAATGAAAGCTAGAGCGTCCTTGCCGACCTCTTTGTAAGATTGATACCACAACAGTCACCTCATGGAACCTCTTGAGGCACCCTCGTAGGTTGAATCAAAAATGGGTCAAATGGCTCTGAGCACTATGGGACTCAACATCTTAGGTCATAAGTCCCCTAGAACTTAGAACTACTTAAACCTAACTAACATAAGGACATCACACACACACCCATGCCCGAGGCAGGATTCGAACCTGCGACCGTAGCAGTCCCGCGGTTCCGGACTGCAGCGCCAGAACCGATAGACCACCGCGGCCGGCTAGGTTGAATCCGATGCACAACTGCACGCTTCCTGTATCCCTCACGCCCACACATTAACGATGCAACATAGAAATTCCAGTACCACTGAAAACTACGCGCAATATGCCGACTATTCTCCAATGCGGAAATGCGTCTACGGTAATCGCGTTAATCTCACATGGGAGTGAAGTAGCTTGTATCCGATGCAACACTGCCCATTTACTGTAGCTATCGCACCCTCACAATGACGGTACGACACAGATATTACATTGCGAATGAGGACTAGAGGCTCCTTACCAACTTCTCTCCGAGAGACTGACGCGGATCCAGTCACCTCATGGAACCTCTTGAGCGAGTCCAGCAGCTTTTAACCGATGCACAACTACTTGCTTACTGTATCCCTTATACCCACACATTCACGATGCAACATAGACGTTCCACTGTGATTGACAACTACTCGCTATATGCCGAATTTTCTCCAACACTCTAATTCGGTTACGGTAATTGCTTGGAATCTCACCTGGGACTCCAGTAGCTTGTATCTCATGCAACGCAGCCCGTTTACTGTAACCCTCACAATGACGACACAGAAACTTCATCGCCAATGAAAACCAGAGGCTCCTCGCCGACTTCTCTCTGAGAGACAGACGCGGCAACGGTCACCTCATGGAACCTCTTGAACGAGTCCAGTAGCTTGTATCCGGTATCAACCGCTCTTTAACTGTATCCCTCATACCCACGCATTGAAGATCAAACATGGAAATTACATCGCGATTGAAAATTGCTCGCTATATGACGACTTTTCTCCAACACGCTAATAAGGCTACGATAACTGCTTGGAATCTAACCTGGGACTCCAGTAGCTTGTATCTGATGGAACACTGCCGGTTTACTCTAACCATCTCACACTAACAATTACGATGGGACACAGAAATTGCATCGCGGAATAAAACTACAAGCTCCATGCCGACTTCTCTCCGAGAGACTAACGCGGCAACGGTCACCGCATGTGAACATCTCCTTGGAATCCAGTAGCATGTAACCGACGCATCTCTGAAGGTTTACTGTAACCCTCACACCCTCACAATGACGATGCGTCACAGAAATTACATCATGAATGAAAACTACAGGGCCCCTGCCGACTTTTCTTCGAGAGACTAGCACGTCAACGGTCACCGCATGGAACGTCTCGTCAGATTACAGTACCTTGTATCCTATGCGCAACGACCCGTTTACAGTATCCCTCACGCTCACACATTGACGATGAAACACAAAAGTTCCACTGCAATTAAAAACTACAGCCCACTTGCCGACTTTTTTCCTACACGCTAATGCGCCTCCAGTAACAGCAAGGTATCCCAGTTCGGACACCAGTTGTTTCAATTTGGTGCCCGCTTACTGTAACCCTCACACCGCAATAAAGACGATGTGACAGAGAAATTGAATCGCGAATGAAAACCACACGGTCCATGCCAACATCTCTCCGACAGATTTGCGCCTCAACGGCCACCGCATGAAACCACTCGTGCGAGTCCAGTAGTTTGTACCCGATGCACCATTAACTGTTTAAAGTTAACTCGAACCCTGACATTGAGGATGCGATACAGAAATTGCATCGCGTTTAAAACCTAGAAGTCTAATAGCTTGTATCCGATGCACCACTAACCGTTTACTGATAACTCGCAACCTGACATTGAGGATGGGCCACAGAAATTGCACCGTGATTGAAAAATAAAGGAACCATGCTGACTTCTCTCCAAGAGAGTAACACGTCTTCGGTCATGCATGGAACCACTCCTGGGAGTCCAGTAGCTTGTATCCAATAAACCAATAACCGTATACTGTTAACTCGCACCCTGATATTGAGGATGCGTCAAAGAATTTGAAGAGCGATTGAAATCTAGAGGATACATTCTTTCTCTTCAAGAGAGTAACACGTCTTCGGTCACCGCATGTAACCACTCCTGGGAGTCCAGTAGCTTTTATCCGATTCACCAATAACCGTTTACTGTTGACTCGCACCGTGATATTGAGAATGCGATACAGAAATTGCATGGCATTTGATAACTAGGAGATCTATGCTGACTTCTATCGAAGAGGGTAATAAGTCTTCGGTCACCGCATGCATCCACTCCTGGAAGTCCAGTAGCTTGTATCCAATAAACCTCCAACCGTTTACTGTTAACTCGCACCCTGATATTGTGGATGCGCCACAGAAATTGAATCGCGATTGAAAACTAGAGGCTCCATCCTCACTTCTCACCATGAATGTAACACGTCTTCGGTCACTGCTTGGAACAACTCCTGGGAGTCCAGTAGCTTTTATCCGATGCACTACTAACTGTTTACTGTTAGCTTGCACCCTGGCATTGAGGATGCGCCACAGAAACTGAATCGCGATTGAAAACTAGAGGCTCCGTCCTCACTTCTCACCATGAATGTAACACGTCTTCGGTCACTGCTTGGAACAACTCCTGGGGTTCCAGTAGCTTGTATCCAATGCACCACTAACAGTTTACTTTTAACTCGCACCCTGACATTGATGATGCAGCAAAGAAATTGCACATTGACAAAAAGTGGTTCAAATGTCTCTGAGCACTATGGGACTTAACATCTGAGGTTGTCAATCCCGTAGACTTAGTATTATTTAAACCTAATAACCCAAGGACATCACACACATCTATGCCCGAGGCGGGATTCGAACCTACGACCGTAGCGGTCGCACGGTTTCAGACTGAAGCCCCTAGAACCGCTCGGCCACCCCAGCCGGCGCATCGAGTATACCCTTGCTTTTCAGTTCCCCACACAATTTTACTCCCAGTGAACGAAACACGTAAACGTTGGTATAGAAGTACATCATGTCTGGGGCAAGCATGTGAGAATAGAAATTGAATTTGCATTGATGTTAAAGTGCCAATTTCCGATTTCGACTGGGACGAAATATGTCGTACAGAACGCTACATAAATCAGCAGATGACTACAGAGTAATATCCAACACGTTCTCCGCCAGACATTCGCCTTATCTATTACTATAGTGTATGATGACTGTGCACTATGTGTGAAATCGGGTGACAACTGAGTTTATCTAAGGCACGCCTTAGTTATGATGTTATACGACCTGGATACTGCGCTACGTCTTGCATTAGAGATATTGAACTGCTGGTTGCCGTGCATAGACTCTTCATACAATGATGTTGTAAACTTCGTACATGTGCATAGCGTACATGTCGATGATTTGAAGCAGTATTTTTGTTTGCACATGAACACTGATCCGAAAGAGAAACAGGTTAACTGAGCGTGTAAAAAACTTCACTGCTGTGAGGCATCCATTGGCTTGAGGGAGATACGCAGGGAATTTATTGCATGTCGAAAATATTTTTTGGGAAATACTATACAGGGGCGAAAAAGAAGATAACGAAAGAGTCTAACGATTTTCTTGAAAAACTGCATCCTATGTACCTATATATAATCTCAAAACGTGTTTGTGTTTTATTTCATACTTCTCTCATTATAGTCAAAGTATTACGCTTATTAATATAATTATTTTTCAGTTTTACACCAGTTATTCACAAAAATGAATGATGAAGTTACTCTTCATGGGTGACATATATACCACCCATATATATAGCTGATTTCTCTGTGTAGCCAATATAGGTCAGTCGGTTTAGTGATAGAGCTGTAGTGGCTACACGTACCTTTACCGACACTTCAATTGTATCTACATATGTCAACTACTTGTCAGTACCTGGCGTAGTTAGTATCATGGCAGGCTGGGTGAAATATCGCAAGGACTTTTTTTGTCGGTGACTGGTGCCATCAACATGCAGAAGAAGACTTCAGCAAGTAGAAGAACGGAATTCTCCTTCCTGATAATACACGAGCAATTATTTTAGGTCCATCCAATTGTGGCAAGACTAATGTCCTCATGATGCTGCTAACACACGCAGATGGAGCTGGATTTGTACATATTTGTGTATTCTGAAAATCGCTGATCAACCCAAGTATCAGCTATTACAGGAGATATTGCGCGGTGTAGATGGTGTTATATACACGATATTCAGTGAAAGCTGTGATATCCCCCCACCTGAAAAAGCAAAGCCAAACACTGTCTTCATATTTTACGATGTTGCTGTGGGAAACAAAGGCCAAATTCGAAAATATTTCTGTTTCGGTCGTCATAAGGGTGCTGATGTATTTTATCTAAGTCAAGCATATTCCAGAATCCTGAAACTGTTGATTAGGGATAATGCAAACCTTATTATAGCCTTCAAACAAGACAATCTTAATTTAAAACATTTACCGGGCAAATGTCGGAACTGACATGTCGTTCAACGATTTTGCAAAGATATGTGGTGACTGCTGGAATCATTCACAGTATGGGTTTCTCGTTATTGAAGGAAAACTGAGTGGTGGTAGGTACAGGCAAAACTTTCAAGAGGTTTTGCATATAACTCGGTATGAGAGGTTAGTACATCAGTATTCGCTGCACCATGGACAAATTCGCGCGTATGTCTAGCTCTCAACCCGAGAGAATAGGGCTGTTGAGGGGAAAAATGATGTAGAGTTCCTTGTTGTTGAGCAGGGGGAGCAGGAACATAGTAAGAGGAAGAAGAAGAGCGGATAATAAAGCGTCACGCTGCGGAGATGTCTGATTAGTATACAACCAACGAAGCAGAAAGTGATAAACGCAGAAAGCAGTTCGTGAGAAATTACGGTTGCTGAGGTAAGGGCATATGAATCGACAGCAAACACTAAGAGAGACCTTTAACCGGTTACTGAATCTCTCAGACAGCTCTCAGCAAAAACAAAAGGGCACGATAACGATGGGGTTGCCATTGACAAATTCATTATCCGTCACGCCACCGGTCAGGTAGATAGAACATTCGGCGTTAGCAGGGGAAGACCGTACATGTTGGGTATGCATCCTATAACTGTAAATGATGACACAATACAGATTGGTGATAGGCGGTTTGAGAGAATACCTCACTTAATGAATCTTATTTTCCTAAGACCTACCAGAAAACCTATAAATTATTCAGTTAATGATAGGGAAACGCACCGCGAAATACTGCACATGACTGATGTACATAAGATCGCGAAAAGCCTGAGCAACAAGAAATATAAAAGCATTGTAAAACCAATACTTGATGGCGGAAACAACAACATCAGCAGCAGCTGTGTTGGTATTGACTTTGAGCATAAAGCGGTGAGCAATTGAATCCCGCAGTGTATATACACTCCTGGGAATTGAAATAAGAACACCGTGAATTCATTGTCCCAGGAAGGGGAAACTTTATTGTCACATTCCTGGGGTCAGATACATCACATGATCACACTGACAGAACCACAGGCACATAGACACAGGCAACAGAGCATGCACAATGTCGGCACTAGTACAGTGTATATCCACCTTTCGCAGCAATGCAGGCTGCTATTCTCCCATGGAGACGATCGTAGAGATGCTGGATGTAGTCCTGTGGAACGGCTTGCCATGCCATTTCCACCTGGTGCCTCAGTTGGACCAGCGTTCGTGCTGGACGTGCAGACCGCGTGAGACGACGCTTCATCCAGTCCCAAACATGCTCAATGGGGGACAGATCCGGAGATCTTGCTGGCCAGGGTAGTTGACTTACACCTTCTAGAGCACGTTGGGTGGCACGGGATACATGCGGACGTGCATTGTCCTGTTGGAACAGCAAGTTCCCTTGCCGGTCTAGGAATGGTAGAACGATGGGTTCGATGACGGTTTGGATGTACCGTGCACTATTCAGTGTCCCCTCGACGATCACGAGTGGTGTACGGCCAGTGTAGGAGATCGCTCCCCACACCATGATGCCGGGTGTTGGCCCTGTGTGCCTCGGTCGTATGCAGTCCTGATTGTGGCGCTCACCTGCACGGCGCCAAACACGCATACGACCATCATTGGCACCAAGGCAGATGCGACTCTCATCGCTGAAGACGACACGTCTCCATTCGTCCCTCCATTCACGCCTGTCGCGACACCACTGGAGGCGGGCTGCACGATGTTGGGGCGTGAGCGGAAGACGGCCTAACGGTGTGCGGGACCGTAGCCCAGCTTCATGGAGACGGTTGCGAATGGTCCTCGCCGATACCCCAGGAGCAACAGTGTCCCTAATTTGCTGGGAAGTGGCGGTGGGGTCCCCTACGGCACTGCGTAGGATCCTACGGTCTTGGCGTGCATCCGTGCGTCGCTGCGGTCCGGTCCCAGGTCGACGGGCACGTGCACCTTCCGCCGACCACTGGCGACAACATCGATGTACTGTGGAGACCTCACACCCCACGTGTTGAGCAATTGGGCGGTACGTCCACCCGGCCTCCCGCATGCCCACTATACGCCCTCGCTCAAAGTCCGTCAACTGCACATACGGTTCACGTCCACGCTGTCGCGGCATGCTACCAGTGTTAAAGACTGCGATGGAGCTCCGTATGCCACGGCAAACTGGCTGACACTGACGGCGGCGGTGCACAAATGCTGCGCAGCTAGCGCCATTCGACGGCCAACACCGCGGTTCCTGGTGTGTCCGCTGTGCCGTGCGTGTGATCATTGCTTGTTCAGCCCTCTCGCAGTGTCCGGAGCAAGTATGGTGGGTCTGACACACCGGTGTCAATGTGTTCTTTTTTCCATTTCCAGGAGTGTATTATAACGACTCCAACGAGCTAATAAATCGACTACGACTACTCATGGCATCAGCTGCTGCAGGTAATAGTTCATTCGAATGTGGCTATTTCAGTAATCTCTGAGCTTAGAGAGAAACGTATCATCGAATAATTATGGAGACAGTAGTTCGAGAACTGCACAAATCAGCACGCAAAACATGCCCTCGTAGTCATGTTATGATTAAATGTTTGGATGACTTGTGGGAAGCTGATCTTGTAGATATGAGAATAATGGATTCAAATATATTTTAATGGTTATTGATACATATTCCAAATTTGCCTGGGCATTACCTGTCAAAACAAAAACGGGTAGAAACGTCGCGGGTGTTTTTGAGCGTTTGCTACAGACAGGGACCAATCGATGCCCAGACAACCTCCAAACCGATCACGGCGGGGAATTTTACGATAGGTATATCAAGACAGTGATGCAGCGGTACGGAATACAACACTACTCAACATTCACTCACCTGAAGGCAAGTATAGTGTAGCGTATAAACAGAACAATAAAAGGTCGAATGTGGATGCATTTTAAATGGTTCAAATGGCTCTGAGCACTATGGGACTCAACTTCTGAGGTCATTAGTTCCCTAGAACTTAGAACTAGTTAAACCTAACTAACCTAAGGGCATCACACACATCCATGCCCGAGGCAGGATTCGAACCTGCGGCCGTAGCGATCGCGCGGCTCCAGACTGTAGCGCCTAGAACCGCTCGGCCACTCCGGCTCATACAAATGGACAAATATTCTGCGAGAAATAATTACTCAGTGTAATTGAACCAAACATACCACAATAAACATAAGACCAATCGACGTTCGTGATAATGGACTCATGGATACGGCGTACTATCGCATTAAAATGCTGGATCCACGCAGACAAAAATGTAATGTAGGTTATTTGGTACGTATCTCAAAATACAAGACGGCATTTGAGAAATTATACCTACAGAACTGGTCAACAGAGATATTTATAGTTTCAGAGGTGCAGAGAACGAATGCTAGAACATATATTGAAGGATAGTAAAGGTGAAGAAATTGCAGGCTGCTTCTACACTGGGGAGTTGGAGAAAACCTCAGAACCGGATGTGTTTCTCGTGGAGAGAGCCATAAAGACATCGTGGAAATAAAGCACTAGTCAAATGGCTTGGTTTTCCTGCTATGTAAAATAGCTGGACTGATGTCGACGTTTTGCTGTATAATGAGGACACACAGTTCACAATCACCGCAGTAGCATAACATGCGTGCTAGGAGACGCATTAGAGGAGGTTGTGGTATTCTAGACAAACTGCCAGTGGAATTACACATCCCTGGGTATAACTACTGTGCACCTGGGACAATGCTTCAGAAACGCTAGGCGTGTGTGGAACATGACATTGCATACGCTGAAAATAAAGATCTATCAAGTCCATATTGAAGATAAGTTTTAGCTGATAAGGCTAAGGCGATACGGAGAAGAAAGGATATTGGTATAGACCAACGCATCGCAGCATTTGCAGTTGATAAAACCATGCGAGAAAAAATTTTTAAGTTTAGGAGAGATAAATTTCAAGCGCTTTATGAATGCTGCACGTTGTGCACTAAACAAGAAGAAGGGCGGGAAGCAGGCCTGTTTGAAGAACTGTATCCTGACAACGATGTATGCAGCTAAAAAGGCACTGAAGCAGAAAGGTGCGGGAAGAAGAGGAAGAGGATCGGTCAAAGTACCTCGAGTTCTACCAATACCCAAGACATCTGGCGGTTTTCTACCATGTATCATCCCGGCCCTCTCCACGCTCTAGGAGCTGCAGCTATTGCTCGACCGGTCAAGAACGCGCAAAACTCCCAAGCGCGGTTAGAAGCAAGAAGACATAACCGCATGATGGAAGCCGCAGCCATCGGAAAAGGACTATGCTTGAAACCATACAGGAAAGAGCCAGGTCTATTCATTAAAAGAACTTTTAAAAAAGCCCATTAGCGGTCCTACCAGATCGACCACTCACAAATACTGATCTTCTTTAGAAAGAAATTAAACATTACAAGATTCTGTGGTGTGTTTATGCAGGATACATTACCGAAGACTATGTGGAAAGCCGGTGAATGTGGCATTGTGAATTTAGATGTTGCTAGAGGCGCCGGCGCCCACTGGGTATCATATGTTATGAAAAATGCGAATACAGTCTACTATTTCGACTCATTTGGTGACCTGCAGCCGCCAGGATAATTACAGTGATACTTCACCCACAGAAGATGTGTGTTCTACAATTATCGGCGCTATCAGGACTTTAATACATACCTCTATGGACATATACGCATCATGTTTCTCTTGATGTTTACGAAGAAGAAGTAGCATGCTATAAAAGGAGGAGCTTTAAACATTCCTTCATCAGTTGAAGTTCAGATGCAATGTCGTACACTTTGACATTAAAAGAACTATCATCTTTATTGTGAACAAATTACTTCTCGCCAATTGATTTGAGCATTGGTGAATGGAGTATTGCATTGATTGGACTGGAGACGTACAACAGCACCCCAAATATCACTGAGACTAACAACAAACTGCATTTGGATACTAATGGTGAAAAAGATATTATGGAAATAGAACTGGGTGCATACGATATCGATGACTGAAACGAAGTCTTAAAACAGTCTGGAAAAGGTATTGAGCTATGCGCAAACATCAATACACTTATATCTGAAATAAGGACTGTAAATGCAACGATTGATTTCAACCAGGAATGTTCAATAGGGCGCCTATTGAGTTTCACAAAAGGACAGGTTTTTAAGAAGGACCCTAGTAAATTTTACAAGTCATATCAGACTGTGGACATTCTCCCCGTCAACTCCATACGTGTCGAGTGTAACACTGCAACGAACTCCTATTTCAATGACAGTCTGATACATACTATTTACGGACACTTCCCCTCAGTTTCAATGGGATATAAGATTGTTGAGACCCCTACCAACGCAATATAACTTCCAGTGACAGCTCAGATATTGGACTATTTGGAGCTGTGTATTGTGGACCAGAATAATGAACTTGTTGATTTTCGTGGTGAGGAAATCATTGTACGACTACATTTAAGGCAGTATGGACGTACGGTAAAAAACAAGTGCACGAAATCCACAGCATGTCACTTCGTTACCGAACCGCAAAGTGATAACACGTGCACTCTACGAGTTTCTCAAATCAGCTGGCTTGAAACCTTGCACTGACGTCCTCACTCAATATAACCAGTCCAGTAAGGTATGATGAGAGAATTATACATCAGGAATACTTCTCTCATAAATCTTACGCTTCAACCACATTTAACAAGAACTATGAAATTAGTATTGTCATCCAGCACCAGGACGCACTGACGCTTCCATGCAAGAGTTTCATATATATAGTGGGGTCATTCAAGAAAACCGACGGCAGCTACGTCTCTGCATCAACCGCGGATTTGCATAGTTTAGAAAATGCAAGGTGGTTCATAGACGATCGGAGGGTAGAACAGTTGCAGAGTACAAGCGATTTACTGCATGCATACCTCTAAAAATGCTTATGGGCTACGGCGAGGGCATGAGACAGATTACTATGAACGCTAAACAAGAACTCATTCTGGTACGGAGTGCGACGGATGATAACTCATACATTCAAGGAGCTCAAGAAGAGAATGTTATCACAATCATCACGATAATATGGAAAACGCCTCACATCTGTGTATCAGACGAGGAGAGCTTGAAGCCTTTAAAAGTCCTGAATTCCGGTACATTTCTATCACTGGCATTTTGCTCGTGGGAGGTTTTTGAGTACCCAGTGTTACCAACTGTGGGCAGACAAACGTGGGCTATTAAAACCTCCTCGCAGCTAGAGACGCCTACATTCATCTTACTTGCGTTTCAGACTGACAGAAGAGGTAATATAGCAAATCATTCCACCGTGTTCGACAACTGCAAGTTAACTAATGCCAAAGTCCACCTGAATTCAGAATTCTATCCATATGACAATTTACATCTGCAGTGGAATGAAAATGTATACAACGTTTCCTGGTTCTTATTATGAAATTTGCTGATGGAGACAGAGGAGGGTGTCTACTCAGTCCACGGAAGTTCAAGGAGCTTTCACCAGTCAACGTAATAGACTGCTCGAAACAGAACGAGATAATTAAATCTGGACCTATACATGTGCGAAATGAATTTGAATTTCGACAAATTTCCCAGAATACACTGCCGCGTACGGGTGGCACCTTCCAATGTGCGATACGCATACAATTTTGAGCGTAGACCTTCAAACTCCACAATCGGCAATCCATTCGCCTCGTCCTTCATAAGACTGATAACCTTCTTGTTCTGTGGAATAATACCATAATGATAAACGGCCGTGTATGCGGACGTGTCTAATTCATTAACATGGCACATCATTAATTCAATGGATCACAGTTCTTCACTCAATAGCTGAAGCCATCTGTATCCATCTAAAGTAATTTAGAATCTGAAAAATGAGTATGTTCTAGTTCTACACGACCGTGTGATCGACTACTGCCCACTCACCGGTGATGTGCAACGAGCCGTATAAATGAAGAGGTGCTGCACCATACCTACAGCATTTCACAATGGCATCTCAAGGCGTGAACATCACTGAAGACGCTCTGGGTTTCTATGATGATGAGCCTACACAGTTCATATTTAAAGATTTTGCGTTTGTACCGTACACAGAAGATGCAGGAATAATAGAGACATTCTCAGCAAACATTGCATCACTGAGGTCTTTCAAGCATGTAAAGTGTGCTAAGACACGGAAGAGTGCAATGTAGTTAACACATTTCTACCATGGAATTCACTGGGCTCATCCTGACATACCCTATAAAGATATGGTGACTGCACTTAAATTATTCGACCACACGGATACCATCATCTATGTGAAGGGGAAGAAGAAGATCTCATGGATGGTTCAAAATTAAAGTTTGCTGCTATTCAAGGCCTGGAATTCTGCAGGTGTCCTTCTCTCCATCGACTCAAGAACATGTATGAAAATAGTGTTGCTGTGTCTGTTTATGAAAATGTAAAATTACGTTTAAGTTGGATAAGAATTAAACGAATTTTTACCTCACGACCTCTTCTTTTTTCTCAAACTCATAATTAAAGCTGTACATGTGGAGTGTGGATAGGTCTAGTATGCACATCTACTTCAGTCTTCGCCATCTCAACAGCAACAAGGTTCTTATTGAATATGGTGATCCCCTTAAAATTTGGTCTGGGAATGCATTTTCTTACGCCATAACGCCTGTCCCAATCGGTCCCAATAAAAATTTCACGTCCTTCCCTCAAATTCTTCATTTTTTTCCCTAAAATTGTATTATTCATTAATTTATGAAAATCCTTGTCAAAGTTATACGTCGCAGAAGCTCTCTGTCTCATATTAAAATCAGTACACTCCTCCATCCAGGGGCTCTGATTTAAGTAGATAGCCCAGGTGATTCTAACCAGCTCCATACCCAAGCTGAGACACTGCTGGAGACTACGATAATGAATGGTGTGTCTCCGCTTATCCCCCAGCCTTGTCATCAGTTTTGGCGTGGAGCCTCCTCTTGGAATTAGTTGCTCTGGACACAGTGACGTATCGGCGTGCACATCATGCAAACTAATAGGGTATGTGAGTTTCTGCCTCCACCACATACCCTACACCAGAATCAGCTGCCATAGACCCATGACTTCTGTCTTGCATTTGTCTTCTGGCACCCATCGAAACTCAACAGTCGGCAGTGATTGCTGCATAGTGTGCCTGTAAAGTTGTTTATGTCCAGGCACATTGTGTAACTCGAATCAAGGGATGTATTGGATGCATCTTCGGATTATTTGCCTTCGCGTGCCTATGAACACATTGGCAAAGTCCCCCATGGATCCCTCGCACAAAGAAAAGAAGCATGGCAGCATTGGTCAATAATTCAATGCTGCACTTCGTTTTCTTGAGCATTAGGCCCAAGACAACCCTGGTGCCGTGTAATGAAAGGCGGGATCCAGAGAATATGTGGCCACGCATAGACTCCGGAATTTCTTGCAAAAGTCCGCAAGCAAGCGCATGTCTGTGTCCATGTAAAACCGTGCATATTCCCCTAAAGTTGAAATACTGAATTTCCGTCAGACGTTCATGGCTTGCTCATACCCTGCATCCGTTATGGCTTCGCCTGTAAGGTTGCTGGAGAATGCAGTTATGTCGGGTGGATTGGTTTCATTGAGTTTCGTCATACTATCCACATACTCATACGTAAAAACCCCCTTCCTAGTCATAAGTTGAAACTTTTCCTCGTCGGGAAATGCAGCTCAAGTGATATGCATATCCTGCCGAGAAAGGGTTTCACCGAGTTTTTGGAGTGGCGCCTGCATGACACGTAGCATATCACGGAAGCAGAGCGTAATTCTTGGCGTCATTCACTTGGAGAATGAAGTGTATTTCTCGACACTCTCAGGTAGGACACTGACCTGACTGTTCTCCAAGCCGAAATCAGCCAAGTGCTCAACTAGAAAGTGAGCGTCAAACCCACTTAAATTGTGAAGGAAAACGGGTATGTGTCTTGGTAGCTGGTACTTCAAATTGCACGCATTGTGAGCTGCGCCACAGAACTTTAGACGGCCGGTGTGGCCGCTCGGTTCTAGGCGTTTCAGTCTGGAATCGCGTGACCGCTACGGTCGCAGGTTCGAATCCTGCCTCGGGCATGGATGTGTGTGATGTCCTTACATTAGTTATGTTTAAGTAGTTCTTAGTTCTAGGGGACTGATGACCAAAGATGTTAAGTCCTATAGTGCTCAGAGCCATTTGAACCATTTTTGAACCACAGAAGTTCCCTGTAATATGACAGTCGTCCCTACAAGAAGTTTCCGCTTTTCTGCCTAACATCAGCCCACAAAATGACAATCAAGCGCGTTATTATACAAATCTTCATTCTCCTTCGATTTGGTCATGGGAACGTTGCCACTGTAAAGCTTATCAACCTCCCATGAAAATTTTTCGAGCTCATTGAGCAATCAAACTGCAGGACTATCGCCGACATAAGATTTGTAGTGGTTCAGACTGGAATCATAGGACGATACAATTTGCTACGCTGATGCATATGGTATGTGTTTTTCTGTAAGGGTGGGATGTGCAGCTGTAGGTCACCTTCACAGTAGGTCACGGGAGCGAGGAGGCATTCAAAGTAGGCATACGCTACAAACGGGCATCGTTCCTGGTGGTGAGCCCTCTGGAATTATGAATTTGTTTTCCTCAGTCGGCATAATTGCACCTACCGTGTCCTTAGAAGCACAGTCTACTAGATATCAGAGGAGCAATAATTCAGGCACCTTAAGCAAATATGATTTTTACGCTTATAGTTATTCAATTGGCTGTAAAGGAGTCGGGACATGTCTTTGATCCAAAAATGATGATAATTATCACCTTCAGAGAAGAGCAGCAGGTTTACATGCAACTCACGCTCACCGGCAAATTTTGAGAAATGGAGGTGCCGTCGACAATATGCTTCTCTTGCTCATCTGACTTGCTTTTCTTCTCCAGGCCATAAACATGAACCGATATGTCGGTATTCTGCGCCTCAAATTTAGGTATGTCCTGGATCTTAACGGGGAAATCGATACCATCAAAGATATAACACCCACGAATATCATCACCTACATGGTATGAACTTGAACGCTCAGGATGATTCCTTCGATCGTAATTTCTTTCGCAAGCCAGGATTGACCACGCAAAACAAGCCTCTTAGTTTCTATTTTTGACATTATACATGCCCTCTTGTTAGCTATATGTTGAGGAATGATGGTACACGTATTGAGCATTTCCTGTAAAGAACATCATCTATGCTTTGTCTTACTTTGGTAGGCTAATTATTGCTATTCTGATCAGATGAAGACATGTCTGTCTGTCGGACATTTTTTTAACTTTCGTATTATTTTTTTTTTTTTGTTCTAATAAAAACCCATGTCATTCCAAGCATGTGTGTCAATTTGTACCTCTCTATCAACATTATTCCGTGATTTATTCAAATTTATACTGACTTTTTGATCACCCGATATATTGCATACCGCTGCTGGCGCGGTGAAAGGAAGAATTCTGACGATCACATGGTTATAAGCAGAGTGAGTAATTTTTCGCTCTGGCTCCAGGGCATTAACACTTGACTGGGCGACTCCACTGCATCCTCAAAAAAAGTCATCATAATCGTCATCTAGTAGAACCAAATTAGAGCGCCTTTGTCTGTCCTCGTGTGTCTCGCCTACAACAAAAACAAACAATATATATAAATCGATTTGTTACAGAAAAGAAACTTCCTATACTACTACCATTACTGCTAGAGGCAGGTAATTTATTTTTTTTAACTTACAAGTGTGCTGCTTGGGCATCTCATTATTTGCTGATCCTCCATCTGCTGACAGTCTCCAGCTGCCTATCCAACAAATCAAAGTCCTCTAGATCTGTTGCTATAACAGGACGAGATGTAATTTTATTTATTTTGAATGCCGTGTTACACAGAAAGATCACACATGGATTTTTTTATATACTTACGTGAGTGTTGTTGTCGGTTTTTGAATCGCTTCTATACAAAAACAAATTGCAACGAAAACTATACTCACAAGGTAATTCTGGCTGTGGACCCAACACAGGAGGCTGGACTTCCAGAGACTGTTGCCAGTCCACCCCCTCCTGTCTCTCCTCACTCTCCAAGACAAAATCCTGGAGTTGTACTATATCAAGAAGATAGAATTAATAAGGTGACTTTAACATACACACGAAAATTTACCCTCAAAATAGAAATCATTTACTGACATGGTAAACCTGTCTCCAGAGCTCTAAGCCTCTTGCCGCTACACCCTGAAGTGTTGATGCAGCTACCTCTACTCATATTGTGGAGAGAAAAGAACAAGTAAACACACTCAGAGACGATGCCACGCACAACAAGGCGGACAGCAGCGGACTGAGAATGATGGAGATTGGTTGTGGGTTTATGTATAGAGCGAGGTGACCAATGAGAGAGCTTCATTTGAATATGCAGCCAATGAGAAGCTTTTATCGAACGTCACTATTCTGGAGGGGCTTGATGCGACCATCGTCTCTCTGTCTCTGTCTCTGTCTCTCTCTCTCACACACACACACTCTCTCTCTCCCTCTCTCCCTCTCTCCCTCTCTCCCTCTCTCCCTCTCTCCCTCTCTCCCTCTCTCCCTCTCTCCCTCTCTCCCTCTCTCCCTCTCTCCCTCTCTCCCTCTCTCTCTCTCTCTCTATCCAAGTAACAAGAGTGCTTTTATGATTAACTGTCTTTTCACAAGCACAAGCGTGTACATACATGATGAAGGATTTTAGAGGTGAGAAGTTTACCGTTTCTGAGACGTATGTTGAAAGCAGGATATTACGATTTCCGGGAAGGGTAACACGTGATGCCCCGTTAGGACCATCAGGAAGAACGCAGTCGGCGTTGTTCTGGGCTATTTTCGTGAACAGATCCTGTTAGGATCGCATGGGAGAAGGGAGAGAAAGCAGTCGATGTTATTCAGGAACAGATTTCTACAGCGCGACCTGTCACGTCAGAATCCACAGATTTTACGTGCGCGCTAGACGTTACGTTAGTGGAGGTAGACCAATTTATCTATTTTCCCGCTATGACATCATTGTGACTTATATCTATCTCCGAAATCTTGGATCCGCAGTCTTGAATAAATTTGGCAACAATGGAGAGTGGGGCCACACCCCTGTAGTTCCACTACTGCTTGTAACCGATGCATAGCTGCCCGTTTACTGTAACCCTCGCACTCTCACAGTGAAGATGCGACAGAAAAATTGCTTTGCGATTGCATTGTACAGGCTCCCTGCCGACCTCCTCAACGAGACTAATGTCACCCTCCGGAGTGGTCTCGCAATTAGGCAGGTGCTGCGCTATTGCATAAGTGCCGCGGACATTGTCTGAGTCATTCTGCTAGTCTACACCTATGACACTGTTTTCGCTACGGTCAGCGCATGGAATCTCTCCTGCAAGTTCAGTAGTTTGTATCTGTTGCACCACTGCCTGTTTTCTGTAACCCTCGCACCCTCACACTGATGATGCGACAAGAAACTGCTTCGCACTTGCATACTACATGCTCCATGCCGACTTCTCTGCAAGAGAGTAATGCCATCCTCAATAGTTGTCTGACCATTTGGCAAGTGCTGAACTACTACATAAGCCTCGAGGACATGGTCAGAGTAATTCTGCTAGTGTACTTCCATGATCCTGGCGCCGCTACACTCACCGCATGGAACCTCTCCAGGGAGTCCAGTAGCTTGTAACCGATGGACCGCTGCCGTTTACTGTAATCTTCGCTCACTCACATTGACGATGCGGCACAGAAATTGCATCGCGATTGAATACTACAGGCTGCATGCCGACTTCTCTCCTAGAGACTAATGCCGCCTTCAGGAGTTCTCTCGTTATTAGGCGGGTGCTGGGCTTCTACATAAGCGTCGAGAACATTGTTGGAGCCATTCTGCTAGTGTACATCTAACAAAATTATCAATCACTGTACCTCAATCGTTCAATTTCTTAGAGTTTTACGATTGGAGCCCATTTCCTCGTACGCACCCATTTTTACTTTTTCATCACACGATACCTCTTTTCCGCATAGCAACGTCACTAACGTGGTTTATGTACACTACACGCACTGTCGCTAATGGTGTCGGTTCCCTATCTGCAGCCAGCCGGCGTGGCCGAGCCGTTCTAGGCGCTACAGTCTGGAACCGTGCGACCGCTACGGTCGCAGGTTCGAATCCTGCCTCGGGCATGGATGTGTGTCACATCCTTAGGTTAGTTAGGTTTAAGTAGTTCTAAGGTATAGGGGACTGATGACCTCAGCAGTTAAGTCCCATAGTGCTCAGAGCCATTTGAAGCAATTGAACCCTATCTGCAGTGTAGGAACGCACGCACGCGCTAACACGGCACAGAGCCGAATGCCTTTATACCGATTTCCACCTTCCACCACGGGGATTGTTAATCTCTTGTCATGCACTGTACTACTGACATCGAATTCGATACAGCTGACAGCATATGTCGGTATACTGGATCTCATGCTATTGCGTATACATTGTGCACAACTATTCCGGCCGACAATATTAATTTTCCTAACAATATCCATGCCTTTACACGGAGTTCCACTACCGTAACTGTGATGTGACTCACTTAGGACTTGGTTCAAAATGGTTCAAATGGCTCTGAGCACTATGGGACTTAACATGTAAGGTCACCAGTCCCCTAGAACTTAGAACTACTTAAACCTAACTAACCTAAGGACATCACACACATCCATGCCCAGGCAGGATTCGAACCTGCGACCGCAGCAGTCGCGCGGTTCCGGACTGAGCGCCTTAACCGCGAGACCACCGCGGTCGGCTCTTGTCTGTAATCAACTCTGTGGAGAAATACCGATGCCCAGAGGACGTGTCCCCACGAACCTGCGTCTTATTTTAATTTTGAAGTCATTTGCTGATTAGAAAATTCCAAGTTTGTACCAGCTCTTTGTGCTACATAAGAACTTTAATTTAGCTGAGCGTTAGGACGGATTTCTGCTCAGTCTTGATGAGGGAGTACAGCGAGGTTCCGTTAACTTTCATGCTATAATAGTGGGACGGACACGCTTTAAAAAAAAAAAAAAAAAAAAAAAAAAAAAAAGGGAGAGATAGAAAAGAAGAAGTCCGATGGCACATTCATTCCTGCGCAGCTTACGTGGCTTGTAGGTCGTGCTCCGATGGAGAAACTGATAAACAGATCTTCCTGAGAAATTGGAGATGTTTCTCTAGCTCGTCGGATGCCTCGGGGGAGGGTTCTAGAAGTTACTGTTAGCGTTCTCTCGGCAGAAGGTCGCTAAATAAGGTGTAGTCCAAGACGCTCTCCTCGAAGTATGTATTGTCGCGCAGAAAAGCGTGAAGGAGGACTGCTCAATAAGGACTGCGAAACAATATGGGTGAGCTGCCATCTTGGTAGCTGGAGTGTTGGTAGGTAGCTTCTGGGGAAGCGAGGAGGATCTTTGAGATAGCTTTTGGGACACTGAAAGTGCACGCAAATATTTGTGTAATTGTATAGTGTTCAGTCGGATTGCGTTGCAAAGTTATAGAAATTATGAAGAATAATTTCGTTGCTGAATGTGGTCACATGGAAGCTGGGGGTAACTGGGAGCAAAGTCAATGTTGAGGTTCACACTTAAACTTTTGTTGCCGCACAAATCAGATTCTTGTCGGATGCCAGTAGATGATTGATGGAAAACCGCAGATGTTGCTACCGTACGGAGCTGCTCCAGCCTGCACGCTGAAATGATAGGAAACATGTAATCGCAAGCATGGTTAGCGATGAGCTGTGGACCGCAGAGTCGTTGATAGCTGTATCAGTATTATATGCCTCCTCTTTCGGAGAATAGTTAAATTATGGGACGACTTAGAGTCATTGTTTCAGTTCACTTGAGCGTCCGGTTCGTTCTTTCATTACGACTTGGTTTCGGAATGGTCCCTCTTGTTATTAACTCCCGAAAGTTTAGCACCAACTTGTCTCCCTCCGTTTGTCTCATACATGCTCCTCAGCTTTGTTTACTATAGTATCAGCGCTCGCTCTCGTTTCCCATACGTTTCTTTAATGGAACAAGTCTCGTGCTTGCATGATAATGTCACCTACAACACAGTATCCTCATTGCACAGAGTACTCCCACACTGATCTTACTTTCACTTAGTTTTCACTCAGGTGCGAATGTGCACAGGACAATTAGATGAACTAAGTTACCATTCTCTTACTGTCAGACTCCATGTGAATTAGCCAGGAGAGTGTTAATCAATGTCGAAGTTTGCAATGCTTCCCTAAAACTGCCAGTTTGTCTGTCCCAAATAGCTGGATTTAATTACAAGAATCACAAAGGTGCCATTTGTGAGCAAAGATCTAGCAGTCATCATTCTAAGGCTTGCTTACGATTCGATTAATATCCCTCTCTTAAATTCATGGCTTGAATGATGCATTTCTCACGGCAGTTACACTTATGGCTGACGAAAGATTCAAAATTATGAGAACAGAGGTTGGAACGTCTGATGACAGAAGGTACTGATATACTCATATAGGCCAGAAACTATCTGCTGTTAACTACTCACAAGTTTTGTCGTTTATAATCGCCAGACACCTCCCACGACTTGTAGTACCATTAATCACAGTAAATCAAGAAGTACGTTTCGTCAGAACTCAAAGGGTATTCGGGAGAGAAGACACAGTATCGCCAAAACTATTCTCAGTAGTGCTAAACTAATCATAAGGCACATCGTAATTCTGATGCAGGGTTTGTTCTCCACCTAAACGAATGAAGAAGAAATACGTCTTAATCGAGCATTTCTGTAGCACCGTTGTTTTGTTATTGCAACTGTACTGTTTGCATTGGATGCAGACACAAAGAAGACTTCATAGATCAAGTTAGAATTTAGGAGTGAAACTCTTATACAGGGTGGTCCATTGATCGTGACCGGGCCAAATATCTCACGAAATAAGCATCAAACGAAAAAACTATAAAGAACGAAACTTGTCTAGCTCGAAGGGGAAAACCAGATGGCGCTATGGTTGGCACACTAGATGGCGCTGCCATAGGTCAAACGGATATCAACTGCGTTTTTTAAAATAGGAACCCCCATTTTTATTACATATTCGTGTAGTACGTAAAGAAATATGAATATTATAGTTGGATCACTTTTTTCGCTTTGTGATAGATGGCGCTGTAATAGTCACAAACATATGGCTCACAATTTTAGACGAACAGTTGGCAACAGGTAGATTTTTTAAATAAAAATACAGAACGTAGATACGGTTGAACATTTTATTTCGGTTGTTCCAATGTGATACATGTACCTTTGTGAACTTATCATTTCTGAGAACGCATGCTGTTACAGCGTGATTATCTGTAAATACCACATTAATGCAATAAATGCTGAAAATGATGTCCGTAAACCTCAATGCATTTGGCAATGCGTGTAACGACATTCCTCTCAACAGCGAATAGTTAGCCTTCCGTAATGTTCGCACATGCATTGACAATGCGCTGACGCATGTTGTCAGTCGTTGTCGGCGGATCACGATAGCAAATATCCTTCAACTTTCCCCACAGAAAGCAATCCGGGGACGTCAGATCCGGTGAACGTGCGGGTCATTGGATGGTGCTTTGACGACCAATCCACCTGTCATGAAATATACTATTCAATACCGCTTCAACCGCACGCGAGCTATGTGCCGGACATCCATCATGTTTAAAGTACATCGCCATTCTGTCATGCAGTGAAACATCTTGTAGTAACATCGGTAGAACTTTACGTAGGAAATCAGCATACATTGCACCATTTAGATTGCCATCGATAAAATGTGGGCCAATTATCCTTCCTCCCATAATACCGCACCATACATTAACCCGCCAAGGTCGCTGATGTTCCACTTGTCGCAGCCGTCGTGGATTTTCCGTTGCTCAATAGTGCATATTATGCCGGGTTACGTTATCATTGTTGGTGAATGACGCTTCGTTGCTAAATAGAGCGCGTGCAAAAAATCTGTCATAGTCTCTTAATTTCTCTTGTGCCCAGTGGCAGAAGTGTACACGACGTTCAAAGTCGTCGCCATGCAATACCTGGTACATAGAAATATGGTACGGGTGCAATCGATGTCTATGTAGCATTCTCAACACCGACGTTTTCGAGATTCCCGATTCTCGCGCAGTCTGCTACTGATGTGCGGATTAGCCACGACAGCAGCTAAAACACCTACTTGGGCATCAACATTTGTTGCAGGTCGTGGTTGACGTTTCACATGTGGCTGAACACTTCCTGTTTCCTTAAATAACGTAACTATCCGGCGAATGGTCCGGACACTTGGATGATGTCGTCCAGGATACCGAGCAGCATACATAGCACACGCCCGTTGGGCATTTTGATCACAATAGCCATACATCAACACGATATCGACCTTTTCCGCAATTGGTAAACGGTCCATTTTAACACGGGTAATGTATCACGAAGCAAATACCGTCCGCACTGGCGGAATATTACGTGATATCACGTACTTATACGTTTGTGACTATTACAGCGCCATCTATCACAAAGCGAAATAAGTGGTCCAACTAAAACATTCGTATTTGTACACGAATATGTAATAGAAAATGGGGCTTCCTATTTAAAAAACCGCAGTTGATATCAATTTGACGTATGGCGGCGCAGTGTATCGTGCCAACCATAGCGCCATCTGGTTTCCCCCTTCAAGCTGGACAAGTTTCGTTCTTTGTAGTTTTTTCGTTTGATGCTCATTTCGTGAGATATTTGGCCCGGTCACTATCAATAGACTACCCTGTAGAGGCTCGCTAAATTAATATAAGATATCGAAATAAAGTGACGTAGATTATCAATGAGAGCAACGAGTTGCACAGAACGAGTGGAGGAACGGGATCAGAAACACGAGAGTAAAAATTGTCTGCAGTACTTTTGGTAAACTAAATGTGTTGTACTCTTCAGTCTAAAGACGGGTCCGATGCAACATTCCACGCAAATCATTTCTATCTAAGGCCTTTCATCTGCGTTCAGCTACCACGCCCTACATGCATTTGAGTCTGCTGACTGTATTCGAGCAGTGTTATCGCTGTGCAATTTTTGTCACTCTCACTTCCCTGCGTTACCAGATTGACATCTCAGGATACATGCTGTCAACCGATCCCTTGTTTTAGTCAGGTTCTGGCGCAAATTTATTTTTTCCCCATGTCGATTCAGATATCTCGTAATTTTTTACTAGGTCTACCCATCTAATCTTGAAAATTCTTCTGTAGCTATCCATTTGTCTCCTTTTCTGAACTATTTATCTTCCACGTTTCACTACCGTGGAATACAACACTACAAAAATACATGCAGCGAAGAAATTGTAATATTTAAATTTGTGTTATATGTTAATAAATATTTTTCAAAAATGCTCTTTTTCTGCCAGTACCGTTTCTGCTTTGCCTCTGTCAGTTATTTACCTTCACAAATAGCAAAACGTATCTACTACTTTAAGTGTCTCCTTCGCTAATGCAAATCCCTCGGCTTCACCAGATTTAATTCGACTACGTCCCGTTACCATCACTTTACTTTTGTTTATGTTCATCTTTTAATCTTTTCTCAAGGCATTATCAGTTCTGCTCAACTGCTTTTCTAAGTCCCTTGCAGTGTCTGACAGAATTACAATGTCATTAGCAAACGTCAAAGCTATTACTTCTTTTTCCTGGACTGCAATTACTTTTCCAAATTTCTCCTAAATACGGTTTTCGAACTGAAAGCCCCATTGTGCTAGCACCAATGCAGGTTATCAGTGTTGACTTGGGGCAGAGTGACACAGTCTTTGAATGGAAAATATCTTCCAAAAATGAAGGGTTACTTGGCTGGCACTGACCTCTGGGAACCACTAAGAGAGACGTAAAAATAAGCAAATACAGAACAGACTGGACTGGTGGTCACAACAATGAGTGTGGTAAGAAAGGCAGCGAAATACACCTGTATTGCTGATGCAGCAAGGCACGGAAACGTATGCAATGGAGTTTATCGAATAATGTGTCCCAAATGCACGATGACATACGTTACTCCTCGGAAGGTGTAATATTTGTGTCAGAGCTCTCTTCCTGGTCTGCTTTGAACGAACTGCTAGTGACTCCATAGTGCCGCATCGATCTGCTCATACTGGTCGCACTGCCGAGTAGTTTAACGTGCAAAGCGGGCAGCCGGCATCACAGGCTGACGCCCGCACCTCAGCTGAGGGCCGGGACATGCGGAGCGGCGACGGAACTGAACGACCGACAACATACTCATCGGCTGATCCCTACGTCCACCAAGCCGCCCACAGCTACACTGGAGAAGGCACTTTATACCTCCCGTCACCGGCTGGATGCCACGCATGCACACCACCAGACGACGCTAAATTCACTCGACATCTCTGCCTGCGACTGTGACTGGCTGGCGCGTTTTTTTGAGCACCCGTAATTCTAAGCTTCGCCCAGACTCAATGAATTTTCCAACACATATGGACACCAATACAGCGATTAGTGCAACGCAGTTCTTGCGTGTCAGTGTGTTATCACACTGTATCAACATTCTAGATGGTTCAAATGGCTCTGAGCACTATGGGACCCAACTGCTGTGGTCATCAGTCCCCTAGAACTTAGAACTACTTAAACCTAACTAACCTAAGCACATCACACACATCCATGCCCGAGGCAGGATTCGAACCTGCGACCGTAGCAGTCGCACGGTTCCGGACTGCGCGCCTAGAACCGCGAGACCACCGCGGCCGGCAACATTCTAGACTATTTGTCACTACCGAGAATATTGATCTCATTGTATATACACTACTGTCCATTAAAATTGCTACACCGTGAAGATGACGTGCTACAGACGCGAAATTTAACCGACAGGAAGAAGATGCTGTGATAGGCAAACGATTTACTTTTCAGAGCATTCACACAAGGTTGGCGCCGGTGGCGACACCTACAACGTGCTGACATGAGGAAAGTTTGCAACCGATTTCTCATACAAAAACAGCAGTTGACCGGCGTTGCCTGGTGAAACGTTATTGTGATGCCTCGTGTAAGGAGGAGAAATGCGTACCATCACGTTTCCGACTTTTATCGTATCGCGACATTGCTGCTCGCCTTGGTCGAGATCCAACTACTGTTAGCAGAATATGGAATCGGTGGGTTCAGGAGGGTAATACGGAACGCCGTGCTGGATCCAAACGGCCTCGTATCACTAGCCGTCGAGATGACAGGCATCTTTTCCGAATGGCTGTAACGGATCGTGCAGCCACGTCTCGATCTCTGAGTCAACAGATGGGGACGTTTGAAAGACAACAACCATCTGCACGAACAGTTCGACGACGTTTGCAGCAGCATGGCTACGGTTACCCTTGACGCTGCATCACAGACAAGAGCGCCTGCGATGGTGTACTCAACGACGAACCTGGGTGCACGAATGGGAAAACGTCATTTTTTCGGATGCATCCAGGTTCCGTTTACAGCATCGTGATGGTTGCATCCGTATTTGGCGACATCGCGGTGAACGCACATTGGAAGCGTGTATTCGTCATCGCCATACTGGCGTATCACCCGGCGTGATGGTATGGGGTGCCATTGGTTACACGCCTAGGTTCGCACTGACGGCACTTTGAACACTGGACGTTACATTTCAGATGTGTTACGCCCCGTGGCTCTACCCTTCATTCGATCGCTGCGAAACCCTACATTTCAGCAGGATAATGCACGGCCGGACGTTGCAGGTCCTGTACCGGCCTTTCTGGACACAGAAAATGTTCGACTGCTGCCCTGGCCAGCACATTCTCCAGATCTCTCACCCATTGAAAACGTCTGGTCAGTGGTGGCTGAGCAACTGGCTCGTCACAATACGCCACTCACTACTCTTGATGAACTGTGGTATCGTGTTGAAGCTGCATGGGCAGCTGTACCTGTACACGCCATCCAAGCTCTGTTTGACTCAATGCCCAGGCGTATCAAGGCCGTTATTACGGCCAGAGGTGGTTGTTCTGGGTACTGATTTCTCAGGATCTATGCACCCAAATTGTGTGAAAATGTAATCACATGTCAGTTGTAGTATAATATATTTGTCCAATGAATACCCGTTTATCATCTGCATTTGGTGTAGCAATTTTAATGGCCAGTAGTGTAACTCAGCACCATAGGAACACCTACAGCTGTACATGTAATGCATATCTCACAGTAATTAAGTTTTGCATATTGTAAATAAACTTGCTAATACATTGAAGCACCAAAGAAAATGGTATAGGTATCCTTATTCAAACACATAGATGTGCAAACAGGCAGAATTCGGTGCTGCAGTCGGTAACGCCTATATAACAAAACAAGTGTATGGTGCAGTTGTTAGATAGGACACTGCTGCTACAATGGCTGGTTATCAAGATTTAAGCGAGTTTGAATGTGGTGTAATACTCGGCGCACGAGCATTGGGACACACCATCTCCGAGTTAGCTATGAATTGCGGATTTTCCCCTACGACCATTTCACGAGTGTACCGTGAATATCAGGAATCCGTTGGAGCATCAAATCACCGACATCGCTGAGACCAGACACAGATTCTGCAACAACGGGACCAACGACGACTGAAGAAAATCGTTCAACGTGACAAAAGCCCAACACTTCCGCAAATTGTTGCAGATTTCAATACTGGGTCATCAACAAGTGTGAGCGTGCGGACCATTAATCACAACATCATCGATGAGGGCTTTCGGAGCCGAAGACCCACTCGTGTACCCTTGATGACTGCACAACATAAAGCTTTAGCCTCGCCTGCGCCCGTCAACACCGCAATGGACTATTGATGACTGGAAACATGTTGCGTGGCACAGGTAACAGGGGACCTACGGGAGAAAGGATGGCTCAGAGAAGAAGTACTGGATAGGCACTTGTGGAAGAGAAGGATCCAGCAAAGCAACGCCGACCACACATGACGTGAGAAAGGGCTGAGATGATAATGATGATGATGAAACATGTTGCCTGGTCGGAAGAGTCAAACTGTATCGAGCTCATGTACGTGTACGGGTATGGAGAAAACCTCATGAGTCCATAGAGCCTGCATGTCAGCAGGGGACTGTTCAAGATGGTGGAGGCACTGCAACGACGTGGAGCTTGTGCAGTTGGAATGATGTGGGACCCCTGATGCCTCTAGATACGACTCTCACAGGTGACACGTACGTAAGCATCCTGTCTGATCACCTGCATCCATTCATGTCCATTGTACATTCCGACGGGCATGGGCAATTTCAGCAGGACACTGCGACACCCCACACGTCCATAATTGCTACAGAATGGCTCCAGGAACACTCTTCTCAACACTTCCGCTGGCCACCGGACTCCCCAGACATGAGCATTATTGAGCATATATGGGATGCCTTGCAACCTGATGCTCAGAAGACATCTCCAACACCTTGTACTTTACGGATTTATGGACAGCCCTGCAGGATTCGTAAGGTCACTTCCCTGCTGCACTACTTCAGACGTTAGTCGAGTCCATGCCACGTCGTGCTCGCGGGGCCATACACTATATCAGGCAGCTGTACCAGTTTCTTTGGCTCTTCGGTGTATGTTGCCTTTTTGTGTAGTGTCTTGTTTTCGCCACCTCAACTACTGACAGCAGGAACGACCTACCCTGGAGGGAAACAAAATTTACACCTTTGAAAGACCATCGAGTAACAAGGACAAGTGAGAAAATAAGAATAATTTACGTTAATCTCTCCACCGTTGATGGCAAAGGCATCGCAGAAGCACAAAGCCACAATGTGTTTAATTATGGTAAATTTTACCGACTTTCTCAGGCTGCCCCATTCAAGTTCATTGCACTGGTTCACAATGAAATTATTTTTTTGATAGTAAAGGGCTCTTCTGCTGTATTTTTGGTCCTAATTTCAGTAAGGTAGTTACAATGTTCAACCACATGCATCTTTGATACACATTTAGAATTTCTGTGAGGTATGCAAAATTTATCGTTTAATAACGCCAGAATTGGTTTTCGGAAGTTTACAATGTAAGCAGCTACAAAAATGCGTTTAATTTCATATTCTACAATACAGCTTCGTATATATCCGGATGATATTGTAATGTCGAGGCATATATGTTTGTTTTACATATCGTTTTTTAAGCAAATCTGATTAACGGGTAGTAAATCAACTTGTGCCTGCTTTTGCGGGTTTTATGGCTTGAAGAGGTTATACTAATTTTGTTGTTACAGTAACTGAAAAAAGGAAATTTGGCATGTCAGTAATGGGGTAATTAACAACATTGGCATGGATGGGATGCTGAGTAGTACCTACAGTTAGAAGTGGCAGGTAAGGGAGCTGTGTGGTCATTCAATACCACACTTCGGTTGATAGACATATGTTTATTAATTTCCACTATTTCAAGATCATCTCCCTTCCTTTATGGATTTGATGTAATTCATCGTGTTTCACCTTGTACACATGACCTTCTTTAAGCAGGTGATCTGCAAAAGTAGAGTCTCGTTCTCTAAGTTTCCTTCTTCTACCAGACTGACCAGTACAGAATTTGCCACAGCTACAGTTAATTTTATGCATTCCGATCTTTTCCAAAGCTGAAGTACTGTCTTTGCCATTAAGCAAAAAGCGTCCAGTAGTGTTGTGCAGATAAAATGATGTTTTTTTGTTCCTGGATTGAAGTTTCCTGATTAGATCTAGTGACACCTTGAAAGTATGGAACTGTGCACCATTTACTGCATTCTTGAGGTAGTGTGTCAAGGACAGGGTAAAGAAGGGAGTAAACCTGTTATTTCTGTTTTTTGTGCATTATGAAGTTCACTAGAGTAGGAGGAAAGCCATTGTTTGATGCTATTTGTTTGACAGCATTTAATTCAATTTGGAAATTGTCTTCACTCGTGGTGATAGGCATTAGGTGACGTATCATAGAATGAAAGGCAGTATGTTCACAGGGCACTGGGTGTTGAGAACTGACCAGTATTACTATATCTGTAGGGGTGGGTTCCTATAAATCTTGAAAGTATGAATACAGTCACTGATTACTATGTTTAGATCTAAATAATTTATGCAGTAACCCCCAAACTCCATCATTAATTTTATACTATTGTGTTTAGGACTACACACGTATTCTAATTATTAGACTAAACGATCATTTTTGATACTCTTAAGTTTTCTTGTGTAAAAATAGGAGAGAAAAGTCTAATAATTTATTTGTCTTAATTTTTTGACTGATGCCAAGAAATTTTCCTTCCGAGCGACTCACAGATCACTGAATTTTTCACAGTTGGTAACATTTGTAATTTTCCTTCCAAATCGCGTTGGTGTTAGTTGTCTCTGTACATCCTGTGAAACTGTGTTTACAGTAATTTTTTATGTTTCTGTAGTGTACTTCAGATTGTTATTTATTCTATCTACTTATTGCTACATTAACAAGACATTATGTAGCTTGTGAACTTGCATGTTTTTAGCTTTAGGAGTAAATCTTGTAGTTTCCAAAGAAAGTGAGGTAATGGGGAAGACAAACGATGTTTCATCTCGGAAAGTTTTGGCTGTTGTAGCACTTCTTGCTTCAGCAAATCACACCTGCCATGAAAATCAAAAGATTGCAGTATGTTAAAAAACTGCAGGAGTGGACAAGTGAGCACTAAGTAAAGGTATCTGCAATGATATGGTAAACTAAGTGAATCTAATCTCTAAAGTTAGGTGTTCTGGCTTGAAATTGTTATATTTTATTGATACTGAAGAAATGCACATTCGAATTTTGGAATTGTTGGGGTCTCCTATGCTACTATTCCCAACTTTTATAACTTGAGGTTTTGTACACATGCTTTAGGTATGCTTCAGTGATGAATCTATATTCACTGTAATGGAAGAAAGCAACCAGTAAGTTCGTTGCAGACCTGGAGAACAGCTCAAAGCTGAGTGTGTGCAGCAGTGTGTGAAGCAGTCAACTTCCGTTATGGTCTGGAGTGTGATGTCCATGAAAGGTCTGGTCAGATTACACATTGTTGGAGGGACAATGTGGCAAGGGCAATAAAAAGAAATCCTTGAAAAGAAACCTTTCCCCCAAATAAATGAATCGTTTCCTAAAAAAGATGCCATTTTTAACATGATGGGGCACCTTGCCATAAAACCAAAAGTGTTTCCAAGTACTTGGAAGTAAAGCAACTGAAAGTGTTGCCCTGGCTAGGGAATAGCCCTGATATGAACTCTGTTGGGAATTTATGGGCTATTGTGAAACAGAGGATAAGGAAATTTACAAGAACCACCAAGATCTCATGGAGAAACTAGAGGAAATCTGAGCAATGACAGTGATATTAAAATGTCGTGTGAAAAGTTAATAAAAACTATGCCAAACAGGATAAAAATGTTGCTTAACAGCAAAGGCATGCATACAAAGTATTGACTGTACAACTATAATCTGTATGTGGATGTAAATGTGTAATAAACATAAAGTTTTGGAAAAAATGTCTTTAGTCTAATAATTTGAACACATCTGTAAGTTGCTTGAGGAATTTTGGAAGTTGTCTGGTAGTACCTTTCCATTAGCACAACACATCACCAACATACCTAAACCAGCAACCAACTTCGAAAGTCAACGGATTATTTTCCAAAAACTGTGTTTCACAATTGTCCATGAAGATTTCAGCAAGGACTAGACTGAAAGGGGATCCCATAACTAGACCATTCAACTGTTTGTATATCTTATCATTGAAACGGAAATAATTTTGTGTTAGACAAGTTTCTGTAGCTAACCTTACATCAACTCTGGCAACAAGGTTAGCTCCTGATTTGTCTAGTAAGTCTGTGAGAAGTATAGGCATTCCTGAGCAGGTATATTATTGAATAAGTTACTAACATCAAAAAAAACCAGCTTGGCACTAGGGAGGGTTTGCATCTCTTTTAAATTGTTTATTAGCTTTACGAATGAGGATCAGATAGTGATTGTGATTGATAAGGATGGGGAGTATGATGTAGGGGGTGACCTGGTAAAGGTAGGTACTCAAACTGGAGGCACAAATGTTCATTTCGTGCAACTGTTTCGCTGTCACGATCGGTCTCTTCATAATGCTGCCGTTAGGCATGTTAACATGGGGTTTGAGAAGACACTGATGGCAGAGGGTATGGCTCACATTGCAGCAGTGCCAGTTGAGTCTGTCAGTACATTGGGTTTCACTAGGCATGGCCTGCACCTCAGTAGGTATGGGAAGGGGAGGCTGGCAAAGCTTATAGGTGACAGTGTAGTGGGGGGGGGGGAGGGAAATCACTCATGGAAAAATTCCTTTAGTATTTGGTGTTGGATCTGCACCTTTCTTAGATTAAAGTCAGCTGATAGGTATCCCTGCTTAAAAGAACTCTCTCTAACAAAGGAATCACCTTTGGAGGAGGTCAGGTATCCAAGTAGTGAAGGACACAGCATATATCACCAAAATATTGTTGTTGTTGTTTGTATGTCCCCTAACTCTGACTTCAGAGCATTTCTGCTCAAGCTAGAGAGGGTTTTTCTTCACTTTATAGGAAGCATCAAAAATTAGTTATATGTTGTAACTTCAGTATTAATTTTGTATGTGATTGTCCGAGAAAAAGAATGTTGGAATATCTCCTAAATTCATATGATGTGATGCAGATTGTGTTTTCTCCAAGCAGGATGTAGGGTAACAGCAGCACAGCCTTAGGCAATGTTTTGATTTATCCTTCATTACTAGATGGGCATTCTGTTACTAACAGGGTGAATGGCCTTTCAGACCATTATGCACGAATTGTCACACTAAAAGGTTTTTGTACTCAAACTGTGGTATCGATAGCTAGGACGCCACAGCGAGGGGCAAGTTATTAGGTTGGCACTACGACACCAACACCGACAACAGTGCCCTCTAGCCGGCGCTGGAGAGCTCTACGAGCGTCGCTCCAGACTGCCCCATTTGATGAAGAGCAGACGGCCGGGACACTTCGCACCTCTTGGCAAAGTAATGTGTTCTTTTTGCTAGAGTAAAGGTGATTGAAATTCATCCTGCGGCACCGACGTGTATTACCTTTCCTGCTCCTACCCACGCGCCGCCTTCCAGGCGGGATACAAAACAAACAAACGTTGTATATAATTTCAAACTATGTAGGAAAGCGAATCGAATGCCTTAAAGAGTTTTTTAAACATCATTAAGGAACAAGAGAGGCAGAACCTTTATAGTGACGATAACATAGATGACAAATATAAAGCTTTCCTTAATATATTTCTCATGGTCTTTGAGAGCTGCTTTCCATTAAAGCGTTCCAAACAGGGTACTAGCAGTAAAAGGCAGGATGAGTGGCTGACTAGTGGGATAAAGATACAGTATCATGTAGAACACAGTGGCAAATACATCGAAACTTTTGAAATAGTCACATTCAAGCTACAGTAGCCCATTACAAACAGTATCGACAGGTGCTTAAAAATGTTATTAGGCAGACAAAGAGTATGTGGTACGCAAATAGAATAGTTAATTCACAGGATAAAGGAAGTGTCACAAGCAGCCCAAGGTCGACGATATAAAGTCAGTTCGTAGTAAAAATATTTCTGTTATTGATAAGTCAGATATATGTTCATTATTTAACAATCACTCTCTGAACATTGCTGGTGAATCCTACAGAGAATCATATAAATCTCTTGAAAAATGCCTTTCTGCGACTGATGTCTGAAATACTCCTCTGTGATACTGACAAGGGGGAGATTGAGTCAATAATTAAATCACTGAAGACTAAGGTCTCTCATGGATATGATGGAATGCCTAGCAGAATATTACTGTGCTGCACATGTTAGCCCTGTACTTAGCCATACTTGTAATTTGTACTTTAAGATTGGCCAGTTTCCTGAACGGTTAAAGTACTCAGTAGTAAAGCAACTTTATAAAAAGGGAGGTAAAATGCAAAAAATTTTAGACCTATTTCTATGTCATCTATGTTTGCTAAAGTTACTGAAAAGGCTGTGCATGTAAGGATAATTGATCATTTTATTTCACAAAATTTCCTATCAGATGTATGGTTCTGTTTTAGAAGTGATTTAATAACTCTCTATGAGGTACTGGATGGATTTAACATAAGGTTTCGAACGCTAGGAATCTTTTTTAACTAAAGCATTAGATTGTGTTGATCACAAAATGTAGCTCCAGAAGCTGGACCATTATGGAATACAGGGAGTAGCTCACGATTGGTTCACCTCTTACTTTAGCAACATACAGCAAATGGTAATTATCCACAGTGCTGAGAATGCTATGATGTGGGCTCTGAGTGGAGCATGGTCAAATGGGGGGGAGGGGGCAGGGGGTACCCGAAGGATCAATGCTGGCGCCATTCCTGTTCCTTAGTTATGTAAATGATATTCCCTTGAGTATTATAGGTGATTCTAAAATATTTCAGTTCCCTGACAACACTAACTTGGTAGTAAGGAATGTTGTGGGCAACATTAGCACTGTGATTCTTCAGTTTCTCCCAGCGTATTTGTTGATTCAAGAGTCCACGGGTGTACTGCTGACTCATAGTTGTCAGAGAGGCCATCTAAATTCGCACCAGGAACGAGCGAGACTGCTGTTGTAATCTTTGGCAACATGGCGCCGAGTATAGATACATTTTATGTTAGCTCTACAAATAAATATCAAACCACATTAGGAAAGTGCTTCATGTGCAACAAATAAGACGTTTATTGTGATAATGCATGTGTTTTGTGTTACATTATTACAAATGGGACACCAAAGAAACATCAAAGTGAGATAGTGTGTACACCATCAACCTCGTACTATGAAGAACATAGCAGTGAGTCGACTACTGATCACTGCTACTGCGAAAAGCGCGCAGGATAAGGTATGATGTGCCTAAAATGTAAAAATTTGTATCATTTTAACTGTGCGAAAGTGAATCCAAAGTAAAAAATTTGGTTATGCTCACGTTGTGATAAAGACAGTCTCAGTAAAAAACTTACCAACAAGGACTGTACAGGCGAAATTATTAAATTTGTAATTGAAGAAATACGTGATTTAAATCACAAATGGGTCGAGTGCAAACTAAAAACTGAACAGGAAGTAGGCACAAAAGCGGCAATAAATACGACTTCTCATAATCCTTGCAGAAAGTGTAAGAAAACGGCAAGAAGTGGTATTCTGTGCACTGAGTGTGATGCCTTATTTCACTTTCGATGTGTTAAGGTGGATCCCTCATTAATAGAGGACAGGAAATGTAGAAATGAATGGAGATGTGATTCCTGCAGGCATAAAACGGTAATAAACAACAGTGACAATACAATATGTGAACTAACAAAATCTAATAACAGAGATATAGAAACATCTCACGCAAACAATACCAAGCAGATTATCGTTTCAGATACAAATAAACAAGACAACTCAGATTGGAGCACTGTTTTGAAAGGTGGTAGTGGAAAATCTGTGGCCCAGAAAAACAAAACAGAAACTTTGTCAATAAACAACTCTTTTGAGCCATTGTCAGATTTACAAGAAGTATAAGAATCTGACATGGTGTGGCCATTGTTTAACAGCCAACCTAGGCCTGACCCTTGCAATAACAACAAAGTGTGTATATGTATATATGCAGACAGCCATGGAAGAAGTATTGCTCGAGTGATGAGAGAAAAGTATCTACAAGACATCACTAGTACAATTAAGCCAAATGCTTGTTTCCAGGATGTGGCAGCAAGAATCGCTGAAATGGATGATCTGGATTCTGAATGTGTTGCAGTATTCCTGGCTGGCACAAACGATGTGGCTAGGAATGAAACAAGAAGACTTCAGCTGTCCCTTAACGAAACATTACATTGTTTAAGAAACACTAATGTCCTAGTTTTCTCAGTGCCTCACCGCCATGATCTACCCATGTGGTCCTGCGTCAATTTAGAAGTAATAAAAGCAAACGAAATTATGATTAATATTTGTAAGAAATATACAAATGTATTATTTGTGGACATCAGTAGATTAGGAAGTAGATTTCATACATTACGTGGACTTCACCTGAACAGTCTTGGTAAAAAATATGTAAGTAAAAGAATTCTTGAATTTTCCAAAAAAGTCGTCATAGACTTTAGCACTAAATTAAGTGAGAGTAGTTCTACATCAATCCAATCTAGTAAAATGAAAGCAGGTTTAAAGAACCAAGGAAACGTGAGTCACTGACCAAGCCTAGTCCAGACTAGGCTTGGTCACTTTCTGTTGACCAGGGCCTAGCCCATACTAAAAAACAGCAAATAAATAGTTCAGCAGGCAGTATCTCCAAATCTAATAACATTATACCTAACTATACTGCTAAGATTATGTTTCTTAACATACAGGGCTTATTAGATAAAACAGATGCCTTGCATGTTCTGATCGAGGAAAAGGAAATATAAGTCCTTGGTTTAGCTGAACATTGGATGAACCATGATGGCATCAACTTGACAGGCATTCCAGATTTTAAAGTAGCCTCTTACTTTTACCGTAAAGATAGGAAATGAGGTGGCTCTGCCATTTTAAATAAGAACCACCTTGTTTTTGAGCCACTACCTAGTGGAACAAATTTATCTGTGGAGAAAACTTTTGAAATATCTGCCTGTTACATTGTGACTTATGGAACAGCCTTTATCTTTATTTGCAGAAACCCAGTATTAGAAAATAACAGAGAATTTTTTGATAGGTTGGACATCTTATTAAACACATTGTTTTTAATGAAAGTTAATGTAATTCTAATGGCTGAGTTTAATATTCATCTCACTCCAGTACTTCTGACGGCTTGGAAATAAATAGCTTAGTTAAAAGCTATGGGATGAATATCATACTGAAGAATGTAATCACCAGACCTGGTAATGTAAACATGGCTACTTGTATAGACAATATTGTTACAACTTTTCATTCTAAAAGTACGATACAAATGTGATTGACACACTTCCCTCTCATCATCATGGAATTATTATTCATGTAAACATGAATGCAATGATTTTTAATGTCGCCAAGCCTCCTGTGATTTATAAGACACAATGTACAATTAGTGACTATAATATATGTATTTCTAAAATGTCCCAGAGAAATTAATTGGTTGTGTGTGTATGGTAACACTGGAGCAGAAAACCAGTTCAACAACTTTCTTGAATTATTCAAGTGGGCAGTTAACATTGGCCTGCCACTAAAGAACAGATGTGTTAAAATCACAGGGTATCGACTATCAATAAAAATAAGTGGTACACACAGGAACTACGAAAACTTAAAGATCAATGCAACATTTTCTACTACCTAGCAATGAATTCATCTTGTCTGCATGCCAAAGTAACATATAAAGAATGCAAATTTCAGTACAGAATGGGCATTAAGAAAGCTAAATTAGAATATAATTGCAAATTGGTTGTACAAGCTGTTAATAAACCAAACGAAATGTGGACAATCATTGATGAGAATCTAACATCAGATAGCAAAGAATTTGTAACTAGATCCAAAATTAGTGCTGATGGTTTTAATAATTATTTTCTAAACAGTGTAGATAGTGTAGTTACTAAGATACCTGATTGTAAACATGAACCTAGCTACAATTTGGATGTTGCCTATAAAAACCAAAATGCTATGGAAATTGTGTTTTATTTTGAACACATTTGTGTAGATGTACACTCTGCCATTCTTTCTCTTAGCAAAAGTGATTCACTGGATATTTACAATATCAGCTCTAAAATATTGAAACTTAGTAGTCATAATATAGCAGAGGTTCTCTGTCACATCATAAACTACTGCATTGATGAAAGTTGTTTCCCCGAAAAATTAAAATTAGCTAAAGTAATTCCAGTCCACAAAGAAGGTGACAATAATTTGCCTAGCAATTATAGGCTAGTTTCTCTTGTACCACTTTTATCCAAGGTCATTGAGAAACTAATGAGTATTCAAATAATCAATTTTCTAGATTTATGCTCAGAAAATTACAAGCAATAGTAGATGAGAAAATTTTGCGTTCTGTCTATTACAGTTGTATTCACTCTCATTTGACGTATGGGACAATCTTGTGGGGAAATAATTGCTACTCAAAATGCTTATTTACAGCCCAGAAAAAAGCTGTCAGACTGATATGTAAAGTACCACCTAGAACTCACTGTAGAGAATTATTTATTAAACTTAGTACTATGACCTTGCCATGTCTATACATATTTCAATGTCTCTTGTACATTAAAAAAAACTTGTCTAGTTTTGATCTGAATTCTGATGTACATAGTTATAACACATGACACTGTAGTGATGTAAGAAAAGACCACTGCTCATATACCAAAACTCTAAACAGCTTCAACCACACATCTGTAAAGCTATTTAATAAACTACTAGAGTCAGGTAAGCATCTGGAGCTGAAAAAATTTAAGATATTTGTAAGAACTTTATTAATTCAAAATTGTTTTTATACAATGGAAGATTTCTGTCAGCATAATTTCTAACATAGATTAATTATTTGTGTATTTATTGTCATTGTTGTCTGTACATTTATTGACGTTGCTTATACAAGCTTTACATCCCTGTAAATGTTTTGTTTTTGGGCGGTAAAAATCAATCAATCAATCAATCTTAGTAAGGCATGGAAACAAACACTGAGTACCATTAAGAAGACGCTCAGCAACGAAAATGGTCTGCCGAGCTGGGCAGACGTAGCAGTTACACAGCCGCCCCTGCGTCTCTGTGATTGGTGACACGCGTCCCTGGGCGCGGACCGAGGAGGGTGCGGTCCGTGAGGGGGGGGGGGGGAGGAGGAGGAGATATAAGGCGGCCACCCACCCTCAGGAGCTGAGTTCGTGAGCGCACCTGGTGATGGCGCCATGTCTGATCTCCGAAATACTGCGTCCGATGGATACTATGAACCACCAGTACACTCGTGGACTCTTCGATCAACATTGGCTCAATTTAAAATAGTGGAGTTCATGACCTGAGTTCATGGCGTATAGAAAATAAACTAATGCTAAATCATAGTAAGACTCAGATTTTACAGTTTGTAACACACTATTCAACAAAACCCGACGTTTTTATTTCACAGAACAGGCATGTGATTAGTGAAACTGAACGGTTCTAATTTCTAGATTTTCAGATAGATGGTAAACTGTCGTGGAAGGCCCATGTTCAGGATCTTGTTCAAAGACTTAATGCTGTCGTTTTTACTGTTGCAACGGTATCTCAAGCAACTGATAGTTCGACATGAAAACTGGTTCAAAATTGTTCAAATGGCTCTGAGCATTATGCGACTTAACTTCTGAGGTCATCAGTCGCCTAGAACTTAGAACTAATTAAACCTAACTAACCTAAGGACATCACACACATCCACGCCCGAGGCAGGATACGAACCTGTGACCATAGCGGTCGCTCGGTGCCAGACTGCAGCGCATAGAACCGCACGGCGACTCCGGCCGGCCGAAAACTAGTCTACTTTGCTTATTTTCATTCGCTTATCACATATTTTGGGATAACTCTTCTATTATTGGCTCAGAAACGCGTGTTTTGGGCAATAAGTGGTGTAAATTCCCGAACCTCTTGTTAGCACCTGTTCATTAGTCTGAGTATTCTGACATTGGCCTCTCAATATATATGTTGTTGTGGTGTTCAGTCCTGAGACTGGTTTGATGCAGCTCTCCATGCTACTCTATCGTGTGCAAGCTTCTCCATCTCCCAGTACCTACTGCAACCTACATCCTTCTCAATCTGTTTAGTGTATTCATCTCGGTCTCCCTCTACGATTTTTACCCTCCACGCTGCCTTCCAATACTAAATTGGTGACCCCTCGACGTCTCAGAACATGTCCTACCAACCGATCCCTTCTTCTAGTCAAGTTGTGCCACAATCTCCTCTTCTCCCCAATTATATTAAATACCTCCTCATTAGTTATGTGATCAACCCATCTAATCTTCAGCACTCTTCTGTAGCACCACATTTCGACAGCTTCTATTCTCTGTCCAAGCTATTTATCGTCCACGTTTCACTTGGCTACACTCCATACAAATACTTTCAGAAACGGCTTCCTGACACTTAAATCTATACTCGAGGTTAACAAATTTCTCTTCTTCAGAAACGCTTTCCTTGTCTACATTTTATATCCTCTCTACTTCGACCATCATCAGTTATTTTGCTCCCCAAATAGCAAAACTCCTTTACTACTTTAAGTGTCTCATTTCCTAATCTAGTTCCCTCAGCATCACCTGACTTAATTCGACTACGTTCTATTATCCTCCTTTTGCTTTTGTTGATGTTCATCTTATACCCTCCTTTCAAGATAGTCCATTCCGTTCAATTGCTCTTCCAAGTCCTTTGCTGTCTCTGACAGAATTACAATGTCATCGGCGAACCTCAAAGCTTTTATTGCTTCTCCATGGATTTTAATACCTACTCCGAATTTTTCTTTTGTTTCCTTTATTGCTTGCTCAATATACAGATTGAATAACATCGGGGATCGGCTGCAACCCTGTCTCGCTCCCTTCCCAACCACTGCTTCCCTTTCATACCCCTCGACTCTTATAACCGCCATCTGCTTTCCGTATAAATTGTAAATAGCATTTCGTTCTCTGTATTTTACCTTTGCCACCTTCAACATTTGAAAGAGAGTATTCCAATCAACATTGTCAAAAGCTTTCTCTAAGTCTACAAATGCTAGAAACATAGGTTTGCCTTTCCTTAATCTTTCTTCTAAGGTAAGTCGTAGGGTCAGTATTGCCTCACGTGTTCCAACATTTCTACGGAATCCAAACTGATCTTCCCCGAGGTCGGCTTCTATCAGTTTTTCCATTCGTCTGTAAAGAATTCGCGTTAGTATTTTGCAGCTGCGACTTATTAAACTGATAGTTCGGCAATTTTACATCTGTCAACACCTGCTTTCTTTGGGATTGGGATTATTATATTCTTCTTGAAGTCTGAGGGTATTTCGCTTGTCTCATACATCTTGCTCACCAAATGGTAGAGTTTTGTCAGGACTGTCTCTCCCAAGGTTGTCAGTAGTTCTAATGGAATGTTGTCTACTCCGGAGCCTTGTTTCGACTCAAGTTTTCCAGTGCTCTATCATATTCTTCACGCAATATCATATCTCCCATTTCATCTTCATCTACATCCTCTTCCATTTCCATAATATTGTCCTCAAGTACATCGCCCTTGTATAGGCCCTCTATATACTCCTTTCACCTTTCTGCTTTCCCTTCTTTGCTTAGAACTGGGTTTCTATCGGAGCTCTTGATATTCATGCAAGTGGTTCTCCTTTCTCCAAAGGTCTCTTCAATTTTCCTGTAGGCAGTATCTATCTTACCGCTAGTGAGATAAGCCTCTACATCCTTACATTTATCCTCTAGCCATCCCTGCTTAGCCATTTTGCACTCCCTGCCGATATCATTTTTGAGACGTTTGTATTCCTTTTTGCCTGCTTCATTTACTGCATTTTTATAGTTTCTCCTTTCATCAATTAAATTCAATATTTCTTCTGTTACCCAAGGGTTTCTACTAGCCCTCGTCTTTTTACCCATTTGATCCTCTGCTGCCTTTACTATTTCATCCCTCAAAGCTACCCATTCTTCTTCTACTGCATTTCTTTCCACCATTCCTGTCAATTGTTCCTTTATGCGCTCCCTGAAACTCTGTACAATCTCTCGTTCTTTCAGTTTATCCAGGTCCCATCTCCTTAAATTCCCACCTTTTTGTAGTTTCTTCAGTTTTAATCTACAGTTCATAAACAATTGATTGTGGTCAGAGTCCACATCTGTCCCTGGATATGTCTTACCATTTAAAACCTGGCTCCTAAATCTCTGTCTTACCATTATATAATCTATCTGATACCTTTTAGTATCTCCAGGGTTCTTCCATGTATACAACCTTCTTTGATGATTCTTATACCAGGTATTAGCTATGATTAAGTTGTGCTCTGTGGAAAATTCTACCAGGCGGCTTCCTCTTTCATTTCTTCCCCCCAATCCATATTCACCGACTATGTTTCCTTCTCTCCCTTTTCCTACACTCGAATTCCAGTCACCCATGACTATTAAATTTTCGTCTCCCTTCACTACCTGAATAATTTCTTTTATCTCATCATACATTGCATCAAGTTCTTCATCATCTGCAGAGCTAGTTGGCATACAAACTTGTAATACTGTAGCAGGCGTGGGATTCGTGTCTATCTTGGCCACAATAATGCGTTCACTATGCTGTTTGTAGTAGCTTACCCGTACATCTATTTTTTTTTTATTCATTATTAAACCTACTCCTGCATTATCCCTATTTGATTTTGTATTTATAACCCTGTATTCACCTGACCAGAAGTCTTGTTCCTCCTGCCACCGAATTTCACTAATTCCCACTATATCTAACTTTAACATATCCATTTCCATTTTTAAATTTCCTAACCTACCTGCCCGATTAAGGGATCTGACATTCCACGCTCTGTAGAACGCCAGTTTTCTTTCTCCTGATAACAACGTCCTCTTGAGTAGTCCCCGCCCGGAGATCCGAATGTGGGACTATTTTACCTCCGGAATGTTTCACTCAAGAGGACGCCATCATCATTTAATCATACAGTAAAGCTGCATGCCCTCGGGAAAAATTACAGCTATAGTTTCCCCTTGCTTTCAGCCGTTCACAGTACCAGAACAGCAAGGCCAAATTGGTTAGTGTTACAAGGCCAGATCAGTCAATCATCCAGACTGTTGCCCCTGCAACTACTGAAAAGGCTGCTGCCCTTCTTCAGGAACCACATGTTTGTCTGGCCTCTCAACAGATACCCCTCCGTTGTGGTTGCACCTACGGTACGGCTGTCTGTATCGTTGAGGCACGCAAGCCTCCCGGCCAACGGCAGGGTCCACGGTTCATATGTATATATATATATATATATATATATATATATATATATATATATATATATATATATATATATATATTCTTTAATGACATTTCTTGTTTACAATATCAGCTTATTCCCAACAATTATCAGCTTTCACTCAGTTAATACTAGGCATAAATCCAATCTACATTTGGAGCACTCTCGTTCAGAAAGGTGTGTACTGTTGCGCATCTATTTTCAGTAAGCTACCGCAAGAATTCAAAAACCTTACCAGGAATCCACGTGACTTCAAATCGAAACTGAAGAGTTTTCTCATGTGTCACTTCTCTATTCTGACGAGGAGTTCCTTGAAAAATTAAGCCAATTCCTGTGTTGTAGTGTTGACTGCGTTTACATAAAGTTATAGCTTGTCTTTTTTGGGTTCACAAATATTTTATTTTACCTGTTTTTCCCCTCAACGGTATCCTTACCTTGTCGTGGTGCTGGGGCTTGTGTGTTCAAATGATCCTGAGAGCCAGACAGGTCAGAGGTGATATTCCAGACTAAATGGGATACCCTGGTCATCCAGGTTGGGGGTTGGGCGTGGGGCTAACAACCCCACCTCGTAAAACCTGTCGGGTTACGAAAGCTAGAGAGAAGCCTCGAATACAAAACAGACACCCAATAGAACGATCTAAGTATAGAAAATGACAACGATTTGGAATATGGAATTTACAGTCTCTGTACAGACCTGGGACGGCAATAATTTAAGTTAGAGAACTGGAGAAGCAGAAAATGTCGGTGGGAAGGTACAGGGGCAATAGACGTAGAAAATTACGGAATATTCTATGGGGAAGCAGTCAGGCACAGTTTTGGAATTGGTTTCTGTGTTAACAAAGATATTCTACCAATGGTAAAGAATTTTACGGCAGTAAACCCAAGAATCTCAGTTCTAACCTTATCAGCGAAAAACCACCAACTTACCTTTGTGAACTGTCATGTACAAACAGAAAAAAGCGAAGATCCAGTAAAGGATATATTCTAAGCAGTGCTGGAAGTTGTTCTGGATTCCATCCCTAAAAACAGCTGTAGAATTCTCATCGGCGATTTTATTGCCAAAATTGGAAAGTTGACCACCTTCACTCCCACAATAGGCCTTCATAGTCCGCATGAAAATAGCAACGACAACGGAATAAGTCAAATTAGCTTTGCTATGTCCAAGGGCATGTTTATCAGTAGCACTAACTACCCACATAGACAGGTGCACAAAGGAACATGGGTATCCCCAGATGAAGAAAACAGACCACGATCCAATCAGTTAAGAAACAAGGAATTGGATTATGGATGAAGAAATTTTTGTGGGGATGAGTGTGGTTCCGACCATTTCTTGGTTAAAAGTCAACTCAGAATCACCCTGAAACCAAACCAAAGAAGTAAACTACAGAAAGTAGCACGTTTAGAAACAGAAAAAGTAGCACAGGAAGAAACCAGAAATGAACTTGAGATCTGGAATCGTTTACAGTAGTGCCAGAAACAGAGAACCCAGATGTAAATCAGCAGTGGGAAGAAATTAGAAATGTGGTTACAAAAGCTGCAGGACAGGTATTGGAAAAAGAGTGGCGAGGGAGAAAAAATGGTTCAATGAGGTCTGTGAAGAGGCGGTCAACAGGAGAAAAGAAGCCTGTGACAAGTGGTTACAGTCAGCAACTGACCAGAGCAGTAAGGCAGAATTCGGCAGAGTCCGGAGAGAAACACAAGTGATATTGCGGAGAGAAAAGAGGAAGTTCGTGAGTGGCGTTATTACCGGGAAGCAGAAGAAGACTTCCGGGTAAGGACGATGAAGATCATGTACAGAAAGGTCAACTATCTGAGTAAAATCTAAAAACTCACGGAAAAATTCTTAAAAAATAAGAGATGGTGAGAAATGAATATCATTTTGTAAAAAAATGGGAAGAATATTTCAGTGACTTGTTAAATTGTGAAGACCCAACAACACTCTTTAACTTCCCCCTACCACCAGATAGCAGTCCCTGAATACCTATCGACAACTATAGAAGAGATCAGAAAGCAGATAAAACGGCTTAAAAAAGACAGAAGCCCAGGAGAAGATGTCATCCATGCTAAAATAATTCAGGAAGGGGGTGAATACCTTGTCGCAAGGATTCAAAAATTAATAGAGACCATTTGGAACACTGACAACATTCCAAAAGACTGGAGGAATGCACTAATCTGTCCCATCCACAAGAAGAAAGACCGAACGGCATGTGAAAACTACCGTGGTATCACTCCAATCAATATTTATTATAAGATCTTCTCAAACTGTCTTCTACATCTAATCCAACCGTTGGCAAACATAATTATTGGAGAATATCAAGGAGGATTTCGTCATGGGAGATCTACTATCGACCAAATCTTTGTCCTACTCCACATCGTAGAAAAAGGTAGGAGTCTGGCCAAGAACTACACGCGCTGTTTGTCGACTTCAGAAAACCATATAACTGCTTTCATAGGGAAAGTATGCTGAGGTGTCTGGAAGAGTTCGGTTTTGCCAAGAAAAACGCAAGCCTCACGATGGCTTGCCTGATGGATACTACAACAAAGGTAAAGATTGGAAATAAGGTGACTGAAACATTCAAAATAAAAACTGGGCTACGGCAGGACGATGGACTATTGAAAGGTGGCTACACTGAGCCACTGCGCCAGAGATTGCGCCAAAGAGTATTATTAAGCCGCCTACACAGTGCTTGGGGAGAGCTCGTAGTAGTCAGTGCCTGTCGAGGACTCGTGGTAGTCAGTTCTTGGGGAGAGCTCGTAGTAGAGTGTTTGTTGAGATGTGCTAGTAGGCAGTGCTTGCTGAGATGTGATATTGGAGAGTTATGGTTGAGATGTGGTAGTAGCGAGTCGGTGTGGAGATATTGTAATGATTAGAGTGCTTTTCATCAATATAAATTAAGGTAACAAACTACTTTTCCTTTTTTTTCTCATTATTTCAATGTCCTGAATAATGCGTCATTACAGGTTCAGTCAACAAAGCACCTGGCTTGTATTCTTGTATTAGAGTGTAATTCTGCTTTCCTTACGCAATTATAGTATTTCTAATTTTTCTTATCACGTCAGTATAAATGGTATTTGAAATTTCTTGTCTTATTGAAGAAGAACCATGCCAGATGTGTACGTTGAGTCATACTTCCACACACAGAACAGTTACTCTTGTGCTTGTTGTTGCGTTGGTTTTATAGTTGCTGGGGACTTAATTAATTAATTGTGTTAACAGGAAACTTTCATTTCATTCTTTGTTGTTGTTCTATGCAGTCAGAGTGCGTACTAATACTAGTCAGGGCCCACCGTTTACGAAACAGCGTAATCGGACTTACAGCTACCAAAAATATTTTCATTATATTTAATTAAGCCCCCATGCACGTGGCGACCGCTGCTTCGGATCGTCCCTTGGAATTCTTCTGATTGTAAAAATAGTAGACAGTAGTATTGTTGTAGTAATTTGTAGTTTAGTAATTGTAGTCTATTTTGCATGTGTAGATTTGGTAATTGGCATTCTTCTAATGGTATTTTCAAAATTTAATTTTTATTGTCTTGTCTATGGGTTTGACAATTTAGGGCAATTATTTCAATTGTTCGATTAATCGTGCTTGAGGGAAACATTTCATGTAAATGGTATTGTTGGAGATGAGGAGTCATTGTGTGTAATTTTCGTACAGTGACGAGTTTTGTATGTTTTGTAAATGATTACGCGATCGATGAAAAAGGCAAAAATGATGGATAGTCAGAATGACGAAATTGTTGACATGGCGAACTCGCCAACACAGGAGAACAGTGTGATGAATAATGAAGTGGAAAACAATGTAATAAGTCGGGAAAATAGTCCGGAACCATTTCAAACTTTTTCTCAATCAGAACATTCACAGAATACGAGATTAACGATAGAAGATTCTGGAATAGTATCGAACACAGATAGCTTTGCAGCTATGACGAAGGAAGCTGGTTCTGTGGGAAATGTTAGGGGCGAAAGGAATTTCGAACAAGTTAATATGGAGCAGTTGATGAGTGCTACATTAAATGTGGGATCACAGTTACGATCTGAATTTAAAACAGAGATAGGAACAATTAAAACTCAGATAGGAACAATTACAACGGGTATGGGAACAATGGAAACACGGTTAGACTCAGTGGGATCACAGATGGGAACTTTACGATCTGAATTAAAAACTGATATGGGAACAATGGAAACACGGTTTAGGTCTGAATTAAAAACACAGATGGAAACAATGGAAACACGGTTAGACTCACGAATAGGGACATGTTGCAAAAATATGAAGATGAATTAAAGAAAGAAATCAGAGAAGAAGTACAACCGATTTTGAATTCTCACAATAATAGATTAATTGCAGTAGAGATTAGACAAAGGGAGCAGGATAGAGAACAGGAAGAAAAAGATCGCGTGATAGTACAGAAATTTTCAGAGTTAAATTTACAATGTGCACACGATAAGGAAGAAATACTTGAGAGAATCGAGGAGTCCGTATCAAATGACAGATTAAATAACATAACACAACAATATGAACAGTTAATTACCAAATGTGTCAATACTGAAACCCGAGTCGCGACACTTACGGAAGACGTAAATAAACAGAAAGGACAATTAAGTGACTCATCGGAAAGAGTTGAGGAGATCTCAGATAAATTGACAAGTCTTAGTTTAGCAGAGGGGTTTGAAGAAAGTAATTTATTTCATTTACGGGATGCAATAAGAGAGCGCGAGGCGCGTGAATTTAACAATAATCAACATTGGGACTGGGACAGACGCGGTAGGTCTTTGTCGCCACGAGGCGCAAACATTGACTATAAACACTTCTTAACTGTTCAGAAGATTAAGATATTTCGCAATTCTAAGAATGACATACATCCATGTGCATGGTTAGATCAATTTATGTACGCACTTCCACCAAATTGGCCACTAAGTCACAAACTGGAAATTATGTGCGGCTATTAAAGTCCTCAGGGGATTCACTACTCTAAGTGAATATGTGCCGTAGCGAGCATAGGGCCCCGAGCTGTAGTGGTGCTATTTCTCTTTTAGTTTTCTGCACCACTGCCTACTCTTTTATTATTCTTTGCATCTGTCAAACCAACTCTTCGACTATCAATCTATCTAGTGAGTAAGTAAACAATAACCGGATTTGACTATTTACCTAAAAGTGATTTCGAAAATTACCGTTTGGACTTACTGTACCTTCAGCAGCATTCATTCCTAGTTTAAACGAAATTTTACCTGTTTATCTTCGTGACAATATTACTTCATATGTTGACGATATTCTTATTGCTAAACGTTCTTGGAGTGAGCACAACAAAATTTTGGATTCATTATTAAGTATTTTTGCACGAGTTGGCATTACTGTGAACTTGGAGAAATCTGAATTTGGTCGTTCTCAGGTGAAATTTCTCGGTCACATTATTTCTACAGAAGGTATTCTTCCTGATCCAGAGAAATTAGACGCTATTCGTAACTATGCTGTTCCTACCACAAAACGTGATGTTCGTGGTTTCCTTGGTGTCTGTAATTTTCTTAGACGCTTTGTTAGATTGGACGATTTGGCCACACCTCGTTTTTGCGATCTATCTGGAAAGTTCTTTTTAAACGAAAATCGGTCGACAACTCTGTTTGGTTAGTTTGTATTCCTGATGAGTGGGTTAATAAGCTGATTTGGTATACGCATTTCAGTTATGCACACTTTGGTCCCAGAAAATGCTTTCATAAACTACGAGAAAATTGCTACTTCAGTAATATGGAAAAACGTATTCGATCTGTTCTGGCCAAATGCAAATTATGTCAAAAGGCTAAGCCGCCAATAATTTCTCACAGAGCACCGTTGTTTCCTATCATTCCAGTGAAATTAAAGGAGATGGCTGCAGTCGATTTGTTCGGTCCAGTGGTTCGTTCTACTAATGGTTTTGCGTACATTTTCGTAGCAGTGGAGTTGACGTCAAAATATGTGTGTTTTACACCTTTACGCAAAGCAACAGCTCGTTCAGTATCTAACGCTTTCATCAAAAATTTTCTTAAAGAAGTGGGTATGTTGATAAGGTTATATCAGATAATGGATCACAGTTTCGTTCTAAAATTTGGCTTCGTACTCTACGGCGTCGTAAAATTAAACCAATTTTCATTTCACTTTTTCACCCTCAATCTAATGCTTCAGAGAGATGGATGAAGGAAATCAATAAATTGTGTCGTCTTTATTGTCATCAGAATCACAGAACGTGGGATCAGTATCTTCATATTTTTCAAAACATTCTGAATGAACTTCCTAATGATTCAACTTCTTTACCGCCTATATTGATATTAAAAAACAAAGCACCGACAAAGCGCATATCTGAAATCGTTCCTTTTCCGCCTACACGGAAACTGCGGCATTCTGAAGTTGTGAACCTGGCTCTGCAAAATATTGCATCTGCGGCTGCTAGAAGAGAGAAATCAGCTAAGCGTCCTGGTCGTTTAAAGACTTTTTCAGTTGGCCAAAAGGTGTTAATTCTCACCGTTTGTCGCACAAAGGAAAAGGCTTGTGTCGCAAATTTTTTCTGCTTTATAACGGTCCATATAGAATTCGCAAAATTATTCATGATAACACTGTTGAAGTAGAAACTCTTAAATCACGACGCTCTAAGGGAATACATCATAATATCTAACGTTAAAATTTTTGTGGAATGATATACTTTTGAAAAATTTTTGTGGAATGACATACTTTTGAGAAACTAACAGCTAGATGTAAACATGCGGAGAGTACAAGGATACCGCGCTGTGTTTTGGCGGCGGCATATACTCAAAGCAACAGTCAAGTCTGCGCGCCGCACAAGGCAGTCGTTGACCGCAAACAATTGCTTCCTACGTCACGCGCCTACAGCTGATCGAGCGCTCAGTGCGAATGCACTGACAACCGTAAACAAATACACAGTTTAATTTCTCCGATTAAATTCAGTATAAAGCTATAGTGACTTGATGAATTATGTTATTAACATTCAGTATTTTTCAGGATACGGTTGTATAAAATATTTAAGAACTTCAGGTAAATTCTGTGTGTCTCCGACGTTAAGACGACTTACTATCGAGAAATTTTCAGGAAGAATGTAATTTCCAAGGAGAAACTAATAAACTAAAAAGGTAACTATTAATTGAGTTCATTTTTCAGGTAACAAATTTCCACTTAGGTACGTACTATAGACATAATTTGCTGCTCGCGATTACGTGATTCATACTTTGTGCTAAATTTCATGTTCTATGAAATTACTGGTGAAGCGACGTGCTTGCGTACGTTAACTGATTTTGACAATGATTATTAATGAACTGGGTTGTAACTTGTGCATATTATGCATCGCTTGGCTGCACTGCTTTTTCACTGATGTCATATTTTTTAATTATGTGCCTGCTGTGCTTATTTATTTAAATTATAATTGTCACCTGATTAATTGTGCTGATGTGGTTAGGTATGTAAGTTATACTTTGTGATTTATCTGCGTGCGCCTTCATGTTTACTTATTAAGATTAAATATGAACATTTATTTGCTTATGCTGATGTGATGCTAATGACCTGTTTGCTGCTATGCGTATGGATTGCATATTTATACATTTCTGTTTGTTGTCATAACTGCTCTTTAATTTGGTGTATAGAAATGCTGATATACTGTGTACGAACATAGAGTTTAGGTCACACTATTGTATTAATTATAGATTGTTCGCTTGGCAGAGCCTCGTTGTAGGAATTGCGCTGCATCCACTGGTTGACATTATGTTCTCCACTGGTATATTTACTCGCTATTGCATGTTTTGCTTACGCTCAGTGCCTTATATTTTTAAGATAAGAAAATGAACTGCTATAATTCGACGAACGACATTAGTACAAGAAACTTCATAGAAGTCACATGAGCTGAGGTTTTATGGAAGATGTATAAATTTATGCTAATAGGAAGGAAGCTAACGACATGACATACCAAAACTAGGTTTAGACCATTGACAGTTATTACACTGCATTTTTCGTGAGCAATTGAAATAGGAGGTGACACTTGACACAAGAAATACTCCACATGTTTGCTTCTGCCATAATTCTTGAAGTGGTGTACACACTGTGAAATATTATGATCATTCACACTCCGTAATCGTCCTTAATTACTGAGAGTTATTCGAACTAAGTCTGTTAGAGGTCATGTATGCATTTCTTTTGTTTATAATTCATAATGAGTAGAAGATTTGGGTCAGATGGATTACACAGAGGTTGTGTGTTGACAGTGTGTCTTCGGATTGTATGGGATGATGAGGTTTGCATTAGGATTTTATCTGTACTTGTTCGAGGAGACTGACTAGAGGAAAGAATTGTTATGGAAGTGAAATGATATTGGTAATAAGGTTTATATGTATCGATGTATTGAAGAGGTATTATTGAGGTATTATTGAGATTATGTGAAGTTGTTGATTATTGGAGTTTTTGTGGACAAGAGGTAAGGTAAATGATATTGATGATAAGATTTATTATTGGAGTTTTGGTGGATAAGAGGTAAAGTAAGTGAGGAGCATATTTTTTTTTTTTTTTTGTTGGTCTATATGGAACAAGGAGGATGAAGATAGCAGACTAAAACACTAAAGTGGAAAGAAGATTGCCTACACACACACTTTGTTAAATCAATAAGCAGTATATACTTTTTTTTTTTGGAGAGAGGAAGTAATTGCATATCTTGGCTCACTGACAGTTGTTCAGCAACAGTACATTTTGATCTGGCTTGGCAAACATTGGTCTTGACATGATGACTATGACGTTGACTTAACTATTATTGACTGTTATACATTGCTGCCACTACTACTTGATACAGAAGATGAACATCAATTTTGACTAAATTGCATTTACACAGTTAACACTATTCAATTACACAGTAGTACTTAATGTAGATGAAAGATGAGTGAGTGTGTTTCGTGTGTTTTCCTTTCCTAATCCTACCCACCTATCTCCTAAATATTATTTTATTTGTTTGTAGTGGCTGGCACTGACACCCATAAATATTATAGGTTTACTGATATTTGAGTATTTGTAATAGTCAATATGACAATTATCTGATATCATTTGTGTGTTTATTATAATTTGTATGTTTAGTGTAAGAGCATTGAGAATAATTTCAAACTATTGTTCATGCCTGAACAGTGTGATTAGTGATAGTGAATATTATGGACTGTTACCTGCACTTTTTCAACATAATGAGTGCCACTTAGAAATGTTTAATTTCTGCTGATGAACTGTGTGATTAGTGATAGTGAATATTATGGACTGTTACTTGTACTTTTTCTACATGATTGGTGCCACTAGGACATGTTTAATTTCTGCTTATAAACTCTGATGAGCAGTGTGATCAGTGATAGTGAATATTATGGACTGTTACTTGTACTTTTTCTACATGATTGGTGCCACTAGGACATGTTTAATTTCTGCTTATAATCTCTGATGAACAGTGTGATCAGTGATAGTGAATATTATGGACTGCTCTCTGGACCTGCTCATCATTGCTAGGTGCAACTGATGGACTGCTTTTATTGAAATGATATCACTTGTTGGTGTCTGCACCTGCTCAACAATGCTGGGTGCCACTGATGGACTGCTTCTGCTGAAATGATGTCACTTGTTGGTGTCTGCACCTGCTCAACATTACTGGGTGCACAGATGGAGCTACTTCTATGGAAATAATGTCACTTGTTGGTGTCTGCACCTACTCAACATTACTGGGTGCCACAGATGGAACTGCTTTTACTAAAATGATGTCACTTGTTGGTGTCTGCACCTGCTCAACATTACTGGGTGCACAGATGGAGCTACTTCTATGGAAATGATGTCACTTGTCGGTGTCTGCACCTGTTCAACATTGCTAGGTGCCACTAATGAACTGCTTCTACTGAGATAATGTCACTTGTTGGTGTCTGCACCTGTTCAATAATGCTGGATGTCACTAATGGAACCGCTTCTGCTGAGAAATGTGACTTGTTGCTGTGTGTACCTGCTCAACTTGCTGGGTGCCACAGATGGAACTGCTTCTACTGAAATAATGTCACTTGTTGCTGTGTGTACCTGCACAATATTACTGGGTGCCACTGATGGACTGTTTTTTACTGAAATAATGTGACTTGTTGCTGTGTGTACCTGCTCAACACTACTGGGTGCCACAGATGGAACTGCTTTTACTAAAATGATGTTACTTGTTGGTGTTTGCACCTGTTGACCATTGCTGGGCTGGAATTATCAACTTTTTTTTTGAATAATTAAAAGTATTTTATGTGAACATTTGTATAAACTGATTTTTTGTGTATTGTGTAAACTATTATGTAAAGCCACATGTATGAAAGAATTTGTATTGCCTACTGTATTTTATATATTAGGTTATTGAAAGGTCAGTGCAAAGCCAAAATTTTAACTAATTATGTGATATTTAGGTATTAATATTATCTTTTATTTTTGTCTGTATTTTTGTGGACGAATTTGGTGGTATTTTCACCACCAATGCTGGCAAAAATACCATCAAATTCTGGCCTGTGGAGGAGGGGCATATGAAAGGTGGCTACACTGAGCCACTGCGCCAGAGATTGCGCCAAAGAGTGTTATTAAGCCGCCTACACAGTGCTTGGGGAGAGCTCGTAGTAGTGCCTGTCGAGGACTCGTGGTAGTCAGTTCTTGGGGAGAGCTCGTAGTAGAGTGTTTGTTGAGATGTGCTAGTAGGCAGTGCTTGCTGAGATGTGATATTGGAGAGTTCTGGTTGAGATGTGGTAGTAGCGAGTCGGTGTGGAGATATTGTAATGATTAGAGTGCTTTTCATCAACATAAATTAAGGTAACAAATTACTTTTCTTTTTTTTTCTCATTATTTCAATGTCCTGAATAATGCGTCATTATAGGTTCAGTCAACAAAGCATCTGGCTTGTGTTCTTGTATTAGAGTGTAATTCTGCTTTCCTTACGCAATTATAGTATTTCTAATTTTTTTTATCACGTCAGTATAAATGGTATTTGAAATTTCTTGTCTTATTGAAGAAGAACCATGCCAGATGTGTACGTTGAGTCATACTTCCACACACAGAAAAGTTACTCTTGTGCTTGTTGTTGCGTTGGTTTTATAGTTGCTGGGGACTTAATTAATTAATTGTGTTAACAGGAAATTTTCATTTCATTCTTTGTTGTTGTTCTATGCAGTCAGATTGCGTACTAATACTAGTCAGGGCCCACCGTTTACGAAACAGCGTAATCGGACTTACAGCTACTAAAAATATTTGCATTATATTTAATTAAGCCCCCATGCACTATCACCTGCTCTTTTCAATATTGCGTGAGAGAATGTAATGCGAGAGATGTCATCTAATGAACTCACAGGAGTCCAGACCGCGGATGTGAACATAAAGCGCTCGGATATGCCGATGATGTAGTGCTACTATCTGGGTCGCAAGAATAATTAAAGTAAATGGCTGACATTTTGGAAACAACAGCGAGGAAAATTGGACTTCAAATCAAACGTGACAAGACGGAATACATGTATATACACCGTAGACGTAATGATACTCAAGAGCCACTTCCATCTTTGAAGACAACTGAAGATTCTTATCGTCAAGTCAGGGAGTTCAAATATCTGGGAGCAGTATTCAGAGATGAACCATTCAGTAAAATGGAAATACAGGCAAGACTACAGGCAGGTAATCGCTTTACCACGGCCTTAATGCTCTCCTCAAAACCAGAAGTTTGTCAAGACATTTCATAATAAACATCTACAAAACACTCCTACAGCCAGTAGTACTATATGGATGTGCCACCTAGAGTAGAACCAAGCAAGATCTGAACACCGTTTTTCCTCAGTACCCAAACATGTTTCGGCACCACTGTGCCATCATCAGTGGGTTTTCGTTTTTATTTATTGTGCAATGTGAACATTTTTTTAAATGATTATAAAATTATGTGCATCTTTAGTTCAAACAACAGATCGTTTCTTTTTGTAAATACCTTTACATTTGGTGTGCATGAATGTAAAGGTATTTACAAAAAGAAACGATCTGTTGTTTGAACTAAAGATACATATAATTTTATAATCATTTAACAAAAATGTTCTCATTGCAGAATAAATAAAACGAAAACCCACTGATGATGACACAGTGGTGCAGAAACACCTTTGGGTCGTGAGAAAAAACGGTCTTTCGCATAACTGGCGGACCTTACATTCAACGACTTTAACTGCAAACACGGCCAACACAAGGAGCTGCAAATCAAAATGATGAAGATCTGAAAAGACTGATATCTGAAAGAAAGTCCTTCGGAAGATTTTTGGACCAGTTTACGAAAATGAGAGTGAAAAATGGAGGATTCGCCACAATACAGAGTTGTATAATGTTCACAAAGAGCCAAACAGCGTGGTTATAATGAAGATTTTGTATCCCGCCTGGAAGGCGGCGCGTGGGTCTGCTCCTGAAACTGAAAAGTAGGCCGAATGTAGGAAGTTAGGAGGAGTAGGTGAGGTAGAACCCTCGGCACTGGAATGTGAACTAAAATCGCCTTTACTTAACTTTGCCTACAGATGAGCACGTAGGTGCGAAGCCGTGCATCAAGTTACTAACAAGGGGAAGGCCTCAGACACGGCCAACCGATTCGGCTCAAATTTGGCAGGTCGCTTGTGTACAACCTAAAACGAAGGAATCTAAGATCTTTTGGGTCAACACCCCCGCGTTCTTGAGAAAATCACCCCTAAAGGTTACGAGGAGCAATCGATTCAAAATTGTAGGGATCGATAGATAATTGTAAATAGAGCATTTTTCATCATCAGTAGTGTGTGCGCAAACGCGTACTTTTCCAGAAATCGAGATAAGAAACTTTTATAACTGCCGTTCTGTAACCACATGGTAAACACTTCTCATCGACAGCATCGATATCGCCGGCACGGTAGCTCAGCGTGTTCAGTCACAGGGTTAGCTGCCCTATGTAATAAAAAAAACTGACTTAATCGATCAACAACGAACTTAAACGGATGTCTTACGACGTCCGCCGCGAGCAGATGCAACGAACGAAAGCGAACAAAATGAGATTAAAAAAAGATAGCGCAACGGCCAAGGTAAGTGGCTGGGAATCGGAGAACCCGGGTTCGAATCTCGAAGAAACATAGCGGATGTTCTTCTTTTAGTTTGTGTTTTTCCGTATCTCAATTGACAGGGGTAGTAGGGTTAATAAGGTAAGTAAATCAATAAGGAATGATAATAATAAGGTAGGCAAACAAATTTCTCAAACCTCTTGGGACAGTCAACAACTAAAATGTTACTACAGGTCACTTTACAATGGCTCTTCCAGTCACTTTTACGTGTCCTCACTTTTCTTCGAACAACTAGTTGGATGGTACTTGTCATATAAACATTCGAATCAAATTTACTCACGGCACCAAGAACATGTAATGAATGCAGTCTTTCGACAGCTACACTGCTTCCGAAGAGTCGGCGAAAAGCGTTTACCATGTGGATACAGAAGCGGCAGCTGTAGAAGTTTCTTTCCTCGATTTCTGGAAAACTTTGCGTTTGCGGACCCGATATCTGATGATGAAAAATGCTCTACTTACAATTATATATCGATCCCTCCAATTTTGAGTCGATTGCTCGTCATAAGTTTTAGGGGCGATTTTCTCAAAATTGCGGGGGTGTTGATCCAAAATATGTAAGAGTCCTTCGCTTTAGGTTGCACACAAGAGACCTGCCAAATTTGAGCCGAATCGGTTGGCCGTGTCTGAGGCCTTCCCCTTGTCAGACAGATGGCAGGCCTTCCCCGTTCTACACATGTACAGCACACTAATTGATAGTAGTTGCACCGTGCGTGTGTCTGACTGGCAGTCATTCCTCGGGAGGTGACGCTGCTATCGCCTGGACGGGTTATTATCGATAGCAGATCGGTGGTCATAATGTTCTGGCATTAGTGTATATAAAAAGGCTGCTATGTCAAACGTTAAGCGAAGAGTCAAATGTTGATGGTGGTACGTTGTCTGGTGGCCCGCACGAGCCTGTCGATAACGAGACAGCCTCACCGACCGCACGGCAAAACCAGCACAGAACGCCCACTCATATCCCGCCTGTCACCCACAACGCCGACCAAGGGCAGCATTTACGAGGAAACGATCAGAGCAGGCCTTGCGCAAACAACAAACGGCGGGCAGGTGCGGCCGCAAACGCAGCCATTGAAATGGCCTTGTGGAGGAAATTGCTCTGGTACCTACTGTGTCAGAGCGGTTCTCTTTATCCCTATTCTTCAGCCGCTCTTTCTTCCCTGTACAGTCATCTCATCGTTGCGTGTTTGTTGCAACAACCCTTCGAACGGTGTGTTTTATGTCCGACTACAACTGTTTCCTTCCGCTAACCAATCAGGTATTGCCTGGACTGGAATGTTTTAATCTTGGCGAGCCACTCTATGTGTTGAACATCGATTTCAGACAAAAATTAAACTGCTCGTAAAAACCGTTTTGCACCTCTGTCAAGAAGTGATTAGTGTGCGGCTGTGTGATCGGATGCCTATTTCCCAAAACTCTTTTGATCACAGCGAGTTGCTACAGACGGCCGCCTACACCGGTGAGCCAGTGCTCTACAGTGTCTTGACCTCCCTTTCAATCGCAGTACAGCAGTGATTCTCTATGTCACACATTCGGCAGATCCTCGATACGTTTCTGGAGGTTCCTGGCACAAGACGTTTACGATCGGGTCAAACAGCTCCCCTAAATTACGGACCGGAAAGTTGAGAGCTCGGAGATGGCGCCCCGTTAGAGCACCATATGTTTTTCATTGGGTTCGTTTCAAGCGAATTTCGAGGCTGCAACATTCATATATGTTCACTATAATGCTTTTATTATTCCTCTTGAAGTCTGAAGGTATTTCGCCTGTCTCATACATGCTGCTCACCAGATGGTAGAGTTTTGTCAGGACCGGCTGTCCCAAGTAACAGCTGCAAAATACTAACGCGAAGTCTTTACAGACGAATGGAAAAACTGATAGAAGCCGACCTCGGGGAAGATCAGTTTGGATTCCATAGAAATGTTGGAACACGTGGGGCAATACTGACCCTACGACTTATCTTAGAAGAAAGATGAAGGAAAGGCAAACCGACGTTTCTAGTATTTGTAGACTTAGAGAAAGCTTTTGACAATGTTGATTGGAATACTCTCTTTCAGATTCTGAAGGTGGCAGGGGTAAAATACAGAGAGCGAAAGGCTATTTGCAATTTTGTACAGAAACCAGATGGCAGTTATAAGAGACGAGGGGCACGAAAGGGAAGCAGTGGTTGGGAAGGGAGACAGGGTTGTAGCCTATCCCAGATGTTATTCAATCTGTATAATGAGCAAGCGGTAATGGAAACAAAAGAAAAATTCGGAGTAGGTATTAAAATCCATGGAGAAGAAATAAAAACTTTGAGGTTCGTCGATGACATTGTAATTCTGTCAGAGACAGCAAAGGACCTGGAAGAGCAGTTGAACGGTATGGACAGTGTCTTGAAAGGAGGATATAAGATGAACATCAACAAAAGCAAAACGAGGATAATGGAATGTAGTCGAATTAAGTCGGGTGATGCTGAGGGGATTAGATTAGGAAATGAGACACTTAAAGTAGTAAAGGAGTTTTGCTATTTGGGGAGCAAAATAACTGATGGTCGTCGAAGTAGAGAGGATATAAAATGTAGACAAGGAAAGCGTTTCTGAAGAAGAGAAATTTGTTAACATCGAGTATAGATTTAAGAGACAGGAAGTCATTTCTGAAAGTATTTGTATGGAGTGTAGCCATGTATGGAAGTGAAACATGGACGATAAATAGTTTGGACAAGAAGAGAATAGAAGCTTTCAAAATGTGGTGCTACAGAAGAATGTTGAAGATTAGATGGGTAAATCACATAACTAATGAGGAGGTATTGAATAGAATTGGGGAGAAGAGGAGTTTGTGGCACAACTTGACATGAAGAAGGGACCGGTTGGTAGGACATGTTCTGAGGCATCAAGGGATCACAAATTTTGTATTGGAGGGCAGCGTGTAGGGTAAAAATTGTAGAGGGAGACCAAGAGATGAATACACTAAGCAAATTCAGAAGGATGTAGGTTGTGTAGGTACTGGGAGATGAAGAAGCTTGCACAGGATAGAGTAACATGGAGAGCTGCACCAAACCAGTCTCAGGACTGAAGACCACAGCAACAACAACAATGTACAACGCCAGCATCAATTTCTGGTTGATACTTATGTCTAAAAGCGGGCTATTTTATCGTCAGATAGGAGCGTTACAGGACCAAAGTATTTGGTTCTGCTGACCAGAAGCACTTTTCCGCAGCCTGTACACCCAAAACCGTGCATCGGATTTCAGCTCAGATTCCTTCTTCCGTGGACCTCATGTTGTGATATTCAAGACACAGAATCTGTAGTGTTGCTGCCGTAGGAGCATCGTTTCAAAGCTTTCGAGTGCGACGAGGATGCAAGTTCAGTGCAGAAAGCATGTATCCAGAACGATTCTTGGTTTTGGATGTTGAGCCGAGTTGTCGATTCCATGCAACTCTGACAGGTGACGCGTACTTAAGCATCCTGACTGATCACCGGCATCCATTCATGTCCATTGTGCATACCGACGGACTTGGGCAATTCCAGCAGGACAATACGACACCCCACACGTCCAGAATTGCTACAGAGTAGCTCCAGGAACACACTTCTGAGTTTAAACACTTCCGCTGCCCACCAAACTCACCAGACATAACATTACTGAGCATATCTGGAATGTCTTGCTTGCAACGTGCTGTTCAGAAGAGATCTCCATCTCCTCGTACTCTTACGGACTTATGGACAGCCCTGCAGGATTCATGGTGTCAGTTCCATCAAGTACTACTTCAGACATTAGTCGAGTCCATGCCACGTCGTGTTGCGGCCCTTGTGCGACCTCGCGGGGTCCCTACACGATATGTCCGCAGCTCGTGGTTGTGCGGTAGCGTTCTCGCTTCCCACGCCCGGGTTCTCGGGTTCGATTCCCGGCGGGGTCAGGGATTTTCTCTGCCTCGTGATGACTGGGTGTTGTGTGCTGTCCTTAGGTTAGTTAGGTTTAAGTAGTTCTAAGTTCTAGGGGACTGATGACCATAGATGTTAAGTCCCTTAGTGCTCAGAGCCATTTGAACCACCCTACACGCTATTTCGCAGGTGAGCGAGTTTCTTTGGCTCTTCAGTGTATTTCGACATGTTGTTTTAGTCGGTGCATCTCTGACGTTTCTTGCACCTCAGTTCGACTGTTCTAATAGTCTGACCCACGTAAGACACGCCACACTCGCATGGAATGCGCTTCACTGCCCTCTCCATTCTACGGACAGCAGGCGATGAGTCTGTGTGTACAGCAGGCAGCGAACGATCTCCATACTGACTCAACACACTTGTGGAGCTTCGCCAGCCTTCGGCGTTTCGACGCCTGGAACACATCCGCCTTCCTTCAGCTGGTCGAAGAATGTAACGATAACTTCCGGGTCTACGGAGACGCAGATATAAGCTATCCGTATTGTCTTGGCGACACGAGCAGAGAAGTCCTACTCCCGATGAGCAGCGCATCAAGCTGTGGGTAACGAATTCTCCGTTGTTCTCATACGTGTTCCGCAAAGGCTTCTCATTATTCCTGTTATTTTTATTATTTGTTAAAATTGATGCTGTTGTGTTGGCTGAAAAGCCAACACCGTGTTACGAGAGGTGGCCGAAATGCACGCGTTTTAGCTAACACAGGCTGGCGTGAGGAGGGAAGAACTATACTGATGTGAGGTCCGAAACATGACAAGGAATTAGAATTCAGAAAGCGGACGTAATTAGTTTGATACTTAACTTTAATCCATTAATGATGAACGTCGCTCTTGACGGTACATGATTCACAATATTATCTCTTCAGAATAGTAACTGAATATGGCGCCTTGCTAGGTCGTAGCAAATGACGTAGCTGAAGGCTATGCTAAACTGTCGTCTCTGCAAATGAGAGCGTATGTAGACAGTGAACCACCGCTAGCAAAGTCGGCTGTACAACTGGGGCGAGTGCTAGGGAGTCTCTCTAGACTAGACCTGCCGTGTGGCGGCGCTCGGTCTGCAATCACTGATAGTGGCGACACGCGGGTCCGACGTATACTAACGGACCCGGCCGATTTAAAGGCTACCACCTAGCAAGTGTGGTGTCTGGCGGTGACACCACAGAAGCTATCTTCTGGACTTTTTACAGTCGCAGAAGTGCGATTAGTTTGTTAGTTTTCACGAATCTTAGCTTGTTTGGCGACCAATTGGAATCACTATACGTGTTCTGCCCCACATGGACGTTCCTGCTTTTCGCTATTCCTTCTTTCTATTCTGTTGCACACATTCTTGATATACTTTTCAATACCCTGTTTTAATTGGATTCTACATATACACCTACATCTACGCGATTAATCTGCTATTCATAATAAAGTACCTGGCAGAGGGTTCAATGAACCACCTTCAAGCTGTCTCTCTATCGTTCCACTCTCGAATGGCGCGCGGGAAAAACGAGCACTTTAATTTTTCTGTGCGAGCCCAGATTTCTTTTATTTTATCATGATGATCATTTCTCCCTATGTAGGTGGGTCCCACCAGAATGTTTCCGCAAGAGGAGAAAATTGGTGATTGAAATTTCGTCAGAAGACCCCGTCGCAAGGAAAAAGGCCTTTGTTTTAATGATTGACACTCTAATTCACGCATCATATCTGTGGCACTATCTCCCCTATTTCGCGATAATACAAAACGAGCTGCCCTTCTTTGTACTTTTTCGATGTCATCTGTCAGTCCCACCTGATGCGGATCGCACACCGCACAGCAGTACTCCAGAATAGGGCGGACAAGCGTGGTGTAAGCAGTCTCTTTATTAGACCCGTTGCGCCTTCTAAGTGTTCTGCCAATGAATCGCAGTCTTTGGTTTACTCTACTCACAACACTATCTATGTGATCGTTCCAATTTAGGTTATTTGTAATTGTAATCCCTAAGTATTTAGTTGAATTTACAGCCTTCAGATTTGTGTGACTTATCGCGTAATCGAAATTTAACTGATTTCTTTTACTATTCATGTTAATAAGTTCACACTTTTCTTTATTCAGGGTCAACTGCCACTTTACCCACCATACAGATAAAATTTCTGAATCATTGTTCAATTCGTTTTGGTCATCTGATGACTTTACAAGACGGTACATGACAGCACCACCTGCAAACAATCTAAGAGGGCTACTCAGATTGATTCCTATGTCGTTAGTATACATGAGAAACAATAGAGGGCCTTCTTTGCAGGAGTTCGCAAGGATTGCATTTCCTATGACACATGGTCATACATTGGAAGCCCTTAATATTTGGCAATGATATGCTTACAATGTGTCTGAAGCCCCCATTGCATTTACATTCGTCCAATACAAGTTTATTTGAATTTATTGTTTCACATTTCACACGCCATATATACAGGGTGCCCCAACTATCTTGTCCACCCAAAATATCTCTGGAACAATAACACCTATTGGAAAACGACTTTCATCGGTATCAATGTAGGGCTGGGGCCCATGCATGCACATATTTGGAAACATTCTAAATCGAAAGCATATGTTTTTTTTAACACAAACTTACGTTTTTTTTAAATGGACCTCCTACATTTTTTCTTCAGCAATCCATAGCATTACAAAGCACATACAAAATGGCGTTCATTGCATCGCAATATTCCCATTACATCCCGAGATATTGAGACGAGAAGTTGACGCTTGAAACACCCGACATGCGCTGCTAGCGCACGCCCTGAGGCTCAGGCGTGAACCCCATGCTGCCCGTAATCGCGATGTGATTGACATGCGTCATCACACTTCCATACTTATCAAGAGGTCCGAAACGAATAACACGGTCTGCTGCCATCCTGCATTAACGTCGTACATTGCAGCAGGTATTTATCCCATAGGCTAGGGGTGATGCGGTTCTGTAACATATCTGTGTACCGCAACGTTAGTCACAAAGTTAACTTCGCTTATCGTTAATCCGTTACTAAAAAGGTAATGCCGTTCAACGTTAAAACTTTACTTTACTGTAGATCCAGCGCAAGTGACAGTTAATCATTCACTCGTAATAGTAAAATTCATGTTGATGGTTTTAGTGAAACGAGCAAGTGGAGTAAAAGTTTTACCGTTGTTTAGGTAAAAATGTTTTGATTTGGGAAGTTCAGGTAGGACATAGAAGATGAATGTAAACACGTTTAATCAATTAGTTTTATTATCACACAATTATCAATGTTATGTTTATCTAATGCGTTAAATGACAAATTGTTGCAAACAAATGTTTCTTAACATCACTGGGTAAAAGGGCCCATTGTAGAAACTTCCTCTGTGATACCAGCACTACATACTAAACATAGCGTTCACATCTCATGCTCAAAGTGATGCCCATTGGCTTGCATACATAGGGTCACTCTGCGGATGAAGGATGCCCTACTTCGTGCTACTGTTTCCTCTTTGATGGCTGTACAAGCATCAATAATGCGTTGCTTCATGTCCTCTGGTGTTGTTGATTCATGTTGGTAAACAGCATCCTTCACTGCTCCCCAAAGAAAATAATCCAGCGGTGTAAGGTCCGGAGATAGGGCAGGCCACCTAACTGGGCCAACTCGTCCAATCCACCTACCAGGGAACTTACGGTTCAGAAGTCGTCGTGCTCGTAAGGCGTTATGTGCAGGGCATCCGTCATGCTGATACCACATGACCATTCTCCGGTTCAGAGGTAAGGTGTCCAAGAGAACAGGAAGATTGTGTCGTATAAATCTGGAGTATTGTCTGCCATTTTTGATGCCATTTATAAAGAAATGTCCGAAAATGGTATCTCCAATAATCCCACACCAAACATTAACTTTCCACGGACGTTGATGCTCTACGTGACGGAGCCATTTTTGATTGTTTGCGGACCAATAATGCATATTCCTCATATTGACAATCCCTCTGTTGGAGAATGATGCCTCGTCGGTAAAGAGAACATCTGCAAAAAAATTTGGATTAGTCAGAAGTTTTTGCTGAGCCCACCGACAAAATGTTACCTATTGCGGAAGTCATTTCCATGAAGATCCTGGTGTAAATGAACATGGTAAGGATGAAATTTATGACGTTTAAGAATACGCTGTGCACTTGGTTTCGACACACCAACTTCACATTCAATTTGACGTGTGCTGATTTGAGGATTCACAGCTATGGTAGCGAGCACAGCAACTTCAGCATGTTCATCTGCGCGTGTTCTAGGACGATGTCGAGGTCTTGGATTTAAGCTTCCCGTTTCACGTAGACGAGATGTGAGACGACCAAACATCCGGCGCGAAGGCGATGGTTTGTCAGGGAATCGTCTTCTGTACAGTCATTGTGCCTGAACAGCATTTCGTCCACCTACAACAGGGTACAGTACAGGTATGTAGAGTAGGGTAGAAAACAAACATATTAACTTAATAATCATAATGTTCGCTAACAGTACTATCAACAAACAAGCAATCTCATAACGCATTTCCCGTCAACGTACATTCTCCATAAGTTAGCAGCATTTCTACCATATCTTCATGTGTGTACATTATACTGTACAGTATAAATTCCACAACACAACGTTTATTCACAATGTGTACTACCTCCGTGCCGTCACTACATTACTCTGATGCACGACTACACTGGGAAGTGGTGTACTGCACGCCAAAGCAACAATAAATGGGATGCTCGGAGGGTGGTGCAGTACAGGAGTTTACATGGGTCGCAAATCATAAACAAGACGAAGTGGTAACTGTGGCAGTAGTGGGAACTACGTTAAACACTTGGCTAGGTAGAGCCAGGCCCTGAGCGACAGGCACAATGGTCATATAACGCATTAGATAAAACTCATTCTGGGTGTGCAGGATAAATAAGACAACCTGACGGGTGTACACCGATCGGTACTGGTTCATATTGTGTACGTAGATACGTAAAACGTGCAAGAGGGAAACCATTATGTGCTTATGAGAGTTGATGGCAGCAGACCGTATTATTCGTTTTGGACCTCTTGATAAGTATGGAGGTGTGATTACACATGTCAATCACATCGCGATTACGGGCAGCATGGGGTTCACGCCTGAACCTTAGAACGTGCGCTAGCAGCGCATGTCGGGTGTTTCAAGCGTCAACTTCGCGTCTTAATATCTCGGGATGTAATGGGAATATTGCGATGTAATCAACGCCATTGTGTGTGTGCTTTGTCAAGCTATGGATTTCTGAAGAAAAAATATAGGAGGTCCATTTAAAGAAACATATGTTTGTGTTAAAAAACACATATGCTTTCGTTTTAAAATGTTTCCAAATATGTATATTCATAGGCCCCAGCCCTACATTGGTACCGGTGAAAGTCGTTTTCCAATAACTGTTATTGTTCTAGAGATATTTTGGGTAGACAAGATAGCTGGGACACCCTGTATAGTCTTCCCTAATCCTCGGTGAAAGAGGTACTTTCAAGGGCACGCTTTCACCCTTTTGTGACAAAGTGAGTTACTTGTATGTATCTTGCCCACAACAGGTGCACAAATATTCTTTAAGCCTATGAGTTTGTTGCTGCATGACTCTACGATATCCAGCACAGGTGCCCACAGAGCTTTCATTGTGCAAATTGTCATTAACTGTTGATTCACATCAGGGATATAAGTAGGACTGTTAATGCGTATAAGTCATGCGTCTCAGCCAGTAGTAGAGGCAGACTCGGTTCTCAACAAGATACGCCAAGAAAAGTACGAGAGTTCCACTTATCAGTCACAATCCAAGAAAGCAATAGCACCAAAGTTTCAACGATCTACAATGTACTCAGATTAGATAATCTCTGCCACAAGGAACATCGACTTCTTATTACGCTGACTTTCTTAACAAGACATCGAGGTGAGCAGGTTGTTCTTCTGTTCGTCAGAATCAAATGGCGATTAACATGCAGGCGGCGTGTGACGTTTTGCGTGTATTTATATTTTGTAGATTTATTTATTTCGATTCTGGAACATTATAGCTTTATGTTCAAATAACCAGGCAAAACCGATGTGGATCGCCATTAGTTATGAAACGAATAATCTGGGTACGGCACATGTTGTTCACACACTTCATGCTAGTAACTGCACAACTCATTATACTAGAGTCATATTACTGGCCACTAAACTCAATGAATACTTCCTAACAGTAGTTGAGAACACAGGGAGGCAAATACGGACCATCGACTGCAAATCCATTAGTTTCATTTAGAGCAGACGACATTTCGTTAATTCAGTTCTGAGAGACATAAAAATATAATTAGGTGACGAAAAAGCAGTAACAGTTTCTACTCTGGTATTGTACTACTGGCCATTAAAATTGCTACACCACGAAGATGACGTGCTACAGATGCGAAATTTAACCGACAGGAAGAAGATGCTGTGATATGCAAATGATTAGCTTTTTGGATCATTCACACAAGGTTGGCGCCGGTGGCGACACCTACAACTTGCTGACATGAGGAAAGCTTCCTACCGATTTCTCATACACAAACAGCAGTTGACCGGCGTTGCATGATGAAACGTTGCTGTGATGTCTCGTGTAAAGAGGAGAAATGCGTACCATCACGTTTTCGACTTTGATAAAGGTCGTATTGTAGCCTATCGCGATTGTGGTTTATCCTACCGCGACATTGCTGCTCGCGTTGGTCGAGATCCAATGACTGTTAGCACAATATGGAATCTGTGGGTTCAGGAGGGTAATACAGAACGCCGTGCTGGATCCCAACGGCCTCGTATCACTAGGAGTCGAGATGACAGGCATCTTATGCGCATGGCTGTAACGGACCGTGCAGCCTCGTCTCGATCCCTGAGTCAACAGATGGGGACGTTTGCCAATCAACAACCATCTGCACGAACAGTTCGACGACGTTTGCAGCAACATGGACTATCAGTTCGGAGACCGTGGCTGCGGTTACCCTTGACGCTGCATCACAGACAGGAGCGCCTGCGATGGTGTACTCAACAACGAACCTGGGTGCACGAACGGCAAAACGTCATTTTTTCGGATGAATCCAGGTTCTGTTTACAGCATCGTGATGGTCGCATCTGTGTTTGGCGACATCGCGGTTAACGCACATTGGAAGCGTGTATTCGTCATCGCCATACTGGCGTATCACCCGGCGTGATGGTATGGGGTGCCATCAGTTACAAATCTCGGTCACCTCTTGTGTGCATTGACGGCACTTTGAACAGTGGACGTTACATTTCAGATGTGTTACGACCCGTGGCTCTACCCTCCATTCGATCCCTGCGAAACCTTACATTTCAGCAGGATAATGCACGACCGCCTTTCTGGATACAGAAAATGTTCGACTGCTGCCCTGGCCAGCACATTCTCCAGATGTCTCACCAACTGAAAACGTCTGGTCAATGGTGGCTGAGCAACTGGCTCGTCACAATACGCCAGTCACTACTATTGATGAACTGTGGTATCGTGTTGAAGCTGCATGGACAGCTGTACCTGTACACTCCATCCAAGCTCTGTTTGACTCAATGCCCAGACGTATCAATGCCGTTATTACGGCCAGAGGTGGTTGTTCTGGGTACTGATTTCTACGATCTATGCACCAAAATTGCGTGAAAATGTAATCACATATTAGTTCTAGTATAATATATGTGTCCAATGAATAGCCGTTTATGACCTGCATTTCTTCTTGGTGTAGCAATTTTAATGGTCAGTAGCGTATTTCAACCAAAGCGGTTCAAAAGCAGTGTCATTCATTTCAGGAATGCTTTAAATGAAGGATACGTTATTCTGTGACTTAATATGGTGTTGAAGCGCTGGAGGAAAGCCTCACTTTGATAAATGAGCAACGTTCTGCATCAGAACTGGTATGCCTAAACTTCTCAGAACCCGACAGAGTTCAGTCTTCGTGTGACATGACTTCCACGTATCACTATATGATGTTTCATTTTTCTCTTTTTGTGGTTATTTAGTGGAGTGACATGGCCCCGCAGACGTTAGCTGGGACAGATACCGGGGAAAACACCAGACAGCGCCCGAAGGCCAATGCTTTCAATACGTGGAAGTTGTGGGGGGTACTGGCAGGCACCGTTTCTCCAATAAAAGCCTTTTTTTACCTGTATAATTTTACAACTTTATTAATTTGATTTTAAAATAGTAAGTGAACATTCATTATCATGAACAACAAGATCCTCAGTATAGCTTGTTAATGAAAGTTCCTGAAGTATTATTTTCACAGGTCAAATAACAGTTCTCAGAATCAACTTACAACGCTTAAAATTCAAAATTCCTTTCCAAGCAAAGGAAAAAAATACAAATTGCACAATGCAAGGTTAAATAAGAGGTTCTAACCCTACATGGCAATACCAAACTATTCCTAGGTATTACCTGTGACCTCTAAAAGCAATAAAATATTGATTACAAAATTTTGAATTAAAACAACTTAAATGCAATAAAATTTGATTACTATCAACATAAACTCAAATCCCTTAGCCTCTCCGATGCGCACCGTATCACCAAATATTTTCCTTCCTTTTAAACACTTTACACCATAAACCTCCCTACATGTGATGCATAATACACCCAACGAATTATGACAAATAATTAAACATAGATGTTATAATTAACCAGGTATGTAATCTTTTCCTTTCAAAATAAATAAAAAAAACACAAATCAAGTCTTAATCTCAGTGGTTAATGGCTCTGAGCACTATGCGACTTAGCTTCTGAGGCCATCAGTCGCCTAGAACTTAGAACTAATTAAACCTGTAGCGCCTAAAACCGCACGGCCACTCCGGCCTGCTAATCTCAGTGATTACATCCGTTAAAAAAATACAATACAAATCTTTTGATTTCGTCGTATTCATGCGCTGTTGTGAACCGTGCTGTTCTTCAGGATGACATGCCACACGGGTCAGATTTTCCACGATGTACAAAACGTTAACAGGGCGCAACCAACTTACGCAAATTGCCTACTGGGCTTATACGTCGATATGGATGCGGCTCGCAAATCTCAAAACGGGTGAGGGAGTAGATGGTGTACTACTGGACACGTCGAGTATAAAGCACCGCACTAAACTGCAGTACGGTGGGGTAAACAAGAGGCAAAACAACAACTGTTGCAAGGCAGCCTCCTCAAAAGCAGTAAAAAAAATATTTGGGGCTTTAAATTCCTGCTAAGGCCACACCAAACCACAGAATCACGTCTCATTATGAAAATACTACCTGGTACCTCCAAAGTTCACTCGCAGACACTACCACAGTGTCAAATTACTCGTTATAACAGTAGATAACAGAGTGTAACACACTGGGGGGCCGACTTAGGTTTCTTAAAACGACAAGCAATGATTCGGTCCCTCACTTGGATCCACCTTCGGTCCAAAGCAGTCATTTACTTTAAAGCAGCTATATAGCTGACAACGCCCATATCAACGCCCTCCTCCGTAGCAGCGCTCTAACTGAAGACTGCAGTACCGAAGCAAATCTTACACAAGTCTCATATATGCGCCACTAAGGTGCACCTCTTTAGAAGTCTTATATTCACCTCATATACCAGACTTGCGTAATCCTTCGTCGGAATCCAAGGGCAGAACCAACAAATCACCTACGAGCCCTTCAATGGTCACCCGATGACAGCCATCGGGACAAAACCGGCCCTCCACACTAGGATCTTCGGGCCCACGGCGTTCCGTGCCCAACCGACTTCACAGAAGCTCTTCCGCGAAAGAAGAGCTTCTGTGAAGTTTCTAAAGTAGGAGACGAGGTACTGGTGGAAGTGAAGCTGTGAGGACGGAGCGTGAGTCGTGCTTGGGTAGCTCAGTTGGCAGAGCACTTGCCTGCAAAAGGCAAAGGTCCCGAATTCGAGTCTCGGTCCAGCACACAGTTTTAATCTTCCAGGAAAGTTTCATAACAGCGCACACTCCGCTGGAGAGTGAAAATTTCGTTCTGGCAAAGCCTTATCTTAAAACAGTTCCTTAGTTAGGCTGAAGGCCCAAAGAATCAGACACTTCAAGAGTAAACAAATTCAAATCGGCTGAAGGCCTATCACTTAAAATTCAACAACATTAAAACCTTTGAAATGCCAAAGATCTTACGTGAAACAGTTCCTTAAATTAGACTGAAGGCCTAAGGAATCTTACACCTTAAGGGCAAAACAACCTTATTTTTTTAAATCATCTAGAAGCCATATAAGTACAAACAACAAGAACAAATAAAATGAAAGGCAGTACATACATCGAAGGGCGCTCAGATGTTCGAGGGTCGGCCTGGAATTCAAACACTAACGCTCGCTCAGGTGAGACAGGCAGTCGGGCCAACCATTCACGGTCCGACGACAACCCAACCGACTGACAGTCAACGGACCCACCGACAAGATAACTTCCACTTCACAAGTTGCGACATCGTGAACTTCCAGTTCACCCGACCAGGGCACGACAGGGAGTTAAACGGAACAACGTAGAAGATACTGGCGCCCACAACCAATCATAGATGCAGCTGCCTGAAATTTACGTCAACGGCCAGGGCAGGTAACCGGAACGTGAACGGCCACAGGGCAGAAGATTGCGCTGGTGCACTTCAGTTCAAATAACCAAATACAGTGAAACTCCACCGGAGGGTAGCTAGAATTTTCCAACTAGAAAACCGTGTTGTTGCTCGCGGGAATATCCCAAGAACCGACAACGAACTCCAAACGACACAATGTGAACAGTCTTGACTTGCTGTACATTAAATCAAAGCTCAACTTTCGTGTCCAGGGTCGGTGAGCCACGGACCTCGTAGCAATGGGAACAGCGCCACACACTCCGACACCCCGTAGAGACCGCCAGCGGCCCTGGCTAAGCTCGTACCACGTAGAATTCCTCGCTGTTCCACGCCAACCGACCGACTCCCAGGCCCGGAAACGGTGGAAGGACCAAATATATGTCGGCCGATGAGACGACCAACCGAACGACCAAACAACGGTCGTCCCGCCCCAATCTCCCTCCACCGGACAGTTGTGTGTCGCCAGCGGTCGGCGAGCACTGGCTGTCGGCGCCTCACCGGCGCTCCGTCCCCCGACTGCACTGCTGGTCCGTCCCGAACTGACTGCCAGGCACACGACGACCCGGAAATACTATCGGTCGCTCCAGAGACGGTACGACAGTACACTTATCGATACACGCTGCTGCTGCCACTCACGGGCAAGCAAGGCAGAAAGTTAATGACGCGAGTAAATGGAGTAAGAAAGTGAGGCGGCAGTACCGTAATAGAAGATGACAAACAATAAATGGGATAAACGCGAGGTGTGCACGGATCAATAGCTTTTACAGATCGTTATTTTTCATATTCGCAAGGCCTGATAATTGACTAGTGAGCTCAGATCTGTACCTAAGTTAAGGTTATATTTGTGTAAAGTAATTTTTTTTATAATTTAGAGTTAGGGCCATAAGGCTGTTTTCCTTTAAATTGTTTTGAATTATTCTCATTGCTTTTATACAATTGAATAATCCGTGTAGAACACCGCAATACTAATTAATCATTGTATTGTTACCAGTGCTCTGTTTTAATTAACGTGGTGAAAATAAATTTTTGTATCCTCAAATGGGGTTATCATCCCATTCCAGCAGCCCGCGTGCCCTGCTTACCAATGTACCACGTTATCATTGTACACTCCTGGAAATTGAAATAAGAACACCGTGAATTCATTGTCCCAGGAAGGGGAAACTTTATTGACACATTCCTGGGGTCAGATACATCACATGATCACACTGACAGAACCACAGGCACATAGACACAGGCAACAGAGCATGCACAATGTCGGCACTAGTACAGTGTATATCCACCTTTCGCAGCAATGCAGGCTGCTATTCTCCCATGGAGACGATCGTACAGATGCTGGATGTAGTCCTGTGGAACGGCTTGCCATGCCATTTCCACCTGGCGCCTCAGTTGGACCAGCGTTCGTGCTGGACGTGCAGACTGCGTGAGACGACGCTTCATCCAGTCCCAAACATGCTCAATGGGGGACAGATCCGGAGATCTTGCTGGCCAGGGTAGTTGACTTACACCTTCTAGAGCACGTTGGGTGGCACGGGATACATGCGGACGTGCATTGTCCTGTTGGAACAGCAAGTTCCCTTGCCGGTCTAGGAATGGTAGAACGATGGGTTCGATGACGGTTTGGATGTACCGTGCACTATTCAGTGTCCCCTCGACGATCACCAGTGGTGTACGGCCAGTGTAGGAGATCGCTCCCCACACCATGATGCCGGGTGTTGGCCCTGTGTGCCTCGGTCGTATGCAGTCCTGATTGTGGCGCTCACCTGCACGGCGCCAAACACGCATACGACCATCATTGGCACCAAGGCAGAAGCGACTCTCATCGCTGAAGACGACACGTCTCCATTCGTCCCTCCATTCACGCCTGTCGCGACACCACTGGAGGCGGGCTGCACGATGTTGGGGCGTGAGCGGAAGACGGCCTAACGGTGTGCGGGACCGTAGCCCAGCTTCATGGAGACGGTTGCGAATGGTCCTCGCCGATACCCTAGGAGCAACAGTGTCCCTAATTTGCTGGGAAGTGGCGGTGCGGTCCCCTACGGCACTGCGTAGGATCCTACGGTCTCGGCGTGCATCCGTGCGTCGCTGCGGTCCGGTCCCAGGTCGACGGGCACGTGCACCTTCCGCCGACCACTGGTGACAACATCGATGTACTGTGGAGACCTCACGCCCCACGTGTTGAGCTATTCGGCGGTACGTCCACCCGGCCTCCCGCATACCCACTATACGCCCTCGCTCAAAGCCCGTCAACTGCACATACGGTTCACGTCCACGCTGTCGCGGCATGCTACCAGTGTTAAAGACTGCGATGGAGCTCCGTATGCCACGGCAAACTGGCTGACACTGACGGCGGCGGTGCACAAATGCTGCGCAGCTAGCGCCATTCGACGGCCAACACCGCGGTTCCTGGTGTGTCCGCTGTGCCGTGCGTGTGATCATTGCTTGTACAGCCCTCTCGCAGTGTCCGGAGCAACTATGGTGGGTCTGACACACCGGTGTCAATGTGTTCTTTTTTCCATTTCCAGGAGTGTATATTGGGATCCGTTTAAAATTTGATCTGGTGATGCATTTTTCTTACGCCCAAACGCCTAAATTTCACGACATTCCCTCGAATTGTCCATTGTTTTTTCCGAAAATTGAATATTCATTAATTTAAAAAATGTTTCTCAAAGTCACGTCACGGAAGCCCTCTGTCGTATACAGATCAATACAAACCTCCAACCAGAGATGATGCGCACGCTGATTTGCCGCTGTGGCCAGAGCAGCTGCGAAGTGGCTCCATCGCAGAGCTGATGACAACACTGGGGAATAAGCGAAGATACATTATCCAATACCATAATCTGCAGCAGTGTCTCAGAATGAGAATTAGGACAGTTAGAATCACCTAGACTATCCCTTTGAAGCAATCTCTCTGGTTGGAGGTTTATATTGATCTGAATACGACTTTGAGGGCTTCCGTGACGTGACTTTGAGAAACATTTTTTAAATTAATGAAATTCAATTTTCGGAAAAACAATGGACAATTTGAGGGAATGTCGTGAAATTTAGGCGTTGGGGTGTAAGAAAAATGCATCACCAGACCAAATTTTAAACGGATCCCAACGTGCAATGAGAGCTTTGATGCTGTGGAGATGGCGAACGTTGCGGTAGAGTTCACGAAACCTATCTATGTGTGGTAGTGCATACTTGCGAGGTGCCAGGGCTAGCGGTGTATTTAACACTAAATTCTTCTAGAATCTTCATTTGGAAATGATGCTTTAAGCCTCCCCTTTTCTAACTCCGACTTTTGTTGTTGCACAGGGATTAAGAAGAAACGCGAACGGACTGTAATCGACCCTGCAAGTCGAGTAGAAAAAAGTTTGGTACCTGCAATAATTTAATTTGACAGAAATTAATTCGATAAAGGAAAGTAGTGAGAAATGAAATGGTTGCTCTACCGGTCAACAGAATGAAAGTTCTGTCTAAAATAACAATTTGATTTATTATAAACTCAAAATAATAAACAAAACACATGAAACATTTACAATACGTCAAACTGGATACTCAAATAAATGCTGTGAAGGTGAAGTTGTCCGTAAACTAGATTGTGACATTTATGACGAAGTGGGTTTGTGGAGCCAATTCCTTGCAACTCAAATCTTAAAAGAAACCCACAGCCAACCCAACATTAATTGCTGCTACTGTAGTGAGAACTGTGACAATGAACACCCAAGACAGAACCACGTTAGAAAAGACGGGAACAGGCGCGCTCTGCTGAACTCTGATTGTCACAAAGCTAAATTCCCTAATCTGCCGGTGCTGCGGACATTCACTACCAAGCTGTCTTCTTAACTGCAAGGACACGATCTGGCATACCGGAGGCGATGGCTGGTTGGTTCGACGTCCCTTCGTGGTGATCAAAATGTCACGAGTATAGCCCGAAACAAATTATCCTGGTCTCGTTGTTCCAGACTAAAGACTTCCTAGCAACACAAATGCGCCTCTCAGCGAGATGAAGAAGACTCGCTACACAATCACTGACGGTACAGTGATTGATTTTAACGAGTGAAGTCACACAGTAACTCCGATACAGTCAACTTTAGCCAAAACTGTTCAAGGCGGACAACATAGGCCGCTTGTACGCAGAACGCTCAATTTCAAACTGTACTCGGAAAGTTACGTTGAAGTCGAAACTTCAGCAACTTCGTTAAACAGTTACAATTAAATGAAAGTATATTAGACAGCCAACGGAAGGCAGGCTGACCCGCGCAGCGAGAGCTCAGTCCTGTAACCTCTCAAGAGCACCTGTACAGGCCTAACACAGAACATTCCCGCCCCCACGACAGTGGCCGACGTTAAAACGTGCCAATCAGCAACTCGAAAACAGGCGGAAAATTCCACTCTATTCCGAAGCACTACTATTCCACCAATGGAGATACCTGGCGCCAATTTCTGCGCCCATTTTGCTACGCCACGGAGCTATGCCCTGGGCAAGCCAATCACAGTTATGATTTTGCAGAAAACGCGGGAATTTGCCCACCAAGACTGCCTGGGAACACAAGTCATTCCCACACCTCGCTGGAAGCCTGTCAGAAAGTGTTTTCACTAAGTAACGGAGTCTATAGCCCCAGCCGCTCCTTCAGGCCCCTGTAGACGTGTCGTCCCCGCTCTTATGACAATGTCGGCGTCTGGAAAGCATCCACTCGACTCCCTCACACCCGTCGGCACAACCCTTTCAAGATCAGCAGCACCTGCCTGTCACTAGACCACCCGGGTGACGAGAGATGCTGTGTGGGAAGTCAGCGTGGGAAGCAATAGCAACTTTTCACCACATGCAATTACATCTACATCTACATCTACATTTATATTCTGCAAGCCACCCAATGGTGTGTAGTGCAGGGCACTTAACGTGCCACTGTCATTACCTCCCTTTTCTGTTCCAGTCGCGTATGGTTCGCAGGAAGAACGACTGCCGGAAAGCCTCCGTGCACGCTTGTATCTCTCTAATTTTACATTTGTGATCTCCTCAGGAGGTATAAGTAGGGGGAAGCAACATATTCGATACCGTTTTTTGTGAGCCACCTCATTTGTTGATGGACTACATTTTCTAAGGACTCTCCCAATGAATCTCAACCTGGTACCCGCCTTACCAACAATTAATTTTATATGATCATTCCACTTCAAATCGTTCCGCACGCACACTCCCAGATATTTTACAGAAGTAACTGCTACCAGTGTTTGTTCTGCTATCATATAATCATACAATAAAACATCCTTCTTTCTAAGTATTTCCAGTACATTAGATTTGTCTCTGTTAAGGGTCAGTTGCCACTCCCTGCACCAAGTGCCTATCCGCTGCAGATCTTCCTGCATTTAGCTGCAATTTTCTAATGCTGCAACTTCACTGGATACTACAGCATCATCCGCGAAAAGCCGCATGGAACTTCCGACGCTATCTACTAGGTCATTTATATATATTGTGAAAAGCAATGGTCTCATAACACTCCCCTGTGGCACGCCAGAGGTTACTTTAACGTCTGTAGACGTCTCTCCATTGAGAACAACATGCTGTGTTCTGTTTGCTAAAAACTCTTCAATCCAGCCACACTGCTGGTCTGATATTCCGTAGGCTCTTACTTTGTTTATCAGGCGACAGTGCGGAACTGTATCGAACGGCTTCCGGAAGTCAAGGAAAATGGCATCTACCTGGGAGCCTGTATATAATATTTTCTGGTCTCATGAACAAATAAAGCGAGTTGGGTCTCACACGATCGCTGTTTCCGGAGTCCATGTTGATTCCTACAGAGTAGATTCTGGGTTTCCAGAAACTACATGATACGCGCCGACCGTTGTGGCCGTGCGGTTCTAAGCGCTGCAGTTTGGAACCGCATGACCGCTGCAGTCGCAGGTTCGAATCCTGCCTCGGGCATGGATGTGTGTGATGTCCTTAGGTTGGTTAGGTTTAAGTAGTTCTAAGTTCTAGGGGACTGATGACCTCAGTAGTTAAGTCCCATAGTGCTCAGAGCCATTTGAACATGATACGCGAGCAAAAAACATGTTCTAAAATTGTACAACAGATAGACGTCAGAGATATAGGTCTATAGTTTTGCGCATCTGCTCGACGACCGTTCTTCAGGACTGGGACTACCTGTGCTCTTTTCCAATCATTTGGAACCTTCCGTTCCTCTAGAGACTTGCGGTACACGGCTGTTAGAAGGGGGGCAGAGTTCTTTCGTGTAACACGATTCAATTAGAGAGGAAAATATTCATATCTTCTGAGTTTTCAATACTAGCCTTGTAATGACAATACTCGGCCATACTTCCCCAAATCGAATTACTCAGAATAAGATATAAATATGAGAGGGGGTAAGTCACTGTGTGCATCTAAAGGCATGCCACCTCTCATACTATAGCTGTCCAAATTCCACATTACTGCTTTCATTAGGAGTTTGATAAACCTCATTTCTTTGACCCTAAGTCACTTCATACAGATACAGATAGCTTCTTCTTTTGGGTGAAGAACTGTGATCCATACAAAGCAACGAGGTGCCACGGTGAAGTATTCGACACTTCCTCATATACAGCTGATAATCTTTACGGAATTGTTCCACAGATCATTGTAATGAAAGATGAGGCGAATCGGTCTCCGACTGTGGAGGGGTAAGTCTGCGAGCAAAAATATATGCGTATCGCACATTGGCAGGTGCCACCCTGAGGCAAGCAAAGCGTGTGCGCAGGACAGAAATGAGAGCCTTCTCTATCGAAGACTGCTTGCAGTTCTTGTACAGCTGTGTTCGCAGTGGTCCGCTGCAGCCTCAGCATATGATGGAGCAAACTAGTATTCGATCAAGTGCACACGAGGTGTACTCTGTGCTACAATCTAACCTCAGCCCGTCGCCTCGTGAAGACAAAAGAGTCATTTATGATGACGGGATTGAAAGTCACCGTTACTCACATGATTAAGTTTTTGAGAGAGAGAAGGTGCTGGGGACACTCTTTAAGTGAGAGAGAAAGAATAAGACTGGGAGTAAATGTTGCACAGTATCATGACCCTTTTATCATAGCGTAAGTGTGGTGTGCGTACTGTAACACCTTCGGTACACACACCATCAGATTATTTGACTTGTCGCTCTGACTAAGTAGGCGAGTGTCAGCAATGTGTCTCGTGGTCTTATCGTGGCGTGTTTATCTTCTGCCGTTGGGTCAGACGATAGAAATGCTACTTGCACGCTTAGAGTAGCAGATTGACGGTGACCAACTTTAAACAGAACTTGATTAATTTTCACACACATTTATTAAATTTATAAAAATCATAGATATTACGTAACTTGATTCTGGATGCTACTTACAATTGACAATCTGAAGTTCCTTTGGTCTTGGTACGTTAATCTTATTCTCACATATCTCTGATACTTGACAAAGTGTCTATACATTTCTCTTCATGGCTATGTACAGGAATATGATAATCTTATTAGGCGCAGACTGAAACTTGACTACAGACTAATGCAGACTGACTAATCGGAGGTCTGTACACTCGTTGTAATACTTCGAGAGTTCAGGTATCACTGCGCGAGTGTGATCCGCGAGGAGGAAAGGTACGCGCTGACTACGTGGAACTATGTACACAACAGTAAGTAATGGTGTGTGTACACGTGCGTGCATGTGTGTGTTTCATGTGTAAGGAAGGATGTACTGTGTACACTTGTAAATATACTGGGTGATCAAAAAGTCAGTATAAATTTGAAAACTGAATAAATCACGAAATAATGTAGATAGAGAGGTAAAAATTGACACACATGCTTGGAATGACATGGGGTTTCATTATAACCAAAAAAATACAAAAGTTCAAAAAAATGTCCGACCAATGGCCCTTCATATGATCAGAATAGCAATAATTAGCATAACAAAGTAAGACCAAGCAAAGATGATGTTCTTTACAGGAAATGCTCAATATGTCCACCACATTCCTCAACAATAGCTGTAGTCGAGGAACAATGTTGTGAGCAGCACTGTAAAGCATGTCCGGGGTTATGGTGAGGCACTGGCGTCGGATGTTGACTTTCAGCATCCCCAGAGATGTCGGTCGATCACGATACACTTGCGACCTCAGGTAACCCCAAAGCCAATCATCGCACGGACTGAGGATCTGGAAGGCCAAGCATGACGAAAGTGGTGGCTCAGCGCACGATCATCACCAAAGGACGCGCGCAAGACATCTTTCACGCACCATCTGTCGGACATTTTATGAACTTTGTTTGTTTTTTTTTTTTTTTTGTTGCAATAAAACCCCATGTCATTCCAAGCTTGTGTGTCAATTTTTACCTCTCTATCTACATTATTCCGTGGTTTATTTTCGAATTTATACTGACTTTTTGATCACCCTGTATATCTTGCAAAAGAAAATATCTGCGTGTTATATTCGTCGGTAAAAATGGTACTTGTAAAATATCTGTGCACCCTGTGGATCGACAGAAAAATGTACATCAGAAATATATATACCCTCCTTACATGTCACGTAAGATGAATAGCTTCCAAGTTTCACTTACCGCTAGCCGTCCAAGTCTGTTAAGTATAAATATATGAACAGGGTGAAGAAAAATTCCCGCACTCGCACTTCACACTGGATTGCCCCACATAATAGCAATACAAAAATGTCTGTCAAAAATTTCGTCCTGCACATATTTCCGGCAGTACATGGACGATAAGGACTGGCAGTATGGCAGCACTGCAATCACATGTACGGTAGCTGCCTCTGTCAGCACTAGAGAGTAGTGCTGCACAGTTCTTGCAGTGGACAGCATGTTGGGTTAGCACGCAGGAGGTCGAAGGTTCATTTCTGGGTCGAGTTTGTTTTTATTTGCGGATTTCGTTCTGCCGTATAATACTGTAGTACGCTCCGTCTCTTAAGCCACACGTATCCGACATTTACATAGTACAGTGTTTTGTAATGGTGAACGTAACAAAAACGTGTTCATACAGAAACTTCCTGGCAGATTAAAACTGTGTGCCCGACCGAGACTCGAACTCGGGACCTTTGCCTTTCGCGGGCAAGTGCTCTACCAACTGAGCCACCGAAGCACGACTCACGTCCGGTACTCACAGCTTTACTTCTGCCAGTACCTCGTCTCCTACCTTCCAAACTTTACAGAAGCTCTCCTGCGAACCTTGCAGAACTAGCACTCCTGAAAGAAAGGATATTGCGGAGACATGGCTTAGCCACAGCCTGGGGGATGTTTCCAGAATGAGATTTTCACTCTGCAGCGGAGTGTGCGCTGATATGAAACTTCCTGGCAGATTAAAACTGTGTGCCCGACCGAGACTCGAACTCGGGACCTTTGCCTTTCGCGGGCAAGTGCTCTACCAACTGAGCCACCGAAGCACGACTCACGTCCGGTACTCACAGCTTTACTTCTGCCAGTACCTCGTCTCCTACCTTCCAAACTTTACAGAAGCTCTCCTGCGAACCTTGCAGAACTAGCACTCCTGAAAGAAAGGATATTGCGGAGACATGGCTTAGCCACAGCCTGGGGGATGTTTCCAGAATGAGATTTTCACTCTGCAGCGGAGTGTGCGCTGATATGAAACTTCCTGGCAGATTAAAACTGTGTGCCCGACCGAGACTCGAACTCGGGACCTTTGCCTTTCGCGGGCAAGTGCTCTACCAACTGAGCCACCGAAGCACGACTCACGTCCGGTACTCACAGCTTTACTTCTGCCAGTACCTCGTCTCCTACCTTCCAAACTTTACAGAAGCTCTCCTGCGAACCTTGCAGAACTAGCACTCCTGAAAGAAAGGATATTGCGGAGACATGGCTTAGCCACAGCCTGGGGGATGTTTCCAGAATGAGATTTTCACTCTACAGCGGAGTGTGCGCTGATATGAAACTTCCTGGCAGATTAAAACTGTGTGCCCGACCGAGACTCGAACTCGGGACCTTTGCCTTTCGCGGGCAAGTGCTCTACCAACTGAGCCACCGAAGCACGACTCACGTCCGGTACTCACAGCTTTACTTCTGCCGGTACCTCGTCTCCTACCTTCCAAACTTTACAGTCAGAAATAGGCAACTGAAACAAATAACCTGTCATAGAGCAGAGTAACTACAAAAGCAATATCAATTTCGAAATTCTAAAATTGATTTCACGGTTAAACAACACCTACTAGTCATTTATACTACACGCAGTACATCTCACAGTGGTTAGCACTCGAGGCTCGCATTCGGGAGCCGGCCAGAATGGCCGAGCAGTTCTAGGCGCTACAGTCTGGAACTGCGCGACCGCTACGGTCGCAGGTTCGAATCCTGCCTCGGGCATGGATGTGTGTGATGTCCTTAGGTTAGTTAGGTTTAAGTAGTTCTAAGTTCTAGGGGACTGATGACCTCAGCAGTTGAGTCCCATAGTGCTCAGAGCCATTTGAACCTTTTGTTCGCATTCGGGAGGACGACGGTTCAGAAACGCGTCCAGCTACCCTGATTTAGGTTTTCCGTGATTTCCCTAAATCGCTTAACGTAAATGGCAGGATGGTTCCTTTGAAAGGGTACGGCCGACTTCCTTCCCCATCCTTCCCTAAGCCGATGGAAACGACGAACTCACAGTTTGCTCCCGTCGCCCAAATCAACCAAGAAACTTGTTGCTAAAGTATTACATCTGAGAGAAAGTACTGACATCCTCTCAGATGTAACACATTAGCAATCAGTAGCAATAATAATTTCCATATTAATGATTTTTACAAAAGAATACATTGTCCTCTGAACCGACGATCAAAGCGACCACCCTGCACCTCCAAAGATTGCGCGATTTACTGGATTGTACAGCACTGGACTCTTCGCAACATGGCTGCATCCAAAACACAAGAGAAGCATGAACACTCGCAATCTGTTCTTTCACATTTGTCGGTAGAGTAGAACACATGCGCTCCTTGAAGTGTCTCCACAGGAAGAAATCCAGGGGATTTAGGTCAGGTGAATGCGGAGGCCATACAACTGGACCTCCTCGTCCGAGCCATTTCCTTGGAAATGTTTTGTCCAAATACCGTCGCACATTAATTCCAAAGTCTGGATGTGCACCATCATATTCAAACCATAACCTCCGCCCAACATGAAGTGGAACATCTTCCAGTGTGTTGGGCAAGTAGTTTGAGAGGAATGCATGATATCTTCGTGCAGTCGGTTGGTCAGGCACCAAGTAAGCATCCAAACTCCTATATCGCAATATTCCGGCCCACACGTTGATGCCAAAGCGAACTTGATATCGACGGCTGCAAGTGATGTGTGGGTTAACGCCACACCAATGGTGGGAGTTGTGCATACAGAAGACACCCCAAGTGTGAACATTGCTTAATCCGCCCATATTACAGTGTTTATGAAGTCGTCGTTGGCTTCCTGTTATTGTTTGAACCATTCAGAGAATCGCATCCGCAGATGGCGGTCTGTAGGATGCAGGTATTGCGTTGAAGAATAATGACAGGGGTGCAGCCCACGCTCGTGCAGCACGTGCGTTGCGAGACACGCGGCTGCCTTGCTACGCTACGTGTACTTCTTCGCTGGAGCTCTTGGCATATGACCTCCAGAATAGCTTCCCCAGTAGCTGCATTACGGCGGGTCCGTGGACGACCTCACTCACGCTACGGTGGAAGCAGAGAACCTGTCTCCCGAAGGCAAAGCTGCAGACGACGAAACGTATTCTTGTCTGGATGACATCAATCAGGATATCTAGCAGCATATTCACGAGCACCAACACCAGCTCAATTATCAGATGCACAAAGGACCAGAAGGGTAACCACATATTCCTCGTTTGTGTATGTCATACGGCAGCCACACTGCTTTAGAATAACACAAGAAGAAAATACGATACGTGTACGAGTGTACATGGATCCTGTGATGGACGCGTTACTTCGTTAGCAGGTAGTCTCTGTTCAAATGGTTCAAATGGCTCTGAGCACTAAGGTCATCAGTCCCCTAGACTTAGAACTACTTAAACCTAACCTAAGGACATCACACACATGCATGCAGGCAGGATTCGAACCTGCGACCGTAGCAGCAGCGCGGTTCCAGCCTAGAACCGCTCGGTCACAACGGCCGGAGCTAGTCTCTGTCTGGTGAACAGTGCACTCATCATAAACACGTTATTAGTCGCAGTGGCCTGTTCCACTTAACGTGCATCAACACTCTTACAGCTGTTATTTGCTAATTGTGAAATGTTCGTTTTCGCGTTACACTGTTTCCCTAACGGTATAGGACGTGATGTTTCCACATGTCCATAGGTTATAATAATAATAATGTTAATAATAATAATAACAAATGGAAATACTTACTAAACGGCATGCACCTTTCAGACTCAATATTGAAAGGCATAATTAATGGTTCCATGGTGATAATGCATACAAATGGTAACCGAGTTCGGAAATTATTTGCAAATAACGTTGCTGGTGGTACTAACAGCTGTAAGTTAAGTGTAACAGGCCACTGCGACTAACCCTAACGAAATGTAAAGCACCCGAACGTGGAAAGTAAACGTTGGTGCTAATCGATGGCACCATTGGGGGAGGGTACACAGAAGACAGATTTGAAATCTAGTAGATGCAGTGGCGCGAAACAGTTCGCGTCCACAACGTGAAAAAGGCTTCTTTAAAAGCTGACCAGTGAAAACCATTGTGTTGTGTCCTATCTATTCGTCAAATATGGGGTGCCTAGGAAACCTGCTTTCTCGGATCGCTAGACAACAATTCAGGCAAATCGTCTTAACGAATTTTTATTACAGTAAGATAAATACAATACCTAACTTTGAGAATTTACTATGTCGTGTCGCAAGGAATGGGCGATAGACAAAATAAGAAAATCTCTTCGGTATATACAATTCCTAATACAAGCAAAATTATACAGTTTCTAAGTCGCTGCTGTAGAGCTCGTAGAACGGCTAGTCTTCAACTAGGTGCGACCAGGCGGCGAGGCGCTTATGTTTTCTTCGCCTAGAGGCCGCTGCTGTCTCGGTGTCGTCCTAGAGAGCGGCGAGTCAGCGTAGTATTGGCTGACGTCTTCTTCAACGCACTCTCTGGTCGGCGTGCCGGCGGTTGACTTTACGCCGTAACACGTTGTACTTCCATTTCTGTTGAAAGGGTACAGTACCGCCCAACATTGAAAATAGGTACGAAATTCTTGTCAGAACAACACATTTTTGGGTAAAAGTAACTCAATTTCAATTAATACAGCGAAGCCGGATACCAGTGTGGGAAAGAATGACAATTTATTTATTTAATTGATCACATGTGCACTCCCTCAAAATAAATCCCTACATCCAGTTTGGTGAGATCTGTGAAAGGAATGAATGTATGGTCGTCTGCTAACCACAGATAGTGAATCGGAATATATGATCATCTTTGAGTCGATCCTTTGGCTACCTTTGGTGAGACCAAAGAGATGGAAGTTACCAGAGCTTTGAGCGTCGGAAATGTGGCTGACCAATAAGGTAGCAGGGTGCTTCTCCCACTTCGAGAGAGGTGCGAGAGAATCGGAATACGGCCATGTTTCAAGCACTCTGCCGCTGAACCTTCTGCTGTAAAGACCTGTTTTTTTTGTGGTGCTCCGTGATGAAAGAGTGGAGGCATGGTATGGATGTGGAATATTTAAGAGTAGTTAGAATTAATAATTTCTCTTTCACAGGACCTTTTGTGGGGAAAATTACAAAGTGAGGCAGGTAATTTTAAGGGGATTGTAGTAAACCAACGGTCACAAAGAGCCCACGTGTAGTTATAAGTTGAGATACTTCCGTGAACTTAAGCTGAAATATTTAAGAATTAATAGCGTGTGTACATTAAGCTGAAATATTTAAGAATTAATAGCGTGTGTACAATAAGCTGAAATATTTAAGAAATAGCGTGTGTATCATAAGTTGAAGTATTTAAGAAATATCATTCCGTGTGACGCTAAATTTAAACTCTGAGAGAGAATCAAGGTGAGTCGGCCGTTTTTCCAGCAACGCCACTTGGCTTGCATTGCACAGGAAGACGTGCGTTTATCTCCAGAGTTCACAGTAGGAAAGTAGAATTACAAAGTGGGGCAGTGTCGTGTGAAACGGATAAATATTGATTGAAGTGGGAAAGCGGAAAGTGAAGAAGTTGTAACCGTTCTTTGTGTAATATTTCATATTGTTGTGTTGTGTATGTCTTGTAATTTGGGTATGTGTGTTTTGCATGGGAGTAGCAAGGTAGTTTCGAAAGATTTGTGGGTATGCCTGTTCCTTCTGTATCGCTCGATCTGGGGGAAAGTTTTGTGAGGATTATTGTGAGAGGCGAAGTGTGAGGTATAATAAAAGATCCACCATCCGATCCAGGGAGTGCACTGTTGCGGTAAATAGATTACGAGACCATAGTATAGAGATTCACTAACGTAAAGCCATGCCCACTGGGCGGAGTTTCTCATGTGATTTTGTTGTAGGTTGTAGAATTTGTGTGTTTAGGAATAAATCAAATAGTGAAAAGAAAGAGATTGGTGGCCTTTTTCATTAAATTGTATGTTATCGTAATGTCCCGAATTTATATAAAAGCCGTTAAATCAAAGACAAAAGGTAAATGTGGTATTGCCAGTGCGTAGTGTACAGTCAGAGTTCTATAAATCACTGATAGTCAGATGCGTGTTTCCGTTGCGTATTATTCATACAGGAGGATAATTTGTAACTAAATAGTAAGATTCGAGAATTCATGTTGCTCGATAAATTAAGGAAGATTCCACTCGCTTGGCAAACCACTCATCTTGCAGGCCTGACTGCTTGATGCCACAGTATGAGAAAGGCAAGTGGGTGCCTCTCACTGTGTTTGTAGAACGTAAGAGCAAATCTTCTGTTGAAGACCGACTCGACGATATGGCGCCAGATAATGCACCACCCAGATCACATTTAGCAAATAATAACCGCTACTCCTCGACCCAGAATCGAACCTCCGATAATCTGCCTGCAGACTCAAAACACTATCCTCTGTACCGACTGCAAAGCACTACCGCACTTCCTGGCAGAGATAGTTACCGTACATGTAAATACAGATTTCCCATCTTTAAAGTCTATTTACTGCCAGAAATATGGGCAGGACGAAATTTTGTATTGCTAATACGTGAGGAATGGCTCTGCAAAGTCTGAGTGCGCGAATTTTTTTCCTCCCTTACATATATATATTTCACAGCCGACCATAATTATTGTCGTATAACAACCATGTAATTGCTACTATTATGACTACGAAGTTAGTTGTAGTGTAAGAATAAAAATTTCTCCACATTAGGTTTTAGCATAGATTTATATGTATATGTAAATTGTAATTACTTCAATGAGTGAATTTTTTCCTTTCTTTGTTCAAAAAAAAGGATCTATGCATTGAATATTACAACCAATGTGCACGTCAAAAACCAAATTTTATCTCAAGAATCAAATTGTGTCTGTGAGAATTAAATAGATAAAAAATCGTTACCGTATGTCTTTGTTGTTGTTATTTACAAAAAAAACCTATCTTCATAGCATGCGCAAGAAACAAATGACATTAGTTTGAACATGAAAGTAAAGTTTAACATAGAAGATAACAAAACATATAGAATGGTTGGATGGTATTGCGCCTATCGAGTGGCACAAATTGGGGTATGGGAACAAGAGGCACATGACCATGTCTGCTTCCAAAGACATACAGCAAACATGTCTAAAATTATATCACCAGTACTTCAAGAAAACCACAGATGTAGTATTTGTGCAAAGCGATATACTACCATGGTGGGAGCAGGGTGAAAAGAAATCATATACTGACTCTCAGACAAAAATTCATTCACTTTTATCCAACTTAAACGTAATTTTACATTTTCATAAGCAGACACAACGCTATTTCCATGTATCTTCTTCTTCTTAAGTCGATGAAGAGGAGGACATGCATAGAATTCCAGGTCTTGAATGGCAGAAAACTTGAAGATTCGACGTATCTGTGTGATGTTCCCCTCACTTTGACCTAGATTATGGTATCTGTGTGGTCGAATAATCGAAGCGATGTCACCATATCTTTATAGGATATACTGGTGAATTCTATGGTAGAAACGCGTTAACTAAGTTGCTCTCCTCCGTGTCCTAACACACTTCACATCCTTGAAAGACCTCAGCGATCCAGTGTTTGGTGAGAAAGCGTCTGTTACAGTGGTGTCTTCTGAGGGTGCTATGAGTACAACATCTTTCAATATGAATTGTCTGCACTCATAAACATAGAAACTCTGAGCGTGTACAATGATGTTCACACCTTGAGATGCCACTGTGAAATATTCTGGGTGTATTCATTCATACAGCTTGTAGCACAATACTGGTGCGCGAGCAACAGTTAATCACATGGTCATGTAGAATTAGAGCAGCAGTGTATTCTGGGAAATTTTCTGAAGATTCAAATTCAATTTGTACATCTGTAGGTCCAGATTTAATTATCTGAGCAGTCTGTTATGATAATTATCACCAGACCCTTGAATTTCCACGGTCTGAGTAGACATCCTTCATAGTATGAAGCATGAAATCTTGCATACATATCATATACAAGACTGTATACATTTTCATTCCACTGCAGGTGTAAATTATCATACGCGTAGAATACGGAGTTCAGATTAGCATTAGTTAACCTGCAATTGTCAAATTCGGTGGAATCATTTGCTATAGTTCGTCTCCTATTGTTCTGAAATGCAAGTATGATGAAGCTGGGCGTCTCCAATTGAGCAGATGTTTTATTAGCTAATGTTTGTATCCTTGCAGTCGATAGCACTGGGAACTCGAAAACCTCCCATGAACGGAAAGATAATGGTAGAAATATAACAGCATTCAGAACTTTTAAAAGCTTCACATGCTGCTCATCGAATATAGTGATGTGTGGCATTTTCCATGTCATTTTATTGATGATTATCTCGTTGAGCTACATGACTGTAGGAGTAGTTACCCGTTGCACTCTGTACCGAAAAAAGTTCCTGTTTAGCATACAAAACAATTTGCTGCATGCCTTCAAAGCGTCCCATAAGCAGGTTTAGAGCTATACACGCAGCGAAACTATAGCACTCTTCACCTGTTCTACCCACTGGCTCGTCTACATACCATGCATTTTCTACATCATTCAGATTCGAGAGAGAAGCAGAGACACATTTTAAGAGTTGATGCTATACCTGTATTGCGTGTATGGTCAATCTCGACTCAATTAAGTTCATATCATGTCTCATAAAACAGGAACGCTAAAGCCTTACATGTAACGTTCAATGCTACTGTAGGCGTACATCTCTTTTCATAAATGATACATCAATATAAATGAAACTCTTACATGGGAGGGTTGTAACGTCGTGGTTGAATGACAATCCTAATTTCACCAGTCATGTTAAATGTGGTTGATGCATAGGGCTTATGCGAGAATTACACGTGGCATATAATATGGACAAATATATTATACTAGACCTGACATGTCATTAGATTTTCACGCAATTTGGCTGCATAGATCCTGAGAAATCGGTACCCAGAACAACCACCTCTGGCCGTAATAACGGCATTCATACGCTCGGACATTGAGTCAAACAGATCTTGGATGGCGTGTACAGGTACAGCTGCCCATGCAGCTTCAACACGATGCCACAGTTCATCAAGAGTAGTGACTGGCGTATTGTGACGAGCTAGTTGCTCGGCCACCATTGACCAGACGTTTTCAGTTGGTGAGAGATCTGGAGAATGTGCTGGCCAGGGCAGCAGTACAACATTTTCTGTATCCAGAAAGGCCCGTACAGGACCTTCAAGATGCGGTCGTGCATTATCCTGCTGAAATGTAGGGTTTCGCAGGGATCGAATGAATGGTAGAGCCACGGGTCGTAACGCATCTCAAATGTAACGTCCACTGTTCAAAGTGCCGTCAATGCGAACAAGGGGTGACCGAGAAGTGTAACCAATGGCACTTCATACCATCACGTCAGGTGATACGCCAGTATGACGATGGCGAATACTCGCTTCCAATGTGCGTTCACCGCGATGTCGCCAAACACGGATGCGACCATCATGATGCTGTAAACAGAACCTGGATTCATCCGAAAAAAAGACGTTTTGCCATTCGTGCACCCAGGTTCGTTGTTGAGTACACCGTCGCAGGCGCTCCTGTCTGTGATGCAGCGTCAAGGGTAACCGCAGCCATGGTCTCGGGGCTTATAGTCCATGCTGCTGCAAACGTCGTCGAACTGTTCGTGCCGATGGTTGTTGTCTTGCAAACGTCCCCATGTGGTGACTCAGGGATCGAGACGTGGCTGCACGATCCGTTACAGCCATGTGGATAAGATGCCTTTCATCTCGACTATTAGTGATACGAGGCCGTTGGGATCCAGCGCGGCGTTCCGTATTACCCTCCTGAGCCCACCGATTCCATATTCTGCTAACAGTCATTGGATCTCGACCAACGCGAGCAGCAATGTCGCGATACGATAAACCGCAATCGCAATAGGCAACATTCCGACCTTTATCAAAGTCGGAAACGTGATGGTACGCATTTCTCCTTCTTACACGAGGCCACACAACAACGTTTCACCAGGCAACGCCGGACAACTGCTGTTTGTGTATGCGAAATACGTTGGCAACTTTTCGTCATGTCAGCACGTTGCAGGTGTCGCCACCGGCGCCAACCTTGTGTGAATGCTCCGAGAAGCTAATCATTTGCATATCGCAGCATCTTCTTCCTGTCGGTTAAATTTCGCGTCTGTAGCACGTCATCTTCGTGGTGTAGCAATTTTAATGGCCAGTAGTGTAGTTTCCAAATGATACCCGCTTGCTGTTCTGTTGTGAAGTGCAATGCTGTGTGTTGTGCACGTTGGTTTTATACCTTGTGCCCAACCTACCTTCGTGGACAATACAATGACGCTGGGGCCAAGTTAAAGGTCACCACCGCCGCTTCTGGTCCTGATAGGTTTCTGCACATTCAAGGTCACTGCTGGTTCAGCTTTAGATGTAGCCATACAATAATTTCCTCGCCGCGAAATTCGACAAGTTGATTATCCTGGTCCATAATACGCAGCTCCAGATAGTCCAAAACCTGAACGGTTACTGAGAGGTAAATAGGGTTGGTAGGGGTCTCAGTGATCTTATACCCTGTTCCCACTGATGGAAAGAATCCGTAAATTGTATGAATCAATCTACTATTAAGGTAGGAGTTCGTTGCAACGTTAAACTCGACATGAACTGTGCTGACGGCAAGTCTATCCACTGACTGGTTAGAGTCCTTGTACAAAACCCGTCCTTTTGTGAAACCCAGTAGCCGTCCTACTGAACCTATCTGGTTACGTCAATCGCTGCATTCGGTGCTTTTATTTGCACGTAGCACAATCCCTTTGTCAGACCATTTCAAAACGTTGTTTAAATCGTCAGTATCGCATACACCACTTATTATTTACAATTTATTTTCCACCATTAATTTCCAGATGATGTTTATTGTTTGCATATGTGATATTCGCAAATTTTGTTATACGTATACCTCCAGTCCAGGAACCTAAATACTCCACTTGCTTAAATCAATCGTGGGAAGCAATTCACTCATGACGTTGACGATCGTTCTTTTAGTCAGACTATATGACACTACATCTGAACTTCAACTGATGAGTGGATGTTTAAGGCATGTCTTTATATATTCTGATTCGTAAATATTAAAAACAACATGATGCACAGATGCCCACACATATGAGTATTAAAGTCTTCATTAGACGTAAATTGTAGAACAGACGTCTTTTGACCGTGAAGTATTGTTGTAACTCTTCTGGTGGCTGCAGGTCTCGAAATGAGTTGGATTAGTAGACGTTATTTATATTATTCTTAACGACTGCCACCCAGTGGGTTCCTGGTCCCCCATAAACATCTAAATTCACTATTCCACATTTTCCAGATTTACACATAGTCTCTGGTATGTATCCCGCATAATCACAGCATGGAATCTTGGATTGCTGAGTTGTTTTCCCAACAAATTTGTGCAGATCTTTATTTGCAAGCGGTCTATCCGGTAGGATAGCTAATAGGCTTTCCCTTTTCCTTATGGAGAGACCTAGTCCTCTCTTGCGTAGTTTCCGTTACAGTCATTTTCCGATGGTTGCTGTTTCCATCATGTCTTCTTGCTTCCTTTAGCTGCTCCAGGGAGATCTGTGTGTTCTTCACTGTTCTGTCAATAACCGCAATAGCACCAGCCAGTGAAACCATCGCTGAGAGACGTTCAAGGGTTGGAATGAGAAAGGGGATAATTATGCCTGATGTCTTCAGTATCGGCAGAACCCTTGTGGTGCTTTAACTTGTTCCTTATGTATCAGAGCACTTTTAGCTGGGTACAGTTTTGAGACACCTCTTCTTCTTCTTCATCGTTTTCTTCTTCTTCAGTGCACGACGTGCAGCGTTCATAACCTCCTTGAAATTCACATTCAAGTCCATCTAATTTTTATCACGCATGGTTTTATCAACTACAATTTCTGCCCTATACTAATATCCTCTCTCACACGTATTGCCGTGGGTGTTATCAGCTAAAATTCTATCTGCAGCTTAAATTCTGGGAGATTTTTTAGTTTTGCGTATGCAGTGGCGTGTTCAATACAAGCCTCATCAAAGGAAGTTTGTCGAGAATACCACCACCTCTTATAATGTGTCTCCCATCGTGCATGTTACGCTGCTGTGCTGGTTGTGCTCTGTGCCGCCTAGTACACAGCAAATCGTCAGCGTCCATCCTGCTGTTTTGTGTTGTTAGAAAACCAAGTGCTCTACTTCCTCAACGTCCTACAACACGCTCTATGAGAAACACTTGTGGTTCTGAGCTCTTCTGCATTTCTTCCGTGTAAAAGCATGCTGAAATTTCAGTAACACTGCTATCCTTTCAGATGTAAGTTCTGGGATTTGTTCTCTACACTCTGGAAACTGTGAATACCTCAGATGCTGTCTTGTGTTTTGATATACATACCAAATCACCGACATTAAATTTCTGTTTACGTGGATTCAGCATTTTAATACGGTAGTACGCCATACCCACTGTAACTTCTCTTCCCAGTTTTTTTTTAACAGGTGATGCCCAGGCAAATTTGGAGTATGTATCAATAACCATTAAAATGCATTTGAATCCACTGTTCACTTAGGAATATTCCTGCATATCTAAGACGTCCGCCTGCCATAAGTCATCCAAAACTTTAATCATAACGAGTGTATGTTTTTCATGCTGGTTTGTGCAGTTCTTGAACTACCATCTCCATATTTATTCGACTACACCTCTATCTCTAGGCTCGTAGATTACTGAAATAACCTCATTTGAATTACCTACCAGCAGCTGATAACATAACCAGACATAGTCGATCTATTAGCTCAATTTTAAAAAAGTTTTTTTTAAAAAGGCGTTGGAGCCCCTCCACGCCCACATCGACATGATGGCCAACTCAAAAGGTCTACTGCCATCTGTGCATAAAGGTTACTTATCACTAAAGTGAGGTGTCACAGAATGTGGGTACTGCGATTAACCATTAATACGCGCTCATCTGGAAACTGGGTCGAAAGTGTCGAACGTAGGGTAGCGGTTTGAAGGGCAGAGGGCAAAAAGTGCCAAGCAAGAGCCAAGGGAAAGAAATCGTCTGCGATAGTTAGGTCGGGTGGTAAGAGCAGTAGCGGATGTGTTGCTGCCTGCGACAGGCCACGCAAGGGTAGGCTTGTTAGGAGTGGGTATCATGACATTATGCGGTGCTGTTATTCGGCGGCTGCCGCTGGGTGCCGGTGTGGAACTCTCGGTTAGCGTCAGCACACTTGTAACTGTTTGGTTCATTATCGTTCTGTGTCCAATAGGTCGTATATCCGATGCACAGTGTAGGGTGATGCTGGCGATTTGTTTGTGCGTCAGTGGGCGAGCTCGTCGGTTTCCCTGCTGTAGCCTGTTGGTCGGCTTTAACAGCAGCTGGTATATCCAGTCAACGTTGCTGATATGCAGGGGCTAGCTGACGTTTGTCGCTTGTTGGTGTATGTTAGCTTGCCACAGGTGGTTATGCCCTAGCTAGTAGTGTCTTTGGTGAAGTGGACTGACAAGGCAGCCAGTCCACAGTGACGGGTAGCCGAAAGAAAGGCACGCGTACACACACACGCCGACGGGCGTCAAGTACTGGAACAGGCTACGTAATTAATGCTATGAAGAAAAGTACGTAGCTGGATTAATACTTATCTTTAATCAATCATTGTGGTACATCGCTCTTGACTATACACAGGAGACTTTAATTACAATCACTGTAAGGCTAATGGCGCCTTGCTAGTTAGTAGCCATTAACTAAGCTGAAGGCTATTCTGTCTCTCGGCTAATGAGAGAGAAAGGCTTCGTACATCTAGTAGCTAGCTAGGTCGTCCGTACAACTGGGGCGAGTGCTTGTTCATATCACGAGACCTGCCTTGTGGTGGCGCTAGGTCTGCAATCACACAGTGGCGACACGCGGGTCCGACATGAACTAAATGGACCGCGGCCGATTTAATCTACCACCTAGCAAGTGTGGTGTCTGGCGGTGACACCACATTTGGCCGCTTATGCTTCCACCTATGGTAGTGATCATAGTTTCCCAGAGTAAGAACGAAAGGATTGTTCGAGAGTCTCGAGTTCCTGTACAGTCGTGTGGCGTGTTTTCCGAATACTTCCTTGAGGGTTTCTAGGCGGTATTCATTGTGAAGGTCCACGGTGAGACTGTAGCGCGCAGCGTTGCTAATGATTCGTAGCACCTTGTTCTGTATGATCTGCAGGCGGCGCAGTCGTGTAGGAGCTGCATATCCCCAGACGGGAGCTGCGTACGTCATCAGAGGTCTAATCAGTGTCATGTATATGGACCTCGACACCCTCCTATTCAGTGTGCTTTCCCTGTTGAGCATCGGGTAGAGCTGTTTGAGCCTCGAGTGCGCTCTGTTGGCAATGTACTCGATGTGGTCTCCCCATGTAAGTTTCCGGTCCAGCCAGACACCTAGGAATCCGACGTTCTCTCGGAAACGTATTGGGCGTTTATGTAGTGTTATCTGTGTACTGTGTTAATGTTTGCGCAGTAGTTTCGGTCTGCGTGTAAACAGAACTGCTTCGCACTTGTCGAAGTTTACTTTAATACGCCATCGTTCCAACCGAGGCTCGGGCTCGGCAGTTCTGAGTGCCGTCTGTATTCGTGAATTAATGTTCGACGGTTTCCAAGGAACTTCCTCAGGAGATTACAGCGACATGGGCAGCGCTCTCCACACGAGCATTGACTGACGCAGTTGCGGCGACCGCTCGTCGTTCTGTTATGTGTATAGACGCCGACGGTGAACATTTTGAACACTTGAAGTAACCATGTGCTAACCTGAAGGTTGTACAACACGTGTGATCAATTATTAAATGTAAAATAAATAAATGAGAAATACTCATCATTCCTTAAAGTGTGTATCCTTTCTTCTGGCGGACACTGTATTTGTGTGTGAGTGTGCGACCCCCGGCAGATGTTGTGCCCTGGTGCGCGTCTAGGAGGCGTGCAGGAGGCGCTCGGCGCTGGACGGCTCCGGGCTGCTCCAGAGCGGTGGTCGGGCTCCAGGACTGCGGCGCGGCGCCGGCTCGGCACGTCAGAAACCGGTCGGCAGCATTTCGCGGTTTCGCAGGCGCTGGAGGTGGTGTGACGTCAGAGCGGCCGACGTCAGCGGAGAGTCTGGAGCGGCCAGGAGCAGAGGCCGCAGTCGGGCGGCGCGCGCCAAAGTCTCCAGCTTCCAGCCTCCAGCCTCCAGCCTCCAGCCTCCGGACCCAGGGCAGCAGCCACGGTGAGCCAGCCCTCCTCACAGCAGGCGATTGCGATTTGTCTCGCCTTCATGCTACCCCTTGTTTTACCTTTTTCTTAGATTAGGACCGTCCGTATGCGTCTGAATAAACATTAGATTTGTTTTGCGAGACGCGTTTCGCTTCAGCTGTGTGTTCTGATACTGCTCAACACGTGCTCTTGCTGTACCGCTGGTCAAGTTGTTACGCCCGCAGCACTGATTAACATTTTCACTGCGGAACACAGAACCGCACTCACACTTCTTAGCCTGTTTGGAACATTTCTGGAAATGCACACGGACGATCCTAAACAAAAATCAACATTAATGTGATACAAGCAGCCACTGTGCATCGGCAGATCAGAAACATTAAAAGTGCAACTGATTTCTTTATTAGCTCCAGCCGACCCAGATGCACCTCTCCAAGGATTTACAGTCTAATTGAATCAATAAAAGGCAATGCTTTTGAATGCTAGAATAGACGTTTTATCCATTTATGCACAAAGCGTTTCGGAGAATGATAGCATTATCAGGTGTGTTTTTCGTGTATCTCACCTAGAAACGACGTCATCTTCTTTTTCCTGGTCTCATGCTGTGTCTCCACGGTACCGGCATGTTATTCTGAATTTGGCAGTCTCAGCAGACGTGACAGGATGCACTTCCTACCGCCACGCCTGTCCACGCCTCCCCCTTCCCCCACCGGGGCGGGAACTGTGTACTGTGTACCCCACTCTCCAAGGACGTAGCCACGATTTTGTCAAAGGCTGGGGGGGGCGGCGAGGGGAGGGGGGAGGAGTCCGATCTGTTAAACAGGTTCTCAAAGAGACTCATGTTGTTCATTTATTCTGAAAATTTCAATAAAGAATGCTGAACCATTTTATTCGACAATGATATTGGAGTTTTCACCAATCTCTTTACTTAGGAATGCTGTATTTTGGCAAATCACTAAGAACCGGTCATGCTCCAATCTCCCTTCACCTTCCAAGGTCGTTCTAGACTCTTCTTGTTTGAACCTGCATTTGTGCTGAGGAAGTGATCAGGAATGGACTAGCGCTAATTTTTTAGGGCACCACGATTATTACCGAAAGGGCTTTTGGAACAAAGAGGTCTCTTTTCCATAGAGAAGCTACAATTTTTGGTGGCGAAAATGCAAAGGATCTGGAATTATTAAACCTTACACTTTCCCAAATTTCCTCATTTTAAGTATCTATCTGCCACTTCTTGCAGTGTAAGAAAGATCATAGTTCACAATAAAGAATTTCCAGGCAGACAAATGGATGAGCCCAAATGAGAAGAGTTTGGGTTTTTATTTGTTTATCACTGGAGAATTTGGAAAAGCTGCTAGTTGCATACTGTTTTAAAATAAAACAAAATGTATGGCAACAATAAATTAATTCTGAAATTGCATTTTTTTGTTTTATTCTCCGTGTTTTTTGGTTATTCGATAGTGCATGAATTCACACATATTTAACATTTTAAAATTGATAAACCACCAGACACTTATGTACTTTAAAGATTTCTTGATAAGTGGCGCTTATAATATATTTTAAGCTGATATTTTGTATTGAAGGAAGTGTTCGGCAAATTGCTTCCTCAGTTGAAAAAGCTGCTTGAGAGGAGGGTTACTAGGGGAAATAAATTGGACTGGAAACATAACTTTTTACATTTCTAAAATGGCCAATTCTTGGGATGGTACATAATTAAAAACACGACACTCGACTTTAAGGATAATTTTTGAAATAAACAATAGTTTATATTAAGTAGCTAGTCTATTTGTGGTATTTTTACTTACACTATACTACTGAAAAAAATTAAGAAGTTGTTCTCAATCACTATACCTAACTTAAGCACTTTTTCTAAATTCTGAGGGCACTTGAACACTTTTTGATATGCTTTTCCATTTTGTTGGAATGTGACTGTAAGTATTCCTTAAAACAATATTTAAAACATACTACCTTCCTTTTTAAACAGAAAAAGTTTCAAACAGGTGGTTTTTCTTAACAATCTCGTAACTGTTCAATAGTCCATTGTCTACAACACTGTAAATATCACAAAGACGAGGTTATGTTGCTTCTCACTCAACAACATGAACTTGGACGACTGTTAGATGGTCAGACCAGTGCTTCTAATTCCAGTTAACTAAACAACTCACAGAACTGCATGAATTACATGTAATTACCAGCCACTCAAAATTTTATATACTACTTATTTGGAATAATACCAATAGCACTAATATTTACTTAGAATAACTGGAATTTGAATAAAAAATTTATCCGTAATTATTTTAGTTAGGGGTGTGTCACGTACCGATTCCAATTCCACAATTGCACCAATAGCGAATTCTCTAGGAATCGACTAGCATAGGAATCGAACAATTCCAGTGTCTTTGGCATAGATTCTTTGTTATTAAACCTTTTTTAAGTTAGTCTTCTCATTTTATCTTCACAGCAGTGCAGTCATACGAAAATTGATAACGAAAGGAGCAGAATAGAAAACTATAATCTGTTTCAAATGTCGCTACATCTGACAATAAACCATTTTTCTGTTTTTTTTTTTTTTTTCACTGAAAACGGTGTAACATTTACGAATACATTTATCACTAAGAAACACATGCCAGCTGTGTAATATATTTAATAATAATATAATCATACAATATTCAGTGATTTGACACGGATTGTAAACTGTATTACAAAACAAAGCGATGAGCTAAGGACAATGCTTTTTATACCGCCTTATCACTACTCAGCTGTTCAACGCGGACCGAGAGTGAAGAGTAACGCACCTCCTTCCTTAGTATAGCAAGTTCGAATTCTAGTAAAAAAAAAAGACACGCTTGTCTCTTCTTTCCTTGCATTCTTAGTAGTAATGGCAACTATAAACATTTTCTAACTTTTCATCGGAGTATCTTCCCATTCCGTTAATGTAATTGGTAAATTACACATTCTATCAGTGATAACTTTAAAAAGTACTTTTTTTGTAAATGTCCAGATTTTGGGCAATTCCCCATTTATAGATGTCCTTTTCACTCGACATCAGCCCGACCTTCATGTCTAGCCGAGACTAAATATAAAAAGAAGTCTTTCAGTATTCAGTTCGCCGGGAAAATTTTAAATTTTCCAATTATTTCACAGGCCGAAAGTCAGTTAACAGCGCAAGTAAGAAATGGAGACCATTAACTCAGTATGTTTCCATTCGTAAATGATTGCCTTTCCTCAGCGCTTAACAGAAGAGTTTTCTCGATGGCGTCAGCAAGACGTCTGAGAGCGACGGCAAGCAATGAGGCAGCTTCACACACACCACTGCAGTAGCGCCGCTTACCTGAAAAATACCTCCAAGAGCCGAAGCTCGGGTTGTGTGCTACCATCCGCCTTTCTTACAAAGCAAGACTAAACAACTCCTGGACTGTTATCGCAGTCGCTCGTGCCTGTTCACGTTCATGCTCGCGAGCAGAACATTTGCGGCGTGGTTGGGAGAGGGGGATTCCGCGCGCACAGTGTGGTCAAGAGAATGATACGTCCCCTTAGAAAAATTATTGAATTACTGTGCTGATAAACCTCTTACATTATTTGATTTTCAAACAGCTGAGCAAAACTGAACGTACTCAGACATTTCGCTCTTTACCTATTCTGATCAACACTAAACTGACGCCGGCCGAAGTGGCCGTGCGGTTAAAGGCGCTGCAGTCGCAGGTTCGAATCCTGCCTCGGGCATGGATGTTTTTGATGTCCTTAGGTTAGTTATGTTTAACTGGTTCTAAGTTCTAGGGGACTAATGACCTCAGCAGTTGAGTCCCATAGTGCTCAGAGCCATTTGAACTAAACTGACACACAATATTTTTAGCGCAATGCAATCTGACTTTCAATAATCCCTACAAAAGAATGGCCCTGACTAACATTAACCTATACCTTTTACAAATCACTTACCTCACAAAAATCTTCGTTACTCGAACTACTGCAATACAGCGAGCGCAACTACTGCCAGCTAAATAAAAGATTCAAACTACTGAAGGCACTAACTACTGATAGGCATAGTTGGCAAATGAAAGATTTTGATAGAGAACAAACAATGTATTTACCTTAATAGTGTTCAAAAGTCATAATATATATAGCAGTTCATGACATCCATTATTACAAAAGTACTGTATCTGATGGACACACGTCCAGATCATCTGCTCTAAAAAATTCGCCATCTCACTTCCCCACATCCACCACTGCTGGCGGCTCACCTCCAACTGCGCAACGCTACGCGCTGTTAACACCCAACTGCCCAACACTACAATAGCGAGTTCCAACAATGCAAACCAGCCACAGACTGCACGGAGCACAGCCAGTGATTTTCATATAGAGCGCTACGTAGCGTTACCAACATAAAAACCTAAACAGCCTACTTATAACAACACAGGGGAAGAATGAAATTACAATGAAATCCAGACCATTAGCTGCTTACAGGTGTTGATAAATATCAACGGGGACAGTTGAAAATGTGAGCCCCGCCTGGGACTCGAATGCAGGATCTCCTGCTTACTTAGCAGACGCTCTGTCCGACTGATCCATCGAGGACACAGAGGAATGCGCGCCTGCAGGGACTTATCTCTGGCACGCTCCCTGTGAGACCCACATTTCCAACTTACTGTCCACACACTACATTTGTAGTGCCCCTGCCCACTATACTTGTTACCCGCAGCAGTCAATCTACTGATTCCCGTAAGAGTTTGAGCAATGTGAGTGCATCCGCACTGAAGAAGATCATTGGCCGGTGAGCCTAACCTATATGAAGCCGAAAGAACAGATACCAACTTCATACACAGGAGAAGGCCCAACCGTGAAATAGGGAAGAACCAGTTTCAAAATCGGTGCCACCTAATAGCGGCAAGAGCGAGTCGCAGAGAGGGGAACCTTATGCTGCTACGCAGAAAGGAAGGTTCTCAAAAACTTTAGTGGAACGTAAGACCCTTAACTTTTCAGGAAGTTCGTTTTAGTAAGGCACTATACAGGATGCTTGTCCTAAGAATCGTCAAACGCATTTTCTCCGGTGCTTCAGCAGATACCCGCAGTTTCGTTTTTGCCAAGTGTAGCTGGGGTCAGCTCAAACAAATACTGCTGGCCATGTCTTTCATGCGACACCCAGGGTCGACGGAGGCGTCGATTTGCTTCCCATCACAAAGAATATGATTTTCAAATCGGAATTTTACGTGCCCATTCGACAGAGCGTTTCCAGATTAGTCCTGTGCGGTATTTTATGGACACGTATTGCCAGGCACAGTAAAGCACGAGGAGTAACCCGTAGACCAGCTGCTGAGCCACTGCACGTCTCTGGACCGCACTGACTGATAGCGGCGTGCGGCAGCGGTGCTCGGTCACTGCCAGACCTCTAGCTTACTCTCGGTATTTTACTGACCCTGTTTACGCACACCGATAAAACGAATATCGCTCTGCGGTAGTTCTAGACCGAGCTGTCGCATGGTCACGTAAAATTTCGCTTTAAAATTAATTTTGTTTGTAACGGGAAACAAACTGGGGGGCTGATCAGAGACACAATGAGAAGTATCCGCTTGTGTGTATGGTGTCTGCGGACTACCGCAAAGCCTTTGACCTCATCGACAGAGTGACACTAGTCCAAAAACTCAATCATCTGATAGGAGCCCCACACCCGTCGGCAATCATAATATCCTCAGATACAACAATATCCAAATATCAGACAGCATAGCAGTATCCACGAACATAATCCAGACAAACAGAGTTCTAGAAAGAGATCCAATTAGCCCAACGTTATTCAACATCGTGACCGCAGACGTCACGGACGTAATCAGAGGACCACTTATTCTCTACGCAGACGCCTTGGCAACAGGCTCAGGAAATGCAGAACAACTCCAAGAGGTTCTCAACTGACTCACATCGTGGGCGAAAAGAAATAGATTACAAATAAACCACAACAAAACCGAATAAACTCCTTTTAGGAAAGGAGGGAAACACGCTTCCATAAATACAATGACCCTGCACAATAAACCTTTAGAGGTAGTACCAAAATTCAAGGACTCACCCTGCAAACAACCTTATCATCCTTCAGTAACCATGTCAAAGAAAGAGCTGCCGTAGCAATAGAAGACATCTACCACACCCAACAACCTCAACAATTATCACTGGATACAGCAATGTTACTGTTCAAGTCAGCCATTTCCCCAGTAGCTGCCTATGGGCTCAGCATTATATGGGAAAAAATCATCCTAAGCGACCTGATAACAATAGAAAAAGTCAAATCTCGCTACATGAAGAGGATTCTAGGCAACGGGAAGTCAGCACCCTGAAGGCTAACACATCTATTAACCAAGGAAAACTACTTCATCAAAAATGGTTCAAATGGCTCTGAGCACTATGGGACAACTTCTGAGGTCATCAGTCCCCTAGAACTAAGAACTACTTAAACCTAACTAACCTAAGGAAATCACACATATCCATGCCCGAGGCAGGATTCGAACCTGCAACCGTAGCGACCAGACTGTAGCGCCTAGAAACCCTCGGCCACCCCAGCCGGCACTACTTCATCAACGACATCAAAATGCAGAATTGGCTGCCAAATACCAAGCCCTACGAGAAAACACGTCAAATCCTCACCGAGAAGTGCGCAGCCATCTGGCCCGATTTCTACTCCACAGACGCCATAATGACGGACGAATGGAAACAAGCAAACTAAAAGCTACGGCACGTAGTAACACGTTACGCCACGCGCGGATTTCACCACAGATTCTGCCAAAACAAGAGATTTCACCAGCCGAACGAAGACTGTGTTTGTGATTTGTGTAAGAAACATTGTGAGAGATACCACGCTCAAAACTGCAAAATGAAAACCTCGATTATAAAACTAGCTCTATTATAAAAACTGGCTTCATTTGTAATTTCTCTTTGCTCATTGTCCGCTTTCCAATTAATGATATATGGTGTCTTTTCGGACATGTGTGAAAGGTCAGAGACCACATATTTGACTAAGGCGATGATGGCCAATGATCCGTTCAGCGGAGATGCACACCAGGCTCGAGTTGTTACACAATCGGCGAGATGCCGCGACTGATGAGGCTGCCGAGCAGGGGCACAACATCGGCAGCGTGTCCTCTAAGTTGAGAATTCACGTCGGACTGGAGTCGTGCTCGGGTAGTCCGTGCGGTTGTGGCGACCGTTGTGTCCGGATGGCGTAGTGGTCACCGAATCTTGTAGTAAGCAGGAGACCTGGGTTCGAATCCAATCCTAGTAGAAATTTTCAGCTTGGCCCTTTGATATAAATCAGCGTCCACTGGCAGCTAATGTCTTCCGTTCCTTTGTGTCTTAGTGTCTCTTTGGGCTGACTCCAGTTACACAACGCAAGAAGGAAACTGTAAATATCCGCTGAAACAGCAGACTAAACCCGCCCGACGGCCCTTAGGATGAACTCCCGTCACGTCATACCACGCCAAAGAATACGGAAATGGAAAATGTGAAGGATTTGAGCGTCTACAACAGGTTTTAAAACTTGAAAAGAAGCTCTCTGAAGAGAAGAGACAAGAGGAAGAAAAGTGAAGGTGCCGCTCGAATAAGCTACAAAATTACACCACTTTTGAAAAATCCACTTCCTCCTTTCGTGGATGGTCGTGTAATAAAAGAATACTTCATAGATGCAGCAAAACCTTTACGTCGACGTCAGGTAGAACAATTTCGCGTGGTGCCGTTATCAAACATTATAGTCGTCCCATACAGGTTACGGTAGGCGACGTATAGAGCCAGCTTGTTAAATCTTTGAACGGAGTTTGTTGCAGATTCTTTAGCGTTCTATGAACGTGTACATACCGCAGGCATACTGCTGCATGGGACGTTCTTACCACTGTTGCAGAAAATGTACATTTGTCGTGGAATTTATTAGTTTTTGTGTTAACAGACGGAGCGCCTGTACAACCAGAATTCCTAGCATAACTACTGGAAGAGGAAAAATGATATAACATGATGTGCAACTTGAGCTAGTTCTTCTCTAATACGACACGGACTATAAAGACAATCTAAATTCCTCCACGCACTCACCTCAGGATCGATTTCCTCGTTTACGTCATTCCCCACTCGGTACGCCTGCTGTGAAGCCGTCTTACACAGCGTTTGGAAACGGAGTTCTCTGCTGCTTGGGAACGCCGCGAATTTGCGTCTTGTGCGATGGAAACACGGTAGCTATCACTGCGTCTGAGCCGTGGTAAAAATTTACTGTTTTGAAGAGCGCGCCGCAACTCGTAGTTTGAAGCAGTCGCCCTCCGTTTCTGGCGGTGGCGCCAGTGTGGCAGTCGCAGCTTTGGTGTCTCCCTCTGGAGTGAAAGGGGGAAAGGTAGCCTGTTCACGTGCATTTAAGGGGCGCTATGAGCTCGCTAGTCGGCGAGTCTGGTCAGTTGGTCAGCCGGGTCAGTGTGGGGCAGTCAGTGTCTGTCTGTCGTCCGGAGTGCGAGTATGTGTTAGGCCGCCAGTCTGCTCGAGTTTTTTCAGGAAATGGTGACTGGCGGTTGGATCGATCGGTCGGTCGCGCACTGGGACACAAGATGATTTGTCCGTTTTGAGCGTCGGCGCATGTGATGTCGCCACGTCAGTCCAGTGGGCCGCGCCGTATAGCGAGGCGTAGTGGTTTCGCGGCCGACACGAGAGCAACAGGAGTCAACCCAAGACATTGGTCTGGCCGGTGCGAGCTGCGACGCCGTGAGACGGGAGATCGGCGCGCCTTCCTACGTCCGTTGCAGCGGCTGGCAGCGGGCGGTTCGGGAGAGCGTTTTGGGGGTGCTGCGCCAGGTCTTCGCCAGACATCGCAGTTTATTAGAAGTTAAGTGATTCGTGATATGTTGTTTCATATACACTCCTGGAAATTGAAATAAGAACACCGTGAATTCATTGTCCCAGGAAGGGGAAACTTTATTGACACATTCCTGGGGTCAGATACATCACATGATCACACTGACAGAACCACAGGCACATAGACACAGGCAACAGAGCATGCACAATGTCGGCACTAGTACAGTGTATATCCACCTTTCGCAGCAATGCAGGCTGCTATTCTCCCATGGAGACGATCGTAGAGATGCTGCATGTAGTCCTGTGGAACGGCTTGCCATGCCATTTCCACCTGGCGCCTCAGTTGGACCAGCGTTCGTGCTGGACGTGCAGACCGCGTGAGACGACGCTTCATCCAGTCCCAAACATGCTCAATGGGGGACAGATCTGGAGATCTTGCTGGCCAGGGTAGTTGACTTACACCTTCTAGAGCACGTTGGGTGGCACGGGATACATGCGGACGTGCATTGTCCTGTTGGAGCAGCAAGTTCCCTTGCCGGTCTAGGAATGGTAGAACGATGGGTTCGATGACGGTTTGGATGTACCGTGCACTATTCAGTGTCCCCTCGACGATCACCAGTGGTGTACGGCCAGTGTAGGAGATCGCTCCCCACACCATGATGCCGGGTGTTGGCCCTGTGTGCCTCGGTCGTGTGCAGTCCTGATTGTGGCACTCACCTGCACGGCGCCAAACACGCAACCGACCATCATTGGCACCAAGGCAGAAGCGACTCTCATCGCTGAAGACGACATGTCTCCATTCGTCCCTCCATTCACGCCTGTCGCGACACCACTGGAGGCGGGCTGCACGATGTTGGGGCGTGAGCGGAAGACGGCCTAACGGTGTGCAGGACCGTAGCCCAGCTTCATGGAGACGGTTGCGAATGGTCCTCGCCGATACCCCAGGAGCAACAGTGTCCCTAATTTGCTGGGAAGTGGCGGTGCGGTCCCCTACGGCACTGTGTAGGATCCTACGGTCTTGGCGTGCATCCGTGCGTCGCTGCGGTCCGGTCCCAGGTCGACGGGCACGTGCACCTTCCGCCGACCACTGGCGACAACATCGATGTACTGTGGAGACCTCACGCCCCACGTGTTGAGCAATTCGGCGGTACGTCCACCCGGCCTCCCGCATGCCCACTATACGCCCTCGCTCAAAGTCCGTCAACTGCACATACGGTTCACGTCCACGCTGTCGCGGCATGCTACCGGTGTTAAAGACTGCGATGGAGCTCCGTATGCCACGGCAAACTGGCTGACACTGACGGCGGCGGTGCACAAATGCTGCGCAGCTAGCGCCATTCGACGGCCAACACCGCGGTTCCTGGTGTGTCCGCTGTGCCGTGCGTGTGATCATTGCTTGTACAGCCCTCTCGCAGTGTCCGGAGCAAGTATGGTGGGTCTGACACACCGGTGTCAATGTGTTCTTTTTTCCATTTCCAGGAGTGTACTTGTTAAATTTTACTTGTTTTCTTGGTCAATCTCTCGTCCCCAGCTTGCTCGTCTGTCTCCCGTCTGCATTTGTCTGTCTGTCGGTCGGTCTGCCGTACGTTAATAGCTGCCTCTGTCATGTTTGTCGGATTCGGTGTTAACGAATTTATTACTTGAAGTGTAACGGCCGAATTCCTGAAATATGCTTTTATCTTGCCTAACATGTTGAGAGGCGGTATATGTGTAATGTAGAGCCTGTTTGTATATTTTATGTAAGACTGCAATTCATGGGTTTTTATTTAAATGGTCATTTTAGTATATGAAGTTGCCACCCTTCCACCGTAAGAGTTTTTTTTTAATCAAGTTGCACCTTCGGTGGCAAGTTAATTTTATAATGTTAGTGTTTTGTACCCCCCCCATGAACCATGGACCTTGCCGTTGGTGGGGAGGCTTGCGTGCCTCAGCGATACAGATAGCCGTACCGTAGGTGCAACCACAACGGAGGGGTATCTGTTGAGAGGCCAGACAAACGTGTGGTTCCTGAAGAGGGGCAGCAGCCTTTTCAGTAGTTGCAAGGGCAACAGTCTGGATGATTGACTGTTCTGGCCTTGTAACAATAACCAAAACGGCCTTGCTGTGCTGGTACTGCGAACGGCTGAAAGCAAGGGGAAACTACAGCCGTAATTTTTCCCGAGGGCATGCAGCTTTACTGTATGATTACATGATGATGGCGTCCTCTTGGGTAAAATATTCCGGAGGTAAAATAGTCCCCCATTCGGATCTCCGGGCGGGGACTACTCAAGAGGATGTCGTTATCACGAGAAAGAAAACTGGCGTTCTACGGATCGGAGCGTGGAATGTCAGATCCCTTAATCGGGCAGGTAGGTTAGAAAATTTAAAAAGGGAAATGGATAGGTTGAAGTTAGATATAGTGGGAATTAGTGAAGTTCGGTGGCAGGAGGAACAAGACTTCTGGTCAGGTGACTACAGGGTTATAAACACAAAATCAAATAGGGGTAATGCAGGAGTAGGTTTAATAATGAATAGGAAAATAGGAATGCGGGTAAGCTACTACAAACAGCATAGTGAACGCATTATTGTGGCCAAGATAGATACGAAGCCCACACCTACTACAGTAGTACAAGTTTATATGCCAACTAGCTCTGCAGATGACGAAGAAATTGAAGAAATGTATGATGAAATAAAAGAAATTATTCAGATTGTGAAGGGAGACGAAAATTTAATAGTCATGGGTGACTGGAATTCGAGTGTAGGAAAAGGGAGAGAAGGAAACATAGTAGGTGAATATGGATTGGGGGACAGAAATGAAAGAGGAAGCCGCCTGGTAGAATTTTGCACAGAGCACAACATAATCATAACTAACACTTGGTTTAAGAATCACGAAAGAAGGTTGTATACATGGAAGAACCCTGGAGATACTAAAAGGTATCAGATAGATTATATAATGGTAAGACAGAGATTTAGGAACCAGGTTATAAATTGTAAGACATTTCCAGGGGCAGATGTGGACTCTGACCACAATCTATTGGTTATGACCTGTAGATTAAAACTGAAGAAACTGCAAAAAGGTGGGAATTTAAGGAGATGGGACCTGGATAAACTAAAAGAACTAGAGGTTGTACAGAGATTCAGGGAGAGCATAAGGGAGCAATTGACAGGAATGGGGGAAATAAATACAGTAGAAGAAGAATGGGTAGCTTTGAGGGATGAAGTAGTGAAGGCAGCAGAGGATAAAGTAGGTAAAAAGACGAGGGCTAGTAGAAATCCTTGGGTAACAGAAGAAATATTGAATTTGATTGATGAAAGGAGAAAATATAAAAATGCAGTAAATGAAGCAGGCCGAAAGGAATACAAACGTCTCAAAAATGAGATCGACAGGAAGTGCAAAATGGCTAAGCAGGGATGGCTAGAGGACAAATGTAAGGATGTAGAGGCCTATCTCACTAGGGGTAAGATAGATACCGCCTACAGGAAAATTAAAGAGACCTTTGGAGATAAGAGAACGACTTGTATGAATATCAAGAGCTCAGATGGAAACCCAGTTCTAAGCAAAGAAGGGAAAGCAGAAAGGTGGAAGGAGTATATAGAGGGTCTATACAAGGGCGATGTACTTGAGGACAATATTATGGAAATGGAAGAGGATGTAGATGAAGATGAAATGGGAGATATGATACTGCGTGAAGAGTTTAACAGAGCACTGAAAGACCTGAGTCGAAACAAGGCCCCCGGAGTAGACAATATTCCATTGGAACTACTGTCGGCCGTGGGAGAGCCAGTCCTGACAAAACTCTACCATCTGGTGAGCAAGATGTATGAAACAGGCGAAATACCCTCAGACTTCAAGAAGAATATAATAATTCCAATCCCAAAGAAACCAGGTGTTGACAGATGTGAAAATTACCGAACTATCAGCTTAATAAGTCACAGCTGCAAAATACTAACACGAATTCTTTACAGACGAATGGAAAAACTAGTAGAAGCCAACCTCGGGGAAGATCAGTTTGGATTCCGTAGAAACACTGGAACACGTGAGGCTATACTGACCTTACGACTTATCTTAGAAGAAAGATTAAGGAAAGGCAAACCTACGTTTCTAGCATTTGTAGACTTAGAGAAAGCTTTTGACAATGTTGACTGGAATACTCTCTTTCAAATTCTAAAGGTGGCAGGGGTAAAATACAGGGAGCGAAAGGCTATTTACAATTTGTACAGAAACCAGATGGCAGTTATAAGAGTCGAGGGACATGAAAGGGAAGCAGTGGTTGGGAAGGGAGTAAGACAGGGTTGTAGCCTCTCCCCGATGTTGTTCAATCTGTACATCGAGCAAGCAGTAAAGGAAACAAAAGAAAAATTCGGAGTAGGTATTAAAATTCATGGAGAAGAAGTAAAAACTTTGAGGTTCGCCGATGACATTGTAATTCTGTCAGAGACAGCAAAGGACTTGGAAGAGCAGTTGAATGGAATGGACAGTGTCTTGAAAGGAGGATATAAGATGAACATCAACAAAAGCAAAACAATGATAATGGAATGTAGTCTAATTAAGTCGGGTGATGCTGAGGGAATTAGATTAGGAAATGAGGCACTTAAAGTAGTAAAGGAGTTTTGCTATTTGGGGAGCAAAATAACTGATGATGGTCGAAGTAGAGAGGATATAAAATGTAGGCTGGCAATGGCAAGGAAAGCGTTTCTGAAGAAGAGAAATTTGTTAACATCCAGTATTGATTTAAGTGTCAGGAAGTCATTTCTGAAAGTATTCGTATGGAGTGTAGCCATGTATGGAAGTGAAACATGGACGATAAATAGTTTGGACAAGAAGAGAATAGAAGCTTTCGAAATGTGGTGCTACAGAAGAATGCTGAAGATTAGATGGGTAGATCACATAACTAATGAGGAAGTATTGAATAGGATTGGGGAGAAGAGAAGTTTGTGGCACAACTTGACCAGAAGAAGGGATCGGTTGGTAGGACATGTTCTGAGGCATCAAGGGATCACCAATTTAGTATTGGAGGGCAGCGTGGAGGGTAAAAATCGTAGAGGGAGACCAAGAGATGAATACACTAAGCAGATTCAGAAGGATGTAGGTTGCAGTAGGTACTGGGAGATGAAGAGGCTTGCACAGGATAGAGTAGCATGGAGAGCTGCATCAAACCAGTCTCAGGACTGAAGACCACAACAACAACAACAACAACAACAGTGTTTTGTACCATTTCCATCCCTCCTACAGGGTGCATAGTTTATGTGCTTCTGTGAGTTGTTAAAATTTTTAGTTTAAAGTAATCTGGTGTGTTGCAGATTTGCACCAGTACAGTCTTCAGAGATTGTTGTGAGCGGTCGTGACTACGGCCGTGTCGAAAGGGAGCGGTTAGGTTCTCAGGCCGAAAGCTCATACTGTCAAAATATGTTCTTTCAGCCTCTGAATAAATTGTAACTTAATTTGTAGAGGGTGCTTTATAATTTTAAATTTGTTTAAAAAAAAGGGCTTTTAGGAATAAAATTTCCATTTGTTGAAAGAAATTTAATTGTTTTCGTTAGTTACCCAGTGGCAACTACTTCCACTCACACATAGTGTCATTAAATGTGTTAATGTTATTGATGAATCACTAGTAAATAAAGTAAATTCTTAAAAAAAATGGCTCTGAGCACTATGGGACTTAACATCTTAGGTCATCAGTCCCCTAGAACTTAGAACTACTTAAACCTAACTAACCTAAGGACACCACACACATCCATGCCCGAGACAGGATTCGAAACTGCGACCGTAGCAGTCCCGCGGTTCCGGACTGTAGCGCCTAGAACCGCACGGCCACCGCGGCCGGCTAAGTTCTTAAGAAAAGGTTTTGAAAGTAAAATCCACGGTTCAGCGTCGACGTCCGAAGACATCTATCTGAGAAGACGCGAGGTTCAGAAATTTCCAGTTTTCAGCTGATTTGATGATTTTGTGAACGTGTAGATTCTGGTGGACTAAATTTTACAGGAATTACACAACTTTTATGGTAGGTATCCCGAAACATAGATTTTTGATATGGTATCGGAGCAGTAAGCATATTTCATTCTCATATGCTGAGTGCATTTTTTGTGTTATTATTTATGATTACGAGTGCCATCGTTTTCATCCAATGATCCGGAATTGGATTTTTCTCACGATTACCTCCGGGGTATTGAACAAGTTATTCAGGAAACCCGCCAGGACATCCTGGGATCTATGGCGGCGGGCCTGGCGCGGGTTGACGGCGACGCCCTGGCCGAGGTTTCCCACTGACCACCGGGTCGATACCGGTCTGCTGTGCATTCGTTTAGAAAATGTTTCCACACTCGAACTTGAGGTTTGCTCTAGTCGTAGGTGGGTTGGGTACGCAGATCCCGTCCCAGAGGCAACGCTGGCGCGACGGGGCTATGGTTGTTTTGGTTGCGTATGGAGTACCACTGGGCTGTGTCCGTCTGATTAAGAATGCGGTAGGGTTTTACGAGAAGTTGGGGGGTTGGGGTTGTGAACGGGCTGTGTGTAAACTTGTGTTTGGTGTTTTATGTACGAGGGTCACTCCAAAAGAAATGCACACTATTTTTGTAAAAACACTGTTTTCAAAAAATGGTTCAAATGGCTCTGAGCGCTATGGGACTTAACAGCTGTGGTCATCAGTCCCCTAGAACTTAGAACTACTTAAACCTAACCAACCTAAGGACATCACACACATCCATGCCCGAGGCAGGATTCGAACCCGCGACCGTAGCAGTCGCGCGGTTCCGGACTGCGCGCCTAGAACCGCGAGACCACCGCGTTCGGCCCACTGTTTTCATTCTGCATGTGTGTAGATACATCCTTCCCGCTTGTTTTCAAACTTAGTCAACCTATTCCCGTGAGTGGCATCATCACAGCATGTCTTCAAGATGGCTGCTACACTTGACGTTCGTCACAAGCAACGTGCTGTCATAGAATTCCTGTGCTGTGGAAACGAGACAGTGGGAAACATCCACAAGAGGTTGAAAAAGGTGTATGGAGATGCTGCTGTCGATCGCAGTACAGTTAGTCGGTGGGCAAGCAGGTTACGTGATGAAAGCGGGCACGGCAATATTGAGGATTGTCCTCGCAGCGGCAGGCCTCGTACTGCACACACTCCAGACAATGTGCAGAGAGTTAACGAATTGGTGACGCTGACAGAACGAATTGTCACGCTACGTTGGTCTAGGGGAAGGAAGTGTTTGCAGAATACTGAACGTCTTGGCGTTAAAAAAGGTTTGTGCCGGGTGGGTTCCCAGATGTTGATAGTGGCTCACAAAGAAAAAAGAAAAACGGTATGCAACGAATATTTGGAACAGTACGAATATGGTGGAGATGAATTTCTTGGAAGAATTGTGACAGGTGATGAAACAAGGCTCCATCATTTTTCACCAGAGACGAAGAGGCAATCAATGGAGTGGCATCACGCAAATTCACCCAAGAAAAAAAATTCAAACCCACACCTTCTGCTGGAAAAGTTATGGGTACGTTGTTTTTCGATTCCGAAGGACTCTTGCTTTTGGACATCATGCCAAATGCAACCACCATAAATTCTGATGCATATGTGACGACACTAAAGAAACATCAAGCTCGACTGAGTCGTGTTCGACCACATCGGCAAAAGCAGGATGTTTTGCTGTTGCACGACAATGCACAGCCACATGTCAGTCAAAAAACCATGGAAGCGATCACAAAAGTCGGATGGACAACACTGAAACACCCGCCTTGCAGTCTTGACTTGGCTCCATGTGACTATCATCTCTTTGGGAAACTGAAAGACTCTCTTCGTGGAACAAGGTTTGTAGATGATGACTCCCTTGTGCACGCTGCCAAACAGTGGCTCCAACAGGTTGGTCCAGAATTTTATCGCACGGGTATACAGGAGCTGGTTCCAAGATGGCCTAAGGCAGTTGAGAGGGATGGAAATAATGTGGAGAAATGAAAATATTGTTCCTAAAGGATGTATCTGCACACTGTAAAACTTTCAAACATGTAGAATAAAAGATGGAATTTAAAAAAAATAGTGTGTATTTCTTTTGGAGTTACTCTCGTATGTGTTATTGCTCCCTAACGAGAGTTGTAAAGGCTAATTTTGGGCGTCTGTGAGAAGCTTCTGGTGGTTCGTTTCCAAAATTGTGAATGAGAAAGTGGGGAGAAGTTTGCTTTGTTTTCGTAAAATCTTGTGGCTTTGTCCTGAATAAGTGTGCAGATGGTGTGTTGGTCTAGAAAGTCACTTATATATATATATATATATATATATATATATATATATATATATATATATATATATATATATATGAGTTGGGGACGTATCTGCCAGCGCCTGAGATGGCACGGAAAACATTGTTCTGGAGACGTTGCAGTCCGGATAGTGCTGTGTCTGACGCCATAGACCATACCCCCGAGCCATACAGAATGACTAGGAGTATGAGATGGGGCCAGACCCTACTAAACCCACGATTTAGTAGGGTAGCAAAAACGTATCAGTAGAAATGCCAGAGATTGCAGGATTGAGGAGCAAGTGTCCCACCTTGCCAGGCCTTGAGGACGCCCGTACGTGTCAGGAACAGAAGGAAACGGTGGTATGCGAGATGGCACAGCGTCTACAACGTCATCTGTGGTCTCTATTTCCGACCGAGGGCGTCACCGGCCGAGCAGAAATGCCAAGGTGCGCGCGACAGGACCACTTGCCGGGAATTTTAATCGCCATCAAATTCCGTGCTCGTGGACGTCGCCGCTCACAGGTATCAAGTGTTGCGTTAACTACGGGGAAGTAGCGACTGGTCCGGCTGACCTTGAGCTTCCAGATGCGTCGGCGTTTCCCTGCAATTCATTACGAAAGGCAGCGCGCGCGGCGGTGTTTACGGCGACAGCGTGGGCGGGGCCTCGGAGGCGGTCAGCAGCTGATGGCTGGCGGCGGCACCGCTCTCTGGAGCGCGCAACACTCTGCGGACGTCGCTGTCACAATTATACAGCACTCCCCAACTGCAGTCCGGAGGTTGCGCCTCACTTACCCGTAATGACTGATTATATCCATAGTGGATTTGACCTCTTGTTATAATTCAGTGTTAAAATGTCGGTTCAGCCACCTGTCGTGCTGCAAAATCACTAAAATTGACGCGTTTACAAGGTGCAAAGCTCCATCGTCAGAATATGAGACCAGAGTTTCTCCTGGCGTATACAACTTTCAAATAACTTCCGAGAATTCAGCCACGTAACACTTCCAGCGACCGCCGATATTTCGGAGGGAGAACACCCCGCCACTTTCAAGGCAAACTGCAACGGACAGGCGGCGTACATACAGATTTAAAACCTCGGTTCTCGGACTGAAGCAGGAGAGATAACACACACACTGAACACTAGTGCCACCAAAGATGACCAAAGTCAGAGCTATCGATAGTGGGACTATGAATTCGCAGGTGAGGTAGCATTGACTCTGTCCCTCTGTTTTCTGACAAGGGAGAGAGCCGGATTCCAAACAGACTTTAAAATGAAACCTCCATCCCTGTTAACGAGGTTGCTCGCTAATTTAATCTCAACTGCCTCCCTAATAACACTGTCCCAATAGCTGGACGTGCATGCCAATATCTCGGTGTTATTGTATAACGTGGGGTGACCAGTATCCAAGCAGTGTTCGACAATAGCAGATCTATTTGGCTTCTGTAATCGTGTGTGCCGTTTATGCTCAGTACATAGGTCCTCCACGGTCCTGATAGTTTGACCAATATATGCCATGCCGCAGCTACAAGGAATACGATATATACACCCGCCTTACGCAGTCCACGTTCCTCGAAGTCTTCCATAAACAAATTTGCGATCACAGGAGACAACGGACTACCCATCGCAACTCCATCTGTCTGCTCGTAATACTGGTCATTAAATAAAAAGTAAGTGGATGTCAACACATGCCGGAAGAGATTAGTTAATTCAGCACCAAACCTGGCCTCAATTAACCGCAATGAATCAGACATTGGAGTCGGCGCCTTTGAAACCCGCCTGTTTCTTTAGATACGTTGACGATACCTTCGTTGTTGGCCTCATGGTAGGGAGAATTTGAATGCCTTTCTAGAGCATCTGAACTCGATTCACCCGAACATTCGTTTTACGATGGAGGTGGAAGAGGATGGTTGCCTTCCCTTTCTTGACGTGTTGGTTAGGAGGAAGGATGATGGATCATTGGGACATGCAGTCTACAGGCAACGTACTCACACCGACTTATACTTACAGGCTAACAGTTGTCACCATCCGGCTCAGCGTGAAGGGGTACTTCGTACCTTGGTACACAGGGCACATGTCGTTTCTGACGCTGAGACTTTGCCAGCTGAGCTGTCCCATCTTGAAGTTACATTTCGTCAAAATGTTTATAGTGATAGACAGATTGAACGTGCGTTGCGCTATCGACCAACTGTACATCGGGTAATTAATGATAATTCTGAGTCAACACCAAAGTCTACTGCCTTTTTGCCTTACGTAGGAAACACGTCCAACAAGATCGGTCGTATTTTACGGAAATACGATGTGAAATGTGTTTACCGACCTCCATCTAAAATTAGAGCACTTTTGAGTTCCGTTAAGGATGATCTTGGACTGCGTAAGGCTGGTGTATATCGTATTCCTTGTAGCTGCGGCATGGCACATATTGGTCAAACTATCAGGACCGTGGAGGACCGATGTACTGAGCATAAACGGCACACACGATTACAGCAGCCAAATAAATCTGCTATTGCCGAACATTGCTTGGATACTGGTTACCCCATGTTATATAATAACACCGAAATATTGGCATGCTCGTCCAGCTATTGGGACAGTGTTATTAAGGAGGCAGTTGAGATTAAATTAGCGAGCAACCTCGTTAACAGGGATGGAGGTTTCTGTTTAAACTCTGTTTGGAATCCGGCTCTGTCCCTTGTCAAAAAACAGAGGGACAGAGTCAATGCTACCTTACCTGCGAATTCGTAGTCTCACTATCGATAACTCTGACTTTGGTCATCTTTGGTGGCACTAGTGTTCAGTGAGTGTGATATCTTTACTGCTTCAGTCCGAGTACCGAGATTTAAATTTGCATGTACACCGCCTGTCCGTTGCAGTTTGCCTTGAAAATGGCGGGGTGTTCTGCCGCCGAAATATCGGCGGTTGGTGAAAGTGTTAACTGGCTGAATTCCCGGAAGTTATTTGAAAATCGTTAGAATAATTCCGCAAAATTTTTATAAAAGCGGTAAAGGTAAAAATATTACAAATTCGTGGTCCCTCCTCGTGACAGTGTCTTCCTGAAAAGTGCTTCGACATCATTCGTCCAGTCGATAAAACAAAATGATGTGAACTGACGTCTGCTACAGCAGTAGCTATTCGCCTGCATGGTCTGTACGCATCCAGGAAGTGCGCACGCACGCGCACACACGCACACGCACACGCACACACACACATACACACACACACACACACACACACACACACACACACACACACACACACACGGGGACTGGAAATGGCCGGAAAAGGCCCTATGAACATGTGTCCAGAAATGTATCGTTGCAACCGTAGATGTGTCTGACGAATGACAGTTCCTCTGACCACACCACGCGTCCTCAAAATGGTTAAAATGGCTCTGAGCACTATGGGACTTAACATCTACCGAGCGAGGTGGCGCAGTGGTTAGCACACTGGACTCGCATTCGGGAGGACGTTGGTTCAATCCCTGTCCAGCCATCCTGATTTAGGTTTTCCGTGATTTCCCTAAATCGCTCCGGGAAAATGCCGGGATGATTTCTTTGAAAGGGCGCGGTCGACTTCCTTTCCGTCCTTCCCTAATCCGATGACACCGATGACCTCGCAGTTTGGTCTCTTCCCCCAAAGAACCCAACCCCAACTTAACATCTGAGGTCATCAGTCACCTAGAACTTAGAACTACTTAAACCTAACTAACCTAAGGACATCACACACATCCATGTCCGAGGCAGGATTCGAACCTGCGACCGTAGCAGTCACACGGTTCCGGACTGAAGCGCCTAGAACCGCTCAGCCACCGCGGCCGGCTGACGCGTGTTCCTTGTGTGTTGTAGCCTGTGTGATTCACGCAGCGTACTGTAAGCAGCAGAAGGGTCCAGTATTCGTGTACGGGGCAAGCAGAGATGGTATTTGTGTAGGATCAAGCAGGCGGAAACGGTCGAGAGGCAGCACGGCTCCACCAAACCGAGTACGCCGCGCGGGATAGCCGCGCGGTCTATGGCTCCTTGTCACAGTCCGCGCGGCTCCTCCCGTCGGAGGTTCGAGTTCTCCCTCGTGCATGGGTGTGTGTGTCGTCCTTAGAGTAAGTTTAAGTTAGATTAAGTAGTGTGTGAGCTTAGGGAGCGATGACCACAGCAGTTTGGTCCCATAAGACCTTACCACAAATTTCCAAAATTTTCCAAACCAAGCACCCTCACAGACACCAACCATGTCACACAACACTGCAAGCCCTTTTTGCGCGTTTGTGCGATCATCGGTGCTTCCAGACAGACGAACGTGCAAGGAGGCGGTGGACTGTGCGTACACCAGATTTGGAAGACCGAGTTCTACAGGATATCGAGACGGACCCTGATACAACGTCCAGGCAGATGGCTCGTCAACATGATGAAAACCACAGTAGGGTTACGTGTATCGTGCATGAGAACTGCTACTGCCCCTATCACCCGCAATACACAGGGAAAACACGGCGCGTGGTCAGAGAAACTTCCATTCGTCAACGCCATCTACCGTGGCAACGATACATTTCCGGACACAAATTCATAGGACCTTTTCTCCTCCACTTCCAATCAGGAATTCGTTCCTGGAGTTTGTCAGCTTTATCAATGTTCACCCTGTATATACAGGGCGCGTCACTAACCATTGCCACCTACAATAACTCCGAAAGCATGATAGTAGCTGAAACGTTTGTGGGACAAATGTTGCATGGGACAACAGGGGCCATAATATGACATTAGTTTTTTGTTGCTAGATGGAGTCGCGTCAGAGATACGAAGGTCAACTTCGTTTTTTGTAGTGGTCTGCTATAGTTTGGTACTTATTTTCTGATAGCGGCTATCGAGATGAATCCAATGATGTGTAAGAGTAAGGTCTTTGAAGGTCGCATGAACGGCCATTTACTGTTCGAAGTGATGAACATTGGTATCAGTGCAGTGCTGAAATCTTCTTATCATGGACTGAGTGGTATTCCTTATCACTTCGGCGCTTATCGAAACATACGCTCTGAAGATTCTCTCTCGTATGTGGCGCAAATAGTAAATATTCGTCGAATACGGCGTATTCATCTAACGTGCCATTGACATGTAAACACCATTCGACGGTTTCGCAATACAGCACTAATAGGAACTGTAGTATTATCGAATCAAGCGAATGTGAAAGATGTAATTCTTCGAAGAACAAGTAAATATGCTTCTCATTTACGGAGAATGTCAACGAAATTCAGTGAGAGCTAGAGGCTCATACGCTGAAAGATATCCTCAACGTACTTACCCTACCGTCGTACATTTAAATATGTGTATGATAAATTGAGAACAACTGGATCTTTCATGCATCGGAAACATATCCAGGAAAGGAAAGTTACTAACGAGGAAACGGAAATTGGTACTCTTGCCACTGTGATTCGAGATCGTTGTGTTAGTTCGCGTCAAATCGCAAGGGAATCTGGAATGAGCCAGAGTAGTGTTGTTCGTGTTCTGCATCGCCATAAATATCATCCTTACCATATCAGTCTCCACCAAGAATTAACTGGTACGGATTGAATGCGTCGCATTGAATTCGGCCGATGGGCTCAACTTCAGATTCAGAGGGATGACACATTAATTAATTTGGTTTTATTTACTGACGAGGCTACATTCACGAACTATGGAAACGTTAATTTGCATAACATGCAACTGAAAATCCATATTGGCTGCGGCAAGTTGCACACCAAAAACCGTGGGCGGTGAATGTATGGTGTAGGAGTCCGGACGACAGAATTATCGGCCCCAATTTCATGGAAGGAAATCTTAATGATAGGAAGTACATCACATTCCTGCAAGAAACATTAGGTGTGTTACTGGAAGAAATACCTATAGGAACAAGGAATGGAATGTCGTATCAACACTATGGGTGTCCCGCACATTTTTCGCTGATGGCTAGAAATGAGTTGCAGAGACGATTCCCAAATCGTTGGATTGGACGCGGAGGAGGATGTGTCGTGGCCGGATCGTTGGCCAGACTTGACGCTTCTGTATTTTTTTCTTGTGGGGATACGTAAAAGACATTGTTTATACAGACGTTCCAGCTACACCAGAAGATATGCGAGAGATAACTGTCAGAGCATGTGCTTCGAAAAGTACCGATGTGGTTCAGGAATACCACTCAATCCATGGCAAGAAGTTTGCAACACTGCATTGATACGAAAGGTCATCACTTCGAACACCTTCTGTAAATGCCACCTTTTTTATCTTCATTGACATTCAAAGACCTTACTGTTACACATTATTGGATTCGTCTCGATAGCCGCTATCAGAAAATAAGTACCAAACAATAGCATCCCATTTAAAAAAACAAAGTTGACCTTCATATCTCTGAAGCGACCCCACCTACCAACAAAAAACCAACGTCATATTATGCCCCCTGTTGTCCCATGCAACATTTGTCCTACAAACGTTTCAGCTACTATCGTACTTTCGGAGTTATTCTAGGTGGTAATAGTTAGTGACTTGCCCTGTATAATGAGTAGTAAGAGTCTGCAGTATGCATGTCAACTTCCCTACATTATCCCAAACCGTGGAAAATTCTTATGTTAATAACCTCAATATGCTTTCGCATGGCAGATGTAATTACTTCACAGATTTCCACAATAGTTTTGCTAATTGTGTTTGCTGATACTACAGCACTAAACTTCAAAAATTTCAGTGGCCTGTCTCTCGCCAGAAATCTCAAAGTTACTCCTAATTACTTACAGACTGCGCTTGACTCTTGCATTAACGCATTTTCTTCTCTATTTTGTGGCGCACGAACACTAATAATTTGTCTTATGTTGCCGAACTTATCCGAGGACAATCCATGAAATGTTTCGGTCTGTGGTTGCAGTTTCAGTCAGTAATTTAACATGTTCGCTTCTTTTTTTGCCACTTCCTCCTTTTTGCAGTTTTACGTTGCTTTTTGCCAGCCATATCCAGTATAATTGCGTCAGATACTTCTTGTAAAATCGCATTGGCAACTGACGATGTTACTGACGAAGTGTCGATCGCTTCTATACTGACTGACTAGTATTCTAAGTAAATAATGAACGCGTACAGTCCCCTTTACAACAAACATTCGGCGTTACACATAGCCTTTTCGAGAGTCCTTGCTCCCAGGTACGATAAATGAATGGGGCGCACTCTTCTACGTGTTTTCGAGTACAGTTAACTTGGCAAATTTCTTCCACTTTTTGTCCTCCTCCTAGTGATCTGTTCATACCGGTGGTGTCTTCTCTTCTGCACTTTCTTGAACACTCCATCTGCTTTTAGAGTTGTTCGGATTTTCTCATTTGAAATCAGGTCCACTATGGTGAATTCACACATCCACCTCAACAGCTTCATCTCGACTACACCTCGCTTACTGCACTGCCTCTTAGTTGTGCCCACGTCTCTGCTCCACATAATAATGCTGGTCGTATGAATGCTTTATACGCCGTCCCCTTGATGTTACTACAAAGCTCCGTTGAAGGGCCAACGGTACCGACGGACAACCATGTCATCCTCCGTCAATGGATAAGGACATGGAGGCGCACATGGTCACCACACAGCTCTCCCTGCCGTTGTCAGTTTTCGCGACCGGAGCCGCTACATTTCAGTGAAGTAGCTACTGAATTGTTCTCAACACTGCTGACTGCATCCAGCTTGCCAACAGACCCGGCGGTCACACATCCAAGTGCTAGCCAAGCCCGACAGTGCTTAACTTCTGTGATCTGACGAGAACCAGTGTTTCCACTGTGGAGATACGATTAACCTTGCGGTTAATATTTTTATTTCACTCACAGAGGATTCCGGACACCCTCTCCATCCAGCTCGGGCTCTGCGATCTACGTATTTCTGAAACAAGATTTCCAGCACTTAACACAGTTGATTCAGTGTCTGAAGCTATCTAGGAGTTTCCGCAGGCATAAAGGTTTTCCTCCCGCTGATGTTAAGTCCAAGGTCCCTTTCCTCCAGTGCTCGCCTCCAGTCAGTCTTCAGGCACCACTCCAAACGTTCCTTGCTGATGCAACACAAAGCTATATCGTCTGCAAACGACACCCAAAAATGAACTTGATTTTGAATTCGGCGAATGGTGTAACAGCGCACCTTTTAATATTTACCCCTTGAAAGTGCGACTACTTACATTACATTGAGTGGATTTCCAACAAGACAATGTTATTTTCTTTGCAATCACGACTTGCACGCCGGCCGGAGTGGCCGTGCAGTTCTAGGCGCTACAGTCTGGAGCCGAGCGACCGCTACGGTCGCAGGTTAGAATCTTGCCTCGGGCATGGATGTGTGTGATGCCCTTAGGTTAGGTAGGTTTAATTAGTTCTAAGTTCTAGGCGACTGATGACCTCAGAAGTTAAGTCGCATAGTGCTCAGAGCCATTTGAACCATTATGACGACTTGCACCGTGTCCTACATGTCGTGTAAACATTAACTGAAATTTCTGCATAAGGGATAATCTCTGATCCCTAATTGCAAGAGAGGAGCTGGCTTCTGTGGCGTGCAGCGCTTCTCTGTGGATTTTGTTAATAAGCGGCTAGCCAATACGGAAAGGACACTCTGGTGCTAGTGCTGCAGTTTAGAACACGTACATTGAGTTCTTGTCTAAGGCTAATGTAATGCATTTTGAAAGTCCGTCATCTTGTTAAATTTAGAATTTAGAAAATTTAATGATTTAATGATTTTCTGGAGTGTTAATAGACAGATAAAAACCATATTTTTTGTTGTATAAAAAGAATGTAGGATAATACACCCTTTCTTAATGTGGAAAGCTAATTTTATTTCAAGTGGTACAGCATACACGAACCCCAATGTGTTGCGCATCGGAATAGAACTTCGAACGGATGGACTCCGGTAGCAATCGGCTAACCTGTGCACGGTTTGAACTTTTCTGGGAAAATTTCAATCAGAATAAAAGAGTTTCCCTCTTTCTTTCAAAAAAGATTTACCTGGACGGATAATGCTTACCAGGATCCAATCTATGATATTGTTATTCCCGAGCGGGAAGGGTACCAGTCCCCGGCACGAATCCGCCCGGCGGATTAGTGTCGAGGTCCGGTGTGCCGGCCAGCCTGTGGATGGTTTTTAAGGCGGTTTTCCATCTGCCTCGACGAATGCGGGCTGCTTCCCCTTAATCCACCACAGTTACACTGTGTCGGCGATTGCTGCGCAAACAGTCTCCACGTACGCGTACACCATAATTTACCACTCGTCTGGTGTGAGACGTTCCCTAGGAGGTTCACTGGGGCCGAATAACACAATAGGCTTGCGTTCGGTGTGGGGCAGCGGTAGGGTAGGTGGACAGCTGTTGCATGTTGTGGGGTGATTAGATTAGATTAGTTTTTCGTTCCATAGATCCGTGCTGAGGAGATCCTCGTGGATGTGGAACATGTCAATTTTTTTAAAGCTGAAATAACAATACTAATAGCATGAATATACAGGGTGTTACAAAAAGGTACGGCCAAACGTTCAGGAAACTTTCCTCACACACAAAGAAAGAAAATATGTTATGTGGACATGTGTCCGGAAACGCTTACTTTCCACGTTAGAGCTCATTTTATTACTTCTCTTCAAATCACATTAATCATGGAATGGAAACACACAGAAACAGAACGTGCCAGCTTGACTCCAAACACTTTGTTACAGGAAATGTTCAAAATGTCCTCCGTTAGCGAGGACACATGCATCCACCCTCCGTCGCATGGAATCCCTGATGCGCTGATGCAACCCTGGAGAATGGCGTTTTGTATCACAGCCGTCCACAATACGAGCACGAAGAGTCTCTACATTTGGTACCGGGGTTGCGTAGACAAGAGCTTTCAAATGCCCCCATAAATAAAAGTCAAGAGGGTTGAGGTCAGTAGAGCGTGGAGGCCATGAAATTGATCCGCCTCTACCAATCCATCGGTCACCGAATCTGTTATTGAGAAGCGTACGTACACTTCGACTGAAATGTGCAGGAGCTCCATCGTGCATGAACCATATGTTGTGTCGTACTTGTAAAGGCACATGTTCTAGCAGCACAGGTAGAGTATCCCGTATGAAATCATGATAACGTGCTCCATTGAGCGTAGGTGGAAGAACATGGGGCCCAATCAAGACATCACCAACAATGCCTGCCCAAACGTTCACAGAAAATCTGTGTTGATGACGTGATTGAACAACTGCGTGCGGATTCTCGTCAGCCCACACATGTTGATTGTAAAAATTTACAATTTGATCACGTTGGAATGGAGCCTCATCCGTAAAGAGAACATTTGCACTGGAATGAGGATTGACACATTGTTGGATGAACCATTCGCAGAAGTGTTCCCGTGGAGGCCAATCAGCTGCTGATAGTGCCTGCACACGCTGTACATGGTACGGAAACAACTGGTTCTCCCGTAGCACTCTCCATACAGTGGCGTGGTCAACGTTACCTTGTACAGCAGCAACTTCTCTGACGCTGACGTTAGTGTTATCGTCAACTGCACGAAGAATTGCCTCGTCCATTGCAGGTGTCCTCGTCGTTCTAGGTCTTCCCCAGTCGCGAGTCATAGGCTGGAATGTTCCGTGCTCCCTAAGACGCCGATCAATTGCTTCGAACGTCTTCCTGTCGGGACACCTTCGTTCTGGAAATCTGTCTCGATACAAACGTACCGTGCCACGGCTATTGCCCCGTGCTCATACATCAAATGGGCATCTACCAATTCCGTATTTGTAAACATTGCACTGACTGCAAAACCACGTTCGTGATGAACACTAACCTGTTGATGCTACGTACTGATGTGCTTGATGCTAGCAATGAGTCGCATGTCAACAGAAGCACCGAAGTCAACATTACCTTCCTTCAATTGGGCCAACTGGCGGTGAATCGAGGAAGTACAGCACATACTGACGAAACTAAAATGAGCTCTAACATGGAAATTAAGCGTTTCCGGACACATGTCCACATGACGTCTTTTCTTTATTTGTGTGTGAGGAATGTTTCCTGAAAGTTTGACCGTACCTTTTTGTAACACCCTCCATACAATACATCATTTGTTTCTATTAACCACTTAGAGCTAAGGCGAGGATGAAGCCTCTCCTTCGTTTCTAGTTCCCCGGTTCAATACACACACACACGCACACACATATAACAAACATCAAATACAAGAAATTTTGATTTCTCAGTGAAGAGTGAAGAGTCAAAACATTATCTTTGATACTGTAAGATTAACTCTGGTTTTTATCTTTTTTTTACGAATAAGGGGGCAAAAATCTTTCTCGTGCATTACGTAGCCTCCGCCACAGACCGTACGCCGGCTTTCGGAGTACTAACCGCGCCGTAACGCTTTAAACTGCGAGAAGGTGTCAAACGGATCGATGAAGTAACGGCGGATGAATGCCAGGCCAGTGTCACGGGCGCGCCGACAGCGGACAGAGCCTGCGGTCGCGATGACTCAGCGCCGGTGCGGCCAAGTCATCGCCCGCGGCCCTCGGCGCCTTCCTCAAACAAGGCAGGCAACCATCTTGCAAAGCAGGGGTGTCCAACCTTCCAGCCCACCTGTACCACACCGCAAGAAGACGATGTGTTTTTGGGCCGCACGTAATATACAAAGAGAATTCAAGAAGTAGAGGCACTTCCGCAATTTCTCGCCGTAAGGCTTGGCAACACTGCTAGTATCCAGGGTTCTAATGGCTATTGGCTCTGAGAACTGTGGGACGTAACATCTGAGGTCATCAGTCAGTATCCAGGGCTGCAGAATTGTCGTCTTATAATATCCCTTCCCTTAGTTAATTGCAATAATGTGCCAATTCTCTCTTGAATGAATGTGTATTGCACTGGGCGACTGTGCAAATAAAAAAAAATGAAAAAATGAAAAAAAAACAAGAATATTATGAATGTTTGTGAATTGCAGGACATTTTCTAACAAAAATCTTGAAGATTCTCTGAAAATAATAATAATTATCATCATTATTTTTGTATCTCCGGCGACAGAGATTGGCTGGAGCAAGAATTCTTCTTTTGAATCTCGGCGATGTCGATCCCGGGACTTCACAGCTGCGACGATCGACGATTTAGTATTGACGGTTCTGCACGATCTCAAATAAAAACGGGAGGGGAATGAAAATGGCACCAGATGCTTAATCGCTGTAGCGAGAATAAATCCACGTCCGGGCTATTGAACGTGTTATTATAATTCGATGCAGGCTCTTGAAATTATTGCCGCCACAGGATGTAAATCTTGCTGGCAAAACTTATATAACGTCCAGTGTGAAGTATCGGGTTTTTAAAAGAATGAATTACCTTTTCCTGTTTTGTTGTCTTTGACGATGATTGTATTCGACGTTTATTCATCAAGATAAGCTCTTTCGAATTACAATGGTTTTTTAATGGTTCCACCTTTTCTATATGCACACCAAACATTAAAGTCACAATTATAATTGCAATGGCATACTATCCCTTTTATACCACTATATGCTCGTATATATACGGGTTGGTCCATTCACAGTGACCGGTCCTTGACTTTCAACGTCGTGTACAGTTTTGCCACTGGGCACAAGAGAAATTACGGGACGATGACAGATTTTTTGCACGCGTTCTATTTAGCGACGAAGCGTCATTCACCAACAGCGGTAACGTAAACCGGCATAATATGCACTATTGGGCAACGGAAAATCCACGATGGCTGCGACAAGTGGAACATCACCGACCTTGGCGGGTTAATCTGTGGTGCGGCATTATGGGAGGAAAGATAATTGGCCCCCATTTTATCGATGGCAATCTGAATGGTGCAATGTATGCTGATTTCCTACATAATGTTCTACCGATGTTACTACAAGATGTTTCATTGCCTGACGATGGCGATGTACTTCCAACATGATGGATGTCCGGCACGTAGCTCGCGTGCGGTTGAAGCGGTATCGAATAGCATATTTCATGACAGGTGGATTGGTCGTCGAAGCACCATACCATGGCCCGTCACTTTTACCGGATCTGACGTCCCCAGATTTCTTTCTGTGGGGAAAGTTGAAGGATGTTTGCTATCGTGATCCACCGACAACGCCTGACAACATGCGTCAGCGCATTGTGCGAACATTACGGAAGGCGAACTACTCGCTGTTGAGAGGAATGCCATTACACGTATTGCCAAATGCATTGAAGTTGACGGACATCATTTTGAGCATTTATTGCATTAATGTGGTATTTACAGGTAATCTCGCTGTAACAGCATGCGTTCTCAGAAATGATAAGTCCACAAAGGTACATGTATCACATTGGAACAACCGAAATAAAATGTTCAAACGTACCTACGTTCTGTATTTTAATGTAAAAAACCTACCTGTTACCAACTGTTCCTCTAAAATTGTGAGCCATGTGTTTGTGACTATTACAGCGCCATCTATCACAAAGCGAAAAAAGTGGTCCAACTAAAATACTCATATTTCTTTACGTACTACACGAATATGTAATAAAAAATGAGGGTTCCTATTTAAAAAACGCAGTTGATTTCCGTTTGACCTATGGCAACGCCATCTAGCGGGCCAACCATAGCGCCATCTGGTTTCTCCCTTCAAGCTAGACAAGTTTCGTTCTTTGTAGGTTTTTCGTTTGACACTTATTTCGTGAGATATTTGGCCCGGTCACGATCAATGGACCACCCTGTGTACCTCTCTCTATTCCCGCTAGGAAGACAACACACAAAAAAACTAGAAATTACATGCAAGTCCGCTAACAAAGCCAGAGATAAAATGTACAACAGTCACTTTTTAACATTGCTGGTGCCACTGGCACTCAGTCTATCATTGTGTGTCAACATTACCGTCGTAGTTTTCAACGTATTAAAACAACGTATATCCTTTTTAGACTGTCCACATCGGACATAGAAAAACAATTATGCATTACATTTTAAAACATATGCGAAGTAAACATTTGGGCACTACCAGCTTTTTACAAAAGTAAAAGACACTTCTACCACGCTGGCACTTTCACCACTTTTGCACACGCGTCGTAAGACAGAGAATACAATGAAATATCAAATTCTCTGTACGTGGTACTACAGTCCGCAACAGTTCTATACAACGTGTCACTCTTATTCCCGCGTTAGTCGTTGTATTGTAGCCGTTCCGCTGTCAATCTTCACCAAGGAGGAAATGAGGGCAGTGATCCACTGTTTGTTCTGCGGAAGGTGTTAAACGTGAGGAAATTACTCTTAGACAGCAAACGCAGTATGGTGACAGCGGTTTATTGCCAAGCAAGATTAACGAATGGATAGAGCGCTTCAAACTGGGAAGAACTTCTCTATGTGACGAGGAAAGATCGGGCAGGGCATCGCCTTCCGCAACTGCGGACAATTTGGAAGTCGTTGAGAGTATGGTGATGGGAAACAGACGAATCCCAGTGGACGAAACGGCCAACACTTTATATGACTCACGTTCCAGCGTATTCCATCGTACATGACAGGCAACATTTTCAGAAAGTGTGTGTAAGGTGAGTACCGAAAGATTTATCAGCGTAGCATAAAGCGCAACGGATGAATATCTCTCATAAACATTTGGCCCGCCATCATCGGGAGAGAGATGGATTTCTACAGAAAATCGTTACTGTAAACGAAACGTGGGTGCATTATCACGAACCGGAAAGTAATGCTTCGACATGCGATAGAAACACCCATCATCATCATATGTAGACATCAACCATCAGCTGGTAAGATTATGTTAACACTATCCTGGGGCGTGGAAGGTGAGGTAGCCGTTCATTTCACCCCAGGAGGTGGCACTGTGAACAGTGAGAACTATTGTGGTGCGTTGCGAACTAAACTGAAACGCCGCGAAAATCTGCGAAAAGGTGTCATCCTGTAGCAAGATAACGCTCGGCCGAAACAACAACGGAGTTGAGACTCGAATTGTTGGGCTACCAGCCATACGGTCTAGACCTCGCTCCAAGCGATTTCCGTATATTTGGACCGTTGAAGGAAGCGCTCAAGGGAAGAAGATTCGCAAACGATGCAGAAGCCACTGGTGCCGTGCAAAATTGGCTCCAAGTGGAACCAAAAAGTTTTTGTCCGACCGAATGAAAAACCTTGTGAAACTTTGGACAAAGTGCGTTGAAGTCCAGGGAGGTTACGAACAAAAATAACTTGTGTTTCACTTTTCTATTATTAGAATAAATATTGCTTTTCTCAAAAGTACCCTTACTCTTCAACTTCCCCTTGTAGGTACTTAAAAAAACTCTGCCCCGGGTGGACCAATGAGGGAACTGCATGGCGTAGCGCGAGTTTCATATTGAAAATATTCAGTTAATCGTAATTTTACATACACGGAAATTTATTAAAAATTTTATTTTTTTACCGATCGTCTGATAGATACTTACTCCTTGGGCCATTTTGATAGTTGCTTTTGCCCGTGTGCGGTCAACAAGTCTGACACCCCTGCTATGAAGGGACATTCAAAAAGAGCGCAAGTTTATGAGTGCCGTAGTATACTTTTATCAATCAGTTGACCATATTTTTGTGTTTCATTTCGCCGTTCATAAACATTGTGATTGTTGCTTCAGTATCAGTTTCCTGGATTTCATCAAAAAAATGGTTCAAATGGCTCTGAGCACTATGGGACTTAACTTCTGAGATCATCAGTCTCCTAGAACTTAGAACTACTTAACCTAACTAACCTAAGGTAATCAAAAACACTCATGCCCGAGGCAGGATTCGAACCTGCGACCGTAGCGGTCGCGCGGTTCCAGACTGTAGCGCCTAGAATCGCTCGGCCACCCAGGCCGGCTGGATTTCATCATTGTGTGTCTAATCACAGAGCAGTTTACTATTGTGCAGCGTTTGCTAATTGTGAGGCCATTTCACCATAGTGGAGAAAGCCGTGCAGCAAGTGTGAAGACGTCTTGGCCCGATTCTAAGGCGCAGTGCGACACGGAACGAATCAACACTTGGCAGACTCATTGTACAGATCAGTGAAACGGGTTCGACAGAGGACAGCAAGTATCGTGGGAGCCCTAGTTCTGGACAACCTGTGCGGAACACCTTGGTGCTTGCTAGCAGTGTGTCTGCTAGTCCAGTGAAGTCGGCTCTTCACCGTTCCCAAAAATTAGCCTACGATATCCTTCGGTATGGCGAAGTCTCCTGTATGATCCCCAGAACAAAAGAGAATTCAGTTAACCCAGTGATTATCAGAGGCTGATCGTGAGAAGCGGCGAAATTTTGTTGACTAGTTTCTGAGAATACGGTGCTTCTGCAAGGGACAGTATCTTTGGTGACGAGGCGCCGTTTCACTCACTTGGATTTGTGGAAATCCCAACTGCGTCATGTGGCGGTCATAACGATCGCACGGTTCAAGAGAAGGAAATGCATCCATAGCGAATGACGGTTTGGTGTGGCTTTTGGGCCCCACATTTTTTGGAATGTGTGGCTGGACAAGCTCAGAGCGTTATCGTTCGTTGTTAAAGAGATTTTTTTTGTGGTCTCATTTCAGTGGAGTGGGTGTTCAATAGTCCTGGTTTCAGCAACACGGTTGCACCTGTCACACTTGCCGCGAAACACTTGAGTTGCTCCACAAACGGTTTCCACATCGCCCTGTCTCGCGTGATGGAGACAACAATGGAGACCGAGGTCCTGTGGCTTAAACCTTGGCGATTTTTCTCTTTGGATGTATCCTAAATGATTGGTATATATCTATGACATACTCTTTCTACGGGGGCAATCAAACTATTCTCCCAATCAGTTTCAATAACAAGCGACAAACAATCAGGTATCTTTAACGGTAGTGATAAGGGAAAAGATTAATTCGCCCCAACGCTTCACTTTAGATTTTGCATATATTGTCACCCCCTTCAGTGTGAACCACAGAACCAGCAAGTGTAACAATGAGAGAATATATGCACTCGTAATATTTGCTATATAACTTAAGAATTACTTAATAAACAATAGGAATCTAAAATTAGTCCTTTTTGTTGTAGTTGGCAGAAGAGCCAGCACCGCGTTACTAGAGGAGGCCGAAATGCACGCGTTTTAGCTCACGCAGGCTGGCGTGAGGAGGGAAGAACTATACTGACGTGAGGTCTGGAGCATAAGGAATTAGAATTCAGAAAGCGGACGTAATTAGTTTGATACTTAACTTTAATCCATTAATGATGAACGTCGCTCTTGACGGTACATGATTCACAATATTATCTCTTCAGAATAGTAACTAAATATGGCGCCTTGCTAGGTCGTAGCAAAGGACGAAGCTGAAGGCTATGCTACTGTCGTCTCTGCAATGAGAGCGTATGTAGTCAGTGAACCATCGCTAGCAAAGTCGGCTGTACAACTGGGGCGAGTGCTGGGGAGTCTCTCTAGACTAGACCTGCCGTGTGGCGGCGCTCGGTCTGCAATCACTGATAGTGGCGACACGCGGGTCCGACGTATACTAACGGACCGCGGCCGATTTAAAGGTTACCGCCTAGGAGGTGTGGTGTCTGCCAGTGACACCATACTTTTTAACAAACATTTTTTAAGACCATAAACAATAAAGATGAACGGTTATTAAAGTCCCATAAACTTGAGCAACGATCACCTTTTCAGTCTCTGAATGAAGTCAGTAGGTGACATATGGGACAATCAGACGTACATTAAATGTTACACCGTTAAGGACGATCACTCATTAAGAATTATAACCACAAATTAAAGAAGATTCATTTAAAGCAATTAACATCAATAGCAAATAATTAAGTCTCGTCTCAGCAACTTTATCAAAACCGAATCTTTGAGTTCTATAACAATGTTGGATCGTGGAATACGCCGGATTAGCGACACAAAAGGCTAAATCTTACCAAACAGCAATTTCTCCACGCCTAGAACTATCTTAATAGTGTACAATACTTACGTTATCCAGAACTACTCTAATTCGCCTTTCTTGGGCATAACGGTGGAGTAGATAATTAACCTTTTATTTCATTCTCCTGGAACACTGAGAGGCAATAGACACTCGGGCAACTCTTACCCCAGCGTGGCTCCGGAAAGAGGTTGGCTTCACCAGGAGGAGGAAACATTTACCCGAACTGGAAAGGGAACTCGTCTAACACGAGCCACAAGTTGGACGAAGACCAGTTGGCGATTTTTAATTATTACCCAAAGCTTGCTGGCCAGCGGACGAAAATTACAGAGGCAAAGGTAGCTTTATTTGTGCTCACAAGAATTGATAACTTCTGCAAATGAGATTCCGGCAGAACTACGGCCGTAGTATCAATACGGGACTTCGGAGCTGAGGAGAGCAAACCAACAACGGTCTCTTACCCAATAGGCCCACCATTTCAGACAGACCGAGCAACCGGCATCAGTCGTTCAAATGGCTCTGAGCACTATGGGACTTAACATCTGTGGTCATCAGTCCCCTAGAACTTAGAACTAACTAACCTAAAGACATCACACACATCCATGCCTGAGGCACGATTCGAACCTGTGACCGTAGCGGTCACGCGGTTCCAGACTGAAGCGCCTAGAACGGCACGGCTGCACCGGCCGGCACATCAAATGGTTCAAATGGCTCTGAGCACTATGGGACTCAACTGCTGAGGTCATTAGTCCCCTAGAATTTAGAACTAGTTAAACCTAACTAACCTAAGGACATCACAAACATCCATGCCCGATGCAGGATTCGAACCTGCGACCGTAGCGGTCTTGCGGTTCCAGACTGCAGCGCCTTTAACCGCACGACCACTTCGGCCGGCCCGGCACATCAGTCGTGACTAGGCGGATTACCAAATAGAAACTCTAGCACTACCTTAAATATAATTGAGTAGAGCACTTAAATGCCACGGGGACTAAACTCCTTAACACAAGAATATATACACAATGACGACTAAAGTTAAATATGCCTACGTACTAAAACACAACAGATATTGGCGAACATTAACACAATCTCGCATTTCAGACCCATAAAATTAATTGGCTCTATCTCTCCGCCAGGCAGTACAAGGTTATTTAACATTTTACAACGTGCTTGTCCAAATAGTGACCTACGCCGTCCATGGTAAAACAACGGTTTGCAGAAGGTCCAGGCGCGCCGTAAGTCAGTATGGAGTACAATTGCACGATCATGCAAGGGGGCAGTAACACACACGCAAGGCAATTGCCGATCACAAACTCAAAGCAGAGAAACGTTGCCACACAGTTAGTAATAGCTCCCACAACACCGGGAGACTGGCCCCGACAGACGATGACCGTTGCACTAACTAGATGAGACATCTTACTGTCAGTGACGACACAACCTTCCGGAGGTTATTGGCAGCCGCAGACGGACTTCATAGCTTCCCCAGCCCATGAACGGAAACCAAACGTTGTCCACAGATCCACGGCCTCTTGTGCCCTCATGCTCCGGGTTTTTGGGCCCATCCAGACTTAGCATAGAGGGAGCGGGGGTCCCGCTGCAGATCGGTCATCCATGGGCCAAACACTCAACTGCTTCCTCGTCGCGGAGGCTCCACAACGCCCTCTAGGAAACTCCAGACAGAAATAAACCAAGGAAAAAAAACAGGAGCCGTGGCATACGACACGGTTCAGTCGATAGACACAGAAACGGCACAAGCTGTTGCCGAAATGTGAGTGAAGTCTTGTCAGGCAGTTATAGCGAATTTCACGGACAGAGTTCTTGCTTGCGAGTGCAGTGTAGGAGGTCAAACGACTAACGTAATTTCCTATACCTGACACGTGAAAGTGTGATGAACATGTTACGTATTCTGAAAAAATGAAGTACGTATTTTGCTATACGGAAGCCGCCGCGTTTTCCTCCACGTGTTTCGCCCGCCGTCTGACTGCAGTCAGGGAGAGCGGCTGCGGCTGCAGCTGACAGCAGAACCACCAACCACCACCACCACCACCACCACCACCACCCACCACCACCACCAGCAGTGTCACTACCAGCACCACTCTCGTCCCGTCAGCCACGCTGCCGCCGAACCCTCTTCACTTCTGTCTTACCACTCCACTCCGTCTTACATCCACTCAGGTCTGCCGTCAACCTTGTTCCCTCTACAGTTTTCACCCAGCACATCTCCTTCCTTACACTACCTGGATGTGAAACGTTCTACGACTACGGTCTTTCCTTTTCGTTTTAACGAGAGTAAGTGCTCACGAGCCAATACCGCACAGCGATTTTAAGGCCACTCGTGCGCTTCCTTCCGTCACCAAACTGACCTCAGGATATGTCCCACCAGTCGATCCTTTCCTTCAGTCAAGTTGTGCCATAGTTTTCTTTTATCGATAAGTCGATTCGGAATCTCCTCATTAATTATCCCTGTTATCCGTCCAACTTTCATTTTTATTCTAAAACACAACATTTCGAAGGCCTCTATTCCATTCTCGTCTGAACTGTTTACCGTCGACGTTTCACCTGCATAAGACGCTGCAGCTCGTACAAATACCTACAGAAAAGCCTTCCTATGATTTAAATTTACATTCGATGTTCAGTCACAAGTTGCGTTTATTTACTGCACTATGCATTTCGAGCCCTGGAGGCTCATCTTAAGGTGCTTTTTAGTGATTTACATTAGGTTTTTTAGTTGTTTGCCTGTTGATATTACATTTTTGTGTTACAATATGGTATATTGTAGATATAAGTATAACAGCGTTAATAATATGAAAATAGCTTACAGTTTAACATTGTATGTCTGCTTCTGTTGTGCAGTTGGTATACACAATATACATCTTTAATTTTGCAGTACATACTGGGATATATACATAGTCACGCACTTTTTCGCACATTGTAGTAGCAGAGCGTAAACATGCCAAAGATCTTCGTCCATACAGATGTTCTACCTCTAAATATAATCGATTTTCTTGTTTCACAGAAGATAATATGATATAGTATTACTAGTACACAGGTATTATTAAAATAATTATTTGGTAACCATGTTGTAGGTTGTCAGCTGTTTGTACTATTATAGATTTGATTCTTCAGGAAAAAATAAACTTTTAAAGGCGTACAAAAAATTGCGGCTGTTAAATTCTGTTTGTTCATTCAACAAGTTTTCGGAATATTTTTCTTTGTGTAGTATTATTTCTAACTGTTCTAGTAGATTAAGTTATTTACTGTTGGGTTCTGTGTGAAGTACAGTTAGGCTGTTGTGTATGTCGTCAAGTCTGTGTTTATTAATATACATGTGGTTAGCTATTGTAGATTTTTCAAAATGGTTTAGTCGAAAGGCGTCAGTGTGTTCTTTATACCGTGTGTGGAAGTTTCTTCCAGTTTTTCCTATGTAAAATGCAGGGCAACTGTTACATTGTAATTTATAGATTCTACTGTGTTGTGTTATTGGCTTGTTTGTGTTCACTGTGTGAGGTAATTGGTATCCAAGTTTGCTGTTTTTGGATAAAGATATTTTAATATATTTTTTTAAAATAAGTTAGCCATTTTTTGTGGAACTGTGCCTAAGTATGGAATGCTTGTGAAGATTTGTTTTGTGTCGGTAGTTTTCATCTCAGTGTTTTTGTGAGTGATGTTGGTCTGAATTTTTCTAGATAGTTCATCAATTGATTTTACAGAGTAACCATTATTTACTGCAATTGTTTTGATAGTATCTATTTCTTGCGTTAGTGCTTTTGGTTTTAAAGGTAATGTATGTTTCTCTTTATCAGTAATGCTTTTATTGCTGTTGCCGCTTTACAAATCATCTCTACTGCTGACACCATCAGTTATTTTCTTCCCCAAATAGCAAAAGGTATCAACTACTTTCAGTGTCTGATTTCCTATTCTAATTCCTTGTGCAAAGGCTGATTTAATCCTACTACCTTCAATAGTCTTTTTTAAAATTTGTTTCATGTTCATGTCGACTTCACTCCACTACCTGTAAGCTCTCTGCTAGCAAATTCTCATCATAACTTCATTAATTTTAGATAATTTGACTGTTTAATTACAATTACAGCTCACATCCGCAAGATGTATTCGTTTCTTTTTATAATCATAAACGTGTGTCCTAACCAACAGACCATAGTTCAGACATTTATTACTGACTGGCAAAGTGTTGAATAACCAGTTGCGAAACCGGGTGTTGACCATGTATTTATTTATAGCTGTGCCCGAGGTTTTGTGTCAACGGAACTTATTTTTGACTTATACAGCTTACTGATATACAACGTTTGCAGCAGTATGTTTGGGGACATGAACGAAGTGCGCGTTTTCTTCATTTATGGTGGAGAGAGCCACATAGATCTGGCCACGCGAAAAGCAATTCACGCTGAGGTCAATGCCCGCGACACACAGCGTCTGATATTATGCTTTTTGCCGGCCGATGTGGCCGAGCGGTTCTAGGCGCTTCAGCCTGGAACCGCGCGACCGCTACGGTCGCAAGTTCGAATCGTGCCTCGGGCATGGGTGTGTGTGATGTCCTTAGGTTAGTTAGGTTTAAGTAGTTCTAAGTTCTAGGGGACTGATGACCTCAGATGTTAAGTCCCATGGTGCTCACAGCCATTTGAGTCATTTTTTGAACCATTGTGCTTTGTTTATGGTTTCGGCATAACATAACCTCACCGGGAATTGCAGACATTCAAAGTGAAATGGTTAACAGTTAATAAGTGGGATTAAGGGTATAAAATCTTGTTCGCTTGCAACATTTTCTGTCAACATTTAAGCTTCTACGTTGTCAATGTTGGTGAGAAGTAACTTCAAGCCTCTGTGAGTGAAGTGTTCTGAGCAGCAAGATAATGCATGACGCCACGAGGTACATCGCACCTCGCTTTCGGAAGCAGTTTCCGAAGAACCGCCTAAAGCCTGACGGTTTGGAGACGCACCAAGTCTCGCCACACGGGCTCCTTTGATTCTTCAGACGACATGGCCGCCAGTGTTTCAGCTGTTCTGGTACATTCGGGAAGGCTATACAATTTTCTAGGTTTTTTTGTGAACGAAACAAAATTAAAATGGAATGAGCACGCACCCAAATCACAAAGGAAATTTAATAAATTCGTTTTTTCTAGCATAGAAAATAAATAAAACCTATCGACAGAAGCAGAGCAATGTCATGAAGCGTTTAACACACACAGTAAAATTAGTTAATCCTTGCACCCTAGCCTATTAAATTCAGTGTTAGTTTGTATACCTAAATATAAGATTATGTCGCTTAATTCTGTTACTGACGTAAACTTTCGAAAATACATCTGTCACCGAGTTAAAAAAAGACTAGCAGCGTAATCTATTGGGTCTTTGGTGCTCTATGAAACTAACAACGTCATCTGTTGATTCCTTACTGCGCTATGCCATGATGATAAAAGTTCAGAACTACTAAGGTAAGCAGACGATATTAGATAAAACTTTAGAGCTACAATTTTTTTCCGTGTTCCAGTTATGATTAAATGAAACGTGTATATTTTCCAAGCTAAGCTCAAATTACCGGTGAAAACTCCATGAAAATTCGTGTAGCAGTTTTGGAAATTAGCGTGTTCAAATAGACAAGCAGATAGATACGACAGTTTTACAAAAAACGGCTCTGAGCACCATGGGACTCAACTGCTGAGGTCATTAGTCCCCTAGAACTTAGAACTAGTTAAACCTAACTAACCTAAGGACATCACAAACATCCATGCCCGAGGCAGGATTCGAACCTGCGACCGTAGCGGTCTTGCGGTTCCAGTCTGCAGCGCCTTTAACCGCACGGCCACTTCGGCCGGCGCGACAGTTTTACAGTTTTATTGTTAGTATAAGAGTTGAAATCAAGTTTCATGATACTTTTTTAGGAATTCACTCACAAATATCCAAAATGTGTGTGAAATCTTATGGGACTTAACTGCTAAGGTCATCAGCCCCTAAGCTTACACATTACTTAACCTAAATTATCCTAAGGACAAAGACACACACACCCATGCCCGAGGGAGGACTCGAAGCTCCGCCGGGACCAGCCGCACAGTCCATGACTCCAGCGCCGCAGACACAAATATCAGTCTAGCTCTTACACGCACACACACCGAGCGAGGTGGCGCAGTGGTTAGCACACTGGACTCGCATTCGGGAGGACGACGGTTCAATCTCGTCTCCGGCCATCCTGATTTAGGTTTTCCGTGATTTCCCTAACTCGCTTCAGGCAAATGCCGGGATGGTTCCTTTGAAAGGGCACGGCCGATTTCCTTCCCCATCCTTCCCTCACGCGAGCTTGTGCTCCGTCTCTAATGACCTCGTTGTCGCCGGGACGTTAAACACTAATCTCCTCCTCCTCTTACACGCACAACGTTGACATTATATCTGTACCTATAATTCACATAGGTCCGTTACCAGCGGTCTTTCTTCCAGTTACACGAAATATTAAACGTAAATCGCTCTTGATGTCCTTTCCTCTCTCTCCTGCGAACTTACTGTTTTACACACGTCTCAGTGCCTTTGCTGTGACCACTTGCCAAGCGTCCATACTTCACACTCGACAGACTCCACACTGCTGGCCGGTGTGGCCGACCGGTTCTAGGCGCTACAGTCTGGAACCGCGCGACCGCTACGTTCGCAGGTTCGAATCCTGCCTCGGGCACGGATGTGTGTGAAGTCCTTAGGTTAGTTAGGTTTAAGTAATTCTAAGTTCTAGGGGACTGATGACCACAGCAGTTAAGTCCCATAGTGCTGAGCCATTTGATTTGAACCAGACTCCACACTCCGCCCTCAAACAATGCCAATCCCCCGCACTGGGCGTACTGCAGCTGATAAGAGGACCAATGGCGGAAGAAAGAGTACACCGCCCTTACTAAAGTTAGCAGTGCAGCTACATATTTTGCTTCTGTCGATGTTCATCTTGTAACCTCTTTCCAGACACAATATCCCATTCGTCCTTTGTCGTCTTTGACAGAATCACAATGTCACCGGGAAACCTTAAAGTTTTTTTACTTCGTCTACCTGAATTTTAACTCCGTTTCCAAATTTCTCCTTGCTTTCATTTACTGCTTGCTCAATGTGCAGATTTAACGGCATTGGGCACAGACTAAAAACCCGTATCACTCCGTATTCAATTATTCAAAATAACAATCACAATCGCATTATTTATTTTGTCGCCAACCGGTTTCAACCCGCGATGGGGTCGTCTTCAGGGCAATTTACACAATACGCATTATCTTGCTGCTCACAACACAATAGTTACCATCCGTGCATAGGCAGGGTGACGACTCCAGCAAGCGACCAAATGTTGCAAATTGCCCTGAAGATAACCCCATCGCGGGTTGAAACAGGTTGGCGGTAAAATAAATAATGCGACTGTGACTGTCATTTTGAATAATTGATTATAATTAATCGCTGTTTATCTCAATACAACTATGTTGTCTAAAAACTCCGTATTCAACCACTGAATCCCTATCAGTTCTTTCGAGTGTTAAAACTGCGATTTGGTATCTGTATAAGTTGTAGATAACCTTCCGCTCTCTTTTTAAAGCAAGAGCATAGGTGTGTCGTTTCCACAGTTATTTCACAAACAGTTCATACATATAAAATAGGATGAAATAAAAAGTAATAACACAAAAGAGAGACAAGTGGAGACGTTATTGCAACTATATTCTTAAGTAACACCACGTGGGCTGCAGTTCTTGTACGTTTTATGTTGCTACTGCTCTTGTCATGTGCCGCTGTTATGTGAGGTTCTACAGCTATCACAAAGTGCGGCTCAGATTGGCCACACTCAGAACTCTTTTCTGCTTCCATCACACTCTTACAGTCGTATGTTCCTTTATTGTCTATATCTCCGCTGTACAAGTATGCCTGCTGACATGTTTAAGTCCAGCCTTTCGTCTCTCAGCCCGCATCTCGTGGTCGTGCGGTAGCGTTCTCGCTTCCCACGCCCGGGTTCCCGGGTTCGATTCCCGGCGGGGTCAGGGATTTTCTCTGCCTCGTGATGGCTGGGTGTTGTGTGCTGTCCTTAGGTTAGTTAGGTTTAAGTAGTTCTAAGTTCTAGGGGACTGATGACCATAGCTGTTAAGTCCCATAGTGCTCAGAGCCCCTCGTCTCTCAGCTACTGACTGCGAAGCAGCAGGCTCCTTACAATCACCTGTCGGTGAACTTCCGCTGCCGAAACCACAGCCGTGACAGGTCTCTATTCCAGTCCTTCCATCTAAATGAAACTCACTCAACATTAGTACTTTAAAAATCTCTATAATTTAAACTATTCAGCAAATCGTCACATGACTTAGCGTGTACCAACACTTTGTATCGCCACCACGGCAATGGCAGGACGTCAAACGTACTCCTCACCCAGACAGGACAGGCGGACACGGGGAGGGGGGGACTCGCTGCGACGTTCACTCGCTCTCCGGTCTATGGGCAGCTCCAAGGCCAGTGTATCAAACAGCGCCGTTGTCGAGACCCCTATTACAGGCAGGTATTAAGGACTGGCAGGCTGGACATGTATGCTTCGGAGATGGCATCACGTTAGAGCATATCTCTGCCACCCGTCCGGTATTGCTTCCACTATGATTTTCGCGTACGCCTGCGGAATTAGCCCTCCGTTAGCCCTCCGTACCGGTATGTAACAGGGTGTTCATTTTAACTGAAGACATTGAAATATCTCGGTAACTATACATCGAATCAAAAAAAGTTATCATTCCTATTTTCTTGTCTCGAAGGGGGGAAATCTGACGATACCACACTCCGCCCGTCATCCCAACACGTGCGTAACCTGTTGCTTTCACGCGTTCTTCGTTGGCATGAGTGCTGTAAGACTTTTCATGAGGCTGTATTAAAGGCAGGACAGCATGATAAAGTCTAACAGGTTGGATTATCAATTCATGTTTTAAGAAAAACGAGAAACTATATTCATGCCACACGTAAAATGAAGTGCTTTAAACAAACTTGTGTCTGAGGGAGATAGAAACGTTATTAAGTTCACTGAAACGGTGCGTAAATTTTATGTTAGCACTGCACAATACACTGAACAGCGGACGGATCATTTAACGTGGTTTCAGATTGCAGCTGGATTCTTTTGCAGTGTGTACAGACATTGGATGGGGTACAAAAATGCTACGACCCTATAGTGTTTCTTTTTACGGATTTAATGGAATTTATATCTTTTGAAACCATTAGTACGAATTTGAAACTAAAAAACGTACACACATTAAGTTAATCTGGTTGAACTCGAAACACCATAATTTAATGTAATTCATCCCTGGAGGCTCTACTTCTGCAGAATAAAACATGAGAGAGTTAAATTTTCCTCATTGTGTTACTCCCTTATTTAACTGGATGATTTCTGAACTCTTGCTGTATCACTGGATCACGTCAACTAAACTGTTGCATGGCGACGTTGTTGGGTGGCTAATGACCCATTTGAAACATTACTTCTTTCCCGTGGAAACACACCCCGGATCATAAATAGAAAAAATCGGACAAATGACGTATGGATTCGAAATGATGGATTAAGTGACGAATGAACACTATCATTGTTCGTTAATCGACACACAGCAATGTTAACGCAACTTCTCTCCAATGAGGCCTGAAGCATTATTAAAAAAAAAAACAAAAAAACACGTAATAAAAATCCATTATGGACTAGGAACAAGCATCAAAATAACAGGACGGCTACGTAATATAAATCCAACGTAACGATTGAATTAAAATACAAAAACATGAGCGACACTTGTGAAATATATCTGCTACGAAGGTTAAGAAGAGAGAGAGAGAGAGTAACATTCACGTTTTACTCAAGATAAGATAAGGAAGTGCGCGCTCTTTCGATTAGATATAGTCTGATATCATTTACACATTTGTTTACACAGAGAAAAAGAATTATTCATCTTGCTCAAAGAATATACACTAAGTTTGGGAGCTATTTTCGTTCCATATCCTTACGCGAGTAAAACTTAACCGGCCCCTTGAATACTTGGCTTTATTTTGTACACGTGCCACATATGCATTCAACCAGACAATCGTCGGAGACGTGTTTGGAGGCAACCTGGTCAGGTTGAACACTTTAGACACTGTGCAGCAAGGTGGACGTTCCGTGCTGTTTTGGGGTGGCATTCTTTGGGGCCGATGCACGCTGCTGGTGGTCATGGAATGCGCCGTAACGGCTGTGCGATACGTGAATGCCATCCTCCGACCGACAGTGCAACCATATCGGCAGCATATTGGCAAGGCATTCGTCTTCGTGGACGACAATTCGCGCCCCCATCGTACACATCTTGTGAATGACTTCCTTCAGGATAACAACATCGCTCGACTACAGTGGCCAGCATGTTCTCCAGACATGAACCCTATCGAAGATGCCTGGGACAGACTGAAAAGGACTGTTTATGGATGCCGGGGCCCATCTACCACTCTAAGGGATCTACGCCGAATCGCCGTTGAGGAGTGGGACAATCTGGACCAACAGTGCCTTGATGAACTTGTGGATAATATGCCACGTTGTATACAGGCATGTATCAATGCAAGAGAACGTGCTACTGGGTGTTAGAGGTAAGGTGTGTACAGCAGTCTGGACCACCACCTCTGAAGGTCTCGCTCTTTGGTGGTACAACATGCAATGTATGGTTTTCATGAGCAGTAAAAAGCGCGGAAATGGTGTTTATGTTGTTCTCTATTCCTATTTTCTGTACAGGTTGCGGAACTCTCTGAACCGAAGCGATGCAAAACTTTTTTGGTGTGTGTGCATGACAAGTATTCAACCATAGAGTATGTAGCAAAGTGGTCAGTTAAAGTTCTGTATTGGGACAACACCTTTTTATACAATCAAACTAATGAAATTCACATTTAGTCCGCGTCCTTTCCTAACACCGTTCAAAACATGTTTTACACTTCATCATCACTAAGTTGTCACTGAATGAGTAGGTTTACAAGTTTCATACAAGATACAATTCTCTTTGGTAGAATTATTCATTCTTGTTTGGAATTCGGATATTAAATAACAATACAAAACTGATTCCAGAATGAGATTTTCACTCTGGAGCGGAGTGTGCGCTGATATGAAACTTCGGAAGTTTGGAAGGTAGGAGACGAGATACTGGCAGAAGTACAGCTGTGAGGACCGTGCGTGAGTCGTGCTTCGGTAGCTCAGACGGTAGAGCACTTGCCCGCCATAGGCAAAGGTCCCGAGTTCGAGTCTCGGTCGGGCACACACTTTTAATCTGCCAGGAAGTTTCGTATCAGCGCACACTCCGCTGCAGAGTGAAAATCTCATTCTGGAAACATCCCCCAGGCTGTGGCTAAGCCATGTCTCCGCAGTATCCTTTCTTTCAGGAGTGCTAGTTCTGCAAGGTTCGCAGGAGAGCTTCTGTAAAGTTTGGAAGGTAGGAGACGAGATACTGGCAGAAGTAAAGCTGTGAGTACCGGCCGTGAGTCGTGCTTCGGTAGCTCAGATGGTAGAGCACTTGCCCGCGAAAGGCAAAAGTCCCGAGTTCGAGTCTCGGTCGGGCACACAGTTTTAATCTGCCAGGAAGTTTCAGTACAAAAATGAGTTTTTTATTAGTTTGAAAAATTTATATGTTTGTTCTTTTATTGTTCATAAAAATGGAGGGCGAATGTACAGGCAATAAGTGAAATGCAGTATGTGAATGCAGTATGTGAACTGGAGTATGTACCTACGTCTGAGTTGAACAAAAACGCTACGCGTCTCTTAAAAATATATTGCCAAACTGTAAAATTAATGACAATAACTTGCTGCTAGAGCGTGTTAATATAAAGCAGTTCGTAACACGGCAGCAAGTAGAGAAATGGATCATACGAAATGTTGTCACTGATATGCGTTGGGTACAACTGTTCCAGCGCTTGTACGTCTACATCTGCATGAATACTCTGCAAATCACATTTAAGTGCCTGGCAGAGGATTCATCGAACCACCTTCACAATAATTCTCTATTATTCACATTTCCTACAGCGCGCGGAAAAAACGAACCCCTATACCTTTGAGTGCTAGCTCTGATTTCCCTTATTTTATTATTATGATAGTTGCGCCCTACGTAGGTCGGCGTCGACGAAATATTTTCGCATTCGGAGGAGGAAGTTGCTGATTGAAATTTCGTGAGAAGATTCAGCCGCAACGAAAGACGCCTTTGTAACATTTCAGTGACACTCTCTTCCCTGTTTCGCGCTAATACAAAACGTGCTGTCCTGCTTTGAACTTTCTGCATGTATTCCGCCAATTCTGTCTGGTAAGGATCCCACACCACGCAGCAGTATTCTAAAAGATGGCGGACGTGTATAGTGTAGTGTACTAAACTAGATCTGTTACATTTTCTATGTGTCCTAACAATTGAACGCAGTCTTTGGTTAGCCTTCCCTACAATATTTTACATCTACATCTACATCCGTACTCTGCAAGCCACCTGACGGTGTGTGGTGGAGGGTACCTTGAGTACCTCTATCTGTTCTCCCTTTTATTCCAGTCCCGTATTGTTCGTGGAAAGAAAGATTGTCGGTATGCCTCAGTGTGGGCTCTAATCTCTCTGATATTATTGTCGTGGTCTCTTCGCGAGATATACATAGGAGGGAACAATATACTGCTTGACTCCTAGGTGAAGGTATGTTCTCGAAAGTTCAACAAAAGGCCGTTCCGAGCTGCTGAGCGTCTCTCTTGCAGAGTTTTCTTCTGGAGTTTACCTGCCATCTCCGTAATGCTTTCGCGATTACTAAATGATCCTGTAACGAAGCGCACTGCTCTCCGTTGGAACTTCTCTACTATCAACCCTATCTGGTACGGATTCCACACCGATGAGCAGTATTCAAGCAGTAGGTAAACATGTGTACTGTAACCTACTTCCTTTGTTTTCGGACTGCATTTCCTTAGGATTCTTCCAATGAATCTCAGTCTGGCATCTGCTTTACCGACGATTAATTTTTTATGGTTATTCCATTTTAAGTCACTGTTAATGCCTACTCCAAGATAATTTATGGAATTAACTGCTTCCAGTTGCTGACCTGCTATATTGTAGCTAAATGATAAAGGATCTTTCTTTCTGTGTATTCGGAGCACCTTACACTTGTCTACATTGAGATTTAATTGCCATTCCCTGCACCATCGTCAATTCGTTGCAGATTCTCCTGCACTTCAGTACAATTTTTCATTGTTACAACCTCTCGATATATAACAGCATCATCCGCAAAAAGCCTCAGTGAACCTCCGATGTCATCCACAAGGTCATTTATATCTATTGTGAATAGCAACGGTCCTACGACAGTCCCCTGCGGCACACCTGAAATCACTCTTACTTCGGAAGACTTCTCTGCATTGAGAATGAAACGCTGCGTTCTGTTATCTACGTGTTCCTTCCGGTTTAAGTTGTTCGTAATTGTAATTCCTAGGTGTTCAGTTGAATTTAAGACCTTTAGATTCGATTTCACATTCGATCATATATCTTATGAAACATTCCTAACAATGCTGAGCTTGTGCTACATATCCCCGGTGAAATGCAACAGTCGAGGGTGTATTTGAAAACAAGATACAGACATCAAAACTCAAATGAAGTAGAGACTGAGAGCAATAATGGCGATGAAAGGTTATGTTAAATACAGTCGTTGGGAATTCTGTCACTTCTTAAATGGAAGCGAATATCTGTTGATCAAATTCATTCATCGCTGAAGTACACTGGCATAAGTTCAAAATATTTAAATGTGTGATCTTATGGGACTTAAATGCTAAGGTCATCTGTCCCTAAGCTTACACACAACTTAACCTAAATTATTCTAAGGATAAACACACACACCAAGGCCCGAGGGAGGACTCGAACCTCCGCCAGGACCAGCAGCACAGCCCATGACTGCAGCGCCTTAGACAGCTTTTTTTTCTTTTTTTAAAATCTCATTTGGTTCACTTTTGTTCGTTGCATCTGGTCGGGGCGGACGTCGTAAGACATGTGTTTAAGTTCGTTGTCGATCGATTAACTCAGTTTTTTTATTACAGAGGGCAGCTAACCCTCTGACCGAACAGGCTGTGCTACCGTGCCGGCTGACCGCTCGGTTAATCAAATGGTTCAAATGGCTCTGAGCACTATGGGACTTAACATCTGAGGTCCTCAGTCCCCTAGAACTTAGAACTACTTAAACCTAACTAACCTAAGGACATCACACACATCCATGCCCGAGGCACGATTCGAACCTGCGACCGTAGCGGCCACGCGGTTCCAGACTGAAGCGCCTAGAACCGCACGGCCACACCAGCCGGCGCTCGGCTAATCCCGCGCGGCTGGCATACGTAACTGAGTGTTAGAAGCTGTGTGTTGTTACGTAAGCAAGTGCTGTGTCCTGCTCACTAACTTAAATCTTACGTGTATTACAATTACACAGTAACTATGAATGTGCCTATGTCTTAGATTATGTTATCTTGTGCTGCTTACTACTCACTCCGTTGTGATATTTAACATAGTATAACAATTACAGAGACCGTTGCATTCCGAGCAATGAGCAGATATAAAACTGGCCCCAGCTTCCACTCCCAGAAATATGGTTACCTTAGTTTACAAGAACTTTTAAGCATGGCGGTTGCGAAAAACTTGCTAGTGTAGCTCCTAAGTCCTGCGAATCAATATACGATATCACAAACTTGTGGAATTCAAAGCACCGGTTATACACTGAACAGAAGTCTTCCGTTTAAATAATCACTTGGTAAACGCACCGCCGCAGGACCAGCTGGTGTGTTTCGCGTATTCCTCTGCAACGCATCGGCGGCGGCGGCGCCGCCGCTTCTTACGTAAGACCGCCTCAAATGTTAAAAGAGCAGCCGGGCAGCCGGTGTGGCCCGACGCCTGCGGCTGCTGCGGCGCCTTCCGTGACGTAACCGTGTGTTGCGGGGCATCTTTGGCTTCAGTCACAGGTAGCTGGCCCCACAACACAGCAGCGTACTTCGCCGCGCCCCCCATACGGCTCGGAGCTCCAAACTAGGGGGAACGGGGCGCTTCGGAATAACCCCAGACCTATAGAAGTAGACGTCGACGGATATTGAGAAGCAGAACACGAATCATAAAATCTGCAGATCCGCTTTCGCTGCCGATCACTTGCTACAGTATCGCAGGCAAGAGCATCCCCTGTCCACCCACTTCAAGGCAAGCACTTTCCTTTTGGAAGCGTCCAATGACGTAGTTAATAGTAGTATACTACTGGCCATTAAAACTGCTACACCAACAAGAAATGCAGATGATAAACGGGTATTCATTGGACAGATATATTATACTTGAACTGACATGTGATTACATTATCACGCGATTTGGGTGCGTAGATCCTGAGAAATCAGTACCCAGAACAACCACCTCTGGCCGTAATAACGGCCTTGATATGCCTCGGCATTGACTCAAACAGAGCTTGGATGACGTGTATAGGTACAGCTGTCCATGCAGCTTCAACACGATACCACAGTTCATCAAGAGTAGTGACTGGCGTATTGTGACGAGCCAGTTGCTCGGCCACCATTGACCAGACGTTTTCAGTTGGTGAGAGATCTGGAGAATGTGCTGGTCAGGGCAGCAGTCGAACATTTTCTGTATCCAGAAAGGCCCGTACAGGACCTGCAACATGCTGAAATGTAGGGTTTCGCAGGGATCGAATGAAGGGTAGAACCACGAGTCGTAACACATCTGAAATGTCACGTCCACTGTTCAAAGTGCCTTCAATGCGAAAAAGAGGTGACCGAGACGTGTAACCGATGGCACCCCATACCATCACGCCAGGTGATACGCCAGTATGTCGACGACGAATAGACGCTTCCAATGTACGTTCACCGCGATGTAGCCAAACACGGATGCGACCATCATGATGAGGCCGGCCGAAGCGGCCGTGCGGTTAAAGGCGCTGCAGTCTGGAACCGCAAGACCGCTACGGTCGCAGGTTCGAATCCTGCCTCGGGCATGGATGTTTGTGATGTCCTTAGGTTAGTTAGGTTTAACGAGTTCTAAGTTCTAGGGGACTAATGACCTCAGCAGTTGTGTCCCATAGTGCTCAGAGCCATTTGAACCATTTTTGAACCATCATGATGCTGTAAACAAAACCTGGATTCATCCGAAAACATGACGTTTTGCCATTCGTGTACCCAGGTTCGTCGTTGAGTACACCATCGCAGGCGCGCCTGTCTCTGATACAGCGTCAAGGGTAACCGCAGACATGGTCTCCGAGCTGATAGTCCCTGCTGCTGCAAACGTCAAAGGTTCAAATGGCTCTGAGCACCATGCGACTTAACTTCTGAGGTCGCCTAGAACTTAGAACTAGTTAAACCTAACTAACCCAAGGACATCACACACATCCATGCCCGAGGCAGGATTCGAACCTGCGTCCGTAGCGGTCGCTCGGCTCCAGACTGTAGCGCCTAGAACCGCACGGCCACTCCCGCCGGCCCCTGCAAACGTCGTCGAACAGTTTGTGCAGATGGTTGTTGTCTTGCAAACGTCCCCCTCTGTTGACTCAGGGATCGAGACGTGGCTGCACGGTCCGTTACGGCCATGCGGATAAGATGCCTGTCATCTCGACTGCTAGTGATACCAGGCCGTCGGGATCCAGCACGGCGTTCCGTATTACCCTCATGAACCCACCCATTCCATACTCTGCTAACAGACATTGGATCTCGACCAACGCGAGAAGCAATGTCGCGATACGATAAACCGCAATCGCGATGGGCTACAATCTGACCTTTATCAAAGTCGGAAACGTGATGGTTCGCATTTCTCTTCCTTACGCGAGGCATCACAACAACGTTTCACCAATCAACGCCGGTCAACTTCTGTTTGTGTATGAGAAGTTGGTTGGAAACTACTCTCCTGTCAGCACGTTGTAGGTGTCGCCACCGGCGCCAACCGTGTGTGAATGCTCTGAAAAACCAATCATTGGCATATCACAGCATCTTCTTCCTGTCAGTTAAATTTCGCGTCTGTAGCACGTCATCTTCGTGGTGTAGCAATTTTTATATGTCAGTAGTGTAGTTTTATTCGTCCGTGAATCACTTCTACAAGGATACTCGACAAGGTATATACACTGAAGCGCCAAACAAACAGGCATAGGCATGCGTATTAAAAGACAGAAATATGTAAACAGGAAGAATACGCGCTACGATCGACAACAAGTGTCTGGCGCAGTTCAAAAATGGTTCAAATGGCTCTGAGCACTATGGAACTTAACATCTGAGGTCATCAGTCCCCTACAACTTAGAACTACTTAAACCTAACTAACCTAAGGACATCACACACAGCCATGCCCGAGGCAGGATTCGAACCTGCTACCGTAGCGGTCGCGCGGTTCCAGACTGAACCGCCTAGAACCGATCGGCCACAGTGGCCGGCCTCTGACGCAGTTGTTACATCGGTTATAGCTGCAACAATGGCAGGTTATCAAGATTTAAGTGAGTCTGAACGTGGTGTTACTGTCGACACACGAACGATGGGACACAGTATTTCCGAGGTAGCGATGAAGTGGGGATTTTCCCGTACGACGATTTCACGAATGTACTGTAAATATCAGCAATCCGGTAAAACATCAAATATCCGACATCGCTGCTGCCGGAAAAAGATCCTGCAAGAACGGGACCGACGACGACTGAAGAGAATCGTTCAGCGTGACAAAAGTGCTACCCTTCCGTAAGTTGCTGCACATTTCATTGCCGGGCCATCAAAAAGTATCAGCGTGCGCATTCAACGATATGGGGTTTCGGAGCCGAAGGCCCACTCGTGTACCCTTGACGACTGCACTACACAAGGCTTTACACCTCGCCTAGGCACGTCAACACCGACATTGGACTGTTGATGACTGGAAACACGTTGCCTCATCGGACGAGTTTCGTTTCAAATTGTATCGAGCTGATGGACGTGTTCGGGTATGGAGACAACCTCATGAATCCATGGACACTGCATGACAGGAGGGGACTGTTCAAGGTGGAGAATGCTCTGTATTGGCGTGGGGAGTGATATGAGAACTCTGATACGTGTACATACGACTCTGACAGGTGACACGTACGTAAGCAGCCTGTCTTATCATCTGCTTCCATTCATGCCCATTGTGCATTCCGACGGACTTGGCAATTCCATCAAGACAATGCGACACGACACATGTCCAGAATCGCTACAAAGTGGCTCCAGGAACACTCTCCTTTCGCTGGTCACTCTGCCCACCCCCCCCCCCCCCCTCTCCCACGGACATGAACATTATTGACCATATCTGAGACACTTTGTGTTGTTCAGAAGAGATCTCCACCCTGGAGACAGCCCTGCAGGATTCATGGTGTCAGTCCCCTCCAGCACTACTGCAGACATTAGTCGAATCCATGCCACGTTGCGTTGCGGCACATCTGTGTGGCCGGGAGGGCCCTACACGATATTGGGCAGGTCTACCAGTATAACTAACACTTAAAACTCCATAACATTAATTTTTTTAAATACCGAAGGCCTTACGAGAAACAGTTCCTTAATTTAGACTGAAGGCCTTAAGAGCAAAACAAACTCAAAATCGGCTGAAGGCGCAACACTTAAAATTCAACAACATTAATTTTTTTTAAATTCCAAAGGCCTTACGTGAAACAGTTCTTTGAACTAGGCTGAAGGCCTTAAGAGCAAACAACTCAAACTCAGAACCAGTTGAAGGCCCAACACTTAAAATTCAACACCATTAAAACCATTAAAATGCCAAAGGTCTTACGTGAAACAGTTATTTTAATTAGGCTGAAGGCCTAAAGAATATTACGCCTTAACGGCAAAACAACCTTAATTTTTAAAAAAATCTGCTAGTAGCCGACGGAGGAGATAGATAAGATCCAAAGAAGAGCGGCGCGTTTCGTCACAGGGTTATTTGGTAAGCGTAGTAGCGTTACGGAGATGTTTAGCAAACTCAAGTGGCAGACTCTGCAAGAGAGGCGCTCTGCATCGCGGTGTAGCTTGCTGTCCAGTTTTCGAGAGGGTGCGTTTCTGGATGAGGTGTCGAATATATTGCTTCCCCCTACTTATACCTCCCGAGGAGATCACGAATGTAAAATTAGAGAGATTCGAGCGCGCACGGAGACTTTCCGGCAGCCGTTCTTCCCGCGAACCATACGCGACTGGGAAAAGGGAGGCAATGACATTGGCACGTAAAGTGCCCTCCGCCACACACCGTTGGGTGGCTTGCGGAGTATAAATGTAGATGTAGATTTAGATACAAACAAAAAGAGCAAATAAAAAAAGGCAGTACACCCAAGGGCGCTCAGATGTTCGATGGTCGGCCTGTAATTCAAACGCTTACGAACAGAGAGGCTGCGCAACTGATCTGTGCAGCACTTAAAACAACAAGAAAATTCAATCACAACTTGGACAACTCTAACGAATTCAATAACTGTCCAGCTGATCCTTGCAACGCTTAACATTTGAACGCACTCCGTAGCCACTCAAGACAACCGTAAAGTAAATCCCTTCGATGAACGAAAAAGCCATGACAAGTAGTTCGAGGCGGCGCACGGAACAATCGAGGTACACTCGCCGTCGACCTTCCGACGCCAACGTCCCACACGCCCCCCACCCTAAGCAAGAGGGCACTGCCTGCTCACCCTGCGTGCGACAGATCGAACCAGCGGGGCTTTCAAACTAAATCCCAAGCCAACCCAAGCCGAAAGACGGAGAGCACACCACTGACAACCTTCCCACACTTCTTCGGACAGTCTCTCGTAACGTTGTCCATGACGCTTAAAGTGATTCGTGTCTTCTTACTCTGCCAAATGATAATCTTACAAAGGGACCCTCCATACTGTAAATCACGGATTTTGATGCCCTTCAAATATGTTGTAGAGGCACTCACCCTGAGTACCTAGCTATCCGTTTTTTTTTTTTTTTTTTTTTTAACCTAAGGGCCTTGGTTTTTGAGAAAATCGAGTTTGAACTTAATTGCTTAGTGTGTATACCCGTAAAATTATGTACATTCTGAGCGTGTCAGCGTAGGGCAGCGGTAAAGGTTTACGGCTACCGCGCTGGAGGTACTGTGTTCGAATCCTACTCGTGTACTTTTTTTTCAAAATCGACCGAATTTTTCAGTTTTATTTCAAAGAACATCAACAAACAGTGTAAGGTGTGCGAAATTATAAAGATATCTTCAGTTTTTAATTTTGTCAAATATTCATTCCGTTTGTGGTTCGCAGTTGGAGTTCCACATGTTCGTACAACGGTCGCTTCTTGAATAACCTGAAATCGATCTCGGCCCATTATCGTCCCCTCTCCCGTGAACACCGTTAGCCGAAACGGGAACCCCGTCCCCTAGTTGCGGCCAATGGGGATGCTAGTTGCATTCCTTTACGTTCGTATCTAACTACAGTGTCAGTTGCCCGCAAAGCGTCCTTAGTGCTGTGTGTTGGAAAAATTCTGTGAAATGGAAAAACCAAGTTTTTCTGCAGTAGTGCAACTAGAAGAAGATCCACAAGTAGAGGAGTTGAACGAAGAATCAAAAGTCGAAATCACAAATGCCATTAGATACGCCGAAAATCTACTTCGCGAGCGGGATTCGAATACGGTACATCCAGGGCGGTGGCCGTTAATCTTTAGCGCTCCGCTACGCTGACTTACTCGGAATGTATGTAATGTTACGGGTATACAAAGTGCGCAATGAACTTCAAAATCTATTTTCTCAAAAACCAAGGCCCGTCGCTAAAGAACCGGATAGCCAGGTACTCAGGATAAGTGTCTCTACAACATATTTGAAGCGCATCAAACTCCGTGATTTACAGCATGAAGGGTCCCCTTGTTAGATTAACTGTACACCGATGTTCTAATCATAAAAGAGAGTGAGACAAGCGCGAAGATTAAAGCAGTTCGTACAAACTGAACAGTCAAACAAAATTCAATCGTTTTTACATGAGTGGAATTTAATAGTTTACTTTGAGAGTTATGATTTTCTTTTAACATAATACCCATGAGGTATCCTTGCTGAAGGGTCTGGAGGTGAATGCACCCACGACGTTGTCTAGCATCCCAACGGAATGTTGTTAGCTTCTTGCCCAATTTGCTCCTTCGAATCATCTCCAGTTCATGAAAGGTTTTGCTGGAAAACTTCGGACTTGTAACCGAAAAACAAAATTTCTGGAGGGGATAAGGCTAGTGAACGAGTAGGCCACGGAATATCGCCGTTTTTACTCAAGAGACGATCACGAAATATGAGTCTGACTAGAGGCATCGACACTGGAGCACTGTCGCTTGTTGCGCCGACCTGCCCTGTACCGTGCATCTGATTTTCGCGGACTTCTCCATAAAGCTTCGCGCACACGATGGATGTTCTCGTGAGTCCGGCTTGGTTTTACTCTACCACTTCTTATCTTTGTTGTCGTCTGCAACTCGTGGTGTAATGGCTAGCGTTGCCGCCTCTGGATCCAGAGGTCCCGAGTTCGATTCCCGGCCGGGTTGGGGATCTTCTATGCCCGGGGGCTGGATGATTGTGTTGTCCTCATCCTTTCATCGTGATCATCATTCGTGACAGTGGCTAGATCGGACTGTGTAACAAAATTGGACTGTGTAAAAATTGGGACTTTGTACAAGAGCTGATGACGGTTCAGTTGGGCGCCCCACAAACCAAACACCATCATCATCGTCTTATTAACAGTGGCTTCAAGGTTTCTCAGCCAAAGGTTTACACCGTTGCAAGATGGCAGGGCAGCCAGTGGGGGTACATTAAACTCTCGACGGAAAGCACATGGAGCACCGAATTTTTCTTCTTCTTCTTCCGTCTTGCATTAGGCTTTCCCTCAGCCTGTTGCAGCTACGCCTGGTCCTTCCATCGTTTTGCAGGTTTTCCAATGCATCATTTACCTTGCGGAGTATATCGCCAAAAATGTAGTGGTAATCTTGATTTGTCAATTCGTAACAGATGGAATATCCATTTTTGTCGGTATTCGTCAACATTAGTGTTTATATCGAAAATTTTTAATTCTTTCCTGATACCTGTATTTCTTTTGTAGTCTAGCCTGGTGTATCATGCTATGTACCAGAGGGATCTCATTTCATTGGCTTGTAATCTTATTTTATCTTTCTTTTTCATTACCCAAGATTCACTTGCATATAATAATGCTGGTACTGACATAACTTTATAAAATTTTAAATATGTTTCTGTTCTTTATGTTGTAGGGCTCTTCTGATAGTGCCATTTAAGTAGTTAAATTTCTCAATTTTGTCTTTTTGATCTAGGTCTCCCCTGTACGACAGCATGGTTCCTAGAAATTTAAATCTATCTGCTTGCTCTATAATCTTGTTGTCTATAATTATTTTTGTTCTTACTGGATTTCTTCCACAGAAAGCCATGACTTTTGTTTTTTGTATTGATATTGACATATTATATACCTGGCATGTTTGGTATAGCTCGTAGGCAGCTCTCTGCAGTCCATCTTCATTATTCGAAATTAACACTTGGTCATCTGCGAACAACAAAGTGATAGTGTAATCTTTTTAGTTGAAGTTATATGTATAGTTCTTCAGTTTCATTCTCCGTTGCCGTACAATGTCGTCAATCTATATATTAAAAAGCAGTAGAAAGAAGCTGCAACTTTGTCAACCTCCTAAATTAATAACCTCCGTTGTTTCTTCATTATCCCCAATTTTTCTAGTACACCTTTGCAGCAGACATGTTGAGCTCTTGTCCAGCGATTCACGGCTACCAAAGCTTCCACCTGCCTAAATTTCCAAGGCCAAGTCCCCCCACACCCCTGCCCACTCACATAATCCCCTACCACGCCCTGTAGTACAGTACTGAGAAGATTTCCCATTCAGGTGTGGATTACATCTGAATATTCACCTTGTTGTTATTAACAAATGAAAATAAGCGGTTTGTTGCGTAGACAGGAGGATGGTTGCGGCTAGCTTTCGCAGCAGCTGCCTGTCACAGCGTAAGCAGTTTCCGCTGGCGCAGTTTCCCACGAGGGCTCTATCACTGGTGTTCGCCTTGTCCCACCTTCTGACGTCAAACGTCTGCTTCTGTAGCCTCGCTAAGTTCAGATGTAATCAGTGGGAATAAAGCAGTGGCTTCGAGAACCAGAATTATCACAATATTCTTATATTTCCCTCTGCTATAAAAAGGAGTATGTACACTGTTAGGTGTGTTGTCCCACAAATGTTCTTTGTTTATGCGGTGCCGGAGGACATGCCACAGTACTGTAGTTTCTTGATACACTATGTGATCAAAAGTATCCGGACACCTAACTGAAAAAGACTTACAAGTTCGTGGTGCCCTTCATCGGTAATGCTGGAATTCAATATGGTGTTGGCCCACCCTTAGAGTTAATGACGGCTTCCACTCTCGCAGGCATACGTCAATCAGGTGCTGGAAGGTTTCTTGGGGGATGGCAACCCATTCTTCACGGTGTGCTGCACTGAGGAGAGGTATCGATTTCGGTATGCGAGGCCTGGCACTAAGTTGGCGTTCCACTACATCCCAAAGGTGTTCAATAGGAATCAGGTTAGGACTGATACAGTCCATTACAGGGCTGTTATTACAGGGCTGTTATTGTCGTGTAACCACTCCGCCACAGGCCGTGCATTATGAATGGGTGCTCGATCGTGTTGAAAAATAAAATCTCCATTCCTTAATTGCTCTTCAACAGTGGGAAGCAAGAAGGTGCTTAAAACAATAATGTTGGTCTGTGCTGTGATAGTGCCACCCAGGGGTGCAACCACCACACCATAACACCACCGTCTCCGAATTTTACTGTTGGCACTACACACGCTGGCAGATGACGTTCACCGGGCATTCGCCACACCCACACCCTGCCATCGCATCGCCGTAATTCGTCGCTCCCCACAACGTTTTTCCACTGTTCAGTCGTCCAATGTTACGCTCCTCACACCAAGCCAGGCGTCGTTCAGCATTTACCGGCGTGATGTGTGTCTTAAGAGCAGCCGCTCGACCACGGAATCCAAGTTTTCTCACCTCCCGCCTAACTGTCATAGTACTTGCAGTGGATCCTGTGTGATGGTCTGACTATTACACATTACGACCCTCTTCAACTGTCGACGGTCTCTATCCGTCGACAGACGAGGTCGGCCTGTACTCTTTTGTGCTGCACATGTCCACGTTTCCGCTTCACTATCACATCGGAAATAGTGGACCTAGAGATGTTTAAAAGTGTGGAAATATCCCGTACAGACGTATGACCCAATCACCTGACGAAGTTCGAAGTCCGTGAGTTCCCTGGAACGCCCCATTCTACTCTATCACGACGTCTAATGACTGTTTGCAGATATGGAGTACCTGGAAGTAGGTGGCAGCGCAATGCACGTAATATGAAAACGGTATGTTTGGGGGGTGTCCGGATACTTCTGATCACATATATCTTCTGTCGCAGCCGAAGAAAACGACATTCTCCTGTCCCAATGACATGAAAAAGATTATGTTGAGGCGGCAGCGGTGCCGAAGAAATTCCACGTTGTTGGATCGAAGCCCCGCCATTGCCACCATAGAAGCTTCCGCTGTATCTGCAGTTTCGGTGCCAGGAACGTGACGGGAGATTAGGTACCACTGCGGCACAATGTGAAAGCTGTAAGAATTTTATACAGAGGTTTCGACGTAGAAGTTACAAAAGTTGCTAACAGATGGCGCTATAATCGCAATACGTAGTCCTGTGAATAGTATCCCGAAGATCAGATCGGCCAGACTATGAGCCAGATTCTCACATTGAGTGATAATGAAGGATTTGATATTGTCTGTATCTGGCTCACAAAGGAAGAAAACTGCACCCGAATGGATCGTGAATAAATAAAACTCGCCATTTTGCGGTTCCATGAATCCTCATTTCTAGTGGACGATACGTTGCAATTCTGGAACTGTTGGTCGTTACGCAACTGACGTTGGAAGGTCTATCAAACACCGATTGGTTCATAAAAGATAGAACCCGACCACGTCGTATAAAACAGGCTTCTTGGTTTCTTGCTGAATGCTTCTGGAGTATAGCAAATGTGATGGGTTATCAGAAATTTTACTTATGCAAGCATGGACTGGCCTCCATTTCGCGTTATCGTACTCTTTGTTACTACTTCTCGTGAGGCGCACTGGAAGATACGGTCTGCTTGAGCCACGCTGGATGCGTTCCAATTGTCGATCTGTGTGGCAAATAAATCATTTTCCCTTGAAACACTTCAAGGCACGATGCCAAATTTCGTTGTTCGTTTGCATCACATCTCCATTGCGATTGGAGGACATTTTGAAAAGGCTGTCATGTAATGGAGAAGAGGACGAGTTCATTTACGCATATTGGAAAGAGGTGTACAAGGTGGGGCCAATATAGGTCGATAAGACTGGACGTGATGTATGCATACAACCACAGCCCGCGACGCGCACAGCACGAGTACGCCCGTTACGTTCTCCACGTCGGTTCAGAGCGTAGTGCAAAGGGGAAGGTGGTACTCATAGTGGAGCAGCGGGTGTTCGTTGTGGAAAGTTACGTGGCAACAAAGTCGTGAAACGGTGTGGTCAGTTGTTTGCTGAGAAGCTTAAAAGTGTCAGAGTGCCAGTAGAGAGAGCCAGCCAACGCTTAATCGGAAAATGGCGTCAGACAGGATCTGTTTTGAACAAGTCTAAATACACTCCTGGAAATTGAAATAAGAACACCGTGGAAGGGGAAACTTTATTGACATATTCCTGGGGTCAGATACATCACATGATCACACTGACAGAACCACAGGTACATAGACACAGGCAACAGAGCATGCACAATGTCGGCACTAGTACAGTGTATATCCACCTTTCGCAGCAATGCAGGCTGCTATTCTCCCATGGAGACGATCGTAGAGATGCTGGATGTAGTCCTGTGGAACGGCTTGCCATGCCATTTCCACCTGGCGCCTCAGTTGGACCAGCGTTCGTGCTGGACGTGCAGACCGCGTGAGACGACGCTTCATCCAGTCCCAAACATGCTCAATGGGGGACAGATCCGGAGATCTTGCTGGCCAGGGTAGTTGACTTACACCTTCTAGAGCACGTTGGGTGGCACGGGATACATGCGGACGTGCATTGTCCTGTTGGAACAGCAAGTTCCCTTGCCGGTCTAGGAATGGTAGAACGATGGGTTCGATGACGGTTTGGATGTACCGTGCACTATTCAGTGTCCCCTCGACGATCACCAGTGGTGTACGGCCAGTGTAGGAGATCGCTCCCCACACCATGATGCCGGGTGTTGGCCCTGTGTGCCTCGGTCGTATGCAGTCCTGATTGTGGCGCTCACCTGCACGGCGCCAAACACGCATACGACCATCATTGGCACCAAGGCAGAAGCGACTCTCATCGCTGAAGACGACACGTCTCCATTCGTCCCTCCATTCACGCCTGTCGCGACACCACTGGAGGCGGGCTGCACGATGTTGGGGCGTGAGCGGAAGACGGCCTAACGGTGTGCGGGACCGTAGCCCAGCTTCATGCAGACGGTTGCGAATGGTCCTCGCCGATACCCCAGGAGCAACAGTGTCCCTAATTTGCTGGGAAGTGGCGGTGCGGTTTCCTACGGCACTGCGTAGGATCCTACGGTCTTGGCGTGCATCCGTGCGTCGCTGCAGTCCGGTCCCAGGTCGACGGGCACGTGCACCTTCCGCCGACCACTGGCGACAACATCGATGTACTGTGGAGACCTCACGCCCCACGTGTTGAGCAATTCGGCGGTACGTCCACCCGGCCTCCCGCATGCCCACTATACGCCCTCGCTCAAAGTCCGTCAACTGCACATACGGTTCACGTCCACGCTGTCGCGGCATGCTACCGGTGTTAAAGACTGCGATGGAGCTCCGTATGCCACGGCAAACTGGCTGACACTGACGGCGGCGGTGCACAAATGCTGCGCAGCTAGCGCCATTCGACGACCAACACCGCGGTTCCTGGTGTGTCCGCTGTGCCGTGCGTGTGATCATTGCTTGTACAGCCCTCTCGCAGTGTCCGGAGCAAGTATGGTGGGTCTGACACACCGGTGTCAATGTGTTCTTTTTTCCATTTCCAGGAGTGTACATTCCGAAACGTGCCATCAGACAAGAAAATGTGACTGCAGAAAATGCTTCAGATTGCTACCAAATCAACCCCACGCCTGTAGCAAGAGACCGGCATATCACGTCGATCATGCGGACGAATACTCCACCTGGACTTGCACATGTATCCCTACCGAGTGTCTGCTGTTCGTGCATTAAAACCAGCAGACGCTCCTCAGCGGCTCCAGTTTCGCAAGTGGCTGTTAACTTCACTGAGATAGCAAAGTCTGGCTTGGACATGGATCTGTTCTTTACGGCCGGCCAGAGTGACCGAGCGGTTCTAGGCGCTACAGTCTGGAACCGCGCGACCGCTACGGTCGCAGGTTCGAATCCTGCCTCGGGCATCGATGTATGTGATGTCCTTAGGTTAGTTAGGTTTAAGTAGTTCTACGTTCTAGGGGACTGATGACCTCAGAAGTTAAGTCCCATAGTGCTCAGAGCCATTTGAACCATTTTTTTTTCTTTATGTCTGATGAAGCCTAGTTTCACCTCAGTGGTTATGTCAACTCGCAGAATCACAAGTTCTGGGCGGCGGTGAATCAGTATAACTTCCAGGATCAGAAGGTTGGGTTTTGCTGTGCAGTGTCTGCACGCCACTTTATCGGCCCCATCTCCATTCACCAGACGGTGACTTCGGCGCGTTACATTGCCATCATTTTGAAACGCTTTGTGGATGCCTTAACGGAGGAGAACACCTACAGTTACTTCCAACAGCAGGGATCAACTCTGCCCATACAGCCGACCGAAACTTGGAGCACATTTACACGACCTTCACGCGCGCAGAGTTGTTAGCAGAGGTGAGTCTGGTCACGGCCCTAGTTGGCCATCCAGATCTCCCAGTGTGCGATTACTTTGTGTGGGGAGGCCTCGAGTGTAAGATGTATCGCAGCAACCCTCACAGTCATTAAGAACTGCAGCAGAGTATTTCGGATGAGACTGGAGCAATTCCAGCAGTCCAGATTCGATCCCCCATTACCAACTTGTTGACCAGGGCCAAGAAGTGCCAAGAGATGAATGGCAGTCAGTTTCAACATCTCCTGCAGTCAGGTTAGTTCTGTATTTCCTTTCCTCTGCTGTGTCTCTTTGTACGCTGGAATTCTGTTCTCCGGGCAACTGTGGGGCGTTGAGTAAGTTACTTCACTGGTTTAAAGTTTTGATGCCGTCTTTAATCCCCTGAGCCTGGCAACTAATTTGGTGGTCGGCCAGAAAGCGAAGGGAAACATACTGACCATAGTTTCCAGTCTGCATGGCCACATTCCGGTCCAGCCCACTGAAAGAAAAGTGTCTATTTCCCATTTCTTTGTGGGATCAGGACTATGACTTCAGCAAAAGTTTAAAGTTCCAATCAAGATTTAATTTAAAGTTTCTCACAAACAACACTTAAAATTGCGTTATGTTCAATTGAAAACAAGTCTTTCTAATCTAACAGCACCTTTAGCACTTCAGAGGCGACCTCTACGGTAACTTCCTGCCATATTGTTTTTCGCCCTGACTAGCATCACTCAATTGAAAGTTCGCAATAAATGTTAAAAACTTAGTACTCGCCATAAAAGTGGAAATAAATTCACCACTTGCTACGCGGAATTGAATTTCACACGGACAGCACACTAAAAAAGTTATTTTACCGAATTCTAAACGATCCAGGACGGTGTACAGTCCTCTCGAGTTCACTATCCGTTTTCACTGCCAAATACGCGCTTGTCACAGCTCGGCTCTGACGTCATCCGAGGCAGAGCGCGACCAGACGTTTAACTGGGGCGGACCTCACGGTGTCTGAGAGCGAAGTGAACCTTCCTACTGCTTCAGGGGCTGTATTTATAAGGTGCCGGTGCGGACTGCCGAGAAAACATCTGTTGTCTCTGTCTATTTGCATACGGCGGCAGTCTACAAACGACCGCTCTCTCGGGCACATAATCTTTAATAATATAGTTACCAATTACTTCAGAAACTTCTTAATTTTTGCTGGTACGCAGACAAGCAGTTTGAAAGCACGTAGAAAATTTCAGCTCGCTAGAATGAAAACTTTGCTTAATAGAATTTATTTAGTGGAACTAACAGTAGATTGTTACGTCTGAACCATACCTTTGCTAAGACTTATGTCAGTTGCTATTTATGTTACAAGTCTTAAACTTGGCGTAGCTCTATTATTTGATATACTTGATCATCTGGTTTAACCAAAATCCTCTATCATTAAAATTTCAAGTACTTATTTTAGTTACAAAATTAGTTTTTATTTAATTACTCCAGATGGCAGTTATAAGAGTTGATGGGCATGAAAGGGAAGCAGTGGTTGGGAAGGGAGTGAGACAGAGTTGTAGCCTCTCCCAGATGTTATTCAATCTGTATACTGAGCAAGCAGTGAAGGAAATAAAAGAAAAATTCGGAGTAGGTATTAAAATCCATGGAGAAGAAATAAAAACTTTGAGGTTCGCCGATGACATTGTAATTCTGTCAGAGACAGCAAAGGACTTGGAAGAGCAGTTGAACGGAATGGATAGTATCTTGAAGGGGGATATAAGATGAACATCAATAAAAGCAAAACGAGGATAATGGAATGTAGTCGAATTAAGTCGGGTGATGCTGAGGGAATTAGGGAATGAGACACTTAAAGTAGTAAAGGAGTTTTGCTACTTGGGGAGCAAAGTAACTGATGATGGTCGAAGCAGAGAGGATATAAAATGTAGACTGGCAATGGCAAGAAAAGCGTTTCTGAAGAAGAGAAATTTGTTAACATCGAGTATAGATTTAAGTATCAGGAAGTCGTTTCTGAAAGTATTTGTATGGAGTTTAGCCATGTATGGAAGTGAAACATGGACGGCAAATGGTTTGGACAAGAAGAGAATAGAAGCTTTTGAAATGTGGTGCTACAGAAGAATGCTGAAGATTAGATGGGTAGATCACATAACTAATGAGGAGGTGTTGAATATGATTGGGGAGAAGTTTGTGGCACAACTTGACTAGAAGAAGGGATCGTTTGGTAGGACATGTTCTGAGGCATCAAGGGCTCACCAGTTTAATATTGGAGGGCAGCGTAGAGGGTAAAAATCGTAGAGGGAGACCAAGAGATGAATACACCAAGCAGATTCAGATGGATGTAGGTTGCAGTAGGTACTGGGAGATGAAGAAGCTTGCGCAGGATAGAGTAGCATGGAGAGCTGCATCAAACCAGTCTCAATACTGAAGACCACAACAACAACATCAACATTTAATTACTCAAAAACTATAAGAGATAGATTAACGTGGACTCTCTGTTATTATTTTTGAGGTGTACCGAGGCATAAAACAAATTTTCAAGTTGCTAAGTCCATTATTTAGCGCCTCTGATTTTTCCGAAAAACCTGGATTCTGGCGTTAATTTTTGTTTTATGGTTTTGGAAACCAGAATCACTTATTTATATGTTCTAACTGAAGTCTGGCTTCCTAGCGTCATTATTTAGCGCCTCTGATTTTTCTCTTAAAACGGCATTTTTCCGTAAACTATTAAGTTTAGAACATCAAGACTTGGTATTTGGAACATTATTACACTAAACTATAATTTAACATAGTTTTAAACATAAATTTTGATTTTTAATTTCACACTGAATTGTGGTGCAATACTTGTGCGCTACATGCAGACGCGTTAAGGTGACGTGGCGCTACTAGCAGTGAACTGGGGTGTCACGGCGCACTCGCTCGCCTCCGTATCTCACACATGATACCTCGCTTGGTTTGCTTCACCACTTTTATCTGCCCCACCATGTACAGCGTCCAGCCCGTCTGCTAGCAGCTTTTGTAACTATTTCTGTATAATGTTCTTACAGCTTTCACAATAAACATACGGTTTGCGCATTCTTCTATCGCTCTTTGTTGTCATGTTATTTGCCTTTGTGAAAGAGATCATCTGGTGGGATTTTATCGTATTTCGCTAAAGTAGCGCACACAGCTACCTCGGCCAGAGTGCCTGCTTCAGCATTCTCCCTTACCCCGCTGTGCGCCCAGTGGCTGTCTCATTTAGGCACGAAGCGAAGACGTGAGGCGGCAGCGGACGTTCTCACCGCCAACCTCTCGCCAGTCACGCACCAGAGCCGACCAAGAGTGCTCGCACCTCTGCTAATTCTGTATCGCGTTATGCAAATTGCGACATAATTGTGACCCTTTCTGCGATGATTATTTACTTCCCATCTCGTAAACGCGCTTAATTTACTTAATTTCCTCTTCAATTACTCCCGGCGATAAAGAGAATAATTTCAGCTTGAAACACGACCCAAAAATTACAGTAGGTAAAATTACATGTCTGTCACAATGTCGTTTATTAAATTCTGCCACTTTCGGGGCATGATCCTGCATTTTCATGCGTTTTAATGTAGCCAATTAGAAACTCATGCCAAAGAATTTTCTTAAAACTATTTTGAAGGTAATCAACATGGTGAGTCCGCTGCTGCCTAGAAGTATGTTAACAATTACAGAAAAGTAACAACAGCATCTAGTCACTGTTCATGACGGAATACATTAAAAACAAGTAGCAGCGTTTCCAACTGACAAATTCACTCTCAGGCGATTGTTCTTGTTAAACGTTAAATTTAGATTCAGCTGTACATGTGACGTCTGTTTCGCGTTGTGGTGAAACATCCTTCGCCTGGTGGTGTCATCCAAAATTCTCCGTCACTTTATACTGCTACTACCGATCCGCCGCGCTTTCCTCGCGAAACCGTCATTTAGCGAAACCTGTATCAAAATTCCTACGGAAGTTCCTGAGATGAGCCTTCACATGCGGACAGAAAAACGCGGCGGTGGACTTAATAATGTACATAGAAGAGACTTAAAAAACACCTCGTAGACAGATTATTGAGTATTGCTCATCAACGTGGCGCCCATACCAGCTTGTATAATGATAATAAAAATAATAATAATAATAACTGCTCGTGGCTCAGTGGCCTCCTTTAAGCTTTTAACTGACCATGAGTTCTGCGAATTGTGTATCCCTGATCTGCCCTACGTGGAATCGATGAGAGGTTAATACTGTACTAGGTTACAAGAAAGACTGAAAAATCCTTTCCACGACCAATATTAAATGCCTGGACCTTTCGTTTTGCTGCAGTCATGGACTGTGCGGCTGGTCCCGGCGGAGATTCGAGTCCTCCCTCGTGCATGGGTGTGTGTGTTTGTCGTTAGGATAATTTAGGTTAAGTAGTGTGTAAGCTTAGGGACTGATGACCTTAGCAGTTAAGTCCTATAAGATTTCACACACATTTGTTTTCGTTTTGCATGCAAGCACTTTGCGCTTTTCTTTCTTTTGTTCTTAATTTTGTTCATCTGTTTCTTCATCGTTTTTCGTCAGCGATTCTGTGCGAATGACACGTGACTTCTTTCAAATTCCATCCATCAGAATGTCACCAAATTGTTGTATTGGAGAGGGTGGTGAGTCCGCTGACCAAACTCGCTGAGCTACCGTTTTGCATGCACTAGACGACGAGGTCCGACATGGTTTCTGGTCAAACTTCGCTGCTCTCTGAAGCAGCAACGACTGTTTACTGCTTTTTCCGTCAAATATCGCCACCTCTATTCCAAACGCCGATTAAATACCGATTAGCTAACAATACATACAGGGTGTTTCACAATTCACGTTCCACACTTCTATAGGATGTAAAGGAGACTTAGTAGATCAAGTTTTACATAGGAACCCATATCTGGAAATATCATCCAACAACGTTACACAGAATCATCAGTTATAGGCGCCGGCCCCTGTAAAGGTACACGTACAGGGTTTATCTGAAATGAATGCAGTAAATGAGAGGGCTGATAGAGTGGCTCATAAAGAGCGTATTTCACACAGCAAACCATGTCTGCATCTCTTAGCGTACGGACCTAGGCCGCACTGGGCAGCATCGCGAGAGTAGGCACACAACACGCCATCCGAGACGTCATGGTAGCAGGCCTGCAGGAAAACGAGTTCGATGTATGTATTTGTGACATCGAGGCAAAACAGACGTCGGGTTGAAGTTTTATGACCTTTATTTGCAAACGCTGTAGTCGATATAGTTGCGGATATTCCAGGAGGACAACCATACAGTTTTCCCGCCTCTTACTGGGACGTGGACACGTAACTTTTGGCTGTGCAAATGCTTGTTTCATAGGTGTTTCATAGAGGGCAGCACCTGTGCACACTACAGAGCCTGGTTCTCTCTGCGTCAGTTTGTCATCAAACTGGGGCGCTCTTATGTTTGTTACTGTGTGGATTGTATAAGAAATAGAGCGCAATTCTTGGGAGGAAAAGGCAGACATGCACCGTGCTTACGGGACGGAGGATGGAAACGCTCACGCTGCCCAACGTTTGTACGTTTGGCGGTTTCCGAATCGTCGAGTGCCAGATACACGTACATTTATTACCAACTATAGGTCCCTACGAGAAACAGATTTTCCACTGACGCGTTCTCTTAATGGCACATGTGCATTTAAAGCCTACTTCGAAACCCAGTAAATTCATTTTGTGTTATTGGTGCGAAAGCCTGACGGACGCGGTGGTCAACGCACAGTGCGTGCACCAGGACTTGAGGCGTTAGCACTACTGGAAAACACACCCTGAATAAGGTGGGGCGTGTTGCACGGGAAATGGGCGTAAGCCATTCCGTTTGGCAGGTGTGGCACGAAGACCGGTGCACGCCCTTAACCCGGACGACTTTCCACGTCGAATTGAATTCTGCCAATGTTTTTTTTTTTTTTTTTTTTTTGGCTTGGTGGGCGATAATCTGGTCGATCCATACATATTCTCCCGGCGACTGAACGAAAACACATACTTAACATTTTTACGAAATACTCCGCCAGAGTTGTTGGAACATGTTCCACTCAGCGTGTGGACTTTCCACAGGCAGTGCGAATGCATTTGGACGAACCCTGTGGTGAGAACTGGATAGGGCGCGATCGGCCACTGGCATGGCCTGCACGTTACCCCGGCTTGACACCCAGTGATTTTTTTCTTCTTCCGGGGCCACCTGAAATCTGTTGTATATGAAACACCCATTTCAAGTGACGAAGAGCTGATAGTGCGCATATGGCAGCTTCCGATGCAATTTCCACTTTGCCAGGAGTGTTTGAAAGAGTGCGACAGTCGCTCCAGCGTGCATTCAAGCAGAAGGGCGTAATTTCGGGCACGTTTTGTAACTGTTTCCAAATAAAACTACTCATTCAGCTTGACGCCACAAATACATTGAAAACTTTCCCCTGCAGGCGTCGTACCATATGTCTCGAATGGCATATTGTGTACCTACCCTCTTGGCGGCGCGCGACACTGTTCAATGACGCCTAAAGCCGTACGCTGAGGGATACAGGCATGCTTTGCTATGTCAAATATGCTTCTTATGACCGACTCTACCAGCCCTCTCATTTTCTACATTCATTTGACATATGCAGGTTCATTCCGTGATGATGTTACGAATTTTCTATGACGATGGAGAAAGATAAATGTATCAATTTTAGATGAGGGACCCTGTACCGGAAACGTACGAGTCGAAAGTTATAAGCGGAAACCGTTCTGATACCTCTGACACTGGAATACATCTACTGGTACTGTTGTTGCTAAGATTGTAAGGTATGCATTTTAGAGGCCATGTTTACTGGGCATTTTTTTCCTTGATTTGGCCCCAACCACCACCTCTGGAAGTTGCCTACCCTGCAATCTTAGCAACAACAGGACGAGTACATGCAGTCCACTGCCAAAGGTATCACGTTTCCACTTGCAACTTTCGACTCGTGCGTTTACGGTTCAGAGACACTTACCTCAAATTCATATATTCATCATTCTCCGTCCTCCTCGAAAATTTGTAACACCATGATGGAACCATCCCGTATACAGGGTGTTACAAATAGGTACGGCCCAACATTCAGGAAACATTCCTCACACAAAGTAAGAAAATATGTTATGTGGACATGTGTCCGGAAACGCTTACTTCCTATGTTAGATCTCATTTTATTACTTCTCTTCAAATCACATTAATCATGGAATGGAAACACACAGCAACAGAACGCACCAGCGTGACATCAAACACTTTGTTACAGGAAATGTTCAAAATGTCCTCCGTTGATTGAACAATTGCGTGCGGATTCTCGTCAGCCCACACATGCATCCACCCTCCGCCGCATGGAATCCCTGATGCGCTGATGCAGCCCTGGAGAATGGCCTATTGTATCACAGCCGTCCACAATACGAGCACGCAGAGTCTCTACATTTGGTACCGGGGTTGCGTAGACAAGAGCTTTCAAATGCCCCCATAAATGAAAGTCAAGAGGGTTGAGGTCAGGAGAGCGTGGAGGCCACGGAATTGGTCCGCCTCTACCAATCCATCGGTCACCGAATCTGTTGTTGAGAAGCGTACGGACACTTCGACTGAAATGTGCAGGAGCTCCATCGTGCATGAACCACATGTTGTGCCGTACTTGTAAAGGCACATGTTCTAACAGCACAGGTAGAGTATCCCGTATGAAATCATGATAACGTACTCCATTGAGCGTAGGTGGAAGAACATGGAGCCCAATCAAGACAACACCAACAATGCCTGCCCAAACGTTCACAGAAAATCTGTGTTGATGACGTGATTGAACAATTGCGTGCGGATCCTCGTTAGCCCACACATCTTGATTGTGAAAATTTACAATTTGATCACGTTGGAATGAAGCCTCATCCGTAAAGAGAACATTTGCACTGAAATGAGGATTGACACATTGTTGGATGAACCATTCGCAGAAGTGTACCCGTGGAGGCCAATCAGCTGCTGATAGTGCTTGTACACGCTGTACATGGTACGGAAACAACTGGTTCTCCCGTAGCACTCTCCATACAGTGACGTGGTCAACGTTACCTTGTACAGCAGCAACTTCTCTGACGCTGACATTAGGGTTATCGTCAACTGCACGAAGAATTGCCTCGTCCATTGCAGGTGTCCTCGTCGTTCTAGGTCTTCCCCAGTCTCGAGTCATAGGATGGAATGTTCCGTGCTCCCTAAGACGCCGATCAATTGCTTCGAACGTCTTCCTGTCGGGACACCTTCGTTCTGGAAATCTGTCTCGATACAAACGTACCGCGCCACGGCTATTGCCCCGTGCTGATCCATATATCAAATGGGCATCTGCCAACTCCGCATTTGTAAACATTGCACTAACTGCAAAACCACGTTCGTGATGAACGCTAACCTGTTGATGCTACGTACTGATGTGCTTGATGCTAGTACTGTAGGGCAATGAGTCGCATGTCAACAGAAGCACCGAAGTCAACATTACCTTCCTTCAATTGGGCCAACTGGCGGTGAATCGAGGAAGTACAGTACATACTGACGAAACTAAAATGAGCTCTAACATGGAAATTAAGCGTTTACGAACACATGTCCACATAACATCTTTATTTGTGTGTGAGGAATGTTTCCTGAAAGTTTGGCCGTACCTTTTTGTAACACCGTGTATATACAGACAGCTACAGGCGTCGGTGCTCATAACTTTGACGCCCTGTAGCGTCTATGGTATCCGATGTCAAACTTGATCTACTAGGTCAGCTCTACAAACCCTAGAAGCGTGTAACATGAATTGTGAAACAGCCTGTATATTACACACTCATCTTCATTCTAAAAGGCAATGACCCGACTGACTCATCAACGCGCAGACCAAACGGCTGAGGGCAGAAATTTGAAATTTGGTGAGGGCCTTGATCTCATACTGTGGGCCTTGTTTAAGAATGGCTTTTCTGAAATTGCACTCCAAAGGGGGTGAAATAGGGGATGGAATGTTTTTTGAAAATATGTGGCTATTAAGGCAATTTTCAAGCCAGTCCCACGTAAATTTGTATTTTGTTTCTCGGTCAGAAATACACGAATACAAGTTTCTGCATTTTTGAAATTTTAACCCCTTTAAGGTGAAATAATGCGTGGTAATTTCTTTGAAAATAAATCATTATTAAATAAGTACTAAAGCCTTTTTAAAGCTGCATCTATGGAAACTGATATTTAAATTCTTGGTTACAAACAAAAAATACCTGTTGCAGAGATTTGGAAATACCCGTAAGGGGTGAAACAGGAGATGACATGTTTTATGAAATATTTCGTTATTAACGCATTTTCAACGTCAAATCTACGAAAATTTGCGTGTGGTTTCTCGGTTACTAATACAAAAACTTAAGTCTCAGTTTTTGGAAATTCAGCCCCTATGGGAGAGAAAAAGGGGATGAAATTCTTTGTGAAAATATTTCATTGTGCAAGCATTTTTGAAGCTACATCTATGAAAATTGGTATTTGGCGTCTTTGTTCAAAATGGGGTGAAATAGAGGGTGAAGTGTTTTATGAAAATATTCCATTGCGACAGTATGTTTAAAGCTAAATCTACAAAAATTGGTATTTGACTTTTCGGTTAGAAACTAAAAAAAATACGTGTTCCAGTCGTTTTTGGAAATTTGGACCCATAAGGGAGTGTAACAGAGGATGAAAAATTATTTCGTTATTCAACATTTTCAAAGCTAAACTAACGAAAATTTGTAGTTCGCTTCTCTGTTAGAAATTGAAAAATTGCATGTTTCACTGTTTCACTCTTTTTGGAAATTCAATCCCTTAGGGGGTGAAATAGATGGTGAAAATAAAAAAAAATGTTCAAATGTGTGTGAAATCTTATGGGACTTAACTGCTGAGGTCATCAGTCCCTAAGCTTACACACTACTTAATCTATATTATCCTAAGGACAAACACACACACCCATGCCCGAGGGAGGACTCGAACCGCCGCCGGGACCAGCCGCACGGTCCATGACTGCAGCGGCTAAGACCGCTCGGCTAATCCCGCGTGGGATGGTGAAAATCATTATGAAAAAAATTTGTTGTACCAAAAAACTTTAAAGGCTAAATCTGTGATAACTATTATTTCAATTCGCAGTTGGATATAAAGAAATACGTGTTACAGGATGAAAGTTCCTATGGAAATATCAGCGCAAGATCGCAAAAGGCATGATTAACGAAACCCTTGGACTCCAGTTACCAGAACCACTTATTCGTCAGAAGTACATTCGGAAAACACCATGCTTGTATGGCGTTCATTAGAAGGTGTTACACTTTGTAAACAACATAAAATTTTGAAACAGGATAATGCTCCGTGTCACGAGACCAGGAATGTGATGGAGTGGCTCGAGGAACGCTAGCCCGAGTGCCAGGTAAGAGTTAAGCCAATCATCGGCACAAAAATTGCATGCTGGTCGAGACGGTGTGCGGCTCGCCATGTCGATCGTTCTCAGTATTCCGTCAGACTACGGCTGGCACCCACTTGCTAAGTATCGGCTCTGGAGCAACCAGGAAGACGACGAGACGAGACACTTCTCCAGTAAGTATCTGTGGGCATGCGTACTGGCAGCAATCTTGGATCGTTTCCGTATCAGGTCTGTGTACTTGTTAGCAAAGTTGCTTGTTTGTAGCATTCTTCCCTCTCGGTGCGCTGTTTTCAGTGTTCCCGATTGTTTATAGAACCAGAATACTTTGAGATCCGAAGATCCACCCAACATTATCAACGTAATTTACGTTGAAGAGTGATTCGTAGGTCTTCGCACTCTGAGGAGGTATTTCGTCAGTTTTTATCCACACATACTTCATACACCATATTTGCCATTTGAAGATTTGCCGGCCTGTGTGGCCGAGCGGTTCTAGGCGATTCAGTCTGGAACCGCGCGACCGTTACGGTCGCAGGTTCGAATCCTGCCTCGGGCATGGATGTGTGTGATGTCCTTAGGTTAGTTAGGTTTAAGTAGTTGTAAGTTCTAGGGGACTGATGACCTCAGATATTAAGTCCCATAGTGCTCAGAGCTTTTCGAACTATTTGAAGATTTTCGATGTGATATTCTAACGAAAACAGAAAACAATAAATAAGGTGAAACACAGAAATTAATTTGCAAAAATTATTGCCTCCAATATTATGCGTAATGAAGCGTTACGATGATAATGTAGTCAGTATGTAAAAAAAAGATCGCTTGCAAAACATTGGCGCGACCCATGCACACCACTGTTTGATCCGTGACAGAGCCTCACAGAAACGCAGAAAAACCTGAGCTGGAAGATGTCTGAAGTTAGACGCAAACTATATCTCAAAAGTAGTACTTACAACGTTTCAGGAAGTACCAGCATCAAGTGAGAAACCTAGGAGCACACTACACCACCCCACATATCGGTCTTGCAGTTGATCGCGAAGATAAGATTAATGGAATTAGAGCCTGCACAGTGGTATTAAAGAAGTCGTTTACGTCGCGCTCTCCACTTTCATGTACGGCAGAACGGGAAGTATCTTCTGCCGTGCACTTCACAGTAGTTTGCACAGTATGGGTGCAGACGAAAATGTAGAATTACAATGCATGCTGTGTGAGAAGCCGCGCAATGGAGGAGCAATCAACCACGGCGTTGCTGGAGTGACCTTGAAGCAGCCACTCACGTCCCAAGTTTCAGGAAATGCGGCGCTGCTCGCGGCGCGAAATACAAACTAGGCTGACGTCATCGCCTGGAGGGGACGGGTCAAGCTGGCAGCATAGGCGCGCGCGGTTCTTTTGATTCATCAGCGCCTGGCCACGTGTCAGATGATGCTGCAATAGAGCGCGACACGCTTGCTCCGCATGTGCCGTGGAGGTCCTGCTCATTCATACTGAGGCGCGACGCGTGCACATCCTTTCCCCGCGCTGGTAGAATCTTTCTCAAACGATTTTACAGAAAAATCGTCTCGATAATGGTCATACTTATGTACAGGGTGACAATTATTGAACTATATTAAATAAAATCGTCATAACTTCTGAACTGTTTGTGTTAGAATGTCCAAACTGTACGGCTGTCCTCGGGGCGTGATGGGAATTAGTATGGTGTGGTTTAGCGACGAATCCCACTTCCATTTCGCGTTCTATAAGTGTTTTCACCCTCAACGGGTGACTGCATTGTGTGCAATGTCCAGGCACGGAATAATCGGTTCGATTTTCCTCGATGGCACGATGACTACCGAACGGTACGTGAAGGTCTTTGAAGGCTGGTCCCGGCGGAGGTTCGAGTCCTCCCTCGGGCATGGGTGTGTGTGTTTGTCCTTAGGATAATATAGATTAAGTAGTGTGTAAGCTTAGGGACTGATGATCTTGGCAGTTAAGTACCATAAGATTTCACACACATTTGAAGGTTTTTGAAGATTATTTTGTCATTGTCCAAAGTGACCTTGATTTCGACAAGATGTGGTTCATGCGAGACGGAGCTCGACCCCAACAAAGCAGGAGAGTGTCTGATATCCCGGAGGAGCACTTTGGGGACTGTATTCTGGCTCTGGGGTACCCAGAGGTCACTATCATGGGCCTCAATTGGCCGCCATATTCTCCGGATCTGAACGCATGCGACTCCTTTTTTTTTTTTGGTGCTATATTAAAAAGTTGTAGAGCAATAACCTCTAAACCATTGCTGAGCTGAAAACAGCCATTCAGGAGGTCATCGACAGCATCGATGTTCGGATACTTGAGCGGGTCATGCAGAATTTCGCTATTCGTCTGCGCCATTGCCAATCATGGCAGGCATATCACATGTCGTAACCTAAATCCGAATATCTGTAGTGACGTTTGCATGTTGAATGCAGTGGTTTGTAGCTAATTTACGTTTTTCTTTCATATAGTTCAATGACTGCAATGGAAAATATGTGTCGCTATGATTTTGTGTTTGGTGCATATCATATAAACTAAAAACAAACTCCATCCCAACAGGCCTTGAAAGACCAACGGTACCGACCGACAACCGTGTCATCCTCAGCCCACAGGCGTCACTGGATGCGGATATGGAGGGGCGTGTGGTCAGCAGACCGCTTCCCCGGCCGTTGTCAGTTTTCGTGACCGCAGCCGCTACTTATCAATCAAGTAGCTCTTCAGTTTGCCTCACAAGGGTTGAGCGCACCCCGCTTGTCAACAGCGCTCTGCAGACCGGACGGACACCCCTCCAAGTGCTAGCCAAGCCCGACAGCGCTTAATTTCGGTGATCTGACGGGAACCGGCGTTATCACTGGGCCAATGCTGTTGGAAAAATATTTGTAACATCTCTCATAACTCCAAAACCGCTCGAGACATCAAAACGAGATTTTGCCAAATGATACTACATAAGGAACAGAGCATTCTGCCAAATCGTTAACACACGGAACTTGCTTATCTGTATCGGAAGTTGCAGTTTTTACGTTTTTTTCACTCCAGTGACTAATTTTTTAAGAGCCATCGACAACTAGTGAAACCTGTATTTTCTGTTATGCGAATAAACATGAAATTTCTTTTCTTATGTTATTGCGAACTGACACAGTGAGGTTTTCCGTTAGCTGTTGACCTCTGCTCGCCAGTTGCAGACACTGCGTTTCCGAATTCTTTCGCAATAGCTGTCGCGAGGTGAGTGTTCGCAAATTATACCGTGGTTTGCCAAAAGAAGCACTTTTAAATCTGTCAAGAAGAGAAATGTAGCCGTTACTCACAAATGGTGATGCTTCGAATGAGAAAAGGTTTACAATCTACACAAAAAATTGCCTATTCTGTTAGAATTTTGGTTTAATCCCCTTAACTGATCGTATTTTTAACAGTGAATGACTTGAATGGAAACTTAGCAAAGTATTTTATTGGTTGGTTGGTTGGTTTGGGGAAGGAGACCAGACAGCGTGATCATCGGTCTCATCGGATTAGGGAAGGATGGGGAAGGAAGTCGGCCGTGCCCTTTCAGAGGAACCATCCCGGCATTTGCCTGGAGTGATTTAGGAAAATCACGGGAAACCTAAATCAGGATGGCCGGACGCGGGATTGAACCGTCGTCCTCCCGAATGCGAGTCCAGTGTCTAAAAAGTATTTGATTCCTTTCTTTGATCTGAGCAGTATTAAAGTAATGATGGGCGTTCCCTTCAGGATCAATGGCGCGCATGTGCCTGACGCTGATGACTCACCTACGGGTTGCCAAAGTGACAAATGTGTGGTCCGTGAATAGAATTGTTGTCGTTGAGAAAAGTAAACAATTGGTCCGTTGTACAACGCGATGGTCAGTGTACTGTAAGCAGCTGAGAATAATGCGCGCGACAGGTACGAGGAAGGTAGCCAAATTCAATTTAAAAAGCGATCATACTACCAATGATCACTGTTCTCACGATATGTATTGTCCGCTTCCATGCTCGCGTCATATCATTGGAAACTCCAATGGCTGTAGTCCACAATTCGTGCTCAGAGGGTTTTCGCCAACGGGTTTCTCGCTCCATTGCTTTCGTCCTGTGGTGTGTGTCCTGTAAGTGAGCCGCCATCAGGTGGGGGTGGCAACTCCGGTGCCCCTCCGACTTGTTTTGCTCAGTCACATTGGTCACCTGTTCCAGAAACGACCTCTTCTGCACTTCGATGTGATTACCAGGACACTATCACTGATTTATCCATCGGCAGTACCGGCTCAATCGTTGTCGGTGAAGAGGGACGGTCTGAAATGCAGAACATCCGATCACCACCTGAAGGAATCCTTTCGACGTCCTCTGAAGGCACTTGTTCCATGTGTTTCTGCGGCTCGAAGATCTTTCGTGTTCCGTAGGCAAGGGGAGCACACGTCGCCGGAAGCATGGCGGCATTCCTTGCGAGGCTTCAGAGACCGTTGTTTGCGCCCCCTGCCTTCCACCTCTGCCGCCGTAGGCGACGCCTCATGTTCGTCGGGCTCTCGTTAATCCATTGCTGCTGTCACCCTCTCGACCTCCATTTCAATGCTGCGTTCTGCTTGTGAGGCTGCGTAAGATTCCTCCCTCGTCCGTTGTGAAGGGGATGTAGGGACGTCCTTCCCGTCACCTCGCTCCTCTCGTAACTCTGTCCGCTCTCGCATCCACACGTCCGTATCATGCTCCGAATTCCGCAACACCTCCGGCGGACCTCAATGGAGTTGCATGGTAACTTCTCGTTGTGACGCTTCTCCACTTAGCAGCTGTGTGATGCAGAGATGTAAGCACTCCGGGAGGGTAGTTCATTCTCCACCACAGCCAGAACATCTCTGCGACTGGCCATTGTAATGACGATAGCTCGGCATCATCCAATATATTAGTATGAATATGTTTGCTTAGCTTGTCTGTCTTAACAGCGTATAACACTCACGGAGGCTCATTTCACGGCAGCCGGAATTCAAGTGTTCTAAAAAGACGTTAATATTGTCATTTCCTTGGGGGACAAGCAACGAGGATTATAGGACCATTAATTTTCACAACATACATAAAAGTGATAGAGGAAAACGGCAGAAATTCCATGAAAGTTTTCGCAGATAATGTTGTATGCAGAAAAGTGCAGCGCTAGAAAATTGTAGAAACGCAACAAAACGCATAGAAGATCGACAATTTCGTTCGGAGATTGGCAGTTGACCATCAGCATGAACGAACGTAACGCCCTTAAACAGACAGAACGACCCACCATTGTACAATAACACAAGCGCTTAATAACCACTGGAGCAGTTACATTCGTTGAACTTCATAGAGCATGCATACGGAGTGGTACACCGGGTGGTCCACTGATCGTGACCGGGCCAAATATCTCACGAAATAAGCGTCAAACGAAAAAACTACAAAGAACGAAACTTGTCTAGCTTCAAGGAGGGGGAAACCAGATGGCGCTATGGTTGGCCCGTTAGATGGCACTGCCGTAGGTCACACTGAAATCAAGTGCGTTTTTTAAAAATAGGAACACCCATTTTTATTACATATTCGTGTAGTACGTAAGGATATATGAATGTTTTAGTTGGACAACTTTTTTGGCTTTGTGATAGATGGCGCTGTAATAGTCACAAACATATGGCTCACAATTTTAGACGAACAGTTGGTAACAGGTAGGTTTTTTAAATTAAAATACAGAACGTAGGTACGTTTGAACTTTTTTTTTCGGTTGTTCAAATGTGATACATGTATCTTTGTGAACGTATCATTTCTGAGAACGCATGCTGTTACAGCGTGATTACCTGTAAATACCACATTAATGCAATAAATGCTCAAAATGATGTCCGTCAACCTCAATGCATTTGGCAATACGTATAACGACATTCCTCTCAACAGCGAGTAGTTCGCCTTCCGTAATGTTTGCACGTGCATTGACAATGCGATGACGCATGTTGCCAGGCGTTGTCGGTGGATCACGATAGCAAATATCCTGCAACGTTCCCCACAGAAAAAAAATCCTGGGACGTCAGAACCGGTGAATGTGCGGGCCATGGTATGATGCTTCGACAACCAATCCACCTGTCATGAAATATGCTATTCAATACCTCTTCAACCGTACGCGAGCTATGTGCCGGACATCCATTATGTTGGAAGTACATCACCATTCTGTCATGCAGTGAAACATCTTGTAGTAACATCGGTAGAACATTACGTAGGAAATCAGCATACATTGCATCATACAGATTGCCATCGATAAAATGGGGGCCAACTGTCCTTCCTCCCATAATGCCGCACCATACATTAACCCACCAAGGTCGCTGATGGTCCACTTGTCGCAGCCATCGTGGATTTTCCGTTGCCCAATAGTGCATATTATGCCGGTTTACGTTACCGCTGTTGGTGAATGACGCTTCGTCGCTAAATAGAACGCGTGCAAAAAATCTGTCATCGTCCCGTAATTTATAATGTTATTTTAAATCCGTCTTGATTGCAAATTTTTTTTTATTATTCATATGAATGGACGGGTTACTCCTGTAACTTAAATATCAGATCTGAAGATGGTTCTGAATGAACCGAAACCGGTGATATGAATAATAAAAAAAAATTTGCAATCAAGACGGATTTAAAGTAACATTATAAAATCACTGATTGCTGTTATCCCATAAGACATTATGTCTGTTTTTGCAAAGTCCCGTAATTTCTCTTGTACCCAGTGGCAGAACTGTAGACGACGTTCAAAGTCGTCGCCATGCAATTGCTGGTGCATAGAAATATGGTACGGGTGCAATCGATGTTGATGTAGCATTCTCAACACCGACGTTTTTGAAATTCCCGATTCTCGCGCAATTTGTCTGCTACTGATGTACGGCTTAGCCGCGAGAGCAGCTAAAACACCTACTTGAGCATCATCATTTGTTGATGGTCGTGGTTGACGTTTCACGTGTGGCTGAACACTTCCTGTTTCCTTAAATAACGCAACTATCCGGCGAACGGTCCGGACACTTGGGCGATGTCGTCCAGGATGCCGAGCAGCATACATAGCACACCCCCGTTGGGCATTTTGATCGCAATATCCATACATGAACACGATATCGACCTTTTCCGCAATTGGTAAACGGTCCATTTTAACACGGATAATGTATCACGAAGCAAATACCGTCCGAACTGGAGGAATGTTACGTGATAGCACGTACTTATACGCTTGTGACTATTACAGCGCCATCTATCACAAAGCGAAAAAAGTGGCCCAACTAAAACATTCATATTTCTTGACGTACTACATTAATATGTAATAAAAATGGGGGTTCCTATTTAAAAAGAACGCAGTTGATGTCCGTTTGACCTATGACAGCGCCATCTAGCGGGCCAACCATAGCGCCATCCGGTTAACCCCTTCAAGCTAGACATGTTTGATTGTTTGTAGTTTTTTCGTTTGACGCTTAATTCGTGAGATATTTGGCGCGGTCACTATCAATGGACCACCTTGTATAGTGGAAGGACAACGTCAAACAAATCGGAGGCAAAGCAGGCGCCAAAAGAATCCTCAGGAAGTCCAGATCACTCGAGAAAGAGACAGCTGACAAAATCCTCGTTGGGTCAATACTTGAATGCTGCTCGTCGCTGTGGAGTCCGAACCGTACAGGATTGATAGAGGAAACCCAGATCCAAAGGAGAGCAGCACATTTCGTCACAGGTTAATTTAGTAAGGCGCCCGGTGAGGCTCAGTCAAGTGCAGTGGCAGACACTGCGAGAGAGCAGTTTTTGCACCGCAGCGAGCTTTACTGTTAACATTGCGAGAGCGTACGCGCCCAACAGAGTGAAGCAATACGTCGCTCTCTCCTACGTACATCACGCACAAAGACGTGGACGGAAAAGGTAGAGATCCGAGCTTACGCCGTCCCTGCAGGGGACCCGTCGCTCTCCACGAAGCACGCCAGGCGTGTTCCACGTGTCTCCTCGTCCTGATTTGCTACTCCAGCCCTCTCCGGCAGCAGGTCCCGTCTGCATCCGGCGCACAAATCATACAGTTTCTGTACGAAAATGGCCGTGCGTAAAATACCGGGTGATCAAAAAGTCAGTATAAATTTGAAAACTGAATAAATCACGGAATAATGTAGATAGAGAGGTAGAAATTGACACACATGGGGTTTTATTAGAACCAAAAGAATACAAAAGTTCAAAAAATGTCCGACAGATGGCGCTCCGTCTGATCAGAATAGCAATAATTAGCATAACAAAGTAAGACAAAGCAAAGATGATAATCTTTACAGGAAATGCTCAATATGTCCACCATCATTCCTCAACAATAGCTGTAGTCGAGGGATAATGTTGTGAACAGCACTGTAAAGCAAGTCCGGAGTTATGGTGAGGCATTGGCGTCGGATGTTGTCTTTCAGCATCCCTAGAGATGTCGGTCGATCACGATACACTTGCGACTTCAGGTAACCTCAAAGCCAATAATCGCACGGACTGAGGTCTGGGGACCTGGGAGGCCAAGCATGATGAAAATGGCGGCTGAGCACACCATCATCACTAAACGACACGCAAGAGATCTTTCACGCGTCTAGCAATATGGGGTGGAGCGCCGTCCTGCATAAACACCGTACGTTCCAGCAGGTGTTTATCAGCCAGGCTGGGGATGATGCGATTCTGTAACATATCGGCGTACCTCTCACCCGTCACGGTAGCAGCTACAAAACCAGAATCACGCATTTCCTCGAAGATAAAAGGCCCGATAACGGTAAATGTGGTAAATCCAACCCATATCGTGACTTTCTCGTCGTGCAATGGAGTTTCCACGATAGTTCTAGGATTTTCAGTAGCCCAAATTCTGCAGTTGTGGGCGTTGACAGACTCTCGGAGCGTGAAATGAGCTTCGCCGGTCCACAACACGTTACTCAACCAATCGTTATCTTCCGCCATCTTTTGAAACGCCCACACCGCAAATGCCCTCCGTTTCACTAAATCACCAGGTAACAGTTCATGATGCCGATGGATATTGTACGAATAGCATCGGAGGGTACCGCTAAGTGCCAACCAAACAGTAGTGTATGGGATGCCGGTGCGACGTGCGACTGCACGAGCGCTGACTTCCCCGCGCGTAGACGAACCCGCGACAGTCTCCATTTCTGCCTGAACTGTCTCAGCAGGATTACGCTTGTCGGCCACTAAGGGGTCTATCGTCTAAACAACCCGTGGCTTCGAACTTCGACATCATTCTCGCCACAGCTGCATTTGTCAACGGGCCTTTACCCGTTCGAATCCCCTTCCTGTGCCGATAGTATCGTAACGCTGAACTAGCACATTCCCCATTCCGATAATACAGCTTCACTAAAAGCGCCATTTCAGGTATCGTCAACATGCTGCGACTGCTGGCGCATCTGATTCTCTCTCTCATTACAGCTCCTTTTATACACGATTGCCATGTGCAGTCACTGACGTTTTGCTATCCAGCGCCATTTGTCGGACATTTTGTGAACTTTGTTTTTTTTTTTGTTCTAATAAAACCCCATGTCATTCCAAGAATGTGTGTCAATTTTTACCTCTCTATCTACATTATTCCGTGGGTTATTAAGTTTTCAAATTTATACTGACTTTTTGATCACCCTGTATTTGCATTAATTCTGTTAGCGATTGTCGAAGGAGAGCCGAGAAAATTGCGCAGAAGATTCTGGATTCATCGATGACCTGATCAGCCAGCTGCTGAAAGAGCAACACTACATTATGCTGTACAACCACCTTTTATAGATATAGTAGAAGTTATTCCTTAACTCAGTTGAATCTCCACCTCATTTTCGGTTTTGAACTGAACATATAGTGTCTAATGCCACTTTGCACATTCATAAAATTCTCGATGTGTACTGACTACCGTCACTCAGAATAACGAACCTCGTCACACAGATTTTAACATTGGGATTCGTTTCGTAATTTCATTTGAATGGGAGACGATATTTTTTCGAAGCTGCTCACAATCTCTGAGAAAGATTTTTACCACAAAGATACAAAAACGAGGCAGTACGTAAAATTTTGCACAAATTTCTGTAATGGCAAAAAGTTAGAGTGTTTACAATCTGACATACTGTGACCAGCTAGAACATTATGACCACCGACATATTATCGATACAAACCCGTCCAGGAGACAGCAGAGTCGCCTGGCGAGGAATGACTGCTAGTCGGACACACGCGCGGTGCGTGTAGTATCAGTGAGCACGCTGTCCATGTGGGCGGTGGACCTGAGTTCGACCCAAGGCCCAAGGCTCGGCACGACCATTTCGGAAACTCCACGACCTGCTGGGCGTTCGAGAGGTGCTGTGACGTGTGTCTTCAACATGTGGCGAAACAAAATGGAACCACGTCGAGACTCATGGAGTTAGCTGCCCACTCCTCATTGCAGGTCGGACATTGTAGGCTGGGCAGATTGGTGAAACAGAACAGGTAGCGAACTGTGGCGAAACTAGTATCAGGCTTTAATGCTGGGCTGAGTACAAGTTTGTCTGAACACACAGTGCACCCAACAATCCTAAAGCTGGGCCTCCTTCTCCCGACGACCTGTGCATCTGCCAATGTTAACACCACGATGTCAGAAACTGGGCACGTGACTACCGAGATTGGACGTTGGCGCAGTGGTAGAGCGTTGCATGGTCTGATGAATTCCGATATTTCCTCCACCATGCTGACGGAACGGCGCGAATCAGTCGCCTTCCAGAGGAACAACTCTCTGACACCAGTAACTCGTGGCGAAGGCAAGCTGGCGGCAGTTCCGTTATGCTCTGGGGGCATTCGCGTCGGCATCCACGTGTCCAGTGGAGCTCGTGCAAGGCCCCATGACGGCCAAGGAGTATCGTACACTGGTTGCAGACCACGTACACCCCTTGCTGTCGATCTCGTTTCCCGACGGCAGCGACATCTTTCAAGAAGATAATGCGCCATCTCACAAATACAGGAGTGTAATGGAGTGGTTCGAGAAACACAGTGACTAGTTCCAGTTGATGTGCTGGACCCTCAACTCGCCAGTCTCAACCCGATTGAACACATCTGAGCCGTGATTGAACGAGGCGTCAGAGCAGATTGTCTCCCTTCCTGGAATTTACAGGAATTAGGTGACTTGTGTGTGCAGATGTGATGCCAACGACCTACCAAAGCCACCCTCATTGCTTCCAAGCCTCTGTTATTCGTGCCAAAGATACCGGCTATCGGGTATGTGGTCACTGTGTTCTGGCTGGTCAGTGTGGACTACGAGACATGTTAAGATTTCTGGCCGCTGGGGAAACACCCGAGTCACTGCACTATGTAAAAATTGCAGCAGAGACGTTATTTATATTGTGTCCGTGAATGGGAAGCAACAAATGTCAGCAGGCGTGAATAAACAACAAGTTTATTGCACAACAAGCGAAAAGCAGAAGATACAATAATACTATAGACCAATGAATGATCTAGAGCAACCACTGGGTTTGGTTACCAACAGAGCCCTTGGATACCGATGTCGGAGTGCCGTGAAGCAGAATCCCTCGAGTAGTACAGGTCCAAAGTGGGATCGAAATCCCGACGATGGCGATGCGAATGGTGTGGCGTTCTGGTACCAAGGATAGCCAAGTCCGAGACGAGACTGCTCGAGTGAGCGGCAGCTTGCCCTTGTAGAGTGCGGGGCCACGTGTGAGTATGAGTCTACTGTGCCGTGGTGTAGTATGACTGGCGCGGTACTGGCGAGTAGCTGTTTGACGTGGGTACGCTGGCTGGCCGGTCTTTGCCACATTGCAGTGGAGGCAACTGAGTGCTGGGGCCATGCCTGCGCTCTCCAGCTCGCCAGCAGTGCGCCTGCGCCAAAACGGCTATCTGACACGTGATCTGCGGTCGCGCGGCAGTCGGCACCACGGTAATAGGTAATAGGTAATAGGTAACATCGACGACTCCTGCAGATAATACTTCTGTAAGGTGCGGTGGTCTTCTGACATACATTTCTTACATATTCCGACCTCACCATGGTATTCTATGTATCGTTTCATTCGAGCCCAAACTCGATAGGGTAGAGTCAGTTTTACATATTTCCATTTCATTGATATACAAATCTAATAAATAAATTTCAAGTGTGCACCAAGATAAAAAAAGTCGAGGCTGGTGTACACAAACATTCAAGACACTATGGCCACAGGAGTCTTTGTTCAGCGGACGCAACCAGCCCGCTGGAAAGTCCGTAGGAGGGTGGGTTAGCACGCAGCTGTTCCGGCCCACAGACCAAAACAGTTTTTGCCAGAGAAAAGGGATAATGGCCTGCGTGTTCACCCTAAAAGCAAAACCCATTGAATTGTTTGGGAGAGCTCCAGCATTGGCATTTTTTTGACGGACCTAGTGCGCAGTTTCAGAGTTCTCACAAGTGGACAGTAAATTCCTAACGCAGATGCTATATATTTCCGGACTGGTCGGCTTTAACGGAGCGCCATTCTCCCGTTTGTAAGAGTAACACTTACTGGTGGACTATTTCTGATGAAATAAGCTGGAGGAGTGAGAGAAAAACAGCGGATGATATACCCTTTCGCTTTTTGCATGGAGGGAACTCGTTCCGGTGATGCTCTTGTAGCAGGAACACGTAGCGGAAGCGAGTGCGCTCGTGTGTATACGCAGAGAGCGAGGAACAAAGTCTCTACTCAGTACTGCACTGAGAGAGCACCTCTGTTGCTAGCGAATCGGAATGATACTCTATTGAGTCGCTCGCGATTAAGCGTTTGTTCACTGTGTTGGCCATGACACTTAATGTGCAGTGTGAACATAGAGCATTAGTTAGAGCCTGTGAGCGAACATTGAGTGGCATCGCGGTGGACTGGTTATCTGACCGGTGTACCATGCCAATAGTTAGACTAGGGGCAGATAGGAGTCCTTGACTTCATCAAGGTGTAGTAAGAGCTCGATTGCCGAAGGTCAGTCCAGATAGGAAGAGATAGTTTTGTTATTTTTCAGTGGCTAACGACGCAGGCAGCAGTCGCCGCAGCTCACGGTATTGTGCGCTACAGTGTAGGCGAGCCCTATCTTTCCTCCATCAGAAATAACATACTTCATTCATGTCACTGCATTACATTTCTTACGCGACAGCCGCGACCGTACTTAGAAAAATTCAACTGGATAATCATTCAAGTTGAGTAGGCGTGGCTCTCAGCCACTCTGCCGAGTAAATAACATCCTTGAAGAAAAGGAATAAAAGAGCTTTCCCACACTTCGTATATAAATGTCATTAACAGGATTCCTATCCATAGGAGGTAAACTCCTATTCCGAAAAGAACCCAGAAACTTCTGTTTTAGTTTATAAATAAAAGTTTCATTAGATTTCTCGTAAATTTTGCAATAAATAATATTTTCCGTTCGTTTACACTAACTAGCAATACTCCAGTACACAAGTACCCCACTAGTTATGGAAGAAAATATAATATTTTTGTGTCTTTTCCTTACTGTGGACGACTCCAGAAAATATTTATTGCTGAAAGTTTTTCAGCTATTTCTTTTTGGTACGTAAGGTGCATCTGTCTGACTTCTGTAGCACTGTGGGGTGGAAATTGCTTCTTTCAGGAGCCAAAAGGTACTCGTCAGATCAATCCGTTGCGCAACTCGTCAACATAACACCCACACACTGACACTTCTCTTAAATTATTAAGGAAAAATCTTTTAGAAAACAAAAGGCGAAAAAATAAACTTGTAAGGAGCTGGACACGAAAATGTCACTTTTCTGTTTACGGCTCACTGTACGTCTTCGACTCGGGAGGCGTATCTAAGTATATGGCACATACTATACAGAGTGTTTGCGTAAGAGCATGCAAAAACGGAGCAGGACATTGAGGATGCTCGACTGAACAATTTGAGGCTAGGAATCTAGAGTCGGAGGAGCCAGCTTAAGGAGATAACTGGAATAAAATCACATTACTGTGTACATTTTTATTTACGTTAGTTATAGTTAACTGCAAATACTATCATTTACACAATGAACGTACCATTTGTACTGTATCTTACAAACCATACTGAAACTGCCTTCTATCAACTTCAATACAAGCATGACATCGGTGAACAAGACACTAACGCACCGTGACAAATATCTCTGGTGTGTTTCGAATCACATCACAGGCAGCTAAAATTCTGGCAGCTAATGCCATCTGCATATCCACTGTGGTCGTGCCCGCCCGGCTAGCCGGGCAGTCTAACGCGCTGCTTCCCGAGCGGGAAGGCGTTCCGGCCCCCGGCACAAATCCGCTCGACGTATTAGTGTCGAGGTCCGTTGTGCCGACCAGCTTTTTGATGGTTTTTAAGGCCGTTTTCCAACTGTCCCAGAGAATGCTGGCTGGTTCCCCTTATTCCACCTTAGCTACACTATGTCGGCGATTGCAGCGCAAACACTGTCTTCACCTATGCGTGCACCATAATTACTGCACCACACAAAAATTTGGGGTTGTACTCGTCTGGTATGAGACGTTCCTGGGGTGAAGGGGGGTGGGGGGAGGTCCATTGGGGGCCGAACTGCACAATAACCCTGCGTCGGTGAGGTAGGTGGACTGCTGTGGCCTGTTGTGGGGTTGTGAACTATTGAGGGCTACGGCGGGACGAGGCCTCTCCGTCGTTTCTAGGTCCCCAGTTGAATACACAATCCACTGGGGTCCCATACACAAGTGACTTTAGATATCACCTTAGGGACAAGCGTATTCAGGTGAGGTGACCTCGCAGGCCATGGAATAGGACCTCCCCTTCCTAACCAGCGACCAGGAAATACAGCACTGAGATGGTTGCGAACATCCTCACTGAAGTGAGGCGGTGCACCGCCATGTTGCATCCACATCCTCTCACCAACAGGCAGGGGTAGATTATCCATAGTCTTTGGACGAACCTCAAGTACAGGTGGCCATTCAGATGGTATCATGACTTCCTAGTAATCAGGCTCGTCCATAAAGAATGTACATGTAAACAAAGAGCACAGTACGTGTAAACTTGTACGCATGTTAGTTGTAAATAATCTGGAAAACGGTAATGCTAGACAAAGCATTAGACAAGTTTACTGCCATATCTCCTTAAGACGGGTGCTTGGACCCCAGGTTCCCTACCTCAAATTGTTCAGTGCAACATTCTCTGTGTCCTGTTACGTTTCCACATGCTCTTGAGAAAACGCCCTGTAGAGTATGTAAAGGTCGTATCTGCAAATGTTATTTGATATTTAGGTACCAGTACGACAAATTATGCCGGAGCGACACACTTTTCATAGAGTGTCATTGTGCCGTTTAACTAAAATGGTATATTTTCATAGCAGATAAGTAATAAAATTGAAACATCAGATACGGGACGACTTTTAAGTTCCGGTGTGGAGCTTTCAGTCGTTTTATATATCTCACCTAAAAGACGCGTTTATGAGAGATTCTCAATTTGCTGATTTGAAACAGCTTATATTCGTACCATTTACTCTTCAGCAATGGAGGTTGGCGTGAATAAAACAAGCCAGCACGATCGGATATCATTGGACGTGAATCTGTGCATAAGAGGAGACCCTGTGACCCGCACACCACGTGAAAGACCGCCACATGACCCACACCGGTTCAGAGCGTAGTGCGGCCTGTCTCGGTCAGGGCTGTGTCAGTGTGAGTGGAGCAGCGCAACGGGGAAGATGGTACTCACGACGGTCAGTTGCTTGCTGAGAAGTTTAATGGTGTCAAAGTGCCAGTAAAGAGTGCCATGCAACGCTTAGTCCGAAAACGGCGGCAGACAGGGTCTGTTTTGAACAAGTCAGAAAACATTCCGAAAAGTGCTCGTACACCAGAAAATGTTGCTGCAGTTCCCAGAAAATGCTTGAGAGTCCTACCAAACTAACTCCACGCAAGAGACTGGCATATCACGTCGATCGTGCGGACGAATTCTCCACCTGGACCCTCGCATGCATCCCTATAGATCGTCTGTTCTTCGTGCATTAAAGTCAGCATATGCTCCTCAGCGCCTCCTGTTTTGTGAGTGGCTGCTCGCTGAGATAACAGTGAGTGGCTGTGGCGTAGATCGGTTCTTTATGTCTGATGAAGCCCGGTTTCACCTGAGTGGATATTTCGACTCACGGAGTCACAGGTTCCGGGCAGCGGAGAATCCGCATAACTTACACGAAATACAGCTGCATGACCAGAAGGTTGCGGTTTGGTGTGCAGTGTCTGCACGCCGTGTTATTCGTCCGATCTTCCTTCATTAGACGCGCGTTACATTGCCAACGTTTTGAAACCTTTAATAGAAGCATTAAAGGAGGAGGAAAATACCTACAGTTACTTCCAACAGGATGGAGTAACTGCCCATACAGCCGGCCGAACCTTGAAGCACATGTACACAATCTTCACGCCTGATAGAGTTCTTAGGAGAGGTAAGTTTCCAGAATGAGATTTTCACTCTGCAGGAGAGCTTCTGTTAAGTTTGGAAGGTAGGAGACGAGGTACTGGCAGAAGTAAAGCTGTGAGGGCGAGGCGTGAGTCGTGCTTGGGTATCGCAGTTGGTAGAGCACTTTCCCGCGAAAGGCAAAGGTCCCGAGTTCGAGTTTCGGTCCGGCACACAGTTTTAATTTGCCTGGAAGTTTCATATCAGCGCACACTCAGCTGCAGAGTGAAACTCTTTCTGGAAACATCCCCCATGCTGTGGCTAAGCCATGTCTCCGCAATATCCTTTCTTTCAGAAGTGCTAGTTCTGCAAGGTTCGCAGGAGAGCTTCTGTGAAGTTTGGAAGGTAGGAGACGAGATATTGGCGGAAGTAAAGCTGTGAGGACTGGGCGTGAGTCGTGCTTGGGTAGCTCAGTTGGTAGAGCACTTGCCCGCGAAAGGCAAATGTCCCGAGTTCGAGTCTCGCACCAGCACACAGTTTTAATCTGCCAGGAAGTTTCAGAGGCCAGTTTCATCACGGCCCTAGCTGGCCACCCAGATCTGGCCACCCGTCAGCGTGCGATTACTTTGTGTAAGGTGTATCGCACCAACTCTCATAGTTTCCAAGAACTAAAGTAGAAGATTTCAGATGAGTCTGCAGCAATTCCAGCAGTCCAACTTCGATCCGGCTACAGCAAGTTGCTGACTGGGGCCCAAAAGTGCCAAGAGATGAATGGTGGTCACCTCCAGGTTAGTTCTGAATTTCCTGTCTTCTGCTGTGTTCCATTGTAAGCTGGAACACTGTTCTCCGGGCCTCTTTTATTCGCCCCACTCGATATTAAAAGATATGGCATGGAGGCCTCTAAGTTAACCTCGTGACGTATAAACGATGTCGCCTCACACTGGCCACGTTCCTCTGCACGACTTGACAGACTCCTCATTCCTCGCTTCACACAGTGTGGTGGTAAGCGGAACTGCACGCTGTGACGTTACGAGTTCCTCGATCACGTGCGTTTTCACGTCCCCTGAGAGAACTGCTTTACCGACAGTCATTCTTTCCGCAGACTAGGGAGGGAGGGGAGTGACAGCGGTACACAAAGCACCCTCCGCCACACACCGTCAAGGTGGGTCGCTGCCGAACCCAGTCGCGGCCGTAGAGACCGCGGCGTTCGCTCACGCGAGGTTACGGGCGAGGTGAGGTGCGGTGAGGTGCTGGCGCGCCGTGGTAAGCAGAGCCCGGTGGCGGCCAAGGGCGAGGCCGGGGAAAGGGCAGACTCAGGCGTCAGCCTCGGCCGGCTTTTTGGTGAGAGCCGGGAGTGGGGGCGAAGACAGCGGCGCGGCCGGCGCTCTGCTCTGCGGGAGGCAGTTGGCCGCTGACCGACCGACCAGCTGCACGCGGGAGCCGAGCCACGGTGAGTGCCGGCGCAGACCGTCCCACCAGGCTGCTTCGCAGTTCGGGAAAGCTCGCCTCCCGTTCGCTCTTTTTGTTGGCTTGCGGTCTAGTCATTTTTGTTGGTACCACACAACGGCCTGTCTTAGCGTTTTCAATCGACCACGGCTTCTTAACAACAAAAGTAACTGTGAAACAGGGACCGAAATAGCTTCTGGGGTGCAGGTCACGCGGAAGAACGGCAACTAATAAATACGAGACAGCAATCACGATTCTGTGTAATTCTCGAGCTTTCGCTCGTCCCGCGACCTAGTGACGTGTTGCGGTGCTATATGCAAGACGGACCATTCCACTCTGGCGCTAAAAATTACAGTAACTATACTACGACACATTTCGTTTGTTCGGTATTTAATTCTTGATTCGTCGTTTTGATTATTTCATCTGAACGTTGCCGTCTTGTTTTCAATGTGATTGCAATCTGATAAGATTTTTTTTCTATTATAGTAATATGTGAACAGTGACCGAATTGCTCATTTGCAGCCCACTTCGTAAATCATTGCCGCCTCTCACAATCATGTAAAATACTGCTTTCAACCAAGCAGTATTTTTTGGAGGCAACATATTCGTCTTTGCCTGTTACTTTTGCGTAACGTTTATATATGCATACATAGTATATGAGAACTCGTAAATTTGTTCATGGACGATAAATAGTTTGGACAAGAAGAGAATAGAAGCTTTTGAAATGTGGTGCTACAGAAGAATGCTGAAGATTAGATGGGTAGATCACATAACTAATGAGGAAGTATTGAATAGGATTGGGGAGAAGAGGAGTTTGTGGCACAACTTGACTAGAAGAAGGGATCGGTTGGTAGGACATGTGTTGAGGCATCAAGGGATCAGCAATTTAGTATTGGAGAGCAGCGTGGAGGGTAAAAATCGTAGAGGGAGACCAAGAGATGAATACACTAAGCAGATTCAGAAGGATGTAGGTTGCAGTAGGTACTGGGAGATGAAGAAGCTTGCACAGGATAGAGTAGCATGGAGAGCTGCATCAAACCAGTCTCAGGACTGAAGACCACAACAACAACAACAAATCTGTTCAAACGTAATAGGAGTTGAAACTTTCCCATCTCCTGTATATCTCTTTTTTTTTTTTTTTTTTTTTTTTTTTTTTTTTTTTTTTTTTTTTGTTATGCAACTTTCCCTTCTACAATAACCTATGAAACTTTTCCTTAGGATTTCTATCTCTTGCTTAGTAATAACAAATGAAATCTTCCCTTCGAAATTTATTCTCTTTCTCAATCTTTGCATAAAAATTTAATTGCTGCTTATTAAAAGTGATTTTCTGATTATTTCGACGAAACATAGAATGTGTCGTCGTCGTGACCCTCAGTCGTTATCTGCAATAACCCAAAAGCCGGCCGAAGTGGCCGTGCGGTTAAAGGCGCTGCAGTCTGGAACCGCAAGACCGCTACGGTCGCAGGTTCGAATCCTGCCTCGGGCATGGATGTTTGTGATGTCCTTAGGTTAGTTAGGTTTAACTAGTTCTAAGTTCTAGGGGACTAATGACCTCAGCAGTTGAGTCCCATAGTGCTCAGAGCCATTTGAATAACCCAAAACTGTTCCTTACCTTTTTTACTGTTACTGGATCGCCATCTGACTGCTACATCGAACTGCGACATGAATATACTTACTCTGGTTTACTATATTAACTGCTGGTGGGCTGTCATAATAAGTGGCTGCATTTATTACCAAAGCTGGCGTTATTCTTTAATAGCAAAGCTGACGTTATTCTTTAATTAATTTGACTGAAGTTACGTATTTCATAGTTACACTTTTTCTTGACAATAATAAAATTTTTGCAAAGTTTTACGTTGATGGTTTTTGGGATAGATTATAATCAGTAATGCAACATTGCTGGCAAAAATTAATTATATTCTGAAAACATTTCTTCAAATATTTACTGCTGGTAATGAAATGATTTTTCAAACGTTCAAATGGGACTTACTTTTTACAATAATCTTACAACTAGCATTGCGCAAACATACCTTCAGTAGTCTTGAGTTTCGCAAAGAAAATAATTCAATAATATTAGTTCCTCTTATGATAATAGTTAGCTGATGTCTCTGTACATCGGTTTATAATCTCTTGTAAATCATAGCTGGTGGCTGGCAGGCACACCGCTCCTCTCAACCTCTCGCTTCAGACCTGCTACCGACTCGCTTCACATCTCACTTACTACTGACTTCCTACGACCGCTAAAGTGCGGTCTCTCCTGCCAACAATGCTTTCTGGTGCAGACAATCCCTGCTACCATTACAAAATGTATCAATGCACGGTCTTTCCCGCTCTTTTCTTAAAATGTATCCATACGCGGTCTCTCCCGCCCTTTTTAAAATTATATCAATGTGCGGTCTCTCTTGCCAACAATACTTTGGTGCAGACATTTCCTGCTACCACAATTATTTCCAACATGACAAATATTAACTATTCCTACTGAATTCTATTAATTAAATATAAACATCTTTCATAAATTGTGGTTTGACAATAGACAATAGAAATATACACGTCTTAAAGAGTTTGTGGAGCGGTAGGATTTAATGGTGTTTCCTCCCTGTTCCACGAAATTGTTAAATTTATGCAGAAGCATGTTGTGATTAGTTTGTAGTTTCTTGCGTATAACTTGCACTCGCGCTGCGCCACTCAGATGTCACGTTATTGTTCAGACAAGCTCTATACTGTATCGAACGCAGTGGTGCATCGGGAAATCTCGACGCCGTTCGAAAGCGAGTATCGTTTGCCCAGCCCCAGTGCCGTGTTCCAGTCGCAGTCACCCCATCTGTCGGCGAGGCCGCGTTTGCACCGTAGCTCTGCTGTAATGGCAGTACCATACGAAACTTGAATTTCTCCCAGCATTTAAAGTATTCAGACAACTTACGCAAATGCAACTCCGCGACTGTTTTCGATAAACGCTGATATTTCGACGGGTGTCCATGCCTCCCTGTTAGTATAGATGGAATGCGTTTGAAAGGCTCTGATATTTTACTAAGTTTTGTGTGGCCTCTTTCTTCAGTTGCGTTACGGTTAGTGATGTTACGTTTGGTGTTGGACAGACAAACCTATTTCGACATGTGTCGACTTCTACTTACTTTTTATTCAATGACTTCAATGACCGGTTCTATGAACAGAAAGATGGATTTTCGATGGCGAGTCCTTTGTTACCTGTTATTTCCCATCTGTTGTGGAAGATTTCGATGCCCTCGGAATCGGCATCTTTGAAATTAGCGTGTTTCTTCCAGTCTCTTAGACAATATTTTTTGCTTGGCCTCAAGGAAATGACAATATTAACGTCTCTTTAGAACACCTGAATTCCGTGCGCCCCAATATTCGCTTCACAGTGAGTGTGGAAAAGCGTGTCTGCCTCCCATTCATTGATGAATTGGTTAGCAGGAATGTTGGTGGTACGTCGTGACACTCCTTTTACAGGAAGCCGAGTCGCACAGATTTGTTTCTGCAGCCTCACAACTGTCACCACACGCCCCCAGTGTGCAGATGTGCTTCTCAGGATAGGCGTACTCTCAGGCCCGGAAGGGTTGTCGACCGAATTTGCCCACCTCGAAGTTTTTTTCGTCGAGTTCATTGAAGAGATTGAAAACATGGTCAATCCCATCAACAGGTCACTTGTAGATGACTAAAATATCATCGGCATATCGCAAATAGGAGAGAATGCCTAGCGCTGTAGCTGAGAAACAGTTGAAGAACTTTTATTCTAGAGAGTTAACGAAAATTCACCAGCGAACTCGAAAACGAGGCCCGTCAATTGAATTTTCTTTACTTGACGTTTACAGTAGAAGAAAATACAATCTCATTTAATGTTTTTCATAAAGAAACATATACCGATCAGATCGTACCTGCGTCTTCCATGCACCCACAATCGCATCAAAACGCTTTCTTTCACTCTGCTATTCATAGAGCTACTTCTATTCCACTCTCAAAAGAAAAGTTCGAGGAAAAAATTAATTTAATCAAAACGAATGCGAACATGCCATAGCGGATAGCATCCTTAAAAAGAAAACTGTTAAAAGAGTTACTACACTCGGCACCTTTATCATTGAGTCCAGCCTAAAGACGAAGTCTTTTTCTTTTCCTTTCTTGGGGCCCATCTCCTATCAGATTCAACGCCTTCTTCGTAATAAATACGACTGTAATGTCACCTTTTCAACCAATAATAGTTTGAAAAAAAAAATTATTCATAATTTAAAATCGACCAGTTCCCCTTTGAAAAACTCTGGTGTGTATAAGATTTTTTGCGACACTTGCTCTTCTTACTGCATAGGACAAACAGGACGTGCCTTTATAGTCAGATACAAAGAACGTCTTCTATGAAAAAATGGTACTAACACCCAAAATTCGCCTTTTGCCGAGCACCTTCTGATTACAAGTCACGCACCTAAAGCAGTTCGCGATAACAACATTTTGCACATTGAGAAGAAAGGACGTAGATTAGATGTTCTCAAAGAATTAGAAATTTTTTAACATTTTTCTCGAAATGATGGCCTCATTCTTAATGAGCAGCTACAATTACGCAATAAAAGCTTCTTCAACGGTATATTTGATTTCGTGTTCCTTCGAGCAATTACCGAAATATTTTTTTTCTGTCTAAGTCGATTCATAATGTTTGTTCATTAAATGGTTCATATTCACTACATTTCATGTTATAGCGTTTTTCTACTCACTGAGTTATTCAGGTCCCTTTGTAATTCTGTAATGGCGTTTTCAGCCTATAAACTGCACTTCGAAGCTCTTATGTAGACAAATTGTTACCACGACTGCTGCTGTAAGGTAAAATATTGCCTCTTACTTCATGTATTAATTAATATTCATCATAATATTCGTCTGTCTATGATTTTAATGTTAAGTAGCCTGTTTGCATTTGAGGCTACTAGATGGCGCTCCTGGTGCAATTGTTAACTGGGGCGCCTCAGTCTGACGCAACCGTAGCTCGACATGTGTGAGCAGCCATTAGTGGCTTTCCTTCTATGTTTTCTATTTTAAAATTTTGTGACTAAAGCTTTATCGCTTGATATTTATTTTATACGTTACATGTAAGCGCTGTTTCTTTTCTCTTTCGTACTGCTAGTCAGTAAAAATAATTTTTCCTAAAATTTTATACTTATGTTATAGGCCAGTTTGAGTGTTTCACTTCTGATGAAGGCACTCTTAGTAGCTGCCGAAACCTAGGTCAAAAAGACTTCTTTTTTGCTACCGAGGGCTGTTATTGCTTTAATTTTACTTTGGAAACGTTCGCTGACAACGCAGCCATGTTCAAAACTTTAAGAATTCGCACTAGTTTTCGTTACATTATTAATTTCGATTATTATTTCATGAATGAATCCAGAAATAAACATAGTAAACACTACAATATTGCGTAATTAATAATAGAAATTTTAAGTGTGCAAATAATTCGTAATTTCAAATGTTCCTAAAAAAATCATTTTAACTGTACATTCAGAACTAGTGCTTAAGTATTACAATATCGAAACTAAAATAATTTGTGAATTAATTACTTTTATAAATTTTAGCTTGAAATACGACATACTGTGTATAAAATTATATGAAAGATTTTAGAAAAGCAACTGAGATAACATTGACCTGTCCAAAATTCGAAAAATAATACTGGTATCGATAACTACTGTTGAGGAAAAGTAATATTAGAGGAGGATGTCCCGTTACAAGGTCTACGGCCCTTTACGGCCCTTTCTGCTTTATGCTTGTGCCATTTGCAATAGGGTTGGTCGTATTCCGCTGAAACATAACGTGAAAGCTGTTCGAACATCAGATAAGTCTACGGGCTCTTTTCGAGTCTGGTAAGGATGCTCTTGGTTTATGTAAGACGGTTGTCTATGTTATTCCTTGCAGCTGTGGCGCGTCACACATTAATCAGACTATCAGGACCCTGAACGCTTACAACAGCCGAGCAGATCTGCTATAGGAGAACATTGCCTTGGCTCCGACCATTCAGTGGAAAAATAAAAACCCAGAGATTTTGGCGTGCAGTTCCAGATATTGCAACAGTGTTATTAAGGAAGCGGCTGAGTTTAAATTAGTAAGTGAATAAAAACGGTTACGGAGGTTTATGCTCAAATTTTGCTTGGAATGCTGCTCTCACGCTGATCAAACAAAAGAGAGGCAGAGTTAATGATACACACTGGGTCGTTGCTCATCTTTGGTTGTGTGGTGACGCTACTGTATGTGGTGTCACCGCCAGACACCACACTTGCTAGGTGGTAGCTTTTAAATCGGCCGCGGTCCGCTAGTATACGACGGACCCGCGTGTCGCCACTATCAGTGATTGCAGACCGAGCGCCGCCACACGGCAGGTCTAGAGAGACTTACTAGCACTCGCCCCAGTTGTACAGCCGACGTTGCTAGGAAAGGTTCACTGAGAATTACGCTCTCATTTGCCGAGACGATAGCATAGCCTTCAGCTAAGTCAATTGCTACGACGTAGCAAGGCGCCAATTATCCTTTGCTATGTATCTAATGACGCATATACTGTATCAACAAGACCAATGTTCACCAATTGTGGATTAAAGTTAAGTATTCCAGCAGCTACGTACTTTTCTTTATAGCATTCATTACGTATCCTGTTTCAGACCTCACGCCAGCCTGCGTGAGTTTAAGCGCGTGCCTTTCGGTTACCCGTCACTGTGGATTGGCTGTCTTGCCAGTCCACAACAATATATATATATATATATATATATATATATATATATATATATATATATATATATATATACGTGTGTGTGTGTGTGTGTGTGTGTGTGTGTCGGCATATACTCCTCATACCGAGATGTTAAATTGGGCTGCACAAAGCTCTCGCACTGCATTTGTGCCTTGCAAATGACGAGGGTGTGCACCTGTCGAAATACCGGCCGTTGGCGAAGTCACCACCCGTCTGCACATAGTACTGTGCTTGCGCACCAGCACCAACGGGTGTAACGAACACCGAGTGCCGGCCGGAGTGGCCGTGCGGTTCTAGGCGCTACAGTCTGGAGCCGAGCGACCGCTACGGTCGCAGGTTCGAATCCTGCCTCGGGCATGGATGTGTGTGATGTCCTTAGGTTAGTTAGGTTTAAGTAGTTCTAAGTTCTAGGCGACTGATGACCTCAGAAGTTAAGTCGCATAGTGCTCAGAGCCATTTTTGAACACCGACTCAAAGGAAGGCCTCGGCGCTTGTTGGTGACGTCACGTCAGCTAGGCACGGCCAACGCCAGGTCTGTTGCAGGCACACTCATAATGGTGGTGTCTCCCTCCCTGACACCGGAAAATGTGAAACTATTGGCGGCAGTTGACCAACACACATTGTTCTGAGAGATTTCTGCAACCAATTAATTGTGCAATTCATTACACTTCTTAACAAATAGTGTACACCTGAACTTAAATTTCCACTTGTTTTAAGGACTGACATACAAAAACAACTTCATGGTCCAGCAGCAACAGAATTCGTGCTTCTTTACCTTATTTGTAAACCTGAGGAAGTTACGTTTGTACTGGGTTGCTTTTACAAGAAACTGTGAACATATTGGTCCTCTTCTTTAGGTATCTTGGTTGACTATGGGGTGAGGAGCACTGAATGTTAATGAAATATCTTGTCCGCAGCTCGTGGTCGTGCGGTAGCGTTCTCGCTTCCCACGCCCGGGTTCCCGGGTTCGATTCTCGGCGGGCTCGGGGATTTTCTCTGCCTCGTGATGACTAGGTGTTGTGTGATGGCCTTAGGTTAGTTTGGTTTAAGTAGTTCTAAGTTCTAGGGGACTGATGACCATAGATGTTAAGTCCCATAGTGCTCAGAGCCATTTGTTAATGAAATATCTTGCGATTGTACACGTTGGGGGAGGGGGTGGAGGACAGAAGAAGAGGCAAAAGAGAGATACTTGTTTTATCGAATGAAATTTTTTTGTCTTATAAAGTTTCTCCTTTCAGTTGGAAGAGGGGAATATTTATCTTTTCTAATGTGCATGTTTAAAAAATTTTAAGCTCAGCAGTATTTTCGATGTACGAAGCTAATTTTTTTTTTTCCTGTTAAGAATTCCTTTCGTTGAAAACGACTGTAATCTAATGACTGGCAACAGTTGAACATTTACACATGTAAATTAGCTCACATTTCCAGTGACGATGTCAAACGAAAATAAATAAATAAAAGAAACGAGTTAATTGTAAGGGGGTTGGGGTAAGTTTCGATAACAAAATGGATCAAGTACATATAGTTACTTGAATGTAAAATTTCCGAAGCTCGCAATGGGGCAAAGCATCTTCTCATATTGATCTACGTTTGTTTCGACAGGATTCAGTAATACAGAACTATGATCTTCATTTGTAGCTTTACGATAGTAAGAAAATCTTTCATGTAAATAAAACTGCAGAAACCAAAACAATACCAAACATTTTGTCCAAAAATAAGAGATTTATAGTGATAAGCACGCCCAGCCGTTTCTGCCTGCAACAGACCTGGCGTTCGCCGTGCCTATCTGACGTGACGTCACCAACAAGCGCCGAGGCCTTCCTTTGAGTCGGTGTAACTCGCAGTGCACGTCGCTTCAATACAGGGAAGAATCTCATTACGTCATATCTTCCCCAGCTGTGACAGTGCATTTCGTTTCGTTGACACAACGTAGCGTTTTGCGTGATTGCATTTCTTTTCATGCCGATCACACGCTCTGTTGACAAAACATATCAGTGCTGCAAAGTCGCAAGCCTACTGACGCTGTGTGTCGGAGGCTCCTCCTGGTGCCACTAACTGAACCCCTCTTCCCTGCTCCATTCACGAATGGCGCGTGGGAACAGCGATTGTCGGCAAGTCTCCGTATTGGCCATAATTCCTCGAATTTTCTCGTTGTGGTCATTATGCGAGATGTATGTGGGAGGCACTAACATATTGTCTGACTCTTCCCAGAAAGCGCTCTCTCGGAATTTCCATAGTAAACCTCTCCGTGATGCACAAGTCTTCACTCGCAGCGCCAGTTTGTTGAGCATTTCTGTACCGCTCTGGCGCACGACTGCACTATCCCGCGACGAAAAGCACCGCTCTTCGTTGGACATTCTCTACCCAGTCTATCGGCCTTACCTGCTAAGGATCGCATATTGGTAAACAGTACTCAATAATCGGTCGAACGAAAGCCTTATAAGCTCCTTCCTTCTTGGATGAGTTAAATTTCCTTAAGATTCTTCCAGTAAATCGCAGTCTGTCATCTGCTTTTGTGCTATTTATTTTAGGTGGTTATTCCACTTAAGGTCGCTCTAGATATTTTACGGTAGGTACTGCTTCCAACAGTTTCTCATCAATAGTGTAGTTGTACAGCAGTGGATTTCTTTCCCTATGTATGCCCAATGTGTTGCATTTACCTACTTTCAGATTCAACTGCCGTAGCCTGCACCATTCATCACTCCTCTGCAGGTCTTTCTGCAAATCGACACTGTCTCACGGCATTTCTACTCTCTTAGACAACCTCGTCATCTGCGAACTGTCATAAAGACCATCCAACGATTTCTACCAGATCATTTATATACGTTGTGAACAATAAGGGCCGTATCACTCTTCCTTGGGGTACTCCGGAAATTACCATCACATCTGTCGATTTTCTTCCGTTAAGAGCGGCGTGTTGAGTTCTGACTACAAGGAAGTCTTGAATCCAGACGCAGATGTGGGCTTGTACTCGATAACCTTGTATTTTTGTTTTCCTATACGGCAGTGCAATACGTTGTCTATCGCCTTCTTGAAGTCACGGAACACGGCATTAACATAAGCGCCGTTGTCTGTAGTGCTGTGGATTTCGTGGGACTACAGAGCGAGCTGAGTTTCGCAGGATCTTTGTCGGCGGAATCCATGTTGATTTTTACAGAGGATATTATCGTTCTGCAATAAAGTTGCCGGCCAGGGTGGCCGAGCGGTTCTTGGCGCTACAGTCTGGAACCGCGCGACCGCTACGGTCGTAGGTTCGAATCCTCCCTCGGGCATGGATGTGTGTGATGTCCTTAGGTTAGTTAGGTTTAAGTAGTTCTAGGTTATAGGGGACTGATGACCTCAGAAGTTAAGTCCCATAGTGTTCAGAGCCATTTGAACCATTTTTGCAAAAACGTTGTAAATCTTTAACGTAAAATATGCTCCGTAATTTTACAACAGATTGGCGTCAACTATGCAGTACAATAATTACATGCGTCCGTCCTACAACTCATCTCGGAAACGGGGAATGTTCTACTCTTTATTTCCAGTAGCAAGGTACCGTTCGTTGCTCCAGCGATCTACGATAAACTGCTTTTATAAGAGGAATAAGGTTTGTAGAATCTTATAGGTATGTTATCTGGTCCTGTGTTAACTGATTGTAATTCCTTTTCTATTCTGCGATCGGCTATCTCAGTATCTCCCAATTCGACGTTCGTACGATGATTGGAATAAGGGATTGTGTTTACGAGTTTTTCACGGTGAAACAAATTCTGAAGAACGAATTGAATATTTAGGTTTTCTCTCTGCTAGCTTCCGTTTCGGTGCCAGTATGGTCTCTGAGTTAATGAACATATCATTTCGAACCGCTTTATGATTTTCGGGCTAGAAAATTTACTTTCAGAGCCATTGAACGCTTCTGTCATCGCTCACCTTTTGCTCATTTCGCTTCATTCACCTTTTGTTCGTCAGCTGTGTTTTGAATCCTCTTGAATCTGAGATGAAGCTCTCTTTGTCCACGGAGCAGTTTTCTAACACGGCTGTTAAGCCACGATGGGTGTTTCCCATCAGTTAAGACCTCACTCGGAACACGTTGAACATGTTGAACGGTGCTTTGATTTTTTTCTCTTTGTGGTCCATCTCTAAATACTTGATGCTAGCTGCTTAGATACTCTGCAATCACTCTCGCTAAACAAAAATATCTACCTACCTTGCAAACCCCGTAGTCGTGGTTGCTATCACAGTTTGACGATCACTGATACCTTCCTATGGTTGAATGATTCGATAAGTTCAGGTCTGTTTGTTGCTAGGAGTAAGATGTTACCTTCACGAGTTGGTTTTATAACTATCTACTCAAAGCAGTTTTCGGACAAGTCATTCAGAAAAATATCACACGAACCCCTGTCCCTGGGGCCGGTTTTCATAGCATGACTCCCCAAATTTATACCTGTCGGACGAAGTCCCCCCCCCCCCCCAATTACAAGAGCATGACCAGAAAAATTAATAGCTATATTTTGTATTTTGTTAGTTCTCTTTGAAGTGGTCTACCAGTACAGCTCCTGACACAGTCGGTCTATAAAAGCATCCGATTATCATTTTTGACCGATCTTTGTTGCTTAAATTCACCCCGATAAATCCGCATTAAGGAACCGTGATAACGTCGCTAGATATTATCCAGTTCTTATTATTTTATTATTTTTGAGCTTTTCCTCATTACAGAGGCTTATCTCCAACATAATAATTTACTTGGAAATTACAATACAAACAATAAACGTTCTTAAACTATATTCTCAAAATATTTCTCCAGGTGTTCCGATCTTGTGTGTCCTCTTCCTCTGCGCCCATTCTCCTCATTGTGCGCTGTACATTTTGGAGCCAGGTGGTCATAGGTCGTCCTCTTCTTCTTCTCCCCTCCGGTTCCCACTCCAGTATCAGTTTTGGTATTCTGGTTTTCTCCATTCGTCGTACATGCCCGTACCACTGTAATTTCTTCCTATCCATTACGTCATATATTCTTTCTTTTATTTCCATTCTCCTTATTAGTTCGGTGTTCCTTAACTTTTCTTTCCTGGAGATTCTTGCCGATCTTCTCCAAAAGTCCATCTCTAGAGCTTGTAATTTTTTAATGTGCTTCATGTTAATTGTACAGGTCTCCGCTCCATACAGAACCACACACTCTAATATGGATTTGTATATTAATTTTTTAGTTCTGCTCATTACATTCCTGCTCCATAAGACTGAGTTAAGCATCCCAATGACCCTCCGTCCGCTACCAATTCTTTTATTGATTTCTGACTCTGATTTTCCCTCGATTTCTAAAATGGATCCCAAATAACAGAAAGTGTTTATCTTTTTGATTTTCTTTCCTTCAATGTATAGCTCATCTGAATCATTAGTCAAGTATTCTGTTTTTTGGTAATTAATATTCAAACCCATAGTTTTGTATGCTACTGCTAGTTGATTGCACATATAGTTAGCATCCTCCCCATCTTGTGCTACGACTACTTGATCATCAGCAAATAATAAATGATGTAGGTAAACTCCATCTCTTATTTCTAATCCCATACTATTAAATTTACGAGACCATGTTCTAAGGCTAATATCTATATAGATTTTAAATAATGATGGTGACATGGAACAGCCCTGTAAAAGGCCTTTGCTTGTTCTAAATTTCTGTGAAAGTTTATTACCAACTTTCACTTGGCAAATGTTATCTTTATACATCTGTTGTATTATTTTAATTAAGGAAGGGTTTATGTTTGCCATATGTAGCGCTCTCCAAAGTAATTTTCTTGGAACAGTATCATACGCTTTTTCTAGATCTATGAAAATTAATCCTATATTTTTTGATTTTTCCCTACGTTTCTCCAAAACCTGTCGTAATGTGAAAATATGGTCTACACATGATCTCCCAGCCGTGAAACCATATTGTTTCTTCTTGGGTTCTAAAATTTTTTTCCACTTTGTTTTTAATTACTTTCGCAAAAATTCTCATTAATGTGTTTGTAACACAAATTCCTCGATAGTTTGAACAAATTTTGCGATCCCCTTTCTTAAATATTGTATTAATGTAACCTAGCATCATCTCGTTGGGTATTGAATCTCCATGTATCATTTTGTTGAAGAGCTGTGTTATCAGTTTCACAATTTTGTCACCACCATATTTCAGACACTCCAGATTGATATTGCCTGGTCCCGGTGATTTACCATTCTTTCCTGTACTCAACGCCTGAAGTACTTCACTTTCTAAAATCTGGATCTCATCATCTTCATGTCCTTTATCTTCCCCTGTTCCTTCTTCTCGATGTTCTTCTCTGTCCTCATTTAATAATTTTTGGAAATACTCTTCCCATTCCTTTTGTGTTATCAGTTGGAGATTAGTTTTGATTTTTGTATCCTGTCGAAGCCCTTTCAATACTGACCATGCTTCTTTTGCTCTCCCAAATCCTAATTTGCTATTCACCTTGGCACATGTTGTTTCCCATGCTCCATTTTTTGCCATCCTTATTTTTTTCATCACTTCATTCTTCTTTTCCTTGTATATTGATCTTGTTTCTTCTGGTTTATCGTTCAACCACTGAAGGAACGCATTTCGTTTTTCTCTAGCGAGGACCTTTAGTTCCTCTGACCACCACTCTGCTGCACGGTTGTGGTTTCTATCTTTTTTACCCAACACCTCCGTTGCTATGATTTTCACATTAGCTTTTATATAGTCATATATTTCCTCTGTACTTCCTTCAAATGATTCAACCAGTTTCCTTTCCATCCTGGCCGCAAAGAGTGTTCTGATACTTTCGTCTTGTAGGCTGTCAATATTAAAAGGTAAATTTTCATCTCTCTCAGTCTGGTTCGTTTTATTTATGTTACTTGAATCACTCCTTGCATTCTTCCACGGCCAAAAAGACTTCATTTTAACTAGATAGTGGTATGATCCACACTGGGCTCCTCTATAAGATCTAACGTCTACTGCTTTGAAACTACTTGTTTGCCCAATGATAATATAATCTATTATAGAACGAAGTTCTTTGGTGTTCTGTTGCTAAGTATATTTATGAATGTCCTTATCTTTGAAAAATGTGTTGGTAATTTTTAGATCACATTGTTCACAAATTGCAATCAATCGTTCCCCATTGTCATTATATTCGTCCTCTCCACGTTTTCCTACTATTCTACAAGATTCTCTAATTCCTACCCTTCCATTCAGATCTCCCATGATAATCAGTTCCTTTCTTCTTGGGATTTTTTCAATAGTTTCCCTGAGGGTGTCCCAAAATGTATCTCTCTCCTTATCTTTTGTGTCGTTCGTGGGTGCATATACGCCAATAATCACAACTTCCCTAGCAAATAATGTCATTTCAACTGTTATAATACGTTGATTGATGAATGTCCAATTTGTGATTCTTTCTTTCCATGATTTCTTTATCATAATGGAGACTCCTGCTTTGGCTCTTACTGCTTTTGATACCTCACTCCAGATATGTACATAATTATCCAGTTCTTCTTCTCCTTGGCCTTTCTTCTTTGTTTCAGAGAGTACGACAACATCCATGTTGAACATGTCAAGTTCTGCAGGTAGTAAATTTATTTTAGTGGAAATACCTTGCACATTCCAGCATCCAAACATAATTTTCCGTTTCTCATCGCCAGTTCGTCGTCCAAAGTTCCAATTTTTCCGAGGCATATTGTTAGGTTTTTTAGCATTTTTATGTTTTTACGTGAGTGAGGGGCTGGCCCACTGCACAACCCCCAACCCGGAGGACCAGGTAATTTTTACTCAAGGTTTTCTTCCTTTAGCCTTTGATAAGCCAATATCATACTACAAGGCAGCAGTTGCTAGTTTTGGTCCACCCCGGGTATTTTATTTCCCCGGTACCCACCATATCTGGTGAGCATTCCCCTATCCGCCACCTGGGGAGGCGCCCGATGGGTGACCAGCAAACTCCACACGGGATGCAGTTCTTTAATGCAATAAATACGCCGCCACCTGTGTGGACTAACCTATCCTTGCGCTAAATACTGCAGTCTGAACTCGGGATTTCGTTGCTGTTCACTTCCCGTTTCAGCCAACTTTCTGTTTCTACTACTGTCTAGGCATTATAACTTTCAAGGACCGGCACGAACCCGCCCGGCGGACTAGTGCCGAGGTCCGGTGTGCCGGCCAGCCTGTGGATGGGTTTTAAGGCGGTTTTCCATCTGCCTAGGCGAATGCGGGCTGGTTCCCCTTATTCCGCCTCATTTACTCTGTGTCGGCGATTACTGCACAAACACTGTACGCGTACACCATAGTTACTCTACCATGCAAACATTTGGGGTTACACTCGTCTTGTATGAGACGTTCTCGGGTGGGTCCATTGGGGGCCCAATCGCACAATAACCCTGGATTCCGTGGTGTGGGACGGCAGTGGGGCGGGTTGACTGCTGTGGACTGTTGTAGGATTGCGAACCACGGAGGGACGAACCCTCTCCGTCGTTTCTAGGTCCCCGGTTTAATACACAATACACAGTCTTGCCTATATCCAATCTGCGACGGCGAGCGTTATCTCAGAATACTGCAACTGATGTAACTTCAAATGCGAACAATTTAGGTTAGGCCTTACCATGACTGTTATTGACATTAAATGAAACAGCAAGTTTACTGTTACCAGTCACCGTTTTACCGTGCACCCAGCAGATTCCAGACGCCATATTTATTTACAAATGTGACAGTATACATGTGATGTGTTACGACAGCGAAAGGATCCTGTGACCACTGGAGGCAGTGCCACAAGTTCGTCCAAAAAAGAGTAACACAACACACACACACACACACACACACACACAAATGTCATACTAACCAACGTGAATCCACCCGATGATGGAGGATTAAACCTTTGAAACGCGTCGTGGAAATAAATAAAACGGTGACTGGTAAGAGTAAACTTGTTGTTTCATTTAATGACGTAACTTGGACTTTGGCAGGCAATTAGTCTCTGCTCCCCAGGGCATTTCTCTAATCTGAAAAACCTCCATGTGCATGTCACATATACTCCGCTACCCTTGTAGCCAGTTCCCGCGTTTATTGCTTGCCTGGCCGATTAAGGGGAACCCTACGTGCAATACTAGGAACCGAGGACGGCCTCAGAACGGAAGTCGGAAGCGTCAGTATTTGCAGCCGGTTGCACCCAGCGCGCTCGACAGCCGCTGGCAGGGCTTCATCGACGTGACGGACGAGGCCCCACCAGCAAAGACACCCAGGGTGCACCGGTAATTTCTCCCGCCCTGCACGCTATTTGTCCGAGGCGCTCCATCGCCCTCCAGACGTTGGAGCTGGGTAGGAGAAACGGCCGAGGGCCCATGAGGCATCCCGTGCTAGCTCAGAAGCATTATCAGCACTGGCCGCCTCCCGTACCTGTTGCTATCGTGTAAGCAACCAGACGTGCGGTGCGTTCCCTCTTCCGCCTTCCGCCCCGTGACACGCGAACCCACCACTGCCCGCCGACCGCTCTCGAATGCGGTCGGTCGGGTCAGATGTGGGGTATTGAAAGGCGCAGCGACACCCGGGTCTCCAGGGGATTCCAGTGGCTCCAGACCTCGTCACCAGCGCCCCGATGTCGCCGCAGCTTTGAGCATTAGCCAGGAGCCTCTGGGCAGCAGCCAACGCGGCTACCAGCTTTTTACAGTCAGCAGCCAGTTCTCTTTGTGTCCGCTCCCAACCTGTACGGTCGATGGCCGTACCGTACTGAGTAGAAATCTGACATAAGATCTCATGAACACAAGCAGGGCAGTCTAGATTAACTTAGAGGTCACTAGCGTAACTCGCAAAAGAAAAATAGTGGACGACTGTGGTACTACTGAGGCTGGAATGTACGTAAAATATAACAAGGAGAATAAACGTAGAGTAACATCTTCTCTGCAGCGTTCTAGCACCGCAAGCTCTTAGAACAGATAAAAGTTTCTCTACTGAAAATGGATGTATGAACACTCTACTTTTACTAGAAGCTCTGCTTACCCAGAAGCTACTGCAGGAAATAAACATGTAAGCTCCAATGCGGTGACCTATACTGCATTGACGAAACAAACCGTAACACCGAGAAATACTTGTGCGACATCAACTAAAGTTGGTAGGCGTATTTCTACATCTCAAAAAACGATGTCTAGTGTAATTTCGCGTCAATCACAGATGATCGCGCTAGTAGTGCCGCTGTGGTGTTGCAAACCAGGGTTTGCTTTAAACGCTCGCAGTTACGGTCGTGAGCGTGAGTTACCTTCGAGATTCAAAGAAATGGTTCAAATGGCTCTGAGCACTATGGGACTTAACTTCTGTGGTCATCAGTCCCCTAGAACTTAGAACTACTTAAACCTAACTAACCTAAGGACATCACACACATCCATGCCCGAGGCAGGATTCGAACCTGCGACCGTAGCGGTCGCGCGGTTCCAGACTGTAGCGCCTAGAACCGCTCGGCCACTCTGGCCGGCCCTTCGAGATTCGACATGGTCAGTTGATGGTAGTCAGGAATACATTTAAGGCGTCACAGACGCCATTGTCAACACCTGACTGAGACTGGACGAAGTCGTGTAATAGTGCTCTGCGAAGCTTGATGTTCCAACAGCGATACTGCATAAAGACTTGGCACGAATGTAGCCACTGCACGTGACTGCTGGCGGTGGTGGTTACGAGAATGTACAGTCGCTAGAAGACCGGCCTCCAGACGGTCACGTGGAAATACTGAGCGGGAAAACCGTAGTGTTCGGCGTATGGCTCTGGAGCGTTGTACTGCATCTGCAGCAGCAGTTTGAGAAGCAGTTGGCCCCTCAGTGACACAGTGAACTGTTACAAATCGGTTATTACAAATACAGCTCCGAGCCAGACGCCCTGTAGAGTGCATTATACCGACCCCAAACCACCGCCATTTGCGACTTCAGATGTCAAGGGAGAGGGCAGGGTGGAGGTCTGTTGTGTTTTCTGATAAAAGCTGGTTCTCCCTCGGTGCCAGGGTTGGTTAGAAGGTGGCCAGTGGAGGATCTGCAAACAACCTGATTGCGTGCTAGACATATTGGACCCACACCTGCAGTTACGGTCTGAGATGCGATTTCGTATGACAGTAGGAGCACACTCTTGGTTATCCCACGCATCCTGACTGCAAATTTGTACGTCATTCTGGTGATTCAACCTCTTGCGATGCCATTCATAAACAGCGTACCAGGGGGTGTTTTCCAACAGGATAACGCTCGTCCACAGACCGCTGTTGTAACCCAACACCGTCTACAGAATGTCGATATGTTACCTCGGCCTCGTCGATGACCGTATCTGTCGGCAATCGAGTACATATGGGATATCATCTGGCCACAACTCCAGCATGGTCCACAGATCTGTACCACACAATGCATGCACGTTTGCATGCTTGCATTAAACGTTCTAGCGGCTACACCGGTTATTTGAGTACTAGAATTTCACTGTTGCAATGTTTTGTCTCGTGCTAATATTAGCCTTCGATCTTGCAATATTAATCACATATCTTATCTAGTCAAATGTCCCGAAATTTCATTACTCTAGTTTAATTACTTTTTGGTGTTTCGATTTTTTTCCGTCAGTCTATATGCTGTGTACTAACACGAGACTTAAAATTAGTGAGGTGACGTGGCGCTTCTGGAGGTGGAAAATTACTCGAGGAATCTACCTCAAACAAGGATTTATTTACGTAGAAACATAGAGTAATTTGCTAAACACTGGTCTAAACAGTAAAATACACAAATATGGTTCACTGCATTGCAGGAGTACGTAAAAAATAAGTAAAAACCTAAGCTAGAGTACTCTGCCGCTGGACTCCGCCACCCAAAACCTGATGCGTAGCACACACATGTGAGTCATTAACTTTCCCATTCCAGTCGCGTATACAGCGAGAAAAAAATTAGTCTGTATGCATCTGGAAATCCACTGATATCCCTCTTATCTTGTTCTCAATGGTCGCCAAGCGAAGTAGCAGCATAGTAATCATCGATATAATAAATCATACAGAACATGAACGAAAAAGACTCATTTATTTTCGGTTTCATTGTTTTTAAATTTTTTTTTAATTTTCCGCATACAATACAGTCACAAAACTTCACAATATACAACACTTTTCGGTTTTTTTGGATATTTGTGGTAAAAGTATGAACTCGTTTTCTGAACTACCAGTTCGTGGAAGAGCACTATACAACTGACCACGCGAAAAATCTGTCAAACTGTGTACATCAGGGGTGTACAACGTTCGACCCGCGGGGCATCTGCAGCTCGTTATGTCTCTCACTGTGGCCTGCGCTAGAATCTCTGAAGAATAATCAGTTCCACATTTTTTTATATAATTCTATGAGTTTCTCAGCTGAATCTATTATGGTAATAAATCTAGAAGAAATTTCAAAATTCTTTGATTTATCATCAATGGCCGTCTCTGCGACAGCTACGTTAAAATAGGTTTACGTTATTAAACTTATTGGTAATGAAAGTCCTTGTTACAAAATGGCAGTTCCGGGCATCGGTCCAGTAGCGCTATCATTAAACTTAACTGACCAACATTTAGATCACATATTAAAAGCTTCAACGTCAAATATGACTGCAGACTTTGAAAAACTTGTAGCTGACGTGAGACGCGATGTCTTACATTACAGCTTTCCAAATGGCTCTGAGCACTATGGGACTTAACGTCTGAGGTCATCAGTCCCCTAGAACTTAGAACTACTTAAACCTAACTAACCTAAGGACATCACACACATCCATGCCAGAGGCAGGATTCGAACCTGCGCCGTAGAGGTCGCGCGGTTCCAGACTGAAGCTCCTAGAACCGCTCGGCCACCGCGGCCGGCATTACAGCTTTGTTTGAGTTTCTTATCTTCTTACACTATTTTGATAAGTCATAGTATTGTCACGCTAGTATGTTACTAAAACAATCATTCCTCACTGTCGTTAAACGTCTTAATAAAAATACACTCCTGGAAATTGAAATAAGAACACCGTGAATTCATTGTCCCAGGAAGGGGAAACTTTATTGACACATTCCTGGGGTCAGATACATCACATGATCACACTGACAGAACCACAGGCACATAGACACAGGCAACAGAGCATGCACAATGTCGGCACTAGTACAGTGTATATCCACCTTTCGCAGCAATGCAGGCTGCTATTCTCCCATGGAGACGATCGTAGAGATGCTGGATGTAGTCCTGTGGAACGGCTTGCCATGCCATTTCCACCTGGCGCCTCAGTTGGACCAGCGTTCGTGCTGGACGTGCAGACCGCGTGAGACGACGCTTCATCCAGTCCCAAACATACTCAATGGGTGACAGATCCGGAGATCTTGCTGGCCAGGGTAGTTGACTTACACCTTCTAGAGCACGTTGGGTGGCACGGGATACATGCGGACGTGCATTGTCCTGTTGGAACAGCAAGTTCCCTTGCCGGTCTAGGAATGGTAGAACGATGGGTTCGATGACGGTTTGGATGTACCGTGCACTATTCAGTGTCCCCTCGACGATCACCAGTGGTGTACGGCCAGTGTAGGAGATCGCTCCCCACACCATGATGCCGGGTGTTGGCCCTGTGTGCCTCGGTCGTATGCAGTCCTGATTGTGGCGCTCACCTGCACGGCGCCAAACACGCATACGACCATCATTGGCACCAAGGCAGAAGCGACTCTCATCGCTGAAGACGACACGTCTCCATTCGTCCCTCCATTCACGCCTGTCGCGACACCACTGGAGGCGGGCTGCACGATGTTGGGGCGTGAGCGGAAGACGGCCTAACGGTGTGCGGGACCGTAGCCCAGCTTCATGGAGACGGTTGCGAATGGTCCTCGCCGATACCCCAGGAGCAACAGTGTCCCTAATTTGCTGGGAAGTGGCGGTGCGGTCCCCTACGGCACTGCGTAGGATCCTACGGTCTTGGCGTGCATCCGTGCGTCGCTGCGGTCCGGTCCCAGGTCGACGGGCACGTGCACCTTCCGCCGACCACTGGCGACAACATCGATGTACTATGGAGACCTCACGCCCCACGTGTTGAGCAATTCGGCGGTACGTCCACCCGGCCTCCCGCATGCCCACTATACGCCCTCGCTCAAAGTCCGTCAACTGCACATACGGTTCACGTCCACGCTGTCGCGGCATGCTACCAGTGTTAAAGACTGCGATGGAGCTCCGTATGCCACGGCAAACTGGCTGACACTGACGGCGGCGGTGCACAAATGCTGCGCAGCTAGCGCCATTCGACGGCCAACACCGCGGTTCCTGGTGTGTCCGCTGTGCCGTGCGTGTGATCATTGCTTGTACAGCCCTCTCGCAGTGTCCGGAGCAAGTATGGTGGGTCTGACACACCCGTGTCAATGTGTTCTTTTTTCCATTTCCAGGAGTGTATTTTCTTGTATTTATCCAAGAGTTGAAGAATAAATTTTGTGCAATTTCACCAAGTTTAATATTTTTGTTGCTGCTTGCGTTACGAAGTTTGTATCTATGCAGTACATCAGGTAGTTCTATGTCACAGTTCAACGAAAATATATACTAAAATAATAATTAATAATTTAAATAATGATAATTTTTAATTTTAGAGATTATATTCAACAAAATTGACCAAGAAGTTTACACTGGCTCTCTCTTTAGATTTTGGTTTGGCCCCGGACTGCTTCTGAGTTGTCCAGCCCTGGTTTACAAGCTCTGCTGTCGTAGTTGAAACCGACTGTGAGGAAAACAATAAAACACCACCACATGTATCGGCCAGAGCGCTTGATGTGTTGAACAGCTTTATAAAGAAAGCGCTTATTCGTTGCTACGTGCTGTTCTGTAAGATACGCTTTCTTGTGTAAGCTTGCGACATGTATTGTGGAACACGTGATAGATTCCTGGTTTTGCCACACTTTAGTTCAGTACCTGGGGCGGACGGCACGACGCCTGCGAACGGCGATGAAATGCCGCCTCTGGAATTTTTTCCGTCCAGGAGGAATGCTCATTCCCGTTTGCACACTGTAGCCTGGTGTGTGGGTGTGCTCAGCGCAGTACCGTAACCCAGTGAAGTGGGGTAACAAACCTAACGAAGTACCCAGTAATCCTGTAATCGGCCACTGGGTAGCAGTGTTATCAAACATTTCACATACTTGGAAAGTTAAGACCACGTTGCCGGAACTGCACAGTGACCCTATATACAGGTGTCTGTATTAACTTGAGAAAATTACATATCTATAAAAGTGAATATTAGTAACAGGGACATCTGTTTGTGCTACAGTTGACTTGCTCACCCCTCCTGTGTGGGCAGCGTCAACTTTCTATTTCCAAATGGGAGCCCCCCCCTTTTATTACACATTCGGGTTGTACGCAAAACATTTGTACACTTTACTCAAACCGTTGTTTCGTATTCATGGTAGATAGCGCTGTAATCGATAAATATCAAGGTTGCCTGTTTTTGCAATTGAGAACCGGCGTATTTGTTCTACATTTCATTAACGATGTAAATGTAAACTTTGGAGTTCTAACGGTTGATATTTGTGTTAGAAATATACCTTGGTGCTGCAGATTTGATTGTACAGTACAGTATGACCACCTGTTTCAATGTCTGCTTACAAATTACGTTTATCATGATCCAAGAACAACGACGTAGATGTTTCATAGTCTTCTGTTCCCATCGAGATGCTTGATGACTGTCGGTTCCATTGCCTCACATCATTACTGTAATTCACAACGCTGTGTACGTCCATTACACGCATGAATTAATAAATGTATCGCAATGGAAGGTCATCAGTTTGAGCATTTATTGTGAATTGCAGTTACGGTGAGAGGTAAAGGGACTCACAGACACCAAGCATCCCGATGGAACAGAATGCTGTTACGGCCACGTCGTTGTTCCTGGATCACCCTGGACGTAGTTTGCAGCCACACATTGAAACAGCTAGCAATACTGTACTGTACAATCAAATTTGCAACACCAAATTAAATTTCTAACATATACAGCAACGGTTAGAGCTCCAAGGATCACATTTACATTGTAAATTAAGTGTAGAATCATGTGCGTCGGTTCTTAATTAAAAACAGGCACACTTGATATTTGTCTATTGCAGCACCATCTAACACCAATTGGAAACAATGTTTTGAGTAAACTGTCTGTATTTTTTAGCGTAGAAACCGAATATACAGTAAAATTGGGAGGGGGGGGTTCTTATTTGAAACTACGATGCAGGGGGCTGGTTGGGAGGTGCCCAGTCGTAATACAGACGGATGTCCCACTTTACTAACATTAAATTTCAGCTATAATATTTTTTTTTTTTTTTTTTGTACGTTGTTGCGTCATTTCCGAGATATTTGGTAGTCACAAGTTGGAACAAACGCCCTATACAAATATTTCATCGGATCTAGGAAGTAGCTAATTCTCGATGGTTGTAACCAATGCTATCGTCTGCAAGAACCATGAAGAAATACTACAATTTTCACTTGATATTTGATCAGATTTAAGATAATGGCTTTTTTGAAAATAATTACACAACGGAAAATTAGTTCTGTAAAACTTCTACATCTGCTTCTACAAGGATACTCTGCGAATCACATTTAAGTGCCTGGCAGAGGGTTCATCGAACCACCTTCGCAATTCTCTACTATTCCAATTCCAATCTCGTATAGCGCGCGGAAAGAATGAACACCTACATCTTTCCGCACGAGCTCTGATTTCCCTTATTTTATCATGGTGATCGTTTCTCCCCATGTACGTCGACGTCAACAAAATATTTTCGCAATCGAAGGAGAAAGTTGGTGATTGGAATTTCGCGAGAAGATTCCGCCGCAATGAAAAAAGCCTTCGTTTTAATGATGTCCAGCCCAAAGCCTGTATCATTTCAGTGACATTCTCTCCCATATTTCGCGATAATACAAAACGTGCTGCCATTCTATCAAATTTTTCGATGTACTCAGTCAATCCTATTAGGTAAGGATCGCACACCGCACAGCAGTATTCTGAAAGAGGACGGACAAACGTAATGCAGGCAGTCAGCTTAGCAGATCCGTTACATTTTCTAAGTGTCCTGCCAATAAAACGCAGTCTTTGGTTAGCCTTCCTCACATTTTCTGTGTATTCCTTCCATTTTAAATTGTTCGTAATTGTTATTCCTAGGTATTTAGTTGAATTTACGGCCTTTAGGTTTGACTGATTTATCTTGTAACCGAAGTTTAACAGATTCCTTTTAGCACTCATGTGGATGACCTCACATTTTTCGTTATTTAGGGTCAATTTCCAATTTTTGCACCATACCGATATCTTCAATGAACAACCTTTTTTGTAGATAATGTATAGAATTGTTACTAGTTTCGAACGACTGATGATGGGCATAAAAGGTCCAAACCAATCATAAAGCTAAGTACTTCGAACCGAGCTACGGAGGGCAAATAGTTAAAACCATCTGATTAGGTAAGGAAATTTCCGGAGACGGTGGATCTCCTGCCAGACTCGATCCTTTCCTGAGTATCTCATCTCCATTAAATAGCTAAGTGAAACGACGAAATGTCGGTATGGGGAGGAACGAATACGTAGGGTTAGTCGTATAATGTGCGGATGCAAGACTTGGTTTCGTTGCGAGAATTCTGGTTCTGTGCGCGCTTCTGGCAAGCACACCCTGTACAGGGATCCTGTGTGGCTAATAGTTGTGTAGCATGCCGGAAACGTAAGTGATTCATTCGCCGCATTTCTGCGACCTTTAACAAGGATAATAGAAATCGTAGCGAAATGCTTTTGAGAACGCTTTGGAGAACCTGAAAAATAGTTAGGAAGCGCAGGCTTTAACGTCCCGTCTACGACATTTCACTGGAGACACGTCCCGACTGCAGTCTCAATCAGTCACTCCACTCCTTTTCCGATGATTGTTAGACCATTAAGATAGTCAATACTGATGCGACTGAAACGCCTGGTTAAATCCGCAAGACAGAACAGGTAGTTGGGATTGTGGAAAGGGGCAAAAAGAGTGGCTGTCAGTTACACTCGAACACATATAGCTTTATTTAGTTGCCCAGACATTACAACGCAAATTTCCGAGCTTAGCTATAGACTGAATATGTCACACAACCTTATGGCTTGAGGGCACAACCTCTTTAATCTTTAAAACGGCTGAAGGCCCATGATTTAAAAAACAATTACAAAAAATTTACAAAAGGCAGAAAGCTCAAGGTTTTATCCTTAAATAATATTTCAATGAGGCTGAAGGCCCAAACAATCAGAGACTTAACAATAAGGAATTTTACTTTTAAAACTGCTGAAGGCCCATGATTGAAAAACACAACTACAATAAATATTTCAAAGGCAGAAGGCCCAAAGCTTTACTCAGAAAAAATATTTTAAATGAGGCCCAAACAATGCAAGACTTGACAAGTAAGGAACTTTCAATTTTAAAACGGCTGAAGGCCCATTATTTATAGCCCAACTAGAAGCATACAAATTCAAACCATCGTCTATGAGCCATTAAAATACACAATCAAACACCAATAAGAAAGGGCAGTACAGCCAGCGGCGCTCAGAAGTTTCCGGGGGTCGGTCTGCACTTGAAATATTAACGTTCGCTTAGGGGAGACAGGTAGTCGGTCCAACTATATCCGATGCGCCCGCAACCCAACCAAGAGACCCACCGACAAGACGACTTGCCTTCCACCCGACCAGTACACAAGGAACCCCAAATCCAAAACGTAAAAGGCGTAGCCGCACACAACCAAGTATGCATACGCTGTCAATACTACACACACGTGTTGGACAACGGCAACACTGTGACGAAAGGACACTGCCTGAATTTTACGTCAGCGGCCAGGGCAGGTAACCGGAACGCTAACGACCACAAGGCAGAAAATTCTGCTGGTGCACCTGGACTTCAAATAACCATAATACAGTTACACTCCAACGGATGATGGCCAAACTTTCGCCAAGTCGAACACTCGCTGTTGCTCACGGGAATACCCCCAACAGTCAACCATGAAAACCAACGGCACAATGTAAGCAGACTGGCTTCGGTAATTAAATCACCACTCAACTTTGATGTCATGGGTCGGTGAGCCACGAACCCTGTAGCGATCGGAACAGCTCCCACACACCCCGACACTGCGTAGAGAGCGCCAGCGGGCCCGGTCCATTGCGCCGCGCGGAGATTTCCTGGCTGATCCACACCGTCCGACTCCTCAGAGCCAGTACCCTGACAACATTTAAAACAACTTGTCCGTCAAAATCACACAAACTACACACAGTTTCACGAACAATTGCACGGAGAACTAAACAGTGCTAACGGCAGTGCCTGTACAATAACAGGGACGAATCACGCGTCGGCACACACAGCCAACCCATAAGCGATCGCCGGCCAACATACACGTCGGCCGCCAAGACGACCGACCGACGACCAACCAAAGTCGTCCCCACTCCAATCATGAGTGTCGGCAACCGTCGGGCGAGACATGGCGGTCCGGACCTCACTGCTGCCACTCCCCGACTGAACTTGTGCCGTGCGCCAACTCAAACACTGTCAGGTCAGACCTAACTCACAACACACGACGAGCGGGAAGTATAGCAGTCCAGCAAAGATAATACGGCAGGGCCTATATCGATAAGCGCCGCTGCTGCCGCTCACGGGCAGGCAAGGCAGCAACTCAGTGACACCAGTATTTCAAATTAAACATAACAAGGTGACAGTCTGGTAAAACCAAGATGTAAAATATCAAATGGCCCGAATACGAGCTACGCATAGCTCAGCGACAAAATCTATTTGAATTTGCTTTTGAGTTCATTCTTATTGTTACTGAATCCATGATTATCAACGTACTTGTAATGTGATATTACACGGTGATTCTAAAGCAAATGTATACACTTCGTCGGTGTAATATATGCATCATAATAAGAGCAAAATGTTATATAACTTATTTGTCTGAAATCGCTCTGTTCCAGAGCTACTCAGGAAAGTAGGTATCACTAGTGCAACACAACACAAAATGAATTCTTCTCTGACGGCGACGACACGAAGGGACCCGAAATTGAGCACAACTAGCAACTGTACATTTACCCCAAAACATGTCCATGTACACTACTGGCCATTAAAATTGCTACACCACGAAGATGACGTGCTACAGACGCGAAATTTAACCGACAGGAAGAAGATGCTGTGATATGCAAATGATTAGCTTTTCGGAGCATTCACACAAGGTTGGCGCCGATGGCGACACCTACAACGTGCTGAAATGAGGAAAGTTTCCAACCGATTTCTCATACACAAACAGCAGTTGACCGGCGTTGCCTGGTAAAACGTTGTTGTGATGCCTCGTGTAATGAGGAGAAATGCGTACCATTACGTTTCCGACTGTGATAAAGGTCGGATTGTAGCCTATCGCGATTGCGGTTTATCATATCGCGACATTACTGCTCGCGTTGGTCGAGATCCAATGACTGTTAGCAGAATATGGAATCGGTGGGTTCAGGGGGGTAATACGGAACGCGGTGCTGTATCGCAACGGCCTCGTATCACAAGCAGTCGAGATGACAGGAATCTTATCCGCATGGCTGTAACGGATCGTGCGGCCACGTCTCGATCCCTGAGTCAACAGATGGGGACATTTGCAAGACAACAACCATCTGCACGAACAATTCGACAACGTTTGCAGCAGCATGGACTGTCAGCTCGGAGACCATGGCTTCGGTTACCCTTGACGCTGCATCACAGACAGGAGCGCCTGCGATGGTGTACTCGACGACGAACCTGGGTGCACGAATGGCAAAACGTCATTTTTCCGGATGAATCCAGGTTCCGTTTACAGCATCGTGATGGTCGCATCTGTGTTTGGCGACATCGCGGTGAACGCACATTGGAAGTTTGTATTCGTTATCGCCATACTGGAGTATCACCCGGCGTGATGGTGTGGGGTGCCATTGGTTACACGTCTTGGTCACATCTTGTTGGCATTGACGGCACTTTGAACAGTGATTTTCCTGAACCTCTTCAGGTGAAGGCCTGTATGGTACATTTGAAAAGCAAACGACCGATTTCCTTTCGCATCGTTCTACTCTCCGAGCTCTGGAGGAAACAAGGCGAGCCAACCCCACTTGCTGCAACTTTACACACGTCCTAAGTGCCATTTTTCCCAAAACGCGTAAGTTAGTTTAAGTTAGACGAATTAGTGTGTGAGTCTAGGGTCCGATGACCTCAGCAGTTTGGTCCGATAGGAACTTACCACCAAAATATGACGAATAATTCTGTCTCTCAAACTTACATTCAGATTCGCGTCCGCCAAGCGATTATTTAAATGGAAGTGAGACATCTCTGTTTTATTCTGACTGAAGTTTCCTGATTTTGAAGTAATTGTCCAGTACAGACAAGTCTTCCGTCATGATCTTTTCTGTTGTCTCCATTTAATGGTGTATGGCAAGAGCCAGGTCATCGGTGTAGCAGAATTTTCTGGACGAACAGCAGCGGCGAGAGAACTAATCCTTGGGGCTATGCGGTGTTTAGCTTCCTCTCCTTGCTAGTCTTGCTTCGATTGATTACATGGAATCCCCCGATTACTTAACATGTCGTTAACCAGTTACGCCATCTTTCTGCTTGGTACGATACGAAGAAATTTATAGACAAGGCCTTCCCCCCACACAGAAAGTAGTTAGCATTGCCTACGGAGAGAGAATGTGCAATTTCAGCGATATGTGTTTGGTGCCTTAAAAAGACGGAACAAACGCTATGATGTGTCGAATAAATGTAAAAGTGAAACACGGTTGTAGACAAAAAGTTCTCAGAATTGTAAATCGCTTTCTAACTAAGCGGCGTGTGAAAACTGAACTGCAAAATTTATGTCCTCCATAGGCTGAGAAGCAACGAATCTTCTCTGTGGTGGAACTGTCTTCAAGCGTTATGCGCCCGGTATCGTAAGCAGTGAATTTTCGACCGAAGCTCATTTAAGTCACTGGAAACGTTTGCAAACGTGCCGTAGAGCAGTGTCTTTCAAAGACACTGGGAACGTTATGGGTGAGTGCTAATGCTGCTGTCACAGCAGGGTAACAGAACGCCTATTGAACCCACAGGACTCGCGAGGCGTCGGCAAGCTTGACGAGTTACCTGGCGTTGACGTGGCGCTCTCTGAGTTTTGGACGTCACTTCCTGCTATTTCACATTGAGGGACCATTTCGCCACGTGAAGCGCAAAATACGTTCTGCGGTATCTCAGCTACGTGCCGCGTAGAGGAGAAACAAAAAGAATCGAGAACGAATTAAGCGGGAAGCTTGTGGTCCGCAGAAGGCAAGATACCGTATCGTATTTGTCATTTTCAGTAAAAGTGCGTTTACTGTTATACCTCACATCCCAAGAATGTGTGCTGCATTCTAAGCTCCAGCATATAGAACGCCTCGAGAACGAATCGTTATTGGCACGATTTATTCTAACAGATCGACGGGAAACGTCGTATTGGGGATTAAAGAATTTTGGTAAGTTATTATCTCGTTATGAGAGGAAGACTTTTTAAGGCAACGGCGCATGAAGGTGCATGAAAAACCTGTCGTTCATATTGGGATTTGTTATAATTGAATGTAAATCTATAACACTTCGGCAATTAAAGCCTACAGAAGACTGTAAGATGAAATACAAACTCACCGAATACGAAGCTACAGCACAGTGGACGCGCCACATTACGGAACAGACTGTGAACGGCTGAGGGGTCTAGTACTGCTGCATCTGACTTTTTTCTCCCTTTTTCGTTTTCTGAAATACTGTGAGAGTTTCTTACGAAATTGATGGAAATAATTTCTGTAATACTTGATGTTTTGTAAATATAAATGCGCTGTCTGTCAGGAGTGAATTTGTTGGAATTTGTGAACTTTTATAAACTGGTATCTTTACTGACTGAATATGTCTCCTCTTTGCCTTGGTATATACACTATGTGATCAAAAGTATCCGGACACCTCCAGAAACATACGTTTTTCATATTAGGTGCATTGTGCTGCAACCTACTGCTAGGTACTCCATATCAGCGAACTCAGTAGTCATTAGACATCATGGGACAGCAGAATGGGGTGCTCTGCGCATCTCGCGGACTTCGAACGTGGTCAGGTGATCGAGTGTCACTTGTGTCATACGTCTGTACGCGAGATTTGCACATTCCTAAACACCCCTAAGTCCACTGTTTCCGATGTGGCAGTGACATGGAAACGTGAAGGAGCACGCACAGGACAAAAGCGTGCAGGCCGACCTCGTCTGCTGACTGACAGAGACCGCCGACAGTTGAAGAGGGTCGTAACGTGTAATAGGCAGACATCTGTCCACTCCATCACACAGGAATTCCAAACTGCATCAGGATCCACTGCAAGTACTACGACAGTTAGGCGGGAGGTAAGAAAATTTGGATTTCATGGTCGAGCGGGTGCTCGTAAGTCACACATCACGCCGGTAAATTCCAAAAGACGCCTCGTTTGGTGTAAGAAGCGTAAATATTGGACGATTGAACAGTCGAAAAACGTTGTGTGGAGTGAAGAATCACGGTACACAACGTGGCGATCCGATGGCAGGATGTGGGTATGGCGAATGCCCTGTGAATATCTGCCACCGTGAACAGTAAAATTCGGAGGCGATAGTGTGATGGTGTGGTCGTGTTTTTCATGGTGCGGGCTTGCACCCCTTGTTATGTTTCGTGGCACTATAGCAGCACAGGCCTACATTGATGTTTTAAGTACCTTCTTCCTTCCAAATGTTGAAAAGCAATTCGTGGATGGCGATTGCGCCTTTCAACAGGATAGAACACCTGTTCGTAATGCACGGCCTGTGGCGCAGTGGTTACACGACAATAACATCCCTCTAATGAACTGGCCTGTACAGAGTCCTGACCGGAATTCTACAGAACACCTCTTAGATGTTTTGGAACGCAGACTGCGTGCCAGGCCTCGCCGACCGACATCGATACCTCTCGTCCGTGAAGAATGGGCGGCCATTCCCCAAGAAACCTTCCAGCACCTGATTGAACGCATGCCAGCGAGAGTGAACGCTAATGGTGGGCCAACACCACATTGAATTTCAGCACTACTGATGAAGGGCGCCACGAACTTGTAAGTCAGTTTGAGACTGATGCCCCGATACTTTTGATCACATAGTGTATCCACTGATACTGTAGTTCTTGTTTACAGAATGGACGAGGGAGGAAATGCTTAATATATCTAACGTAGGAATTTTGTGTGCGTCTGTTTTGTTTGCGTCTTCCCACCAACTGCTGCTGGAGGGCGCTGAGTGCGCAAAACCGTGTCGCGCGCCGGCGGCGCTGTCTTTCGTCACGTCCCGCCCACGGCTTTAGAAGCGTTCTGCAAAGGTTCAAATGGCTCTGAGCACTATGGGACTTAACATCTGTGGTCATCAGTCCCCTAGAACTTAGAACTAGTTAAACCTTACTAACCTAAGGACATCACACACATCCATGCTCGAGGCAGGATTCGAACCTGCGACCGGAGCCGTCACGCGGTTCCAGACTGAAGCGCCTTTAACCGCACGGCCACACCGGCCGGCGTTCTGCAAAGGCCGTCCGCTCGTAAGGCAAGTACGCTGGCGAAGGACAGACGGCAGTCGGTGTACTCGTCACGTTTAGTGGCGCAGGAAATAGCCAATCAAAGAAGGAAAACTAGGGGAAAAATTTCTTGTTGTCCAAAATTTTGTATAGCGGTAAGAGTGAGCGCCGCGCCGTGAGCAACATACTAAAAATCCAGACCGGTGGGACGTGATCTCGGTGGTACGGACTGGGGAGGGACGCTAGAGGGGTGGGGGGAGGAACATCGAATCAAAGAAGGAAAACTTGGGGAAAAATTGTTCTTGTCCAAAATTTTGCACAGCGGTAAGGATGACTGCTGTGCCGTGAACAACATACTAAAAATCCAGATCGGTGGGGTGTGAGCTTGGGGCTACACTTGGGGGTACAGGCTGGGGGGGCGGGGGGTGGGCGTGATTAAAGATCACTATCATACTTTTCTCTTGAGTAAGTTGAAACTCAAGGCTTTTAGCGAAAATGTTTCCCTTGAAAATTAAACAGTCTTGAAATTCCAGAAAAAAAAGCAAAGGCTGGTTCGTTTTTTCTCTAGGACTAATAGTTTTCTCGTTGCAGGAAATGTAAAATACGTTCCTGCGTATTATGGCTGCGAAGTGTTTAGTTTATAAGCGTGATGTTGCCAGTGACGTATGCAGTGTCGGTGGGATAGGGACTGTATTGATTAAAGTGACACATTGCTGCTACCTATCGTTGACAGAGCCGTGTAACTGTGTTGCTGTAATTTAGCAGTGAATTAATTAATGACCAAAATATTACACAACTTCTCTCGCCATTAATTGCGTTACTTGTAGACTGCATAAATCTTTTCCGTTCAATAAATGCTGGGACTTGTAGAGTGGGATGCACTGAGTTCTTAGGCGTCTCTTCTGTTAGTATTATTCGTAACTCATATCTGTATTGCCAAGGCCTTGCCGCAGTGGTAATACCGGTTCCCGTGAGATCACCGAAGTTAATCGCTGTCGGGCCAGGCTAGTACTTGGATGGGTGACCATCCGATCTGCAGAGCGGTGCTGGCAAGCGGGGTGCACTCAGCCCTTGTGAGGCAAACTGAGGAGCTACTTGACTGAGAAGTAGAGACTCCGGTCTCATAAACTGACATACGGCCAGGAGAGCGGTGTGCTGACCACACGCTCCTCCATATCCGCATCCGGTGACGCCTGTGGGCTGAGTGAGGATGACACGGCGGCCGGTTGGTCCCGTTGGGCCTTCCGAGGCCTGTTCGGACGGAGAGTATATCTGTATTCCCTGCAGTGTTAACGCACTTTGTGAAAAATAAACACACACACACACACAGGTGTGTACACGTACTGAATCGTCAGTGATTCACGAGACGCGATGCGGAGGGTCGATATAACTTTGTGAAACACACTGTAATTTTTACTATCAAAAACAGTCTTGATCACAATTTATTTATTACGGTGACCGGTTTCAACCACTACTGTGGTCATCTTCAGACCAATGAATAAGAATCTCCTTCTGGTGGTGTAATTGTTTCTTGTGGCGTAGTGGGGTAGACATAGGGTGAGGAATCATCTGGTCCTTTTTGTTTCGCAGACCTGGCGACGTATCTTCCCTCGTGCTACTGCCCATAGCCCTGCCCCCCTCTCCCCCCCCCCCCCCCCCACCGCTTTGTTACAACCCTGAATACATTTTATCCCTTAATACGACTCTACTCCACTATCTGGACACAGATTAATATTTGTTCTTAAACCACTTCATTTAACAATATTCACTAAATTTTATGCTGTTAAAACGCTTTTTATGATAATCTGAGTACATTCCATCCCCTGAAAAGCTGATTAAGGATCTTTTATGTAGAATATGACCTCAGCAGTATGGTCCCATGCGAACTTACCACCAAAATATGACGAATAATTCTGCCTCTGAAACTTACATTCAAATTCACGTTCGCCAAGCGATTATTTAAATGGTCACCAACTTTCTCTTCCGAATGCGAAAATATTTTGTTGAGCCCAACCTACATAGGTAGGAATGACCATCAAAATAAAATAAGTCAGAGCTCGAACAGAAAGGTTTAGGTGTTCGTTTTTCCCGCGCGCTGTTCGGGAATGGAATGGTAGAGAGATAGTATGATTGTGGTTCGATGAACCCTCTGCCAAGCACTTAAATGTGAATTGCAGAGTAATCATGTAGATGTAGATGTAGATATTTAACATAGTAGTCCGAACTTGTCTGTACTATGAAATTCTTGAAGGTAATCAAGCATAGGCTGTTTTATTTTCATTAGCGAAATCATGAAGTAAAATTATTATTTCAAAGTAAAAGAACTTACACAGGAAAATGATTTCCCTCAATAAATTCATGGGGACTATAGACCCAAACATACGAAACACCATTGATGCTTTATGAAACCTGTCGCCTCCTCGTGTTAAACCATTCATCACAGATAGACAACTCGTTTCAGTTTGACGTTCAGACGATGAGGTGTTGCAGCAGACGGGCTGCGTGGTCCCACTGACAGCGTTTAACTGTAAAAACTTTTTGTTTGTTTATAGACTCAATCACATGTTTATGACACAGTCATGACCGGTTTCGGCCATACAATGACCATCTTCAGATGCTAAAGGCGGCATAGACTGAACATAGGTTGAGTTTGACAACGCATGAACCTGTGTTCAGTCTATGCCGTCTTTAGCATCTGAAGATGGTCATTGTATGGCCGAAACCGGTTATGACTGTGTCACAAACATGCGATTGGTCTATACATAAACAAGAAGTTTTTACAAGAGAATCAATCACGCACTCCATAGACAAAATGTCGTTTTTTCCAAAAGCGTTTAACTGACCTTCCTTAGCCAGTGAGCAGTTACGTCAGCTTCCAGTAACTGAATACGCCTCACACAATTATCAGTGAATTTTAGTGTCAGTGTGCCCCGCATCCAGTTTTTGTCGTTGTGGCCTTCAGTCGGAAGACAGGTTTTATGCAGCTCTGCAGGTCTGATGCCGCTCGGCACGCTAATTTGACTTGCGCAAGCCCTCTTACGTCCGCTACTGCACCGTACATCCACTTCAACCTGATTCCTGTAGCTGAGCTTCCCCCATTAACAAATTATTGACCTATGCAAAAAAAATGGCTCTGAGCACTTATGGGACTTAACTTCTGAGGTCATCAGTCCCCTAGAACTTAGACCTACTTAATCCTAACTAACCTAAGGACACCACACACATCCATGCCTGAGGCAGGATTCAAACCTGCGATCGTAGCAGTCGCACGGTTCCAGACCGTAGCGCCTAGAACCGCTTGGCCACTCCGGCCGGCCTGCTTACCCAAAGAACTGACAAACCGTTTATAAAATCGTGAAACGGCGACCTATGCATGATCCGTCAGAATGTGTCCTATCCCTTCATGCCACAGAAATCTGTCCTCCCCTGTTTGACTCACTATCTCATTATTACCTACTCAGTCTACCCATCTAATCTCCAGGGTTCTTCTTTCCTGTAATACCATCACCGCCACCCGACAATCATTGCTCATTAGACCTTCGATTTCCACACTACTTACGAATTGCTGTATGGCATCACTGTCACATAGCACTTAGCGATATTGTCTCATTTTCTGTCACTATTTCTTTGTTATCGTATTGAAAGTGGTGGACATGTGGAAGTGGGAGAAAGGCTTTGCCTTTTTCCGCACTGAGAAGCAGCACAGCCGGTGTGGTCGCAGGGTCCCGTTATAGGCAGAAGGCGGTCGGTGTATCTCGTAAGAAGTGTCGTAACCCGCCGAGGTCCGCAACACACTTACGTGAATACGTGAGTCGGACAGGAAGTGAGTTTTCAGGTTTACCGGCTCAATGGTAAGCAAACGGCTTCGTGCGAGGTTTATTAGGCCTCTATATCTGAAGACAGTACAGAAAGACTCGGGTATCAGGCTAGGGACAAAGAAATGAAGAACCGCGCTTCTGGGTTGGTACCTCGGATTGATTTTAATGCTTCTTCCCTAGTTTACGTGGACATGTAGAAGAGCACAGACACTGGGTCACAATTTCAATGAGCGTAGAACATAGATGAGACTTACTATATACTCAAATTACTAGAACAAATAGCCTGCCTGGGTTTGACTCGAATCGAGAAAAGGAGCCATTCTCTCATTGCCGAAATTGAACCCCCAGGTTCCGTTACACATCACACTGTAAGAGACAGTCAGTCAAAGGTACAAGAAAGCCACGATAGACTAACTGCCCACAGTCCAGAGATACGCACAGGCAAGAATGCAAGTCCTTCTTAATGTACAAGCTTAATTGAACAGATTCTTTCACTCACATAATTTACTGCTCTCGGCTGACGCACACCCGAGGCTCGTCTGCTGACAACAGCTCTCGAACTGTTTAACCCCGCCCTGCTCGTCCCCTGCTGGCCTCTTTATACTCTGTTGCGACTGTTTGCTTATCAAAGGTGCGTGACGGCGGCGCCCCTGTTTTACCAGCAATTCGCAATGAGCCAGCTTGAAATCACCGGTTTCTTGATGCTCGTGACCTCTTATTGGTCTGGCGAAAGCGTCAAGCACTGTACGTCTCCATCTAGGTTTCCAGGCTCTACTTGTTAAAATTCTTACCAATACGATTTCTTTTTTTCGTTGGCAATCTCTTCACGATTCGGTCATTACAGGAGATACGAGCCTCCCCAGAGAAATGAGCCATCGCCTGCTTAGTGTTTTTGTGGGCATAGTCGGCGCTTAGCCAAGCTGACGACGGATACCGTACCGCCACTGCCCTCCCCAGAGAGAATAATTAAGTATGGCGTTGTTGCCTTTCCTGCACGAACGCAACGCCGTCCTGCCAGTGTATGAACAGCGGATGCTTTTGCCCCAATATTTTGGTTATTTATTCGAATTGAGGCTTCCCACCATCGTGTTTGGGGCAAAGAGGCTGCCCAATCGAGGAGCCCCTGCGCTTGGTCAGTATCATCCTCACGATTATTAATGTTCGCCTTGTATGCCAAGAGTGGGAAGTTTCCGCTGCGTTCCCCAATTTTTTCAAGAAAGGAGCGATATTCGTGTCCTTCACATTAGCAAGAGTACCAAGTCGTCCCCTCCATTTAAATTTGTTTAAAGAGGAAGTTTCATAGCATTTGTGTTGTGGCCACCGTTCACTGATTTCCCAGCCACCGTCTGGTGTTGATGGGTGCACACTCTGCTGATTTTGGGCAAATGTAAGTTTCGCAGTCTGCAGTAACGCGATCCTTACTCTGAACAACACGCAACTTACATCTTCTGGCACGCAACTTGAATTGCCCACTTGATTATACACTGACGAGCCAAAACATTATGACGACCTGCTTAATAGCTTCTTGGGCGATCTTTGGAGCGCAATACATCACCGATTCTGGGTATCATTTGTTCTACAGTTCTTGGTAGTGTTGTGGAGGTATGTAGTAGCGAATGTCTAAGCACAAGTCATGTAATTCCCGTAAAAAACGGGCTTATGGTACGTGTACTCGGTGATGGCGCCTTATAGCGACCCAGATGGGTTCCACCGGATTCACTTCAGGCGAATTTGGTGACCGATACATCAACGTCAGCTCAGAATCATGCTCTTCAAATCACTGTACCACGAGTCTTTGAGACACGAACAATTATACAGCTGTAAGACAACATCTTCGTCGGGGAAAACATCAAGGACGAATGTGTACAGCTGTCAGCTTGTCTTAGATTACTACGACAGGTCCCATCCAATCGCAGGTCTATCAAAGCATAATACTGTTCCCTCCAGCCTGCGTCCGTGGTGCGCTGCACGTTTCGAGCCCACGTTCAGCTCGATGATGGCCTTTATGGAGGTGACCGTCGACCTGGTGCAGTAAGAAACAGGATTCATCTGCCCAGGTGACAAGTTCCCGTTTATTCGTAGTCCAGTCTCGCTGATCCCGTGCAACCTGGAATCGTAACTGACGATGTCGTTGCGTCAGTGTGGGAACACGTAAGGGTCTTCTGTTGTGGAGCCAAATGTTCAACAATGTGTGCTCCGAAACACTTGTGCCTGCACCTGCGTTGCGCTGTTTCGCCAGAGATGCCATAGATCCCCGCCTACCCCACGTTACAGAGCAGGAAATCCTCCGAACGTCACGTTCTGTGTAGGGTCGTGGACGTCCAGCCATTTAGCGCCTGGTGGCAGTTTCACTGCCTCTATACCACTTTCCGTAGGTGCTCACGACAGTAGCACATAAATAAAAATCTGTTACATTCGGACTCGATTTAAATTACGAGATCGTTTAAAATATCTTACAATTATTTCATGGTTAAGTGACCCACTAATAATAAATATAACATGTTGCATACCTACGCTAGTTGAGACGGTGTAGTTGTGCGCAGTGCTCAAACTCAACGATCATTCCGTTATTATTCAGCGAAGTTAACGACCATGGCACTCTCTTCTCTTGTTTGATTATAAATCTGTTTATTGGCTAGAGATAGCTGTTTCGATTTCCTCTTGGATTATAAGTTTTCTGTGTGATTATTTGCCTCATGACCTTGAAGTATTCAGACGAAATAAGCAACAACCTTTTATACTAACGTCATAGCATGAAACAAATCCAAGTTAGAGTGGCCACACAAACAGGCAACACTTTCAGCTGTGAAAGAAAACACCATTGTCGTGATAGCAATACGGTACAGATAAACCCAAGAAGGCTATTCAGCATGCGCAATGCGACAATGGTGTTAAGTTTCCCATGCACATGGATGGGTCTGGTACTGAGGCGAGCCTCTTTTATCATTCTTCTAATCATTATTAATTTTTTTCTTTAGGAAAGATGTATGCCTCAGTTGAAACTTACGGCTTCGGATCGTATTCTACATATCTTATTTATATGTATTGCCCAGACTCGCTGCTGCGATGTATCTAAACGGGTCGACATACGTATAACAACGTTGGCAATTGCATTTCGTCTGTCGTTCCGTATTTGTTGAATTAAGTTAGGAGCTAATTTCGTACGACAGCAGCTCCAAAATTGTGAAATTACTGCTATAAAAAATTAACCATTAACTTAATTCAACAAATAGAACAACAGTCAAACTACAACTGCCAATGATGTTATTGTTTGTCGATACATCTAAACAATATATACATTACTCGATAGTGACAATATTAGGCGAGACGGATCTGTAGTGAAAGTGAATGAAATAAAAGTTAACTACACAAAGGAATGAGTCTGGACACTACTCATAGCCGACCGGTGTGACCGAGCGGTTCTAGGCGCTACAGTCTGGAACCGCGCGCCCGCTACGGTCGCAGGTTCGAGTCCTGTCTCGGGCATGGATGTGTGTGATGTCCTTATGTTAGTTAAGTTTAAGTAGTTCTAAGTTCTAGGGGACTGATGACCTCAGCAGTTAAGTCCGATAGTGCTCAGAGCCATTTGAACCATTTGAACCACTACTCATAAACATGTCACCCGCTGACTTTTACTACGCTTAAGCCCTATGGAACATAAACTATATGTTTTAGCTTGCAGTATATCTAAGCCACCTAGATCGTACGAGAAACCAGTTAAGTCAAGTCTATATTGCACAACGCAGGCTCCCGTTAACATTCGATGAAATCGCATCTGGGTACCATAACTCGTGCGTAAACTGGGCAACATATACGCAAAGACTAATGAGATCTGGTATGCTCACTGGACCTTTATTTATTTATTTAAAAATTTTTGATGGAGTAAATAACCTGCCATAAATGCTCTTAGAAACATCTACTTCACGGCCATTACTGATATCTGGCAGTCGTACCCAACTTCAAGTGGGTACGCTTGTTTCATTGCGGCACTCTTTCCGTCAACAGCATGTCCTCCGCTCCTGCACTACATGGGGATAGTGGCATAGTTAGCGTCACTTTATATGCTTTGTGAATGTCTTGAGTAATACAGAAAAATATGCTAATGTGGCTGCAAACGACAACACACACTGATGAGCCGAAACATTGTGACCTCCTGCTTAATACCTCGTTTGTCCGCCTTTGGAACGAAATACTTCACTGATTCCGCGTATCAGGGATCCGACAGTTTGTTGGTAGGTTTTTGCAGGTACGTGGAATTAGATTTCTACGCACACGTCATATAATTCCCGTGAATAACGGATGACGGCGTTTGTGGCGAGATTGTCGACCTAGTGTAGCAAAAATGTGATTCACTCGGATAGCCGACACGTTTACATTGATCGACAGTCGAATCCTGACGGTTCCGTGGCCGCTGCAATCGTAATTAACGATCTCATTGCATCAACATGTGAACACTTAGAAGCGGACTGCTACGGAGCTCCATGTTCAACAATGTACGATGGACTGTGTGCTCCAAAACCGGCACTGTCCCTTTCGGCAAAGATTCCACAGATCACCGTCTATCCTACGTTACAGAGCAGACGAACCTCCGAACCCCACGATCGCACCCCCGAGCCGTGGTCGTCCAACCATTTAGCGCCTAATGGTTCTTCTACCTCTTCCAGTAGATGTTCTCAACAGTAGCACGTGAACTTACGACCAGCTTTGCCGTTTTCGAGATATTCGTTCACAGCCTCTGCGTAATAATAATCTTCCCTTCGTCAAAGTCGCTTATCGCAATGGATTTCCACATTTATCTACATCTACATCCATACTTCGCAAGCCAGCTGACGGTGTGTGGCAGAGGGTACTTATTGTGCCTCTATCGGTTCTCCCTTCTATTCCAGTCTCGTATTGTTCGTGGAAAGAAAGATTGCCGGTATGCCTCTGTGTGGGCTCTAATCTCTCCGATTTTATCCTCATGGTGTCTTCGCGAGATATACGGAGGAGAGAGCAAATACTGCTTGACTCCTCGGTGAAGGTATGTTCTCGAAACTTCAACAAAAGCCCGTACTGAGCTACTGAGTGTCTCTCCTGCAGAGTCTTCCACTGGAGTTTATCTATCTTTCGCGATTACTAAATGATCCTGTAACGAAGCGTGCTGCTCTCCGTTGGATCTTCTCTCTCTCTTCTATCAACCCTATCTGGTAAGGATCCCACACTGGTGAGCAGTATTCAAGCAGTGGGCGAACAAGTGTACTGTAACCTACTTCCTTTGTTTTCGGCCTGCATTTCCTTAGGATTTTTCCAATGAATCTTAGTCTGGCATCTACTTTACCGACGATCAACTTTATATGATCATTCCATTTTAAATCACTCCTGATGCCTACTCCCAGATAATTTATGGAATTAACTGCTTCCAGTTGCTGAACTGCTATATTGCAGCTAAAAGATAAGGGATCTTTCTTTCTATGTATTCGCAGCACACTACACTTGTCTACATTGAGATTAAATTGCCATTCCCTGCACCATGCGTCAATTCGTTGCAGATCCTCCTGCATTTCAGTACAATTTTCCATTGTTACAACCTCTCGATATACTACAGCATTACTCGCAAAAACGTAAGTGAACTTCCGATGTTATACACAAGGTGAAATGGCTCTGAGCACTATGGGTCTTAACTTCTGAGGTCATCAGTCCCCTAGAACTTAGAACTACTTAAACCTAACTAACCTAAGGACAACACACACATCCATGCCCGTGGCAGGATTCGAACCTGCGACCGTAGCGGTCGCGTGGTTCCAGACTCTAGCGCCTAGAACCGCTCGGCCACCCCGGCCGGCTATTCACAAGGTCATTTATGTATATTGTGAATATAAACGGTCCTACGGCGCTCCCCTGCGGCACACCTGAAATCAGTCTTACTTCGGAAGACTTCTCTCCATTGAGAATGACATGCTGCGTTCTGTTACCTAGGAACTCTTCAATTCAATCACACAATTGGTCAGATAGTCCATATGCTCTTACTTTGTTCATTAAACGACTGTGGGGAACTGTATCAAACGCCTTGCGGAAGTCAATAAACACGGCATCTACATGGGAACCCGTGTCTATGGCCGTCTGAGTCTCGTGGACGAATAGCGCGAGCTGGGTTTCATACGATCTGATTCCTACAGAGTAGATTTCTAGTCTTCAGAAAAGTCATTATACTCGAACATAATTCGTGTTCCAAAATTCTACAACTGATCGACGTTAGAGATATAGGTCTATAGCTCTGCACATATCGTCCTGAGGCGACCCCCACACGTCCACCTCTGCTCCACTTGCATATGTTCGTTACCGAACCACGCGCCCCCAACGCCAGGAGGCGGCATCCAACGTTGTGGTGGCTAGTGGTCATAATTTTTTGGCTTATCAGTGAATGTAGTGAGTCAGTTACATGAACGTATGGTACTTTGTTCTAGTGAAAGTCATTTCGTCTCACTCATTTACTATATACGCTGAAGCGCCAAAGAGACTGGTATAGGCAGGCGTACTCAGATATGTAAACAGGCAGAATACGGCGCTGCGGTCGGCAACATCTATACAGGGTGTTACAAAAAGGTACGGTCAAGCTTTCAGGAAACACTCATCACACACAAAGAAAGAAAATATGTTATGTGGACATGTGTCCGGAAACTCTTACTTTCCATGTTAGAGCTCATTTTATTACTTCTCTTCAAATCACATTAATCATGGAGTGGAAACACACGTCAACAGAACGTACCAGCGTGACTTCAAACATTTTGTTACAGGAAATGTTCAAAATGTCATCCGTTAGCGAGGATACATGCATCCACCCTCCGTCGCATGGAATCGCTGATGCGCTGATGCAGCCCTGGAAAATGGCGTATTGTATCACAGCCGTCCACAATACGAGCACGAAGAGTCTCTACATTTGGTACCGGGGTTGCGTAGACGAGAACTTTCAAATGAAAGAGGGTTGAGATCAGGAGAGCGTGGAGGCCATGGAACTGGTCCGCCTCTACCAATCCATCGGTCACCGAATCTGTTGTTGAGAAGCGTACGAACACTTCAACAGAAATGTGCAGGAGCTCCATCGTGCATGAACCACATGCTGTGTCGTACTTGTAAAGGCACATTTTCTAGCAGCACAGGTAGAGTATCTCGTATGAAATCACGATAACGTGCTCCATTGAGCGTAGGTGGAAGAACATGGGGTCCAATCAAGACATTACCAACAATGCCTGCCCAAACGTTCACAGAAAATCAGTGTTGATGACGTGATTGCACAATTGCGTGCGGATCCTCGTCAGCCCACACATCTTGATTGTGAAAATTTACAATTTGATCACGTTGGAATGAAGCCTCATCCGTAAAGAGAACATTTGCACTGAAATGAGGATTGACACATTGTTGAATGAACCATTCGCAGAAGTGTACCCGTGGAGGCCAATCAGCTGCTGATAGTGCCTGCACACGCTGTACATGGTACGGAAACAACTGGTTCTCCCGTAGCAGTCTCCATACAGCGACGTGGTCAACGTTATTTTGTACAGCAGCAACTTCTCTGACGCTGACATTAGGGTTATCGTCAGCTGCACGAAGAATTGCCTCGTCCATTGCAGGTGTCCTCGTCGTTCTAGGGCTTCCCCAGTCGCGAGTCATAGGCTGGAATATTCCGTGCCCCCTAAGATGCCGATCAATTGCTTCGAACGTCATCCTGTCGGGACACCTTCGTTCTGGAAATCTGTCTCGATACAAACGTACCGCGCCACGGCTATTGCCCCGTTCTAATCCATACATCAAATGGGCATCTGCCAAGTCCGCATTTGTAAACATTGCACTGACTGCAAAACCAAGTTCGTGATGAACACTAACCTGTTGATTCTACGTACTGATGTGCTTGATGCTAGTACCGTAGAGCAATGAGTCGCATATCAACACAAGCACCGAAGTCAACATTACCTTCCTTCAATTGGGCCAACTGGCGGTGAATCGAGGAAGTGCAGTACATACTGACGAAACTAAAATGAGTTCTAACATGGAAATTAAGCGTTTCCGGACACATGTCCACATAACATCTTTTCTTTATTTGTGTGTGAGGAATGTTTCCTGAAAGTTTGACCGTACCTTTTTGTAACACCCTGTACATAGCTTCGCTACTTTGAATTACACCTCTTATAGTGAACGAGTGCTCATAACATTTAAGGAATGCATTTTAGAGCACATGTTTATTGGACATTTTTTCTTGTTTTGGTCCATACTACCACTTCCCAAAATATGGAAAGCAAAGTGGTTGCAGTAGCAGAGATTTATTTCACAGTATCGAAGATCAGGAATTGCTGATGTGTTTTTCAGCCCATGTTTACTTGATTTTTTTTTTTTTCGAATGATCATTCCTGTCATATCCCAGAACCTGACGACACCTCCAAAACCAGCCCTTGCCAATCACGGGTTTTTGTGTCTGGTAGCACTCTTGGTATCCACTGTGTGAGTGTGGAGATACGAGTGTTTGAAGTGGTCGTGACTCGTCCATTTTCGCCTTCACTGAAAGCTCTTCTGACATACACTCTTGCCGACCGATGACTAGTTCATTTAATGGCGACTGAGCGAGATGGCGGAGTGGTTAGCACACTGGACTCGTATTTGGCAGGACGACGGTTCAATCGAACGTTTTCAGATTTTCCGTAATTTCCCTAAATCGCCGAGATGTTTCATTTGAAAGTGGCACTGCCGATTTTCTTCCCTATCTATGACCCAGTCCGAGCTTGTGCCGCGTCTCTGATGACCTCGATCTCGACGGGATGTTAAATCCAATCTTCCTTCCTTCCTCCCTTCATTTAATGAATTCTTTAAACGCTCGCAATGCACTAAAGTTAAAATAATTATGTTTTATCGATTTCTCGTTATTCTCTTTGTTGCAGGTAAGCACACAGTTACTTCGATCCACTACCATGATGTCAGCATCACGTGAGTAGTACCTATAATACCCTCGTACGTTTACGAATATTATGGAATGTTAACAAACTTTCATAAAGTGTTCTAGAATACAACTTGGAAATGCCGTAGGTGGCACTGATCCACACTCCGGCAAAATCGTCTTACGCGACAAGTTGTGCAACGTGGTAAAGACAGAGGTCAGCTAACCAAAAAAAAAAAAAAAAAAAAATGCATCCCACTTATAGGGGGAAACTACGTCAGCAAAGAATACTTGAATTCGTGTATAATTTTAGCGAGAAAAAAGTGGCGTGGTTCAACAAACAAATCAGCGAATAAATGTGACAACAGGGGACGAAAAAATAATTAAATCCATTGATATGATGATGAATCGAGACACAAGCGTAAACCTCCTAACAGAACTCCTAAATTTGTTCATTGTTCCGGAACACCCTCAAAAAAGCTTCTAAACGTCACAGAAGCGGAAACATTAACATGAAAAGAAAAAGATAAGTCAGTGTTGAAAACACTCGTTGCACTCGACGTCGGCGGCAGTGTATTCGTACTGCCGAACGACTGACCAGAGCACGGGTGCGGGGGATGCCTATCTAACAGCTTCCAGGGGCAACAAAGATTTTATTTTCAACATGCTGTATAAACACTGACCGAATTTAAAAATTTAAAATGCTGTCAGAATCTACACATTTAGGGGTATAATGTTTTGTCAACGGCTGAATACAATAAGACGATTATTACGGTTATATACTGCGCACACATCTTCATGCACCGTAACTTAGTACACTCAAGTACCCAAACAATACTCACCTAGCATTTAACAATGAGAGAGCTTCGTGACTTGCAACAAACCTTACACATAATTTCAAAACCTTTTCTTCCTGACAACCCCCACAAAATGAACGGAAAAATTTATCGCTTGCGACATTTTCGCTGTTGACGCAGTAAAACTGACACCATTTTAATTTACTTCTTTTTTACTACTAACTGTATTCGTAACACATTCTACAGACACTCTCAGCATACAACACTGAATGTACGTGCAAAATATACCATTTTACGACAAATGGTCCAGGAGATATGACGTCATAAACATTGAGATGCGTGAAAACTGGCTTCTACGTAGAACGGAGCGGAAATTACCCAGAATATACTCATCCAGTGTTTCATGTTGAAAGCCCTTGGCGACTTACATTAATCTTTAAACATAATTTCAAACTGTTTCTAAATATTTTCTCGCTTTCGTCACATTTTTACAATATTAACTCAACCGCACAGAAATCAGAAGTTTGGCGTTGTTTTATACACGAGAGTTTGACTCTTTTAAACAGTCGGGATTTACTGGGTTCAAGTAACTCACCATTCGTCTTCAAAAGGCTCCAAGTTCCAGTAAGGTTACCGTATAATATGACCCTCATAAAGCACAAGGACAGCAAGGACAGACATTGGAAAGTTGTGGAGAGAGTTTCAAAGTAATCATATTTTTTGCACAATCAAGTATACGTAACGTGTTTGTGTGTTGGAGTACCACAAAATTGTTCGTCTTTGTGCCCAACAGCGCAACAACAAATGATAATATACATTGGATGAAATCGACGCTGTACAAATGTGACGGTTAATTGTACTTTTCTTTCAGTTCAGAAAAAAATGGGAAGAAAGACCCTACGAAGTGGAACCTTTTCAGCTAGTAATAATAATAATTTTTATCATTAAGTAATAGTGGGAATAATATCTATTAATAAGAATATTAATGTTAAAAAATTTGAAAAAACAATCAAATGTTTGTGAAATGATTTGTCTAAAAGTAAGAAATAAAGTAGATTAGAAAAATATTTCACGCGCCTTTGAATGATGATCGATATCCTGTGTAGCAAATGAGGAGGCGACTGAGAATTTCGTGATACGCACAGCTACCCTAGCTCTGCCGCCGCGCGGGATAGCCGCGCGGTCTTAGGCGCCTTGCCACGGTTCCCGCGGCTCCCTGCGTCGGAGGTTCGAGTCTTACTTCGGGCATGGGTGCGTGTATTGACCTTAGCGTAAGTTAGTTTAAGTTAGATTAAGTAGTGCGTAAGTTTAGGGACCGATGACCTCAGGAGTTTGGTCCCATAGGAACTTACCACGATTTTCCGAATTTCCTAACTCTGTCGTTAAGACATTTAACCAGTTGACTTTTCACAGCAATAGTATCTCAACTGGAAAAATATTTACCGCTTGACTTGACATATCAATAGCACCTGAAGGCCACACGATGGCAGACTTCTTTGTCTACGTTATCCACCGGACAAATAACCACCAGTATTCTTTACCAACTTCATATATGCAATCGGCACTTTCTTTGCTGTGCATGCTTTACAGCATCATATCAAGGGGCTTCAAACGTTTCTAGAGAAACTTACTATTAGAAAAATCATTTCACAAAACATTTGACCGGTTCTTTTCAATTTTTTATGTTTACCTTTTGTTCTGGACCCATCTGTTCGTCATTTTTTTCAATTTTCCCTCAAATCACTAATTAAGTCTTTATTAATTACCCTGGTTACATCTTCCTTTGCAAAACTGGACCTCACGCTGGTCAGTTTGATGCCTCATTTCTCCATTTCCCACTCCTCATAAGGCTATGAATAAGCGCCCAAAAATCGTGTAAATTTCTACAGAGCCTTGTTTTCGCTCCGCTCCAACATTTGACAAAATGAAAGTATGCATTCATATATTCGTTGGCAATATAAATGACAATTTAAAAGGAAGGATGAAAACCAGAGAGAGGGAATTTGTAGCAGTGAGATCCATCTCGAACATGATCGTAAGTGAGAAAGATGTGGGCAGAGATATATTGTTATTTTTATGGCACTCTATGGTTTTGTTGCGTGGTAATATGTCGGTAAAGAGCTGTCGCAGATTTCTTGTTACGTGCTTTTATGTCTGTTAAAGGTCACCGTGTTTATTTGCTGGTTCGTTCGCCAATCTCCTTATCGTCTCTCCAACTCCACGTCGACGTAATGTAGCTGAAACTAGTAATTAGGATGACTAGAGAGAGTAGTATTTGTGGTGTCACCGCCAGACACCACACTTGCTGGGTGGTAGCCTTTAAATCGGCCGCGGTCCATTAGTATACGGCGGACCCGCGTGTCGCCACTGTCAGTGATTGCAGACCGAGCGCCACCACACGGCAGATCTTGAGAGACGTCCTGGCACTCGCCCCAGTTGTACAGCCGACTTTGCTAGCGATGGTTCACTGACAAAATACGCTCTCATTTGCCGAGACGATAGTTAGCATAGCCTTCAGCTACGTCATTTGCTACGACCTAGCAAGGCGCCATAGCAGTTGATAATTAATATTATGAAGCATGTATCGTAACGAGATATGTTCTACAATTGTGGATTAAAGTTAAGTATTACATCATCTACGTACTTTATTTGCAGTTCTCAAGATATTGTCCTGTTCCAGACCTCACGCCAGTCAGCGTGTAATTAAACGCGTGCATTTCGGCCTCCTCTAGCAACACAGTGTTGGCGCTTCTGCCAACACTACAGTATTTACGTTCAAGTCTCACCCAATTATTTATCAGAGATGAGGACTCGTTTATTTCTTCCTCGAACACAACTTTTTCTCTTACTATCGAACTGAGATACGTAATATTCACAATAATAAGTTCGCTTAGTCTTTGTTAGCACAGGAACAAAATCGAAGTCCTTAACATTACATTCAGCAACAGAGATAATAAAAATAAAAACTAATGTAATGATATGTTCACTTTTCTTAAGTACAGAGTAACGTCTTTGGTTCCTACAGGCAGCACAGTACCTGACACAGTTATTTCCGTAATATAATGTGATACTACAGCGAGCAGACGGTCCCCGCTCTCATCAAACTCACCGACAGAGTTCCAGTAGTAGAACCTATCTCCGCCCACAAGACCTCTGTCGCACAGCAGCCATGACCGTCAGTACTAGACGTGGGTGTCCAGGGATGAATCAGTGTACTGCACGGCTAGCGCCTAGATCTCCGCAGTTTCCAGCCAGTGTGTCTGCGCTCTCTGGTCCCTACTGTGCGAGCCACTTCATTTCCGCGCCGGCAGCACAACCTGCGTCCATCCGAACCTGCATACTGTACAGGATCTTTACAACTTTGAAAATTCATATAAATTAATTCATAGTACCTACATAGATGATTGTAGTGTCAATACATCAAGTTTTATCACGGCCAGTTCACTAGTGCCGAATCCCATCGTGAGGAGCGCTAGCGGCAGCTGCGTTAAAGATGGCTGCCTCCACTGGACCCGAGCGTGCTAGAATCGAAGCCAACGACAACACTTCGTCGTAATTTCCGTACCAAGTACGCTAAAGATCCTTCTTGTAGGCCTACAATTTATGAGTGGCATAAATATTTTGTAGAAACGGTGCTCAGGAGGACATGGGAAATCATCCAAGCACATCTGACGACGTCGTACCTGGATATGTTACACCAATTTTTGACACCACAGATCGATGGGGATGACCAAGAACGAAATGTTTACTTCATGCAAGATTGTGCACCACCCCACTACCTGGCTGACGTCCGAGATTTTCTCAGTGACTGCTTTCCAGCTTAATGGACTGGCCATGATGCGCCAATTTGCATGGCCCCACGTTCACCAAACCTGACACCATTCGATTTTATTTCATGGGGATTCATCAAGGATATCTATCCTGTTTGCACCTTCTGTGCTGGCCTCTCTACCTGAACTTAGAGCAAGAATGTACGCCGCCAGTGACCAAGTTACACCTTCAATGATACAGCGAGTTTCGGAAGAAATTGACTCCCGATGAAATATGTGCAGGGTAACCAACGGAAGCCACATACAACATCTTTAGCTTAAGGTAAAAAAAAACTTGATGTGTTTCCCTGCAAAATAACACTAAACCCAACTCTATATCTTCTTTCGATAAATTTATATGAATTTTTAAAGTATTAACGTCGTTTTTGAAACATCTTGTATTCGACACTTAGTCTCGCTCTGCAATGTTTAAGTCCCACATATCCCTCCACCACAAAGTTGCTAACTGAGGGGCTCCTCGATGCCTCAGAACGCGTCCTGTCAATCGATTTCTTCTGTAGGTCACGCTTCACAATAAATTTCCTTTTCTCCAATCCGATTTAGTATCTCCCCATTTATTATTCGATCTACGCATCTAATTTCAAACATTCTTCTGTAGCACTACATTTCAAGAGCTTCAATCCGTGTCGGAGCAGCTCGTCTTTCACGTTTCACTTCTGGACCAGGTGCGCACCTCGTGGTCTCGCGGTAGTGTTCTCGCTTCCCGAGCACGGCGTCCCAGGTTCGTTTCCCGGCGGGGTCAGGGATTTTCACCTGCTCCGAGATGACTGGCCGAGCGGTTCTAGGCGCTACAGTTTGGAACCGCGCGACTGCTACGGTCGCAGGTTCGAATCCTGCTTCGGGAATGGGTCTGTGTTAGGTTAGTTAGGTTTAAGTAGTTCTAAGTTCTAGGGGACTGATGACCTCAGAAGTTAAGTCCCATAGTGCTCAGAGCCATTTGAACCATTTTTTTCGAGATGACCGGGAGTTGTTGTGCGGTCTTCATCATCATCATTCATCCTCATTAAGGTCGGAGGAATGCAATGGCAAACCACCTCCTCTAGGACCTTGCGTAGTACGGCTGTGCGGGTCTCCCGAATCGTTCCCCTACGCTCTGTCATCATCATATGGACAAGGCTGCACTCCAGGCAAGTACCACCATAAAATATTTCGTAATGTTCAAATTTAATACGATGTTAAGAAATTTATCTTTGTCAGCAACGCTTTTCTCGGTGTTGTCGATCTCCATTTTACATTTTCTCTACTCCGGCCATCGCCAGTTATTTTGCTTCCCAAATAGTAAAACTCGCCGAATGTTTACAATGCCTCATTTCCTAATCTAATGAGTATCGTCTGATTTAACTGTACTACATTGTATTATCCTTGTTTTTCTTTCGATGACGTTCATCTTGTCTTTTGTAAGTCCTTCGTCGTCTCAGAAACAATTACACTGCGATCGCCAAATGTCGAAGTTTTTATTTCTTTTTCGTGAACTTTATTTCTCTTTCCAAACTGCTTCTCGGTTTCTTTAACTGCTTGCTCAGTGTACAGACCGATTAACACCGCAGACAGGTTAGCGCTGGTTCACTCACCTTCCCTTTCTCGGCCTTCGATTCTTATACCTCCAGAAAAGTTTTAGATAACCTTTTGCTCCGTGTATTTGATCGCTGTTGCCTTCAGAATTACGAAGAGTGTTGTCCGGTCAACATTTTCAAAACCTTTCTCTAAATCTACAAACGCTATAAATGTCTTTCTTCAGTGTATCGTCTAAGATAAGCCGTAGGATGTTGTTTTCACCAGTTTTTCCATTATTCTGTAAGTAATGTGCTCAGTACTTGCAACCGTGACCTATTAAACTGATGGTTTGATTGCAGTCACGCCCGTCAAAACCTGCTTTCGTTGCAGTAAACTGTACTTGTTGCGTTGTTCTTGGAGTCTGACCGCCCGCGAGACTTCTAGCAAATACCTGCGCGGTCGCCTTTGCGTCCTCCGCACAGGACCACAGTGTCCACTTACTGCACTGGCCTCGGCCCAACACTTCCGCAACGGCTGCGAGGCTGAGAGTCTGGGAAGGGGGGAGGGGGGGGGGTGTTCTCCAGCTACCACGGCCCGCAGCGACGCCGTAACGCCGTGCGTTGCGTCACGCAGGGCCGCCACCCAAGGCTAGGCACCCACTCCCTCCTGCCACACTCGTTCACGCTGGTGTTATTAAGTTACCGCCAAATTCTGCGTCACGGTTATGTCCTCGGTTCAGCTCCGCGAACAGGTAAAACGTCAAACTTCCTGGCAGGTTAAAACTGTTTGCTGCACCGAGACTCGAACTCGGGACCTTTGCCTTTCGCGGGCAAGTGCTCTATCCTTTCCTCCAGGAGTGCTACTTCTACAAGGTTCGCAGGAGAGCTTCTGTGAAGTTTGGAAAGTAGGAGACGAGGTACTGGCGGAAGTTGTGAGGACGGGGCGTGAGTCATGCTTGGGTAGCTCAGATAGAAGAGCACTTGCCCGCGAAAGGCAAAGGTCCCGAGTTCGAGTATCGGTCCGGCACACAGTTTTAATCTGCCAGGAAATTTCATATCAGCGTACACTCTGCTGCAGAGTGAAAATCTCATTCTGGAGTTACAACGTCGAACGCTAGAAACTGCTATAAATTTTTCGTCCATGCTTTTGCTTTTGCATAACTTTTGTCCTATACTCCTTTCATCATAAGAAGAAACCTGATGTAAACATTACACCTTCCGCGTTTTCCGGAACCTCACTGGATTTCGTTTCACTTGGAGCGGAAGCCAAGGTATCTCGAGTACTTCAAGTACGGTAATGAGGATACTTTTTATGCTGTGCGTTACGCGTACAACGACTCAGCGATAATACGGGGCAACAGCTTTACTGGTGCATTTAGCTTAGACAGCACTGCCCAGGCAAGTGATCAAGCTTACCTGCAGTGATACGAACAGTTGCAGTAAAGACGTAAAAAGAGGCGAGCAGAGAACAATATAACTATGAATGTCATTTAATTTTTAAACAGAGCGAAGCAATATATGGTAAAATTCAGACGATACACTTCGTAGGTGACCGGACGGAAAACATAACATGCTCTCGACCTTAGGTAACATATTATTGTAACTAAAAATAAGAGTGATGAAAATTCCTGACTTTAACAAGGGTAATTTTTCTGTGTGATTTCGCTATTATCCATTTCGCTATCGTTCGGCAGTGATGTGCAGCTTAATGTCTTGTTATTTCTGTCGACAAATCCCTTAACTTGGCTGCAGATCAATTCTGTTGCGTTTCATACTGCAGTGTTTAGGTGACAATTGTAAAATTACAGCGTCTGTACAGCGTGCAAATTATTGTCTTTCATGTTTCTACGAGCCTGCCGAGGTGGCCGAGAGGTTCTAGGCGCTACAGTCTGGAACTGCACGACCGCTACGGTCGTAGGTTCGAATCCTGCCTCGGGCGTGGATGTGTGTGATGTCCTTAGGTTAGTTAGATTTAAGTAGTTCTAAGTTCTAGGGGACTGATGACCTCAGCAGTTGAGTCCCATAGTGCTCAGAGCCATTTGAACATTTTTTTTTTTCTACGATGCTTATCACTCTGGTTCGTGTGAGACCATATCAGTCCTCCAAACCAGTTGGCATATTCAAAGAAAGAGTATTTGATTTTTCAGGTTTCACCAAAAATTTAATTGTGCAATATAATATGAGTTGATGAATATCATATTTAAATGATTTAGGCATTCAAACCGAACAAAAAATTATATACCACAACGAGTTTCCAACCGCCGTCCGCCAGCACATGTTTATTAAAAAACGAGGCAACTGATTACGCCAAACGTAAATTGCAACTACGCTTTATATACGAAGTCTTCACGGGTTGTCAGCCAAATAGCGTCGTCGTTTCCTAACAACGTTTCGACGGAATGCGTCTCCATCTTCAGGCGAAGATGATCTCCATCATCTTCGCCTGAAGATGATGGAGACGCATTCCATCGAAACGTTGCTACGAAATGACGACGCTACTCGGCTGACAACCCGTGAAGACTTCATATATGAAACTCGCCGAGAAAGCCTGCACTCACATATAACTACGCGGTCGCGAAGTGGGGCCCAGGCAGTTCCAGGTAAGTTTTATAGTCTGACGATAATGTATGGATTTGTAGTTTTAGTTCGACAATGTCCGCTACGGACAAACGGACGTTACTGTTATTCTGAAGAAGGTTGGGTTATCCCGACTGAAACCTAGGTAAATTCTAGGTAAACGGTGCAACTGAGGCTGTTGGTAATTAATAGAGACTGTGTTTGTGTGTGTGTGTGTGTGTGTGTGTGTGTGTGTGTGTGTTTGCCTGTGGCAGAGGGGTGGAGCGAGAGAGGGAGAGATTGTGGTGCGCTTTTGGTCTTTAGGGCGAGCAGAGCACCCGCCGCCTTCGGCTCTGTCTTGTCTCTAGGTGTGGTGTGGGGCGGGTGTGGCTAGCCTAGCGGCGGCGAGGCTTTCCAAGGCCTTCAGAAAGTACCTGCAGCGGCTGCACGCATGGCCGGCCACACGTGCCTCAGTATCTGACACCGCCGTCTGCTCCGCCTGCAACGAAGAAATACACCGCGCCGAAAACCGAGACCCGCTAAGGCAGTCGCTGGAAATGGCAGAAGCGCTCTGCACCATCCCGTAAATATCGCGAAAACATCTCCGAGGTAGCGACGAAGTGGGGATTTTCCTGCACCACCATTTCGCGAATGTACCGTGAATACCAGGGATCCGGTAAAACGTCAAATCTCCGACATCGCTGCGGCCATAAAAAGATCCTGCAAGAACGGGACGAACGACGACGGAAGAGAATCGTTCAGCGCGGCAGAGCTGCAACCCTTCCGCACATTGCTGTAGTTTTCAATGCTGGGCCATCGGCAAGTGTCAGTGTGCGAATCATTTAACGAAACATCGTCGATATGGGCTTTCGGAGCCGAAGACCCATTCGTGTATCCTTGATGACAACACGACAAAAAGCTTTCCGCCGCGCGTGGGCCCGTCAACACTGACATTAGACAGTTGATGACTGGAAACATGTTGCCTCGTCGAACGAGACCCGGTTCAAATTGTATCGAGCGGATTGACGTGTACGGGTATGGAGACAACCTCATGAATTTTTCCAAAGAAAATTCCGCACTGGCTGTATGAACGATTTTTATTAAATCTGCGACCGGTTTCGCATCACTTATCGGTGAATACTCAGGCAGTATAATGGCATCCGTCCATCCTTGAGGGGTGATGGTGTAGCATGCTTGGTTCAGAGTCTGCAGCGTCTGCTGTGGCTAAAAAGTCCCACTCGAGAGTGGCAGTCCCTACTGCAGTTTGGACGTGTGAAATCTGATGGACTTAGAACAGAGGCCGCTGTCTCTTCCCTTTGTCCTCTTCCTGATTTGTTCGTGTATGCGTTCGTCCTCTGAGAGCTTGACGCCGTTACGCACAGTTACTCGCCACTTGTCACGGTCATCTGCAATGCTTTCCCAGCGGCTTGGACTGATTCTGGTCTCGGTCAGGCCTCTCCTGAAGACATCCTTGAAACGAAGATGCGGTCGTCCCACTGGCCTCCACCCTCCTGACGTTCTCCACACAGCAGTTGTTTCGGTATCCGTTCAGGATCCATGCGCCTGACATGTCCCAACCATCTTAGACGTCGATGGCTCAGGAGTGCAAAGATGCTGGTTGTACTTGCACGATGAAAGACTTCGGTGTTGGGTACTCTATCTCTCCAAGAGATCTGAAGGATCTTCCGGAGACAGCGGAGATGGAAGCTGTTGAGTCGAGATTCATGCTTAGAAAGAGTTGTCCATGTCTCACACCTATAGAGAAGGGTGCTTATAACACAAGCGTTGTAGACTTTTAATTTAGTTTTTTTGGTAAGGAGTCCGTTGTTCCATACTCTGTTTTTCAATCTAATAACAGATGATGACTTTGCGATTCTGTTAGTAATTTCAGAGTCCATGGGCAAGTTGCTACATATTGTGGATCTCAAGTAGGTAAAGTGATCAACTACCTGGAGAGGATTGTCATCAATGCTGATGGATGCAAGGTTGGTAGTGCTCTGCGCCATGATCTTAGTCTTTTGAAGGCTGATGAGTAGACCAAATTTTTCACAGGCATGTGATAATTTGTTGATTATATACTGTAGCGCATCTTCCGTGTTCGCTACTAGAGCTGCATCGTCCGCATATAACAATTGTATTTACTTTGGTCTTGGCCTTGAGGCGAGGAATGTTGAAAAGTTTTCCATCAGATCTCGTATGTAGATACACTCCCTCCTCGCAGTCTTCAAAGGCAAATCTGAGCAGAAGGGAAAAGAAAATCCCAAATAATGTAGGAACTAACAAACACCCCTGTTTCACACCGCTATTAACAGGGAAGGCTTCTGATGTTTTACCGTTGAAGCAGATTGTTGCTTGTGTTTTCTCATGAAAAGCCCATTTCTGCTCACTAAATCAAACGCTTTTACAAGGTCAACGAAAGCAATATAAAGTGGCTTCTGCTGCTCACGACATTTCTCTTGTAGCTGTCTTAAGGAGAAGATCACATCTACGGTTGATCGGCCAGGCCTGAAGCCACACTGAGATTCTGGGTAGATTCTGGAAGCTAAGATTTGTATTCCCATTAGGATGACTCTTGCATAAGCTTTCCCGGCTACACTTAGCAATGAAATGCCTCGGTAATTGTTACAGTCACTTCTGTTCCCTTTCTGTTTATATAGAGTAACTATCCTCGAATTTCGCATACTCATCGGGACATAACCTTCTTCCCAGCTGGTTGTGATAAGCGAGTATAAATGTTTGAGAAGACTTGTTATACTTAATAACATCTGCAGGGATCCCATATCAGGCAGTATACGCTGTTTAAAACATAGTAACGTTGAACATTGCCCTGTAGCCATTCCCTACCATTGTGGCTAGAGGACAATGTTCAACGTTACTATGTTATAAATAGCTTGTATTGCCTGAGGATGCACCGATAAGTGGTGCGAAACCGGTCGCAGATTTAATCAAAATCATTCATACAGCCAGTGGCGAATTTTCTTTGGAAAAATGTCAAAGTCTGGCTGTGGTTACCCGCCCTACAAAACAACCTCATGAATGCGTGGATCCTGCATGTCATCAGGGGACTGTTCAAGCTGGTGGAGCCTCTGTAATGGTGTGGGGCGTGCGCAGTTGGAATGATATGGGATCGCTGATCTATTTACCACTCTGATAGGTGTCACGTACGCAAGCATCCTGTCTGATCACCTGCATCCATTCATGTCCATTGTGCATTCCGACTCACTTGGGCAGCTCCGGCAGGACAATATGACACTCTACGCGTCCAGAATTACTACAGACTGCCTCCAAGAACACTCTTGTGAGTAAACGCTTCCGCTGGCCGCCAAACTCCCCAGACTTGAACATTTTTGAGCATATCTGGGATGCCTTGCAACGTGCTGTTCAGAAGAGATTTCCGTATTCTTACTGATTTATGGACAGCCCTGTAGGATTCAGCTCTACTTCAGACACTAGTCGAGTCCATGCCACGTTGTATTGGGGCCCTGGCGCGCGCTCGCGGGGCCCCCGCATGATGTTAGGCTGGTATACCCGTTTATTTGGCTCTTCAGTGTATGCTGTGCTAGCTTCTTCAACTCTGCAACATATACGTATTACACCCATCTGAACGTAGGAGTACCTGCTGCGTTCAAGCTTTTGTCTCCCTCCAGAATTTTTACCTCTTTGCACCTCCTTCGATTACCAAATTGGCGTTTGACTGGGATAAAACGGCGAGACCGTTCGACTTCTAGTGTGGCACTTTGCCCGTGAGCCACCGGTGTTACGGAGCAACACTGGTATCAGAAAGGAGAGACTAAGGTCACTGACACGTGAGATTCCAGCCTTGCGCGCACAGAAATGCAGCGCCGAGGTGCGTGGAAGCGTCCGTATCCGCGACCGAATTGGCGTTCACAAGTGACGAGCCCAGTTGTCTCCGCGAAACCGGTAAGACTTGCACGCAAGCGTGGCGTGTGCAGTTGCGCCACTTTTAAAATCCTGCGTGCCGGGTGTCAGACGAGCTGTTAGCTGCAACTGCTTTCCGTGCGAAATCGGATCGAACAACTATCCTTACCACAGCTACAGCCCAAAATTACTTGGAAGAAATCAGACAGTCAACAAAGTAAATTATTCAGAGATGTCGCTGTTACTACTTTTTGGTCAGATTATTTCCATACTGGTCGTAAAATGTGATAAGGGAACACAAGTATGAGACCCTGCAGGTGTAGAAGGAGACGGAGGTGAAACAGGTGCTGAAGCGTGGGGCGGTGCTTGTAACAGCCCGACTTTTACACATATTATTGTCAGACAAACCCGTCTGTGTAGTCACATGCCGCGTGAAGTGGCCGCGAGCTTAGAGGCGCCATGTCACTGATTGCGCGGCCTCTCCCGCCGGAGGTTCGAGTCCTCCCTCGGATACGCGTTGCTCTTAGCATAAGTTAGTTTAAATAGAGTGTAAGTCTAATTTATGCTCGGGGTAGCCGCGCGGTCTAGGGCGTCTTGTCACGGTCCGCGCGGCTCCCTCCGTCGGAGGTTCGAGTTCTCCCTCCGGCCTCGCTGTGTGTGTTGTCCTCAGCGTTAGTTAGATTAAGTAGTGTGTAAGCTTAGGGACCGATGACCTCAGCAGTTTGGTCTCATAAAACCTAACCACAAATTTCCAGTTCCACTTATTCATGTTGTTGAATCTCCGTTATAATTAATTACGTCACAATGACACTGTATTGGGCGCCAATGCATTGCAGGAAGGAGGAGGCGGGAAACGAATTTGTAGCAATGAAACTGTTACTGTAAAGAAGCAATTTACACCACATTCGTTATTTATTTGACAGCCAACAATATTTTTTTTTTTTAGGTTTTGCACTTTTTCATATTATCGAACCTTTGTTCCAATTAATTACGTTACAATCACACTGCATTGGACGCCGATTACAGAAACGGGGGCCGGCCGATGTGGCCGAGCGGTCGCAGGTTCGAATCCTGCCTCGGGCATGGATGTGAGTGATGTCCTTAGGTTAGTTAGGTTTAAGTAGTTCTAAGTTCTAGGGGATTGATGACCTCAGATGTTAAGTCCCATAGTGCTCAGAGCCATTTGAAACATTTTGAACAGAAATGGGGTAAAAACTAATATAAAAATTATATTATGTAGGAAACTGTCTCATGGAGAAGTACTTAAATACACACAATGGTTTGAGGAGCTGAATAAGCTGGAGGAAATTAATCGCACTGTCTTATGTAAACTTTATCTGCAGATGACCATAGCACGAATACGTAAACACGTACTGGCAGCTTAAACGCACCTGCAAATTTATCTAGCATTTCTCTCGTAAACAGATGGGGGAAAGAAAAAAAATCTCAGAAATTTACTCTACAATACAAGACATTATAATACCACGCCTCGATATTTTTAAACATATAAAGCGCCTCACATCAATATGATATTAGCTATTAGAGATTTGTTGTACGTACCTATGAGAAGTATCTGGTCCTCCTTTCACGTACTTCTCTTTACATCCGTAGCAACAACAATACTGCACCATGGCTGTTATTACTATTAAAACGCGTAGAAACGTATGTAAAAACAGGTCAATACGTATAATATTAAAGTTTCGCTGTTACCACAAATTGCAGACAAGCAGCGATGTCATACTACCACGTGACTAGCCCGGTTTGATGTTGAGAACATGCGCAGTAGGCTGTGCTCACTCCATAGATATTTATACTCTATGCGTACACAACCCCGCTATGTTGTTGTTGTCGTGGTCTTCAGTCCTGAGACTGGTTTGATGCTACTCTATCCTCTGCAAGCTTCTTCATCTCCCAGTATCTACTGCTGCCTACATCCTTGTGAATCTGCTTAGTGTATTCATCTCTTGGTCTCCCTCTACGATTTTTACCCTCCACGCTGCCCTCCAGTACTCAATTGGTGATCCCTTGATGTCTCAGAACATGTCCTACCAATCGATGCCTTCTTCTAGTCAAGTTGTGCCACAAACTCCTCTTCTCCCCAATTCTATTCAATACCTCCTCATTAGTTATGTGATCTACCCATCTAGTCTTCAGCATTCTTGTGTAGCACCACATTTCGAAAGCTTCCATTTTCTTCTTGTCCAAACTGTTTATCGTCCGTGTTTCACTTCCATACATGGCTACACTCCATACAAATACTATCAGAAACGACTTCCTGACACTTATATCAATACTCGATGTTAACAAAAGCGCGGCTATACAACCAGATAAAGTGCTCTCTGAGCCACATCTCGCTTCCTGTTCCCAACGCCAGGGCAGGGCCACGCCTGTGGAGAAACAATAACGCAGTTTTGCCAGCAGGTTTGCGCACGTCCGGTGTGCCTTATCGGCGCTTCCCGACAACTTCATTGCTGTCAACCGAACAATAACGACGTCCAACTAGCGCTGATAAGTTGCAATTTGGCCCGAGTACGTGACCTGCAACATCAATGAACTGTGAAACCGAAATTTTTATTTTCTAACCTCATTTCCTATTTCTGTGTGATCCATGTACAAACTCGTTAGATCGATTGTTGAGTGTCGCTAATCGGTCTGGGAGCCTTAGCGAGTAGGCTTAACTGAAGAGACAGAGAAGAACCGGCCGAGACTGCGGCGTCCCGCCACCTAATCGTCGATGGGATGCTCAACAAGCTCCAGCTGCAGACGCTGCACGAGAGGCATTGTGCCTCACTGTTACGGTTTCGAGAGCGTACGTTCCAAGAGGAGCCGGGCAGCACATTACTGCTTCCCCCCGTAGGCTGGATTGTTTAGGGGGAAGAGACCAAACTGCGAGGTCATCGGTCTCGTCGGTTTAGGGATTGACGGGGAAGGAGGTCGGCCGCGCCCTTTCAAAGGAACTCCTGGCCCGCATTTAGAGTGCAGAAGCAATGGACTGATTTGAAAGGTAACTCCCGTTTTAAAGACAATTTCCTTCAACATTAACACTGTCCAGATCGTCTACAGTGTTTTCTTTAGACAGAGTTTCCGCGTCTCCATAATGAGATTGTAAAAGTGATACATTTCTACATCTACATCCATACTCCGCAACCCACCTGACGGTGTGTGGCTCTCTTAAGGTAGCCAAATGCCTCGTCATCTAATTAGTGACGCGCATGAATGGATTAACGATCAACATATGAGAGTGTGAAAGACGTTTTTGCGATTATGAAATTAAATAAGTCACGATTACGTGGTCAGTTGGGTGCGAAAATCTGTGAAGTTTTCTGCGCCTGCCTGTACGGCGAAAGTCTGTACCAGAAAACAATTATAGCTCTTCAGTGCCCCAAAAGTAATTAAATAATACGGAAGATCTGTTTGTTGATTTATGTGTGTTGTTGAAAAATATAAAACCAGGTGTTACACAGTCTGACTGCGTAGCGTTCTCAGTTTCGCTCTCCTCAAGCAGAGAGAACGTGGGGTAGTGGTGGGGCAGACGTGCCAGCCCAACTGACATCGGTAGCAGGACACGGTCCGGCCACCCCTGGTGTATTGGTTCAGATGGCTCTGAGCACTATGAGACTCAACATCTGTGGCCATCAGTCCCCTAGAACTTACAACTAGTTAAACCTAACTAACCTAAGGACATCACGCAACACCCACTCATCACGAGGCAGAGAAAATCCCTGACCCCGCCGGGAATCGAACCCGGGAACCCGGGCGTGGGAAGCGAGAACGCTACCGCACGACCACGAGCTGCGGACCCCCTGGTGTATAACCGAGCGCGACGTGTGCGCTCAGCACGCTAAAATTTCTACCAATAGGCTGTCGCAATGTGGCCATTACTTCAAGTGGCTAACGTAAATGGTTGGCCCCAAGGTTCTAACGATCTTGTTTTCCTGCCTTCTACGACTGCTCTTTGATACATATGGTGCGATATATCCTAAGTTTCCACATAATTCTACCCTGTTTCCCTCCAGGAACGTGTCGAAGTCTGTTCCGTATCTGTTCACGGTCGCTTCTGCTGTTTGTCTCCTGCTTCCCGCTAGAGACCTTACGGAACGCAGCGTTCCGTTGCTTTTCCCATCACAGCTCAGCAGGAAGCGCTCTTCCGCTACTGAAGGTGAGTCCAGGCAGCGAAACCACGTCCGCTGCCTGCCGCCGCTGCACGCAACTCTCCTGACGTGCTTCCCATCCGCTCAGACTCACCAAAGCAGTCCAACCAGTTTGGTTTTAAACCAGCCATATGTCCACTGAACATCTGGAACGTTATGACCACCGATCTTCTATCGATATAAAAACCCGTCTAAGCGATAGCAGCGACACCTGGCGAGGAATAGCTCCTAGTCGGACACGCACACGATGCATGTAGTATCGGCGCGCATGCTGTCCGTGTGTAGAATGGGGAAGCGTTTGACCCAGGGCAGATTGTGATGGCCTGGAAGCTCAGCACGAGCATTTCGGAAACTGCGTGACTTGTCGGGTGTTCGTAGAGTGCTGTGGTGAGTGTCTTCAACACGTGGGAAAACCAAGGTGAAAACACGTCCAGACGTCGTGGAGTTGGGCGGTCACCTCTCATCGTGTATGTCGTACATCGTAGGCTGGACAGAATGGCGAAAGAAGACAGGCGGCGAACTGTGGCGGAACTAACATCAGACTTTAATGCTGGGCAGAGTTCAAGCGTATCTGAATGCACAGTGCACCGACGACCCATTTATGTGTCAATGTTAACACCACGACACCGGCAATTACGACTGAAATGGCACGTGACCATCGGCACTGGACGCCGGCGCAGTGACAGAGCGTTGCATGGTCTCATGAACCAGGATACCTTCTTCATCATGCTGATGGGAGGGCGCGAATCCGTCGTCCAAATGGCTCTGAGCACTATGGGACTTAACTTCTGAGGCCATCAGTCCCCTAGAGAACTTAGAACTACATAAACCAACTAATCTAAGGACATCACACACATCCAAGCCCGAGGTAGGATTCGAACCTGCGACCGGAGCGGTCGCGCGGTTCCAGACTGTAGCGCCTAGAACCGCTCGGCTGCCCCGGCCGGCAATCCGTCGCCTTCCACGGGAACATCTCCTTGACGCCTGTACTGTTTGACGAAGATACACTGTCGGCGGCTCCATTATGCTCTGGAGAACACTCACGAAGGCATTCATGTGTACAGTGAGAGCTCATGCAAGGCACCATGACGACAAAGGAGTATCGTACACTGGTTGCAGACCACATACACCCCAATATGACGATCATGCTTCCCGACTGTAGTAGCATTTTTCAACAAGATAATGCGCCATGTCACAAGGCCAGGAGTTCGTGTAACACAATGGCAAGATCCAGTTGATGTGCTGGTCCCCCAAGTTGCCAGATCTGAACCGGATCGAACACATGTGGGATGTGATCGTACGCGGCATCAGAGCTGACCGCCCCTCTCCCCGATATTTACACGAATTAGGTGACTTGTGTGGTTCCGGCTCCCTCCAGCAACCTACCAAGGCCTCATTGCTTCCATGCCAAGACATGTTGCCGCTGTTATCTGTGCCAAAGGTGAGCCGGCCGAAGTGGCCGTGCGGTTAAAGGCGCTGCAGTCTGGAACCGCAAGACCGCTACGGTCGCAGGTTCGAATCCTGCCTCGGGCATGGATGTTTGTGATGTCCTTAGGTTAGTTAGGTTTAAGTAGTTCTAAGCTCTAGGGGACTAATGACCTCAGCAGTTGAGTCCCATAGTGCTCAGAGCCATTTTTTTTGTGCCAAAGGTGAACATACCGGCTATTATGTACGTGATAGTAATATTCTGGCTGCTCAGTGGAAGTGTGTCACATTGCTCAGTAAAAAGTAAAAAAACAGTTTTGTACATCGTGCACTTGTAGTAAAATTAGCATAATCGACATCTACATACAAATTTCGCAAGCCACCATACGTTGCATGGTGGAGAGTACCTGATAACTCAGCCAGACATTTCTTTTCATGTTCCGCTCTCAGATGGGTCCCAGCAGGGGAATGCTCTCGGTTGTTCAAAAAAAAAAAAAATGGTTCAAATGGCTCTGAGCACTATGGGACTTAACATCTGTGGTCATCAGTCCCCTAGAACTCAGAACTACTTAAACCTAACTAACCTAAGGACATCACACACATCCATGCCCGAGGCAGGATTCGAACCTGCGACCGTAGTAGTCGCGCGGTTCCGAACTGAGCGCCTAGAACCGCTAGACCACCGCGGCCGGCTCTCTCGGTTGTTCTGTGGTTTTCCCTGATAGGGTTTTTAAAGTGGGTCTTCCAGAACAATTTACAAATTATGATGCGGAGTTATATGGCATTCTAATGGCACTGGAGAGGGTTCACAGACATCACCGTACGAATTTTCTTGTCTGTTCCGACTCTCTTAGCGCACTGCAAGCGCTTCACCAAATGTATCCGGTAGGCCTGCTGATTCAGCTCATCTATGACTGCTTACAGCGGCTCCAACACCGCGGCAAGGGTACCTGGCCACGTGGGGATACAGGGTAACGATAAAAGCTGCCAAGGAAGCATGCTGGGATGGTGCTGTCCGGGTGTCCCATCCCGTTGCACGCCATTATCTCATTTTCTGACAGACGTATCATGCGTCAGTGGGAGACTGAATAGTTGCAGGTGTCGGACAACAAACTGCGGTCACTCAAACCGAACGCCGCTCGAAGAAGGTTTTGCTTACCAGACTGCGCATCAGGCATTGCCCTTTCACAAATGGCTTCCTCCTCCGGGGGGGGGGGGGGGGGGGAGGATCCACGTTTCTGTGAAGTTTGTGGCGTGCCGCTTTCAGTTCAGCATATTGTGGCTACGTGTGTCCCGTCTACTGATAATAGGGCAGCCCTTGGTCTCACTGGAGATTTGCCCACCGTCCTCGTAGATACCGATACCAGCGTTAACAGAGTGGCGAAATTTTGTGAACTATCAGGCCCCATCCCTAAACTGGTGGGGAAGGGCGGCGGACTTAAGTACGTTATAAACTGCTCTGCATGTGGGGACAGCCTTCGTCCCCACCCGTGAGATTTCATGTTGGCTTTTCGTCAGGGCACTGATGACCGTGATGTCGAACGCCCCCTCAACCCAACTCATCGTCATCATCATCATCATCATCATCATCAACAACATCAGATGGAGCGAGAAGTGAACGCATCTGCTACCAGCGGCGTCCAAGATTCGCTCTGTCAGCCGTGTCCTGGAGTGAGTGCCGTAGCGCTCAAAGCGGCTGCACACTTCCCCCACCACCACCGAGCAGGGGGAGGGGGAAACGGGGAAACTGCGAACGTGCTGCATTTAAATGCCAGTGCAGTCGCAATGCATGCGACTTGGTTTTATAATTCACATTTTTCTATCGCATAGATCAAAAACCAAGAAAAAATTCATAATTATTTAATTATTTTTGGCATGATGAAGACATAATTTTTAATTGGTACTAACTATTGGCATACGGACAGATACAGATAATTTCACTCGGGTTGCCGTTTAATCGCGACTAATTTCATTTCGTAATCCAAAAAAGGAAACGTGCGTGTGAACAGTTTTAGCGTAGAAGCATTTGTCGTTAAATATGGAATAACATTGCAGGTCAGGCGGTTATATCTGCACATGCACACTGGCACTTTCATCTGAAACGGCAAACGGTCTTGTAAACAGCTCGAAAACAGATGTAAGGCTGTCAGTGACCTCAGAACGTTTAGGAAACGATCCTAACAATTCTTTCAAGCCCTCAATGAATTCTTTAAACCTCGCGTTTTCTTTGACGGCAATGAGCTTATGGCACTGAACTGTGCTTGTCAAAATGTGTCCCTCATATAACGCGATTTTCTTTTCCAATGCAGCCCCATCAAATAAAAAAGAATTTGCTTTTCACCTTGCACTGTCTTACTGTGGGTAGTACACAGTCAAGCCAAAACGCGAGCTATGTAGTCCATTCTGGATGTTCTAATTTTCGTTTCTGCACTCCTTTTCCTTCACAAATTCGAAAATAGTGGGTTTTAAGTCGAAAAATCGTTCCAGGCATGCCCCTTGAGTTAACCAGTGTACTTTGCAGTAATATTTAAAGTCTCCGTACTCTTAGTTCCATGGAAAACCATCGCAACTGCCAGTGCAATTATGAGCACGACTTCTGAAATTTTAGTCTTCGTACGACCGCTTTCTTCATGTGCAACATGTCTGCAAATTTAGCACAAAGGGCTCCTTGATGTACAGAATGGTGCATCCCTTCTGTTGATTGTGCTTCTTGATGTTCAGAACAATGCATTCCTTCTGTTGTAATTTTTTACTCTTTCTTTGTGAACTAAATCTTCACATACTTGCGTGCTTGGAACTGTAGTATTGTTCCACACCAAATTTGCAATACCTGTCGCTTATGCGATGGCATAATATACCGGGTGATCGAAAAGTCAGTATAAATTTGAAAACTGAATAAATCACGGAATAATGTTGATAGAGAGATACAAATTGACACACATACTTGGAATGACATAGGGTTTTATTAGAACCAAAAAAATACAAACGTTCAAAAAATGTCGGACAGATGGCGCTTCATCTGATCAGAATAGCAATAATCAGCATAACAAAGTAAGACAAAGTAAAGATGATGTTCTTTACAGGAAATGCTCAATATGTCCACCATCATTTCTCAACAACAGCTGTAGTCGAGGAATAATGTTGTGAACTGCACTGTAAAGCATGTCCAGAGTCATGGTGAGGCATTGGCGTTAGATGTTGTCGTTCAGCATCCCTAGATATGTCGGTCGATCACAATACACTTGCGACTTCAGGTAACTCCAAAGCCAATAATCGCACGGACAAAGGCCTGGGGACCCGGGAAGCCAAGCATGACGGTAGTGGCGGCTGAGCACACCATCATCACCAAACGACGCGTGCAAGAGAACTTTCACGCGTCTAGCAATACTTTTTTTTTCTAATAAAACCCCATGTCATCCAAGCATGTGTGTCAATTTTTACCTCTCTATCTACATTATTCCGTGGTTTATTGAGTTTTCAAATTTATACTGACTTTTTGATCACCCGGTATACTGGGATTTCTAATCTATCTGCTCTGTCATTGCCATTCGTCTTTTAAAGCCTTGTGAACACATATCGCTAATTGGCCCCTTTTTTTGCCAACAACAGACGCTGCACCAGTGAACGTCCTCCATACTACGGACAAATAGTGAAAGATAAACATCGCTGCATCACGAGTCTGCCGAACTGAAGATAGTTCTGTCGACCGAAAAATGTCACACCGCAAAACTAAACGCAACTTCGCGCTGCACCGGCTCCTTGCGAGAATGGACGAGCGAAACCGAAGCGGACGGCCGACGTGTCGCGGTGCTGGTCTGCCTATCACCCGCACGGGCCATACTTCTATGGTCTTTGCGGTTCTTTTGGGTGATATAAATTGGTAGCAGTACAATCGTTCTGTAGTCAACTGAAGACGACGGTTCTCTAAATATTCTCAATAACGTTTCGCCGAAAGAGCGTCATCTTCTCCTCTGGGATGCCAATATGAGTTCGAGGAGCACTGATGTAATATTCTCATATTGAAGAAACCTACCTGTAACAAATCTGAATTACTTCGATGTGTTCTTTTAATCTGACCTGGTGTCGATCCCAGTCACCGGAGCAGTACTCAAGAATGGTTTGTCCGAGGGTCACTCAATAATTAAAGTGACAAATTGATCTTCAGAAAAAAGCGTTTATTTTTACAAAACAATACTTTTTCTAATTTTCAACATAATCCCCTTGAACATTTATGCACTTGTTCCAACGGGTTACAAGCCTTTTTTACTCCTGCTGCAAAGAACTCTTTATCTTGATGTTTGAACCAGTTGCCCATAAACTTTTTCACGTCCTCGTTGTCCTGGAACCTCTTCCCATGTAATACCTCCTTCAGTGCACCAAACAAATGAAAAGCACTAGGTGCTAAATCAGGAGTGTAAGGGGAATAGCCGGCCGGAGTGGCCGTGCGGTTCTAAACGCTACAGTCTGGAGCCGAGCTACCGCTACGGTCGCAGGTTCGAATCCTACCTCGGGCATGGATGTGTGTGATGTCCTTAGGATAGTTAGGTTTAATTAGATCTAGGCGACTGATGACCTCAGAAGTTAAGTCGCATAGTGCTCAGAGCAATTTGAAGCCATTAAGGGGAATGAGATAGTACTTCCTAGCCCATTTTGTCGATGGTTTGACGGGTTAGTTGAGCAAGACAGATGTGCATTGTCTTGCTGGAGAATCACACCTCTCTTCTGAGATCCACCACGTCTCTCTCTCATGGATGACTTCACCTTGTTTACGCTGCTCTTCGAGATAATCACAAAAAACTGGATCGTCAGCATTCGAAAACACCGTCAACATGACTTTTCCTGCTGATGCTTTGGTTTTGAATCTTTTTTTGACAGGTAAGTTGGTGTGCTTCCACTCCATGCTTTGTCTTTTTGATTCCGGTTCATAACAGTGAACCCAAGTTTCATCACAAGTTAAAATTTTGTTGAGGAAGTGGTCACGGTCTTTTTCATTACGTTCCTTTAGATCTGTGCACACTCTCAACCTTGTTTTCTTGTGTAGCGGCGTCAACTACTGTTCTGTGACAGCATCGAAATCTGATAAATTAACGTCTCACCAGGTCAAAAGATACTTAAAAGTTTTCTTCCTCAGTACAGGAGAAAATGTTTATTATTGTTACTTTCCTCTGGAGATCATTTAGAAAGATCCGTTTTGAGCATCGTCCCTGACCACAAGGATCTTGTCGTCGGTGATCCCTGAATGCTCGACGACAGGACAGGTACATGCGTTGGCCATATATGGCATTTGATGTTGGAAGAACTTTGTGACAGAACCTTTAGATCCAGTTCTGCTTAATGATTATGGTGTCACTCTCCAGTTGAGAAACAATGTAATCAAGCTGCAGCCACTAGTACATAATCAGCTCTCTGTGACGACTGTTCAATGTACTTAAATGTGCGTGATATAAATCAGGATATTTAGAGGATCAGCTACGAAAATTTGAGAATCCTGCTAAATTTTGTTTTATATTGTGCTATCCATCGCGTGCATCAAGTGCAAAAAATTAGTTCATTCTGTGTGCATGGTGTAAAAAAAAGTTATGTTCTTAGCATTTATCATTATTGTGATGATTTTGTGTCATAATAATGAGTTACTTATTATTTTCAATTCATAAAATATACGATGTGACACTGTGAACTGAAAAACAAAAAACGAGAAAACCATAAATGTAAAATGTAAAGCAACAAGTTAAAATATAAAACAGAAATAAGTAAATAAGTCGTTAGAATAATAATGAACGTTTAGATATTTTAATCAGGTACGTTGAAAATACTCAGACACCACACTGTCTACAGATTGTTTTCTAAAAATGGCATTACACTAACCAACTTTATTACTTATGGATGTATGTGGCGTGAAAGCTTCTTTAATTATGTTGTAAAAAAAGGTTCATGAAACTTCCTGGCAGATTAAAACTTTAATCGCGACAGAGACTCGAACGCGGGACCTTCGCCTTTCGCAGGGTAGTGCTCTACCAACTTTTTTTTTTTTTTTTTAATCTCATTTTGTGCGTCTACTCGGGGCGGACGTAGCAAGACACCCGTTTCAGTTCGTCGTTGATCCATTAACTCAGGGTTTTTTTTTTTTTTGTTTTTTTTTTTTATTACAGAGGGCAGGTAACCCGCTGACCGAACACGCTGAGTTACCGTGCCGGCACCAACTGAGCTACCCAAGCACGACTCACGACCCGTACTCACAGCTTTAATTCCGCCAGTACCTCGTCTCCTTCCTTCCAAACTTCACAGAACCTCTTCTGCGAACCTTGCAGAACTAGCACTCCTGGAAGAAAGGATATTGCGGAGAGATGGATTAGCTACAGCCCGGGGGTAGAGCACTAGCCCCCGAAAGGCATAGGTCCTGGTCCCGAGTTCGAGTCTCGGTCTGGCACAAAGTTTTAATCTGCCAGTAAGTTTCATATCAGTGCACACTCCGCTGCAGAGTGAAAATCTCATCTGAAAAGTTTTCATTTTCATAATTAATGGTGGTATGTATTTTCCAAAATTTTAAATTATTACAAAAGTCGATTCTACAGTTTTCAAGAACGTTAATTACATTCCAGCTTTTATGTGAAATAGGTTTTTTGTATTCCGTGGTTTCGAAGATTCTGCCCCTAAGCCTAATATGCCAAATTACCTTTCGCGGTGATTTTTGCCCCTTAAAAGTGTAACTGGACAAATACGAAGAAATACGTATTGCAGTATTCTGATTCGCTCTACGTACTCGCCGAGTGTAATCGAGATCGTTTATTTACGTTTGAAATGTTCCCTCTCCAGTGACGGAGGCCCTTCGCCTCGCCTCACCTCGCTTTGCTTTGTTTCCTTTGCTGCGCGACGCATGAATGGGCCGCTCCAGAAGGCAGGTAGCTTTCCTGCGTCTGCGGGAAGTCCCCGGCTGGCGAAAGCTGGCCGCCTGATCGGTATTCCGGCCTGACGGTCGCCGCGTCGCTGCCGCTTGCACACTAGTCTCCCACTTGCGGGCGTCTCCCGCAAAACCCGCTGGGAAAGTCCGAACGTCACGCGGATACGGGCGACGTCTTTCAGAAACTGTGGCACGGCAGGTGGACGCTGCGCTACGTGCTACAGCTGGGCGCCCACATGCCACAAAAATGACGCCACTTGGGCGCCACTCGAGTGATGTCACCAAAGTTGCGAGAGCAAACATCCACGTTCCTGTAGAGCCACTCAAGTGACGTCATTAGCCGTACCATGTAATTTGAGAATACTTTGTGACATCCCTTACTTTCACCTGCCACGAACTAGCCTCAGAAGGGGCAGCCATCTTTGAAGCTAATATGTAGTATTTGATATTTTTCATGTCTATAATTGTCTTTTGCGAAAATATGTGGTTTCTGTCACACACCGCATCAAGAATCTCTCCAAGACGCGTTATTTTGAGTATGCTGTATCGCGCTACACTGGTAAGATGTGCGATTTTATTGTATAAACCTTTTGTCAATATGGTTATGAGCACATAATGGTTAATTTATGTGTCCAAAGTATATCACGTTTATATTATATGATGTATGGATAAAAATGTGAATAGGCAAGTCTTATTTAAGTAGCGAAAGGAGATTTGTGGTTTCGCAGCAGCTCACTTCATTCTAAAATGCATTCATTACTGCAACACTGCCAGTATATTCGGACAGATTCTAGTAGTGAAAACTTCACAATGGATTTGAGAAAGGAACCAATAATGTTTCTGATGGCAGTATTATTCCAGATCGAGTCTGGTTTGTAAGAAGGGACTCAACCATATTGCAGTGTCTTTTAGTGCACTTGCACGATGCACAGAGCCACAATTCGGTACAGGATAAATAAAAAATTTCGTAGTATTTGACTGATGTGGGGTGCAAAGTGAAAATATTAGCTTTCAAATGACTCTTTAGGGCATCGTAAATAGCATCCAACATATCACATAAATACTTTGAAATTGTACTTGTGAGAACTTTATGTAAGGCCTATTAAACGAAAAGAGGTAATCGACATGTGTGAAATATTGAAGAGCCACTTCTAATTGAGTCATGTCTGTTTCATTAAAGTATCGCATTTTTTTTAATAGGGCATGAGTCACAGCTCTACAAATACTCTAAATTGGCTTTAATTATCCGGAAGTGTCTCACGATAGAACTTGGTTCGTGAGTGCAGTGACCATTATTTTGTTTGATGCCACTGAGCTATTTGTACGTAAATTACACTTTCATATCCAACATTTATGCTTTCTCTTCTTTTCATTGGACTATTGGCTCAGTTCTAATACCATTACCTTAATGGCAACACCAATGTCCGCACCAAAAATCCCAGCTGACGCCATGTTGAAAACAGTATCACACCAGTTTTGATGCAGCCTGTGGAAACAGTAGCACGTGGCGCCACTGTCGTACCAACCGTCGCGTCACTTGCTGTGGCGCCACTATTGTTGCACATGGAAACCTAGCTTTAGCAGCGCAAGTGGGTAAACTGGGAGCTCTGCATGTCCAGAAGTCTCCATTCCCAATACACACAATTTAATCGCACTGGAACTTTAAGAGCAACGAAACATGATTCGGCTTTTACCACAGATTTTAAAGTCACTGAGTTGGCGCTGTAGACATTTAACTCACCGTCGCATTCTGTCTCAGAGGAACCACTGTGGGTGCTTTAGTGCCACTTTAGGTGCCGCTGCCCTTTGTGGCGTCGCAGAATGAGGAGGATTTGTCTAAAAGCTTCGATTGTTGGCGTTTATAACGAAAAGTTTTTCAACGATATTAGTAGAACCTTTTGGGACATAATGACATGAGTAATTGTTAGAAGAGATCTCGTCAGAAGCCATCACCGAGAAGAGATCTCAAATTGGTGCGGTAAGTCATTAAAAGTCGTCTCCACTAACGATAGCTTTGTGGAGGTATGTGGCATTAGATGTCTACGCACGGGTCATGCAATTCGCGTAAATAATGGGCATCTGATTCGCGTACGCGGTGATTGCGTCCGATAGCGACCCAGATGGGTTCCACGGAATTTACATCAGGCTAATTTGGTAGCCGAGACATCAACGTCAGTTCACTATAATGCTCCTCAAACCACTGAGGCACGGTTCTGGCTGCGAGACATGAACAATTGTACTCCTGAAAGGTGACATCGCCGTCGGGGAAGACATCAAGCCTGAAGGGATGCAGGTGGTTCGCATATGTCAGCATGTCTTCGATTGATACCACAGATCCCATACAAACGCAAGTGAATGTCTCCCATAACATAGCACTGCTCCCAACAGCCTGCGTCCGTGGTGCGTCGCACGTTTCGAGCCCCGTTCACGTCGATGACGGCGTTTGTGGAGACGACCATAGACCATGTGTAGCAAAAGTGTGATACACCCGAAGAGCCGGTACGTTTCCATTGATCTATCTACATCCGGATCCCGCTCCAGCTACTGCCGGCTCTGGGTGCTGACGAGTCCTCTCCATTTGGCTCGGTCCTCCCGTCACTTTTCTTCCTCCACTTGCTGCCACGTCACTCCCATTTTCCACCGTGTTCTTGGGCGCCCTCTACGTCTTTTTCCATCCATCTTTAGTTCTTTCATAATTCTGAGGAGTCTCTGCGCATACATCCTCTTAACATGCCCGTACCATCTCAATCTCTTTTTTTCAATTTCTTCTCTCATACTTTCTTGTTCAAGGTCCTTTCTTACCTCTACATAACTTACTCTGTCCATTCTTGTTTTTCCCTTAACCGCTCTGAGAAATTTTATTTCCCCTGCTTACTGTCTGCTCCAGTCCCTTTCTGTCATTGTCCATGTTTCTCCAGCATAGGTGACAATAGGGAAGTAATAATTCTTATACGTACGGAGTTTTGCTTTTTCTGAAACTTCCTTATTCCGAATCAGGTGTTTTATTGTTTGGTAGAAACTGCCTCCCTTCTGTAACCTCCTATTAATTTCCTTAGATATTTGACTCCCTAAAGAAGTGAAACTTTCTACCACTTTGAGGGGTTCTCCATTCAAGGTAATATTTCCGTTAATCCCTTTCTCTCTTCCAAATACCATTACTTCACTCTTATCTTTATTTATTTTTAATCCAAACCTTCTCTTTATTTACTTCCATGCATCAAGTTGCAACTGTACATCTACCTCTTTATCACCCCATATTACCATATCTTCTGCAAAAATCATCTTTTACGATGGTTACGAGTGAAGACCTTAATTTCAGCGACGTCGGAGAAGGAAGACTTCGGAAGGGCGTAGCTGGCAGATGAGGCGACCCTCCTTTCTGGGGATTAAAGAAGGGAACCACTGCTTTGTGGTGGAGGAGAAACTCCAAAGGCTAAGGGAGACAACCCCAACAGAAAATCCTTTCTTGCGTTAGGCCTAGCAAGCCAGTAGGAAAGTCTTCATATATTGCTTTCAAAACACAGACGAGCCTCGGAATGTTTCCAAATGGTTCAAATGGCTCTGAGCACTATGGGACTCAACTGCTGAGGTCATTAGTCCCCTAGAACTTAGAACTAGTTAAACCTAACTAACCTAAGGACATCACAAACATCCATGCCCGAGGCAGGATTCGAACCTGCGACCGTAGCGGTCTTGCGGTTCCAGACTGTAGCGCCTTTAACCGCACGGCCACTTCGGCCGGCGGAATGTTTCCATTGATAGACTGTCGAATTCCGATGGTCCAGTGTCTCTGCAATCGTAATTGACGTCGTTTGGTCAACATGTGCCGGCGGAATGTTTCCATTGATAGACTGTCGAATTCCGATGGTCCAGTGTCTCTGCAATCGTAATTGACGTCGTTTGGTCAACATGTGCAAGGTCGGGTCTGCTGCGGAGCTCCGTGTTCAGCAATGTACGATGAACGGTGTGCTCCGAAACGCTTGGGCGTGCACCAACATTGTGCTCTTTCGGCAGAGATGCCATAGATCACCATCTATCCTACTTTACAGAGCAGACAAGACCCAAAATGTTCAAATGTGTGTGAATTCCTAAGGGACCAGACTGCTGACGCCATGGGTCCCTAGACTCACACACTATTTATCCAAATGCTCGGTTTACACTAGCAAGTTATTACAGCAATTTACTTGCGCTTAGGAACTTGCCGGGCGATTTGCGAGTGTAAACATCCCCAAGTCGACTTGCGACCGTAGCAATTTATCGCGGAAGTGACTTGCTGCACGTTTTCCGCTTCCAGGGTGAGCACCATGCAAGAAGTATCTGCAAGTAACTTGCAGCTTTTAGGATTTATTTCTATTTCCTGCAAGTAGGAAGCGCAAGTTATAGTAAGCATGTCGTGTGCGTAACACTCTTTGACTGCCTGGACCCGCTGCTCGTCGGCTTTCTGGAACGCGGAGTCACAATTAACGCACAGCCGCACGTGGAAACTTAGCAAATATAGAAGCGCGCCATAAAGCCCAAACACCCAGGAAAGCTGACGGAGAGCATCATTGTGCTGCAAGATAATGCTCGCCCACACTTTGCCAACACTGTTTCGCCCGCACTGCAGAAGTTTAGCTGGGAAGCCGTTACGTGTTCTCCATACAACCTGATCTCTTCCCATGCGATTTCCATGTTATTTGATCCCTGAAGAAAGACTATGTGGTCGTCGATTTGCTTTGGACGAAGAATTGTACACTTAGGTACTGTCATGGTTCCACAGGTAACCGCAAGGTATCGGCCGTCTTGTCTCTCTCTCGGATAAAAGTGTTGGCAGCTATGGCCATTAGTTTTGAATTAATAAACAATTTACTTACTTTTTTCCACAGGTCTGGTTTTCATTTCACTGCTCCTTATGTCCTTATGTTAACTCCGTCCGCAACACATTTTACAGGGAGTATCCACGTATGCCACTTAACGTACCTGCAAAATTATATCCCTCTACGACACACAGTTCAGGGGACATGACGTCATAAACGCTGAGATGCGTCAGAAACCAGATATTCCTAGAACTTCGCACTATTTGCCAGAAAGTTGTTGTATAATTATATAAACGGTTTGTCGGTACTTTGGGTAGGCAGTTTCGGTTTTGACAATTCGTTAGTGTATATGTGAATAATCGGAAACTAACAGTACACATGTAATTAGGGTTTATCGTCTTCAACCATAAAGGTTTCACATGCTTAAAGTCAAATATTTAACCTATTGAAACATTGTATGCGTATTACCTATAGATAGAGAGAAAGAAGATTAGGCGGTTCTGAAACAATCACTGGAAGGTGTTACTTCCATGCCGGCCGGAGTGGCCGAGCGTTTCTAGGCGCTACAGTCTGGAACCGGACGACCGCTGCGGTCGCAGGTTCGAATCCTGCCTCGGGCATGGATGTGTGTGATGTCCTTAGGTTAAGCAGGTATAAGTAGTTCTAAGTTCTAGGGGACTGATGACGTCAGATGTTAAATCCCATAGTGCTCAGAGCCATTTGAACCATTTTTTTGTTACTTCCATAGAATGTCTAGGAGAATATGTATGCAGCGCTTTAAAGTAGAACGGCGACATAAACCTGATCGCAGGAAAGGCAGATGACTGACGGAGATTTACAGTAAGAACCCTCAGCGGAGAAAAATCCATCAACAAAGGAGGCAGGTTACAAAAGCGTCGTTCGACCAATACTCGAATATTGCTCGTCAGTAGGAGATCCGAGCCAGACCGGATCGATAGAGGGAATAGAGAAGGTCGAAAGAAGAGCGGCGCGATTTGTCACAGGTTCGTTCAGTAAGCACGGAAGTGTCACACAGATGATAGACGACTTCCGCTAGCAGACGCAGCAAGAGAGGCATGTGCACCAGACTGTTGTTCCGAGAGCCTACGTTCCTGGAAGAGACAACAAACATTTTGCTTCTTAGAAGTGGGAAAACTGGCGAAGATAAAAGAGCCCACACACGGAAGGGTACCAGTAATGGTCCTCCCCCCGGACTTCCCGCGAGAGGAACAGGAAAGGGGGGCACATTGAGTACTCTCCGCCACAGACCGCAAGGTGCCCGGAGTATAGATGTAGATTTGTAAGGTAATCAGACATTTGAAGGTGTTTTATACACAGGAATTGGATTCTTAGAAGAATGAGGGCTAATTGTGCGTTCCAGTTGGGAAACACGTCGGCGGTTCGAGTGCTTCCTGGAACACGCCCGCAGATGCCGCAAAAGGGTGACTAATCGGGAAAGTTGCGTCTCCGCTGACGACGGTGTGGCGGCCTTGCACCGCGGAAATGGAGACTGCGAGGAGAATTCCTCAGCGAGCCGCGAAACTGTGAATAATAGTCGGTGGCGGGAGGTTCGTGGAAGGTGGGTGGGAGGAGCTGCGTGGAGCGGCCTCCAGCGGCCTCCAGCGGCATCGTACCGCGGGCGCAGCTGGGCGCCCCACCCCCACTCGTAGCCCCTCCCCCTACGTCACGCTACGCAGGCGCCGCCTGGTCGCGGCTCCGACATCGTGCTTAGTTCAGGTAGCCTCTTCCTTGCTGACACTCAGAGCTCGACTCCACTTCTTTCTGCATTATTTGTACTGAGTCTTCGCACACTTTGAGAAACACAAGTAAATCTTCTAGTTACTCTGTTAACTTGTTCACTAATCATTTCTGCTCCTGTCCAGCGTTCCTACGACGACAGTTGCCGAACACTGCGCAGCTCACCTTCCCTTACTGTAGTGTGCAAAGCTGTAAACAACAGATGGAGACGAGACAGATGGGAAAAAGTAAGTTAACTGCTTGAACACACATCAAAAACAGTTTTGCATCACCCCGGTTCCCAGAACTCCTGAAGATAGACGTTGACTGTGGATATTGTATCCCAGGCGCAGTCCCTTTGACTGTTCAGAGATGTCACTAAATCCGCCCAAAGATGTGAACAACCGTGCTTGAGCAGCGCCTATTACACGGAGGAGGTTCGACAGTCGATCAGTTCCAGTCAATCCACCAGGAAGGAAGTACACGCCTCGTGTTGTCTGTACTTCAGCCATGCCTAGACGGTCAATATCGTAGTTCGATCGCGTCCGCATTGTTACTTTGTGCCAGGAAGGACTGTCAACAAGAGAAGTGTCCAGGCGTCTCGGAATGAACCAGAGCGATGTTGTTCGGACCTGGAGCGGATACAGAGAGACAGGAACTGTCGATGACATGCCTCGCTCAGGCCGCCCAAGGGCTACTACTACAGTGGATAACCGCTACCTACGAATTATGGCTCGGAGGAACCCTGGCAGCAACGCCACCATGTAGAAAAATGCTTTTCGTGCAGCCACAGGACGTCGTGTTACGACTCAAACTGTGCACAATAGTCTGCATGCTGCACAACTTCACTCCCGACGTCCATGGCGAGGCGATGTTTGCAACCACGACACCATGCAGTGCGGTAGAGATGGGCCCAACAACATGCGGAATGGACCGCTTAGGAATGGCATCACGTTCTCTTCACCGATGAGTGTCGCATATGCCTTCAATCAGACAATCGTCGGAGACGTGTTTGGACGCAACCCGGTCAGCCTGAAAGACACACTGTCGAGCGAGTGCAGCAAGGTGGAGGTTCCGTGCTGTTTTGGGGTGGCATTATGTAGGGCCGATGTACGCCGCTGGTGGTCATGGAAGGCGCCGTTACGTCAATGCCATCTTCCGAGCGATAGTGCAACCATATCGGCAGCATATTGGCGAGACATTCATCTTCGTGGACCACAATTCGCGCACCATCGTGCACATCTTGTGGCTGACTTCCTTCAGGATAACGATATCGCTCCACTAGAGTGGCCAGCATGTTCTCCAGACATGAACCTTGTCGAACACGCCTGGGATAGATGGAAAAGGGCTGTTTATGGACGACGTGACCCACCAAACACTCTGAGGGATCTATGCCGAATTGCCATTGAGGAGTGGGACAATCTGGACCAACAGTGCCTTCATGAACTTCTGGATAGTATGCCACAACGAACACATACATGCATCAGTGAAAGAGGACGTGCTTTTCTGGGTATTAGAGGTACCGCTGTGTTCAGCAATCTGGACCACCACCTCTGAAGATCTCGCTGTATGGTGGTACAACATGCAATGTGTGATGTTCATGAACAATAAAAAGGACTGAAATGATGTTTATGTTGATCTCTGTTCCAATTTTCTTTACAATCCATTTTTCTGACGGTTTCCGGAACTCTCATAACCGAGGTGATGCAATACGTTTTTTGATGAGTGTATTTCAAAAGTAATCGTCCTAAAAGTTAGTACCTTTATCCCACTGTGAGACAAGGTGGTGATTGCCTTCACGGAAAAATGTTTGCGACTGCCTACATAACTGCAGTTGCACCCATGCGTGCACCTCTAAGTTCGAAGGAAATCGACGGCCTCGAATGTGTTTCTTCAGGGCGCCAAAAATACAGAAAGCGCACAGGGAGAGATGTAGAGTGTATAGACGATGTGTAAAGGGCTTCTCAGCTAATCTTGTGCAGTCTAGTTGAAACAGTCTTGACAGTGTGGGTCGACACATCAAGAGGTATCAAGGAACAAATAATTTTGTAGCGGAGGTAAGTGTGGGGAGCAAAAACTGTACGGAGAGACCAAGGATCGGAGCACAGTACATCAGCACTTTCAGATGGATGCGAGCTGTAGTAGCGGTGCAGAGATGAAGAGGCCTCCCTGCCGGGAATCGAACCCTGTCCCCTGCGTGGCAGGCGGTAACGCTACCGCTACGCTACGGAGGCGGCCAAATGACAATCCTCCTGCGCTGGCCGGGAATCGAATCCGGACCAACTGCTTGGGAAGCAACCATGCTGACCGTTACACCACCACCGCATAGCACTAGCCACGCACTGTTGGATCCTTTCGCACAAAACGTGATTCGGCGTCACATATTCAATTATTACCATCTCAGACATCGACCTACAGTAGATACGCTTCATACGACATTACATGAGGCCGAACTGTTTGAAGGCATCAAATTATCTTTCCACCTGGATGTATACAAGAATAAATATAACACCGTAACAAGAAGTGACCGACACGTAGGCCTTGCAGTCGAATCTCGTAAGGTGACTGTTTCCTTTATTTCTAAACCTTACCGAAATGACTGATCATTATTATTTTCAATTAAAACCCAAAGGACTAACACAAGAAATAGATACTATCAAAGCAATTGCAGTAAATAATGGTTACTCTGTAAAATCAGTTGATAAACTATCTAGAAAAATTCAGAGCAACATCACTCACAAAAACACTGAAAAGAAAACTACCGACACAAAACAAATCTTCACAAGCATTCCATACTTAGGCACAGCATCACAAAAAAAATAGCTAACTTATTGAAGAAAAATATTAAAATATCTTTCTCCACAAACAGCAAACTTGGATACCACTTACCTCACACAGTGAACACAAACAAGCCAATAACACAGCACAGTGGAATCTATAAATTACAATGTAACAGCTGCCCTGCATTTTACATAGGAAAAACTGGAAGAACCTTCCACACACGGTATAACGAACACACCGACGCCTTTCGGCTGAACCATTTTGAAGATTCTGCAATAGCTAATCACATGTATATATTAATAAACACAGACTTGACGACATCCACAACAGCCTAACTGTATTTCACACAGAACCCAACAGTAAAAAACTTAATCTACCAGAACAGTTAGAAATAATGCTACACAAAGAAAAATATTCCGAAAACTTGTTGAATGAACAGAGTTTAACAGCCACAATTTTTTCTACACCTTTAAAAGTTTATTTTTTCCTGAGGAATCAAATCAATAATAGTACAAACAGCTGACAACCTACAACATGGTGCCAAATAATTATTTTAATAATACCTGTGTACTAGTAATACTATATCATATTATCTTCTGTGAAACAAGAAAATCGATTATATTTAGAGGTAGAACATCTGTATGAACGAGAATCTTTGGCATGTGTACGTTCTGCTACTACAATGTGCGAAAAAGTGTGTGACAATGTATATATCCTAGTACGTACTGCAAAATTAAAGATGTGTATTGTGTATACCAACTGCACAACAGAAGCAGACATCATACAATGTTAAACTGTAAGTTAGTTTCATATTATTAACGCTGTTAAACTTATGTCTACAATATACCATGTTGTAACACAAAAATGTAATATCAACAGGTTGGTTGGTTGGTTGGTTTGGGGAAGGAGACCAGACAGCGTGGTCATCGGTCTCATCGGATTAGGGAAGGATGGGGAAGGAAATCGGCCGTGCCCTGTCAGAGGAACCATCCCGGCATTTGCCTGGAGCGATTTAGGGAAATCACGGAAAACCTAAATCAAGATGGCCGGACGCGGGATTGAACCGTCGTCCTCCCGAATGCGAGTCCAGTGTCCAACCACTGCGCCACCCCGCAATATCAACAGGCAAACAACTAAAAAACCTGAAGTAAATCACTAAAAAGCACCTGAAGATGAGCCTCCAGGGCTCGAAATGCATAGTGCAGTAAATAAACTCAAGTTGTGACTGAAAGCTGTTTTTTCTTCATTTTACGAAAGTAAAACACTCGCGGACGAAACACTGAAAAACAATGGATAAAATTAAGTTTAAACTACTTTTTATTTATAATGTTTTCTCGCATCATTTTAGTCATATTACAGAAAATACCTTACGAACCATCGCTAACAGGAATAACTGACCACAAGATGCTCAGCATTTACACGTGAAGTCGTTGCTTCTCGTATAAGTAGCGCAAATCCAGCCGGCTCAGTTAAGTTGGCAGCAGTGAGCAAGACAGTGGCCGCCCTTGGCTGCGGTCGCGTGACCGCGAGGCGGGGTTTCCCCGGACACTGACCACAAGGCAGCTTTGAAAACACGTTCCATTGAAGGCAGGTCGAGGTTAGCCTTTGACGTGCAGGTCACCGCTACTTGCGATGCTCAGAGTTTGCCTTTGGAGGTTCGCCAGGAGTTTTCTGTCTAATGATCCCCGACATTTAACAGATTTTTCCCGTAAGTCTTCTTCTCAAGTAGCTGCACATCTTATACTGCAGAACTGCCCACTCATAGAGGCAAATCAAGCAATGGTTTCGATGATAACCGTTATGCGTTTGAATAAAATTGCTAGCGAGAAAAAATTAAGAAAGGGAGGAAGTTAACGTCCCGTCGACGAGGACGTCATTGAAGACAGAGCACAATTTCGAATTAGTGAACAATGGCAAAGGAAATTGGCCGTGGCCTTTCAGAGGACGCATCTGGGCATCTGCTTTAAGCGATTTAGCGAAACGAAAAAAAATGAGGAAGTCATCTTCGAATAGCTGCTGCAACCTACATGCATTTAACCTGTCTCCTTTATTCATCCCTTGGCCTCCCACTGCAATTTTTACGCGTCACCCACCCCTCCAGTAATAAACTGACAGCTCAGAATATATCCTATCAATCGATCCCTTCTTTGTAACTATCAAGTAGTGCCATAATTTTCCTTTTTCCCCAATAGGCTTTGATATCTCCTCATTAGTTCTATTATTTACCCATCTAATCTTTAGCACTCTTCTGTAGCACCACATTTAAAAAGCTTCTGTTCTCTTCCAGTCTGAACAACCTATTGTCCGCGTTCCACTTCCGCACACTCCAGACAAATACCTCCAGGAAAGACTTCCTAATATGTAAATTTGTATGATATGCTAAGAAATTCCTTTTCCTCCGGAAATAGTTCTTGTTACTGCAGTGTACATCCTCCCTACATTGGGGCCCAAATAACGAAACATGTGTACTACTTTCTCAGATCGTAATCTGATCCCCTCAGAATCGCCTGATTTAACTCGATCACTCCTTTACCCTTGTTTTGATGATATTCACCAACACACTGTTCAGTGTTAGGTGAGAAGGAGGGCATTTACGTTTCATGGATTACAGTGTACGTCTGACATAGTGGCACTGCGAGCATTCCATAGTATAGCTGAGTTTACGAAAGCATAATTTAGCAATTTCGCTTGTGAAATCTTAATGATATTTTCTACTGTGTAGGAAAGTGAGAAAGAACTCAATTTTGAAAAATAAGAATGATTGCTAAACTTGTGTGTTCCTGTTAGCATACGCGTAGCCACGCAATATCATTGATCAGTTACCAGATTTAATTTGAAGGAATGTGCATAATAAAAGTAGCTGGTAACCCTAACTCATTAAGAGGGAGCTTTAGCCTATTTATTGGTAATTCCACTGAAGCCTCACAGCAAACCCACCCCCGTCTTGGGATGACGAAATCACATGAAGACGCCAGGTTGGCGAAAATACCAAATCTCATCAAAAATATTCTGACACCTATTAGTGCACGTTAATATGGCGTGTGCCCACCCTTTGCCTTTACGACGGCTTAAACCGTGCTGGGGACACTATCAACCAAGTTCAAAACTGGTTCAAATGGCTCTGAGCACTATGGGACTTAACATCTATGGTCATCAGTCCCCTAGAACTTACAACTACTTAAACGTAACTAACCTACGGACATCACACAACACCCAGTCATCACGAGGCAGAGAAAATCCCTGTTCCCGCCGGGAATCGAACCCGGGAACCCGGGCGCGGGAAGCGAGAATGCTACCGCCCGACCACGAGCTGCGGACATCAACTAAGTGTCTGAATGCCTGTGGAGGAATGGCTTGGGTTGTTTGGGGGAAGAGACCAAACTGCGAGGTCATCGGTCTCACCGGATTAGGAAAGGATTGAGAGGGAAGTCGGCCGTGCCCTTTCAAAGGAACCATCCCGGCATTTGCCTGGAGGGATTTAGGGAAATCACGGAAAACCTAAATCTGGAAGGCCGGACGCGGGATTGAACCGTCGTCCTCCCGAATGCGAGGAGGAATGGCAGTCCATTCTTCCTAAAAAAAAAAAAAAAAAAAAAAAAAGGAGAGAAGCTAGTGATACTGACGGTGGATTATGGAGTGAAATCGACGTTCTAACTAATTCCAAAGGTGTTCCCCTGGGTTCAAATCGGGACTCCATGGGGGCCAGACCATTTCAGGAATGGTACTGTCCTCAAACCATTGCCTCACAGACACTACTCTATGTCAGGGCGCACTGTCGTGCTGGAACAAGGAGTCATCGTTGCACCACTGCAACCTTAATGCACACTATAGATGCGTCCATACCCTTACGCATTTAATGTTTGTTTCTTTTTTTTTTTTTTTTTTTTTTTTTTTTTTGCGCTTTAAGGGGGCCACACTGTAACCACGAAAGCACCCACACAGCGACACCACATTCTCCATACTTCACTGTTGGCACTACAGATAGTGGCAGATAACGTTCTGCAGGCGTTCGCCATACCCATATCTTTCCGCCCGGTTGTCACAGGGTGTAACGAGATTCATCCCTCCAGATCACTCGTTTCCAGTAATCCACTGTTCAGTGGTGTTACTATTTACACCATCTCAAGTGCCTCTTAGCTTTGATAACAGAAGTGAGTGGATTATGAGGAGCTGCTCAACCAGTATAACTCATTCTCTTTAACTCCCTACGCACAGTCATCATGCTGGCTATACTGCTCATAACACTCTGGAAATTACTCAGCTACAGTGCTACTAACACTCTGGAAATCACTCAGCTACACTGGTGGTAACACTCTGGAAATCTGTAATTCCTTCCGCTGATTTCAAGCGATCTCTTACAATCCACCCTCCGATAGAATGGTTGAAATGTCTCTAGTTGGCCTGCTAGTCAGGCGTCACCAAATGACTAGTCCGTACTGCAATCTCTCACCTCTTCTGACCGACCTATTCTGGTGTTACTGACGGTGTGCGGACAATTGCCACGGCGGACATTTGCCACGATTTTACCTGCTCCGAAGGGTTATGTCCCTTGCCTCCCCCTCCTCCCTCTCCTCCTCCCCCTCCTCCTCACTCGTCGCCCGACCTGCAGTAAAGGTACTTACTGAGCCTTTCCGCTGGTTTACTTAACATAGGACCAGAATCTCTACAGATTTTCCGCCACATTTATAGAGAGAGTTTCGTTGTGGAAACTATTAAATGCATCTCGCATTGAAATCCGCATCAAATTTCGAGCCTCAGTAAAACTTCGCCAATCTTGGAGATTTTGCATTCGTCTAAATTATACGTGCCTTTTTCGGTGCTCCTGCAGCAGCTTTCTGTCGTGTTTTGTGTACCGTGGGTGATCATTTCCATCTGTTATTAATTTATTTGGTATGAATCTCTCGAGTGCTGTTGATACCATTTATTTGAACTTAAGCCACATGTGGTCTTCACTTACATAGTTTGGAAGGATTGAAGACTGTCCCTTAGAAAGCCGTCAAGCGAATTTTTCGTTGCTTTTATAAATAGATATATTTCGCGTTTAGTTTTAGTGAATTTCTTTGTTATGGAATTGAGACTCGCTACGACTGTATATTCACTAATCCCTGTATCCGTCGTGATGCTCACGATTATTTGTGGCTAAGAGGTCAAGTGTGTTTTCGTAACCATTTACAATTTGAATGGCCTCGCGAACTAATTGTTCTAAATGTTTTTTAAAAAAGCATTTAGAACAATTACAGAAGTTTTTTCTACCTACAATAGGGCCGGAAAATCTATTTTTGTCAACATACGGAAGGTAGATTGAAGTCACTGCCAACTATAATTGTATGAGTGGGGTACCTATTTGCGATGAGACTCGAGTTTTCTTTGAAATGTTAGTGCAGATCATTACAATTACGGCTTTTCCCTCCAAAACGTAGGATTCTTTCTCTGTGAGCCTTTAAATACCAGAGCTAAACAATGTAGAACAACAACGTACGTTACAAGCATAGCATTCTGTATTACTTCATTTCCTTATTTCTAACATTTTAAAATTGTACGTCGACTTTAGATGACATGTCAATCATAGATGTTCTTATCTCTGCTAATGAACGCACTTTCAGTCATGTTTTGAACATTTTCCCGCTACACTTTACTAACTAATGTTTCGCCGCAAGGGATATCGGATTTTAGAGAGTAAATTAACATGGAGTATGTCGTTCTTCTTTTCAAATATTCGCATACCCATGTCTTCTTTTCTTATTGTCTTTTGGGCATGCAGTTATAGTAATTAAAGTAGACACAAGTGCAGTGAACAAAAAGAAATGTTTAGCTTACATTCGCATTCTCTTTACATCGTTCCTTTTTTGTTGCTCTCATGGTGATGGACTGTTTCTATCGCAATGAGTAAGCGTGAAAGGAAGCTACCGTACAGACAGAGGGATCCATGTTTATACTTGGCAGAACTAATTAGATACAGACATAATCGTCGGAATTGCTTTCGTTTCCCAAAAGTTATAAATATTTCGATTTCGGAAAAGAAGCTGTGTATTTGGCCAAGATATCGAAGAAGAAGGTCCCATACGTACTGGTTGCATCGAGTAAGATGTGGAGACGGCGGTTTGAAAGCGGACAGAAGAAAAGTACGAGGAAGGGCGTCCCTTACCTGAGGGATCGCTACTCAAGCTACCTGGCGAAGGGGCAAGTGTGGCAAATGTCCGGCATGCGTTACTGGCTGCCCGCCTGCCGACTTACTGCCTCCTTTTATAATGGCGAGTCCTCGTCTGGTGACACCTAGTGGGCAGAAACACATTGCGTATGGCTGTCCGCATGCTCTCGATTGGACAGTGCCTTTGATATGGTGTGCCTTGCTCTGCTATGGCAACACAGAACCAGGCCGCTGCTGCTGCAGTACTAATCGAAACAGTCGCGAGCCACCTGTTGTGACGCAGCACTGCAGCACTGCAAGCTGGCTCTCCTATTCCAGAAACGATCGACTGACTTTTAGTAGCAACCCCCTCAGCGGCAACTAGCATGGAACCCACACCTATTAACCATGCAACGGAAAGCGCACAATAGACTGAAGCTAATAAAACTACTAACAGACTGAACTTGGGGATTACACACCTCCACTATTCTCCACACGTATAAAATCCTGATCCAACCCATCCTTTGTTGTGCGAACGTTGCTCGGATCTCCGCTCCACCAAAGTACTACAAATCCCTCCAAACCCTCGACGCGATGCTCTCCGTCTCGCTCTCTGCATTCGTCCGGCTTCCCCCACCTGGATCCTCTACCATCCCATCAAATTCCCAGCCGTCCTCACCCACGTCGAAGACCTACACATCTCCTATACCGTACGCAAACTGATTTCTAACAAGTTCATTGTCTACCCTCTGATCAACAATCCTGGTTGCTACCACACCTTCACCGACACATCCCTCCGTCCCCACAGCTCCACACACTCCATTCAAGGCAACTTCAACCAACACCCTTCCCCAGTCAGTAAGACCCACCCTTTCATCCCTACTACCAACTTTAACCCTTCCCCAACCATTCCACTCCACATCAGGGCTCCTCTCGTCTTTGCCTCTACACCTACCCACATCCCTTTCTTCTTGTACCACTACCCTCATCCTCGCCCTCTGTCCTTCCCAATGTCTCTGTATTCCCACTATCTCATCTCCATAGTTCCCACCTAACAGACCCCCATGTCATTACATCTCCTCCCCCACCCCCAAACCTCTAAGGAACATACTGTCTCCTCACCCAGTGCTGGTTCTCTAGATGTTGAGTGGAAGTGCAGGCTCCAGTGTTTCACCTCATCGCAACTGTGTCTTTAAATTGTATATATATTCTTCGTCCTATTAGCTCCCGTCGTTAAACTTTTTAACTTAAAATGTAAACAGTGCTCATATTTTTATTTTTCTATCACCTCTGTTACCTATTTGGTGGCAACAGCCTTGCCGCAGTGGATACACCGGTTCCCGTGAGGTCACCGACGTTAAGAGCTGTTGGGCGTGGTCGGCACTTGGATGGGTGACCATCCAGCCGCCATGCACTGTTGCCATTTTTCGGGGTGCACTCAGCCTCGTGATTCCAATTCAGGAGCTACTCGTCCGAATAGTAGCGGCTTCGGTCAAGAATACTATCATAACTACCGGGAGAGTAGTGTGCTGACCCCACGCCCCTCCTATCCTCGGAGGATGACACGGCGGTCGGATGGTCCCGGTAGGCTACTCGTGGCCCGAGGACGGAGTACTTTTCTGTTATTTTTTTATGAGCACTCGTGACTGAAGAGCGAAGTATTGTATTGCTGACAGCCAATCACATCCCTACCCCTGCCCCCCCCCCCCTTGCCTGTATGTGGCGTGGGGGAATGAAATAATAACGGAAAAAGATATTGATTTTTAGGAGCGCTAGACGGTTTAGTCGCCGCTGCGAGGGTAGCGTACATAATCCGACCTTTCACTGCCTTAAAAGCATAGCGCGCCAACGAGGACAACGCTAATGGTCACAGGTTCGTCGGCGGTCATTGGTTCGTGGGTTTCCGCCTTTTCGCCAATAGGAATGTTTTCTGACCTCGGAACAATACGGCCGCCCTTCGTCCTGGGCTCGTTCCGGGTTCCTTTCGAACGTCCTCGACCACATTCATTCGCTCGCCGCACGCGCGGTTCCCGGGAAATGTGTCGGACGAAGGTAACTGTCCCCGTTTGGGCCATGTGACAGACAAATACGGCCTCCTAATCGATGTCAGAGTATGGCGTCTGTACTGAAACATGATAAAATCGTAACAAACCTTGCTGTTACCTACAGCATGTGACCGTCACTACCAACGAGACGGTGGTAGCGTAATTTGCGGATACTGATACCGAGTTACTGTGGAGTCGTGGCCGCAGGTCTGCAGGCACAGTAACCAAGTCGACAAAGTATCAATTAGCGCGTGCCATATGTTTCTTCACGGATGCGCCACAAAATCCTGCCAAGCTGAAGAACAGGTGTTCTGTACAATAACTTTTGGCTGCATCTCTAAGTTATCAAGACTGTATATGCTAGCTGAATACCATCATAGCTCCAGCACTGCAAACCCATCAATAAAAAAGGAATAGATTTATGCAATAAATATTGTTATATTCAGTACAGCTTTGCTTCCTCCGTGCGAGCACGAAGGTGGAATATGATCTAACTAGTCGTACAAAATTCCTCGCAGCCAGACTGTGCTGTGTCGTAACGGCCTAAAAAAGAATATCTCGACTCTTGTGTACTGTTCGTAAATAATACTTACGACACCTTACCGAAATTAAACTGTGTTGGAAAAGATTACAGTGTTGCTTCCAGACAGAAAAAAATGCGTAAAATTTCAGTTTACTCGCGCATTACATTCCGGTGATACATTGACCTGTATCAAAACAAAAATCAATTTATATTTACACAGTTATTAATAATTCGAAATGTAGGCCCATCATTATTCTCATTGAAAAAAAAAAAAACAATCCTGTAATACATTTATATTAAACTTCAGTCAAGGTTGAGACATGGGGTTATTTAATATTTCAGTATTGTCTGTTCCTTTTTTCCTTCACATACAACATTCTATGTTTCTTTTTCTAACTGTTCTTCAGGGCCTAAGACAAATCGGAAGTAATAATTACACTCTTATAATAGCAAAATTCGTTTATTTATGAAAAAAATAAAAAATATGCGTTCCGTGAGCAGAAGGCTTCTCTAAAAGAGTTTGAAATTTCCTGTACCCGAAGCTTCTGCTCCGTGTTGGCGATACCTGCGTTTGTTTCATTCCATTGTTCATACAGCGCGCTTCCATTGTGTGATGTAAGCTTGGATCTGCACTCCGTACCAACGCACTTTCGCGCAAAAGGAAAACTTCAGTTGATTTCTGGTTCCTTAGCTTACTTCGGCTTATTTCATAATCTTATTTATAACGTTCCAAGACACGTTCGTAGCTCACTCCCATTAAACAAAAGAGAAAAAAGTGTGTTGCGTCTACTTAAAAAACTTGCTATACCATTTCAGGACTCACTGTGCCCTTCTACTAACCACGCAATTCATTTCCGTATAACAAGCAGATTTTTTGACAGTCTTTTTGCACTGTACAACTTGTTACAAAATTACCTACTCTTCTTATGCAAGCTCAGATCATGGCTAGCGTAAACTTCAGTAGGATAATGCACCCATCTCTGCCAGATCGGCCACCTACGCACGTGGCTAAAGGCGGCCTCTCACGGGACGTCAGAAAGCTCATGGCACACTTTTTTGTGACGTCACAGCGAGGAATTCCACGTTCCACCACACTGCGAAGTGTGAAAGGAAGAACCTATCGAATAGGATTTTTACCTTGTGGGGAGAAACGATGGCAATGACACCATATTGGTTTTGCGCCTCACGCGGAACTTAGTAAATCTGGAGCTAAAATCCGTGTTTGGGTTTTTTTTTATTTTTTATTATAACGCATGTGCTATGGATATGAGCTGTATCAAAGCAGTAACACATTGAGGATCTCTTGAAAACGCGTTGTATTAACTACGATTTGTTATAATATAGTTGTGGGAAACTACATATAGTGAAAAGCTTCTCCATTTGATGCTCTTGGTATTATAGGCTGCATGCTACGAAAGTATTCCGCATCAGAGCTCTGGCACATCGATGATTTTTCAGAAGCGCTTCGATTCTGGCCCACTTTGTCGTAGTAAAAATCAAAAAACGTCAGTAGATAGTACATACCGTGTAATTTTGTAGCGCTCGTCATATTGAAACCGTAGCGTAATTGACAGAGTCTTGAACTACGAAAAGAAAGGTGGCCATTTTGCGCCTACCTATCTTCATTTTTCCTTTTTTTTTCACCCTTTGCTTTCTATGAGATTCTGGACATTTCTTATCAGTTTGATAGAAGTATGATCATCAATAGTGGATATTATCTATAATGAATCATGTATCTACTGCAATTCTTGTTGCATAGGCCTCGACTGTTCCCCCAGTAGGCAGAAATCTTAAATTAATTCCCAGCGTATGTCAGAAAGTAAACCCAAGTTATCTAATGGGAGTTTTTACTATTATGGAACGTCATGTAAAAGATGTATGGCTGTCTCTTGCTTTCATGGAATACCTCACGTTTGTATCTTGCCGGTAAATATACTTTTCAGTGATAGTAGCTTCGAATAAACTGTCTTCTTCTATTACGACACGAATCTCGATCTTGAAACCCATGTGATGAAGAATGTTACTGAGGAATCATAGTAGTCGATAGAACATCGCGAATCTTGGTGTTATGCGTGTAATACGCCCATATTATATTATGTCCCACGGGAGAATACACACCCTCCTCGCAAGTTCTTCGTTAGCTCGGGCCAGCTAGAGAGCCTGTATACAGAGAGAGTGTCCATAGGTGAAGTTTCCCGTGATTGGTTGATTAGCTTTGGCGCCATTTTTCTGCCAAACGTCTCTCGCGCTTCCTATGTTCGCCGTGCTTTCGAGTTCAATTGAAGTTCAGAGGACTTTTGGAAACGATTAAAAGGTATTTGAATTATTGAGAGACTTGTTATGCGTTGTGAATGCATGTTCGATTTAGGTGTAAATCGTTTTTAGTATGTAATTAGCGTTTTCGATCTTAAATACGAGTTGGAATAATGAAGCGTTTTGTGATGAAGTCGGTAGGCCTACATGTTTGAAGTAAACACGTTAGTAATGTACAGTATTGTTTTTGACATCTGTAATTCGTTCTGCAGACGTTCGTAAACGATGCCAGGTTGTGCTGCATTTGGTTGTTCCAATAGAGGCGAAGGTGGATTTCACATGTTAGCATTTCCACGCAATGAAGAAAGACGAAAGCAGTTGTTTACTTGTTACGTGCAAAGAGTTTGAAGACGTGACAAGAAGTACTAACACGCCTCACACTTTTTGCATGTCGCAAGTAAACAACTGCTTACGACTTTCATTCATCTGACGTAATACACGTACGTTAAATCTTTAGCGTTATGCACTTCCGATACAAAACAAATGCTATACACTATTTTTTTTTATTATTTACGTTACTTTCATTGCAATATGTCTAGTAAACGAACTTTAAATGAGATAAGTGCAAGTAACGAATAATTTTTACAGCCACTGTGTCAAATTTTCCTGTGCTGTACGTAGTAGGCTTCTATGAGTATATTATAGCTGTAAAGCAAGGCATTTAACGAATGATTTCGCCATATTGTCTTGTGCTTTTGATTCGGCGAGAATGTACTCCACTACTGGCCATTCAAAAGTCCCGCCCGCAGTTTGGCAGAAAAATGGCCGCCGTATCGTCCGGTTGGCCACTTTCTCCCTATACTGATCTAGGGCCAGCTAGATCAGACTTCCCTCTCGTGGCCGAAGTCCGAAGCTGCAGCGCCCTGGAGCAGCTGACACCTCGGCGTTTGCAGGCTTCAAGGCTGTCCGCAGTGGGCTCCTTAGCAGACGTTAAAAAGCGAGGCGGTCGATGACAGCTGTAGCCACTCGCCACCGACGGGCGTTCTTAAAGTCAGCTGTTCACTGAAGGTCAGCCCATCGGCTGCTGAGGACTCCGGCGTGACTGGCGAGAACCGTACGGCCGGCAATGACGCCGTTGCTGGAGAACTGCTGCTGTTGCTTCTTACAGGGCTGGCGCCAGGGGCCACGCGTGACGTCGGGGTCTGTAGAGAACCTACATCTACATCTACATGATTACTCTGCAATTCACATTTAAGTGCTTGGCAGAGGGTTCATCGAACCACAATCATACTATCTCTCTACCATTCCACTCCCGAACAGCGCGCGGGAAAAACGAACACCTAAACCTTTCTGTTCGAGCTCTGATTTCTCTTACTTTATTTTGATGATCATTCCGACCTATGTAGATTGGGCTCAACAAAATATTTTCGCATTCGGAAGAGAAAGTTTGAAATTTCATAAATAGATCTCGCCGCAACGAAAAACGTCTTTGCTTTGACGACTTCCTTCCCAACTCGCGTATCATATCTGCCACACTCTCTTCCTTATTACGTGATAATACAAAAGGAGCTGCCCTTTTTTGCACCCTTTTGATGTCCTCCGTCAATCCCACCTGGTAAGGATCCCACACCGCGCAGCAATATTCTAACAGAGGACGAACGAGTGTAGTGTAAGCTGTCTCTTTAGTGGACTTGTTGCATCTTCTAAGTGTCCTGCCAATGAATCGCAACCTTTGGCTCGCCTTCCCCACAGTATTATCTATGTGGTCTGTCCAACTGAAGTTGTTCGTAATTTTAACACCCAGGTACTTGGTTGAATTGACAGCCTTGAGAATTGTACTATTTATCGAGTAATCGAATTCCAACGGATTTCTTTTGGAAACCGTGTGGATCACCTCACACTTTTCGTTATTTAACGTCAACTGCCACCTGCCACACCATACAGCAATCTTTTCTAAATCGCTTTGCAACTGATACTGGTCTTCGGATGACCTTACAAGACGGTAAATTACAGCATCATCTGCGAACAACTTAAGAGAACTGCTCAGATTGTCACCCACATTAGGAACAGCAGAGGTCCCACGACGCTTCCCTGGGGAACACCTGATATCACTTCAATTTTACTCGATGATTTGGCGTCTATTACTACGAACTGCGACCTTCCTGACGTACAGCCGAAAGGCAACGACAGCATAAGAAGCTGGTGTGAAGGAGTTAACACAGCTCCAGCTGCAGCAAACATTAAAGCAGTAGTGGCAGAACAACAGCAAAACCGTCAACAGCAGTATCAGTAAAAGAAAGAGAGACAGCTGGAGTGGAAGAAGCTCTGACATCAGTGAGACGCTAAACACCGAAAGCAGAACACCCCCGCATCGTTTGCGAATATAAACCCCTTATATATAGAATCAGTACTCAACTTCTCACACTCCTCCACAGCGCCGGGAACACGTTGCACTTCCTTATACTCGTGAGAGCGAACCGCTGCCAGTGGTTTCAACGGCCGATAAGAAGACATACGGTTCCACACGCTGATCTCCTGCACCACGGCTTCTGAGCTTCACAAGCCACGTACACGCGGGTAAGGCAGACTTAGCCCCTGACAGCCAAGAGGTCGGCCAAAGCACGTGGCGAGCAGTTGACGACCCCCAACAGCAGGGCCCCGCTCGCGCCACCACCTCTCTCGGTCACCGCCCACTACGTTCTCCTCGATCGTCATGCGACCGTACACTTGCTCCACCTCCCGACAGAGGGCGGTAGCGATCCAAACAGAGCGCCAAACTGAAAGCGCCACCGCAAACGGTAGACGCGAAGCGAAAGCACTCCGCCTGGCGCGCTTTTCGAAGAGCCGGACACAACTACGGCTCAAAGGCAAAGAACGTACGCATGTACTTGAGGAAGACCTTTCTGAGAATGTACATTTGGATACTGCATCATGTGGAAGTGAACCATATACTGTGCAAAAACCGGTAAGAGGACAATAGAAACGTCTGAAATGAGGTGCTGGAGAAGCATGCTGAAAAATATAAAATATAAAATATAATAAATATATAATATAATATAATATAATATAATATAATATAATATAATATAATATAATATAATATAATATAATATAATATAATATAATATAATATAATATAATAAATATATATAATATATAAAAATATATATAAATAATAAATAAATAAATAAATAAATAAATAATAAAAATAATAAATAATAAAATAAATAAATAATAAATAATATATATATATATATATATATATATATATATATATATATATATATATATATAAAATAAATATAATATAATATAATATAATATAATATAATATAATATAATATAATATAATATAATATAATATATAATAAAATAAAATATAAAAAATTTAAAAAATATATAAAATATAAAAACATAAAATAAGGAATGAGGAGGTTCTCGCAGAATGCCGGCATAAAGGAAATACACAGATCAGCTACAAAATTATGACCACCTACCTAATAGCCGGCATGTCCAACTTTGGCATTGGTAACAGCGGCGAGGCGTCATGGCACGCAAGCAATGAGTCCTTGGTAGGTCGCTGGAGAGAGTTGGTACCACATCTGCACACACAACTCATCTAATTCCCGTGAATTCCAGGGAGGGGGCGATGAGCTCTGACGCCACGTTCAGTCACATACCAGACGTGCTCGACTGGATTTTTGGGCCAGCACATCAACTGCAACTCGACACTGTGTTCCTCGAACCACTCCATTACACTCCTGGCCTTGAGGACATGGTGCGTTATCTCGTTGAAAAATACCACTGCCATCGGAAAACGTGATCGTCATGAAGCGGCGGTCTGCAACCAATGTACGATACTCCCTAGCCGTCACGATACCTAGCACGAGCTGCCCCAGACCCGTGGATGCCCACTGGAATGTTCCCCAGAGCGGCCAGTTGTCTCCGTCCTACAGTAAGTGTGTCAAAAACCTGTCCCCTGGAAGACGACGGATTCGCATCCTCCCATCAGCATGGTGAAGAACGTGTCGCAATTTATCAGACCATCCAACGCTCTGCCACTGCGCCAACATCCGGTGCCGATGGTCAAGTTCCGACCTCAGTCACAGTTGCCGATGTCGTGGTGTTAACATTACCACATGCATGACTCATCACCGGTTGCCGTCAGATCACCGAAGTTAAACGCTGTCGGGCTGGGCTAGCACTTGGATGGGTGACAGTGCGGTCTGCCGGTGGGGTGCACTCAGCCCTTGTGAGGCAAACTGAGAAGATACTTGACTGAGAAGTAGCGGCTCCGGTCACGAAAACTGACAACGGAAGGGAGAGCGGTGAGCTGACCACATGCCCCTCCGTGCAGTGGCGATCTTGGGCTGAGAGGATGACACGGCGGCCGGTCGGTGCCGTTGGGCCTTCCGAGGCCTGTTCGGACTGAGTTTAGTATGGCACATCGTCTGCAGAGACCCATCGTTGGGAAGTTCGGTGCACTGTGTGTTCAGACACACCGCCTAGCATTAATGTCTAATATTAGTTCCGCCACAGTTTGCCGCATCTCCTGTTTTATCAGTCTGCCAGGCTGTGACGTCTGACTTCTGTATTTACGGGTGGGCGGCCAATCCCACGATGTCTGGACGTGGTTTCACCTCGGTTCCGCCACGTGTTGAAGACACCACGACACTCCTCGAACACCCGACGAGTCCTACAGTTTCCGAATTGCTCGTGCCGAGCCTCCGAGCCATCGCAATCTGGCTCCCGTCAAAATCAGCTAGAACGCGCGTCTTCTCCATTCTACAGATGGATCGCACGCTCGCCGATATTACATGCATCGTCCGTGTGTCTGATCCAGCAGCTGTTCCTCGCCTGATGTCGCCTGAACTGGTTTATATCGATAATAGGTCGGCGGTCATAATGTTGTGGCCAGAGTATGGAGAACACAGACAAGAAGAAGGGACAGCATGATAGCACTTGAGCCGGCCGGTGTGGCCGTGCGGTTCTAGGCGCTTCAGTCTGGAACCGCGTGACCGCTACGGTAGCAGGTTCGAATCCTGCCTCGGGCATGGATGTGTGTGATGTCCGTAGGTTACTTAGGTTTTAGTAGTTGTAAGTTCTAGGGGACTGGTGACCTCAGAAGTTAAGTCCCACAGTGCTCACAGCCATTTTCCATTGTACTTGAGGGAGATGTCCATTACGCGTTGGCTGTCGATTTAGCTGCTCAAGACAGTTTTCGGATAATGTGTTCAAAAGTAATTCACACGACGGCATGTCTGTACCACCTGTAATGAATCCATAGACATCCCAGTCCATACTAGGTAGGTTGAAGTCGCCTCCGACTAATATAGCGTGATCCGGGTACTTCTGCGATACAGAATGTAGACTGCCTTTGAATGATTCTATAACTGCCACGGTGGAACCTTGTCGCCGGTAATAACACCCCACAATTATTTTCCCTAGCCCTGTTAAACGTGTCCATATAACTTCACAGTCACACTCTACTTCGACCTCAGTAGACACAATATTTTTGTCAACTGCAATGAAGACACCACCTCCTACGGTGTCTAATCTGTCATTCCGATACACGTTCCAACCCTCACTAAATATTTCAGAACTTCCTATCTCGGGGTTCAGCCAGGTCTCAGTCCCGAGAATAATTTGCGCGCCACACGCGTCCTGGAGGGCAGTAAATTCAGGAATTTTATTCCTAAAGTCCCGAGCGACTGGAAAAAAGCGCAGGTGACGCCTGTATATAAGAAGGGTAGAAGAACGGATCCTCAAAATTACAGACCAATATCCTTAACATCGGTTTGTTGCAGGATTATCGAACTTATTCTCAGTTCGAATATAATGAATTTCCTTGAGACAGAGAAGTTGCTGTCCATGCATCAGCACGGCTTTAGAAAGCATCGCTCCTGCGAAACGCAACTCGCCCTTTTTTCACATGATATCTTGCGAACCATGGATGAAGGGTATCAGACGGATGCCATATTCCTTGACTTCCGGAAAGCGTTTGACTCGGTGCCCCACTGCAGACTCCTAAGGTACGAGCATATGGGATTGGTTCCCAAGTATGTGAGTGGCTCGAAGACTTCTTAAGTAACAGAACCCAGTACGTTGTCCTCGATGGTGAGTGTTCATCGGAGGTGAGGGTATCATTTGGAGTGCCCCAGAGAAGTGTGGTAGGTCCGCTGTTGTTTTCTATATACATAAATGATCTTTTGGATAGGGTAGATAGCAATGTGCGGCTGTTTGCTGGTGATGCTATGGTGTACGGGAAGGTGTCGTCGTTGAGTGACTGTAGGAGGATACAAGATGACTTGGACAGAATTTGTGATTGGTGTAAACAATGGCAGCTAACTCTAAATATAGATAAACGTAAATTAATGCAGATGAATAGGAAAAAGAATCCTGTAATGTTTGAATACTCCATTAGTAGTGTAGCGCTTGACACAGCCACGTCGATTAAATATTTGTGCGTAACATTTCAGAGCGATATGAAGTGGGACAAGCATGTAATGGCAGTTGTAGGGAAGGCGGATATTCGTCTTCGGTTCATTGGCTGAATTTTGGGAAGATGTGGTTCGTCTGTAAAGGAGACTGCTTATAAAACACTAGTACGACCTATTCTTGAGTACTGCTCGAGCGTTTGGATCCCTATCAGGTCGGATTGAAGGAGGACATAGAAGCAATCCAGAGGCGGGTTGCTAGATTTGTTACTGATAGGTTTCATCACGCGAGTGTTACGCAAATGCTTCAGGAACTCGGGTGGGAGTCTCTAGAGGAAAGGAGGCGTTCTTTTCGTGAATCGCTACTTAGGAAGTTTAGAGAACCAGCATTTGAGCCTGACTCCAGTACAATTTTACTGCCGTCAACTTACATTTCGCGGAAAGACCACGAAGATAAGAGAGATTATGGCTCGTACAGAGGCATATAGGCAGTCATTTTTCCCTCGTTCTGTTTTGGAGTGGAACAGGGAGAGAAGATGCTGGTTGTGGTACGAGGTACCCTCCGCCACGCACCGTATGGTGGATTGCGGAGTACGTATGTAGATGTAGATGTAGATGTGGAGGGTAAAAACTGTGGGGGAAGACAGAGATTGGAACAAGCCTAAGGAATAACTGAGAACGTAGGGCGCAAGTGCTACACAGAGATGAAGAGGATGGCACTACATAGAAGTTGGTGTCGGGTCGCAGCAAAGCAGTCAGATGACTGGTGAACGCGCGGCAGCAACGCCTTGAGGAGGAGGAACACGTATTGTATTTGATACGACACTCGGAACATTAACGAGGAGGTGCAGACCGGTAGCAAAGAAAGAGTGAAAGAGAGGAAGACACGCAGCGGCCGCTGCGCCGTGTTATGCAACCTGCTGGCAGGAGCCGCTGCGTCGGCGTGTTCCGTTAGAGGGCCTCAGACGCCGCTGATTAATGTGCGCTAAGTCGCGCACCTTATCTCGCTACTCGTTTTTCGAACACGCCGCAGGAATTCTACTCCGACCAGCAGCGTACGAGAGAAAGTTCTGCGCAATAATTGCCTCCGACGTACGTTGATACAATTACCATTTAATCGCGCTGTTATTGGCAGCAGTGGTTAGGGTAGCCGCTAAACAGAATCCCCACTACTGCTATAAGAAGCCACAAGCGTCGTGCTGTTGCTTTGACAGGGCTACGAAGTCTTTCGTGGTGGAGTCTTTGTATAAACTCGCTGCGCGAAATTCGAATAGAATCCCAAGCTTGCGATGACTGTCTGCATCGTCGCCGACAGGAGCTAAGATTGACGTGGTTCCCACGTTAATGTCCGAAGGACGACAGCCGATTGGCTGGATTACGGAGGTGGCTACTGACAGCCGATTGGCTGGATTAATTCCTTATAACATCACGGAGGTGGCTAGTGGCAGCCGATTGGCTACATTACGTCCTTATGACATCATAGAAGTAGCTACTGGCAGCCGATTGGCTGGATTACGTCCTTATGACATCACGGAGGTGGCTACTGCTGAGTTGGAAACCTTTGCGTCCAGAGATTACGTTAGCGATAGCAGGGCCTCTACTCACATCATGTGGCACACCGTGAAAAGTCTTCCTTTGCGGTCTTTCTTTTTCAAGCGAAAGTTTCCGTGCATTGCTGTGTTTTTGTTGAAGTTGCTATCACACAGTCTAGTTTTCACTGGTTCTGTAATACCCACAGTTCGAGGTGTAGGCCACAGTTCGCCTCTGTTCGAACACATCTTTCTATTTATTTATCAGGGTGTGCTCGCTCACCGCTGATTTTTTAAAGTTTCTGTACTTACGGTGACGTTCATGTTCATCACAGCGATCGGAAACAGTCCGCTCAGGCTGTGAGCCCACCGCACCCATCCCCTCTACAAAAACAAGGTTCGCAGGAGAACTTCTGTAAAGTTTGGAAGGTAGGAGGCGAGATACTGGCAGAAGTAAAGCTGTGAGTACCGGGCGTGAGTCGTACTTCGGTAGCTCAGATGGTAGAGCACTTGCCCGCGAAAGGCAAAGGTCCCGTGTTCGAGTCTCGGTCGGGCACACAGTTTTAATCTGCCAGGAAGTTTCAGTCGAAAAACAGTTTAGGGCGAATGCACTTTTCCAGCTTATGTCGCTAGGTGTGTGTAGCTAATTAATAGGCGAGAAGGAAAGTCGCTCAGTACCTGCTCCTTCATGCTCCTGGGTGTCTTTGTGGCTCGTTGAAAACATGGCTAGGCAGTATGGTCCGGCTTCAGAGACAAATAAGGACACTAATAAGCGATGAAATTTTATCCTTCTGTCTGTGCATTGTTGCCATGGTAATTTGTAACAGTTCCACATTACAGTAAATGTTGGACTTGAGACAACCAGTGACTTCAAAGACAGAACAGCTAGGCACTCTTCACGCCATGCATTTCACGACTATTTGCTAAATTGCTCTCAACAGACATTTTCCAACAACTCCTACCCGTTACACAGGTCAACAAGATTATGATACAGGAAGTCGCAGTTCAGCGACCATATAATACATCGATCTTCTACATACAAAGTTCCAGACACGATTAAATACTTATTTTACAAATACTGTCAAGTTTTTACTCAAAATACATTATAGATTGAGATTGATAATTTCAAATACAATTATAATTTTCAATTACATTAAAAATATGAAAAACAATTACGAGTTCTGAAAGAAACACTTGTCAATTTTCACGTTTTTTTAATGAAAAATATAAGAGTAAGTTGTCTTATCAGAAATACAATAAGTATAAAGTTAAGACTTCGATTTCGTTGGATGGTGTCATCAATTTAATGAAAGTATCATATTTTATAATACGTGATAGAGATAGGAGCGTTGACAAACTCCATTGAAACCGCCAAACGTAACTATTGTCGCGCACCAAAGAAGTATTATAAACCCCCGGTACTCTCAGGCCCGGATTATCTTTGACAACATTTCTTTAATTTTCCTAGGTGCCCAGATGACTAGCCTGGTTCGTTGGCTGTTTAGGACTCTACCTGTCTGAGTGTGGGTCCTCCTGACTTGGTTGAACGGCATCTCGTGTTGGTTTCATTGACAGACTGGTCGTAATATTACGGACAGCACGCCTGTTCCTTCAGAACACGGTCGTCGGATGGCTAACCTCGGAGGGTAGGTACTCCCTCTTACAAACAGCCCTGGCTCTGAGTATTAGGATGTTCAGTATAGCTCCATTCTGCGCTGGGTGATGAAAGATTGGCGCCCCTGAGATATAGGTCTGTATGCGTCGGTTTTAGCTGCATAGAATGGCCGAGTCGTCCACGTGCTTTCCGCTCGACCAACACATCTAAGAAAGACAATTTGCCCCTATACTTCCACTACAAGTCTTACCGCGATCGAAAACTGCAGCAGTGACACACTGCCAAGCGGCTAGATTAAAAATATATCGTCAGCATCGCTGGAGAAACAAGAAATCTTGAGGTGACCGAAAATCTCGTTTTGCACATGACGTAAAAACCTAACTATAAAAGGTACTGGACCTTGGCAGACCATTCGTGCTAAACTGCTTGTCAGCACCCGATGCCGAGTCCTGTGAAAGGAAATCCCGAGTCGCTATGCACAAGTACATTCTTACACTTGCTGCGTCATTTCACAACACGTCTGCAGACTGTCCGTTATGACGGGAGCATCAAAACCCGCTTAGCAAGTTCTTAAGCTTGGGAGCAGGCAGGTAGAACACGTAAGATGCTACTACAGTCCATTTCACTGCTTCCCTCGTCTTGCGGTAGTTTCTGCTATAAATCTTTAGGTTCTCCCGGGCTGAACAGTAACGATTTTCGTGGTGGTCGAATAGAATAATTGGAACAAACAGTTTGCTACAGCAAGTGTCCAGTTTTTACACTACTGGCCATTAAAATTGCTACACCACGAAGATGACGCGCTACAGACGCGAAATTTAACCGACAGGAAGAAGATGCTCTGATATGCAAATGATTAGCTTTTCAGAGCATTTACACAAGGTTGGCGCCGGTGGCGACACCTACAACATGCTGACATGAGGAAAGTTTCCAACCGATTTCCATACACAAACAGCAGTTGACCGGCGTTGCCTGGTGAAACGTTACTGTGATGCCTCGTGTAAGGAGGAGAAATGCGTACCATCACGTTTACGACTTTGATAAAGGTTGGATTGTAGCCTATCGCGACTGCGGTTTATCGCATCGCGACGTTGCCGCTCGCCTTGGTCGAGATCCAATGACTATTAGCAGAATATGGAATCGGTGGGTTCAGGAGGGTAATGCGGAACGCCAGCTGGATCCCAACGGCCTCGTATCACTAGCAGTCGAGATGACAGGCGTCTTATCCGCATGGCTGTAACGGATCGTGCAGCCACATCTCGATCTCTGAGTCAACACATTGGCACGTTTGCAAGACAACAACCATCTGCACGAACAGTTCGACGACGTTTGCAGCAGCACGGACTATCAGCTCAGAGACCATGGCTGCGGTCACCCTTGACGCTGCATCACAGACAGGAGCGCCTGCGATGGTGTACTCAACGACGAACCTGGGTGCACGAATGGCAAAACGTCACTTTTTCGGATGAATCCGGGTTCTGTTTACAGCATCATGATGGTCGCATCCTTGTTTGGCGACTCACATTGGAAGCGTGTATTCGTCATCGTCATACTGGCGTTATCACCCGACGTGATGGTATGGGGTGCCATTGGTTACACTTCTCGGTCACCATTTGTTCGCATTGACGGCACTTTGAACAGTGGACGTTACATTTCAGATGTGTTCCGGCCCGTGGCTCTACCCTTCATTCGATCCCTGCGAAACCCTACATTTCCGCATGTTGTAGGTCCTGTACGGGCCTTCCTGGATACAGAAAATGCTCGACTCCTGCCCTGGCCAGCACATTCTCCAGATCTCTCACCAACTGAAAACGTCTGGTCAATGGTGGCCGAGCAACTGGCTCGTCACAATACGCCAGTCACTACTCTTGATGAACTGTGGTACCGTGTTGAAGCTGCATGGGCAGCGGTACCTGTACACGCCATCCAAGCTCTGTTTGACTCAATGCCCAATGGCCAGAGGTTGTTGTTCTGGGTACTGATTTCTCAGGATCTACGCACGCAAATTGCGTGAAAATGTAATCACATGTCAGTTCTAGTATAATATATTTGTCCAGTGAATACCCGTTTACCGTCTGCGTTTGTTCTTGGTGTAGCAATTTTAATGGGCAGTAGTGTAGATGCCAGTAGGAGGCGTACGGACCATGACCGGTCAAGAAGCGCGCCAAGACTCTTGAGGGATTCCGGTGCTTCACTCCCAGCCTCTCAGCCAAAACCATAGGGTGCGCCTCGCTGTCTGGGTATCATCCCGTAGTTTCTGCCATAGGTAGAGGATCTGATTTGGAATTTGCTGCTTGCTTGTGGCCCCCGTATCTGGAGATCGAATGAACATATTCCAAGTATCAGTTGCAACGTCCCAGCTGAGACAGTGCCAAAAGCTCCCGTCAGCCGAAGTATTCCACGTTACACAGGAAACGTTAGCGACAGCCTCGGACATTTGCACAAGCCCCGCCCATTTACCCCCCTCCACACCTACCCATGCCACACCAATATGATCTTTTGTAGTCCTCGTCGCTGTCGTGTTTTTGTTCGTTGTTTTTTGTTTTACCGCGGTTGTTCATACTAGCAGTGTTGTGCTGTTAGTACTTCTTAGTAGTTTTGGTAATACTGTCAAAATGAAACATAGATATGCACTCTCAATAAAGTTATCATACACAAGGTACCTAATCTTGACTGTTGTGGCCAACTGCTGTCAAAACTGATATCTAACAGACATTAAAGTACGATGTGTTGGAATGACACTGAGGAAATTATGTACATATGTTTAACAATAGGCAGCTCTAAAGCTCTCAAACACTGAAGAAGAACTCAAAGTAATGTCGTGTCTGCTATAACCAAGCAGTCACAAGAGTTTACAAGTAAAAATTCACCCATCACACAGGCAAATATTAATGAAGAATGTCACTGTATAAATATCTGACTGCTTGCATTACGCATTTCTACTTATCCCACTCTTATATTCTCCAGTCTTAATGAGGTAATCAGAAACAAACCAAGACATCGACTTTGCCTTGTTTATGCACAACATTGACTTCAGACAATCGAGATAATGGACAGCATCCTTGGCGATACTACCAATTAATATTTCCCAACAGAATTTCTTACACTACGCGAGGTGACGGAAATTTGCGCTCACTGCAGTTAACAAATATCAGATGTTTTGATATAGTGCAAATGAAAGCTCATGAAATAAAAAAGACAGTGTGGATACCATTTTTTATTTTTCATTCTTATTAATGATTTTTCAACTCGCATATTCAATGAACATATTTCTAATTCTTTTAACAATGGTACCGGAAAAACTGTATTTCGTACTAACTACTGATTTTCTCCCTTGTTATGACTGGCATATCTGTGATACGAACAACTTTGATGTTGGAACATGCGGCAGACCATGGGCGGAGCTTAGGATATGGATTGGTGTGGAGGGTGGTGATTGGGCGGAACTTGTGCACCGTCCGGGGCGGTCGCTAGCGTTACGTACGTTGCACCCTGTTAACTATCCGTTCTGGCGTTATGATCAAATATCTATGGCCCCAAGCACTCGCACAGTACTCCATGATCGCAGTTAAGATAGCGTTATGATATGTTCTTATTGTTTGCATTGGCAGCTTATAATCGTGTTGGATCCTGCCTAGTTATCAAGGATGGTGTGTCTAGGAAACCTGCTTCTCGGATCGTTAGACAACAATTCAAGCAAATCGTATTAAAGAGTTTTATTGCGAAACGAATCAATCATAATACTTAACTTTGAGAAATACATCGATGTCTCACAAGCAAAGAGCGACATGCAATATAATCAATGTCCTTCAGTATAACGATTCCAATACATGCGAAGTAATACGGTGGATGCTTCTCTCCAGGTCGCTGGTCTTGAGGCTTCTGTGGAACTCGGAGAACTGGCCGCCGCCTCTGATCTTCCCAGTCTGCGAGCTCTTTTCTCCGCAGTGCAGCCCTTCTGGTAGTATACAGGGTGATTCAAAAAGAATACCACAACTTAAGGAATTTAAAACTCTGCAACGACAAAAGGCAGAGCTAAGCACTATCTGTCGGCGAATTAAGGGAGCTATAAAGTTTCATTTAGTTGTACATTTGTTCGCTTGAGGCGCTGCTGACTAGGCGTCAGCGTCAGTTGATGCTAAGATGGCGACCGCTCAACAGAAAGCTTTTTGTGTTATTGAGTACGGCAGAAGTGAATCGACGACAGTTGTTCAGCGTGCATTTCGAACGAAGTATGGTGTTAAACCTCCTGATAGGTGGTGTATTAAACGTTGGTATAAACAGTTTACAGAGAATGGGTGTTTGTGCAAAGGGAAAAGTTCTGGACGGCCGAGAATGGGTGATGAAAATGTAGCACGCATCCAGCAAGCATTTGTTCGCAGCCCAGGAAAATCGACTCGCAGAGCTAGCAGAGAGCTGCAAATTCCACAATCAACTGTATGGAGAGTCCTACGAAAAAGGTTAGCTATGAAACCTGAACGTCAACTACCCGAGGCGATGGATCGGTCGCCAGGCAGCCCGTGACAGAGCACTTCATCACTGGCCTCCAAGAAGCCCTGATCTTACCCCCTGCGATTTTTTCTTATTGGGGGTATGTTAAGGATATGGTGTTTCGGCCACCTCTCCCAGCCACCATTGATGATTTGAAACGAGAAATAACAGCAGCTATCCAAACTGTTACCCCTGATATGCTACAGAGAGTGTGGAACGGGTTGGAGTATTGGGTTGATATTGCTCGAGTGTCTGGAGGGGGCCATATTGATCATCTCTGAACTTGTTTTTGAGTGAAAAAAAACCTTTTTAAATACTCTTTGTAATGATGTATAACAGAAGGTTATATTATGTTTCTTTCATTAAATACACATTTTTAAAGTTGTGGTATTCTTTTTGAATCACCCTGTATTATTGCCATTCTGACTTCTCAGTCTTTGGAGACCTTTCTTCCGTTTGTCTTATGTCTGGTATTGCACCTTTCGTTGCCTCTTATACTGCAGTGACGAGTTCTTGAGCTTTTGTGTCTACTTTGTCATCTACTTTGCCCCTCTCTCAATTCAGTAGAATTTATTCCACATTATTTCTCTTCCCCGTGTCCTTGACATTAATGCTACCGAGTTGAGCTTCGTCACCTCGAGTGATGGGCGGACTGCACTGCGCAAGATCTCTCTCCCTCTCTTTTTGCACGCTGCGATTCAGCTTATTTGCGCGTGAACAGATTCCGTGTCTGTAGACTTTGGCGCAATGCAGTCCGCCCATCACGTGAAGTGACGAAGCTCTTTCTTCGAGGAAATAACGAAACATCATGGCTGGTAGCATTGAAGACATACATGTGTTTCTGTTGCTGGTTTTGCCACCATAAGAATTATTACGTTTCCTGTTGTTCTGGAGTTTGGAAATCAGTGCACCCCAAGAAGACCTTTTAGTTAAATAAAGTGTGTTCAGACTTGATCGTTAGTTCTTTCCTGCCGACAGCACGATACTACAGTTACCATCACTGTTCCATGACGTGCATCTCTTCGGCAGAAGCAAATTGACGGCTACGAAGCCGAAACAACGCCAGCAATATGTGGCCGGGCATTATCCTGCAACAGAATGCTGCTGCACGTGAACATTCTTGGGCATTTGAAGCACGCTGCAAAAGTTCTTCTGGAAAGCCTTAACACATCCTCTGTACAGTAGAGTTCTCTCCCCAAGAGATTTCCCTATTTCTGGAGTCCTGAAAAGAGACGTTCGTGGCCGTCGATTTGATTCGGACGAAGAGGTGGACGCCTGAGTAAAATCACGGTTCCTCAGGCAACCACAAACACTTTCCGTAAAGTCGCTGACCGCGCTATTATGTAATAACAACAGTTGTGGCGATTACTTTTGAATTTACTGACTTTTTTTCCCACCTGGCTCGTTTTCATTTTACTGTCCCTTATAATTATTGTTAATAATTGTCAATCAATGCTGTAAAATCGCAATAAAGTCATGAGATGTTCAATTGACTCTTTTATTAGAGCATGTTACGCTTTTCGGGATTATACCCATCTTCAGGCATAAGTGAACAGCACACTCAACACGTCTCACCGTTACAGAAAATGAGATCTGGTCATATGAGTTACACACCACAAACTTCAACTCCTTCACTGCATAAATCTCGAGCACTGTCGCCTGTACGTATTAAACCGAGGACCTAAAACACCGAACCCACGGTTATTGTGCAGTTCGGCCCCCAGTGCACCCCCCCCCCCCCCTCCAAGAACGTCGCACACCAGACGAGTGTAACCCCAAATATTTGCATGATAGAATAACTATGGTGTACGCATACGTGGAAATGGTATTTGCGCAGCAATCGCCGACACAGTGTAACTGAGGTGGAATAAGGGGAACCAGCCCGAATTCGCCGAAGTAGAAGGAAAGCCGCCTTAAAAACCATCCACAGGCTGGCTGGCACACCGGACCTCGACACTAATCCGCCAGGCGGATTCGTGCCGTGGACCGGCACGCCTTCCCGCTCGGGAAGCAGCGCGTTACACCGCGCGGCTAGCCGGGTGGGCTACTGTTGCATACACAAAATATTGGCGTTGATATTACAGCCCAAAAGGGGAGGAGGAAACGAAATGAAAATTCTTGGGTTGAAAAGGTACCTCATGTTATTTCAGTGATTACAGAACCGAGTCTAACTCACAAAGAACTTGGCAGTATGAGACCTCTAATCAGCACGGCGTTGTAATCCCCCTCGCCTGGATGGGTTCACCGATTCGGTTGGAAAGGTCGTGCAGATAAAACACCATTCTTTCGTGTGTGTAATTCTCATTATGTTCAAATAAAAATTACTAAAGAGAAAAACCGCGGTGCATTACAAGCAACGTGCCAAATTACGTCGACATCCTGGATACCGCCACTGGGACACAGTTCATGTCATGCGAAGCTTGTCGTCATAAACGCATCGTATTCTCTTCTGAGGCAAGCTGCTCGCGACTGCAGCGACTGGGAGTCCTGAATCCCGTCACAAATATGTTCCGATGCTGCATAAAGTCGTATGGAATGACTGGAAGACCGTGCTGTGCAGGTTCATCCACCTGAATTCGAAAGGCACTTTCTAACCTCTGCACCCACAGACACCTTTCCGTCGTGAAGTGCGAGCGTTGTGTGTTGTTAAGTGTAAGTGTAGCTGACTTTAATGGGAGTGTGTGTCATATTTGTGTGGTATGATGATGATAAAGTTGATGATGAGAGAAGGGTGGGGGATGAAACACGGTGCCGGTACATAGACTACTCCTGTCGAACAGCAGCTAGGGGGCCGACGAGCTGAAAGTCCCCATCCGACGGAAACAGTAAAGGACGCCTTCACTTGGCGACACACTGCAGAGAAGTTTGGAATTCAACCCAACACGTTGGCGTCAGGTCTGGTGATCAGGACTTTACACGACCACCCCTCCTCTACCGTCTGCCGTGAAGGAAGTCAACAGCACGTGGTGGACCTAGACTGTCACCCAGGCAAGCACTGGCCACCCCTGACAGTGCTTAGCTTCGGTGAGCCGACGGGAACCGGTGTATCCAACGGGGCACGAACGCTGACTCCGATAATCGGTAAGCTCACAGTTTTCTCGCAATATGACAGTCAGGAACCTAATCGAATGCTTCCAATATTTCATCACCTTTCCACCCATCTACATCTCCATCTACATCTATATGATTACTCTGCAATTCACATTTAAGTGTCTGGCAGAGTGTTCATCGAACCACAATCATACTATCTCCCTACCATTCCACTCCCGAACAGCGTTCCGGAAAAACGAACACCTAAACCCTTCTGTTCGAGCTCTGATTTCTCTTATTTTATTTTGATGATCATTCCTGCCTATGTAGGTTGGGCTCAACAAAATATTTTCGCATTCGGAAGAGAAAGTTGGTGACTGAAATTTCGTAAATAGATCTCGCCGCGACGAAAAACGTCTTTGCTTTAATGACTTCCATCCCAACTCGCGTATCATATCTGCCACACTCTTTCCCCTATTACGTGATAATACAAAACGAGCTGCCCTTTTTTGCACCCTTTCGATGTCCTCCGTCAATCCCACCTGGTAAGGATCCCACACTGCGCAGCAATATTCTAACAGAGGATGAACGAGTGTAGTGTAAGCTGTCTCTTTAGTGGACTTGTTGCATCTTCTAAGTGTCCTGCCAATGAATCGCAACCTTTGGCTCGCCTTCCCCACAGTATTATCTATGTGGTCTTTCCAACTGAAGTTGTTCGTAATTTTAACACCCAGGTACTTAGTTGAATTGACAGCCTTGAGAATTGTACTATTTATCGAGTAATCGAATTCCAACGGATTTCTTTTGGAACTCATGTGGATCACCTCACACGTTTCGTTATTTAGCGTCAACTGCCACCTGACACACCATACAGTAATCTTTTCTAAATCGCTTTGCGACTGATACTGGTCTTCGGATGACCTTACTAGACAGTAAATTACAGCATCATCTGCGAACAACCTAAGAGAACTGCTCAGATTGTCACCCACATTAGGAACAGCAGAGGTCCCAGGACGCCTCCCTGGGGAGCACCTGATATCACTTCACTTTTACTCGATGATTTGCCGTCTATTACTACGAATTACGACCTTCCTGACAGGAAATCATGAATCCAGTCGCACAACTGAGACGATACCCCATAGGTCCGCAGCATGATTAGAAGTCGCTTGTGAGGAACGGTGTCAAAAGCTTTCCGGAAATCTAGAAACACGGAATCAACTTGAGATCCCCTGTCGATAGCGGTCATTATTTCGTTCGAATAAAGAGATAGCTGCGTTGCACAAGAACGATGTTTTCTGAAACCATGCTGATTGCGTATCAATAGAACGTTCTCTTCGAGGTGATTCATAGTGTTTGAATACAGTATATGCTCCAAAACCCTACTGCAAACCGACATCAATGATACAGGTCTGTAGTTCGATGGATTATTCCTACTACCCTTCGTAAACACTGGTGCGACCTGCGCAATTTTCCAATCTGTAGGTACAGATCTATCGGTGAGCGAGCGGTTGTATATGATTGCTAAGTAGGGAGCTACTGTATCAGCGTAATCTGAAAGGAACCTAATCGGTATACAATCTGGACCTGAAGACTTGCACGTATCAAGCGATTTGAGTTACTTCACAACTCCTAAGGTATCTACTTCTAAGAAACTCATGCTAGCAGCTGTTCGTGTTTCAAATTCTGGAATATTCCATTCGTCTTCCCTAGTGAAGGAATTTCGGAACAGTGCGTTCAATAACTCCACCTTAGCGGCACAGTCGTCGGTAACAGTACCATCGGCACTGCGAAGCGAAGGTATTGACTGCGTCTTGCCGCTTGTGTACTTTACATACGACCAGTATTTCTTCGGATTTTCTACCAAATTTCGAGACAGTGTTTCGTTGTGGAACCTATTAAAGGCATCTCGCATTTAAGTCCGTGCCAAATTGCACGCGTCTGTAAATTTTAGCCAATCTTCGGGATTTCGCGTTCTTCTGAACTTCGCATGCTTTTTCCGTTGCCTCTGCATCAAAACGCCAGTGCTCCCGTCCGACCTTTCGGAGTCGACGTCCAAAGGAAGCGTCTGCAGGCGCTGATGAACCCTACGACCCCGGATCATTCCGGAATGAAAGGGAGTACGGATCCGGGCAATGAGCGAAACGGCGGCGGAGCGGCCTCGCGCCACACCCCTCCCCCGCCACGCCCACACAGTGTTTTTGTGCCTCTGTGCCTCCGCTGCGCCGCCGGAGTGCAACTCGAGGCGAGGCAAGGCGCCCGCCTGCGGAAGTGGCCCGCACCCGCCAGGGCCGCTGCAAAAGGGCTTGCCACCCGTTCTCGCTCCCCACCGGCCAACAAAAACCTGGTGTCTGTCCCCCTGACATTTCTCCGAAGCGCGCGGTACAGTCCGTTATCTCGTTATAGACATTCGAGAGCGCACTAGGCGGTGAAAAGGGTGATATGCAAAAATTTCAAGGACACGTGACTGCTGTACGAAGAATAGCATAAGGTTGCCCTTTGTTGGCCCGTAATCGCTTTTCAGAGATATTGTCTGAGCACCGAGATCACTCTTAGATTTCCACTTTTGTGCCGTTCTACGTCTACATCTACATCCATACTCCGCAAGCCACCTGACGGTGTGTGGCGGAGGGTACCTTGAGTACCTCTATCGGTTCTCCCTTCTATTCCAGTCTCGTATTGTTCGTGGAAAGAAGGATTGTCGGTATGCCTCTGCGTGGGCTCTAATCTCTCTGATTTTATCCTCGTGGTCTCTTCGCGACATATACGTAGGAGGGAACAATATACTGCTTGACTCCTCAGTGAAGGTACGTTCTCGAAACTTCGACAAAAGCCCGTACCGAGCTACTGAGCGTCTCTCCGGCAGAGTCTTCCACTGGAGTTTATCTATCATCTCCGTAACGCTTTCGCTATTACTAAACGATCCTGTAACGAAGCGCGCTGCTCTCCGTTCGATCCTCTCTATCAACCCTATCTGGTACGGATCCCACACTGCTGAGCAGTTCAAAATGGCTCTGAGCACTATGGGACTTAACTTCTGTGGTCATCAGTCCCCTAGAACTTAGAACTACTTAAACGTAACTAACCTAAGGACATTACACACATCCATGCCCGAAGCAGGATTCGAACCTGCGACCGTAGCGGTCACGCAGTTCCAGACTGAAGCGCCTTTAACCGCACGGCCACACCGGCCGGCTCTGCTGAGCAGTATTCAACAGTGGGCGAACAAGCGTACTGTAACCTACTTCCTTTGTTTCCGGATTGCATTTCCATAGGATTCTTCCAATGAATCTCAGTCTGGCATCTGCTTTACCGACGATCAACTTTATATGATCATTCCATTTTAAATCACTCCTAATGTGTACTCCCAGATAATTTATGGAATTAACTGCTTCCAGTTGCTGACCTGCTATATTGTAGCTAAATGATAAGGGATCTTTCTTTCTATGTATTCGCAGCACATTACACTTGTCTACATTGAGATTCAATTGCCATTCCCTGCACCATGCGTCAATTCGCTGCAGATCCTCGTGCATTTCAGTACAATTTTCCATTGTTACAACCTCTCGATATACCACAGCATCATCCGCAAAAAGCCTCAGTGAACTTCCGATGTTATCCACAAGGTCATTTATGTGTAGTGTGAATAGCAACGATCCTACGACACTCCCCTGTGGCACACCTGAAATCACTCTTACTTCGGAAAACTCCTCTCCATTGACAATGACATGCTGCGTTCTGTTATCTAGCAACTCTTCAATCCAATCACACAATTGGTCTGATAGTCCATATGCTCTTACTTTGTTCATTAAACGACTGTGGGGAACTGTATCGAACGCCTTGCGGAAGTCAAGAAACACTGCATCTACCTGGGAACCCGTGTCTATGGCCCTCTGAGTCTCGTGGACGAATAGCGCGAGCTGGGTTTCACACGATCGTCTTTTTCGAAACCCATGCTGATTCCTACAGAGTAGATTTCTAGTCTCCAGAAAAGTCATTATACTCGAACATAATACGTGTTCCAAAATTCTACAACTGATAGACGTTAGAGATATAGGTCTATAGTTCTGCACATCTGTTCGACGTCCCGTCTTGAAAACGGGGATGACCTGCGCCCTTTTCCAATCATTTGGAACGCTACGCTCTTCTAGAGACCTACGATACACCGCTGCAAGAAGGAGGGCAAGTTCCTCCGCGTACCCTGTGTAAAATCGAACTGGTATCCCGTCAGGTCCCTGCTACAAACTACGAGGGTTGCCCAGAAAGTAGTGCACCTCAGTTTTCCTCTTCAACAATTCTTTATTGAACATAATGAGAATTACACGCATAAAAGTACGGTGTTTTATCTATGCACCCTATTTTTCCACGTAATCTCCATCCCATTCTGTGGTGTTCCTCCAGCGCGAAATAACGGCGTGTATGCCCTGTCGTTACCAATCTTTGTCCTGGTGGCGCAGCCAGTGCTTCACTCTGTGAATCACTTCCCCATCGTCCTCAAAATGTCTTCCACGAATGGCATCCTTTAATGGACCAAAGTGGAGACCCGAGGCTGCTAGGTCAGGGCTGTCAGGTGGATGGTCTCCCAGAGGCCTGCAAATGGTGCAGCTCCGCCGAACCGCCTTCTCATGACCTCGCCCCCCGTGCCCAGCGACTAACTGTACTGCTGTCGACAGCACATGCTCCACAGACTTTGCACAATCGTTTGTGAATATTCCCCACAATTTCTCTCTCTGCAGTGAGAAATTCAATGACGGTTCGTTGCTTGTAATGTACTTCACCTACAGACGCTATCTTGAGACTGTCCTGCAGCTACGCTATCTGTCGGAAGTGACGGAAACTTGGCGCGCTCACTCAGGACGCTTCAAATAAGACAAACGTAACGTTTCGAATTCTAGCATTGTTTTCGTCCGAGGAAAAAAAATGCGGTGCTTATTTTCTGGCCAACTGTCCTTCGATCCATTTCACAATGACTGACCCCTGACTTTGAGCTCATATTCTGGTTCAAATGGCTCTGAGCACTGTGGGACTTAACTTCTGAGGTCATCAGTCCCCTAGAACTTAGAACTACTTAAACCTAACTAACCTAAGGACATCACACACATCCATGCCCGAAGCAGGATTCGAACCTGCGACCGTAGCGCTCATATTCTGGTCACATCGCATGACCAACGTCGATATGTTACACTCTGCCGGAATCGTGCAAATGTCTACTTTCATCTAGTGTATGAGTATTACATCTTAGTTGAAATGGGGCGGAATACGCGCTAATACACTCCTGGAAATGGAAAAAAGAACACATTGACACCGGTGTGTCAGACCCACCATACTTGCTCCGGACATTGCGAGAGGGCTGTACAAGCAATGATCACACGCACGGCACAGCGGACACACCAGGAACCGCGGTGTTGGCCGTCGAATGGCGCTAGCTGCGCAGCATTTGTGCACCGCCGCCGTCAGTGTCAGCCAGTTTGCCGTGGCATACGGAGCTCCATCGCAGTCTTTAACACTGGTAGCATGCCGCGACAGCGTGGACGTGAACCGTATGTGCAGTTGACGGACTTTGAGCGAGGGCGTATAGTGGGCATGCGGGAGGCCGGGTGGACGTACCGCCGAATTGCTCAACACGTGGGGCGTGAGGTCTCCACAGTACATCGATGTTGTCGCCAGTGGTCGGCGGAAGGTGCACGTGCCCGTCGACCTGGGACCGGACCGCAGCGACGCACGGATGCACGCCAAGACCGTAGGATCCTACGCAGTGCCGTAGGGGACCGCACCGCCACTTCCCAGCAAATTAGGGACACTGTTGCTCCTGGGGTATCGGCGAGGACCATTCGCAACCGTCTCCATGAAGCTGGGCTACGGTCCCGCACACCGTTAGGCCATTTTCCGCTCACGCCCCAACATCGTGCAGCCCGCCTCCAGTGGTGTCGCGACAGGCGTGAATGGAGGGACGAATGGAGACGTGTCGTCTTCAGCGATGAGAGTCGCTTCTGCCTTGGTGCCAATGATGGTCGTATGCGTGTTTGGCTCCGTGCAGGTGAGCGCCACAATCAGGACTGCATACGACCGAGGCACACAGGGCCAACACCCGGCATCATGGTGTGGGGAGCGATCTCCTACACTGGCCGTACACCACTGGTGATCGTCGAGGGGACACTGAATAGTGCACGGTACATCCAAACCGTCATCGAACCCATCGTTCTACCATTCCTAGACCGGCAAGGGAACTTGCTGTTCCAACAGGACAATGCACGTCCGCATGTATCCCGTGCCACCCAACGTGCTCTAGAAGGTGTAAGTCAACTACCCTGGCCAGCAAGATCTCCGGATCTGTCCCCCATTGAGCATGTTTGGGACTGGATGAAGCGTCGTCTCACGCGGTCTGCACGTCCAGCACGAACGCTGGTCCAACTGAGGCGCCAGGTGGAAATGGCATGGCAAGCCGTTCCACAGGACTACATCCAGCATCTCTACGGTCGTCTCCATGGGAGAATAGCAGCCTGCATTGCTGCGAAAGGTGGATATACACTGTACTAGTGTCGACATTGTGCATGCTCTGTTGCCTGTGTCTATGTGCCTGTGGTTCTGTCAGTGTGATCATGTGATGTATCTGACCCCAGGAATGTGTCAATAAAGTTTCCCCTTCCTGGGACAATGAATTCACGGTGTTCTTATTTCAATTTCCAGGAGTGTATTTAAGAGGTACCGTGCTTTTTCTAGCTTTCCTCGGCACGTGTCAACTTCAAGTACCGTAATTAGGAGAAAAATTTCTTTTACGCAGATTAAAGATACAACGTTGTAATATTTACAGGCGGATTATTTTCTGATAACTCGTTTCATCGCTATAATGTGAAACGCAAGACGCTGCGATTGCGTTTACCTTCGTAGATATTGCGACAGAGAAGGCACTAGTGGTAAGCTTGCACTTTTGTCGATTACATCATATGTCTTTGCTAATGAACCCTCGATTTCTTTATTTTAGAGCTTGTAAAGCAATTATGTTATTACCTGCAATACGTGCGAAGCTGTGGTGGGGCGTAGTTGTCAAACAGGCGCGCTGCCTCTGTTGTAATACGCCATGAGCGGCTGTTCACCAGCGAGACACGGCGACTTCATGATCGCACTCCAGTACAGTCTTTGATGCGAGTGAAGCGAAATAATAAGGGAAATTGCAAAAAAATGCTCGATTGCAAGCATCTCACAATAAATGAACATTTGTATGGCAAACTGTGGCAGTAAATAGAAAAGTCGATTAGTCGGATAAATTTGCTGTATGAATGGTGACTGAAATAAAATCTACCTTAAAGGACTTCGCTGCTGGCTCAGGTCTTGCTGCTCCTTGCTACTGCAGTCACCTACTTGGATCAGCAACGGTTCTGCTGCTGTGTTTTTGTGCATAACTGCTTTCAAGTTTGTGTACGTAACTCACTGAATTGCTCCAGACACTTTGTCGAACACTTACCAGTGCGTAGCGACACAACTGTAAAGTTTCATTTATTTTAAAATTCTTGTCGTCCTTTGCTACTCTGTTCTTGACAAATGTCCAATAAGTTCAGTGATGTTCAATTCGCAGTGCCCTACAGGCAACCAAAGAATTTTTATTTCTTGTCCACAGGCCGCAATATACTTTCCGAAAGGTATTCTTGCGCCCTGAAGTGCGGTCGCACGTGTTCCAGTTGGCCAGCTTTATTAAATTCCTCATATAATGTGGTATTAGATGGAAGCTCTACATTATTGATTTCCATCCACGCAGTAATAGAATCCTTTCTCCATTTCGTAGATGGATATCGTGATACTAGGTTTATCACCCTGTGATGTTGAGTCTGACAAGGGTAAGGCCTCAGACAGGGCCAACCGATTCGGCTCAAATTTGGCAGGTCGCTTGTGTACAACCTGAAACGAAGGAATCTAAGATTTTTGGGTCAAAACCCCCTAAATTTTGAGTAAATCACCCCTAAATGTTATGACGAGCAATTAACTCAAAATTGGAGGGATCGATAGATAATTGTAAATAGAGCATGTTTCATCATCAGGTATGTGGCCCGAAAACGCATACTTTTCGAGAAATCGAGGTAAGATACTTTTACAACTGCCGCTTCTGTACCCACATGAAAAACGCTTTTCGCAAAGACCACCGATAGCGCAACAGCCAAGGTAACTGGCTGGGAATCGGAGAACCGGGGTCCGAATCTCGAAGAAACCTAGCAGATGTTCTTCTTTTCGTTTGTATTTTTCCATATCTCAATTGATAGGGATAGGAGGGTTAATAAGGTAAGTAAATCAATAAGGAATGATAATAATAAGATAGGCAAACAAATTTCTCAAACCTCTTGGGATAGTAAACAACTGAAATGATACTCCAGGTCACTTTACAATGGCTCTTTCAGTCACTGTTACGTGTCCTCACTTTTCTTCGAACAACTAGATGGATGCTACTTGTCATACAAACGTTCGAAACAAATATACTCACGGCACCAAGAACATGTAATGAATGCAATCTTTCGACAGCTACACTGTTCTTTCCGAAGAGTCGGTGGAAAACAAACTTGGTTTACATTTTAAAATATGTCTTTTTCGGGAATCAATTTTGATGGGTACCACGCATACGATATCATTGCCTGAAAAATCGGTGCTGAAAGTTGGTTATTAATTATTCTGTGAATAGTTATTGCATCCGTGCTGTTGTGCAATTCCCGCTGGGTTTTTAGAAACACACTGCAATTCTGAAGCCAGGAAATAAAGTTTTTAACCTGGCGATAGAAATAAACATCACACGGCTGGCACACAGGTGCGCAGTTTGGCGGTATTACTTTTACGGAGCAAGTCGGCTGACCCTCGCCATCTATAAACATTGTGTCATATATTGTAGTATTAAATTGTCCACTCCAGGAATCCAATATTAGACAAAACTTGTCATCAAAAACGTTATGGTTTTCAAACATTCTCAAGAAATGTTCTGTAAATCGCATTCGTCAGTTTCCCAGATTTGGAGCAGGTAATGTAAACATTTTTCAAAAAGTTGGTTAAACGATTGACCTCTTCTATAAACCGAGGACGAAACGTGACAATCGTTTCTTGTAAACACAGGAAAACCTTAGGCAACACTTTTCCAGAGGCTGCGATGGCGTATTGCGCCGTGTACGAATGTGTTAGTTTGTTTTTACTACCAACTGCGACAAGGGTTCTTTTTTCTCCCTTATTAGATAACGTGCGTCGAATGTTCACCCGACACTCGCATCCTGTTTGATCGGTGTTGATCGCGTAATCACGATTAAAACCGGTCATAAGTGACGCCGTTTGCGTGCTGAAAAGAACCGTCACTTTCTGTATATCTCCTATATTTTGTACCTCCTCATGAGACACGTATTTAGTGACGTGCCGTTATCGAATGTTATTCTCTGGTTTGAAATTTCTTGCCCAAGACAATGATGCAGCAAGCGTAAAATCCTTGTTGGCCGTATATTGAAGCGCTGCATCTGCAGCCCACTCCTGAAGTATTCTTTTTGTTGCATTCTCGTTACGACCACGAGATTCGACAAATCGGTCGTATATCCACTTGTTTATCGCCTGGTATTTGTCGTATCTTGTCCCTCCTTTAACGATATCACTTTCCCACAATTTCAAGTCCTTCTTCCTTTTCGGGGGCGTTGTTGCGCCATTCTTTTGCAGTGTTTGTAAGTTCCAATTTGGATGATTACTGGCTAGCGCTATCGCCTTTACTTTTACTTCAAGGGGTATAGCGCCGTAGTTCAGTTGTCTAGTAACCGGTTCGTAATACTCATCGGGAACAGATGAAGCACGTATTCCCAGTGACGTGGAGATTTCCTAAGTGTTATGACCATTTTGCGCTTCACTAGTCCGGATATCTTTCACTGAATCATCTTCTGCTTCGTCTTCATGGTATAGTACTTCAGTGTCAACAAAAGTCATTTCGTTCGTCAGCTCCAAAAATCGCTCGACGCTAGCTGCTCCTATCAATCTGTAACGCAGAGAAACAGAACTGCCTGCTTCCGGTAGTGAATGACAATGCATCTGTCTTGCAACACTTTTACAAACCAAAACACAGCGTCGGTAACTTCCCGCTTGCCGTCGTCGGTGACAGGCTCCCAACTACATATTACAGCGCTAGTCGAAGGGTGAACATCCTCCATTATTCAGATTATGCACCTGAAAGATACGACACTACAAACAATAACTAGTTATTACGGAATAAACAGACGAGCTAATTACTACAAACTACATACAGTACTCGTCATATGTTACTTACGGAAGAATACTGTATTCATTCACAAAACGTATTTCATTCGGCGCATTAACGATGGAAAAATCACTACATGTATCCGCGAGGTTCGCGGCAGCCTAATGACGGAAAACAACTCTTTCCGATTGACTTCTATAAGGCTTGTGCTGGACACCTTCATTTTTCCAGGTTCACAGCTATGATATAACGAAGAGGCAATCGGGACAACATAACCCTCCCCTCGTGCATTCCGTCCCGTGCCTCGCTGTAAACAAGCGTCGCGCAGTTGGCTATCTGTGATCCCTCGTGAGGAATTCGCAGCACTCTTACTCGGAGTTGTTTTCATGTGACAAGGCTTAAAAGTTTAATACTTTACTAACTCACGGCGTTTGGGGAATTAGTTTGCCTACCTTATTATTATCATTCCTTATTGATTAACTTACCTTATTAACCCTCCTATCCCTATCAATTGAGATATGGAAAATGAAAATGAAAAGAATATCTGCTGGTAGGTTTCTTCGAGATTCCAACCCCATTTCTCCGACTCTCAGCCAGTTACCCTGGCCGTTGCGCTATCGGTGCTGTTGGCGAAACGTGTTTATCATGTGGGTACAGAAGCGGCATTTGTTAAAGTTTCTTTCCTCGATTTCTGGAAAAGTTTGGGTTTGCAGACCCCATACCTGATGATGAAAAATGCTCTATTTACAATTATCTATCGATCCCTCCAATTTTGAGTCGATTGCTCGTCATAACCTGTAGGGGTGATTTTCTCAAAATTGCGGGGGTGTTGACCCAAAATATCTCAGATTCCTTTGTTTTAGGCTGTACACAAGCGACCTGCGAAATTTGAGCCGAATCGGTTGGCCGTGTCTGAGGCCTTCCCCTTGTGATCTAAAACAATAGCAGATCTGTTTGGTAATTTTTAGTTAACGCTCTTACACCACTATTCGTAGTGTCGGGATCATTTCAGAGTGATAATGTGCACCACCTTTTTGACGAATGAAACATGAGCCAGCATTTTGCACGGATCCATGTTCGTTCCCAATGTGGCATGTTCGAATTCCTCCCTTCCACCCAGTCCACCCTTGAACACTTTCTCTGTGATAATCGCATACATTTTCTGGAGAATAAGGTATTTTTTGCTTATGTCAACAAAACTTTCTGGAATCTCTCATCAGTGTAATAATTAGTCCATCCAGTGTTGCGCAAGTGCATATTTTCCGCAAGAACTCATCTCTTTTTCCTGCTCCTTGGTTATTTTCCATCAGCACAGTCTTTTTGTTGCATCTGAAGCCCAGTTTTGGAATAGCGCGGCAAAGTGTTGTTTCACCCATGTCAGAAAAATCGTCCACTTCAGTCTTCAACTGCCAATGTTGGAAACTACTTATCCTCGTAGAACTCGTGCATTTTTCAACTCCCTGTGTAAATTCGCCGAATACAAACTTCTGTCGCTTGCCAGAACTCTTTCCTTCGTGATACAAAAATTCGCTTACTGCACTTTCAACAAAACCGAGACGTTCAGAAATTCTCTTTACTGGCTACGATAAGAAACTGCTCACGCCCTGTTCTTTTTTAGCCTCAAAGTAAGCACGCGCACTGTCCACCATAGACTTTTCCACAGCTCCGTAACCGATGCATTGTTTCATACAAGTCCAAGGCAACTAATTATGTTACGAGCATTGTCTCACACGCACACAAAAACTACGAGTGGGAGCGCGATTGTTTCCTATCTGATAGGAAGCCGCGATGTGAACACTGCAACAATGGATAGTGAAGTGGAAATCGTGTTCAGAGGTCCGGAAACATGCCACAGACGAGCACGTGGCGCATAAAAAAGCAAAAGAAAATAAATTAAAGATGCGGTATTAGCGCTTTATGTAAAATGGAAATGCCGTGTGGCTAGGGCCTCCCGTCGGGTAGACCGTTCGCTGGGTGCAAGTCTTTCGAGTTGACGCCACTTCGGCGACTTGCGTGTCGATGGGGATGAAATTATGATGATAAGGACAAGACAACACCTGTCCCTGAGCGGAAAAAAATCTCCGACGCAACTGGGAATCGTACCCGGGCCGTTAGATATGACATTCCGTCGCGCTGACCACTTAGCTACCAGGGGCGGACAGCGCTTTATGTAGATTTATGTGCACAAATACATAACAACTGTGAAAGGCAACAACAGAGCTTGCATATACACTTTTCGTCTTGTTTATATGCATCACCATTAGGCGAATTGCAGCGACCTACATGAAGTGGACTGACAAGGCAGCCAGTCCACAGTGACGGGTAGCCGATAGAAAGGCACGCGTACACACTCACGCCGACGGGCGTCAATTCTGGAACAGGATAACTATTGAATGGTAGCAAGAAAAGTACGTAGCTGCTTTATACTTAACTTTATTATTTGATGACTACAGCATTCTTCTTGAGACATTTATACTATAACTCTCAAAGTAGGTAAGGCTAATGGCGCCTTGCTAGGTCGTAGCCATGGACTTAGCAGAAGGCTATTCTAACTGGCTCTCGGCAAATGAGAGGAAGGCTTCGTCCGTATGGTCGCTAGCAATCTCCTCGTACAACTGGGGCGAGTGCTATATCGTCTCTCGAGACCTGCCTTGTGGTGGCGCTAGGTCTGCGATCACACAGTGGCGACACGCGGGTCCGACATGTACTAAATGGACCGCGGCCGATTTAAGCTACCACCTAGCAAGTGTGGTGTCTGGCGGTGACACCACACTACACCCACCATTATTAGGACAAGAAGACTAATTGGAAAGCAACAACAATTGGTCTGGAAGTCGTATATGGTTGTGTCTTTAAACTGTGCAAAGACGTTTTTCTCATAATTGCGGTCTGACTTCTATGACCATTCATATTTGACACTCGCAAAAAGTTGATCGAAAAAGCACGCTTTATCTTAAATTTTACTGCGTATGCCACCTCCTTTTCAACTGAAATGTAATATTCATACACCGAATAAAACTATACATTTCCACACTTCCGGCAAGGTAGGTATAACGCATCGATGTTGGTCATGCGATGTGGCCAGAATATGATCTCAAAGTCAGGGGTCAATGATTATGAAATGGATAGTAGGCTGGCCATTGTCGTAAAACGGGTAGCTTGCGGAAACCGACGCCAGGTCAGTAGTTGAAGATGCCGCATAGAGCGAACATACCAACGACAATTATTAACGCGAGCTCAAGTCAACACCGGTGAACAAAACCGGAAACACCTCAAACACGTAGTCAGATTTCCAAGTCAGTGGCCGGTTCCAGAAAGTTAGGTGACAGTCGTATCCGAAAATCGGTTGTCAGACGATGTGGCCAGAGGTTGCCCGAAAGAATCGGCTGAAAGCTTGGTTGCAGTGCCTCCAATCTTCGTCGCCAGTTGGATGGGTGCCAGAAGACCATTGCTGACTTTGCTATTAAAATGACGCCGACTCTCTGTGAATGAGTTACATCTGTCTCGAAAAGAGCGTAGCGAGTATTGTACATTCTTTCCTGAGCTATTGCAATACCCACACATGTTTTACGAATGTATGAGATGGAGAGAGTAACGTTCTATTAGGGGAACGCGGGGAAAATCGCCACTCTAAGGGAAATTGTGTTGTCTCCAAGCCGTGGTTGTTGGTCGAAGCTTGCTGCTATCACATTTTGAATCAACATATTATAAGGCACCACACTGAAAATTTTGAAATGAGAAAGCAAATAATACATACGTTTTTCTGATAGATTATATTATGTGGCCTGTATAGTTGTTTCGACTACTGCGTTCCAGAAGTTTCGCTGAGAAGCCCTGAGGCATCCTCCATACGTTTCGGATATGATTGAGTGCCTCTTCACCATTTCTCCGATCTAGGCACTTAGTCGTCATCCTTCTTACGTAGCACCACACTTCATAACCTTATGTTCTTCTCCTATCTCTACTGTTTATCGTCCACGTTTCAGACCATGTTAGGCTACGCTCCATGCAAATACCCTCGAGAGTGATTTCACAATATTTAAATTTATGATAATGATGGAAACATGAACTAAAATTCTGTGCCACGGCCGGGACTTGATCCCAGGACTCCCTACTTACGAGAAAGGCAAACTGACCATTACAGCACTGCAGCAGCACTTTGGCTAACATTGCCGCACGGACAACCTAAATCCACTGCCCTCCCCAACACAAATTTCACTTCACATTTTCTGCCTGGGAGGGCACTGCACTTGTCGTACAGCACTGATGTAGCGGTCAACGCTCCTGTCTAGTAAGCAGGGAGTCCTGGGTTTAAGTCTTATGCTCTGTGCAGCTGTGGTTTAAGCGGGAGCTAAATGAATTCGAAGATGAGGAATTTCTTGGTGTTCGTATGGCGGGTGACTCAGTAAACAAAGTAGACGAAGTGTTTTGGTGTTTCAAGAGGCATCGTAATGAAGACTCACACAGGATACAGGGAAAGCGGAGAAACATGACCCGCGGGTTAAGTGGCAACGCGGATGAAAGTGTGTGTTGAGTGATCGTGACAGACTGTCATTTAAGAGGACTGTGACGAACAATAACAGAACGACAACTGCAGAAGTCACTGCAGGACTGAATGTTGCGCTCGTGAACCCTGTCAGCACCAAAACAACGCGAAGTGAGCTTCACAAGTAGGGAACTGCAGGGCGTGCTGGAATCAACAGTCCAAATGGCCGTAAGACAGTCATTAAATCTGGACTACGGAGCAATGGGAGAAAGTCATTTGGTCGAATAAGTCTCGCTTCGCGCTATTTTCAACTTCTGGCCGAGATTGCGACCCAAGACTTAAATATCTACGTCTACATCTCCATCTACATGATTACTCTGCAATTCACATTTAAGTGCCTGGCAGAGGGTTCATCGAACCACAATCATACTATCTCCCTACCATTCCACTCCCGAACAGCGCGCGGGGAAAACGAGCACATAAACCTTTCTCTTCGAGCTCTGATTTCTCTTATTTTATTTTGATGACCATTCCTACCAATGTAGGTTGGGCTCAATAAAATATTTTCGCATTTGGAAGAGCAAGTTGGTGACCCAAATTACGTCAGTAGATCTCGCCGCGACAAAAAACGTCTTTGCTGTAATGACTTCCATCCCAACTCGCGTATCATATCTGCCACACTCTCTCCCCTATTACGTGATAATACAAAACGTGCTGCCCTTTTTTGCACCCTTTCGATGTCGTCCGTCAATCCCACCTGGTAAGGATCCCACACCGCGCAGCAATATTCTAACAGAGGACGAACTAGTGTAGTGTAAGCTGTCTCTTTAGTGGACTCGACTTGTTGCATCTTCTAAGTGTGCTGCCAATGAAACGCAACCTTTGGCTCGTCTTCCCCACAATATTATCTATGTGGTCTTTCCAACTGAAGTTGTTCGTAATTTTAACACCCAGGTACTTAGTTTAATTGACAGCCGTGAGAAGTGTACTATTTATCGAGTAATCGAATTCCAACGGATTTCTTTTCGAACTCGTATGGATCACCTCACACTTTTCGTTATTTAGCGTCAACTGCCACCTGCCACACCATACAGCAATCCTTTCTAAATCGCTTTGCAACTGATACTGATCTTCGGATGACCTTACTAGATGGTAAATTACAGCATCATCTCCGAACAACCTAAGAGAACTGCTCAGATTGTCACCCAGGTCAGGAACAGCAGAGGTCCGAGAACGCTTCCCTGGGGAACACCTGATATCACTTCAGTTTTACTCGATGATTTGCCGTCTATTACTATGAAATGCGACCTTCCTGACAGGAAATCACGAATCCAGTCGCACAACTGAGACGATGCCCCATAGGCCCGCAGCTTGATTAGAAGTTGTTTGTGATTTGGGCAGCCGTATCGTGGTATTCCACGGGTCCAATGTAATGTCGCATTACTGTCAAAAATTATACGACCATTTCGGCTGATCAGGACCGTCCCAAGGCACAGTGTTGTTTCACAGTGGCTCCTGCCCACACAGCTTGCGTCGTCCCAGGGCGCGTTCTGTGAACGCGGGGATAACTGCCGCACCTCCCCTGCTCACCATAGCCACGACCTTTCGTTATTATTGAGCCTTTGTTGTTTACTTTTGAAGAGGAGACTACGTAATCGCTATCCACCTGCACCATCGTTACCTGAAGCCACAATATTGCAGGCCGGATGGTACAACATTCCCTTTAAAACCGTACACTACCTGTACTTAGGCATTTTGTCAAATCCCTCTAATTGAATTACATTCTATTACCTTTCAATTTCTTGTGTTGACTTTAAATTTATAACGTCTGTTAAAAACACTATCCATTCCGTTCAACTATTCCTCGAAATTCTTTAATGTCTCTGACAGAGACACCACTGGCCATTATAATTGCTACACCACGAAGATGACGTGCTACAGACGCGAAATTTAACCGACAGGAAGAAGATGCTGTGATGTACAAACGATTAGCTTTTCGGAGCATTCACACAAGGTTGGCGCCGGTGGCGACAACGTGCTGATATGAGGAGAGTTTTCAACCGATTTCTCATACACAAACAGCAGTTGACCGGCGTTGCCTGGTGAACCGTTGTTGTGATGCCTCGTGTAAGGAGGAGAAATGCGTACCATCACGTTTACGACTTTGATAAAGATCGGATTGTAGCCTATCGCGACTGCGGATTATCGACATTGCTGCTCGCCTTGGTTGATATTCAAAGACTGTCTGCAGAATATGGAATCGGTGGGTTCAGGAGGGTAATACGGCACGCCATGCTGGATCCAAACGGCCTCGTATCACTAGCAGTCGAGATGACAGGCATCTTATCCGCATGGCTGTAACGGATCGTGCAGCCACGTCTCGATCTCTGACTCAACAGCTCGGCACATTTGCAAGACAACAACCATCTGCACGAACAGTTCGACGACGTTTGCAGCAGCATGGACTATCAGCTCGGAGACCGTGGCTGCGGTTACCCTTGACGATGCATCACAGACAGGAGCGCTTGCGATGGTGTACTCGACAACGATCCTGGGTGCACGAATGGCAAAACGTCATTTTTTCGGATGAATCCAGGTTCCGTTTCCAGCATCATGATGGTCGCATCCGTGTTTGGCGACATCGCGGTGAACGCACATTGGAAGTGTGTATCCGTCATCGCCATACTGGCGTATCACTCGGCGTGATGGTATGGGGTGCCACTGGTTACACGTATCGGTCACCTCTTGTTCGCATTGACGGCACTTTGAACAGTGGACGTTACATTTCAGAAGTGTTACGACCCGTGGCTCTACCCTTCATTCGATTCCTTCGAAACCCTACATTTCAGCAGGATAATGCACGACCGCATGTTACAGGTCCTGTACGGGTCTTTCTGGATACAGAAAACGTTCGACTGCTGCCCTGGCCATCACATTATCCAGATATCTCACCAATTGAAAATGTCGGGTGAATGGTATCCGAGCAACTGGCTCGTCACAATACGCCAGTCACTACTCCTGATGAACTGTGGTATCACGTTGAAGCTGCATGGGCAGTCGTACCTGTACACGCCATCCAATCTCTGTTTAATTCAATGCCCAGACGTATCAAGGCCGTTATTATGGCCTGAGGTGGTTGTTCTATGCACCAAAACTGCGTCAAAATGTAATCACATGTCAGTTCTAGTATAATATATTTGTCCAATGAATACCCGTTTATCATCTGCATTTCTTCTTGGTGTAGCAATTTTAATGGCCAGTAGTGTATGTCGTATTACCCAATTGTTTAATTTCTTCTCCCTGAAGTTTATTCCCCTCTCCAAATTTCTTCTTGGTTTCCTTTACTGCTTGCACAATGTTCAGATTTCTTAGCGTTGGTAACAGGATACAACTCTATATCATTCCCTTCCTTTCGACATATTTCAACTACTATAGCTGCAGTCTGCTTTCTGTACAACTCGTAGATAACGTTTTCTTTTCGCTTCCTGTATTTTATCACTGCTACGTCTAAAATTTGAAAGGTCATATTCCAGTCAACGCCGTAAAGTGATTTATCTAATACTTGAAATGCTACAATTTAGGTTTGCGTTTTTTAACCTATTTTCTGACATGCTTTGCTGGGTTAGTAATATCTCGCGGATTTCTACATTTCATCGGGACCGAAATTATTTTCTGCAACCTTGAGTTATTAAACTGGAGGTTCGGTAATATTCAGACCTGACACTACCGGCCGTCATTGGAAACTGAACCCTTACGTTCCACTGGGTGTCTGGAGGCTCTTCGCCAGTGACATACATTTTACGTACCACATGGAATAGTTTTGTCACGGTTAGTGTGCTCCCAAGAGTCACAATACTCCTGAGGGAATGTTGACCACCCCAGAGGTGCTTAGGCTTCAGGTACTCTGTCAAAATCTTCCCGCAGTGTCATATATCTGGCATTTCATATTCAATCACGTGCTCTTCTGTGCTCTGCTAGATTCCTCATTACCTTATCACGTTGTTTTAAAAAAAAGTGCGACATATTCCTACAGGGGGTGTTATAGGTGAAAACTAGAAGAGAATAATACGTCGAATATATGTTGAGAAACGGCCAATCTGTCCGCTCGTTCTCATGTGCGTGTTGCGTAGAAGCAGACACTAGAGGCAGGGCAGCGTGTGGTCATCACGCATCTCTACACGTCCTCCAGCCCCTCTAGGCAGTGAATCGCGCACTCCTCCAAACATACCTGGCTCCATTCGGATTGCGTCACATGGGTTGCTGACCTGCTCCTGCAACGTCTGCTTAAAACCAATGTATTGGGCAAACACCAATGCCTTCAAATGTCATCACAGCCAGCAATCCGACGGATTCGGATCCGGTGAACGCGGAGACAGAGACCACGTTACCGGACTCCCTCGACCAATCTGTAGATCACTGGACGGTGCGTATTCGTGCATCCGTATACCACAGTCGTTCTTTCTGCAAAGGTAAACGTTTCATAAGTGTCGTATAGGCCGCCGCACAGCAGCCGTCAACTCGGCGCGGCGTGCTACAACACGCGCGGCACACAGCGGGTACCACTGGCGCCGCACACGATGTCCACAACTGGCGCCAGTGAACGCGTCGTCGCGGGGTTAGCGGCAGCGTACACACCACTATCGATACGGATTACCCTGGCGGCGCTGCCCTTGCCACCAGAGTGAGCAACCGTATAAGGGCGCCATCTACCGACACTGATTGGCGGTCCTGCGGATGTAAGCGAGCTCCCTGAGCCCGTTTAACCAGTTCAATCTTCGCCGATGACTGTGTTACTACCCGGCTGCTGGATTCACGACGACCGAACCGTACTGTGGCCTCCCTGGCTGGAAACTTGCGACGCGTCGGTATCGACTGGTTGGCAGTGGTTTGGACTTGTATTCTCTACTAGTGACTCTGATTTCTCCTTGGCGCAACAGCCAGCGAAGTGTTGTGTAGTCGAACTCAAGTTTTGTTTTGAGTGACAAAAGGTCAAATAAATTTGGTTATCACTGAATATTTGTTGTGTTACAGTGCGGACATAACAACCAGGTTACCCTCCATTCAGAGGCTGTTGCACGCAGCGACCGTTATTTTGAATTGTAAATAACAGATTTCAGCTATCACTCGTCCTTTGGATTTTTCATTGGCAGGTCTAGATTTCAGCTAGAATCTAGCCATTCTCAATGCACTATCCTTTTTTGGTCCTGTTGGTCTGGCTTTGTACAGAGTTCATTGAATACTAGACCTGCCAATAAAAATTCCAAAGGACGACTGATAGCTGAAATCTATTATTTACAAAGGTAACGTTTCCCAATACCGCTAGTAATTCGCAGCGCTGTCATCGGCGGTACACAACACGTGTTTGTTTGGTAACGTGTGTGGTAGTAAGAGTCTGCCACCGACAATTCCCGCCCATACATCGATGCTGAAGCCATCCTGATGTCTCCACGTTTGCCCTAGGATTTGCGTCTGCCCACACCTATATTGGGCATACATTGTATTCAAACATTATGAATCACCTTGAAGGGAACGATCTATTGATACGTAATCACCATGGTTTCAGAAAACATCGTTCTTGTGCAACGCAGCTAGCTCTTTATTCGCACGAAGTAATCGCCGCTATCGACAGGGGACCTCAAGTTGATTCCGTATTTCTAGATTTCGGGAAAGCTTTTGACACCGTTCCTCACAAGCGACTTCTAATCAAGCTTCGAGCCTATTGGGTATCGTCTCAGTTGTGCGACTGGATTCATGATTTCCTGTCAGAAAGGTCGCAGTTCGTAGTAATAGACGGCAAATCATCCAGTAAAATTGAAGTGATATCAGGTGTTCCCCAGGGAAGCGTCCTGGGACCTCTGCTGTTCCTGATCTATATAAATGACCTGGGTGACAATCTGAGCAGTTCTCTTAGGTTGTTCGCAGATGATGCTATAATTTACCGTCTAGTAAGGTCATCCGAAGACCAGTATCAGTTGCAAAGCGATTTAGAAAAAGATTGCTGTATGGTGTGGCAGGTGGCAGTTGACGCTAAATAATGAAAAGTGTGAGGTGATCCACATGAGTTCCGATAGAAATCCGTTGGAACTCGATTACTCGATAAATAGTACAATTCTCAAGACTGTCAATTCAACTAAGTACCTGGGTGTTAAAATTACGAACAACTTCAGTTGGAAAGACCACATAGATAATACTGTGGGGAAGGTGAGCCAAAGGTTGCGTTTCATTGGCAGGACACTTATAAGATGCAACAAGTCCACTAAAGAGACAGCTTACACTACACTCGTTCGCCCTCTGTTAGAATATTGCTGCCCAGTGTGGGATCCTTACCAGGTGGGATTGACGGAGGACATCGAAAGGGTGCAAAAAAGGGCAGCACGTTTTGTATTATCACGTAATAGGGGAGAGAGAGTGGCAGATATGATACGCGAGTTGGGATGGAAGTCATTAAAGCAAAGACGTTTTTCGTCGCGGCGAGATCTATTTACGAAATTTTAGTCACCAACTTTCTCTTCCGAATGCGAAAATATCTTGTTGAGCCCAACCTAAATAGGTAGGAATGGTCATCAAAATAAAATAAGAGAAATCAGAGCTCGAACAGAAAGGTTTAGGTGTTCGTTTTTCCCGCGCGCTGTTCGGGAGTGAAATGGTAGAGAGATAGTATGATTGTGGTTCGATGAACCCTCTGCCAAGCACTTAAATGTGAATTGCAGAGTAATCATGTAGATGTAGATGTAGATGTAGACGTATTTTGGCAGTTTACTATGCCATCTCTCGTGAATTCTGCCTACACCACCAAATGCTACACGTTACTCATCGTGAGTAAAACGGACCATATCTCAATATGTATTGGTTTCCGGACGTACAATTGTAGTAACTTTTCTTCTAGTTTCGGCCAATATGGGAGAATTTTCTTTAAGCACTCTGTGCTTCTCAAATGTCACATACAGCAAATACACGTCCCCCCTCTCACGTTTGCCCACGCCGTCTTGCCTCTTCTTGATACTGCCGTTTTAAGAGCTACTTGCGGGCGAGGTCCCGAACCACATCTCGGTAATAACGTTGCCATCGCGGACACGTCTCGTTTGCCAACGTTTGCTGCTCAGCCCCCGTAAAGCGAGCGCGTTGCGTCAGCTGGGCTGCATGACCTCGCGGTCTGCTCTACAATCGCCAAACCGGAACTGAGCTGACAAGACGCGGGCACGTGTCTGCCCAGCCGCCCAGCGCTCTCCTGGTTACTGCAGCCGCTGCAAACAGCCCACCCCGACAAACCGCCAGGCGCTGCGGACGACGCACTAGCTGCTCCAGCGCTTGTGGACTCGGAATCTGGATCAACGAGCAGTCAGTCACTCCTCGAGGCTGCCGAGGTTCTTACAAGGGAGCCTCCCCATCGCACCCCCCTCACATTTAGTTATAAGTTGGCACAGTGGATAGGCCTTGAAAAACTGAACACAGATCAATCGAGAAAGCAGGAAGAAGTTGTGTGGAACTACGCAAAAAATAAGCAAAATATACAAACTGAGTAGTCCATGCGCAAGATAGGCAACATCAAGGAGAGTGTGAGCTCTGGAGCGCCATGGTCCTGTGGTTAGCGTGAGCAGCTGCGGAACGAGGGGTCCTTGGTTGAAGTCTTCCCTCGAGTGAAATGTTTACTACATTTTCGCAAAGTTATGATCTGTCCGTTCGTTCATTGACGTCTCTGTTCACTGTAATAAGTATCTGTGTTTTGTGACCGCACCGCAAAACCGTGCGATTAGTAGACGAAAGGACGTGCCTCTCCAATGAGAACCGAAAACATTTGATCGCAAGGTCATAGGTCAACCGATTCCTCCACAGGAAAGCACGTCTGATATATTCTATACGACACTGGTGACGGCATGTGCGTCACATGACAGGAATATGTTGTCGACCGACCTAACTTGTACACTTGGCGAAAGGGTAAAAACATTCTTCTACCTTGACCGATTTAGGTTTTCTTGTGGATGTGATAATCACGCCCAAAAAAGTGTCTTTCGATGTTTGTTTAGGTGTAGCGTCCCCATACTACGGCGCAGTTACCTCGCATCGGACTGACGGACGGACAGATAATAATTGTCTGAAAATAAAAATTAAACTTTTCACTCGAGGGAAGACCTGAACCACGGACCTCTCGTTCCGCAGCTGCTCACGCTAACCACGGGACCACGGCGCTCCTGCGCTCACATTAATATTGATGTTCCCTATCATCCGCATGGACTACTCGGTTTGTATATTTTGCTTATTTTTTCCATAGTTCCACACAACTTCTGCCTGTTTTCTCGATCGACCTGTGCTCAGTTTTTCAAGGCCTATCCAGAGTGCCAACTTATAACTAAATCTGAGGGGGGTGCGATGGGGAGGCTCCCTTGTTAGTGCACACGAGCGCCACGAGGGAGAATCGAACGAAACCGGTTAAAACGCAATACAATTTCTTAAAGTATTACTTTCGGCTTGAAGTTGGCGGGAAGGTACCTTTTATTTTTTTTCGAGAAATGACCAACTGTTGGCACCCTGCTGTTGCAGAGATAGTTAACGCATTGTCGACTGCACTGCAGCAGCGATTTGTGACACGTGTTTTGAGAAGTCTGCTTATTCTTCTTGTGTCTTTGTCTCCGCATCGGCGCAGGGTCTGCGTGATCTACATCTACATCTACATCCATACTCCGCAAGCTACCTGACGGTGTGTGGCGGAGGGTACCTTGAGTACCTCTATACGATCTCCCTTCTATTCCAGTCTCGTACTGTTCGTGGAAAGAAAGATTGTCGGTATGCCTCTGTGTGGGCTCTAATCTCTCTGATCTTATCCTCATGGTCTCTTCGCGAGATATACGTAGGAGGGAGCAATATACTGCTTGACTCCTCGGTGAAGGTATGTTCTCGAAACTTCAACAAAAGCCCGTACCGAGCTACTGAGCGTCTCTCCCGCAGAGTCTTCCACTGGAGTTTATCTATCATCTCCGTAACGCTTTCGCGATTACTAAATGATCCTGTAACGATGCGTACTGCTCTCAGTCGGATCTTCTCTATCTCTTCTATCAATCCTATCTGGTACGGATCCCACACTGCTGAGCAGTATTCAAGCAGTGGGCGAACAAGCGTACTGTAACCTACTTCCTTTGTTTCCGGATTGCATTTCCTTAGGACTCTTCCAATGAATCTCAGTCTGGCATCTGCTTTACCGACGATCAACTTAATATGATCATTCCATTTTAAATCACTCCTAATGCGTACTCCCAGATAATTTATGGAATTAACTGCTTCCAGTTGCTAACCTGCTATATTGTAGCTAAATGATAAGGGATCTTTCTTTCTATGTATTCGCAGCACATTACACTTGTCTACATTGAGATTCAATTGCCATTCCCTGCACCATGCGTCAATTCGCTGCAGATCCTCGTGCATTTCAGTACAATTTTCCATTGTTACAACCTCTCGATATACCACAGCATCATCCGCAAAAAGCCTCAGTAAACTTCCGATGTCATCCACAAGGTAATTTATGTATATTGTGAATAGCAACGGTCCTATGACACTCCCCTGGGGCACACCTGAAATCACTCTTACTTCGGAAGACTTCTCTCCATTGAGAATGACATACTGCGTTCTGATATCTAGGAACTCTTCAATCCAATCACACAATTGGTCTGATAGTCCATATGCTCTTACTTTGTTCATTAAACGAGTGTAGGGAACTGTATCGAACACCTTGCGGAAGTCAAGAAACACGGCTACCTGGGAACCCGTGTCTATGGCTCTCTGTGTCTCGTGGACGAATAGCGCGAGCTGGGTTTCACACGATCGTCTTTTTCGAAGCCCATGCTGATTCCTACAGAGTAGATTTCTAGTCTCCAGAAAAGTCATTATACTCGAACATAATACGTGTCCAAAATTCTACAACTGATCGATGTTAGAGATACTGGTCTATAGTTCTGCACATCTGTTCGACGTCCCTTCTTGAAAACGGGGATGACCTGTGCCCTTTTCCAATCCTTTGGAACGCTACGCTCTTCTAGAGACCTACGGTACACCGCTGCAAAAGGGGGGCAAGTTCCTTCGCGGTGTAAAATCGAACTGGTATCCCATCAGGCCCAGCGGCCTTTCCTCTTTTGAGCAATTTTAATTATTTCTCTCTCCCTCTGTCGTCTATTTCGATATCTACCATTTTGCCATCTGTGCGACAATCTAGAGAAGGAACTACAGTGCAGTCTTCCTCTGTGAAACAGCTTTGGCAAAAGACATTTAGTATTCCGGCCTGGCGTGTTTACTTTAAGGGGTGGCCGAAAACTCATCACCTCCCCCCCCCCCCCCCCGCCCTCCTCATCATCTCCCGGGACGAAATACGTCAACCGCAATTGTTCGCGTGCAGTGTTATTCGTGTGAAACTTAGCAAAAGCTTTCCTAAGTGTTTGTGAACCGTGAAACTCCGCTTGCACTTGGGTGCCACCCCCGTATTATCCTAGTCAGTGGCTCCCAACCTTTCTGACATCATTACATCTGCATCTACATTTATACTCCGCAAGCCACCCAACGGTGTGTGGCGGAGGGCACTTTACGTGTCACTGTCATTACCTCCCTTTCCTGTTCCAGTCGCGTATAGTTCGCGGGAAGAACGATTGCCGGAAAGCCTCCGTGAGTGGTCGAATCTCTCTAATTTTACATTCGTGATCTCCTCGGGAGGTATAAGTAAGGGGAAGCAATATATTCGATACCTCATCCAGAAACGCACCCTCCCGAAACCTGGCGAGCAAGCTACACCGCGATGCAGAGCGCCTCTCTTGCAGAGTCTGCCACTTGAGTTTGCTAAACATCTCCATAACACTACCACGCTTACCAAATAACCCTGAGACGAAACGCGCCGCTCTTCTTTGGATCCTGAATGCAATCAGATATTAGCAGGTGTCCCAACCCCCAATCCGCTTTCCATCAACATTAGAGCCTAAGTAGGCTTAGAATGAAAATGCATTTGCTTTGAACACTTCTGCAATTTGCTTTGAACACTTTTAAAATGACGAAAGATAAATATTTCCTTTTTGTGGTTCAAATGCTTCAAATGGCTCTGAGCACTATGGGACTTAACTTCTAAGGTCATCAGTCCCCTAGAACTTATAACTACTTAAACCTAACTAACTTAAGGACATCACACACATCCATGCCCGAGGCACGATTCGAACCTGCTACCGTAGCGTTCACGCGGTTCCAGACTGTAGTGCCTAGAACCACAGGGCTACCGCAGCCGGCCCTTTTTGTGGTTGTTTTATTAAACGAAGAGCGAATGACTAATGAGGCAAATTATTGCTGCACGTCCTTTTATTTATATTTGGTTTGTTCTGTCAGTACACATCGTAAATCACGCTTCACGTCCATTCCGTTCCTTGCTTTTGTTTTCACTGCTATCAAGGACAAAAATCTTCTTTCACATCTATCAATCTTGAATGCCACATTTGTTTTCCATATGCTGAGTTGGAGTACTGTGAGTGTTAGAATGAACAATGAAGTAATTCCAGCTACACCCTTAGTGCTACCTATATCTGCTTCTCAGAAAAAAAATCAATCACCAGTGAGGGTAGCGACCCGTTATGGTACATGCTTCCCCTGCGCCATTCCTGTCCCTAGTATCAGCTGGCCGGCCGCAGTGGCCAAGCGGTTCTAGGCGCTACAGTTTGGAACCCGCGACCGCTACGGTCGCAGGTTCGAATCCTGCCTCGGGCATGGATGTGTGTGATGTCCTTAGGTTAGTTAGGTTTAAGTAGTTCTAAGTTCTAGGGGACTGATGACCTCAGAAGTTGTCCCATAGTGCTCAGAGCCATTTGGACCTAGTAACAGTTGATACGGGCTTGGCGACCCAGGGTTCCTGAACTAGGGACTGGTATGCTCCGCCAATCCTCTGTCACCGTAAGCTCTGGGCATGCTTCAGCGACCACCGAGCGGCGCGGCGGTAGAACGTCGTGTCACAGGGAACAAGGATCTCAGCTTGACCGCCCGGATCGCGATGACGGTACCAGCCTCTGTAAACACCCCTCAAGGTGCGCCGATGAGATGGTTCAAATGGCTCTGAGCACTATGGGACTTAACATCTGCGGTCATCAGTCCCCTAGACTTAGAACTACTTAAACCTAACTAACCTAAGGACATCACACACATCCATGCCCGAGGAAAGATTCGAACCTGCGACAGTAGCAGCTGCCCCGTGCCGGACTGAAGCGCCTAGAACCGCTCGGCCACAGCGGCCGGCTGCCCATAAGATACATATCTGTTGATGCGGAACAGCCGTTACCGGGCAGCCTCTTGGGAAACGTGCCACACCTCAGTTGTATAACGCTTACTTAGGCAAGCGGGGATTTGAAACTTTCTGGCAGATTAAAACTGTGTGCCGGACCGAGACTCGAACTCGGGAACTCGGTCTTTCGCGGGCAAGTGCTCTACCAACTCAGCTTTCCAAGCATGATTCACGCCTCCTCCTCACAGCTTTAATTCCGCCAGTATCTCGTCTCCTTCCTTCCAAACTTTACCGAAGCTCTCCTGCGACCCTTGCAGAACTAGCACTCCTGGAAGAAAGGATACTGCGGAGACATGGCTTAGCCACAGCCTGGAGGATGATTCTAGAATGAAATTTTCACTCTGCAGCGGAGTGTGAACTGATATGAAAGTCCCTGACACATGAAATCTGAGTGCCCGACCGAGACTCGAACTCGGGACCTTTGCCTTTCGCGGGCAAGTGCTCTACCAACTGAGCTACCCAAGCACGACTCACGCCCCGTCCTCACAGCTTTAATTCCGCCAGTACCTCGTCTCCTACGTTCCAAACTTCACAGAAGCTCCCTTGCGAGTTCGAGTCTCGGTCCGGCACACAGTTTTTATCTGCTGTAGAGTGAAAATTTCATTCTAGAAGTGGGCATTTGTCTGAGCGGACTATTTCCCTAGCTGCTCATAGGGTCACTATAGCATCCGCGATTTCTCAGACACTTGCTCCTGGCGGTCTTGGGGTGGTCCGCTGCTCAGTACTAACACTCATCCTACAAAGAGAGCACTCTTCTTTTACAATGAGGTGATACAATTCATAGGATAGCGATATACACTTATAAAGATTGGCCGCGCAGGATTAGCCGAGCGGTCAAAGGCGCTGCAGTCATGGACTGTGAGGCTGGTCCCGGCGGAGGTTCGAGTCCTCCCACGGCCATGGGTGGGTGTGTGTTTGTCCTTAGGATAATTTAGGTTAAGTAGTGTGCAAGCTTAGGGACTGATGACGTTAGCAGTTAAGTCCCATAGGATTTCACACACATTTGAACATTTTGTAAAGATTGTGATGACATCGCGTATACTAGGTATAAAAGGGGAGTGCATCGGCAGAGGAGTCATTATTACTCAGGTGATTCATATGAAAAGGTTTCCGACGGGAGCTAACAGACTTTGAACGAGGAATGCTAGTTGGAGCTAGACGCATGGGACACATGTCGTAAATGGTTAAGGAATTCAGTATTCCGTGGTCCACAGTGTCGAAGGAGTGCCGAGAGTATCAAATTTCGGGGATTACCTCTCATCACGGGCAACGCAGTGCCCGGAGGCCTACATTTAACCAGTGAGAGCAATGGCGTTAGTGTAGAGGAGCCAGTGCTAACAGACAAGCAACACTGCTTGAAACAACCGCAGAAATCACTGTGGGACGTACTAAGAACGTATCCGTTACTACAGTGAGACGAAATTTGGCGTTAATGGGCTATGTCAGCAGACGAACGTCGCGACTGCCTTTGCTGGGCTCGTGAAGACATCGGTCGGATCCTAGAGGACTGGAATACCGTGGCCTGGACGGACGAGTCCCCATTTTAGTTGGTAAGAACTGACGCTAGACTCTGAGTGTGGCGCAGACCCGCCGAAGCCGTGGACTGAAGTTATCGACAAGGCACTGTGCAAGCCGGTGGTGGCTCTCTTGTCCAGCTGAACCGATCATTGACTTCAGATCATTTGCAGACATTCACGAACTTCACCTTGCCAAACAACGATGGAATTTTTATGGTTGCCAGTGCGCCATGTCACCGGGCCATAGTGCTTTCCGACTGGTTTTAAGAACGTACGAGCCAACCCAGATCGCCCGACATGAATTCCATCGAACACTTGTGGTACATAATCAAGAGGTCAGTCCGCGCACAAACTCGTGTGCTGCAACAATTTCTCTATTATACACTACTGGCCATTAAAACTGCTACACCAAGAAGAATTGCAGATTATGAACGAGTATTCATTGGACATATATATAATACTAGAACTGACATGTGATTACATTTTCACGCAGTTTGGGTGCATAGATCCTGAGAAATCAGTACCCAGAACAACCACCTCTGGCCGTAATAACGGCCTTGATACGGCTGGGCATTGAGTCAAACAGAGCTTGAATGGCGTGTACAGGTACAGCTGCCCATGCAGCTTCAACACGACACCACAGTTCATCAAGAGTTGTGACAGGCGTATTGTGACGAGCTAGTTGCTCGGCCACCATTGACCAGACGTCTTCAATTGGTGAGAGATCTGGAGAATGTGCTGGCCAGGGCAGCAGTCGAACATTTTCTGTATCCAGAAAGGCCCGTACAGGACCTGCAACATGCGGTAGTGCATTATCCTGCTGAAATGTAGGGTTTCGCAGGGATCGAATGAAGGGTAGAGCCACGGGTCGTAACACCTCTGAAATGTAACGTCCACTGTTCAAAGTGCCGTCAATTCGAACAGTAGGTGACCGAGACGTGTAGCCAATGGCACCCCATACCATCACGCCGGGTGATAAGCCAGTATGGTGATGACGAATACACGCTTCCAATGTGCGTGCTTCCAATGTGCGTTCACCGCGATGTCGCCAAATACGGATGCGAAAATTATGATGCTGTAAACAGAACCTGGATTCATCCGAAAAAATGACGTTTTGCCATTCGTGCACCCAGGTTCGTCGTTGAGTACACCATCGCAGGCGCTCCTGTCGGTGATGCAGCGTCAAGAGTAACCGCAGCCACGGTCTCCGAGCTGATAGTCCCTACTGCTGCAAACGTCGTCGAACTGTTCGTGCAGATGGTTGTTGTCTTGCAAACGCCCCCATCTGTTGACTCAGGGATCGAGACGTGGCAGTACGATCCGTTACAGCCATGCGGATGAGGTGCTTGTCATCTCGACTGCTAGTGATACGAGGCCGTTGGGATCCAGCACGGCGTGCCGTATTACCCTCCTGAACCCACCGACTCCATATTCTGCTAACAGTCATTGGATTTCGACCAACGCGAGCAGCAATGTCGTAATACGATAAACCGCAATCGCGATAGGCCACAATCCGACCTTTATCAAAGTCGGAAACGTGATGGTAGGCATTTTTCCTCCTTACACAAGGCATCACAACAACGTTTCACCAGGCAACCCCGGTCAACTGCTGTTTGTGTATGAGAAATCGGTTGGAAACTTTCCTCATGTCAGCACATTGCAGGTGTCACCACCGGCGCCAACCTTGTGTGAATGCTCTGAACAGCTAATCATTTGCATATCACAGCATCTTCTTCCTGACGGTTAAATTTCGAGTTTGTGGCACGTCATCTTCGTGGTGTAGCAATTTTAATGGCCAGTAGTGTAGATGGCTATGGAGGCAGAATGGCTCAATATTTCTAGAGGGGACGTCCGGCGACATGCTGTGTTCACGCCACGTCGAGCTGCTGCACCACGCCGGGCGTAAGGAGATCCGACACCAAATTGGGAGGTGTCCCGTGACTTCTGCCACTTCACTGTAAAGTTCAGGCACTTTATCGCAATAGGGCACATCCAGCGTGTCAAAATGACTTTCTTGTGATGAAAAGAAAAGTTGGTTCGTTTGAAAATGTATCGCCCTCCTATATACAAAAAGGCCTTGATGGGTTGGCTGGATCCCTGAGATCTGTTAAACTGTTCCGTAATAGCTCATTGCTGGTCGAAACAGCGACATCACAGTAAGTTAATAACATTCTGAAATCCATATTTTTGGGTGAGTATGCTATTGAAGATGAACAGTAGTGTACCCTTAACTACAGTCAAGCGTGGTCACATGTAGTGACACAACGCATATGGACACAAGGTGGTGTGGACTGCCGAAGAATTCATTGAGGTGAAACATGTAGTGACATGCACGGATGGAAAACTGGAAAAATCTGATTCGTTTACACTTATGTTTGATTAGCCTAATTTCACGTATCTAATCTTCGTGGTCCTTAAGAGCAGTGCATAATGGCGGCAGTAGAATCGTTCGGGACTCAGCTACAAATGCCAGTTCTCCAAATTTCCTCGAAAAGAACGTCTCCTTCCCTCCAGCGATTCCCATGTAAGTTCCCGAAGCATCCCCGTAACACTTACGTGTTGTGCGAACCTACTGGCAACAAATCTATCAGCCCGCCTCTGAATCGCTTTGATGTCTTCCATCAGTCTGACCTGGTACGGATCCCGAACGTTCGACCAGTACTCAAGAATAGGTTGTCCTGTATGCAGTCTCCTTTATAGGTGAACCACTCTTTCCCAAAATTCTCCCAATAAACCGAAGTCGACAATTCACCTTCCCTACCACAGTTGTGACATGCTCGTTCCATTTCGTATCGCTTTGCAACGTTATGTCCAGATATTTGAACTATTTGACTGCGCCGGCCGGTGTGGCCGTGCGGTTCTAGGCGCTTCAGTCCGGAACCGTGCGACTGCTACGGTCGCAGAATCGAATCCTGCCTCGGGCATGAATGTGTGTGATGTCCTTAGGTTAGTTAGGTTTAATTAGTTCTAAGTTCTAGGCGACTGATGACCTCAGAAGTTAAGTCGCGTAGTACTCAGAGCCATTTGAACCATTTTGAACTACTTGACTGTGTCAAGAATAGTAATACTGTCAGGTCTGTTCTTCCTACTCATCCGCAATAACCTACATTTTTCCACATTTTGGGCTAGCTTCCATTCATCACAGCAGATGGAAATTTCGTCTAAGTCACCTTGTATCTTCTTATAGACACTCATTCCGACACCTTACCGTACGCCACAACATCATCATCAAACAACCGCAGATTGCTGCTCACCCTGACCGCCAAATCATTTATGTACGCAGAGAACAACAGTGGTCCTATCACAGTTCCCTGGGGCACTCCTGTCTCAGATGAACACTCGCCGTCGAGTACAACATACTGCGTTCTGTAACTTAAGAAGTCTTCGAGCCACTCATATACCTATGAACTTATTCCATATGCTCGTACCTTTGTTAACAGCCTGCAGCGGGGCACCTTGTCAAATGTTTTCCGCAAATCTAGAATATGGAATCTGCCTGTTGCCCATCATCCATAGTTCACAGTATGTCATGTGAGGAAAGGGCAAGCTGAGTTTCGCACGAGCGATGCTTCCTAAAACCATGCTGCTTCGTGCACATAAGCTTTTCAGACTCAATAAAGTTTATTATGTTCGAACTGAGAATATGTTCAAGGATTCTGCAACAAAACCCAGTTAGGGATATCGGTCTGTGATTTTGCGGGTCCGTTCTTTTACACTTCTAATATACTGGAGTCGCTGCCCTTTATTCCAGTCGCTTGGGGCTTTGTGCTGGATTAGAGATAAATGTAAGCTGGGTAAGGGGCCAACGCCGTAGAGAACTTTTAGTAAAAACAAATTGGGATTCCATCGGACCTGGTGATTTATTTGATATCAAATCTTTCAGTTGTTTCTCTACACCATGGATGCTTATTACTATGTCGTCAACTCTATCGGTTGTGCTTTGTTATTTCCTAAACGTGTTGTCAATATTCGCTTGCCTGGTACATTCGCAGTGTATGACGCTGAATTATATGTTACCTTGAGGCCTTACCTTGAGGCCTCGACTCCATAAGTGCCCTCCAGGGTATCGGTCACGAGTACCCAGAAGAAAAGTATCTTCAGTTGATGCACGACACCGTTCCAAGCCGAGAATAATGGATTTATGGGCAGAACTGTGACAAGAGGTGAAACCCGTGTGCTCCGTCCCCAACCTAAACCGAGAATATCGAGAAAGGAATGGTACCAGAGCTCTGCTCTGCCGCTAAACCTAAAAGAAACAGCCCTCAAGCGTCGGAAAGAAAAGTCACGCTCACTCTCTGTTCCAATGCAACGAGGGTTTTTTGTTGTTGTTGTTGCAACACTGAAATTCTCGTCCCCGCACTGCAAGTCGTCAACCGTTGCAACAACACGAGATAGATCCTTCGAAGCGGTGGAATGAGTTCATTACACGTCATACGCATTATGTCCAAAAGTGATACATCTGTAATTTTTCTGTATTACCGCATTCACATAGTAACAAGTTGTCAAGGTTTTCATTTCAGTCATCGTCGCAATATCAGGACTGTGTAAGAAACAGAAGCTCGGAGTTTGTTTTTAAAACGAAACAGAAGACCCCAAACTTTCAAAAATACACGTTACTGGCTTTAAGTGCTGGATTATTTCTTTTCAACCTGAATAATGACGAAAGTTACATGTAAACACATGGCACCAACTAAATTAAAATTGTAACTAGTTTTCCACTCTTGTGCACAACAGACATTACGACACATAGGTGTTTTCTTCCAAACGATCCTGCGGCGAAGTCTTCCTGTTTACGTCTCTGTGGAATGTATGTGGCAACTTACAAAACATGTTATAGCAGAAATGTATGTTGGCGCTGAAGGTTGTGTGGATAAATTATTGAGTCGGAATGAGCGTACTGGGAGGCAGAAAATTTGTGATAGAGAGACATTTAAAGTCACAGGAAACTAAAAGAAGAGCATACATCGTGTCAAACTATGCAGCAACTAAAATATTTTCTGTTTCTCTTGCGTAGGAAGTACTCTGCAAACTTTTATTCACACATTCCTCTAAGCACGATGTCTCCATAAGCCTTACTTTTGCCCTTGTTTTTCAGACGTCTTCGGCAGGTTAACTCATTGATTATTATGTCGGATTCTAAGATAATTAAGAAATTTCCAACCTGATTTAAATATGTAGACACTGATGTGATCTTGTGTACAGGAACGTTGAAAAAAACGTGTACCTGAGCATTCGGATCAGCAATACTAGGGCTATCGTCCTTCTCGAAAGTAAACATGAAACTTTTTTTTGACATGAATGCCTATTTGATTTCATTGTAACAGGCGTCATACTCTTACTTGTTGCCTGTGTGGGAGTCAGACTTATGACTCTGACAGAGCTTATAAACTCCCAAGCAATCCCTAAGCCACTTTCGTGCATTACAGTCGGAATGGAATATGTGAGTAGTAAACCTACAGTATTCTTGCACAGGGTTATATACTTAGCCAAGCTAATTTACATCAGCCAAAGGCCGTTATTACAACACTTCTGAGCGTCATTTCGATTTGCAGCGGTGAATGTCGCACTTATTTCTGTTTCTTTCGGTAATCATGGGTTCCTCCCCTCTTACCCAAGCCTTCGACCGGCACAAGCTGTCTACTGTACATACGGATGAGTTCCTTACCCCCACCCTCTCCTTGAGTAGTGCAGTAGCAGCTTCAGAAGCAATGATTTTGAGGTTCCCTCAGTAGGAATTACAGAAGAAACCATTTCTTGCTGCGATACTACTTTGATATATCGCTACCTATTGCCAAAGGCAATAATGACTCTTCGTTAGACGTACTTTTCAGCCGGCCGCAGTGACCAAGCGGTTCTAGGCGCTGCAGTCTGGAACCGCCCGACCGCTACGGTCGCAGGTTCGAATCCTGCCTCAGGCATGGATGTGTGTGATGTCCTTAGGTTAGTTAGGTTTAAGCAGTTCTGTTCCAGGGGACTGGTGACCTCAGATGCTAAGTCCCATAGTGCTCAGAGACATTTGAACCATTTGAACGTACTTTTCAGCTGTCGTCGAGTTCTTACAACACGTTTTATACTTTAATGCTTCAATGTTTGCTATCTTGCACAGACACAGCTCTCGACACCCCGTCGGGTAAAATGACCACGAATTTGTTGTGTGCACGAATACTGCTGCTTATCTGATAAATCAAATGATAGCAATCAAACTTTCAAAACCAGAATATAGAAAATAACGAAATTTTATTTATTGTGCGTATATAGTATACTAGGAAGAATTCATTACTAAATCTGCAGTTGATTTGGGCTGAATCGGCTGCGAAATTTAGTACACGAGCTGGGACATCTGGCAGCGACAATAGGTCTAACCCAGTTGGCCTCCGTGTCGAACTGAGCTTGGATGACGAGTACGAATGCGTCACTCCATGCTGCTTCAACTACACGGCAGACACACTGATCAGTCAGAACATTACGCCAACATTTATAATGGCCGGTATGTCCACCTTTGACACGGATAACGCAGCGACGTGTCATGGAATGGAAGCAATGAGGCCTTGGTAGGTCGCTGGAGAGAGTTGGCACCTCTTCCACACACAAAAGTCACCTAATTTCCGTAAATTCCATGAAGGTGGCCATGAGCTCTGACGCCAAGTTCAGTCACATCCCAGATGTGTCTGATCGGGTTCAGATCTGGCGAATGGCGGGGCCAGCACATCAATTTGCACCCGCCACCGTGTTCCTCCATCACACTACTGGCCTTGGGACGTGGGGCACTGTCTTGTTGAAAAATGCCTATGCCGTCAGGAAATACGATCGTCATGATGGGTCTGCAGCCAGTGGACGATACATCTTGGCCGTCAAGGTGCGTTACGCACACACGTGGATGTTCTCCAGGCATAACGAAGCTGCCGCCAGCTTGGTTCTATCCCACAGAAGAAGTTTCAAGGAAGTTGCTTTGGAAGACGACGCATCAGCATGATGAAGAAGGTATCAGGATTCATCTGACCATGCGACGCTGTGCTACTGCGTTAACGTCCAGTGCAGATGGTCACGTCCCCATTTCAGTCACAGTTGCCGATGTCGTGGTGTTATCATTGGAACACGCATGGGACGTCGGCTGCGGAGGCTCATCGCTAGGAATATCCGGTGCACTGTGCATTCAGACAAACTTGTACTGCGCAGCAGGTAAGTTTGATGTTATTTCCGCCACAGTTCGCAGCCTGTCCTATTTTGCCAGTCTGCCCAGCTACAACGCGCGACGTCTGTGATGAGGGGTGGCCGGCCAACCCCACGACTTCTGGACGTGGTTTCGTCTTGGTTTCCCCACGTGTTGAAGACACTCGCCACAGCACTGCTTGAAGTCGTGCAGTTTCCGAAATGATCGTTCCGAGCCTCCGGGACATCACAATCTGCCCTCGGTGAAACTCAGATAGATCGCCGGTCTTGCCCACTCTACATGTGGGCAGCACGCTCACTGGTACCATATGCACCGTGAGTGTGTCTAACTAGCAGTCATTCCCCGCCAGGTGACGCTCTATATCGTGGACGGGTCTACATCGATAATAGGTCGGTGGTCATAATGGTCGATCAGTGCCTCATCAATCGCACTGGCTGGCAGGTGGTCGAATACCCGTCTCTCAGCAAACCGTGACCAGATGTTTCCACTGTGTGAGAGATCCGGAGAGCGTGTTGGCCGATCTACATCGAGGTAGGTCAGGAAAGCACGAGCGACAATAGATCTTGCGTTATCCTGTTGAATGGTAACGGCACAGAGGCGTCGAGGACAGGTCACAGCCGTGAGTCTTAACACATCAGAAATGTAGCTCCCGCTGTCCAAAGCACCTACAATGTGAAACGGAGGCGATCGCATTGTGTACTCGAAAGCACCATACACCGTTACGCCACGTGCTGGCCCATATGACAATGAGGGCTGCCATCTGCCAGCTAGGGTTTCCTCGGCTCCCCCACACATAGATACGTCCATCGGGATGCTGGAGGCGGAACGGGTCCACGTGTGTAAAGGTCGTTTGGTGCGACTCCCGTGTCCAGGGATGTCACTGGACACGCCGACATCGGGCCCCTTAAGAAAAGCCGCGACAACAGTCGCCGTGCCGGCACTCGCTGACGCTCGAAAAGTAGTGGTGTGTAGCCCAGGCTTTCATGCAGTCTCGAGATTCATAGATAAGCGGCGATTATGAAAAAAAAAATTCAGTTTGTGTTTTGCACTGCAAAACGTGTTTTGCGACACTGCTTCTGCAGCGGTTGGGTAACCAAGTTGAAAAAGCTGGTTGAGAGTTAGAGTTATTAGTGGAAATAAACTGGACTTCGGTCATAAATTTTTACATCTTTAATGAGTTCAGTTCTACAGGAAGCGAATAATAAAAAAAGAAAACAACACCCATGTTTAAAAGTAATTTTTGAAATAAAACGTTCCGTCGTAACGACAAGCGACGGCACAAAGATGAAAGAGAGAGAGAGAGAAAGAGACTGAGAGTGAAGAGTAGAACTGGTGAAAAGGACGTTGCAAATGATAAGCGGCTTTCATCAATACAGCAAGACGCTCCCTTCCTTGGTACACCAAGTTGGAGTGCCAGTAAAAAAAAAAAAAAAAAAGTTCAGATTTCTACATCTACATCTACATTTATACTCCGCAAGCCAACCAACGGTGTGTGGCGGAGGGCACTTTACGCGCCACTGTCATTACCTCCCTTTTCTGTTCCAGTCGCGTGTGGTTCGCCGCAAGAACGACTGTCTGAAAGCCTCCGTGCGCGCTTGAATCTCTCTAATTTTACATTCGTGATCTCCTCGGGAGGTATAAGTAGGGGGAAGCAATATATTCGATACCTCATCCAGAAACGCACCCTCTCGAAACCTGGCGAGCACGCTACACCGCGATGCAGAGCGCCTCTCTTGCAGAGTCTGCCACTTGAGTTTGCTAAACATCTCCGTAACGCTATCACGATTACCAAATAACTTCAAATCGTTCTGTACGCATACTCCCAGATATTTTACAGAAGTAACTGCTACCAGTGTTTGTTCCGCTATCATATAATCATACAATAAAGGATCCTTCTTTCTATGTATTCGCAATACATTACATTTGTCTATGTTAAGGGTCAGTTGCCACTCCCTGCACCAAGTGCCTATCCGCTGCAGATCTTCCTGCATTTCGCTACAATTTTCTATTGCTGCAACTTCTCTGTATTCTACAACATCATCCGCGAAAAGCCGCATGGAACTTCCGACACTATCTACTAGGTCATATATATATATGTCTGATATTCCGTAGGCTCTTACTTTGTTTATCAGGCGACAGTGCGGAACTGTATCGAACCCCTTCCGGAAGTCAAGGAAAATGGCATCTACCTGGGAGCCTGTATCTAATATTTTCTGGGTCTCACGAGCAAATAAAGCGAGTTGGGTCTCACACGATCGCTGTTTCCGGAATCCATGTTGATTCCTACAGAGTAGATTTTGGGTTTCCAGAAATGGCATGATACGCGAGCAAAAAACATGTTCTAAAATTCTACAGCAGATCGACGTCAGAGATATAGGTCTATAGTTTTGCGCATCTGCTCGACGACCCTTCTTGAAGACTGGGACTACCTGTGCTCTTTTCCAATCATTTGGAACCTTCCGTTCCTCTAGAGACTTGCGGTACACGGCTGTTAGAAGGGGGGCAACTTCTTTCGCGTTTAAAACTGCTCTGCTGTTTTGGGGAAATTTGCGGGCATATGCCACTTTATAAATGTCCTGCCCGGCCCACGTTACTGTACAGACCCCTTCTCACTGGCCCCGTGGCTACACGTCGCGCTGCAAACATGCGCATCTGCCCACTCTAGCCACGTCACGTGGGGCGCTGCGGTCCTCCACGGCCCAGCGAACAGTATGTCACTCCTCTCGTGCAAGACACTGACGTTATGTGTGATGCAGAGAGCGGACATCTAAACCCACCAGTTCCATATTCGCACGACAGTCGTGGGATGCCGAGCAACGGGAACATAACTACTGCAGAACGACAAACCCCAGTCTCGAAAGGCCGCGATACCTACGAGGCGTAACACGATACTGTTGCGAAAAACCAACATTCAGACGCGATTTCTCGATGAAAAACCCACTGCGTAATTGCCCTTCCACACATAATCTACGAGATGTACTCGCAAAGTAAGGTCCGATTAGGCACGAAATGGAAACCACTGTGAAAATCCGATGAACTTTGCACAGGTGTGTTGGGCTGCGTCTTTAGTGTGCCTGTCGATCGCTTCACGTCGCTCTTCTCAGTTCAGAGCGCAAAGTTATCAAATAGAAATGCCTGAAACAACAGTGTCTCCCGCCAAGTACATTACAGCCCATTAAAATTGCTACACCAAGAGGAAATGCAGATGATAAACGGGTATTCATTGGACAAATATAATATACTAGAACTCACATGTCACTATATTTTCACGCAATATGGGTGCATAGATCGTGAGAAATCAGTACCAGAACAACCACCTCTGCCCGTAATAACGGCCTTGATACGCCTGGGCATTGAGTCACACAGAGCTTGGATGGCGTGTACACGTACAGCTGCCCATGCAACTTCAACACGATACCACAGTTCATCAAGAGTAGTGACAGGCGTATTGTGACGAGCCAGTTGCTCGGCCACCATTGACCAGACGTTTTCAATTAGGGAGGGATCTCGAGAATGTGCTGGCCAGGGCAGCAGTCGTAAATTTTCTGTATCCAGAAAAGCCCGTACAGGACCTGCAACACTCAGTCGTGCATTATCCTGCTGAAATGTAGCGTTTCACAGGGATCGAATGGAGGGTAGAGCCACGGGTCGTAACACATCTGAAATGTAACGTCCACTCTACAAAGTGCCGTCAATGCGAACAAGAGGTGACCGGGACGTGTAACCAATGGCACCCCATAACATCACGCAGGGTGATACGCCGGTATGGTGATGACGAATATACTCTTCCAATGTGCGTTCACCGCGATGTCGCCAAACAAGGATGCAACCATCATCATGCTGTAAACAGAACCTGAATTCATCCGAAAAAATGACGTTTTGCCATTCGTGCACCCAGGTACGTCGTTGAGTACACCATCGCAGGCGCTCCTGTCGGTGATGCAGCGTCAAGAGTACCGCAGCCATGGTCTCCGAGCTGATAGTCCATGGTGCTGCAAACGTCGTCGAACTGTTTGTGCAGATGGTTGTTGTCTTCCAAACGTCCCCATCTGTTGCCTCAGGGATCGAGACGTGGCTGCACGATCCGTTACAGCCATGCGGAAAAAATGCTTGTCATTTCGACTGCTAGAGATACGAGGCCGTTGGGATCCAGCACGGCGTTCCGTATTACCCTCCTTCACCCACCGATTCCATATTCTGCTAACAGTCATTGGATATCGACCAACGCGAGTAGCAATGTCGCGATAGGATAAATCGCAATCGCGATAGGCTACAATCCGACCTTTATCAAAGTCGTAAACGTGATGGTACGCATTTCTCCTCCTTACACGGGGCATCACAACAACGTTTCACCAGGCAACGCCGGCCAACTGCTGTTTGTGTATGAGAAATCGGTTTGAAACTTTCCTCATGTGAGCACCTTGTAGGTGTCGCCACCGGCGCCAGCCTTGTGTGAATGCTCTGAAAAGCTAATCATTTGCGTATCATAGCATCTTCTTCCTGTCGATTAAATTTCGCGTCTGTAGCACATCATCTTCGTGGTCTAGCAATTTTAATGGCCAGTAGTGTATGTGGATCTGGTGAGAGATTTCGCTGGAAGCTATGCAGCCCACATAACATACGTGTGATGCGTTTCTTTCTTCGAGACAATTTTCAGCTGCATTCTGCAAGGGAAATGGAGACGTTCCTGCAGCGTTTTCGGTGGGGAGTGTTTGATCACCCACAATACAGTCCTTAATTGCCCCCCTCCGTTGTTCAACTATGCTCACATGAACCGCTGGCTACGAAGAGAACATTCTGGCACAAACAACAAAAGGCAAACCAGCGTAGAGAATTGGCGGGCAGCACAGGCGACTTCTTTCTGTGACTAGGGTACTGGAAAGTTTGTATAACGCCACGACAAATGTCTAAGTCGGAGCGGCGACTATTTAGAAAGATGGCTGGAAGGTGTAGCTACCTGTTGCGAAGAAAAAATTTTTTATTTTTACTGTGGTTTTCATTTCGCGACCGATCGGACGTTACTTTCCGAACAGCCCTCCTAGATAACGTTACTCCTAACCCCATTCTGTGCGGTTGCGCTAAAACTCTAAACGTTTGGATATCGAATCGTGTAGCACTCTTGACACCAGTTTGATATTTGTTGCTTATTGTATCCGTGGTGTTGCAACAGTAAGTACACTATTGGCCATTAAAATTGCTACACCACGAAGATAACGTGCTATAGACGCAAAATTTAACCGACAGGAAGAAGATCCTGTGATATGCAAATGATTAGCTTTTCACAGCATTTACACGAGGTTGGCGCCGGTTGCGACACCTACAACGTGCTGAGATGAGGAAAGTTTCCAGCCGATTTCTCATACACAAACAGTAGTTGACCAGCGTTGCCTGGTAAAACGTTGTTGTGATGCCCCGTGTAAGGAGGAGAAATGCGTACCATCACGTTTACGACTTTGATAAAGGTCGGATTGTAGCCTGTCGCGATTGCGGTTTATAGTATCGCGACATTGCTACTCGCGTTGGTCGATATCCAATGACTGTTAGCAGAATATGGAATCGGTGGGTTCAGGAGGGTGATACGCAACGCCGTGCTGGATCCCAACGACCTCGTACCACTAGCAGTCGAGATGACACGCATCTTATCTGCATGGCTGTTACGGATCGTGCAACCACGTCTCGATCCCTGAGTCCACAGATGGCAACGTTTGCAGTACAACAACCATCTGCACGAACAGTTCTACGACGTTTGCAGCAGCATGGGCTATCAACTCGGAGACCGTGGCTGCGGTTACCTTTGACGCTGCATCACAGACAGGTGCGCCTGCGATCGTGTACTCAACGACGAACCTGGGTGCACGAATGGCAAAACGTCATTTTTTCGGATGAATCCAGGTTCTGTTTACAGCATCATGATGGTCGTATCCGTCTTTGGCGATATCGCGATGAACGACAATTGTAAGCGTGCATTCGTCATCGCCATACTGGCGTATCACCCGGCGTGATGGTATGGAGTGCCATTTGTTATACGTCTCGGCCACCTCTTGTTCGCATTGACGGCACTTTGTGCCGTCGCTTGTCGTTACGACGGAACACTTTATTTCAAAAATTACTTTCAAACTCGGGTGTTGTTTTCTTTTTTTATTATTCACTTCCCCAAGAACTGAACTCATTAAAGATGTAAAAAGTTATGACGGATCAGATGCGTTACGACCCGTGGCTCTACCCTTCATTCGATCCCTGCGAAACCCTACATTTCAGCAGGATAATGCAGACCGCATGTTGCAGGTCCTGTACGGGCCTTTCTGGATACAGAAAATGTTCGACTGCTGCCCTGGCCAGCAAATTCTCCAGATCTCTCACCAATTGAAAACGTCTGGTCAATGGTGGCCGAGCAACTGGCTCGTCACAATACGCCACTCACTAATCTTGATGAACTGTGGTATCGTGCTGAAGCTGCATGGGCAGCTGTACCTGTACACGCCATCCAATCTCTGTTTGACTCAATGCCCAGGCGCATCAAGGCCGTTATTACGGCCGGAGTTGGTTGTTCTGGGTACTGATTTCTCAGGATCTATGCACCCAAATTTGTGTGAAAATGTGATCACTTGTCAGTTCTAGTATAATATAATTGTCCAATGAATACCCGTTTATCATCTGCATTTCTTCTTGGTGTAGCAATTTTAATGGCCAGTAGTGTATTTTATGATTGTTAGTGATTTCAGCGAATTATCGCTATTGTGGTACTCGGAAGCAATGGCTCTCTTTCTCTGTTTACATGCAGTGCAATATTTACGTTCAGGGGCAGCAGCCAGTGCCTTCTGCGATCGCCGATGCTCTGCGGCTCTCCCTGCAATTCGTCACCGCCTTCTTGGGTTGCAGCATTCCTACAGAACAGCATCGTCCAGCAGGAGCTCCACAGAGCCTCTGACGTTATCTACTACAGCAAAAGTTCGCCATACAAAAAATTTGTCACACCTAGAAAAATCGTTATAAGCATCGTTTAATTGTCCTGTAATTCTGCCCCTGAGTTTGCTAACCGCCTAGATTCGGTTGGGGAGTGAGTCCACAAGGTTTTGCAGGCACATCGCATCCACGGCAAGCCACTCTCCGACTATTTGTTCCCGCAGTTCCACCAAATTGCAGGAATGCCGATGTCCACGTTTTACCCGCTGCTCCAACATGTCTCATAGGTGATTTTGCAGGCCAGTCGCGGTGTAACAGAGTGGAGGAGTGTTCAGAAAATTCTGTCATATATTCTCCCTGGCCGATGAGCTTTGCTGTTTTCGTTTTTACTTGCCTGCGTGAGCAACGGCCTCTTGCAAGGTGAGCGACTCCAAATGTTCATTCGCCGCACTTCCCGTCGCAATATTCTCTCGCTAACAGAGCGGTATGGATCTCCGTTCACTGCCTGCAGCAATTCCTGTCGGGTTTGGAAGCGGTATTGACCCACAAGCCGCGTAAAGGCATCTCCGGTCCCGCTCAGTCGGGATCTTTTTGCGACCCGAATTACGTCGTATTTCGTGGCCAGGAGCGTTACGCCACTGCTTCTAGACACACCGCGAAACACCAAGAAATGCAGCAACTTCACACACCGTACGGCCATGGGCACGGCTATACACGACTGCCGCTTTTTGCCACTCTGTCACGTCCTTACATTCACCCACGTTTACCGCACAATGTCCACTTCAAAGATAAATGCCACACTGCCTTGCGCTTACGGAGAGGCAGTGCGGTTCAGCTCATAACTCCATCGCTGCGCCATCTGTAAAGATTTAATGATTTATCTGTGCGTGTGCAAACACGTATTCGATTTTTTTGCCCGGTGTTCTTATACACAGCCCAGTCACATTAACGCGACCATCGGCTATGTTCGATGTCAACGTGCAGTAACCACTCACAGTAGGCAGGTGGCACAAGTAGCAGTGGAGGGTATATTAAACGTGACGGGTGGACGCGGATAACAATGCCTCGTTGTCGTAATACGGAAGCAGAGCGATTTATCTATCGTCCAAAAGGGCATGATCACTGACTTTCGCATCAAGGGTGGAAGAGTTTTCGAAACGGCTAAGTTTGTGAGCAGTCTACTGGGGAGGAGTTGGGGATGGGGGGGGGGGGGGGAGTAGAACGTACCTGGCACTAAACTGGCTCCAAGGCAACTGCGGTGCACTACTGATGACGGGAGCCGGGAGCGGGCTCCAGAGATGTGTACGGGCGTATAGACCTGCAACTGTCGACAACTGACTGCCCAGATGAATCGAGGGGCTACCATCTGTGTTCTTCAACGACTATTCAGCAAACGTTGCTGCATGTGGGCCTCCGCTGCAGGCGCCTGGTTCGTTCACCCGTGCTGACTGTTGTTCATCGACGACGATGGCTGGAATTTGTACGTCAGTACCACATCTGGACGCGCACCGAGTGGCGACAGGTGTCCTTTCCGGATGCCCGTTCGGACAGATGGCTGTTGGTGTGTACGGCCCTGCAACAATCGTCGGAAGGTTCAGTCTAGAGGAGGAGCGTTATGGTCTGGGAAATCTTTTCGTGGGATTCCCTAGGGGGATCTCGTCATTGTGGAAGGTACAGTGGATCGACAAAAGTATGCATCTATCCTTGGGGACCCCTACACGCAGTTCGTTTTTCCTCTCGGTACGATGCCATCTACCAGCAGGATAATGCAACATGTCAAACACAGCTCACAGCGTACGTGTGTGGGTGGAAGAGCACCGGGACGAGTTTACTCTACTCCCCTGGCCGACAAATTCCACGAATCTAAACCCAGTTGAGAATCTGTGGACCCTCAACTGGAAAATCTGGCGCAGCTGGAAACGACACTGGAGTCAGCACTGGAGTCCTGAACCTCACTGCCTCTCTTCCTCTCTTCCTGCACGTCCAGACTGCAAAAAGACGTTACCCTGTATATATACAGGGTATCACCCCGAACACTCGTCGGGCGCCATTTTTCTCTGGTATTTCGGCAGATATTTGCAATTTCTTTTTTAGAATGGAATGGTGTCGGCACAAGTAAATGATATCTATCATAAGTTTCATGCGCAGTGTCACCGGACAGCGTCGGGTTGTTTCCCACCACAGATAAAATGTGTTTTGAAAGAGGAATTTTACATGCCCATTCGATACAGTGTTCTCAGACTAGCGCAGCGCAGGACAGTAAAGCACGAAAATAACAATACCCCAGCAGTGATGGAGTAACGCTGCTGCATGGAGGCAGCAGTCAGTGCAGGACAGGGCGGCACGCGAGATTGGCAAGCCGGACGAGAGGGCTGCTGCTGGAGTCCTGGTTATTCTTCGTGTTTTACTGTCCCTCTTAAAAAAAGATCGATAAAACCAATACCACACTACACTAATTCGGGACCGCTTTATCGAATGGACACGTAAAATACCTCCTTAAAACTCATTTTATTTGTAATGGGAAACAAACGTTCGCGTCCTGTCGACAATGCTATACGCTATACTACACGCTATGCTACACGCTATAAAACCGTAATTACACTACTGCCCATTAAAATTGCTACACCAAGAAGAAATGCAGATGATAAACGGGTATTCATTGGACAAATATAATAAACTAGAACTAACATATGCTTACATTTGCACGGAACTGGGGTGCATAGATCCTGAAAATCAGTACCCAGAACAACCACCTCTGGCCGTAATAACGGCCTTGATACGCCTGGGCATTGAGTCAAACAGAGCTTGGATGGCGTGTGCTGGTACAGCTGCCCATGCAGCTTCAACACGATACCAAAGTTCATCAGGAGTAGTGACTGGCGTATTGTGACGAGCCAGTTGCTCGTTGACCAGACGTTTTCAATTTGTGAGAGATCTGGAGAATGTGCTGGCCAGGGCAGCAGTTGAACATTTTCTGTATCCAGAAAGGCCCGTACAGGACTTGCAACTTGCGGTCGTGCATTATCCTGCTGAAATGTAGGGTTTTGCACGGATCGAATGAAGGGTAGAGCCACGGGTCGTAACACATCTGAAATGTAACGCCCACTGTTCGAAGTGCCGTCAGTGCGAACAAGAGGTGACCGAGACGTGTAACCAATGGCACCCCATACCATCACACCGGGTGATAAAGCCAGTATGGCGATGACGAATACGCGCTTCCAATGTGCTTTCACCGCGATGTCGCCAAACACGGATGCGACCATCATGATGCTGTAAACAGAACCTGGATTCATCCGAAAAAATGACGTTTTGCCATTCCTGCACGCAGGTTCGTGTTCGTCGTTGAGTACAACATCGCAGGCACTCCTGTCTGTGATGCAGCGTCAAGAGTAACCTGAGCCATAGTCTCCGAGCTGATAGTCCATGCTGCTGCAAACGTCGTCGAACTGTCTGTGATGCAGTGTCAAGAGTAACCGCAGCCATGGTCTCCGAGCCCATAGTCCATGCTGCTGCGAACGTCGCCGACCTGTTCGTGCAGATGGCTGTTGTCTTACAAACGTCCCCATCTCTTGACTCAGGGATCGAAACGTGGCTGCACGATCCATTACAGCCATGCGGATAAGATGCCTGTCATCTCGACTGCTAGTGATACGAGGCCGTTCGGATCCACCACAGCGTTCCGTATTACCCTCCTTAACCCACCGATTCCATATTACGCTAACAGTCATTGTATATCGACCAACGCGAGCAGCAATGTCGTGATACGATAAACCACAATCGCGATAGGCTACAATCCGACCTTTATCAAAGTCGGAAACGTGATTGTACGCATTTCTCCTCCTTACACGAGGCATCACAACAACGTTTCACCAGGCAACGCCGGTCAACTGCTGTTTGTTTATGAGAAATCCATTGGAAACTTTCTTCATGTGAGCACGTTGTAGGTGTCGCCACCGGCGCCAACCTTGTGTGAATGCTGTCAAAAGCTAATCATTTGCATATCACAGCATCTTCTTCCTGTCGGTTAAATTTCGCTTCTGTAGCACGTTGCCTTCGTGACGTAGCAATTTTAATGGCCAGTAGTGTACAAACATATGCCGAAAACACTAGAGCAAATGCGCCCGAAGACTGTCATAGACACACTCGATATTTGCAGATTGTCTGTAAGAGTTACCAATGATTACCTTCACCTTCGTCGGTAAGAAGAACAATACGTGAATGGGCGCTGGCTGTTTCACACCAAGAGCGGAGCCGCCGGGCAACGCGGCAACCCGCAGTGCAGACTGGTGCGGCAGGTTGCCTCGTAACAGCCTCCTGCCGCGGAGCAAGTCAGCAGAGGAGCCTTCCGCCTAAGTACGATTCACGAGGATCGTTGTAAGCCTGTCACCCGAAACAACACCCTGCCTCTGGATATGCGACCATTCTATGTCTCCACTCCGCAAATCACCTTAAAGTGTGTGGTAGAGCGTACTTGGTGTACTAATGCCATTTGCCTCCTTTCCTCGAAACAGTCGCGACTGGTTCGCAGGATCAGCGGTTGTCCATTACCCCCATGTGAGCTAGAATTCGTCTATGTACCTCCGTGGTCTTCTCTCGAGATACAACTACGAGGAATCAATGTATTGCTTGACTCTTCCACGAATCTTCGCTCTCGGAATTTAAAATGAAAACCCACTGTGGTGCACAACGCATCTCCTGCAGCGTTTGTGGCAGGATTTGCAGGACAATCTCAGCGATGCTTTCGCGCTTCATAAATAGACCTGCGACGAAACGCGCTGCTCGTCTTTATCTCTCAGCCCTGGTACGGATCCAAGACTGATGAACGAGATTCGGTCGGACGTGGGTTTTCCAAACTACGTCTTTCGTTGGTGGAGGATTCTTGCAATGAATCTCAGTCCAGCCTCCGCCTTACCTGCGGTTAGTTTCATGTGCTCGTTCCACTTCGTATCGCTCCGTTGACACACTCCGAGGTATTTAACGGACGTAACTGCTTCCAGTACTTGTTCTGCTATCATGTCATCGTACCATAATTCGACTTTCTGGCTATATACGGTCAATACGTTACATTGGTTTATGTCGACAGTGAGCTACCAATCCTTGCGTGAAGAGACGATCCCTTGCAGATCTTCCTGCACTCTGCTACAATTTTCTAGCGTTGCGATTTCTCTCTGTACAACAGCGTCATCCGTGAACAGCCTCACAAAACGCAAGGGACACTCACACCCTCAATATTTATAGCGCAATAATGTTGTGTCAATATACCGCGAAAGTACGAGCCAAGAACGGCACAATATTTCTGCGCAATATTTGTGCCGGGGAAGCGTTATTTAGAACTCCGTCTCCATAGCGAACATGCAGACCCTCGATAGACCCTCGACAGTGTGAAATTCATATGTATTGCGATTGAGTTGCTTGCCTTGCAAAACACAAGCATAAATTATGCAAAACGGACGAAATAAGCTTACAATAAAGATTTCAGTTGAGCAGGGGCTCGCTCACTGCAGCACAGGGTCGTAAACCACAGCAACTAATTAAACAAGAGAATTTGATTATACACGTGTTGCAAAAGAGATCAAACAATTATTTACTTATTACTGACTGAAAGATTACACGATCGTATGCCCGTGATGTGCCAAGCGTTGCAAGAAAGAAAGAAATGTGTACGCTCCCTGGACAGCTGACTTGCACTAATTTGCTAGTTCTGAGCAAGTGAAATAAACATTTCTGCTTACTTCAGTCTCCTCTGCTAACTGTAGTTTGATTTCTCAGAGTACCGCATGGTTCTGTAATACACATCATCCAGCACACTCCCTGATCTTTTTTCGTTTACTTCTTCTGCTCTTTCAGGAAATTCGTTCGGGGCGAATTGAATTTCTCTTTGTTTAGGCAGCAGTACTACCCTCACACGGAGCGACATGTTCCGCAGTATACTGACAAGGGAAACTCCCCATTTCACCCCCGTCAGATTTGGTGGTAAGGAGACCCGGTGGATAATCCGCCAAAAACTGAACACAGATCAAGCATGAAAACGGGAAGAAGGCGTACTGAACTGTGGCGAAAAAAAGCAAAACAGAAACATTGAACGGTCTAAGCTGACAATGTGCAACAGCGAGCATATCTGAGTAGCCAAATCTCCCTCATGCCCTATATTCACCAAATTGTGAACTGTCCGTCCGGTCATTAACGTCATCGTTCACTGTATTTAAATTTGTGTCTGCGTTGTGGTGCAACAGCGAGGTGTAAGGAAGGGACCTCCAGACGTACGTACCTCGTACTTCTTCTACAGAAGTGCCACATGTTATGACTCCTGCGTTCCGTTTTGGAAGTTTTTATTCTTTAAGCCTTCGTTGTAACGTTGTTTACGCTCGTTTATTAGTTGTTTTCATTTCTGTGAGAGGTCTACGCGACATCTCGCCTGCTCTCACTATTCATAACATTTTCCTGAGACGGTAATATGTCCTTATCAAATGACTCATTTTTTATAACCAATGTATAGTACCACAGTTGCCAAGGCTACAGAAGGCCAACCGATAAGTGAGAGACCAGACGGAAAGTTCATAATTTTGTGAAAGAAAAGTGACAGGATGAGGTTTGAACACGAATCTCCTGCTTTGCAGTCCAACACCGTGACCACACAACCACGACGGCATGTTTCTTGCACAGCACTCGATATCGCGCATCTTGACTGTTTCTGTTCTGTTTCTTTTTCCACAGTTCAGTTCAGCTTCTTCCTGTGTTCGTGGGTGATCTGTGTTTTTGGCGGGCTATCCACTAGGCCATCGTACCACTAAATCTGAGGGAGGTTGCGATGGGGAGCTTCCCTTGTGAGCGAAAGTCAATGCGTCAATGCTTTGCAGTCTCTTTCAGTAAATTGCGCAAACCGTCAATACCACCATCAGGCGACCAATATTATTGCGCATCTCTCAGCACTGAGCATTAAATATTGAGCGTGTGAGAATCCCTTTACGAAGTTATCCACCAGGTCACATGTACACGGGCTGCTCAGAAACAGTGTGGAAAACTTGGAACGGTTGTTGCGACTTCATAGGCTTTCACGGCGTAATACACTATGTGACTAAAAGTATCCGGACAGCTGGTTGAAAATGACTTACAAGTTCATGGCGCCTTCTATCGGTAATGCTGGAATTCAGTATGGTGTTGGCCCATCCTTAGCCTTGATGACAGATTCCACTCTCGCAGGCATACTTCAATCAGTTGCTGGAAGGTTTCTTGGGGAATGGCAGCCCATTCTTCACGGAGTGCTGCACGGAGGAGAGGTATCGATGTCGGTCGGTGAGACCCGGCACCAAGTCGGCGTTTCAAAACATTCCAAAGGTGTTCTATAGGATTCAGGTCTGAACTTTGTACAGGCCAGTCCATTACAGGGATGTTATTGTCGTGTAACCACCCTGCCACAGGCCGTGCATTATGAACAGGTGCTCAATCGAGTTGAAAGGTGCAATCGCCATCCTCGAATTGCTCTTCAACAGTGGGAAGCAAGAAGGTGCTTAAAACATCAATGTAGGCCTGTGATGTGATAGTGCCACGCAAAACGACAAGGCGTTCAAGCCCCCTACATGAAAAACACGACCACACCATAACACCACCACCTCCGACTTTTGCTGTCGGCACTACTCACGCTGGCACATGATGTTCACCGGGCAATCGCCATACCCACACCCTGCCATCGCATCGCCACAACGTGTACCGTGATTCATCACTCCACACAACGTTTTTACACTGCTTAGTCGACCAATGCTTACGCTCCTTACACCAAGCGAGGCGTCGTTTGACATTTACTGGCGTGATGTGTGGCTTATGAGCAGGAGCTCAGCCATGAAATCCAAGTCTTCTCACCTCCTGCCTAACTGTCATAGTACTTGCAATGGATCCTGATGGAGTTTGGAATTCCTGTGTGATGGTCTGGATAGATGTCTGTCTGCCTATTACGCATTACGGTCCTCTTCCATGTCGGTGGTCTCTGTCAGTCAACAGACGAGGTCGGCCTGTACGCTTTTGTGCTTTACGTATCCCTTGACGTTCCCACTTCACTATCACAGTGGAAACAGTGGACCTAGGGACGATTAGGAGTGTGGAAATCTCGCGTATAGACGTATGAGACAAGTGACACCCAGACACCTGACCACGTTCGAAGTCCTTGAGTTCCGCGGAACGCCCCATTCTGCTCTCTCACGATATCTAATGACTACTGAGGTCGCTGATATTGAGTACCTGGCAGTAGGTGGCAGCACAATGCACCTAATATGAAAAACGTATGTTTTTGGGGGTGTCCGGACACTTTTGATCAAATTGTGTAAGTCTTGAAAGTCTCTTCTGGTTTGCAGCCGGATCCTAAAATCAACTCGATTCAACATTTCGGCGATCCAGGTGTTCGCCATCTTCAGGAGAATACTTGTAACGGTGTTGTAGGATAGGTTGTGCTGCCAAGTAATTGTTAAGAAGAACATTCCATACGTTGTGTCGTTTTTAAGTTAATAAACAATGAAGTTGGCCAATCAGGCAGTTGCGCGCGCAAATCCAAGAGGCCTGTCAGATAAAATTAGTGTCAATTTTTCGCATAGCGCGGATAATGCAGGCGAAACTGCTCAGTCGTTGGCTCGAGTTCGATCCTCACCATCGCCTCCTGGGCAGTTTTTCTGTCTCTCTCTTTTTCGGTTTTAGGAATCCAAACGAAGGATACGTTTGGTGATACGGTCTCTGGCGGGCCGCTTGAATTTGCGCGCGCGCGCGCAACGGCGTGGTTTGCTAACTTCAGTGTTAATTAACTCTGGAGTGGCGCAACGTATCGATTTTTTTTCTTAACAGTCCTGTCTCAGCACAACCTACCCTCGTACACCCTTACAAGCTTTTCAGACTGTCTCTGAGCACCCTTACTGTGTCGGTTCGCTTAAAAACAGCACTCCGCGCAGTTCAGACCATTTGTCTATGAAATGTCTCTCGTTTATTGACTGTGATGTACGTAGCGTGATGCCCAGGCTGTGAAAGGTCTGATCTGTTTACTTAAGCGGAAGGCCAGCAAGAGGGTTATGTGAGCAGGGAGCAAGTTTGTGCGCAGAACCGTTGCGAAGTCGCGACGGGAACGGCAGAACCGGAATGGAGAGACTGCAGATTAACGGCAGCCACTCTGCAGGTGCGTGGTGTCGCAAATGCGCGATTTCACCGCCCACAACTATCTGCACACCGCGCAAATCTGAGCTTGTGACGGTGCGGGAATGGATTGAGAAAAACACGTGACTCCTATTTAAAAAGTAAGTAATCTAACAAACAGTTCGTAATCTAACATTCAAAGCTGTCTGTAGGTACAAAACTCAGGAGCTTTGACTACACGCCGCGCGGGATTAGCCGAGCGGTCTTAGGCGTTGCAGTCATGGACTGTGTGGTTGGTCCCGGCGGAGGTTCGAGTCCTCCCTCGGGCATGGGTGTGTGTGTGTTTGTCCTTAGGATAATTTAGGGTAAGTAGTGTGTAAGCTTAGGGACTGACGACCTTAGCAGTTAAGTCCCATAAGATTTCACACACATTTGAACATTGTTCTTTGACTACACAACTAGATTCTGTCTCTTTTGTGTTGTGTTACTTATGGAAGATCTTGTAGCGGTAATATTTACGATTAACAGCTGAGGGAAGCAGCTCCAATAATAAGAACAACAGATGTTCTGTATCACTTTCTCCAGACACTCACACTAACTTTGTTTTGTAGATCGGAGGCGACCGTGGAACAAAAATCAAAAGCAATCTTACATACTTCTGTCCATACTCCGTCTTCAGTTCACTTTATAAGCGTGCGTGCGCGCACGCTACATTACAGCCCATAGAACGAAGGGTTTCTCTACCGGATGACATAGCTGCTGGTAAACCTGTCGGGATGTGAAGTCGTGCTCCAAGAAACACTTCTGTTCCTGACGTTTCGTCCAGGACCGCGCTGCACATCCTCAGAGGCGCCCCTCCGCTGAGTTTCTCGGGCCACGACTTCACACCCCGAAATGTTTACCAGCAGCTACAGCTGGGAGATTTTTTTAGTTTCAATTTCGAGCACGGCTCAGAGCGCAGGAAGCACATTTGGATCCCTACGTCTTGACTGAACAGCTTCTCGTTTTCGTCTGTAGTGGTTCTCGGTTTCTTACTTTAGGTAAAGAACGTTCCGATGCAGATAATTCAATGAATTGCTCGCTTGTGTTATTTCCTTTAGGGTTTGCCATGCTGACAAACGAACGTGCTGTCTCGGAAACAGACGACACTCCTAACCGAAAGACAAATTAGTCCCCGCAAACAACACAGGAACGAATTTTAGAACTTATGTCACGACGGTCCGAAGGCAAAGGGTGAACTAGAGCTGCAGAGACAGTAAGCCAGCGCGCGCGACTCGCGCAGACCCGCCGCGCATGTTCCAGTCAACAACAAACATAAACAGACTGTGAAAAAATTTAGTTAGTAAAATAATATCGATGCTAATCTGCACAATCTTTGTAAACATGTAGCGTCGTAGGAGTGGAACTGCCAAACTACTGTCACATCGTAATTAATATTTCATTTTCAACATATTAACATCATTTACGGTCTCACTTAAACAGTGCCACTTGCAAGACAGTCCACTAACGACGTAATATGGAGGTGACACAATCTAGACGTGAGCACAATGCACCCACTTTAGTATAAATGACATACACATTCATACGTGTTCTCACCAAAATTGTAACCGCAGGTAACTTGAAAATGGCGACAAAGCCGAAACAGTCTGTCGTAAATAAAGATTGCTTATTATAATCAGCTTTTTGGTGCATCTACTCTAATAATCATGTCGTTATCAGACATATTATGCTGCTGGCCGTAAAGAAGAAAAATTTCGGGACTGCGTCTTCGCAGTATCAGTGCTATAAAACAAGGGAACAAATCAATAACTCGCAATACTACACATACTGACAACCAAGTAAATATCTGTACTGTCCTGCAGTATAACATTCCTTTAAGCTTCTACGCCAATAAGCACTGTCAAAAGTAAAAATCCAGCACCAATGGTGCACTGTCAAACATAAAATTTGCAAACTAAAGGCAGCTGCCTACTCCTACCAAAGCTAGTACTATCCTGGAATGGATATACTGGAACACATTACGATGCTACTGTCTACCGTAAAATCTTTGAATGACACGACAGATTCATGAACGGAAATGAATAAGTATCACGTTTTGTGTGTAACTTACGGTTTTTATGCTGTAATGTTCCCTCGTATGTTTTGGCGAGGTGAATACGCTGATTTCTGTGACTTATGGTCGTTTGACAACGCAGTTTCTAAGAATTTTCAAACATGGGCTTTTGTGCTACCTTTTTTTTGCCACATGCACACACACACACACACACACACACACTCACACACGCACGCACACAAGCCAAACACCACAAACGCCGAATACACTTGAAACTTGCGCTCCTCACGCAGACAAACACTCCACGAAACAAATGAATACTACACAATTACAACAACACGGAATGACGGCGAAAACTCTGGCCATGTTTGAAAATTCATTTAAAGTGCGTTGTCAAACGACCATAATTCGCAGAAATCAGCGTATTCACCTCGCCAAAACATATGAGAAAACACTAAGACATCAAAGCCGAAAGTTACACACAAAAAAGTGATATATACTCATTTCCGTTCGTAAATTCATAATAAACAGAAAAATAAAAATTACGTTTTGCTGTTTGCAGATGACAAGTTGTAGATTGTGTAGGAGAATAGCTACCAATCAAATGCCGTATAGTTTCATGGCTCTGAGCACTATGGGACTTAACATCTGTGGTCATCATTCCCCTAGAACTTATAACTACTTAAACCTAACTAACCTAAGGACATCACACACATCCATTCCCGAGGCAATATTCGAACCTGCGACCGTAGCGGTCACGCGGTTCCAGACTGAAGCGTCTAGAACCGCTTGGCCACATCGGCAGGCCAATAGTTTCATGTAAGATACGTAAACTAATGCGTACATCCACGCTTTTGCCAATTAAGCTATAACTAGAACATTAGACGTAATGTAATAAACAACATACAGTGCATCAGGTCGTTAATACATATCTCAACATTAGGTTACAATACACTTGTTCGCCCACAGCCTGAATACTGCTCATCAGTGTGGGGTCCGTCCCAGATAGGATTGATAGAAGAGATAGAGAAGATCCAATGGAGAGCAGCGCGCTTCGTTACAGGATCATTTAGTAATCGCGAAAGCGTTACGGAGATGATAGATAAACCCCAGTGGAAGACTCTGCAAGAGAGACGCTCAGTAGCTCGTTACGGGCTTTTGTTAAAGTTTCGAGAACATACCTTCACCGAGGAGTCAAGCAGTTTATTGCTCAGTCTTACGCATATCTCGCAAAGAGAGCATGAGGATAAAATCAGAGAGATTAGAGCCCACACAGAGGCATACCGACAATCTTTCTTTCCAGGATCAATATGAGACTGGAATAGACGGCAGAACCTATAGAGGTACTCAGGGTACCCTCCGCCACACACCGTCAGGTGGCTTGCGGAGTATGGATGTAGATGTAGATGTAGATGAACTGTAGACAAATGATGTATAATATTTACAACAATTATTCATTCACAATTGTAAATATTATAAACCAAAAGTTTCTCTAAATGTTAATATGTAACAACAATTTTACTGTAATAAAATAAAATAACCCACTGAAGATAGCGCAAAAAGTGCTGAAGCATGTCTGGGTAAAACGGAACTGAAAAGGTGTCTTGTATGAGGCAGAATTCCTCGTCCTATTCCCATGGCAAGCACGGATACAACACCACAGGATGCATTCGTTAACGGCGCTTCTTAACTGCGACAAATGGCAGTCACCGAAAGGTAGCGTTCATAGAAGTCACTGCTATCTGAAATTCCCAGTTTAGGCCATCCCTAGCAGCGCGTGACCCGTCTGCGGACTGCAGATCAGAGCAAGAAGGGCGTCCCGGCGGAGCGCTGGTCGCCGACCACAGTTCCCTCGGCTCCAAGGCCCCCCTCTCGCGCAGAACGGCCGCCAATGGCGCAGAACGGACCGACACCGCGGATAGCGATCAGTTCCACACGGGGCTGCGCGAGCATAACAGCTGCACAGCGCCACCAGAGTGAGAGGCGGGAAAACCGCTGCACGCCGCTCGACACTCCCCAAACCATGCGCGCGGAAAACAAAATTTGATGATACGGTGACATGTTCCCCCTATCCCCCAAATCTACTCTGCTGGCCATTAATATCGCTACACCAAGAAGACGTGCTACAGACGCGAAATTTAACCGACAGGAAGAAAATGCTGTGATATGCAAATGATTAGCTTTTCAGAGCATTCACACAAGGTTGGCTCCGGTGGCGACACCTACAACGTGCTGACATGAGGAAAGTTTCCAACCGATTTCTCATACACAAACAGCAGTTGACTGGCGTTGCCTGGTGAAACGTTGTTGTGATGGCTCTTGTAAGGAGGAGAATTGCGTACCATCACGTTTCCGACTTTGATAAAGGTCGGATTGTAGCCTATCGCGATTGCGGTTTATCGTATTGCGACATTGCTGCTCGTGCTGGTCGAGATCCAATGACTGTAAGCAGAATATCGAATCGGTGGGTTCAGGAGGGTGATACGGAACTCTGTGCTGGATCCCAACGACCTGGTATCACTAACAGTCGAGATGACAGGCATCTTATACGCATGGCTGTAACGGATCGTGCAGCCACGTCTCGATCCCTGAGTCAACAGATAGGGACGTTTGCAAGACAACAACCATGTGCACTAACAGTTCTACGACGTTTGCAGCAGCATGGACTATCAGCTCGCTGACCGTGGCTGCGGTTACCCTTGACGCTGCATCACGGACAGGAACGCCTGCGATGGTGTACTCAACGACGAACCTTGCTGCACGAATGGCAAAACATTTTTTTCCGATGAATCCAGGTTCTGTTTAAAGCATTGTGATGGTTGCATCCGTGTTTGGCGACATCGCGTTGAACGCACATTGGAAGCGTGTATTCGTCATCGCCATACTGGCGTATCACCCGGCGCGATCGTGTTGAAGCTGCATGGGCAGCTGTACCTGTTCATGCCATCCAAGCTCTGTTTGAAATGGCTCTGAGCACTATACGACTTAACTTCTGACGTCATCAGTCGCCTAGAACTTAGAACTACTTAAACCTAACTAGCCTAAGGACATCACACACATCCATGCCCGAGACAGGATTCGAACCTGTGACCGTAGCGGTCGCGCGGTTCCAGACTGTAGCGCCTGGAACCGATCCGCCACTCCGGCCGGCAGCTCTGTTTGACTCAACGTCCAGGCGTATCAAGGCCGTTATTACGGCCAGAGGTGGTTGTTCTGGGTATTGATCTCTCGGGATCTATGCACCCAAATTGCGTGAAAATTTAATCACATATCAGTTCTAGTATAATATATCTGTCCAATCAATACTCGTTTATCATCTGCATTTCTTCTTGCTGTAGCAATTTTAATGGCCAGTAGTGTAACTTACTGGCATCCTCACTTTTAATGTACCACAAATTCCCAGCAGTTAAAATTAAAATACAACCTTAGACAAAAAGACAAATTATCCGAATGCGACGAAACTCGGTAGATGTGGTGTACATGGACAGACAAACAAATGATAACAATTTCAGTTAAATTGGATGATTTATTCGAGAGAAAGAGCTCACTAATTAGGCAAGTGAATGACGCATTGGTCCACCTCTGGCCCTTGTGCAAGAAGTTATTCGACCTGGCACTGACAATGTTCTGCTGAGCGATATCGTACCATGTTCTGTCAAACTGGTGCGTTAGACTGTCAAAATTCCGGAGATGGTTGGAGGGTCCTGCCAGTAATGCTCGAGATCCTCTCAGTTGGGGAGAGATCCGCCTACCGTGCTGGCCAAGGTAGGCTTTGCCAAGCACGAAGACAAGCAGTAGAAGGTCTCGCCGTGTGCGGGCGGGCATTATCTTGCCGGAATGTTAAGTCCAGGGAGGCTCCCCACGAAGGGCAAGAAAACGAGGTGTGGAATATCATTGACGTACTGCTGTGCTATTAACGGCCGATCATAGCGGTTCAGTTCGAAGCGGCTGCCATCACCGAAGAAAATTCTACTCCAGTCAGCAAGATTCCAGGCTTTGACATGAGTCATAAAGTCGACTTCTCCGCAGACGCCAGCGTCTGAGGCCCCTTTAACTGCTAGACACTAGTGGCATCACTGATCCACTAGCTACCAGAGGGTCCGGTGCATTATTGTCATCTGGACAATGACAGGCTGCAGTTAACCGGCAGCAAACAGTGGCACCACTGATCCACTGGCTGCCACAGGGTTCGGTGCATTATTGTCGTCTGGACAGAGGTGGGAGGCAGTTAACCAGCAACAAATAGTGGCGCCACTGATCCACGGGATACCAGAGGGTTCAGTATTATCGTACGGACAGTGGCAGGAGGCGGTTAACCGGCAGCAAATAGTGGCGCCAATCATCCACAGGCTACCAGGGGGTTCGGTACACTATTATTGTATGGACAGTGGCGGAGGTGGTTAACCGGCAGCAAAATAGTGGCGCCACTGATACACGGTCTACCATGGGGCTCGGTACACTATTATCGTATGGACAGTGGCGGGAGGCGGTTAACCAGCACCAAATAGTGGCGCCACTGATCCATGGGCTACCAGAAGGTTCAGTATACTATTATCGTATGGACAGCGGCGGGATGCGGTTAATTGGCAGCAAGTAGTGGCGCCACTGATCCACAGGCTACCAGGGGGTTCAGTACACTAGTTTCATACGGACAGCGGCGGGAGGCGGTTAACCGGCAGCAAATAGTGGCGCTACTGATCCACTGGCTGCTGCACTGGGAAACAACTCTGACGGTTTGGAGTCGCCCAAGACCGTCGCGGTAGACTGTTGTTTTTGAAGCCTATCAGCAGTGAGCCTGTAGCGGCACCACTTCTGCGCCGATTGACCAGCACGTGCATACGATGCGTCACTCGAGTACGTGCTCTCAGCTCCATAGTGCTTCTGTAACATGCTTTTACAATACAGTGAATATCGTATATCTTACGATTCATTGGAAAATGGTTATTCTTTTAATAACTAAATAAATCTGAAAACACAAAGTATAGTGACGGAGAAGTGATGGAAATAAACTGATCGAAAACAGAACAAGTACAGCAGACCTAATTTCTGAGACTCGAAAGAATATTGCAACCTCTGACGTTCTGGAACTTCAAACGAAGAAAAATATAAAAGCTGTTCTGAAGCTTTTAACAAAAACCAATACCCACATATTGATTAACTGAGGTTCACGAATACAATAAGAAAGACATGTAAATAAGAAGACGGTGAACTCGTTGCAATGTTGATAAAAATATCGCTGCAAAAGCTCATTCCAGCGAAGAAAGCGAATAATGCAGGTGTGGTGGGGCGGTTCTGTCTCTTCTGTCAGAGATTCCCAAAGTGAGTCATGAAAGAAAACTGAAAATATGTTTCAACCTAATTTCAGTAACTGCAGCAGTGCAAGCCGCATATAACCAGCAGTGACCGTATCACGTAGGACCATGTATGCCGTAACCACTTCATCTCTCCACACAGTTTCCTCCTTCCATTTTTCATCCAGTGCCCTGTATGAAAATCCGCCCACTAAACGCATTAGGCGTCATATTAGATATATCACAAACAACACGGAAGCTGAAACTTTAACTTTCCTTTTGTTTCTCCTATTGTCGCACCGGGCCGGGCGGTGTGGCCGAGCGGTTCTAGGCGCTTCAGTCTGGAACCGCGTGACCGCTACGGTCGCAGGTTTGAATCCTGCTTCGGGCATGGGTGTGTGTGATGTCCTTAGGTTAGTTAGGTTTAAGTAGTTCTAAGTTCTAGGCGACTGATGACCACAGATGTTAAGTCCCATAGTGCTCAGAGCCATTTGTCGCACCGTGGTGGGCAAGAGTGACTTCACGTAGGACACGAACTTTCTCGGGTTCTCGGCAAGATTCTTTGGTTCAAAAAAATGGCTCTCAGCACTATGGGACTTATCAGCTGAGGTCATCAGTCCCCTAGAACTTGGAGAACTACTTAAACCTAACTAACACACATCCATGCCCGAGGCAGGATTCGAACCTGCGACCGTAGCCGACCCGCGGTTCAAGACTGAAGCGCCTACAACCTCTCGGCCACACCGGCAGGCGGCAAGATCCTTTGCTAAGGTATGACAGTGGAAGTTGTATGTTTCACGCATTGATCATTTTACAGACTAACTTTAGCCTGTCGACAATTACACGTTCTTTTCTGAACTGAGAGTGCAACAATCCCTGTTCTTATTTAACCACGGCCAGACCTTTCCGTTCTTAACCCACTTACTCGACACATATTTCTCCAGAGCGCGATTTACAGTGAGTTTAAATTTTGTCCATAATCCCTCGACGTCCATCATATTGCAAGTAAATAACGTCCATTCACTGTCTAACTGGGATGCTAACAATTGATTATCTGTTCTTTCCAGCAAACATACTCTCCAAGCCTTCTCGATGGATTCAGCGTCGTTATGATGACATCGTGATACCTAATTTTTGTCTCTGTACTGACACTGTCGATAAGGTCAAGCATTGTTATAAGTAGAAGCTCTAAAATATTTCCAGTGCGTGTGGACTGTCGAATCGGCAGTTTTCGACTAACGTGTTCAAAACTGCTTTACGACACTCTCTGCCCGTACTACCTGCAATGCATCCATAGACGTCGGCTTCAACTAATGCTGCATGATCAGGGTATTTCCGCGCTTGTGACATAGCCTGCATTCGCATACATGTAGTCATGCGATAAAATTCATGTGCGAGACTGAAACATGGCAGTTTACTCATTGACATGGAGGTGAGGTCATAATTATTTATCTATTTACGTTAAGAGTTGGTCAGAATGTAGGTGCGTGAAACTGTCCAACAACATGCAGTCTCTCTGCTGTGGTCTTGAGTCGGAAATCTAGTGTGTGCGTCACTCTAAGGTAGTCTGACCTGCGCGAGCCTCTACAGGAGGGGGGACAATAAATAGATAAATAAATAAATATATATCTATATATACAGTAGTGCATAAAGATATGTTGTTGCTTACCGTTGTTACCAATGATCTCGAAAAGTTCCTGGCCGGTTTACTTCTGATTTTTACACGATACTCTAATAAAGTTCGGACAGCCATGGGCTACAAAATTCTTTTTATTATTCATGATGTATTAATATATATACAAAATCTATGCTACTATATAAAGACAATTCGGTTTTTTAATGTTGTTATCCAAAATCTCGAAAAGTTCATGTCTGATTTACTTCATAAACAGGTGCGTTCAGAGGGAAAATGTTGTAATAAAATATCCCACCTTCGTAAGTAACAGAACCAAATGGCTCTGAGCACTATGGGACTTAACTACTGAGGTCATCAGGCCCCTAGAACTTGGAACTACTTAAACCTAACTAACCTAAGGACATCACACACATCCATGCCCGAGGCAGGATTCGAACCTGCGACCGTAGCGGTCGAGCGGTTCCAGACTGTAGCGCCTAGAACCGCTCGGCCACTGCGGCCGGCGTAACAGAACCCCTTACATTGTAGTCGAGGTGTATAATTTTTAATATCTGTGATATATAAACATATTCACCTCATATCCCCATTTAAAGATATGTACATACCGTTTAACCAATTTAAACTGTACATTCCTTTCAACTAATCTCCAAAATACTTTGCCTTTTCTGACTGAATCTGGGAAATCAAAGTTGTTTCTTCTCCCTGAAGCGTAATTCCTTTCCTAAATTTATCTTAGGTTTGCTTTACTGTTTGTTCAGTGCACATGTTGAATCTAATAGGAGATAGATTACAATTCTCTCTAATCCCATTCTCAATTACTACAGCTCTTAATAATGTAGTATGCTATATTTCAACTCGTAAAAAATCCTCAATAACGCCAGAATTCAAAAGAGAGCGCAGAGCAGTTAAAATTGTGAGAAGCTTTTTCTTTTTTCTAAATCTACGAATGGAATAAATACAGGTTAATCTTTCTTCGTCCTATCTTCATACCCGTACGCTCAGTATTGCTTCGTTTATTGCTGTATTTCTCCTAAACTGCAACTGATCTTCCTCCAAGTCGGCTTTTTGCAGTTCTTCTACTCTCTTGCTGATAATTCGTGGCAGTATTTTACAACCATCACTTACTGAACTGATGCTTCTGCGGTACTCGCACGTGTCAGCACATACTGTTTTTGTTATTGGAATTGTTACATTCGGCTTGAAGTTTGAATGTAGCTGGACTGTCTCATATTCCATGCGCGTCATGGTCGATTCTCCCGAAAATCTTAATAGTTCAAAAGGAATGCCGTATGCTGTGACTGACGTTTTTCTGTACTTTGTATAGCTACAGTTTATATATTGCCTATAGCTACAGTATATATATTGAGATCATAATTCGTGTCTATTATGTCTCTCTCTCTCTCTCTCTCTCTCTCTATCTATATATCTGTCTTTGTGTGTGTGTGTGTGTGTGTGTGTGTAAGAGAGAGAGAGACTGTCTGACCATATTGTGTTTCTACAGAGGAACGCTACTGGACCTGATGGGACACGATTCTACATAGAACACACGAAAGAACCAACTCCACTCCTAGCAGTAGTGTACCGTAAATCGCTGGCTGCCCGAAGATTTCCTAATGATTGCAAAAAGGTGCAGGTCATTTCCATTTTCTAGAACTGTCATCGAATAAATGTATAGGACCCTATCTGTGACGTCAGTCTGCTGTTTTACACTAGCGTGTTACGATTTATTTGGAGTCCGAAAACATCTTGCGTGGCAGACGGCATGGATTCCGGAAACGACGATCGTGTGAAACCCAGCTCGCTCTGTTCGTCCACGAGACCTAGGAAATAGGAGGTACAGGCGCCCACGTATGTGCCGCGTTCCCTGACACCCGTAAGGCATTCGGTAAGGCTCAGCACTGTCGCCTAATGAACAAGAGACGAACGCGCGGAATATCACAGCAACTGTGGCACTGAATTGAACACAATATGTAATCTGAACGGAGAGAAATCTTCAGCCATAAAAAAGCTACTTCGGACGTAACACAATAGAGAGTTATTGGACCATTACTTTCATAAATGACCCAGTGGATGTCTTCGGAAGTTCCGTCAGGCTTTTCGTAGATGGCTGTTGTAAACAGAGGGGTCGCGCCGCTAGAAAATTGTACCGAAATGGTGGGAGATTTGGAGAGGATCAGCCCCTGGTGAAATGATTCGCAGTTAATCCTCAGCGTAAACAAATGTAACGTATTGCCCACAAATAGGCAGAAAGTCACACTATTGTATGATTACAGGTTTGCAGAACAATCACTGGAAGCAGTTACGTCCATAAAATATCTATAAGTATGCGTACAGAGCGAATTGAAGTGAAACGACTACATAAATCGCAGGTAAGGCATATGCTAGACTGGACGAATTCTCAGGAGCAGTAGTCCATCAACAAAGGAAGTAGCTTACAATACACTCGTTCGACAAATACCTGACTATTTCCCGTCAGTGTGGTATGCGTACCACATAGAATTGAAAGAGAAAATAGAGAAGATCCAAAGAACGGCAACGCGTTGCTTTACAGGTTCATTTCCTAATCGCGAAATATTCACCGAGATACTCAGGCAACTCGAGTGGCAGAAGCTCCAAGAGAGGCGTTCTGCATCTCCGTGGTTTACTGTCAAGAATTCCGGTAACTTACGATGCTAGAAGAGTCAGCCAATAAACTACTCCCCCTTACGTATATACTGTACAGTCTTGTACCGCAAGGAATCAAGGTAGAGGATGTTGTCATGGATGGCTGGTAACCTCTTTCTGCGACACAAATGCGCACATGGATTAATACTGTTCTTTATTTACATGAACATCTACTTAACTGGAATAGAGTCCATGTTATGTGGCACAAGCTCGTCAGTGATGGTTCTCTTGCAGACAATATCGGTAATCTTGCTATAACAAACTCAAGTCTCACTGCTAGTCACGCTATAGGCAATAATCTGGTCGCTATGTTCTGTAGTTGTCAGTTATAAGAGTCGAGGGACATAAAAGGGAAGCAGTGGTTGCGAAGGGAGTGAGACAGGGTTGTAGCCTCTCCCCGATGTTATTCAATCTGTATATTGAGCAAAATGTAGACTGGCAATGGCAAGGAAAGCGTTTCTGAAGAAGAGAAATCTGATAACATCAAGTATAGATTTAATTGTCATGAAGTCGTTTCTGAAAGTATTTGTATGCAGTGTAGCCATGTATGGAAGTGAAACATGGACAATAAATAGTTTGTACAAGAAGAGAATAGAAGCTTTCGAAATGTGGTGCTACAGAAGAATGCTGAAGATTAGATGGGTAGATCACTTAACTAATGAGGAGGTATTGAATAGAATTGGGCAGCAGAGAAGTTTGTGGCACAACTTGACTAGAAGTAGGGATCGGTTGGTAGGACATGTTCTGAGGCATCAAGGGATCACCAATTTAGTATTTGAGGACAAAAATCGTAGAGGGAGAGCAAGAGATGAAGACACTAAGCAGATTCAGAAGGTTGTAGGTAGCAGTAGGTCCGGGGAGATGAAGAAGCTTGCACAGGATAGAGTAGCATGGAGAGCTGCATCAAACCAGTCTCAGGACTGAAGACCACAACAACAACAACATGTTGTTTAGTAGCCGGTGACCCACTCTGCGGGTGGACTGATAGACGCAAACTGGAAGAGTGATTCGAGTGAACCCTCTGGTCAGCGGCGGCGGCCTAAATAAAGGCTGTCGAGAGGGCATTGGCGGAATGCTGCTTGTCAGTGTGTCTCTGGCCGCTCTCGTGATAGGCGCTCTTGATCTTTGTGCTACATCTTTGCCGAACAGCATGCTGGCGACAGCATACGCCAGCACATGCACCAGCTAATCCCCGAAGGTGAAATTATAGAAATTTGACTCTACATAGAGGTTTACCAACAACCATTCTTCCTGCGAACTGTTCGCGACTGGAAGAGGGAAGTACCCTCCGCCACACACCGTAAGGGGGCTTGCAGGGGGTTAGAGTACCGACGATTGTAAACACTTATTCCTCATAGAGATCTAAAGATGCATGCCGGCGTGGCCGAGCGGTTCTAGGCGTTACAGTCTGGAACCGCGCGACCGCTACGGTCGCAGGTTCGAGTCCTGCCTCGGGCATGGATGTTTGTGATGTCCTTAGGTTAGTTAGGTTTAAGTAGTTCTAAGTTCTAGGGGACTGATGACCTCTGAAGATAAGTCCCATAGTGCCCAGAGCAATTTGAACCATTTTTGATCCATATTTGTGGCTTTAAATTTCGTAATTTCACGTCGATATCATCGCCGAAACATTTAGAACATTCTCCAGTACGGTTTTCTGCTTCAAACACAAAATCGGAAACGTAGCGCTAAAACCAAGTAAGCGGAAAGCGACGTTACTTCACTGTGTATCGGCAGTAAACGCCAAAGGACTGTGTCCCCACACGCTTGCGATATGATAGATTTGTATCATAAAAAGTAATTGCAGCTGTAAGTGGGTGCAACATCCAAGGTCGGTTGCACAACGTCCCGCCGTTAAAGCTCAATTCAAGGTCCTGCGGCACCGGACACGCGGTGACCTTGAAATGCCTCTCTCTCCAGGAGACATTAAACGCCAGCCTGTGTGTGTGACATTCAACGTCCCCTTGAACAGATCAGCAAAAGAATGCCGAGCTACTAAGGCGAAAGTAGGCGTTTCCTCGTCTACAACTGTAGTACAGTCTGCAAGCCGCCTTTGTAGTGTGTCGTGGTGATGGTGGACAGCACACCAAAGTAATCCCATCCTCATTCCCCACAAATCCTACTCCGTTCGCAGGTAGCGTGCAGGAAGAATCGTCGTGTACACGTCCGACTTATTCTTATTTACCTTTCGTGATCGAGGCGCGAGATAATGCTGCAGGAAGCACACGGTGTCCCTCGACTCATTTGACTTAGTTTGTTTTGGAAATTTACTCTTTACTTCTATTTCTGCATCTCTATTTACATGATTACTGTGCAGTTCATCCTTAAGAATTTGAGAGGTAATTCACAGAACCCCTTTCAGACTATTTCTCCTCTGTTCCACAACTCGAAACGAACGCCACCAACTGTTTTGTAACTGGTTTCACGTAGCTCGCCACGAATTCGTCTCCTGTGTCGACCTCTTCGTCTCAGAGTGGCAATTACACTCATCGTTGTTCGCTATGTTCGAAACTCTGTCTTCCACTACAGTTTTTAACCATTACTTTTTTCGCTCATTCTTCACCTGTCCACATAATTTTCGACACGCTTCTGCAACACCACATCTCAGACGCTTCAATTCTTTCCGGTTTCTCCACAGCACGTGATTAACTACCGCACAATGCTATGGTACAAACGTCCACTCAGAAATTTCTTCCTGTTAAGGCTTATGTAATATTACTGCGCTGGTCAACATTTTATGTTCTCCTTGTGTCGTCCGTCGAGTTACTTTGCTTCCAAGATGATAAAATTCCTTGTCTTCGTCTGATTCCGCACTCAGCACACAGTGAGTGCGAGACATGTGAAACTACAGTATTACTGGGTATTCTGACACTGGCTTCTCAATATATATATTCTTTACTGTCGGTTCTTGTTAACAATATCAGCTTATTCCCAAGAATTATTAGCTTTCACTCAGTTAATGCTTGGCAGAAATCCAATTTGTATTTGGATCGCACTTCTTTGAGTCTTGTACAGAAAGGTGTGCTGTATACTGCTGCATCCATTTTTAAAAAGCTGCCACAAGAATTCAAAAATCTTAGCAGTAATCCAGGCTCCTTCAAACCGAAACTGAAAAGTTTCCTCACGGGTCACTCCATCTATTCTGTCGAGAAGTTACTTGAAAAATTACGCTGATTCCTGTGTTATATTGTTGGTTGCGTTTACATAAATTTATGGCTTGTCTTTTGTTGGGTTCATAAACATTTTATTTTGTTATCTTGGTAATTTGCTTCTCAATTTGGTGCTACGGAACTAGAAGTCTAAAAAAAAAAATACAAATGCAGCGTAAGAAAAAGTGAATGTGTACCCCGGTTTTTTTTTTCTACTTTAACGTCCACTAACATGGATGGAAAGAGTAGTGAGCTTCAGAACAGGAGGGGAGAAAAAAGAGATCAATGACAACAGAAGGTGCCTTATAAATAAATATGGAACGCATCTTGTGAAAAATAATATATAATTGTTGTACGATTAAGAAGGGAAGACCAGTGATAATTCATACGAATATAACAACTACTGCGGAAATTGACGATGCAGTCAAATATATTACGTAGTTGTTATTAATGATGAATTTCGTATTGGTTCGCCTTTTCGCAAGTACACAAATGATCATTTTTCTGTAACACCTAAAAATTTTTCACCACAGTTGCATCCTCAGTGGATTTTTTTATTTTCCTTTAATTTTCATGGTGTGTGTTCTGTGACTGCCAACCGAAATCAGGCACAGATCTATATTCGTACACAGCCGGCCGAAGTGGCCGTGCGGTTAAAGACGCTGCAGTTTGGAACCGCAAGACCGCTACGGTCGCAGGTTCGAATCCTGCCTCGGGCATGGATGTTTGTGATGTCCTTACGTTAGTTAGGTTTAACTAGTTCTAAGTTCTAGGGGACTAATGACCTCAGCAGTTGAGTCCCATAGTGCTCAGAGCCATTTGAACCATTATATTTGTACACCATGTCATCATTGTAGTATTTGGCTAGACCTGAGCTGTGACAAGTTTGTTTTTGTGTGCCAAACGTGTTTTTGTTGTTTTTGTTCATTTGGCCTGAAGTTTTCTCCAACTCATTTGGGCGTGCTGCGTCTTGCTGTGTTGCTGTCTCGAACGATCGGCCAATGATTTGGTTTTGTCCAAACGTATTACGGAGTACCCACGTGACCTCACGAGCAATGTGAGGTGCAGCTCTATCGTGCAAAGAATGGACAAATCATGAACCGTGTCGTGAAACCGCATCACGTAGCAACTCGTTCACTACGCATTGGAATTTCGTGGATTTTCGTTGGCAGTGACGATCCCCAAACGCGACGGTTCCGAGTGTCCATTGCCTCAGTGAGAGTAACGTGTGTTTCATCACTCCACAAATGTTCCAAGGTCACCTGAAGATGCCTAAATAAGGCGCAACGCGTTGTTGAAAAATGAAAAACTAAAACTGCAACCAAGAGTGTTTTAAACTAATACTTGTAAGCACTGGTTTGCTGTATTCCACATATGGATTGGAAGAATTGCTTATTTGACACGTTAAATAATGTAGCTATTACACTCCATATGGGTTTCGTACGTTCCACATTCACTGGTTTGGCTAAAAGTGCAGCGAACAAATCTCTGCTTTGCGGGATTGATATACGATGTTTTCTTGTGAAAGTCAGGTCTTCTGGTATTTACTAGCATTTCTTGTTAGTTAAGGAAATCGACGTTATTCAGGAAATGTCTATATGCTACAAGAGAATCGTAAATAAACTGCCTGTAATGCACCGTTTTGCATATCCCAGGATCCTTAAGAAACTATATAATTGGAAGTGAGGTGAATTTTTTGGTTATTGGCGATTTTTATGACGCTACATACACTCTCTATAGTAAAAACTAGACTTGGCCACTGTTTCTATGTTTCGATACAGTGTGTCGATACGTGGAACTGTTTCAGCGTTTCGGAACGGCTGTGGTTCACTGTTTCGGAACAGTGGTGTTTCATTCTGCCCCTGTCTCGGATAACCGGACCAGATTCGGTCTCGAGCCAGACACAGAAACTGTATCGTTGTTTCAAAATAAGGCTGTTTCAGTCCACCTGTGCTTGGAACGGACTAATTGTATCGAAACAGTGATGTTTCATTCCGCTCTGTGTCGGACGAGATTCGGGCTCGGCACAGGTACTGAAACACAATATACCATTTCGTGAAACACTTTCAAGAGTGTCGAAATCTTTTTGACAAGCAATAGCATGAAGCTTAAGATATCCGAAAATAAAGCTTCGTTTCTAGCTGACTGTCCTATCCCGAAATGGCGTAACATCTGCTTTATAAACACTAACCAAACAATGAAACAACGCATACTATTCACATTCAAAATAATAAATATGTGAAAATCATTCAGTTAAGTTACACTTTTTTTATAACATACGCTTCTCTGTTCATGTACAGTAATCATATTAAGAAACGCAAGTAAGCCTACAACATTGTGAATAAAAAAAGGCGTAGAGTGACAGTTATTAGACATATATACAAATTTGATGTAGGTATAATTGCAAGCAATCTGTTTGACATATCACTGATAGTGTAATGGTGAACGGGAAGGGCTGGGAAGCATGGTGAATTTATAGTAACGGTTCGAAACACTTTGAAAGACAAAATTTTTTCTGTTATATTTTGTTATTTATTCGAATTATTTGGCATTATTTGTAAGGCTATAGTCACTGTGCCTAATATCCACAATGATTCCCTTTGTGTGCATGGAAATTAGCAGGATGGGTATATTAACCATACTAACGGAATGTGGGAATCCCAGTAGCATATCCGTTGTTTCTGCAGTTTGCTCCCACCTCCAGTTCCGTTCGTGGTGGTTCTTCTGTCTTTAGCTATGGCTGTCCTCAGCCAATTGAAAAGTCTGAAAGTCACACGACACGAAAGCAGCGCATTTGCTGCATGAAATACGAAACTGCCAAGACGCCTAAGTGATAGTTTCATACTTTCTGCGATATGATTATATGGACATACTTATACAGTAGACATTCAAGATGATAAAATGTGTAGGTTTATTAAATTACAAACCACAAACTGTTTCACTGTTTCGAAACAGCGTATCGAAACATTACATTGTACTGTTTCATTTGTTTCGAAACAGTTACGTGTTTCAGTTTGCCCATCTCTAGTAAAAACTATGTTAAAAATCAATATAAAGGTTAGTATTCGCACTCATTCCTCTCGTATTCAGAAGTGCTGCTTGCTGGTCGCTTGGCGCGCTGCCATCTCCGGGTTAACAAACAGGAGACGGAATGTGGCGACTATCACTACGTTTACATGCGACACATCTTCCGCAATACGAAAACCTAATTTCGGAAAGCGTTTTTCGCTGTCATCTTTACATGTTAAGGTCTGAAGCAGAATTGAAGGCCAGGTTTGGCACCTGGAAAACAGCTGAAACAATTTATGGTTTAGTCAGCACAGTCGCTGATTCTCTTCAGTTAGACGAGGTGTAAACAGCTTCAGTCTAATATCCTCCCCTGTACAAGAAGCCACTCCGTCCATATTAACCGAAAATTTTTAAAAACAAGACGAAACCTGACTGCCCGAGCACGTTTTGCAGCCGGGTGCGTTTACACGGGACCGAAAAATCGGTTGCGAAATTGGAAAACCGGAAACCAGAAGCGGATTTCCAGAATCGATTTTGAAATGTTTGCATAACCACCTAGAAGCAATATTGGATAATCGGGTTACGAAATCTGCTTTTGGGAGCCCCATGTAAATGGGGTATACGTTTAGACCAGGGGTCTCCAAACTACGGCCTGCGGACCGAAACCGGCCCGCGACGGCCGGCAAACGGGCCCGCCTTAGCTGGCCGGACATCCCCGGTATCCGGCCCTCCAAATATTTGAGGTGCTACCTATACTGCCAGCAATTGAGTTCCGAGACCTATCGCGACCAGTACACCGCGACATTGTCGGAGCTCTATTTTTGCAAAGTGGAAGGTCATGTTTAAACTTGTGGCTATCCACAATAAACAGACAGACCATTCTCCGTGCGATAGCGAAAAGAACGGTTAACAAACTCATACAGGGCCAAAGAGAACCAGTCTGAGTCTTGACTTTTGTCACGCAGTTGTGCTGATATATTTTGTGTAATGTCATCTATCCTTCGAGCTACAGTGTTTGCCGATAAACTTATGTTTTTAACTTTTTCTGGACACATTTCTTCTGCTGTACAATAATGCAGATCTTAATTAATTCACCGTCGGTAAATGGCTTGCACTGTTTCGCTACTAAATGAGCCACACGAAAACTAGCTCGAGTTGCTGCATGTTGTTCAGCATTTACTTTCTTAAACAGCGACTGCTGGCGTTTCAGAGATTCATACATTTCTAATCGTTCGCATCCTGTAAACTTGGAGTAATTCTGAGAGTGCTTAGTCTCATAATGACGTTTCATATTGAATTCTTTGAAGACTGATATTGATTCATTGCAAATAATACACATTGGTTTGTTGCTTGACTCCACCACAAAATATTGACATCTCCACTGCTGTTTAAAAATTCTACATTCACTGTCAACCTTTCGTTTCTTTTCCATATTTGTACAGAACTTCACAAAAGATTGTAACCTGAAAATAAAATTGTGCTATTTAATACTAATAAAACTAGGAAGTGGTCTGCCTAAACATAATGCAATGAATTTATTTTGAAGGTACTTTAATTACTAAATTAAATACTCACAATTACACTGTAGTTCCACTAAAAAATACAGCGAAAAAAATACTCAAGTCGTGCTGTGCGTATTTCGATTTTCAGATTTTCCTTGTCTCTTCGAATTCAAACTTTGAATTGTCTCACACTTCGTCGTCTCACCTACCAGAACAGCGCATAAAACACTGAAAAACTCGTGAGACACTCGCAACATAGACACAATGACGCAACAGAACTATCAAATATATGCTCTGGCTCTGCTACTCGCTACAAGACCACATAACTAAACTTATTGTTGCGCCGCTTGAAATAACTATCCCTTGGCATACTCTACCTCTGTTACGTCTTGCAGTAATAGTGTTGCTAACAATGATTTTGAGATTTCGTTGACGTTGCTGGACGCTTTCATGAAGAATGTGCGGTGACATACTTTTTTGTCGGTGAAATTCGCCAGAATAAAATACGCCAGAATTTCGGTCAGGTACGTCCACCAATCAAAATAATGTAATTAAATAAAAATCGTAGTTCGTTTCAGTGCTAGCTATGCCCACAACCTTAGATTTTTGCGACTTCATCTACATCTACATCTACATTTATACTCCGCAAGCCACCCAACGGTGTGTGGCGGAGGGCAGTTTACGTGCCACTGTCATTACCTCCCTTTTCTGTTCCAGTCGCGTATGGTTCGCGGGAAGAACGACTGTCTGAAAGCCTCCGTGTGTGCTCGAATCTCTCTAATTTTACATTCGTGATGTCCTCGGGAGGTATAAGTAGGGGGAAGCAATATATTCGATACCTCATCCAAAACGCACCCTCTCGAAACCTGGCGAGCAAGCTACACCGCGATGCAGAGCGCCTCTCTTGCAGAGTCTGCCACTCGAGTTTGCTAAACATCTCCGTAACGCTATCACGGTTACCAAATAACACTGTGACGAAACGCGCCGCTCTTCTTTGGATCTTCTCTATCTCCTCCGTGAACCCGATCTGGTACAGATCCCACACTGATAAGTATAGGTCGAACGAGTGTTTTGTAAGCCACCTCCTTTGTTGATGGACTACATTTTCTAAGGACTCTCCCAATGAATCTCAACCTGGTAACCGCCTTACCAACAATTAACTTTATATGATCATTCCACTCCAAATCGTTCTGCACGCATACTTCCAGATATTTTACAGAAGTAAGTGCTACCATTGTTTGTTCCGCTATCATATAATCATACAATAAAGGATCCTTCTTTCTATGTATTCGCAATACATTACATTTGTCTATGTTAAGGGTCAGTTGCCACTCCCTGCACCAAGTGCCTATCCGCTGCAGATCTTCCTGCATTTCGCTACAATTTTCTAATGCTGCAACTTCTCTGTATACTACAGCATCATCCGCGAAAAGCCGCATGGAACTTCCGACACTATCTACCAGGTCATTTATATATATTGTGAAAAGCAATGGTCCCATAACACTCCCCTGTGGCACGCCAGAGGTTACTTTAACGTCTGTAGACGTCTCTCCGTTGAGAACAACATGCTGTGTTCTGTTTGCTAAAAACTCTTCAATCCAGCCACACAGCTGGTCTGATATTCCGTAGGCTCTTACTTTGTTTATCAGGCGACAGTGCGGAACTGTATCGAATGCCTTCCGGAAGTCAAGAAAAATAGCATCTACCTGGGAGCCTGTATCTAATATTTTCTGGGTCTCACGAACAAATAAAGCGAGTTGGGTCTCACACGCTCGCTGTTTCCGGAATCCATGTTGATTCCTACAGAGTAGATTCTGGGATTCCAAAAACGACATGATACGCCAGCAAAAAACATGTTCTAAAATTCTACAACAGATCGACGTCAGAGATATAGGTCTATAGTTTTGCGCATCTGCTCGACGACCCTTCTTGAAGACAGGGACTACCTGTGCTCTTAGTCTTTGCTTTAGCCTTACATTACGGTGATCGTGAATCCCACTAGGTAGATCTTGGCCCTTATGACTTCGTGGAGGAGTCAATGTGGCCCGCGGACTAAAAAGTTTGGAGACCCCTGCGGTTAGACTGTGGTAACAGCTTCAGTGAAGCAGTGTGGTCGGAGAGGGTTGATAAAAATCTTTGTCAAAGACGTTTCAGAGTGTGGCACGGCCTTCTCGCCGGTGCCGGGCACCCCGCGGCTCTGCGCGGCTTTTTCCGCCGCGGCCAGTTGACCGCAGAGCCTCCGCGGACAGGCGGCGGCCAAGGTCGCGTCTGCCTGTTGTCGGCTGGTGACGCAACAAAGCGCCGAGAGCAAAGAGCCAGGCGATGGACCGCCGCCGAGGAGCCGGTATCGTCCGGTCTGCGCTGCAGCCGCCACCGCAGGCGAGACGGGCGGGCTGCAGTAAGGCCGGTTGCGCACACGGCGGATTTTTTCCGCTGCGATCGGCTGACCGTCGTGGCTCGCAGAACTCTAGCGTTTATACACACGGTGGAAAAATCTCCGTCGTCAGCAGCTTAGCGCGTTGTTTGAAGAGTTGAGGCAGGATGACACGAAATTCTTCAATTACTTCAGACTGTCGGTGTCTACCTTTGACAGGCTCCATCGACTGTTGAAAGATACCATTCAGCGGAAAAATACCATAATGAGGAATTGCATTCAGCCTGTAGAAATGCTGGCTATAACAGTGAGGTAAGTTTGGGATCAGACTAGTTTTAAAGTAACGGTATTTATTGATAAAATTCAGAAGAAAGATACATAATACACACACACATTAATACACAATATAGTATTAGAAATTGATTTCCATTGTAGTGGACGAATGCGAATTTAGTGAAGAACTACTTTCAAAATCCTCTTCAACACTCAATTTTCATGATGTTCAGCTGCAGATTTTTTTTTTTTTTTTTTTTTTTTTTTTGCTTTGTGGCTTGGGAAGGTGGAGTAGGCAGTTCATCTACGGTAGACACCGAGGGAATCGATGGTGGGTCGTAATTTGGGAGATGTAGAACTTGTAAGAGATACAAAGGCAGATTTCTGAATGCAGAATGCGTTCGCCCTGGCTGGGATACTGGAGTACATAGTGCATTTTGAGTTGAAACTGAGGGAATCGTTGGTGGGGCATAATGTGGGACATGTGGTGGTTGTTTGCACTCTGAAGTGATAGCAGTGGAATGTTGTTGAGGTGGCAGTGGATTGGTCTGTTGTTGGAGATGGTACAGACCGCCTTCACATTGAACACAAGTATTCCAGTACACGACTTATTTTTCGTTATTGTATTACTAGAAGTAAGTTGCAAAAGTAATAACACTTTTTAAAAATGTGATATTGTTACTGTTTTTCAATAATGTTCGTTTTTATAAAATAAAGCATTTCTTAATAATAGCCCGCCATGGTTGTCACGATAATAAAAAAATAAATAAATAAGTAAGTCAGGAAACGCCAGCAATGTGAAGTGAAGATCCTGTTCCACTGCAATGAGTGAGCGCCGTCACTTCTAGAATCTATAAATCTACTTTCTTCTAGTACATATATGTGAGAAAGTATGTACTTACCAAAATCATTCCTCTCCCTTTCGTCCAACACATCAAAGTCGCTACGAATTCCCTTGAAAACTTCATGCCAAGCGTTTCTGGTAGCATCTCGGTCTTTGTATATGTCGAGGGTTTTGTCCCACAAACAGGCCTTTCTTGAATTAATGAAATTAAAATTTCATTATCTGTGTCTAGATTACTCATGTCTGAAAGAAGAAACCAGTGAACAATTGTGAACACCACGACTCGACTCTATTCGCACTGAACAAAACAGCTGTCGACGGTAGAAAAACCGCTCCGTGTGTAAGCGTGCATTTGGTCAAGTGCGCCACTACTTTGGCCGTGGCGGTAGAATTGCCGTCGGCGCCAGTGGCAGCCGGCGATCACACAGCTACCGCCAACGTCAGATTTACCGCTCGTTTTTTCTTCCGCGTAATGTGCACCACTGCGGGAACGGCGGCGACGGTCAATTGACCGCTGCGGAAAAATCCGCCGTGTGTGCAACCGGCATAAAGCCGTCGGCACACGCACCGCGCTGTCGAACGTCAACGTTGAGCGTGCCGAGTTCAACGTGCTGCTGAACGCTCAGGAACGATGCGACTTGTGCAGACGGTACGTGGGCTCCAACATGGTATACGCGATCGCGACGCACTCCAGCGGCAGTTGTGGGATGTTTCTGCTCCTAAATCACACTGTTTACTCAACGGGCGCGCGTAAAATTCCCATGTTAGACCTACAGATTGGAAAATTGCGCAGGTCGCACCAGTGTTTAAGAAGGGTAGTAGGAGTAATCCATCGAACTATAGAGCTATATCATTGACGTCGGTTTGCAGTAGAGTTTTGGAGAATATACTGTATTCAAACATTATGAATCACCTCGAATGGAACGATCTATTGATACGTAATCAGCATGGTTTCAGAAAACATCGTTCTTGTGCAACGCAGCTAGCTCTTTATTCGCACGAAGTAATGGCCGCTATCGACAGGGGATCTCAAGTTGATTCCGTATTTCTAGATTTCCGGAAAGCTTTTGACACCGTTCCTCACGAGCTACTTCTAATCAAGCTGCGGGCCTTTGGGGTATCGTCTCAGTTGTGCGACTGGATTCGTGATTTCCTGTCAGGAAGGTCGCAGTTCGTAGTAATAGACGGCAAATCATCGAGTAAAATTGAAGTGATATCAGGTGTTCGCCAGGGAAGCGTCCTGGGACCTCTGCTGTTCCTGATCTATATAAATGACCTGGGTGACAATCTGAGCAGTTCTCTTAGGTTCTTCGCAGATGATGCTGTAATTTACCGTCTAGTAAGGTCATCCGAAGACCAGTATCAGTTGCAAAGCGATTTAGAAAAGATTGCTGTATGGTGTGGCAGGTGGCAGTTGACGCTAAATAAAGAAAAGTGTGAGGTGATCGACATGAGTTCCAAAAGAAATCCGTTGGAATTCGATTACTCGATAAATAGTACAATTCTCAAGGCTGCCAATTCAACTAAGTACCTGGGTGTTGAAATTACGAACAACTTCAGTTGGAAAGACCACATAGATAATATTGTGGGGAAGGCGAGCCAAGGGTTGCGTTTCATTGTCAGGACACTTAGAAGATGCAACAAGTCCACTAAAGAGACAGCTTACACTACACTCATTCGTCTTCTGTTAGAATATTGCTGCACGGTGTGGGATCCTTACCGGGTGGGATTGACGGAGGACATCGAAAGGGTGCCAAAAAGGGCAGCTCGTTTTGTATTATCACGTAATAGGGGAGAGAGTGTGGCAGATATGATCCGCGGGTTGGGATGGAAGTCATTACAGCAAAGACGTTTTTCGTCGCGGCGAGATCTACTTACGAAATTTCAGTCACCAAATTTCTCTTCCGAATGCGAAAATATTTTGTTGAGCCCAACCTACATAAGTAGGAATGATCATCAAAATAAAATAAGAGAAATCAGAGCTCGAACAGAAAGGTTTAGGTGTTCGTTTTTCCCCCGCGCTGTTCGGGAGTGGAATGGTAGAGAGATAGAACGATTGTGGTTCGATGAACCCTCTGCCAAGCACTTAAATGTGAATTGCAGTGTAATCATGTAGATGTAGATGTAGATTGTATTGTAACCGGGGTCCTAGAAACGACGCAGAGGCTCCGTACCCGCCGCAGCCGCAGTGGTCCACAACCCCACGACGACTACCGCAGTCCACTTCACCCCTCCGCCGCGCCACACCGAACCCAGGGTTATTGTGCGGTTCGGCCCCCGGTGGACCACCCAGGGAACGTCTCACACCAGACGAGTGTAACCCCTATGTTTGCGTGGTGGTGTACGCGTACGTGGAGAACTTGATTGCGCAGCAATCGCTGACATAGTGTAACTGAGGCGGCATTAGGGGAACCAGCCCGCATTCGCCGAGACAGATGGAAAACCGCCTAAAAACCATCCACAGACTGGCCGGTTCACCGGACCTCGACACAAATCCGACGGGAGGTTTCGTGCCGGGGACCAGGCGCTTCTTCCCGCTCGGAGAGCTCTATTAAAACGCACGTTTCCTCCAATTTCCAGATCCTAGTGGCGTTGTTCTATATGTAATATACACAAAAACTTCAATATCGATGTACATGTTTTAAGACAAAAAGGAAAGTACCATGTACAATCAATAAGGACACAAGCTTATAAAAGTTCCATTACAAACTAGTTCAACTGGCTCTGAGCACTATGGGACTTAACTTCTGAGGTCATCAGTCCCCTAGAACTTAGAACTACTTAAACCTAACGAACCTACGGACATCACACTCGTCCATGCCCAAGGCAGGATTCGAACCTGCGACCGTAGCGGTCGCGCGGTTCCAGACTGAAGCGCCTAGAACCGCTCGGCCACAACGGCCGGCCCATTACAAACAGTGCGACACAAATTTGCAATAGTTATCCACATAAGATAAACGTTATTTTATCTTGACCACATTTTGGTAAAACCCTAAGGTCATTCTTACTTCAACACTGTTCCTACCCAGTAGTAGAATCTTTGAAAGACGTGAATTACGAAACTCAAAGGAAAAAGGAACAAAATATCTTCATACAAGTAGCGCAAGCCTTCCTGTAGTCGAACAAACTCACTCCTCATATAAAGGTGAAGTTACATTTACGTAACATCAAATATGTAGTATATACTTACATTAAACTAATAATAAAGTATCAGAACGTATTAAATACGCGAATGTGGGGGAAAAAATATTTTGAGACTTCGCGAAACACGAACCATAGTTTTATCACCCAGCTGGTCTTGGATCATTGACGCCACTCACTACGCTAATGTGATAACAGTTCATGAATGGCCAAATCTTACCTGTTACCAGATGCTAAATGTTTTAATCGTAGCAATGTTACTATCTGAAATTTAATCATAAAAAATTGTGCCGAGAACAATGGATTTTTCGTGGATCTTCAGTGTGTCGCTACCTTCAAATGGCATACTCTCATAATACGCAGGTTACAACAATTCTTTTCCCATGAATATCACTTCTCATTATTTTATTGCAACGAATCACACAGTTAACAATGATTTTGCCAGTGATTCTCAATTTGCTGGTGCTCAGAAACGGCGTATATACGTATAGGCTTGAACTGAATGCCAATATGGCGCCTCACAGCTCTGTGTTGGAGGGAGATGGCGTGCTTGTGACGTAGGTGGCGCTGTGCCATCTGATTGGTCAACGCTCAGACGCACGCTCAGAATATCTGACCTGCTAGATATTGCTCTGCACGTTCGTAAGGACTCCCGAACGTGTTACTCGACGCAATTACGTCATAAACACGGCACGCTCACCGCTCAACGTTCGGATGCACGGTCCGTGTGCCGACGGCTTAACGCAGCAGACCAAAGCGCGGCCAGCAGAGGGCCGCACCGGAGGCTGCCCTATCCACACCGACTGCCTTTTTGGTCGCCAATAATCTCACGAGCCTATATACGAGGGTTGCCCGCGAAACAAAGGCGTGTATGCCCTGTCGGTACCAATCCCTGTCCTCGGTGGCGGAGCCAGTGTTTCACTGTGTGAATCACCATCGTCCTCAAAAAGTCTTCCACGAATGCCATTCTTCAATGGCCCAATCAAGTGAAAGTCCGAGGAGGCTAGGTCAGCGCTGTGGGGTGGATGGGGTAAGACTGTCCAACCCTGTTTTGCGATGTGTTCAGTAGTCCTCAGACTTGTGTGGGGCCGAGCGTTACCGTGTTGCAGCAAAACGTCTTCTGGGTTGCTGTGGCGCCGAAGTCGCTGCAAGCGCGTCTGGAGTTCTGTTAATGTGTTGACATATGCTTCTGAATTAAGAGTACTGCCTCTTGACATTACAGCTATGAGAATTACACCTTCACAGTCACTGTGATCATGATCTTATCGGCAGAAGCAGTTGCTTTGAATTTGGCGCCATTCCATCGACTGTCGTTTTGTTTCGGGCCGAAAGTGGTAAACCCAGGTTTCATCATCTGTCACAGTCTGGGTCAAGAAGGCCTCCCCCTCAGCTTCAAGATGTTACAACACATGTTTTTTCTGCGCGATTTGTGATCCACCGTTAAGCCGTCGGCACACAGACCGTGCTGTCGAACATCAGCGTTGAGCGTGTCGAGTCCAACGTGCTGCTGAACGCTCAGGAACGATGCGACTTGTACATACAGTACGTGGGCCCCAACGTGGTATACGCGATCGCAACGCACTCCAGCGGCAGTTTGAGGAGTGTTTCTAGTTCGTAAATTACACTGTTTACTCAAAGGGCGCGCGTAAAATTACCACATTAGCTGAGTTAAAACGCACATTTCCTCTGTCGTCCACGAAAAGGAAAGCACCATGTCCAATCAATAAGGACACAGGCTTATAAAAGTTCGATTACAAACAGTGCAGGCGCTGCAGTCATGGACTGTGCGGCTGGTCCCGGCGGAGGTTCGAGTCCTCCCTCGGGCATGGGTGTGTGTGTTTGTCCTTAGGATAATTTAGGTTAAGTAGTGTGTAAAGCAGTTAAGTCCCATGACATTTCAGACACACTTGAACAACAAACAGTGCGGTACAAATTTGGAATACTTCTCCGCATAAGATAAATATTATTTCATCATTCCCAGATTTTAGTAAAACCCCAAGGTCAGTCTCACTTGATCGCTGTTCCTACTCAGTAGCAGAATCTCTGCAACATGTGAATTACGAAGCGTAAAAGAAAAAGGAGCAAAATATCTTTATACAAGTAGCGCAAGCTGTCTTGTAGATTAAGCCAATCGAACAAAGTCGCCCCTCAAAAAAAGGTGAACTTATATTTACGTAACATCAAATATTATGGTATATATTTATATTAATCTAATAATGAAGTAGCAGAACCAAATAAAAACGCGAGTGTTACGAAAAAAATTTTGGTAGTGCCAAAGGGCGAACCACCGTCACAATTAACAACTCTGTATAGGGCAATGACGCTACTCATTACGCTAAACCAACATCAGACCCTCTGTGTATAATTATGTTGTGTTACTCCTTGCTGAAACCGTAATCATAGATATGTTACTACTTGAAACTTAATATAAGAAATTGTACCAATAGCAATGCGTTTTGGGTAGATGTTCAGTGAGTTGCTGCCTTCAAATAGCCTACTCTCATAATACGCAAGTTACAATAATTCTTTTGCCACGAATATGATGTTTCTCATTATTTTATTGGAACGAATCACACAACTACCAACGGGTTTTCCAGTGATTCTCAATTTGCTGGTGCTCAGAAACGGCATATATAGGCTTGAAATGAGTGCCAATATGGCGCCTCATAACTCCGTACTGAAGGGAGACGGCGTGCATGTGACGTAGGTGGCGTTGTGCCATCTCATTGGTCAACGCTCAGACGCACGCTCAGAATATCTGACATGCCAGATATCGTTCTGCACGTCCGGAAAGATTCCCGAACGTGCTATTCCACACTATGACGTCAGAAACTCGGCACGCTCAACGCTCAACGTTCAGATGCACGGTCCGTGTGCCGACGGCTTTAGACTCCGCAGGGCCCATCTTGCACACAGTTTTGAATATCCCAGAGTGTGGATAATTGCGTCCACACGTCCTTTGCTGACTGAGAGATGCAGCGCCAGCTGCCGAGTCGCAATGCGTCTGCCCTCGCGAATGACTTCCGCTCGCTGCAACATGGCAGGTGTGGCAGCCGTGGAAGCTCTGCATAACGTGCAGCTCCGCCGAACCGCCCTCTGATGACCCCATCCTCCGTGTACAGCGACTAACTGTACTTCTGTCGATAGCAGATGTTCCGTAGACTTTGCACAAGCGTTTGTGAATATTCCCCTCAGTTTCTTTCTCTGCAGTGAGAAATTCAATGACGGCACGTTGCTTGTAACGTATATCACCTACAGACGCCATCTTGAGACTGTCCTGCAGCTACGCTATCTGTCGGAAGTGACGGAAACTTGGCGCGCTCACTCAGGAAACTTCAAACAACACATACGTAACGTTTCGCATTCGCAACATTGATTTCGTCTGAGAAGGAAAATGCGGTGCATTACTATCTGGGAAACTCTCGTAACAAACGTGACATAGCTAGAAAGATATCTGCGATACCCTAACTGTGCGGAGCTCTCCACTAGTGTCCCAGAAATTTATCCAGCGAGGGGTTGGGGGGGGGGGGGGGAGGGGGGGCGGAGGAGAGTTGCAGGATGGCGGACAGAGGCTGCAATACTCCTGGAATTTTCATTTTTGACATCATGAGTTTAGAGGCAAGTGCCACAATAACCACTTCCAAAAGTGTACATCTACTGGTGCAGTAATGTTTACTGTGTTCAAAGATTTTGGGGTCAGGACAGCCAGTAACGGTAGCATTTCCAGTTGTCTTGAGTGGCAGTTAAGTGCTGGATCCTTCCAAGATGGTCACTGAAGAAGTACTAAGAACAGCTTGTTAAGTTGTCAAACAGTCCTTCAGTTCTCTTATTGAAGGAAATAGTGCGCATATAGTATTAGGAACGGAAAGTTGGTTAAAACCGGAAGTGAACAGTAACGAAATCCTAGACACAGAATGGAATATATACCGCAAGAATAGGATAAACGCCAATGGTGGAGGAGTATTTATAGCAGTAAAGAATTCAATAATATCCAGTGAAGTTATTAGCGAATGCGAATGTGAAATAATCTGGGTTAAGTTAAGTATCAAAGGTGGGTCAGATATGATAGTCGGATGCTTCTATAGACCACCTGCATCAGCAACCGTAGTAGTTGAGCGCCTCAGAGAGAACCTGCAGAACGTCGTGAAGAAGTTTCGTGATCATACTATTGTAATAAGGGGAGACTTCAATCTACCAGGTATAGAATGGGATAGTCACACAATCAGAACTGGAGCCAGGGACAGAGACTCTTGTGACATTATCCTGACTGCCTTGTCCGAGAATTACTTCGAGCAGATAGTTAGAGAACCAACTCGTGAAGCTAACGTTTTAGACCTCATAGCAACAAATAGACCGGAACTTTTCGACTCCGTGAATGTAGAAGAGGGTATCAGTGATCATAAGTCAGTGGTTGCATCAATGACTACAAGTGTAATAAGAAATGCCAAGAAAGGAAGGAAAATATATTTGCTTAACAAGAGTGATAGGGCACAAATCGCAGAATATCTGAGTGACCACCATCAAACGTTCATTTCTGAGGAAGAGGATGTGGAACAAAAATGGAAAAAATTCAGAAACATCGTCCAGTACGCCTTAGATAAGTTCGTACCGACTAAGGTCCAAAGCGAGGGGAAAGATCCACCGTGGTATAACAATCATGTACGAAAGGTACTACGGAAACAAAGAAAGCTTCATCATAGGTTTAAGAGTAGTCGAATCATAGCTGATAAGGAAAAGCTGAACGAAGCGAAAAAGAGCGTAAAGAGAGCAATGAGAGAAGCATTCAACGAATTCGAACATAAAACATTGGCAAACAATCTAAACAAGAACCCTAAAAAGTTTTGGTCATATGTAAAATCGGTAAGCGGATCTAAATCCCCTATTCAGTCACTCGTTGACCACGATGGCACCGAAACAGAGGACGACCGAAGAAAGGCAGAAATACTGAATTCAGTGTTCCGAAACTGTTTCACTGCGGAAAATCGTAACACGGTCCCTGACTTCAGCCGTCGCACGGACGCCAAAATGGAAAATATTGAAATAAACGATATCGGAATTGAAAAACAACTGCTATCACTTAGTAGCGGAAAAGCATCCGGACCAGACGAGATACCCTTAAGATTCTACAGTGATTATGCTAAAGAACTTGCCCCCTTTCTATCAGCAATTTATCGTAGATCGCTGGAAGAACGTAAAGTACCTAGCGACTGGAAGAAAGCGCAGGTCGTTCCCATTTTCAAGAAGGGTCATAAATCAGATGCGAATAATTATAGGCCTATTTCGATTACGTCAATCTGTTGTAGAATAATGGAACATGTTTTGTGTTCTCGTATTATGACGTTCTTAGATAATACAAATCTCCTTCATCATAACCAACATGGATTCCGCAAACAGAGATCATGTGAAACTCAGCTCGCCCTATTTGCCCAAGAAATTCACAGTGCCGTAGACACTGGCGAGCAGATTGATGCCGTATTCCTGGACTTCAGGAAGGCATTTGATACGGTTCCGCACTTACGTTTAGTGAAAAAAATACGAGCTTACGGAATATCGGACCAGGTTTGTGATTGGATTCAGGATTTCCTAGAAGAAAGAACACAACATGTCATTCTTAACGGTTCAAAATCTGCAGATGTAGAGGTAATTTCGGGAGTACCGCAGGGAAGCGTGATAGGACCTTTATTGTTAACAATATACATAAATGACTTAGTTGACAACATCGGTAGCTCCGTGAGGCTATTTGCAGATGACACGGTTGTCTACAAGAAAGTAGCGACATCAGAAGACTCGTACGTACTCCAGGAGGACCTGCAGAGGATTAATGCATGGTGCGACAGCTGGCAGCTTTCCCTAAACGTAGATAAATGTAATATAATGCGCATACACAGGGGCAGAAATCCATTCCAGTACGATTATGCCATAGGTGGTAAATCATTGGAAGCGGTAACGACCGTAAAATACTTAGGAGTTACTATCCGGAGCGATCTGAAGTGGAATGATCACATAAAACAAATAGTGGGAAAAGCAGGCGCCAGGTTGAGATTCATAGGAAGAATTCTAAGAAAATGTGACTCATCGACGAAAGAAGTAGCTTACAAAATGCTTGTTCGTCCGATTCTTGAGTATTGCTCATCAGTATGGGACCCTTACCAGGTTGGATTAATAGAAGAGATAGACATGATCCAGCGAAAAGCAGCGCGATTCGTCATGGGGACATTTAGTCAGCGCGAGAGCGTTACGGAGATGCTGAACAAGCTCCAGTGGCGGACACTTCAAGAAAGGCGTTACGCAATACGGAGAGGTTTATTATCGAAATTACGAGAGAGCACATTCCGGGAAGAGATGGGCAACATATTACTACCGCCCACATATATCTCGCGTAATGATCACAACGAAAAGATCCGAGAAATTAGAGCAAATACGGAGACATACAAGCAGTCGTTCTTCCCACGCACAATTCGTGAATGGAACAGGGAAGGGGGGATCAGATAGTGGTACAATAAGTACCCTCCGCCACACACCGTAAGGTGGCTCGCGGAGTATAGATGTAGATGTAGATGTACCGTAAAACTGAATGCCGCAACGTATTCTGACTCCACAAAGTCGCCGCAAAGCCGTCTACAGCCAGAACCGAAGCTGTAGCGATTGTTAAAAATATTGTCGTACCACACTCTGTGTCCGAATGCGTAAAACAGCTGCAAGAAGTTTCATTTTACGGCTTAGGCACTGACGTATCGAACCACAAGGCTGAAAAGATGTTTCCTTATAGTCCTTGAGTTTAGAGGCAAGTGCCACAATAACCACTTCCAAAAGTGTACATCTACTGGTGCAGTAATGTTTACTGTGTTCAAAGATTTTGGGGTCAGGACAGCCAGTAACGGTAGCATTTCCAATTGTCTTGAGTGACAGTTAAGTGCTGGAACTGACGAAATCTAACAGAAACTGTTGAACTTTTATTCGCTGAATGACGAGACATCGGAGACAATAGCAAAGTATTGTGTAGACACTTTTAGAGGACTGCAAATTTCATTAGATAAATTAATCGCTTTTTGTGGAGACAATAGTAGTACCACCTTCGAAGGGCTTCATCGACGATGCTAGCGCACCGAATTAGAGAAGAACTATGAGTGGGTCCCTACGATGTCTCAGCTAGATAAGCCAATCCTATACCGACTGCACTGATCGACTGCTGCGGTATAGATTTCACACAGAAGTGACAGGAATTTGTGAGCACGTGTTACGGAGATGTTGCTATTCAGAAACTGTACTCATTACTATCGAGCAACACAACACTACTGAACAGCGTTACAGAAGTTCGTTCGATTCCCGGCGGGATCAGGGATTTTCTCTGCCTCGTGATGACTGGGTGTTGTGTGATGTCCTTAGGTTAGTTAGGTTTAAGTAGTTCTAAGTTCTAGGGGACTGATGACCTTAGATGTTAAGTCCCATAGTGCTCAGAGCTATTTGAACCATTTTTGAACAGAAGTACGGTGCTATAGCTGGTAGGTCCCTGGAGTTGGCAGCAATGAGAAAAAACAGGACAGTCGACGCGAAGTGGTCTGTAGCGAATCGATATCCGACGAGACCGAACTACGGACCCGTTGGACAACCATTCTTGCGGCAGCTATACGTGTGTGCTGAAATATTGAATTTTTCTCAACTTTGTATCACATACATTTGAGTAATGATTGATAGTGTCTCTATGCACGTTATGCCATTTCCAAATATTTCGTATCATTAAAAGGCGGGCCTACAATTTTACTCAGCCGCAGTCGGGGGCATCTCGCCGCGCCCCTGCGTGCTTCGTACGCGTGTACGCAGCACACGAGTCACACGTGGGGAGCACGCCTGGGTATACCCACCGTTCCGTAGCGCACCGCAGACATTTTTCCGTGAAGCCACTGACTGTCTTGTTTCACAATTGGATAAATGCATTAACAGTTATGGCAACTAATTTTGAAATAATAAACAGATTACTTAATAACAATGTAGGAAAAGGTAGTTGCTACTTACCGTAAAGGAGACAACGTTAAAGAGTTGCAGATAGGCAAAATGATGAGTCAACAGTAAAGAAGAGATAGGTGCTTATAATGTCCGTCAGTGTAGATTCGTTATCCCCTCGTAATTCGGCAACCGTGTCACGCGAACCTGTCCGCGTTGTTGACTAGCAAGGTTGCTATGACGTTATTAGCTGGGTCGTAGCAAGTAGCATCATACACAGACGACTACCGACAAAAAGGGCTTCTATTGCTGCCATAATTAATATGACAACAGGGCGTTTGGTCCGCACCACCAACAGAATTCGCTGGTGTTCAAAGAAAGGAGTTCTTGCTGTCGCCGGCCGGTGTGGCCGTGCGGTTCTGGGCGCTACAGTCTGGAGCCGAGCGACCGCTACGGTCCCAGGTTCGAATCCTGCCTCGCGCATGGATGTGTGTGATGTCCTTAGGTTAGTTAGGTTTAATTAGTTCTAAGTTCTAGGCGACTGATGACCTCAGAAGTTAAGTCGCATAGTGCTCAGAGCCATTTTCTTGCTGTCACTCCGTCGCCGTACTGTAGGATCTCAAATGATGGTGAAGTAAATACGACGTTTGGCCGATTTCTGCAGAATGAGGACTAAAACCAGACGGTTTGAGGTACAGTGCCTAATAAAATATTAAGTGAAACTGAAAACAGACGCGATACATATCACATCACTTCATCATACTTTAATTTCCTGTCATGAAACGCTTTAACCCGTAAATCTCGAGGTGACTTTTCTGTAACGTATACCACGGGGTTGGGTCTCTGGGATCCCTATGTTTAAACCGAGATTTAAGCCAAAATCATTTGAAATTTTTAACTTATACTATATGACATTTATTTTCACTATTATTTAAATATTGTTTAAATGCTTCTAGTTTATTTTATTGTACTAAACAAAGCCTGCAGCATTTTGCTATTTATCACACAAAATCATATAATTTTCTGTGGTTCTTTTAAATAGTACACATAAATTGACTAATAGAGTACTGAATTTTACTTTATGAAAAATTATCCAATCTCTGTAGCAAATGAATTTCCAAATAAAACTAAATTCCAGGATTTAAATTTGCGCATAAAAATTCCACCCGATAGGTACAAGAAGAAAGTCTGTCAAATTGACATTCATTGCTGGGAACTACATTTTTCTTATCACTCAGAACACATTCGATTTTAACAGACACTTTTAAGTATTTCATTGAAAAAACAGACAGATCCCCATCACAAGTTTCCTGAAGTTCTTACTCTGAATAATACACTGGTTCGATAGTAGAACTGTGATCACTGGCTAATGTAAAAACAGAAGGCGATACCGCAACCGACAGCAAAACACCGTGGGCTTGGCAATTTAAGGAGGGTAGGGGGGAGCATAGAAGCATTCCACCACAACTGGCCTTGGAGAGCGAGTTCGGAAATTTTCGCGCGGTCTGAGAGACCACACCTTGTGAGTTAAGCGTTATGTAGCATCATACACAGACGGCTACCGCCGAAAAGGGCTTCTATTGCTTCCGTAATTAAACGCTGTAAAGATTTCTTCAAATATGTGTTGAAAGATGTAGCATTAAGAATATTTATGACAATACTAGTGAGTGCAGCAACTGAAGAAACGTAGCTTTCCGGAGGTCGCAATTTTTGCAGCTCTGCTCGTAAGGCTGCTGTCACATATCTGTAGATCTTCTCAAATGAGTACGCCAGCACGTGCGCCGCCACAGTATAGTCGATCCCATCGTCCGAACGAACAGACTTCGGACGTCAATCGGTCAAGTTCAAGGCAGTTTTTTTCGGTGGACTGTGAGAAACAGAGAAGTTTAGTCAAAGAAGGAAAGGAGTTTGTGGCATCCTGAGGATGAAAAATATCACAGTCGGGATACAGTTCGGAATCCGTTGACTAATATCGCAGGTTTATTGGAAAAGACAAGTAGACAAAATATTTACTGAAAATTTCAGGCATAAATTATAACGTAAAAAAATTCGAATGTTTTTTGACAGTACCTGGAGCACTATTTACATTCGCGACTATGTCGCAGCTGGTGAAAAAAAAAATTCTTTCAAGTGGGAAGTGTGGTGATCTTACGCTTATAGTCACTGTAGTTGATTCTTTTGGATTGTGGTAGGTGGGCATTGTCTGTCTACAAATGATTATTATTTACTGCATACTGACATTTTTATCCCGGTGTGGTGGTGATTTTGTTATATGAAGTTGTTTGCAAATGTGGTGTATGTGCTGGCACTTTTCACTGCTTAGTTGTTCAGAGTATCTTGTTCTAAACATTATACTTGTCTTTCAATTGTATGCTGGGTGACAGTCATTGAGACTCAATCGACATATGTTTGCAAAACATCAAATAAACACAGGAAAACGGAGTGTTTGTAATCTTGCTTTTCAAGGACGCTACGAATCATCTCGACTGTGTAACAGAACGTTTCTCCCTTCATCTCACATACAGGGTGTTACAAAAAGGTACGGCCAAACTTTCAGGAAACATTCCTCACACACTAATAAAGAAAAGATGTTATGTGGACATGTGTCCGGAAACGCTTATTTTCAAGTTAGAGCTCATTTTAGTTTCGTCAGTATGTACTGTACTTCCTCGATTCACCGCCAGTTGGCCCAATTGAAGGAAGGTAATGTTGACTTCGGTGCTTGTGTTGACATGGCACTCATTGCTCTACAGTACTAGCATCAAGCACATCAGTACGTAGCATCAACAGGTTAGTGTTCATCACAAACGTGGTTTTGGAGTCAGTGCAATGTTTACAAACGCGGAGTTGGCAGATGCCCATTTGATGTATGGATTAGCACGGCGCAACAGCCGTGGCGCGGTACGTTTGTATCGAGACAGATTTCCAGAACGAAGATGTCCCGACAGGAAGATGTTCGAAGCAATTGATCGGCGTCTTAGGGAGCACGGAACATTCCAGCCCATGACTCGCGACTGGGGAAGACCTAGAACGACGAGGACACCTGCAATGGACGAGGCAATTCTTCGTGCAGTTGACGATAACACTAACGTCAGCGTCAGAGAAGTTGCTGCTGTACAAGGTAACGTTGACCACGCCACTGTATGGAGAGTGCTACGGGAGAACCAGTTGTTTCCGTACCATGTACAGCGTGTGCAGGCACTATCAGCAGCTGATTGGCGTCCATGGGTACACTTCTGCGAATGGTTCATCCAACAATGTGTCAATCCTCATTTCAGTGCAAATGTTCTCTTTACGGATGAGCCTTCATTCCAACGTGATCAAATTGTAATTTTCACAATCAACATGTGTGGGCTGACGAGAATCCGCACGCAATTGTGCAATCACGTCATCAACACAGATTTTCTGTGAACGTTTGGGCAGGCATTGTTGGTGATGTCTTGGTTGGGCCCCATGTTCTTCCACCTACGCTCAATGGAGCACGTTATCATGATTTCATACGGGATACTCTACCTGTGCTGCTAGAACATGTGCCTTTACAAGCTCTTGTCTACGCAACCCCGGTACCAAATGTAGAGACTCTTCGTGCTCGTATTGTGGACGGCTGTGATACAATACGCCATTCTCCAGGACTGCATCAGCGCATCAGGGATTCCATGCGACGGAGGGTGGATGCATGTATCCTCGCTAACAGAGGACATTTTGAACATTTCCTGTAACAAATTGTTTGAAGTCACGCTGGTACGTTCTGTTGCTGTGTGTTTCCATTCCATGATTAATATGATTTGAAGAGAAGTAATAAAATGAGCTCTAACATGGAAAGTAAGCATTTCCGGACACATGTCCACATAACATATTTTCTTTCTTTGTGTGTGAGGAATGTTTCCTGAAAGTTTGGCCTTACCTTTTTGTAACACCCTGCATTTGAGATATAGCTGGCTTTGAAAGGAATCTCCTGTTGCTAAAACACCCAGCAGGAATTCTTTTTCCGAAATTTGCGTCATTCTTAGAAACAAACGGCTCTATAACACTCGTTATAATTTCGAAACGGAACGATGACGTACTAGTGAAGTTACATTCAGCTAGCGTAGTATGTCATTCACGCCACGTCTACTATAGTACGTTTTCGTCAACCATCGATAACTACGTTTTTATCTCCGTTTGTTGATATTGTCGAATAGTAGTGCAGCGCCACGTATCATTAACTAGTGAAACGTTTGCGGTACCTTCAGCGCAGCGGGCGATGCGCGTAGGTACGCAAAAATGTTTGTGGGTAGCATGGGCGGAGACGCGAACAATGAAGACAGTTGCAAACGTGTTGCGGACATCGTCGAAAACAAAAGTTATGCACATATCCGTGAAACTTGTCTGGTTATTCTAATTAGTGAGGACAGTACTCGCCACCTTCTTTTCGAGACAAATGTAGCACACTGACGTGCATTCGGCGTCTTTTTAATAGCAAAAAGCGCAGTGCAGCACTCGTCTCCAAGTACAGAAGCGCCACGGTATCCATTCCAGCCTAGGAGGCTCAAATCTAAACTAATTTGTACATAGTTTCCAATCTACCCCAGCCTACACTAAACTCCTTCACTGACGGAGGGCGTCAGAGGCACTGCGACCAAGCTGTCGGCTGGTCGGTCAACCTGTGGAGACGGCGGCTAGGCCATAACGCCGCAAGGACACGTTCCAGTCGTCTTGCGCCAAGGTCACCGCCAGGTCGCACTGCACTCGAGCAAATACTGGCTGCCCGGGGATTCCCCGGACGTGTCGCCATCACGACAGTCAGCGGGTGTGTGAGCGAACAAGCAGCCTCGTTTCCCATCACGAACAACTAACTCTACTTGCTACCAGCACAAACTGTGGAAATGAGCCCGCATCTCGTGGTCGTGCGGTAGCGTTCTCGCTTCCCACGCCCGGGTTCCCGGGTTCGATTCCCGGCGGGGTCAGGGATTTTCTCTGCCTCGTGATGGCTGGGTGTTGTGTGATGTCCTTAGGTTAGTTAGGTTTAAGTAGTTCTAAGTTCTAGGGGACTGATGACCATAGATGTTAAGTCCCATAGTGCTCAGAGCCATTTGAACCATTTTGTGGAAATGAGTGCACGGTCGGCTTTCTCTGCTGACCATAACACCCAGATAGGTCAGCTACACGTGGGGCTGGCTGCCCCGTACACGCACCGGAATTCTGCGCGAATCGGTCTGTCAGAGGAAAGCTTTGATGAGACACGTTAGCCTTCGTGCTATATCTGTCGCTTGCTGGATCCATTTTATTCTGGAGAGGCCTTTTGAGAGCAGAATTTGCCTTCGTGTAGCGAAAACGAGTTAGCTTCCACGGGCGGAAGTAATTCTACACACGGTACTGTATTGTAGTTGTATCTAAACGTACATTTACACTTGGTGTGAAAACGCGTTTGGCGACAGTGGCTTGCAGCTACTACTGTACTATCGATGTCTGCATTATGTTGCAAACACAAGAACTGCCTTGCATGGTTGTGTCGCGCCGTATCAGTGGAAACATTGTTTCTGATCTGCTACAGTTAAATGCCACTGTACGGCGCTGGTATTTATGTTCCACCATAGCCTACTTCATGTAAATCATGTTTCCAAGCAGTGGCGTGGACAAAGTAAGACTAAGGCAGGGGAGTGCATCTTGAAAGTGCGAAGTGCTATTTACAGTGACTCCACAGAGTATTCGTCCGATCACGACGCGTGGACTACAATACACACAGTCAAACAAATATAACTGCGAAATAAATAATAACTATTTCCTGACATTGGTTGATTTCTACACTTGGAAACAAAATGCTCTGTATGGTTCATACGTAGCTTCATTTGTGACCAAATACACGCTATGTAAAATCACGCCGCAATGTACGCCAAACGAGGCAATATCTGTGGTACTGGGCCGCGCTGACACATGCCCCTCTCGCGTTCGTTATGCAGTTGTGTTCCATCCAGCACAGTGAATAGTTGTCTCTCAGGCCTGAAAGCCGTTGAGTGATACTTACGTAATATGGGTAGAAAACGTTGCAAAACTACAAAGGAAGAGGGAAAAAACTGCGTCAGGTTGTTTCGACAAGGAAAATTATTTTCAAGAAATCGGAGAAACCGTCGGTAGACCTACCAGTAAAGTGAAGAGTATTGTATACAGGTTTAATCAGAGCAACAAGTAAAAAAAAACAAATCACGAATGGTCGTCCTGGAGTTCTGTCCAAGATGGAGTAACGACAGCTTCTTCGAGAAGTCATCCTAAACTGAGCGCTCCACACCTTGCTACTGCATTTCATATGCGTACAGGAAGGTCTGCTTCAGCACAGACTGTAAAAAATATGTTTCGTGAAGCTGGGTGTGGAAGCCGAAAACCGCACATCAGTAAAATCAACAGAAGAAAGCGACTTGCATTTGCAAAGGAACATAAATCAGGTGGGTTTGATTTCTGGAAGAAGTTTGTATTTACTTGAGCTGTTTAAGTGTAAAGGGCGCGTAACAGTGTGGAGAAAAAAAGAATTGTGTACTTGAAGAGAGAAATATAACAGCCTCAGTTAATGTGGTGTGTGTACTGTAAGACGTTCGGTACACACACCATCAGATTATTTGACTTGTCGCTCTAACGAAGTAGGTGAGTGTCAGCAATAGGTCTCATGGTCATATCGTGGCGTGTTTATCTTCTGCCCTTAGGTCAAACGATAGAAATGCCACTTGCACGCTTAGAGTAGTAGATTGACGGTAACCAACTTTAAACAGAACTTGATTAATTTTCACACACATTTATTAAAATAATGACAAGCATAAACATTACTTAACTTGATTCTGGATGCTATTTACAATTGACAATTTGAAGTTCCTTTGGTCTTTCTACGTTAATCTTATTTTCACATATCTCTGATACTTGACAAAAGTGTCTATAGCCCGCATCTCGTGGTCGTGCAGTAGCGTTCTCGCTTCCCACGCCCGGGTTCCCGGGTTCGATTCCCGGCGGGGTCAGGGATTTTCTCTGCCTCGTGATGGCTGGGTGTTGTGTGATGTCCTTAGGTTAGTTAGGTTTAAGTAGTTCTAAGTTCTCGGGGACTGATGACCATAGATGTCAAGTCCCATAGTGCTCAGAGCCATTTGAACCATTTGAACCACAAAAGTGTCTATATATTTATCTTCATGGCTATGTACAGGAATATGGTAATCTTATTGGGCGCAGACTGAAACTTAACTATATACTGGTACAGACTAATGCAGACTCGTACAGACTGGTGGAGACAAATGCAGACAAACTAATCGGAGGTCTGTACACTTCTTATAATACCTCGCGCGTTCAGGTATCACTGCGCGAGTGTGATCCGTGAGGAGAAAAGGTTCTACATTAGCAGCAATCTCATTGGCTGCGTTACATATTAATACGCGGATCAGTGGAAGCAGAATTTGGTCCATCTCTATGGCAGCGCCATCTCGTAGTGCGGAGACGGAAAAGCGCTGCGCCTGCGCTGTTGTGCTTAGCGGGGCACGCTCTAGTGGGAAAGTTGTGTACGCGCTGACTATGCGGAACTATGTACACAACAGTTAAACATGGAGTAAGTTCAGTACTTTTGTGCGGGTGCATGAGTGCAAATGGTGTGGGAGATTTGTGTTTCACTGATGGCATTATGGACCACAAGATCTACATAAATATCCTAAAAACACATCTGTCCAGTAGTGTGAATCATATGGATCTTAGTGGGGATAAGATAATCATCCAAAACATACGGCTCTAGATACAAAGCTGTGTGTGTTGCCCCACTGGATGCAGACACCAATGCAATCCCCAGACATTAATCTTATCGAGAATTTGTGGCATTTACTCGGCAAAAATATCAGGAATCGTCAGATATCCAGTAGAAATGATCTACAGACCGCTCTACAAGAGGAATGGCGTAAAATTACAGTGCAAACAACAGAATCTTTGGCGAAATCCATACCAATAACAATGCAAGCGATTATAAAGAGGAAAGGAGGCCCAACTAAGTACTAACAACAACATTCTATGTTCAAAGTGTGATTTTCAGTACTGTAGACGAATACTTATTTTACGTCTTACATTGCCTATCTGTACTTCTGAATACTTAACCATGTTTATTTACATAGCAATTTCTGCTTCTCTATTGTATTCTCATTTTAACTGATCAATAAAGATGCCCTTGTCCCTGCCTTATTTCAACCCGCCAGTTTTCCACCCTTTATACAACCTTAAGCATACAATCATGTATTAGACGAACCATTTTTGACTCGGTGCAGACGATCGCTGCTGGGCTCAACACCAGATGCAGCGGCATAGAAAGGAGGCTGAGCTGTCTGCTAACTCAGTACAGACAAACTGTGTCAGGAGAAATTGTCAGTGAACGCGGATTCGACAGAGGTATCGACAACTCCTCTGGCACGTTCGTATTTTGGCGCGTTTCTGTAGAACAGGCAGTAGGTGTTCTGTATAAAGATGATATGGTTATATACATAATGTATTATATAACTATTTGTGCGCAACAAAACACAAACTTCAGTGTTATTCTTATAAATGAATTGCCTTTACGTAACCCTTCCAACAATGCATCACAAATCGTTGAACTGTTTGAGATATAGCTGGCTTTGAAAGGAATCTCCTGTTGCTAAAATACCAAGCAGGAATTCTTTTTCCGAAATTTGTGTCATTCTTCGAAACAAACGGCTCTATCACACTAATTTCGAAACGGAATGGTGACGTCCTAGTGAAGTTACATTCAGCTAGCGTAGTATGTCTTTCACGAAATTTCGAAACGGAATGGTGACGTCCTAGTGAAGTTACATTCAGCTAGCGTAGTATGTCTTTCACGCCACGTCTACTATAGTACGTTTTCGTCAACCATCGATAACTACGTTTTTCTCTCCGATTGCTGATATTATCGAATAGTACTGCAGCACCACATATCATTATGTAAATGGTTCAAATGGCTCTGAACACTATGGGACTCAACTGCTGAGGTCATTAGTCCCCTAGAACTTAGAACTAGTTAAACCTAACTAACCTAAGGACATCACAAACATCCATGCCCGAGGCAGGATTCGAACCTGCGACCGTAGCGGTCCTGCGGTTCCAGACTGCAGCGCCTTTAACCGCACGGCCACTTCGGCCGGCATATCATTAACTCGCGAAACGTTTGCGGGACCTTCAGCGCAGCGGACGAAGCGCGTAGACACACAAATGTTTGTGGCTAGCATGGACGGAGATGCGAACAATGAACACAGTTGCAAACGTGTTGCGGACATCGTCGAAAACAAAAGTTACGAACATAAACTTGTTATTACACTCATTATAAACGCAGCTTAAGATGTGTACAGGCAAAATAGAGTCTTCATACTGAAGAACAATATACTGATAATTAGAAACGTGATCTCCGAGTTTTTATCATGTTAGGAAGGGTGAAGCCATGCTTATCAATATCCACTGTTTGTCAACAGTTGCAACACGTATTAAGAACCCTTTGGCAGACATGGAAGCGGTTCAAAACTAATTGTGAGACAAGCACATACTCATACTTATTATACGTTTCGGAAATCTGGAGAGCCATTTTGTTCATGTTCTTCCTGATGCGCACGCAGCAGCATGCTTACCACTATTTTCCAGAACGCCGCGCATGAGAACGAGATTCTTTTGGGGTACATACCCCTGGTTTGTTGCTGATAGAAAGGTAGTCTAGCGTAATGGATAGCCCTTGGTCTAGAGACCATTTGTATACCCAACAGCAGGATCGTATCAGTGTGACTGTACTACAGTACAGGATCAAAATAAGTAAATCGGTTGGTTCTTTTTGAATCTGATGTGGTTTATGGTGGGTCTTAGGGGGCTTACGGAGCCACCATTAGTTCATGGGCGGGTTATTTATTTATTTTTATTTATTTATGCATTTATTTTACCTGGCAAGATTAGGGCCTTCAGGCCCTCTCTTACACCTAACCAGGCATACTCAGATTCAACAAATTTCAGTGTCTACAGAAAATTAGGACATATAACATGTTATACAGTATTAATGTTAAAGAAAAAAAATAGAGATTATAAAAGTAGTACAATGATAATTATAACAATCAAAAAATAATTATAACAATCAGGAATAATAAAAATAATAATAATAATAATAATAATAATAATGACTATGTATATGAAAGTAAACATATTTTTCTTATATGAGTGTCAGTCCTATTGCTAGTTAGGAATTTTCTCGTTATATTCTTGCAGCTTGTGAGTTATTCTCATCAACCAGACACATAAGACGATGGAATGGGGTGAAAGAGATATAGAAGAGGTAGATAGGTTAGAGGAAGAGAAATAGAATGGTAAAATTCGAAGCTATGATGGAGAGGAGAAAGAAAAAGATGAGGGGGAGGGGGGGGCACAACAATGGTGGCTATACCGTCCCTAATATGTAAGTCTTAAGTTCCCTCTTGAATGTTGAGTGGTTTTGGATAAGACGCAGATCACAGGGGAGCGCGTTCCATAGTCGTATCGCTGAGATGGAGAATGACACGGAGAAAGATTTTGTGTTATGTAAAGGTACAGCCAAGATGCTAGACGTATCCGATCTGGTATTGCGGTTGTGGAGTGATGATAGGTGTTTAATGTGAGAAGATAAGTATTGGGGGCACCAGTGGCTAAGAAATCGATGAAGTAAGCACATCGTGTGGAGATCGCGTGCCTTATGTGGGCGTATCCAACCTAGCTGGGAGTATGAAGGACTCCTAGAATACTTGAAAAATCTCTGTTTTCCAATTTTTTTGTACGAAAACCGAGCCGTGGATTCCAAGACGGTTGTGCACAGCAAATGGTTGTAATTTTCATGATATATTCCTAATATCCCGATATCGAACCACCTTGAAAATTTTCTTGATATCTTTATCCGTTTTCAAGGCTCAGAGATTCTCTATTAGTAGACGTAAAATACGGATTTAAAATCCGGTGTAAGGCGAAAACGTGATGTACCGCGGCGAAATATGCTCTAAAGTGTCTCAGTTATCATTGTAAGGGTTCTGGGAACCCCATGTTGTAGTACTGAAGCACATGCATTTATTTTTCTTTTTTTTTTTTGCACCAAAAATTTGGTTTGTTGATAAAAGGCCAAATATTCATTGTTGTTGCTTCATCTGATGTACGATCACTGTTTCCGAAAGTCCTGTTTAGTGAGCTCAGTACCATACTGGAGAGAATATTCAACGGCATCATTGCCCATGAAATCGGAACGGTCTTTCGTGTTAGAGAGACGAGCGCTCAAGGTTGCCCATAGTTTCTGTGCTTTCGACCTCACAGTGACTAGCTTAACCCAGGCAACATTGTCTAGAATTCGTAAACAGTAATTGCAAGTCTTCTGTAGGCCAATAACAGGACATTCTCACATCTTTCACCGGCCTAATGTGACTGTATGGTTAAATGATGATGGCATCCTCTTGGGTAAAATATTCCGGAGGTAAAATAGTCCCCCATTCGGATCTCCGGGCGGGGACTACTCAAGAGGACGTCGTTATCAGAAGAAAGAAAACTGGCGTTCTACGGATCGGAGCGTGGTATGTCAGATCCCTTAATCGGGCAGGTAGATTAGAAAATTTAAAAAGGGAAATGGATAGGTTAAAGTTAGATATGGTGGGAATTAACGAAGTTCGGTGGCAGGAGGAACAAGACTTTTGGTCAGGCGAATACAGGCTTATAAATACAAAATCAAATAGGGGTAATGCAGGAGTAGGTTTAATAATGAATAAAAAAATAGGAGTGCGGGTAAGCTACTACAAACAGCATTGTGACCGCATTATTGTGGCCAAGATAGACACGAAGCCCACGCCTACTATAGTAGTACAAGTTTATATGCCAACTAGCTCTGCAGATGATGAAGAAATTGATGAAATGTATGATGAGATAAAAGAAATTATTCAGGTAGTGAAGGGTGACTGGAATTCGACAGTAGGAAAAGGAAGAGAACGAAACCTAGTAGGTGAATATGAATTGGGGCTAAGAAATGCAAGAGAAAACCGCCTGGTAGAATTTTGCACAGAGCATAAATTAATCATAGCTAACACTTGGTTCAAGAATCATGAAAGAAGGTTGTATACATGGAAGAACCCTGGAGATACTAGAAGGTTTCAGATAGATTATATAATGGTAACACAGAGATTTAGGAACCAGGTTTTACATTGTAAGACATTTCCAGGGGCAGATGTGGACTCTGACCACAATCTATTGGTTATGAACTGTTGATTAAAACTGAAGAAACTGCAAAAAGGTGGGAATTTAAAGAGATGGGACCTGGATAAACTGAAAGAACCAGAGGTTGTACAGAGTTTCAGGGAGAGCGTAAGGGAACAATTGACAGGAATGAAGAGCTGCATCAAACCAGTCTCAGGACTGAAGACCCCAACAACAACAACAACAAAGTGGCATCACGTGTCACGGCTTTGTTTGACGGAGTACCCTTTCCCGCTCAGTTCCGAGTTCACTGGTCCTGCTGTCGCTGTCACAGCATCGGCTGTCCCTCGGCTGGAAGAGTGACACACTGTCATCTGGCATTGCAGATGCAGCCGCTTGTGGGCAAGCTGTCGTTCCTGTACAAGCCGTACGTGCTGGCCGTGGTCTCCATCGGCTACGTGCTGGGCGAGCTGGGCCACTACCTGATCGGCGTCACCACAAAGGCCATGGCCAACGACCTGCACTACGGTGACATCTCGTGCCAGCTCAACACCACCGAGTACACCGTGGCGCAGCTGCCCGTGCACTGCAATGAAGCCAACAGCTCCGAAGTGTAAGTAAGCGCTCGTGATGGGCACTTTGCGCATTTCCTTTTAAAAAATATTCTTAATTTTGAACGTTGAGTCATAAAATCTTACAAGGGAACCTCCCCATCGCACCCCCCTCAGATTTAGTTATAAGTTGGCACAGTGGATAGGCCTTGAAAAACTGAACACAGATCGATCAAGAAAACAGGAAGAAGTTGTGTGGAACTATGAAAAAAATAAGCAAAATATACAAACTGAGTAGTCCATGTGCAAGATAGGCAACATCAAGGATGGTGTGAGCTCAGGAGCGCCGTGGTCTCGTGGTTCAAGACTTCCCTCGAGTGAATTCTTTTATACAGGGTGTCCCAGCTATCTTGTCCACCCAAAATATCTCTGGAACAATAACAGCTATTGGAAAACGACTTTCACCGGTATCAATGTAGGGCTGGGGCCCATGAATGTACATATTTGGAAACATTCTAAAACGAAAGCATATGTGTTTTTTAACACAAACTTATGTTTTTTTAAATGGACCTCCTATATTTTTTCTTCAGCAATCCATAGCATGAAAAAGCACATACACAATGGCGTTGATTGCATCGCAATATTCACATTACATCCCGAGATATTGAGACGCGAAGTTGACGCTTGAAAGACCCGACATGCGCTGCTAGCGCACGTCCTGAGGCTCAGGCGTGAACACCATGCTGCAGGATGGCAGCAGACAGTATTATTCGTTTCGGACCTCTAGATAAGTATGGAAGTGTGATCACGCATGTCAATCACATCGCGATTACGGGCAGCGTGGGGTTCACGCCTGAGCCTCAGGACGTGCGCAAGGAGCGCATGTCGGGTGTTTCAAGCGTCAACTTCACGTCTTAATATCTCGGGATGTAATGGGAATATTGCGATGCAATCAACGTCATTGTGTATGTGCTTTGTCATGCTATGGATTGCTGAAGAAAAAATATAGGAGGTCCATTTAAAAAACATAAGTTTTTGTTAAAAAACACATATGCTTTCGTTTTAGAATGTTTCCAAATATGTACATTCATGGGCACCAGCCCTACATTGATACCGGTGAAAGTCGTTTTCCAATAGCTGTTATTGTTCCAGAGATATTTTGGGTGGACAAGATAGCTGGGACACCCTGTATAGGACGTTTCTATTTAGAACAAAGTTATTGCAGTGTAGCGCTCACGACACCACAAATGGCCACAACTCGACGCCTATATCATGACATGCTGCAACGCCGCCCCCTAAATGTGGTCGAACTAAAATATCCTGACGTACGGTGGCGCGTGGTGTGGAAGACTGTACACGATGCCATGCTTGATTCCGATGTTGTTTCCCAATGGTACGTAGTCGTTAATGGGAAGCTGGTGACGCAAGAACGTCTCTACAATATCCACATGGCAGAATCTCCCAATTGTGTGGGCTGTAATGCAGTAGATTCTCACGAGCACCGCCTCAGCTGTGGAGAGGCAGAACCGGTTTGGCACCTAGTGCGGCAGATGCTGGCTTATCTCTTGCGAGTTAGGCCGGAGCCCGTCACCTGGATAGGTGGACATGCGGTCCACTACCTCTGTCGTGACGGACACAAGAATTTACTTGACTTCTGGCTCTATTTGCAAGAAAGACATCATGCCATTTCCGGGCATACCAGATATCGACAATCCTTCGCCAACTACCTGTGGAGTGCCTTTCACAGCCCGCCGTGTAGCTGGAATGTTCCAGGCAGTGGCAGATGAGGTCAGAACGAACTGCAAACGATCGTATCTTGAACAATCTTTATCAGTGGGCGCAATCGCTGGGAAGCCTAACTACGAAGTGGTAGCTTCATTTTCATGTTATTATGTTTACTATCTTTGATGGTGTCTTCATTCTGTTTTAGTTTTCCAGGCTTGATTAACTATGATTGTTCGCACATTGATATCTATATAAATCAAAAACATAAAATTAAAAAAAATTAAAAAAGATTTTAAAAAATTAAAATAAAAATTAAAAAAAAAAACAATAAAAATAAAAACATACCTTCCGCACCCTACTAGAAATACCCTTCCCCCCTTCCATCGCTCGTGTTTTTGTGGGTTGATGCACACACGTTAGTCCCGTATAGTGTAGTTTCTTCACATTTTAGATGGGGGGGGGGGGGGGGAGGGGGGGGGGTTACGTACAGTTGGGAAGGCAACGCCTGAAGAGGTAAGAGTTCATTTTTGTTTGGGAGGGACACAAGTGACGGTGCCAAGTAGGGATGGCTATGATTTTGTTTTATTTCTTTTGTTAGGAAAAAAAGTGGTAGAGTGTCTGCTTCGCATGCAGTAAGTCCTGGGTTCAAATCCCAGCAATTTATATTCAAAAAGAAACGTGAAGTTTACTTTCTTTATTTTCGCAAAGTTATGATCTGTCCGTTCGTTCATTGACGTCTCTGTTCACTGTAATAAGTTTAGTGTCTGTGTTTTGCGACCGCACCTTAAAACCGTGCGATTAGTAGACGAAAGGACGTGCCTCTCCAATGGGAACCGAAAACATTTGATCGTAAGGTCATAGATCAACCGATTCCTCCACAGGAAAACACGTCTGATATATTCTATACGACACTGGTGACGGCATGTGCGTCACATGGCGGGAATATGTTGTCGACCCACCTAACTTGAACACTTAGCGAATGGGTAAAAAGATTCTTCCACCTTGCCCGATTTAGATTTTCTTGTGGATGTGATAATCACTCCCAAAAAGTAATGAAAACATAAGAGTTTGTCACATAAACTGCAACAAATGAATGCAACAGTTTCACAGCCGCACCGTTTTCCCTGTGCTCTGTCAAAACATATGTTTTTAACGTTTTCAAATTTTTCCGTGTGTAGACCGTCAAATCCTGCATATGTCCAAGCAAATCTGAACATGTCCTGGAACTTTGGAGAGCGAAGATTATTATTTGTGAGTGGCTGAAAATTGATAATTGCCTGAAAATAAAAAATTAAACTTTTCACTCGAGGGAAGACTTGAACCAAGGATTTCTCGTTCTGCAGCTGGTCACGCTAACCGCGGGACCACGGCACCCTTAAGCTCAAATTATGTTTGATGTTGCCTATCTTTTGCATGGACTACTCAGTTTGTATATTTTGCTTTTTTTTTTTCATAGTTCCACACAACTTCTTCCTGTTTTCTCAATTGATTGGTTCAAATGGCTCTGACCACTATGGGGCTTAACGTCTGTGGTCATCAGTCCCCTACAACTTAGAACTACTTAAACCTAACTAATCTAAGGACATCACACACATCCATGCCCAAGGCAGGATTCGAACCTGCGACCGTAGAGGTCACGCGGTTCCAGACTGAAGCGCCTAGAACTGCATGGCCACACCAGTCAGCTTTCTCGATTGACCTGTGTTCAGTTTTTCAAGGCCTATCCACTGTGCCAGCTTATAACTAAATCTGAGGTGGGGTGCAGTGGGGAGGTTCCTCTGTTAGTGGAAAGTTATGTCGTACAGTACAGTTGGGCGAGAGACCCTGAAGGGCAGGTTCAGCTGCCTAACTGGAAAAGTCCTTCCTGTCCTTTGTGCATGCTGCCACCTTTCCTGTGAGAGTCATGTGTTAAGTGCATCTTAAGTGTAGATGAGTGTAAAGGGTGTGTGTATAGTGCTGTGTCATGTTTGTATTGAATGGTGGTGAGAGAAGGTAGAGGGTGAAATGTGGTGCTGCCACATAGCCTACACCTCTCAAACAGCACTGAGGCGCAGCCAAGCTTAATGTTCCCATCTGATGGGTGGACCACCATTGATAGTATCACGTGTCCTCACTCTGTGAGACACTGCAGTCAAGTCTGAAATTTAATCCTGAATGTTGGCACAAACTCTGGTGATTGGGAACTTTGTGGCACCATCCCTCTCCCCTTTCCTGGAAAGGTAAATGGGAAGCTGTCAAAAGCATGTAGCCTACCAGGGCAGATACCTATCCAAGTACTGGACACATCTGACATTGCTTAACTTCATTGATCTGACAGAAACCGGTGTATTCCATGAGGTTAGGCAGTCGACATGTAAAATATTTGTGGTACAGCTTGAGCAAAATAATGTGGCCACAGTGCAGAAATGCATTCGGGCCTCAAGGGCTGCGTGAGTCCGTCCCTTTCTTCGTACACCTCACTTCACTGTCACCTGTCAACCTGTGCACTTTGAGCGTGGTACCACAGTATTTGTTCACCATAAGAGCAGGGGAAGTCCTCCTAACCAGGTATGTGTAATTACATGCAATAGAGTATGAATAATTACCACAAATTATTGCTGTGGACATCTCTTCTTGTACATTTTCAATTTTTGTGTATCTTTTTTTCACTTACAATAATATTCTTTAAGAATAGCCATCAGCATCCCTTTCTGTCGTCTTCTGTCATTCACCGGGAGGATTGACCTAATGCAGACATAGCACAGAACTCTGCCTCTCTTTTCTTCATAATCCATTCATGGATGAAACACAAATAAGACAGATTTTCTAGATCTTTCAAAACTTATGACTCCAATTTCTTTCAAAAACAGGTGTATGGGGGAATGAGCACACTGTAAAAATTTTCTGCTATATGTCCTTTATTTGAAATCATTGATGATACAAAAGTGCTACATGACCTATTTCACAAACACCATGGTAAAACAACAATCACTTTCGAAAAGCAAAATCTGTTCACAATGAAAAAGACAGATTGTTACTCACCATAAAGAGGAACTGTTGAGTTGCAAACAGGTACTGTGAAATCAGTGCTACACATATAAGACAAAAGACCTTCTTCAGAGCTGGCCAGGGTGGCCGAGCAGTTCTAGGCGCTACAGTCTGGAACCGTGCGACTGCTACGGTTGCAGGTTTGAATCCTGCCTTGGACATGGATGTGTGTGATGTCCTTAGGTTAGTTAGGCTTAAGTAGTTCTAAGTTCTAGGGGACTGATGACCTCAGAAGTTAAATCCCATAGTGCTCAGAGCCATTTGAACCATTTTGAACCTTCTTCAGAAATAGAGAAAACACCTACATACACACAAGCACAACTCACCCACACCCACCCACCCACCCACCCACACACACACACACACACACACACATATGACTACTGTCTCTTGCCGTTGTGGACAGACTGCAACTGCAGCTGATGGAAAATGGAAATGTCGTGTGGCTAGGGCCTCCCATCGGGTAGACTGTTCGCCTGATGCAGGTCTTTCGATTTGACGCCACTTCGGCGACCTGCACGTCGATGGGGATGAAATGAGGATGATTAGGACAACACAACCCCAGTCCCTGGGCGGAGAAAATCTCCGAACCAGCCGGGATTCGAATCCGGGCCCTTAGGATTGACAGTCTGTCACGCTTACCACTCAGCTACCGGGGGTAGCTGATAAGAGCAGCGGTCTGGCATTTGTGGGAGTATGGAGGGGCATGATGAGGACAGGATAGGGCTGACAGGTGCAGTTAGGAGCTTTGGGGAGGGGGAGGTTAGAAGGGCTGGAAAAAATGTAAGAAAGACTATTGGAAGCATTGGCGCAATAGAAGACTGCGTAGTGCTGGTGTGAGAGCAGGAAAGGGGAAATGTAGGTGGAGGACAGGGACTAGTGAAAGTTGAGACTATGATGGTTACAGGAAGCAGAATATACTGCAGGCAGAGTTCTCACCTCTGCTATTCAGAAAAAGTTGTGTGGTGGGTGGGAACCAGATGGAGCAAGTTGTGAATCAGCCATTCAAGTGGAGCACATTGTGTTGGTCAGCATGTTCAGCAACTTGGTGGTTCAGATATCTCTCAGTCACAATTTGTCAGTTGCCAATTATGCAGACAGACAGATTCTTTGTTGTCATGAAGGCAGCACAGTGGTTGCAGCATAATTTGTAAATTGCTTGGCTGCTGTGACGGATAGCTCTGTCTCTGATGATAGGGAATGCCTGTGACATGTTTGGACAAGGTAGTGGGTACTGGTGGGAGGATTTATGAGACAGGTTTTACATTTAGGTCTGTTACAAGAGTAAGAGCCATGAAACAAGGAATTAGGAGCAGGACTGGAGTAGGGATCATCAAGGATATTGCACAGGTGGGTGGCAGAATACCACTGTGGGAGCAGTAGGAAGGATAGTGGTCAGGATATTCCTCATTTCAGGACATGATGAGAGGTAGCTGAATTTCTGGTGGAGAATCTGATACAGTTGCTCCAATCCAATCCAGTTGCTTCATGAGAGAAGTGCTCCTTTGTGGTGAGATGATTGGTATGTATCAGTTGGCAGGTGCCTGGAGAGACAAGGCATAGGAGATCTTTTTCTGGACACTGCTTGAAGGGTAATTTTAGTTTGTGAGGGCCTCAGTGAGTGTTGGTACGGTTGCTCAATGTACAGATGCAATGACCATGGGCAGCTAGGCTTTATGGAAGGGACTTCTTGGTATGGAATGGGTAGCAGAAGTAGGGGCATTGCCAGTGATTGGTAGGTTTGATATGGGCAGAGGAATTGATGTAGCCATCCCTGAGGTGGAGGCCACCATTGAGGAAGGTGGCACATTGGCTTGAGGAGGATCAGGTGAAGTGAATGGTGGAGTAGGTGTTGCGATTTCGGAGGAATTTGAATAGGATGTTCTCATCCTTGATCCACATCATGAAGATTTCATCACTGAATCTGAATGAGGCAAGAGGTTTGGGATTTTGGGTGATTAGGAAGGATTCCTCTAGATGGCCCATGAACAAGATGGCATGGGATGGTGGCATGTGGGTGCCCATTGCTGTACTGTGGATTTGTTTGTCGGTGATGCTATCAAAGGAGAAGAAATTGTGGGTGAGCGTATAGTTGGTGACAGTGACCAGGAAAGAGATTGTAGGGATGCAGACAGTTGGTGTTGGAAAAGGTAGTGTTCAATAGTGCATGGTCACATTCACTGAGAGTGTTAGTTCAGAAGGAAGTGGCATTGACAGTGACAGCAGGGCACTGTGAGGAAGAGGAATAGGAACTGTGGAGAGCTGGCAGAAAAAATGGTTGGTGTCTTTTATATATCAGGTGGATTGATAAGGTAAGGAATGAGAAGGTTCTGCACAGAATCTAAGAGGAAAGGAATATGTGTAAAACACTGACAAGGAGAAAGGACTGGATAATAAGACATCTGTTAAGACATCAGGGAATGGCTTCCATGGTACTAGAGGACAAAATCTGTAGAGGAAGACAGATTGGAAAATATCCAGAAAATAATTGATGATGTAGGCTGCAAGTGCTACCCGGAGATGAAGAGTGCTACTCTGAGAGGAATTTGTGGCGGGCAGCATCAAACAAGTCAGAAAACTGATGACTCAATAAAGTGCTTATGGGTAAACCTGTGCCTGCTCCAATCAAGTACAGTTGCAGTCTGCAGTCCAGAGACAGTGGTCATGTGTGTGTGATTGGTGGTTATGTGGATGCGCATGTTGTATACATCAGAAGAAGGCCTTTTGGCCAAAATTAAATTTATAGCTGTCAACTTCTTCTCTAAATGGTGAGTAGCAATCACTCATTTCCCTAATACTGTTGTTATTGCATTGTGGACTTTCTACTGTTTGATGTTCACAGTTAGCCTATTTTATAGCTATCTGGGATGTTCCACATCCTTCAAGACCACCTTGTTATGGGTCTACAGAATGAATAGTGTTCGTAATCTAATGCAGAGCAGCTTCAAATCAATATGGTGCAATATTCTGGTCCACAATGCTTATTGATGGTGACAACAAAGAATATCCATTGTTTCCAAACCAACTGAGTACAATTGATATGTCACAAATAGATGGCGCAGCATAGTATTAATACACTACTGGCCATTAAAATTGCTACACCAAAAAGAAATGCAGATGATAAACGGGTATTCATTGGACAAATATATTATACTAGAACTGACATGTGATTACATTTTCATGCAATTTGGGTGCATAGATCCTGAGAAATCAGTACCCAGAACAAACACCTCTCGCCGTAATAACGGCCTTGATACGCCTGGGCATTGAGTCAAATAGAGCTTGGATGGTGTGTACAGGTACAGCTGCCTATGCAGCTTCAACACGATACCACAGTTCATCAAGAGTAGGGACTGGTGTATTGTGACGAGCCAGTTGCTCGGCCACCATTGACCAGACATTCTCAGTTGGTGAGAGATCAGGAGAATGTGCTGGCCAGGGCAGCAGTCGAACATTTTCTGTATCCAGAAAGGCCCGTACAGGACCTGCAACATGCAGTCGTGCATTATCCTGCTGAAATGTAGGGTTTCGCAGGGATTGAATGAAGGGTAGAGCCATGGGTCATAACACATCTGAAATGTAACGTCCAATGTTCAAAGTGCCGTCAGTGTGAACAAGAGGTGACCGAGACACGTAACTGATGGCACCCCATACCATCACGCCTGGTAATATGCCAGTATGGCGATGACGAATACACGCTTCCAATGTGCATTCACCGTGATGTCGCCAAACGTGGATGCTACCATCATGATGCTGTGAACAGAACCTGGATTCATCTGAAAAATGATGTTTTGCCATTCATGCACCCAGGTTTGTCATTGAGTACACCATCGCAGGTGGTCCTGTCTGTGATGCAGAGTCGAGGGTAACCACAGCCATGGTCTCCGAGCTGATAGTCGATGCTGCTGCAAACGTCGTCAAATTGTTCGTGCAGACGGTTGTTGTCTTGCAAACATCCCCATCTGTTGACTCAGGGATCGAGACGTGGCTGCACGATCTGTTACAGCCATGCGGATAAGATGCCTGTCATCTCGACTGCTAGTGATAGAGGCCATTGGGATCTAGCACGGCATTACATATTACCCTCCTGAAATCACCGATTCCATATTCTGCTAACAATCATTGGATCTCGAGCAACACAAGCAGCAATATCATGATACAATAAACTGCAATCATGATAGGCTACAATCCGACCTTTATCAAAGTCAGAAACGTAATGGAACGCATTTCTCCTCCTTACGCGAGGCATCAGAACAACATTTCACCAGGCAACGCCAGTCAACTGCTGTTTGTGTATGAGAAATCGGTTGGAAACTTTCCTCATGTCAGCACGTTGTAGGTGTCGCCACCGGTGCCAACCTTGTGTGAATGCTCTGAAAAGTTAATCATTTGCATATCACAGCATCTTCTTCCTGTCGGTTAAATTTCATGTCTGTAGCACATCATCTTTGTGGTGTAGCAATTTTAATGGCCAGTAGTGTACTTTGCTGCTACCAGAAGCATTGAATATTCTCTTTGTTTTATATTCATGTTTTGCTGTCATTGTCAAATATCTTACCAGACTAATTTGACAATACTGTATCAAATGGGCACATAAAATTACAATTTATACAAGATTTTGTTTGTAGTGAGTACTGAAAGGTCATCGTATGTTTCACTGAATGTCACATGTGACACATCATGAGCAGCCTTTGTTTATAATGAATCCACCACAAAAACAATATTGAATACGTTTTCTCTAATGCCAGAGGTAAGGCAACTGTTGCTGTTATGAATGGTACCCAGTTCATCCAAAGGCACTGGGAAGTAAAGGCATGCATTAGTGTGTGAAAATAAGTAATTCAGTAACAATAATGACCAGTTACTAATCATCACTGATTTTTGTCTTGTGAAACTGGTTATGGGCATGATACATTTTTCCAGTGGGTTGTATAGTTTCTTTTAAATTTGTGTAACTTTATAACGTGCAACACAAGTGTTGAGTAGTATTTTTGCTTGGTACTATAACTGATCAAAAAGAGATATCATTAAACTTTCAAGTGTGAAGCCACACACCAGAAGTGAATTTTTGCTTTCGATGCCTACTAAACATCAGTCCTGCATGCAAGCCTCTACACAGTTTTTTCCTTTCAGTCATTAAATGTAAAAGAACAGATAAAATGCATGCAAACTTTAAAGCTATTTCATGTTCCATGTTGTTATATAATGTATATAAATGAAATATTTTTGTTGAATTAAACAAATATTATATAGTAGCTTTTACTCGTGGCTCTACTCACTCATCAGTAGCTTTTTATGACGAGTGACATAGAGTAAGTAAGCCATTGTACATGCAGTAACGTCAGGTGCCCATGCATACCTACCTGTTTGGATAAGCATAGCTCATGATGTGAGCCCCTTCCCACCTCTCGCTCTCCCCCCCCCCCCCCCCCCAATTTCCCCCTTCCAACTCCCCTGACACACGACATGTTGACACTGTTGAACTGTTGACACGTGCTGCTGAGCAGTGTGTGCGGAGGGGTGTGATGCATCTACACATCGAACTATTAGAGTAGCTGCACATTGTAATCATGTAAATTATGCAACAAATTTAATAATTTTTTCATATGGCTTATGTCCACTAATCTGATAAACGATGTTCTATTCCTGACTCCAGCTCCTTAGGGACTTATTTTCTCTTTATTTTCATTTACTCATTTATTTTCTTCTACAGTATCCTATGTTCTTTTTCATGGGACTAGGTATCTCTATGTTATATTTCATCAGAATTGGTTCAACAGTTTAGTCATGAAAATATAAAAGACATAGTTATTTGCACAATTATAGTATTATTGTTGAAGTATGGATGAAACATGCTGAAGACTGCATAAGTGTTTTACTCATTATATTGAATGATAGTACGTAGAAAATATCAACCAATAAAGCAGTTTCCCAAATATGATAAAGTTCAAAAGTCAAAAGTACCAGTAAATATTCTAAAGGATTGTTCCCTAATTTGTTTAATATTCTTCAGATCAATAAATATCCTGTACTACACAGTTTCTAAGGTAGCCTATATTCTTCCTCAGCATTCAAGCTCTCCCTCACTAAATTTTATCAAAATAAATCCAACAATTTAGTCATGAAAACATAACAGAGCGAGTTATTTTTGCATCTGTTATATTGGTATGGAAGTGCAGATGATTTGTATAGTGTGCATGTTAGGTATGTGTAAAATATTTGCATGAATACAATTGTAGAATTAATATAGGGATTTTTGTGCCATTATTTGGCACACTCATTGTCAGTCACAGCCTGCCAATTTTAAATCACCCACTGTGCTCCTCCTCCAGTTGGGTCACACTTGCCAGGCAAGAAGAGGAGGAAAATGCGCTAGCTGTTCCTCGAGGAGTGGAAAGCAGTGTGCTGACAAGAGCAGGAGTGTGTTTTCTGACCTGAGCAACAGCAACTTGTCAGTGGACAAGCCTCTTTGTTTGGACTGAGCTAAGTAGCAATGAAACAATGGACAACTAGGGCATGTTGTGGGCGTGCTCATTGATGGACGGGCAGAGTGAATGCGAGAGGTTGTTGGCACAGACAGGCCTGTCATTTATGATTTGCTACAGTGAGTGATACTAGCCATCATTCACACACTGCTGCTGTAGTTGAGTTTCAATTTTATAGCTTGGTTTGTATTGTTCTTTAAAAATGTTTTGTGGCCCCCATTAACTTTATCACTACCAGCAGACATCATTGAGGTCCATCTGTTCCAGGGTAGCTCAGGTTTGATCTGTTGGTTTTTATGAAGCCATCTTCAAGTTTTTTGCAAAGTGTTAATTGTATGTTTGTGGGGTTCTAAATGTGCCTGGTCACAACCAAAGCCAGTTTTCCACTCCTTATCCTAACTAGCTCAATTGTTAAATACTGGTAGATATCTTTGGTAGCCCTATAGGCCAGTTATGTACTAAGCACACTCTGTCAGTAGATGACAGACCTGTAGGGTTAGCAAAAGTACTTACCAGCATTTAACAGACCAGCTGGTTTGGACGGGAGTTGGCTGGGTTCAGTGTGACCAACCCTACCTGGTTAAGTATCAGACAACTTTATTTACAATGCAAACAAAACAAACAGAACTTTAACAATTTAGAAATGCAAAACAATTAAAACTTACTTCACGAAAATCAGGCGATGAAGCACGAGCAGTCTTAGATCAGATGGGTCTGAAGAATGTCTTCCAAATATTAAGATTAGCAACACTTGAAGTGGCAGTAAAATTAACTGGTGCCAAAGAGGATATGGAAAAAAGACCACAAACCATGATATAAAATATGCCAAAATCAATTATAGCAGCACCGTGTGAATGATGGCTAGTATCAGTCATTCTACTGAATCACCACAGTAGTTCATAAGCAACGGACTGAATACACTGTCTAGGCCAGCACCCATCTGAATGCACTCTGCACACACATCCACATGCTGCACAACAATGTACCTCAGCCATTGCCATGTCATCGCTGCTTACTCAACCCAGACTGGGAGAGCCATTCACCGCCAAGCTGCTGCTCCTCAGGCCAGGAAACACACTCTTGCTCATGCCAGCGCACTGCTGCCCACTCCTCAAGGAACAGGCAGTGCCCTATTCCTAGCCTACAAGCACTGTGTAACTGGAGGAACAGCACGGCAGGCAGTTTAAAGTTGGTGGCGTGTGGCTGGTAATGAGCAAGCAGAATAATGGAGAAGTTTCAAACCTGAATATATGGATGGATACTCCTTAACCACTTTGTTTTGAAATATTTGGATTTATTAAATGTACCAAAGCTCATTTCTTAACATAATATTCAGAGATTAGCTCCCAACAAGTTACACCATATTCATCAGCAAGTAAGTGTGTGTTGGGTGAGGGGGTGGAAACATTCTGGCTGGGAAGAGGAGAGACTGGCTGCTGTCGTTACCTATTCCAGAAACACCTACCTATTATTTGTAAAATAGTTCTGTAGATCATTTCAATAACTGTCTTATAGTCAATTTTTTCAGAGAATAACCATGACAGTTAAATCAAGCATTGTGCAGCTACCAAAACCAATAATGTTCTGTGGCAACACACCTGTGTTTTCTGGTTCTTACAGATGAGCAGCCAGTGATGTCTTAATAAACTGGTTACAGGACCCCAAATCTTGCTCAAATATGCATCCCTGTTTATAAGGTTTTCTGAAATACTCATCTGAGTAGGTTCCTGAGTTATGCTGCCCTGCTTAGAGGCTATGTTGTTGTGTGTGGATGCTTAATTTTGACATTACACTCCAGCCAGTACGGTGTGTTGCTGGTGCTGCTTGTGACCCTCCTCACCTGTTGTAAAGGTCCGTCCCACATGTGGCATACCGTATTAGGACAGAATGTGGTGTGCACCCACATGAAAAGGATTAGACAATCCTTAAAAGTACAGAGAAGATCTTTGAGAAGTTTTGAAATACACATGGTGGTGTGAAAGTCCTGTTCACAAGCTGATATAGCAACATCCTGTATTAAATGAAAACTTCTGCACAATGTCATATCAAATAATGCCCCAAGATATTGCTGGCAGCAACATGCCTGTATGTAGAACCTGTAGGCCCATAGCCTACCAGGAGACATTATGCTCCAACTATCCATTTAGATCAACTTTCCAATAAAAAGTTTAAAACACATGATTTAAGGTTTATTATTGCACTAGCTGTGTTTGCCTGGCTTCACTCAGGGAGTTGATATGAGGTTATGTGGTAATGAAGTAAAAGGATAAAAACTTTAAATTGTAAGAGAGAAATTTTTTTATTGAAAACATATTCTAACTGTTTATGATTCTTGTTTGTGAACAACATTTCTCATCCAGAATGAAATTTCACTCTGCAGTGGAGCATGCCCTGATATGAAGCTTCCTGGCAGATTAAAACTGTGTGCCAGACCGTGACTCAGACAGAAACTTTGCCTTTTGCAGGCAAGCTCTGTATTGACTGAGCTACTTAAGCACGACTTGTGACCTGTCCTAACAGCTTCAGTTCTGCCAGTACCTTGTGTCCTACCTTCTTAACTTCACAGAAGCTCCCCTGCAGACCATGCGCAATTAGCCCACGAAAGGCATAGGTTCTGAGTTTGAGTCCCAGTCTGGCACACAGTGTTAAGCTGACAGGAAGTTATAACATTTTTAATTTTGTTATCTGGGATATATATGTACAAATTTTTCAAATCACCTACTCAAGAGCAAGCTATGCGTAGTTGATGGTGAGAAGAGCGAAGTCTCTTAGGTTGATATCACAATATTTTAATGTTTGTCTTTGCACTTTGTCAATTGTAAAACAGTAGACTAATTTGATGGGAAATTGCAGGTTTTTAAATTGTAATGGCAGTTCAGTAGAGATCAGTGGTATTCCGTGGATTAATAGTGTGAGTCCTTTGTAGTTTCCAGTTATAAGTTCAGCTTTGACGATGTTATTTGATAGCTGTTTAATGATCATCCTCGTTCCATTACATAATGTTGGTGAGTTGAGATTTCTGGGCAGTATGACTGGAGATCCAATAATAAGTCAAAGGCATTCCTTGTACATGCAAAGAGTTTATAAATTTTGTAGGGAAGTTCACATTTTCTTGAACATTTACCACCATGTTGATTGATTTGTATATTCTCTCTTCACCAGGAATTTTCTTTTGAATATTAAAGTTGACATTGTTGACAATATTATTTGTAGCTCCCAGAATTGCCCTTTCATACAGCCACTCTGTATTGGTTTAGTTGTGAACAATGTTTCGATAAATTTGATTCGTGAGTTCATGTTCAGCAGTGGCTATATTGCAGAAAGTGTCCTCTAGCATTCCAACAAGAGAGTAACTCACTGATTTGAATTCTTAGGGCATCAACCCCATTCATAATTCAGTCATAATACATGTGTGTCACTGTATCTGTTGCACACTACTGCTGCTGTTCTGCAAGGGGGTAGCACGATCACTTCCTCAAGTCTGTCTGCCATGTCTGCTTCAACACCTAGTGGCCCCTCGGTCTGGGACACTACAATAGCCTTTACCTGGATGGGGAGCCAGCTGCTCCACAGTGTGTGAAGCAGTGTATCTGATACCACACCTGTGTTGACCCTGCTGCACAGACAAAAGCTGGCTTTCTGTCCTCGGTGTCTTCCTGTGTAAGTAGTTGCCTCATGTGTTATGATGGACTAGTTGGCTGACCGCTAGAGTGACTTTTGTCGAGTCTGAGGTTACTCCAGTGCAGAGGAACTTACCTCAACTTGAGCAAATCATAGTGCAGGCTTGGGTGGGCAAAACTGGGGGAGGGGGGGGAAGGTGCTACAAGTTTTGATAGGGTGGATATGCCTACCACCTTGAAAAGCTGCAACTCTTGAGAAGTTGGTCATAGTTCCTCTGGTATTGCAGGCTTATTCACACTGACTGGATCATGTCAGGATCACCACTAGTTGATAGTCTTCCAAACTGAATGTTATAAGCAGTCATAAACTGAGTCAGGCACAGACATGAAATACTAATTCTGGTGTATTGAGATCAGAATATTTATTTAGAACAACCACAGAAACTTATACAGACTCACTGACTAGACATGTCAAGCTGTAATCTGAGCAATAATTGAAAAAAGGACAGATACAATTGCTACAGAATTAAACTGAATTGTCCACGCTCGAATGGTAAATAATTGAAGTTCTATATTGGAAAGTCAATAGTAATGGATTGTCACACTGCAACAGAGAGAGAATAACACAGTGCTCCTGGTCGCCAGTACATGAACTCATTTGATGGCTACAATGAACAAATCAGCTGATGGCTTGTTGAAAATGCGTGCTGATGTATGCCGCTACAAGCCCTACCTTGTTAAAATTTCACACATCTGAGAGTACTGTATCAATCCTAAATACCACATGTTCAAGTCTTCAAAAGGTATCGATGAATCTTTCTGTCAAACTGCAAAGAAATTGCCTCCTCCTTATTTGTGCGATTATTACTGATTACTTATTTTGGAAAGCTGTGTGTAAATATTAGTGAGTACTTCATGCATTCCTGTGGTGCAATGGTTTGAAGCTGGGTGTACTCAACCCTTTTTAGCCAATAGATAAGCAGTAATTCAGATGGAAATAAGTCAGAAAGCTTACAAAGGCCATATAGATACATTCATTTGACAAAAATACAAAAGGCGAGCAGCAAAATAGCTTCCTGCAGAGTGCATACTGAAGTGGGAATGGCTTGAGACACACTGTGTACTCCATGATGTACTTCAAAATAGCTAAGGGACAGGGTTCTTGGGTTTAACTTGTATACATTTCAAAATCTGCTGCATAATGCAGGTATTCAATTGTGCTACTGCTACACTTCAGAACATGTGAAGACGGATGCTTGTGGATGTCATTTTTCAGTTGATGGCACTCCAACAACACTGATAAGATTTATAAGAGATGGCCCAATGAAAAATTTGATTTTAATGACTCATCAGTGACAAAGTTGGCATACAGAGCACCTTCTGGTTTCGATAACAGCAAAGAAAGAAAACATTTCAGTATTTACATGCACTGATTTTTGTAAACTGCTCTATAAGAATGGAACTGACCCTCTCACTTGCGAACGTCAGTGCCAGTGTTACCAGAGTTGTTATTTTTCATTGCCTCTAATAATTTATTGAAAATCTGGAAATAAAAGCCAATTGGAAGTAAATAGTGTTACCCAAAAGTTTACTGAAATAAATTTGCATAATAAAATTATTAAAATATTTTTTTAAAGAGTAAACTGCCATTGGACTATGTATTATTATATTTATCTTTTGTTCTATCCCATATTTCAGCTTTTATGCCATTATCAAGTATGATGCTAACAGTTATGATCCAACAGCATTGTAGATAACTACCATGCACTAAATTCCTTGGGTTAGAAATGTAAATTGGGATAAGCACATAGAAAGTGGAAAACTCAGCTCAAATCTCTGTGTCCTGCACAAACTGAGCTACTTAAAAGACACAGATATTATGAAAATGACACACTGTGCACTAATTCAGTCTACATTAAGTTATGGCTTACCTTTTTTTGGGAGGCACCTCAGAAACAATTGCTAATAGAACATTCAAAATGCAGATAAGACCAATAAGAATGATAGATGATCTTAAACAGAGATAATCCTATATGGCAGCATTTAAATCACTTAAGATGCTAACTCTACCAAACATATACAGTGGACTCTCACTTAATGAGCCCCTCCCATAATGCACAATTCCCATAACAAGCAAAACAAATTGTAAAGAGAATTACTCACTTAAAGAGTGATGTTTCACATAGTGGGTGATGATTTAGTGTGATGTCACCAGCTGTTCACACATGGTAGGGGGAATGTTCAACAATATGAATACCTTTCATTGTCAGCAGTGGCGTAAGAACAACATCTTTAGTACTGTATGTACTGCAGTCTGGGTGTAGTGCTCATTTTTTGACCAGCTTAGTGCAGCTTGTGATCATACATTTTTCTAAACTTGTGTTCACACAGTGTTTTTTTTTTTGTGTAGATTTGAATAACCTTCATAGAAATGTGCCTGAAGATGAAGCTGCAAGAAGACGACCATAAGAGAAAGAAAATGACCTTAGAAATGAAACACAAAATCATTGAAAAATGTGAATCTGGTGTGAGCATTGCTGATTTAGCACTATCTCAAGAACAATGACACGATTCAGGCGATAGATGCTTCAAAAGGTGTGATAAGAGTATCTAAACAAAGGTTTTGAATTCTGGATGATGTCAAAAGGTTGTTCCTTACATGAATAAATGAAAAAACAATTGTATGGTGACACTATTAACGCAAACATCACTCGTGAGAATGTGAGGATGATTTTCACTGACTTTAAGAAGATGCCAGGATCATCAGCAGCCAAAAGAAGTGTTTAAGGGAATCCATGGGTGGTTTGAGAAGTTTAAGAGAAGAAGCGGCGTCCACGGCATTGTGAGGCACAGTGAAGGAGCGAGCTCCAACACAAAGGCAGCAGAGAACTTCAAGAGCAGCTTCCAGATGCTCATGAATTCTGAGGGTTATCTGCTGCAACAGGTTTTTAATTGTGTCAAGAGAGATCTATTCTGGAAAAAGATGTTGAAGTGTACCTCTATAACAGCAGAGGAGAATCCATTGCCTGGTCACAAGCCAATGAAAGACCGTCTCACACTGCTATTCTGTGCAATGCAAGTGGCAGTTTGAGAATTAAACTGCTGCCTATTTGCCATACAGAAACTCCATGAGCCTTCAAGAAGTATAAAGTCCAGAAAAGCATGTTAAATGTGATGTGGAGGTCCAACAACAAGGATTGGGTGACACATGATCTTTCTTGTGGTTGTATCAATGAAGTGTTTGGTCCTTAGGTAAAAAAATATTTTCTTGCTATGAATCTGCCACTTCATGCCTTGCTTGTAAAGGATAATGTTCCTGCCCATTCTCCAGTCCTACAAGAGTACCTCCTTGAAGAATTTCAGTTAAGCAGGATCCAATTTCTGCCTCCAAACACCACCCAATTACTCCAGCCTATGGACAAGCAGATTATTTCCAACTTTAAAAAGCTCTACACTAAAGCACTTTTCAAGCATCACTTTGAGTTGACTGAAGCTACCAATCTCACTCTCAGAGATTTTTGGAACTTCAACATCTTGCCTGCATCAAGATGATGTAAAAGGCATGGGAAGGGGTTACCAAGAGAACTCTCACTTCTGCTTGGAAGAAGCTCTGGCCAGAGTGCATAGTCAAATGTGACTCTGAGGCGTTTGAGTCAGTACGTGCAGAGCCTGCAGTCAACGAGATTGTGTCTTTGGCCAAGAGCATGGGACTAGAAGTGGATAACAGTGATATTGATGAGCTTGTGGAAGGTCAGAGCCAATAAATGACCACCGAAGAGCGGATGTGTTTGACAGCAGGAAGTTGTGGAGAGCATTTCTTCTTCAGAGGAGGAGGAGGAGGAGGAGGTGATAACAGCAAAGCAGCACTCTTCTGGCACAGTAAGAGAAATGGTGAAATCATTGGAATCAGTTGCACTGTATACTGAAAATCGTCACTCCAATAAAGCACTGGCTAAGTGTGCTATACATTTATTTGATGATAATGCTGTGTTGCATTTTTGCCAAGTGCTGAAATGTCGGCAGAAACAAATGACTATGGACAGCTTCATAGTAAAAATAATTGGCTATATGTCATGAATAATAAAGTAGATAATACTGTATGTATGAATAAATGGCATGAATAAGATAAAACTTTAGTGTTTCTTTTTTTCTGTGTGGAACACATTACCATGTTTTACATTAATTTATATGGGATAAATTGTTTTGCTTAATGAGTGTTTTGTACTATGAGTAAGATTCTGGAACAAATTATGCTCTCTATGCAAGGTTCCACTGTACATGCACGAACATCTATGCTAGATAAAATTCAAATATGTTCCTGTTACTCAAGATATCGAGTCATGACACAACCATGACACAATAAAATTGAACTTCTTTTATGGTCCCAATCACAACACCATGAAATTCAAATCAAAGCCATACTATCCAAGACCAAAAGCCCCAGAAAAATTCCTTCAGACTTGAGAGAGATAAACAATAAACAGGTTTCCAAAAAATCTCTCAAAACTTTTTTGGTATGAAAGTGTTTCTATAGTATACATGATTTTATGTGGATTACAGTGAAAGACAAATTACAATGTAATATTATGTGCTAAATGTGATGTAGCTCATTTAAACTACAAAATTAGTTCTTGAAAGAGAGAAAAGGAAACTCTTAAACCATATAGAAATATACATACAAACAGCATGGTTGATGGAAGCAAAATTGTAATTTAATATTATACTGTATATGACTAGAAATACGCAATTATAATTTGCAAAATGCTAGTTATTAGACACATGTATACTATTCTATGTTTCAGACAGAATTTGACTTGATGTACATAATTTATGTTGTTTACAGATCTAATAAATATTAGATTACATTACATGTACATCATTTACTATAGTCATTACTTTTCACATAATGACTAACAAATTATTAAGTTTGACAATATTATGAAAAGGATAGATTGCTACTCAACATGCAGCAGAGATGCCGAGTCACAAAGAGGCACAACAAAAAGGCTATCAAACATGTAAGCTTTTGGTCAAAAATGTCTTGATCAGAATTAGACAACACACACACACACACACACACACACACACACACACACACACACATTCATGCAAATGTGTGTGTGTGTGTGTGTGTGTGTGTGTGTGTGTGTGTGTGTGTGTCTAATTCTGATCACGGCATTTTTGACCAAAAGCTTACTTGTTTGACAGCCTTTTTGTTGTGCCTATGTGTGACTCACAATCTCTGCTGTATGGTGAGTAGCAGTTTATCCTTTTCATAATATTGTCATTATTCCATCCTGAATTTGCCATTGTTTGAAAATGCTTAAGTTTGTCAGTTCACTGTGACATTAACATCAAGTGAACCCAACTACCTATTCCCATTCATGATACTGAAAGAAGGAGAAGACAGTCATTTGTCACTTGGTTTTCTAGTATTCAGTTCACTATTTATAACTTATTTCCACAGGTGTTTGGAATTCAATATAAATGGCACACCTTATTGTGAGTGGACATACAATGGACAAGGTTTGGACTATCAGATCCTTGCTGGGCCAAGTTTCATAGCAGTGTTCACAGTGGTCGGTGTCATCATGGGTATTCTGGCTGATCGATTCAACAGGTGAGTCAGACAAAACATGTGATAGCACACATTACATTATGTAGATAACAATTTAATAGAGTTTGCAAATAGTTGGTTGAGGTTGTTAACGACTGTAAATCATTAAAAAATATAATGTGCCCTACTTTTAGTTTTTAAATGATTTAATCTGGATGTGATGTGCTTCTTAAGTTGGATACCTGTAAAACAGCCAGCCACAAAAGAATTTCTGAGACAACATAAAAGAAAAACTCATAATCTGCAATGTTAATATTGTTTATTGTACATGTAAGTAGATACCATTCAGTATGTTTCTACACACGATGCAGAACAAAAATTTGATATTAAGGATGTCTTGTGTATTACAGAACATTGGTGTAAGGACCAAGAAATTAGTAGTATTCATATTAATCCATTTAAACTGGCAAATAATTATAGTAGGAAAATTGCAAAAGGTGGTGGAGTCGGTATTTACCTTAGACAAGAGTTAGAATTTAAAAAGAGATGTGAAGCAGAGAACTTAAGTATTGAAAAGTTTTTTGAAGCAGGTGCTGTCCAGCTATATGGCCTGATGAAAAAAGTCATAGTCATAATAGTGTATAGGTCACCATGTGGAAACACAGAAGTCTTTTTTGATAAATTAGAATTGTTGCTAAATACTATTTACAAAAAAGAAACTGTGATTATTCTTTGTGGTGATTTCAATATTAATCTTCTAGTTGAAAGTCAACAAAAAAGGCAATTTTTGGACATATTAAAGAGTTTCAACATGTCACCACACATAAACAATTCAACTAGAATAACAAACACCTATAATAGCCTCATAGATAACATTTTCTCAAATATGTCAGAAACTGACATAGAGGTAACAAACATAGATTTAGGATTGTCTGACCACAATGCTCTCACCATTGAAATCCCTTTAAGGTCAAAGGAAGATAAAGGTGTAAATAATATTTACAAAAGAAACTTCTCTGTGGACAGCTGTCATCAGTTCATAAGTATCTTAGAAAATGAAAATTGGTTAGATGTTTTGAAACAGTCAAGTACAGATGAGGCATATAGTGTATTTGCATCGATTTATATGATGAACTTTGAGATGTGTTTTCCAAAGAAACTGACCAGAGTCAAGTCTACTGGATACATAAAGTCAAGTTCTTGGATGACTCTTGGAATTAAGAAATCATGTGAAAACTTGAAAAAACTGAATTCAGAGTTGAGGGAGTGTACAAATATTGATTTTATAGAATATGTAAAGAGGTATAGGAAAATATACCGCAGAGTAATTGCAAATGCAAAGTTATTAAGTAATAATATGGAAATAAAACAGTCCAGAAATAAAACTAAAATAGCATGGGAAATTGTGAGAAAAGAAACCGGGGTACCTACCAAAGACAAGGAAATTATTCTAAAAGATGAGGAGAATAAAATGGTAGATAAATATGCCATGCCTAATTATATAAATAATTACTTTTTAAATGTACCCCAGACATTAAGCAGGAATCTTGGGGAGCAGATTAAGATGGAAGCACCCAAGGCAGCCAGCAGTATGATGGCAGTTCCAACAAACGAAAAAGAAATTTTAAAAGTGATTAAAAGTCTGAAGTCCAAGATGTCAGCTGGAGTAGATGAGGTGCCAATAATATTAGTAAAGAAAACAGCTAATCAGATAGCGAAACCATTGACGCACATAGCAAACTTGTCAATGGCTGAGGGCGTGTTTCCACAAAAACTGAAAATTTCTAAAGTCATTCCCCTGTTGAAAAAGGGTGATAAACTTAAAATAGAAAACTACAGACCTGTCTCACTCCTCTCAACTTTCTCTAAAGTTTTAGAGATACTAATGAAATATAGAGTCACACATTATCTTAATATGCACAATCTGATAAACAGTAATCAGCATGGATTTCAAGCTGGGAGAAGTACCGAAACAGCTGTACTAGAATACACAAAAGAAATAATCAATAAATTGGAAGAGGGAAATAGTGTAGTTGGGATAAATCTAGATTTGTCAAAAGCCTTTGACACTGTTGACCACAGCATACTTTTGAAAAAGTTTGAAGCTATAGGTATCAGAGGACCGGTAAAAAAGTGGTTTGAGTCTTATCTGGAAAAGAGGATGCAGGTGGTTGAAATTACAGCACCAAATATTAATCAAAAAATTAAACTAAGATCAGATCCAAGGGAGGTCACAGTAGGAGTACCTCAAGGAAGTGTATTAGGCCCCTTGCTGTTCCTCATTTATGTTAATGATATTCAGGTGTCAGAGAGAAAAGCTAGAATCATGTTATTTGCTGATGATACTAGTTTAATAGTTAGTGATATGAAGCAGTCATTGCACAGTACTGTGGACCATGTCCTACAAGATATACAAAAATGGTTTAGTGCTAACAAGCTAACACTGAATGCAAAAAAAACTAATTATGTGCAATATGGAAAAATAAGTGAACAGGACGACCTAAATCCCACCATGGAGGGCAAACAACTTGAAAGAGTACAGTGTGCAAAATTCCTGGGTATGCACATTGATGAGAAGATTAATTGGAAGGACCATGTGGTGAACTTAGCACTAAAACTAAATTCAGCATGTTTTGTGCTTAGAATAATTTCAAGAGTTTGTAGTAATGACTGTACCAGATTAGTATATTTTGGCTATTTTCAGTCCAGTGCATCCTATGGGATAGTATTCTGGGGAATAACAAATTGTCGTCTAAATGAGATTTTCAAATTGCAAAAAACGTGCTATTCGGATAATGACCCACAGCCCACCTCAAACACATTGTAGGCCCCTTTTTAAAGCATTGAAAATTTTAACAATTCCATCATTATACATTCTGAAATGTCTGTTGGTGATCAAAAGAAATCAGGACAAAATGAAAACCAATACAGACTTCCATAATTACGATACACGGCAATGTAAAGATCTCCACATACAAGCTGTAACAAGGACCTGAAGCCAGAAACATGTATGTAATCAAGGCATCAAACTTTTTAATGCACTACCAAAACATATCAAAGAGCTGGAAAATGAGGATAAATTTAAAACTGTTCTAAAGAACCACATGCTTGACAAATGCTATTACAGCATAAGTGAATATCTCTGCACAACTGTATAAAATATATGTTTAAGTTAATGTGACAAATGAAATTACATCAGTGCATAATAAATTATGTTATAAAAACACTTATTAGTTGTATATTGTATTAAACATAAGATGGATTAGTATGAATTCAGCACAGATATAAATTTTGTAAAGATATTATATAGTTGTTAAAATGTACCCTGACAAATCCTATATCACAAATGTGATCATTGGGATGATAATAAATAAATAAATAGATGAGGTTACATGATTCATTCAAACATTCATTCATTCATTCATTTATTCATTATGCCCATAGATGACATTGATAAAGAGAACTTTCAGGGATGGGGAACAATCCAAGCTATGCATTAACAAAAGACAAGAAAATCATAGAAACTTATTACGCATACTATATTAACAATAAACTATCACTATACTACTTAGTACTATTCATGCTTATGCCAGCTAAATTAAATGAGTAAGAAAGCTGCTACAATGAAAAACAAATAGAATAGTATGTTTCAAAGAAAACATGTTTATATCTGCAACTACTCAGTTCATTTGCAGGACATAGGTACTACTCATATAGCAATACAACAAACAATGCTATTTGTCAACAACAGTATGGGAAGGAAAGATTGCTTCTCTACACAGAGAGGAGGTGTTGCGTGGTAGACAAGCACAATGAGCAAGACTGCTAAAATATTAAGCTTTTGGACAAAGTCCTTCCTCCAAACTAGAAAACACACACACATTCACACAAACACAACTCACAAAAACATGGCCACTGTTTCTGGGGTCTTCAGATGGGAAGGGGGGAGGGGGGGGGAGGTGTGGAAGGGAAGGAAAAAGGTGAAAAGTAGAGAAGAGGGAAAAGCTAGTAGATATGTTGGTGGGATAGAAAGTGTGTGTAGTTCTGGGGTAGGAGCAGAAAGGGGACAGAAAGTGCAACTACAATGGAGGTGTACCTGCAGAAAAGACTGTGTTTCCTTAAGAAGGGGGGGGGGGGGGGAGGGGGGCAGCCTTTTCAATAGCTGCAGGTGGCAACAATATGGAAGAGTGACTGATCTGTCCTTGTAAAATCAGCCAATATGGTGCAATGGGGTACTTGGTGTTCAGTGATAGAAGAATTCAGTTGAACTATGTAGTAGTCAAACTGAAAACCCAGTTTCTGATAATCGAAAATGAGCAAATATTCATAAGCACTTGATAATGATAACACAGGAAAATACCACAAAATATCCTTCATTCAGCCAAAATTACTTTCGAAAACTGCCCAAAATTTACCCATTATAACACATGCAAATATAACCAGTAACTAACACACCTCACAAACTACCCAGAATACTCCCATGTTTCTGTATATTTTATTTTCTTCAGTTACCAGTTTCTTTACGAAAATGATAAAATTAGTAAATAGTTTGTCACAGCAGATTGCTGGGAAATAGGTTCCAGATTTTGACATATGCATGTTGACAACAACATTCAGTAAATTTATTTAGTAAGTAGTAGGTTTCTAAAAAATTAATAAAGTATAAGATAACATCAACAGAGAATTTAGTCAACAATATATTTTTTTATTTGTTAGTAATAGTGAAAAAAAAAGAAAACAATGGGAAAAATTCTGGAATATCGTGAAAATAATTTTCATTTCCATAGTTCTGTTATTTTATCACATCTATACATATGCTGATAACATTTAATATTCAAAAGTCAATTTTAGTTGAAGTTTACTTCCTGCAATATCACATTCCAATTCTTCATATGCATTTCGCCCAGTCCAAACAACTACCAGTTCTCTCTCGATAATCCAGTCTCCCTATCAGCCTCTTGACAGTCAACAGCCAACCAGTTTTTGTGTGTGTCTGTCTCTCTCTCTCTCTCTCTCTCTGTGTGTGTGTGTGTGTGTGTGTGTGTGTGTGTGTGTGTGTGTGTGTGTGTGTGTGTGTGTGTGTTACCTTTATTCACATAACAAGTAATAATATTCATTCATCTGTTGTTATATAAGTGTTTTCTTTTGTAAATATCAATGTGATGAGTATTAAGCTTAAAATACATATAAATGATAAATATTTAATATAACTGAAGAAGTAGTTGCTTATTTAAAGTACCAGTTTTCCTGCTAATTTTAGTATGTTAAATGTACTGAAGTACAAATAGTGTATTTTAATAAACCGTACAGATTTAGTTTCTAATTACGGTTTCTTACTGTTAATGCATACTGTGACTTGTTCCATATACATGAAACTTCTACATTATGATGAATTTACAAAACACAATGAATGAATGAACAATCTTTCAATAGTCTCAAAAATATATTGACTGTTGTTCACATTTTAATTGTCTCATAGTGCAATTTTTGGGTAATTTATGAAAACATTTTCAGCTTTTCTTTATTTCTAATATTTTATTTACCTTCATTTCTAATACTTTAGGGTACGCTGCCTTGCCATATGCACTTTAATATTCAGTATTGCAATTGTCTTGACGGGAGCTGTGAAGGAATTCTGGCAACTGGTGATTTTACGAATGGTTATGGCTGCTGGGTAAGTCATATTATATATCCTACTTTCACTCACATTCTGTCTCTGTATTTTGGGTATGTCAAGCATAAATGAAAATAAACTTCATGGGACATGATTTCTTTATAGGGAATCAGCTTGTAACCCCATGGCCACTGGAATATTGTCAGACATCTTTCCAGAGGACAAGAGAGGTCTTGTGATGTCCATTTTCAACTGGGGCATTTATGGTGGTTATGGTATTGCATTTCCTGTGGGACGATATGTGCCGAAACTGAATGCATGGGACTTGGTAAGTGAAGTGTGGATGAATGAGTGTATAAGAGCCCCACTGAATGATGCTACATTAGTCAGTGCTGTGTCTCTCCTCCTCAACTCAGTGATCTAATGATGTATTTAGTTTTGCTGGTAACTTTGTGGAATTGGGACAACAAATGGCTCATTTGATAACAGTTAATGGTGGATCACACACGGTATGATTTATTATCGAAGTTATTACTCATTTAAAAACCAATTTAACTACACTCAATTTTAGCAACATCCTGCATGCCACAACATTACATTAATCACTTTGCACTGAAACCTTAAACTCCAGCCATACATGGCACACATAATTAGACTGCACACATTAGTGAGGGCAATTGACAAACTCTACTAATCCCTCTGCTATCACAGTGCTATGTCAAGTGTGTACACAAAGAAACAATCACTACATCAGAAAGCATTGTGAGTGGGCAAATGTTATTCTTAAAAGTTGAACATGGCTAAATCAGTTGTAGCTGCAGTAATATAACACATATTCTGCAGTTATGCTAATCAGTAAGCTTACAAAAAAGTCACAAAATATAACAGCATTCTCTTGTGAGAGGATATAGGATCCTCACAGTTGGAAAGAGTGGTGTGAGAAATGGAAGAATCAGGTGTACTGATGAACACTGGAGACAATATTTTTTTACTGGAACTGATTTTACTGTTTGTAGAAAACATAAACCTTCTCTCCTCTTGGCTGCTCTCTCTCAAATTTAATGGCTGAATTCCCATTTTCATAAAAAACTGTCAAATGCATTGATAACTACACACAAATAATTTTAGGCTTTTTTTGTAATAGTGCAATATCTCACGAAGCAAAGTATTTTGTCAGAATTTTTAGTTGTGCAGACATATAAGAACACAGTTCCATATCACGTTTCTGTTGTGTAAAAACTGTACCTAATTCTTATAGGCTATTGCCACATATAAGTGTTCTTTAGGCAGACTAAGAGCAAAGTATGAGATCACTGAATACAATTTCCTTTTTTTGTTATTATTGAAAATAAATCTGGGGATGAACACAAATGGTTTATCTCAGTGTACATTCATCACTCAGCATATAATAAAGTGGAAGCACTAAGCCAGTAGCATAGCGCAAGTGCCCCCTGTGCAATCTTGAAGGTACAGAAAAAAAAGCAAGGTTGAAGGTTTGTCATGAAAAAAGATATATTCCTGCCTGAGGCTTTTTTTTTAATTCAAATGAACATATGATTAGCTAATTTTACTCCCTTGTGAATTAACAACTTATAGCACTCAAAAATTACATTAATACTTCAATTTGTCAGCATTTTGTACTTCACACAGCACTGTGTAAAAGATCAACATGTAATGTCATCGCATACTAACACTGAAAAGTGTGATATCAGACAATCACAAATGTAAAGTTCTATATCTAGAATGAAAAAAATGCAACCCACATGTTTGTCTCCAATCCAACACATGCAACACACTAAATTAAAGTAGTATGCTCCCTTCATCAGAGAAGTTCCAGTACAGATTTTTAAAAAAAATAGAAAATTAAAGTTAGAAAATAATGATCATAGCTCCTAACGAAGTAGTCCCCTTGGCTATCTATACACAGTTGCCAACATTCCTGAAGGTCTTGTAAGCAAGCAGAGAAACTTCCAACTTCATAGCTTGGAAGCTAATTTGTCACAGCCCATTGGATATCTGCAATATCTTGGTGAGACTTTCCTTTCAGTTACTTTTCGCTTGCTGAAATGAGAAAAAATCACAAAGTGGGGGTTAGGAAAATACAGCAGATGTGGGCTGGCAATAACAGAATGCCTGGCCAGATACTCAGTAACAGATAAAGTAGTATGAAGTCTCACATTGTCATGCAGTAAGAAGCTGTCCTGATAATGCCACAAATCAGCGCAGCAACGTCAAATTGTTTGTCACAAATGTGTCAAGTTTTTGATGTAAAGAGTTTGATTCACTGTTTGATGTGGAGGAATATACTCATGTTGAACTAATTCTTTACCATCAAAGAATATGAACAATATTGTCTTAACTCTCGAAGGATTTCAACATGTTGGTCTTCTTGCAGTAACTGCCTTACACACTCCACATTTGCATCAGTATGTGCTGCAGATGGGCGACCAGCTGGGGATCATCTTACACTGAAACTCTGCCATCACAAAACCTTTTGGGCCTGAAAACATGACTTCCTGAAAGTGCCTCACTTGCATATACTTGCTTCATCATTGCCCACATTTCACTAGGGGTTTCCCCAAGCTTAATGTAGGCTTAATGCTCACTCTTTGTTCACAATCAGCATCCATTGTGTCCAATGCACCAAGAACCAAAACAGGTTAGGAACAGAAATTTAATGTAGCTGTGGGCCCGAGCACAAAAAGGCTATTGAAGCTATGAGCCAATATAAGAGGCACCCACCCACCCACCCATCCACACACACACACACACACACACACACACACACACACACACATAAAAAGCAAGCACATATCACAAATGCATGACTCACATGACTGTTTGAGTTGTATCTGCATTTTTCCCCTAATAGTATTCTAACCAAACAAAAGATGTACCTTTTGTAGTGTGACATGCATTATGGTTTGCATGAGATAGGAAACAGTGCCTATAGTTTTTGCAGTATAGTTTAGTTGCTCATTGACCAAGTAAAACTTTGTAAAGTATATTTAATGATAAAAAATTTGTGAAGAATGTGTCATGTTATTCTAGATCATGTGAACATAAATCCTATTATAGGCATTCACCTCAAATGATATACAAAACTGCCAGCAGTAAAATGACATAGTCTTTTCCTCTATATGAAAATTTTTCTTAAAAATAAACTGTTCTTTCAATCTTTCCTGTACATATTTCCATTCTGCTACAACAATCTTGCTTTGATGGCTAGTTTGTAAATTATCCTCTTTTTTTTTCTCAGATGCTGTCAGTATTCAGTTAATTTCATTATAAATCTGGGGTTAGCTTTCACTGTATACACCTTGGAATTATTATTTCTTTGGGAGTCAACAGTTCTCATCAGCAAAAGATAATTACTACATTGTGTTTATGCCTTGTTTTGTACATAGCTTATTTTCTTTCGGTCCTGTATATTACCTGACTAGCATAATTTGCCATTTCCATACTTCAGCTTGCTGAAACAGTCTGCTAAAACAGTTTACTTGATTTTTCTACAAAGAATCTGGGAAAATCGCTGTATTTTTGTTTACTGCTACAAACATGTAATGTTGTTGTTGTTGTTGTTGTTGTGGTCTTCAGTCCTGAGACTAGTTTAATGCAGCTCTCCATGCTACTCTATCCTGTGCAAGCTCCTTCATCTCCCAGTACCTACTGCAGCCTACATCCTTCTGGATCTGTTTAGTGTATTCATCTCTTGGTCTCCCTCTACGATTTTTACCCTCCACGCTGCCCTCCAGTACTAAATTGGTGATCCCTTGATGCCTCAGAACATGTCCTACCAACCGATCCCTTCTTCTAGTCAAGTTGTGCCACAAACTTCTCTTCTCCCCAATTCTATTCAATACCTCCTCATTGGTTATGTGATCTACCCATCTAATCTTCAGCATTCTTCTGTAGCACCACATTCCGAAACCTTCTATTCTATTCTTGTCTAAACTATTTATCATCCATGTTTCACTTCCATACATGGCTACACTCCATACAAATACTTTCAGAAACGACTTCCTGACACTTAAATCAATACTCGATGTTAACAAATTTCTCTTCTTCAGAAACGCTTTCCTTGCCATTGCCAGTCTACATTTTATATCCTCTCTACTGTGACCATCATCAGTTATTTTGCTCCCCAAATAGCAAAACTCATTTACTACTTTAAGTGTCTCATTTCCTAATCTAATTCCCTCGGCATTACCTGACTTAATTCAACTACATTCCATTATCCTCATTTTGCTTTTGCTGATGTTCATCTTATACCCTCCTTTCAAGACACTGTCCATTCTGTTCAACTGCTCTTCCAAGTCCTTTGCTGTCTCTGACAGAATTACAATGTCATCTGCGAACATCAAAGTTTTTATTTCTTCTCCATGGATTTTAATACCTACTCCGAACTTTTCTTTTGTTTCCTTTACTGCTTGCTCAATATACAGGTTGAATAGCGTCAGGGAGAGGCTACAACCCTGTCTCACTCCCTTCCCAACCACTGCTCCCCTTTCATGTCCCTCGACTCTTATAACTGCCATCTGCTTTCTTTACATATTGTAAATAGCCTTTCGCTTCCTGTATTTTATCCCTGCCACCTTCAGAATTTGAAAGAGAGTATTCCAGTCAACATTGTCAAAAGCTTTCTCCAAGTCTACAAATGCTAGAAATGTAGGTTTGCCTTTTCTTAACCTAGCTTCTAAAAAAAGTCGTAGGGTCAGTATTGCCTCACGTGTTCCAACATTTCTACGGAATCCAAACTGATCTTCCCCGAGGTCGGCTTCTACCAGTTTTTCTATTCATCTGTAAAGAATTCGCGTTAGTATTTTGCAGCTGTGACTTATTAAACTGATAGTTCGGTAATTTTCACATCTGTCAACACCTGCTATCTTTGGGATTGGAATTATTATATTCAAGTCTGAGGGAATTTCGTCTGTCTCATACATCTTGCTCACCAGATGGTAGAGTTTTGTCAGGACTGGCTCTCCCAAGGCTATCATTAGTTCTAATGGAATGTTGTCTACTACCAGGGCCTTGTTTTGACTCAGGTCTTTCAGTGCTCTGTCGAACTCTTCATGCAGTATCGTATCTCCCATTTCATCTTCATCTACATCCTCTTCCATTTCCATAATGTTGTCCTCAAGAACATCGCCCCTGTATAGACGTATAATAATACATAATATAGCTACCTTCAAACCAAAAATCCATTGTGTAGGTGCAAAATAAAGGGATACTGAAATAATGGAAGAGGGAAATAGGGACCATACTAAGTGCCAATTTGGAATTTGTCAGGAGACTGAAAAACCTATGTATCTCTGCTTGTACATAATTGATTTCTATCCAAAAACCTAGCAAAGAAGTAAACTGTAACCAGCCATCATTAATAAGGCTACAGGTTCATATTCAGATGGCTGTTTACATCTACATTACATTTATTTTTTCCAACAAAAAATGTTAACGTCAACAGCCGTATGAAGATGATCCTGCCAGTTCAAAACCGGTTATGGTGTTACAAATAAATAACATTATTAACAGTGGCTAACTGCTGTTTCTTTCTTTGCAAGAAGCAACTTGTATTTTATACACAGTATGGTCTAAAATGACAGTTTTTGACAAAATAGCAGAAAAAAAATTTTATACTAAGAGCCATCAATACTGAAGCATTATAAACAGTATGTATATATACAGTATATGTATAAAATATCAGCCCATTGTTTCTAAAAACAAATGAGGATACTCTGACATAAAAATATGTTTAAATAAACACCTTCATATAAGTCACTGAGCCATTATGTTTTATTTGTGATAATTCAATATAGCATTAGATTTTCGACTAGTAAAACTGTAGTGATGAAAAACCATTTCTCATTTTTTAAAATTTTGGAGCTCCTGAGGGAAGCACAGCTTAGCACAGAGACCATGTGCCATCTACTAATACATGTTTGAAGAACTTTCTCCATGGTTTGACACCTGGCACAAGTCTAGAGTCATGCAATAGAGACAAGGGAATGGTCCAATCCCACTTGTTGAAACCTAATCTGAAATTTTTTACACAGGAAAAATACACAGAAAGAAATGCAGCATCAAAATTTTGGATGCTAAGGTACACTGAAGTATTTTTTTTAATGTTAAATTTAGCCAGTTTTGGCACACAAAGAACCATTTATAACAGCTGTGTGTGCAACCCTTCCTGCCTAGTGTTCGGATCTGCAGTAAGCAAACACAGACAAGACAACATACTACACGAGCAAACAAAGTTTCCACTTAGCACGATGGCTGATGGGAGCGACCATAAATGCATTTCTCATTTACAGTCACTCCCATGAAGTCCAAAGGGCAAACACGTGAATTTTAAGCACTTAAGTCGTATCTAAAATGTCTCCAATCATTAATTTTTTGAATAAGTTGCAGCTCATATTGATAGATGAATTGTTGCAGATGTAATTGTTACACAAGTGACTAGCAGAGAAAACAGAATCAAGGCAGTGTATGACTGCTTCCATTGATTGAGACTTTAATTTATTGACATGAAAAGTTTATGATAATTCCTGTAGCATAATTTTAATGGTAATTTTTTAATAATGTGTATTGTACTAATAATGAAACAGTTCCTTATTTATTCCCCATACTACTCACAAAAATGTTAAGTGCCTATTGGATGATGAAAACAAACATTTTCCTTAAACAAGGCCCACCTGATAAAATAAAAATTAATGCATCCAGGCACTTCATAGTAATTATTAGTTCTATCTATACAGAATTAGGATGGAGAAAGAAATGGACATGGCCGTTGTTCTGCATACTGTGCTGAGTAACAGGCATACTTGATAAAATTCATAAAACATCAGTTCCGTAGGGCCTCAAGCACCTGTTCAGATGGAGTTTGGGTTTAGTCTGATGGTGCAAACTGACAGTGTACAGATGACTGAAGTTCAACACTACTGTTCTGCTGATAAACATGAAATGACAAAGAGGTTCAGAAATTATACTGGCTGACAATTTGCTGAAAAATACTTTACACTGTCAAAGTATTTCTTTATCACTGGGCTTAAGCACGTTATTAATTCTGGATGGAATCTGATCTGTATTAACAGTCTTACCATTATTCTCTTAAAGTCATAAGTGTCATTATGGCCATGCTAAGCATGCAACAAAAGCTATGAATAACTTTGTGCAACTGGTCAGAGGACATTTCAGATGCAATATAGAAAATAATTCTCACCCATTTTTCCAAAGTCTGCTACGTTGATTACAAGATTTTTACAACTAAACAGTCCTTTTTTAAAATTTTGGTCCCTATTTCCCTCCTGAAGACAGATATAAAGCTACAGAAATAGGAATCCACTGATACTTATCACTGCCATTGTTGTGTACAAATGTGTCATAGCACTCATCGACCACACACGCATATCTCTCTCTCTCTCTCTCTCTCTCTCTCTCTCTCTCTCTCTCTCTCTCTCTCTCTCTCTCTCTCTCCCTCTTTTTTTTCTCAAAATAATGAAATGCAGTTTGCACACAGTTCTTGCACAAGATAGCACTACCTATTAATGACATCCCCTATTCATGTAATGCTCATCTCACTTGTAATTCAGAGGGCCCAGTCTTGTACATTTCCCTCAGTACAGGTAGCAGTGCATTGACTCTCACAAGCAGTTCTATACCTTTGGCATAGTTTTTCTTTCAAACTTTTATGAGTTTCAGGTTATCATGTATTTTGTTGTGTGTAAATCTTTCTTCTATTTATACAATTCACGTTCAGAGTACAAAACAAAACAAGCTTTGCATGCAGCTTAACTTGAAGCATTTTCTCCCTCGTTCCTTTAACAAAAAAATTAAAGCCTACTCTTTACCACTGAAATCTATTGCTCTTTATATTACATTTAGACTTGGAAGGTACAGGTGCCACATTACTGCTCTGCACTTTAATCAGCACAACAATCATCATCTGAACCACAATTCAGGGAATTGTCAGAGTTATTTCCTGTTTCTTCTAATGTTACCGCAATTTCTAATTAAATGTCAACATCATTTGAACGAATGTTCAAGAAATTAACCATTAATAATAAATAAGAGGCATGAAGGTCATCAGAAGTGGGTGATTTTGATTGCATATTTTCTCTTTGCATAGCAGAAAATATTAATTTGATATCACATTACTATGGAACTCTGGAAGCTGCTCAAAGACATGCTACTGGTAAGGATATACAAAGAAAACACAAAGAAAAGAAATTCAGTTTTATCTCCATTGTTTGCACATAGCAATATCGCAGAGGTTGTGAACTGAGGTGAGTAGTAACTGCAAACAGTTGTCAATGAAGCTATCCAATGGAACTTGAATCAGCTTTACAAACTATGATCATGTTATGCCGGGTTATCTGTTTACCACACTGTAGCCAACTTTCCAAAATGAAGTAAGCTAAATGTGTCTATAAAAAGAAGCCTGAAAAAAGCTGAAATAAAACAAAGAATATTATTGTGCAGTTTTATTTTTGAAAAAAATTTATTTCTGTGGTATATGTATAAAAAATCAGTCCATTTTTTCTAAAAACAAATGAGGATACTTTGATGTAAAAATATGTTTAAATAAACAGCTTCACGTGAGTTTCTTTCACATAACTTTCTTTTTCTCACAATGAAAATAATGTGTGTGCTATTTATTTACAGGGCAAACTTCACAATATCTGTACTGTAATATTACATTATTTCCTACACTGTAATATTATCTATTGCAACTGTAAAACTTATGATTTCTAATTCATCCTGTGTAAATCAAAGCTAGTTTTCTTTAGAACAGCTTCCTTTACTTTTGTGAAGTTTTAACACTTTACTGATGTCAGCTATGCTGCAACAGCATTTCCAGTAATGCTCTCAACTGTTTATATTTTGTAGTTATCTTGCACATGTGCATGCTGATGAGCTTGGAACACACACCAACACAGCTTCAGTTTGCTTTGTTGGTGGAATATTAAAGCATTTATTGAAATCTTGATTCAGTACAAATAATTTTCCATTAATCAAATGGATTTTAATACTTTCCTGTATCCAAGAATGAAAGCCATACTTCCAGACCCCAGCTAAATCAGTCATTTGTCAGGTAAATGGTACTACAAAGAAGCCCCAATTAGCGCTAAAAAAAAGCTGCTTTGGCAACACTGGTTGACCATGCTGTCAATCAAGGATGTATAGCTGCCATGTTGTTCATGTGCTGTCTGCTTCTGCTATGGCAAGGATGTATACTTTGACAGCCACTTGGCGAGCTGTGAATTTGGCAATGTTCAACATCTTTTTTTAAATACTTGCAGTGCATCTTAGCAGATAAAATTTTGGCACTGCATTTCTTTTGGTGTATTCATCCTGTGTGAAAAGTTTCAGGGTAGGTTTTGACATGTCACATTGTTGGATCATTTTCCACTTCCACTTTAATTGCATCATTTTTAGGCACAAATTTGCTATACATTATTATCACAGGACAATAATACTGGCTGATAATAGCAGTACATAAGTCAACTCAAATTGCCATTAAATGTAGATTGAGAACACTCAGATAAAACAAAAAAATGATGACATGTCAAGGAGTGAATCCGATAGGAACCAAAATTATTATATATATGGATGAATAATTGAATGAGTAAGAGAGTTGAAATATCTAGGATGCAATTCTGAATTTTTCAAATCAGATGATGTAGAGCCAACACTGATCAGATTCAGACATTCCTGTGGACAGTACAACATACCTTAAAACATAACAGAAAGAAATATCGATTAAACTTTACAAAGTAATAACCTCATCTTTGCTGCTATATAGTAGCGAATGTTGAACCTAACATCAAATCAGTTACAACAAATCAAAACATTGGAGATGAGGTTCATCTCTTTTGTAACTGGATATTCAAGGACATTCATTATTGGACCATAAAAGAAATACTGACATTAACAATAGCTAAATGTAGAGCACATTACAACTGTAGCTCAAAAACATAGACTGAATTAGAAAGACTATGTCTGACATATGTCTAATAATATGATAACTGAAGTTGTAATGCATATAACCTAATAGGGAATTCTGAGTTGGCTCAGACCAAAAGGCCTAATTGTTAAAGATGGCAATATCAAATGGTCATAAGGAAGATTACAGTAGCTTGGATATTTGTCAGCTGCTATGATGAAGACTATAAATAATCATAATGTATATATAATGAGAGAAAATTCTTGAAGTACCTATCTTCAGGAGCCAAAATTTTTAGTACTATTGACAGACAAAATCAGGCATGGCTCGTTGTTTCCGTACTGGGGAAGGCTGTGAGATTTATTGATTGGAACTAACCTAGACCTCGTGCTAAATTACAGATCCGTCCGTCACTACAATCAAGATTTAGATTTCAGCAAGCAGGGGGGAGGGGACAATATCACACTCCAGCCAAATATTTACATGTTTTCTTTCCATTTCATAATCAACTACTGAATAACATCAAAAGCTAACTCCAAGATAAAATCTGTACTCGGGCTCATTCACTACCTATTTTTCACGTGGCCCATCTGCAAAGGGGGTTGGTAGTGAACGGTTGCATTTGCACCCCTAATACTGAGTCATATATTGGCTAGCCTTTGAACAGCAGTGAACAACCTTGTGCAAAATGAGATACACTATACAAGTTCAGATTGAAACATATTTTTAAAAAACACCACTTTTAACTTTGTGGCCATGCATGTTAAAGTTCACAAACAAATCCAATCTGGATAAATAATAATCAGTGCAATTCATACACATGGTTTATTGTCTCACACCTATACACTTTCACATTGTTCCTTCACAGTTTATTCACATACACTGGCATCCATGCTTACACTCGTGGCACTTTGCCACTCCGATCTTACCACCACAACAGACAACGACCAAAGACCTGATTTTCCTACTCATATCACCAGTCCTGAGTCAGGTAACATCACACTGCATTAATCAAAATAATTCCTAAACATGGCCACAATTCGTGTACAATTTTTATAGGATTTAAATGCTTGAACTTAAATACATTATATAATTTTACACACATTTATCACCACATAATTTTATAATTTGTTGCAATTAAAAAACAAAACACTATGCAACGGAACTATGACACTCATCAAAACACAAAAGAAGTATTTTCATGTCCATTTTGCATTACACTATTTTCACTCTGCATTTAATACATAATTTTATTCTTAAGCACAGAAAATTAAAATCAGAACTAATTTCTGACATGCTATCAGATTTACATAATTAGGAATAACAACATGTTTTGGCACAGGTTCACCCTCTCTCTTCATTTAATGCCAACTTTGCATGAAATTAGAGACATACAAATACTTGTCTGGCACTACAAAGATTGAAACTGAATGGTGTCTTCATAATAAAATAATGAAAACAAAGATGATGTGACTTACCAAACGAAAGCGCTGGCAGGTTGATAGACACACAAACATACACACAAAATACAAGCTTTTGCAACCAATGGTTGCTTCATCTGGAAAAAGAGAAGGAGAGGGAAAGACAAAAGGATGTGGGTTTTAAGGGAGAGGGTAAGGAGTCACTCCAATCCCGGGAGCGGAAAGACTTACCTTAGGGGGAAAAAAGGACAGGTATACACTCGCACACACACACATTGCTTGTGACTGTGTATGTGTGGATGGATATGTGTGTGTGTGCGAGTGTATACCTGTCCTTTTTTCCCCCAAATGTAAGTCTTTCTGCTCCCAGGATTGGAATGACTCCTTACCATCTCCCTTAAAACCCACATCCTTTCGTCTTTCCCTCTCCTTCCCTCTTTCCACATGAAGCAACCGTTGGTTGCAAAAGCTTGAATTTTGTGTGTATGTTTGTGTTTGTTTGCGTGTCTATCAACCTGCCAGCACTTTCATTTGGTAAGTCACATCATCTTTGTTTTTAGATATATTTTTCCCATGTGGAATGTTTCCCTCTATTATATTCATATCATTAATAAAATAATGTCTTACTTTACAGTTGTTCTAAATATCTTTATGACTTAATTCTACTATGAAACATTTTGATTGAAGTACACCAGCCCAACATTATTTCTGCTGCTGTGCTTTAAATTTAAATTATGAACTACTTGGAAGAGCTCCATATTATCCCCCGTTACCTTACAATGTTTTGGAGAGATCTTTAATGCAATGTATGTTATCTTCATTGCATGCTTATAGTTTCTGGTATTTTCACATCTAAACTTCAGATGTTTAATGTTTTGTGCACTCAAACTGCGGTGTTTGTGAGTTTGTGTGACAGAATAGTGATGTTTCCATGATGACACTAATCTTGTGCTGTGATTGGATAACATGAGCAACCTGAGCAACTGACATGGAAATTTACATACCATATTTCTCTCATTTACACTTGTGCATTACAAAAATATCAATTTTAAGTGATACAGGACACACAAGCATTCAGCTGCTTTGCACATATCTCTGTTAGAATTGTGTGTATACCCTCACTTGGATTTACACTGTTTTTGTTTGTGATTCCTGTTTACATTAAATCCAGGTGCACTAAGTTCCTTTGCTTTCATCCTAACGAAATGTTCCTAAATTTCACCTGATAAATTGCAGACTTAATTCATATTATGTTGTTTTCAAGCTCCTGGTATGCTGCTGTTGTTCAAACAAATGTAAAACTCATTAAACTCATGCAAGATACACTAGCAAAAAGAAACTTGATAATAATGCACATTACCCGCAGTCAGCGAGTGAGGAAAGTAAGCTAATGGGATGTATTCTGCACAATGCATACATATCGCACACTTTTTTCTCTATTGCTAGGTAGTGATTCTTATGTTACCTTATGCTAATGCACTCTGGTAACGACATTTGCAAACTTATTCCGGCATCGGATAGAACAGCCAATAGCACAAACAAAAAAACTGTCTAAAACAGTGTCACAACAATAATACTAAACATTGATTAAAGAAGCATCAAAGCATAATAGAGATATACAGAGACAGGGATTCGATAATGAAATTTCAGCAACTTTGTTCATTCCCTTTTGATGTATCCAGTGGAATGTGAAAATTGTGGGACAACCTTAGGCTGAAACACCAGAGCTGTCAGGATGCCCACAAGAGCTACTTCAAGGAAACCACACCCACAAACCTCTGCTACGTAGAGCTAAGCAGGATTTCAAGGTGCATCCCTAAGTCTAGGTACTACTTGTTCAAAAAAACATCACATGACATCACATATTAACAGTTCCAAAAATGTTGACAGCCATAATTTAAATCTATGTCATTGTACCTCTCTCTCCTTATTGAGGAGGAGCTATTAATTCTGAAAGCTAGGTAGAGAATGACTTTTACTTTTTTACAAAGAGTACAAAAACATATGTCTGAAACTTGGGGATTTATTCTTGATATTAAAATATTACAAAAATTTCTTGCAAACATTGGTCCAAAAATCCTTTCTTAGGAAGGTATGAAAGGATTTATTATTCACAGCTTAAAAATGATATCCTTATCAAATGCATTTACATGTATGAAAGAATTTATGTAAATGATACATTTACCAAATGCATTTACTTTTACTGAAATTGCTTGAAGTGACCAGATCGTGCTTCTGTGAATGACCAGATCATGCTTCTGTGAATTTGGAGAGCCTGCATTCCATGCTTTGCCTTACATAGGGAAAAACACACTCATTTTTCCATATTGGTTCACACAACTGATCCCCACTGACTGATCCACCTGTTAAGAAACCAGTTATTGAGATACTGATGAACATCTGTGTAAAGTGAGGTGGAGTACCACATTCACTGAAGGACATCTACAGATACATCGTACAGTGTCTCATGTCTGAAAAACTCCAGATATATTTGTCTACTAAGATGTTGCAGAAATAAATAGGGGCTGATGGTTATGAATCATTCTACTGAACATGTTGAGGCTGAACCTCAGGTAATGTCTGCCTTGACACATGCCCAGATGTGATTCTTATGATATCCGAAGATCCCATCATGTGGAAAGCCAGCCTTGTCAAGAACAAGGTACATGCTAAGAAGTGCAGAGAAGCAGCACAGTGCTCTAACATCTGTTGACAGAAAGTGATTCTTGGCTGAAAGTATGCCTCATTTACCGTATTTACTCGAATTTAAGCCGCACTCGAATCTAAGCCGCACCTGAAAAATGAGGCTCGAAATCGAGGAAAAAAAATTTTCCCGAATCTAAGCCGCACCTGAAATCTGAGACTCGAAATTCAAGGGGAGAGAAAAGTTTTAGGCCGCACTTCCAAATCGAAACAAAGTTGGTCCATTGTAATATGAGACACAATTTAGGTTGAATGAATGACGATACCGCTGTAGTAGTTTGGTTCGAGTCGTAAGCTTAGCAGTTAAGCTTTACTAGGTAGCCGTTGTTATGCGTCAGGCGCTCCGTCCGTATTTATACGGGTACCCTTCCTTTTCCACGTGCTTTGTCTGGTTTGAATTGATTGCTTATTTTTCTTTGATCTGACAACTGCAATTCTCTTTGTTATAGGTGTTTCCGTCACACAAAGCTGAGAATGCATTACTGTACTGTGTCATGCATTGTTTGTCGCATTCTGAAAATGAGGGTTTACAGCCTGTCGCCGCTCGCGGCATGGCTTGCTTTTGTGCACCGCCGCTTTTTTTTTAAAAAAAAAAAAAAAAAAAAAAAAAAAAAAAAAAAAAAAAAAAAAAAGAGAGAGAGAGAGAGAGAGAGAGAGAGAGAGAGAGAGAGAGAGAGAGAGAGAGAGAGAGAGAGAGAGAGAGAGAGAGGGGAATCGAGAGGAATCGTCTCATTAGCGAAACAATGATAATGATCAACAAGAACCAAATAATAGACTGCGTATGATAGAAGATGTTCTGAACGAGAATTTAGCGAAAATTTTTTCTGTTTGAAAATCTTTGCAGACGCCTCTTTAGTACATTACATTATGCACAGAAATTAGAGTCATCTTAGATTTAAAAAATCTAGTCAATTGCCGTGCTTCAGTTCTGACTCTATCACTATTAGGCATAAGAATAATACGAATATAAACATGACATGGTATGTATATTTTTCCGTGTCTGCTGTTGTCTCACTCTAGTTTCGTAGTTTACTAGGCAGGCAGGATTTAAATGAGATAGCAGCAAACATGAAAGAATACATGGCAAAATGTTTATATTCGTATTATTCTTATGGTGAAGAGAATACTGCATGTGATTCCTATTAGCAACCATTTCTTCTCACAGTTAGGAAAAAATTCAGAAAGCAGAGCTGGCCATATTGACAAATATCCCAAACAGTCTTGCCAGTCAGATTTTCATAGTACATTGAAATGCTGCTACGTTCGAAGAGGAACAATACGGAATTTGTATTTACTTCGTTGGATAATGTATGAAAATGCAGTGGTCGAAACTCGGGGCGGAGAAAAAAAAGTTCGTCTTCCACCTTTTTTTTTAATTTATTTACTGACGCAGAGGTTTTGGTGCTAGTATTTGTCTTTGTGCCTGCGAAGCATACCCGCGTAGCGCTACATATATTCGATGACAGAAGTTAGTTGTGGCGGCACCTACCAACATTTTTCAGAACTTCCGCTTACTTTGCACTCAATTCTAAGCCGCAGGCAGTTTTTTGGATTACAAAAACTGGAAAAAAAGTGCGGCTTAGATTCAAGTAAATACAGTAATCCTTGCAGTTGTTAGAGGTGATACATGTACAAAAGATTTTCATACAAAATGTTTGTGATCATCATGTGATTAATGCCTTCCTTTCTCACAAGTCTCCTTGTACTACTTGATGGAGATTCATAGATTCATCAACAGTACAATGAACCTATTCTTCAATCTCAAGTATTTACACATTGTGTGATCTGCTAGTCTCCCACCATATGCAACTCTCTCTTCAAATGAGCCTGCATCTTGCAAGTGGTGGTGCATTTGTACAAAGGTTCCTGCACAATGCAACTGCCTCCCAGGGTAACTTTCAGCATAAAGCTGGCATACTGTGTCTGCATTGCTGTCTGCTCGACCATATATGTACAGCATAACCATCATTTCAAACACTGAATACATCATTGTAATGGAGCTTATTTTAAAACAAAACAAACAACAATCAGACAAAACATAACAAATGCCATGACCAACTGTAAACAAGAAAGTGAGTAAAAATTCAAATATGAGGTAAATAGACAACCAGAGGTCACTACAGGGAATTCCTAATGTACCTCTCCAAAGCAGGATTTTCAGACCCCATTCATATGAATTTTTTGTAATGTTTTGGTGTCAAGAATAAATCCTTAAGGTTTCTGAGACATGTTTCTGTACATCCTGTATGTATCTACTGGCAGTGCAAAATGTATTGTCTCCTGAAAGTGTGAACTGCTAGCAGTCCTGTTCCACAATTTATTAGTTTTCTCGATGGAATTTTCCTTTCGCATAATAATCCTACTATAACAAATTACACAATTTTATAGGAGAGGTAAGAATGAACGTGTTTTTCCCTTAGGGATGGCGTGTGTGTTACTATGGTGCTGGAATAGTTGGCATCATCATTGCAATACTGACTGGTCTGACACTGCGGGAACCTGAAAGGCAGGCAATTGGCGAAGAGAATACGGTAGCTGTTAATGCTGACGGGGAGCGGGCAAAGAAGAAGGGTGCATGGCGCGTAATGCTGGAGCCACGGGTCATTCTGCTCTGTCTTGCTGCGTCCATCAGGCACACAGGTATGTATTGCCATCAGCTTTTCAGGATACCACTGTTCATGTCAGTGTTTAAAGTTGCAGACCATGAGCTGCCATATTTTCTGTAACACTGAGGAAGGCTCATAGTAGAGGGCAAGCTTGAGGTTTTAGTGGAGACCGGCCCTCCATTCTGAATGATAACACAAGGAATGTAAAATGGCAACTGAATTTTTGCAACTCCTCCCATCTCTTCTCAAATGAGGGAGGAAGGAGAAGCTAGCATAATTTGCAAGATGGCTCTAACAGCCATGTTGTAGAATTATATCAGTAGCTCTTTATATGTTTTTTGAACACTTGTACACATATCCTTTTTGAGTACAAGGTTACTCATAAGTACCACTGGACTTTCAGAAGATGATAGTGTGAAAACTATAATGCACTCAATACAGCAAAATATCACAGAATAATCCATAAAAGTTTTTAAGGCTTATTACAAGTGCTCAATAATGGCACCTTTTGTGATTTGTTAAATGTCAATATGATAGTCAGACTCTCGCCATACACATCCCGAACCACCGTCAATATTGGAGACTGCATTAACTATCCTCTTTTGCAACTCTTCCAGATTGAGAATGTGTCAGACAGTTGACTGCAGTATCTCTAGTTCTCTGCTTGCCCCTCATCAGTTTCTTTGGGCTTCTCAGAAGTAATCCTAGAAGGCACCCCAGCATCTCTGCTGATAGCACCAACAGACCTATTTTCTTAGTACCACACCAGCAACCACTCTCACAGAATGTGTTGTATCACCTGTGGATTGTTTTGCGCATTGAAACTTTTACTGATACTTGGTGTGATATCATCACTGAACTGCCACAATTGACTCACATTCAGTTAACTTGAGGACACAAAATACACTTACATTGCATTTGATACCACATTTCAAAATGCTGACATTACGGGAGCCTGACAGATAGGTTGTCAGTGAAGGGAACACAGCAGCTGTGAATGCTGACAGTGAGAGGGCAAAAAGGCAAACTGTGTGGAGGCTGATGCTGGAGCCGCGGGTCATTCTGCTTTTTCTGGCCACATCGATCAGGTACACATCTTTGTGGCGCACTTTGCAGCTACACTATGAAACATATTATGAAGTGAAACTTTGAGAGGTGGTCAGTGCACTTTTTTTATGTCCAGTAGTTTTAGTATAGTCATATTTTGAAATCCTAGAGGTAGTTATGAATTACATTATGAATGCCCCTGTATTTTATTACTAATGTGTTATTTCGATTCGTTAATTTTTATGTAACTTATATCCCATTTTGTAACTTTTCACATACATAGAGTATTGTCAGTGTTGAAAGTACCAAGTCAGTAAGTCACAGTAAAATATTGGCACCATGCTGACATCACACCCAAGTTTTTATTTGCAGTCTGTCACCTTTATCCTTTTTAACACCAATAACAAATATTGCAAATAACTTGAATCTATATCACATGAAATATATTTCTTGTTGTTCCAAACAAATAATAATGGTTTGAATAAGCCAGGAAAAGATATTAAAGGACGAAACATGATGATGGTCGGTTTGTGGGGCGCTCAACTGCTTGGTCATCGGTGCCTATACAAAGTCCCAATCTTTCCACAGTCCTATGTGTCCACTTGCACGAATGATTATTATGATGAAATGATGAGGACAACACAAACACCCAGTCCCTGGGCAGAGAAAACCCCCAACTTGGCTGGGAGTCGAACCAGGGACCCCACGATCCAGAGGCATCACTGCTAGGCAATAGACCCCAAGCTACAGAGGACTGATAGTGTAGATACATGTTTGAAAATATTAGGAGCAAGCAAAAAGTTTCTGTCTGAGGGCGTTGCTGCTGCAGCATATATTCAATGTAGCATGACTCTGATGTGGGTATATAAGCAGCAGCATGTAGGAAAGAGATTAGTGTGCCATTTCCATCTTTCCAATGTGCGTGCAGTAAATGTGGAAATACGAACTATGACAATGTAATACCAAATGTGTCCAGCAGCTGTTAATCTTTTCCTGTCTGCCAAAGCACAAACTCCAGTAAATATCCATTGTGAAATGAAGAATCTGTATGGGGCAGTGTGCAGGGGCACTGACTTATAAAAAATATTGGGGAAGCCCATACTGGGGGTCTTGCCCCGGGAAATTTTCTAAATTTTAGATGAAAAATAGTGAGTTTTAAAGTTTTTTAAGCATTTTAGAGTCATATGATCAACATTAGAACCCCAAAAACTGAACTCTCGATAACTTGACACTCCGGGAAACTCTACAATCCTGACACATTTTTTGGCTTTGAAGAAAGGAACAAAACATAAATACACATGGTATTTTCGTAAAAAGCTAATTTAATTTACCGTAATAATCATGCTTATAGACTCTTACAGAGCAGTGAATATATAGCTCTGAAGATACTGAAATTCTATTTAAATAAATCCTAAACTGCCATTAAAAGAATAAAACATAAAATATTCCTGTCACACAGTAATAGCACTTTGATTAATAAGTGAAATAGCTAATTTAAGCTTACTTTGAATAAGGCTCAGGGTTAATTAAATAAAAACAATATCACAAAGTTAATTCTTTAATACAGTTAATAAAGTTAATACAGTATGCCTAATGTTGTTGTTGTTGTTGTCTTCAGTCCTGAGACTCAGCATCACCCGACTTAATTAGACTACATTCCATTATCCTCGTTTTGCTTTTGTTGATGTTCATCTTATATCCTCCTTTCAAGACACTGTCCATTCCGTTCAACTGCTCTTCCAAGTCCTTTGCTGTCTCTGACAGAATTACAATGTCATCGGCGAACCTCAAAGTTTTTATTTCTTCTCCCTGGACTTTAATACCCGCTCCGAATTTTTCTTTTGTTTCCTTTACTGCTTGCTCAATATACAGATTGAATAACATCGGGGACAGGCTACAACCCTGTCTCACTCCCTTCCCAACTGCTGCTTCCCTTTCATCCCCCTCGACTCTTATAACTGCCATCTGGTTTCTGTACAAATTGTAAATAGCCTTTCGCTCCCTGTATTTTACCCCTGCCACCTTCAGAATTTGAAAGAGAGTATTCCAGTCAACATTGTCAAAAGCTTTCTCTAAGTCTACAAATGCTAGAAATGTAGGTTTGCCTTTCCTTAATCTATTTTCTAAGATAAGTCGTAGGGTCAGTATTGCCTCATGTGTTCCAACATTTCTGCGGAGTCCAAAGTGATCTTCGCCGAGGTCGGCTTCTACCAGTTTTTCCATTCGTCTGTAAAGAATTCGCGTTAGTATTTTGCAGCTGTGACTTATTAAACTGATAGTTCGGTAATTTTCACATCTGTCAACACCTGCTTTCTTTGGGATTAGAATTATTATATTCTTCTTGAAGTCTGAGGGTATTTCGCCTGTCTCATACATCTTGCTCACCAGATGGTAGAGTTTTGTCAGGACTGGCTCTCCCAAGGCTGTCAGTAGTTCCAATGGCATGTTGTCTACTCCGGGGGCCTTGTTTCGACTCAGGTCTTTCAGTGCTCTGTCAAACTCCAAACTCTTCACGCAGTATCGTATCTCCCATTTCATCTTCTTCTACATCCTCTTCCATTTCCATAATATTGCCCTGAAGTACATCGTCCTTGTATAGACCCTCTATATACTCCTTCCATCTTTCTGCTTTCCCTTCTTTGCTTAGAACTGGGTTTCCATCTGAGCTCTTGATATTCATACAAGTGGCTCTCTTTTCTCCAAAGATCTCTTTAATTTTCCTGTAGGCAGTATCTATCTTACCCCTAGTGAGATAAGCCTCTACATCCTTACATTTGTCCTCTAGCCATCCCTGCTTAGCCATTTTGCACTTCCTATCGATCTCATTTTTGAGACATTTGTATTCCTTTTTGCCTGCTTCATTTACTGTGTTTTTATATTTTCTCCTTTCATCAATTAAATTCAATATTTCTTCTGTTACCCAAGGATTTCTGCTAGCCCTTGTCTTTTTACCTACTTGATCCTCTGCTGCCTTCACTACTTCATCCCTCAGAGCTACCCATTCTTCTTCTACTGTATTTCTTTCCCCCATTCCTGTCAATTTTTCCCTTATGCTCTCCCTGAAACTCTGTACAACCTCTGGTTCTTTCAGTTTATCCAGGTCCCATCTCCTTAAATTCCCACCTTTTTGCAGTTTCTTCAGTTTTAATCTACAGTTCATAACCAATAGATTGTGGTCAGAGTCCACATCTGCCCCTGGAAATGTCCTACAATTTAAAACCTGGTTCCTAAATCTCTGTCTTACCATTATATAATCTATCTGATACCTTCTAGTATCTCCAGGATTCTTCCACGTATACAACCTTCTTTTATGATTCTTGAACCAAGTGTTAGCTATAATTAAGTTATGCTCTGTGCAAAATTCTACCAGACGGCTTCCTCTTTCATTTCTCTCCCCCAATCCATATTTACCCACTATGTTTCCTTCTCTCCCTTTTCCTACTCTCGAATTCCAGTCGCCCATGACTATTAAATTTTCGTCTCCCTTGACTACCTGAATAATTTCTTTTATCTCATCATACATTTCATCAATTTCTTCATCATCTGCAGAGCTAGTTGGCATATAAACTTGTACTACTGTAGTAGGCATGGGCTTCGTGTCTATCTTGACCACAATAATGCGTTCACTATGCTGTTTGTAGTAGCTTACCCGCATTCCTATTTTCCTATTCATTATTAAACCTACTCCTGCATTACCTCTATTTGATTTTGTGTTTATAACCCTGTAGTCACCTGACCAAAAGTCTTGTTCCTCCTGCCACCGAACTTCACTAATTCCCACTATATCTAATTTCAACCTATCCATTTCCCTTTTTAAATTTTCTAACCTACCTGCCCGATTAAGGGATCTGACATTCCACGCTCCGATCTGTAGAACGCCAGTTTTCTTTCTCCTGATAACGACGTCCTCCTGAGTAGTCCCCACCCGGAGATCCGAATGGGGGACTATTTTACCTCCTGAATATTTTACCCAAGAGGACGCCATCATCATTTAACCATACAGTAAAGCTGCATGCCCTCGGGAAAAATTACGGCTGTAGTTTCCCCTTGCTTTCAGCCGTTCGCAGTACCAGCACAGCAAGGCCGTTTTGGTTAGTGTTGCAAGGCCAGATCAGTCAATCATCCAGACTGTTGCCCCTGCAACTACTGGAAAGGCTGCTGCCCCTCTTCAGGAACCACACATTTGTCTGGCCTCTCAACAGATACCCCTCCGTTGTGGTTGCACCTATGGTACGGCCATCTGTATCGCTGAGGCACGCAAGCCTACCCACCAATGGCAAGGTCCATGGTTCATGGGGCTAATACTTTCGGTCAAAAAGTACATAATTAGCGGGTTTTAATTGGGTCTTACACCCTAAAAATATTTAAGTATTTGAAAAAAACTAATACAGTACTATGTAATATAATAATACAGTACTATGTAATATAATAATACAGTAATAAACTAGTACTAATATTTCAAAACTGAAGATGTAACATTACGTATTTTATTCTCTATTTTATAAAGATTTTTAATATTGCTCTAATGCCATTATTATGGCTAGAGTGTCTTTAGAAAGTTGCAAATGTCAACTGTCTGGCTGTATTATTGAATATGAAGTGGTTGATGACTGGTCAGATATCCAATTCACCCAAAACATCTTGATGGGCACGAAGAACAGCCAAGTTGTCCAATCACTTCTGTTCCATTGTTGATCGGAGATATGACATCAGATGTCTAAGGGCGCTAAATGACTGTTTTTCTGTTGCTGTCATGATTGGAACTACTTGGAGATGCTTAATGCACTTCAATACTTCACATAACACTTCTACAACTGCAGGCTCTTGTGTAACATTTTCTTATACCATGCATGTTTTTTAAGACCAGTTGTTTTTTATTAGTGATATCGGCTAACATATTCAAGTGTAAGTGCAGTCTTTCAATGTCTAGGTCATTTTTGAAAAACTCAGTTGATTTTTCCAAATTTGTTTCACCTCTGTTTACTAAAAGCAAGCACTCTTGTTCAACTTCAATGACATGTGTGAGTCCAGTTGAAGCAAACCACTCAGTAATGCAAGATTACACCATTTCACAAATGTCAATGTAAATAGTTTTGTAGTATTCCTTTGGGGTTTTAAAAGTGTGCGGTGAGCTGGCTTTGTTGTTTTCATACTTCGATTCTGAGGAAGATGTAAAAAGAAATAAGTCTTGAATTGTAACATTGACTCAAGGTAGCTTGCTCATTTGTAACATGCCTCTATTTTGTCCTCTGCAGAAAATGTTTCAAAAAACTCTAGAAGTTCTTCAAAGTTTTTCAACATTGTCAAGATACTTGAAGCTCACATAGTCCATTGAGTCGGGCAAAGGAGTTGTAGGCCAGCTTGGTCGTTGGCTCTCTCACAGCGTATGCTTCTGAATAGTCCCATCCTTTTGTTGGATTCCCTTACAGGTGTTTATTAAATTCTTGGCTAAAGCCATAATATCCCTCATAGATGTAAGATGGCGGAGACTGTCTAAAACTGCCAAGTCTAAACTGTGAACAGTGCAGTGCACATAATGTGCTTTTGGTTGTAAATCCAAAATTAACTTTTTTAGTCCTTTGAACTTACCTCTCATATTCGAGGCACCATCATAGCACTGTCCTCTTAAGTTATCCATTGACAAATCAAGATGAGCAAAAACGTCTTTTAAAATACTAAACAGAGTTTGTGATTCAGTCTTGGGGGTCTCGTATACGCCAATAAAGTCTTTTTTGATGATTAAGCAATCATCGACAGTACAAATACGAAATGAGACTTGTTTGTGAATTGAAGAATCACTTGTTTCATCAGCCATAATAGAAAAATGTTCAGTCTTCTTGACTGAAGCCAATACCTTTCTCAACACAGACTTTCCTAGTAGAACTAATCTTTAAACTCAGGTATGTCATTCTTTCAGAGTTCCAACAATTGAAAAAAAAATTGAGTTTACATCTTCACACCCTCTAATTGCTAGTCATTGTCAGAATAGAAATTGCATGGTAGTAAAAATTGTCTCAAGAGCTGACCGGCCTTTCTTCATATCACTATCTAACTGTTCAATCAATTGGGAGGCCACACTTCGGTTAGTAATAGAATTTAGTTTAAGAACACCTTCTTTTATCTGTAAACGTATTTTCATGAAGACAGAATTTTTCCAAAGCCTTTTTCTAGTTACAAAACCCAACAAAAGTAAATGCATCTTCTTTTTTTGAAGAAAACTGTAATAGATTTTTACCATCTGCCTCTTTGCAGATTTTGCAAAAAACTTTTTTGGTAGAGGCTTCATATTCTAGCCATGTATATTTGATCAACCAAGACTTCTGAAATGATCTTCCCTTACTGGATTGTCCAGGTTTCAGTTGTGAATGGTTCTCGCCTGAAGACGACGAAGCGATTGACAACACAATAATTGTTGGAGGTTGACTTGCAGTATCAACTACCAAGTGCGCCTTTTTGGTAACAAATTTATCCATTGCAAACTTAATTCACAATACACTAAAAGACTAAAGTAAATGAATAAAATATAGTCATATAAAATACTCCACTGGACACTAAAGTCGAAAGACTAAACAGGTCTGCAGCATGCACTGAATGAAACTATCCACACTGAATGACTGCGACAGCAGGGTGGGCTTTATATAGCCGCGGCATCATACTGTCTCAAAGTGTCAAGGCGACATGAGGCAGCAGGTTCCAGGCACTTCTGCTCCAGTCCTTTTGATGTTGCCACGGGCACAGCACTGGCCTGCCGGTGCCAGACTTTACCCAAAGGTTTGAGCACCGGGACAAATTCTAAGTGTGCCCACAGCACCGTAACACTGTCATGATTCACACCACTTGTTTTCAGTTAACCTACTTACTGCTGTAATAATTATTTGCTTTAACTCATTACTGAATTTATTTTAAAAGGTAGCTATCATCAAACAAGGAAAATAAAAAAGTCCAACATTATTTTGTGATTTTACAAAGCATAATATAATAATAATTTTCTTTAATTATTGGGAGGGGAGGGGGGGTGGGGGTTCTGCCCGCCCAAAACAAATTTTTAAGTGGTCTCCGCCCCCCTCAGGCCCTATGGAGTTAGTGCCTGCGAGTGTGTCTTTCAAAAACCATTATTGTGGAATGCTACTGCTTCATAATAACGCCTGTCCCCATACCACAAATGTCATAAAACAGAAGCTACACCAACTCAAGTGGTTAACACTTGAGCTGCCACCTTATAATCCTGATCCCTCCCCATGTGATTATCACACCTTCAGTCCCATAAAAAGGGCCCCAAAGGGTCGATGATTGCTATCAGTTGTGGACGTGCAGTACACAGTTACAGATTTCTATACATGACAGGTCATAAGAGTGGTATTTTCAACCTAGTGCATCAGGTGGGGTTATTGCCTCAATGCTCATGGCAGTTTTACCTGACTGACGTTCTGAATCCACACTGTACAATCTATGAACAGAAACTTTTTGATGACCCGCTTATCTTCTTGTTTAAATAGATATGAATTGAAAGATTGTCATAATGTTAGTATTACATTCAGCTGGCTTTGTATATCACAGCTTCTTTTTCTGTTTTGATTTGGATATATTGAGAGTCATGTTACAAAGATATACTCCCTTTTTTCCTTGTGGCATAATTTACAGCTGAAAAGAAGCATTTGATCTATTTATGCATTATAAATGAGACATGAGATTGTAGTACCTTATTAATTGACAAATGTCATGGAGTATATTCAGATCAGTATTTTTTACATGATCTGTTGTCTGTGGTGTATGGTAAATTTCAGATACACTAAGCAGTACAATTTGTTGAGTGCAGGTGCAGGAACAATTTTCAAAACGTCTCTAGTGTCCCAGTTAAAAGTTCAGGAAGGAGATCAGTGTGCATGTTCAAAATTTTTCAACATGTTGGCCACATCTAAGACAGAAATTTTAAAAAAGCACATATACTGAAAATAAGATGAATCCAATTCTTAGCTATTTCATTTATGTGGACAGTTACATCATCACTAAAAATGAGATAGGCAGCAATTCTTTTTTTCTTTGTGGCTTCCAGAGTTCTCAAAGCATAATACATATGTTTGATATATGAAGTGTGGCCATAAAACAACAAGACTATTGGTGTAAAACATTTTATTTCAAGAACATACATATTTAGTTATTGTCACCTTCAGTATACTGTTCCTCTATCCCTACAATGCTAGATGCAAATTTTCTATTGATGGAAACAGTGCCAGAAGTCTTCCTCTGTGAGCTGCTTGGTGATGCATGCGACTTTTTCTTCCACTGCTTCAGCGGACTGAAATCTTTTTCCTTTTAACCCTTTGGTGGGCGCACCTTTCATACTTCCATAAGTGGGCTCATTGCAGCTTTTGCACTGCAATTAGTTTTACATTTTTAACCTAAGGAAAAATAATCATCCCATCAGTAATAAATAGGTAAAATGCATAAATTTCTTTTTCCATGATTTCAGCACTTGCTTTTGGACCTGGCAAAACTTTTAGGATGTTCTTAGCCTTGGTTTTAGCAGAAGGAAGTGGTTCACTTATCCAAATAGTTTCTTTGTCTTTTCCTACATAAAATTGATAATCCTCTGTTTGTTGTCTCCCCTCTTCAACCAGGTGGTCATCTGTTTCCTATGTTGCTTGTTCGGAGTCACTGCTGTGGTTTTCTTCTTCGATAACTTCCTCTTCTGACTCAGATTCACATGAATCTGGCAATTCTTGTACTACTTATTCTAACAATTTTTGCAGTACTTTCTCATAGTCTTCAGGATGTACAGTTAGATGGTGCCTGTCAAATACCTTCTTTTTCTCCATTTCTACAATTTTATGAGACCTAATGAAACACATGTTTTTGTAAGAGTAATATATTGTAGCAAATCAATATCCAAGACTGTAAAAAGTAATGAAAATTGCATATGGGAACTTTGATTTGATTTGAATATTCATTATATACTAATATAAAAGAAAGATTGCCTTGAGACAAAAGAAAAACACAAGTATAGAAAATACTTACATCACAAGGCGCGTAGCAGCAAACACACCGTGAATGCAACACTCACATTTCAAACAACAATAATGACCAAACTGCTGAAAGCATGAATAGTGCAAATGTAGTAAGAGGTGACATCCATTGAGAACAACAAATACGTATTTGGACGTGGATGCAACTATAACACTATCTGTGATACTAACAGAAAACTAAATCTTGCAGCTATTTGCTGCAAGTGCCCCCACTGAAGGGTTAATGAAGATTTGATCTTGCACAATAGATAATAGTCACTAGCTGCTAGGTCAAGCAAATAAGGCAGGTGGTCTAACATTGGTATGTTGTACGTTGCTAAAAATCTATTCACAGACAATGTGGCATCAGCCAGTGTGTTGTTTTCATGCAGAATCTGTCACTTGTTATTTTACAATTTTGTTTTTTTTCATGTTTTCTCAATGGAGTTGTGCAAGAACTTCAAGATGGTAATGTTGATTAGTAGTATGAGCTTCAGGAATGCAGAGGAGATACACAATTCTATGAATATAAAAAAAAATCATTATTGCTTTGAATCTTGATTTGCTCATACAAGCTTTTCTTGTTCTGGTGAAGTTTAGCCCTACCAATGCATGAAATGGCACTTAGTTTCTGGATCATAAGTGGGAGAAAGAAAAATAAAGAAGGAAAAAAAGAAAGATTTGTCTTGTGTTGTCACTCTTTCCAATAAATTGGATTTATTTTCAGTAGCGTTCAAAGAGTCAGTACAGACATTTTTGTGAGCTTCTTTTTGTTTGATCATGAGACTTTTTGGCACCAGTTTTGCACGCACTTTTCTCATTTTCAATTTTTTATGTAAAATATGCTTATGCATTCTTTGTCAATTCTGACAGTTTCAGCAATTGATTGAATACTCAGTTAATGGTCAAATTGAATCAGATTACCTACTTTTTCAATATTTTCATCCATTTTTTTATGTTGAAGGGCATCCCAGGCATGAGTCATCTTCATCACCTTCTCAGCATCTTGGAACACTTGAACCACTCAAAAACCTATGTAGGTGGTAAACAGTCTTCACCATACACTTCTTTTAGTAAAAAATGGGTTTCATTATCAGATTTTCCAAGTTTAATGTGAAACTTCATGACAGTTTGTTCTCTTTTATTGCACTTATCATTTTCCAAACAAAACAAAAAACAGCTCTCACACAAACTGATGTGTCTACAGACATCAGAGATGCCACATTCAACTGAGAAGGCTACACACTTCATGCTTCACAGCTGTGGGTCATTCACCTTTGGTGCATGCATGACAGAATCAGTCCTGTTATTTTATAGCCACACCTTGTAGTCTTCCCGTTTAAATTCCTGCAAAATTTTAATTATGTACAGTTTCATTTTTGGCTTCATTTTGTGAACACACCAAACCATTGTTTGTGGCAACTGAAGGTCTTTACTGGCCTCATATGCCAATTTCTTTAGACTATGTTGACGCAAAAGGCAAATTCTTTCGATGTTTTATGCTGATACCTGTGACTGACTGGTACTTCTTCCATTTGCACAAACATTCTATTTCTTTAAATTGCCGATGCCATCTGCAAGTGATGCTGGTATTTGAAGGTGCTTGACTCCATTACTGAAAAAAATCTTCTCAGCACTTTCATGACAGAACGACAATTTTTACATTCTAGCACTTGTAGAATTTTTCACTTGTGCCTTACTGTATGTGCGCTGGATTCCAGTTTGCCAAACTTGCACAAGAGTGAAAATTTTCTACTTCCTTTTACATTCTCTGTTATCAGTGTATCACTATGCATTAAACAGTTATAGTTACCTGTAATCAATATATTCATTTTGAATTGCCCTGTACACTGAAAAATTACCATTACTGCTAATGTATTCACACTGAGAAGTAAGGGACTTGCGTCTAATTTATTCCATATATGGTTTTATTTGCGTTAGAAGAAAAACAGCTAGAAATTATCTAATACTTAAAACAAATTATTTATGTAACTTTACACTGCCCACTATCAGTTGCCTATATACTGATGAAGTAAAAATTTATATAATTTAGACATTATAATTACACAGAAATCCCTTAGTATGAAAATTCTCTTCAGTTGTAGAAGGAGTGGATAATTAGGTATCCTGTTAATTTGCTTTTGAATACCTCAGGGTTTTCAGTGTCATGTTTGATGTTATGGAGAGAGAGAGAGAGGGGGGGCAGGGAGGGAGGGAGGGAGGGAGAGAGGGAGAGAGGGAGAGAGAGAGAGAGAGAGAGAGAGAGAGAGAGAGAGAGAGAGAGAGAGAGAGAACTTGTTTCACATGATGTAATTAAATGAAATTTCTTGTTTCAGGTGGCATGTGCTTTGCTTACAACTGTGACCTGTACTATGAGACATATTTTCCGGATTATGACCTTGGGTGGTGGCTGTTTGCGGTCACCATTGTCATAGGCAGTATTGGTGTTGTTGTTGGAGGCGTTGTTTCTGACAAATTTGTAGCCAAAATGGGCATCAGGTCCCGTGTTGCTGTTCTGTCTATCAGCCAGGTAAATACCTTGTGTAAAACATTCAGGATACTGGTACATTGGATCTGAAATGTTAGCAGATAGTGAATGTCAACAAGAACCATTTAAATATTGACTAGGAGCTTATACATGCATTCACGCAAAGAACCAAGCACTGAGGAAAAAAATTATAGCAGCAACAAGTCGTCAGTGTGTTTACAGCAATTAGTCGATAATGTTTTGTGTGAGATATCTCAATCAGAGGAATAGAAGTTGTCTAACTACAATTATCTCTGTGGGAGTACTGCTGTTACACTACCCATAGCAGGCAAAGAAAACTGTTGCAGATACCTTGTATTACTGTCTGGGCACTTCAAACTGAAAGGGTTACTGGTGAATAGGAAGTATGTATTTCTATTGCATGTGGTGGCTTTCCTCCTCACACGGCTGTTTGAAAACTCAGATGGGCCCAAATCCATCCAACACAAATCTGATTGAAGAAACAGCTATGTCAATGTCATATTCCTTATTTGAGTGCTTGGTTTGATAAATTCCTCACATTTGTTTTTAATTCTCTGTGTAGTACTAAATCTCCTCCTCAATCCAAGGTTTGGAGATACAAATAATATACCAAATGTAAGCATTCATTCTGAGGTGTGGTTACATTAAAACACATTCATAATTAAAAGTACAGTTGGACTCAGTCGGGTGACGTCAATGGTGCACTACTTCTCCATTACTGATGGTGTCCAGAGCAGCCCCTTGGCCCCCACAGGTATCCACTGCAGCGGCATGTGGAGACTGCTGCGCATGGTATTCGATCCGCTGCCCTCTGGCAGGAGTCAGATGGCGGTTCGCCCCAATGCACTGAGTCCCGTAGGGCTGTAGTGAACTCAGTACTGGCAGCAGCGGGCACTGACGGAAAGTCGGCAGTGCAGTGGAACCAGACCTTGCAGTGGACTCAGAGCAGGTGGCGACAGGTGCAGCCTGGCCTCAAACCCGAGGCTGTTGCCGATGACACTCAGTTGTCTCACTTTCCGGTGTGGCCTTGGAATCATGGTGGTGCTGCTGAACCTCAGTGAAGGAAGTGTCTCTGCTACAAAATTCTGACATTTATATTGCTTTGAGGCACATTTGTTTCACTAAAACTCGGCACCTAGTCACTTCACTCGTAACAAGGGACTTTCCGCAGTCCAGTGACATCAACATATGTGCTACGGTTATTACCGCTGGCCAGTGCAGTTTCCTGCTGAGTGCAGTGACTGTGGTTACCAGCCTGGAGTTGCAAATGTGATACTTCACATGACTTTCTCACCAATTCTTATTACTTTTGCTAAAAGATTGGGTACTGACACTACAATGTGTTACAGACATGAATGGCTTAAATTATGTATGTTAAAGCTGACAGTTAATAAATGCATTGCTTTTGAACAAGAACATAACTAAACATTATTTTTATAATCAGAATTTTAATGAAAACAAAATGAAAACAATTATTATTTTCTAGTAACAAATGATTTTCTTCATTTTTACACCTTTACAGCTTACAACCTAACTGTCATAGATGCAAAACTTAATAAGCGTGATATTGGTTGCAGCTCATTTCAACACCAGGTGCATATGGCAGTGTTTACTTTACCCCAACGTGGGCACTTATAACTCTTGGACTTTCATATTTCTTTGGTAAGTTAGACCAAAATCACCAGTTTTAACTACCTTTAGAATAGAGAAAAGTATATTATCTAAAATATTTCTCATTTGTATCTGTTTATTTCTTACGCATTCACAATGTGCAGTTTCTAATATGAGGTTGGTTCAGAGCTCTTACCCAAAATAGTCAAGTTAATTACAAACACAAAACTTTCATAGACAAAGACACTCATTTTACAACCTGATGGAAATGTGTAATGGTGATAACTGTGAACATGAAATAATGGAAAACTATGGGGTATGGGGAGATGGCAGGAACATTGGGAAAACATACAGGTGGATAACACATTAGTGCAAAAGGGGAGGTGCCTGCTACCTACACAGTAAGCGAGCTGACATGAGCAACACTTGTTGAAAACAGTGCAGAGTGAAGCAAAAACATGGCAGAGGGTATCACTTGTAACTGATAATAATAATTTTTCATGGTTCATGAGAGATTTCATGTTAATGTAATGGAAGAAGTGTATTATACATAGTGTATTTGTCTGCACTGAAATAACACAATTCTTTCTGTTCACAGCTGAGATGTGGTTCGGAATTGTATTTGCCATACTGGTAGAGATAGTTCCATTGTCTGTGCGGTCTACAACAGTGGGAGTATTTCTCTTTGTCATGAACAATATTGGAGGAAATCTCCCAATACTCGTGGAACCAGTTACCAAAGCCATTGGTTTCAGAGAGTCTCTGTACATTTTCTATGCTGGAGCATACCTTTTAAGTGAGTATATACTTCATTCAAGCAAAAAAATATTATTTCTCATTTTGATTTGTGGACTTGTAAACACATTATTTCATTGCTTTAGACCACTGTAAGAGCATTTGTAAATTTAGGGAAAGCTTTGGACATTGTTGGCTGACAAACACTCTTTGAAATTGTGAAGATAGCATGCGTAGAATACAAGGAGTGAAAGTTAATTTACAAGTTGTACAGAAACCAGACTGCAGTTATAAGAGTAGAGGGATGTGAGAGGGAAGCTCTAGTTGAGAAGGGAGTGAGACAGGATTGTAGCCTCTATGTCGTGCTATTCAGTTTGCACATTGAGCAAGCAGTAAAGGAAACTGAAGAGAAATTTGTGAAGGGAATTAAAGTTCAGAGAGAAAAATTAAGCTTTGTTTACAAATGACAATGTAATTCTGTCAGAGAAGGCAGACTTGGATCACTTGAACAGAACAGTATCCTAAAGAACAGATAGTATCCTAAAGAGAGATTATAAGATGATTATCAAGAAAAGTAAAACAGGGATAATGGAATGTAGTCTGATCAAATCAAGTGATGTTGACAGAATTGGGTTAGGGAATGAGACAGTAAAAGTAGTCAGTAGGTTTTGTTATTTGGCAGTAAAACAACTGATAATGGCCAAAGTAGAGGGGACATAAAATGCAGAATGGCAATTGCAACAAAAGCATTTTTGAAGACAAGAAATTTGTTTACGCCAGATACAAATTTAAGTGTTAGCAAGTCTCTTCTGAAGGTACCTGCATGCAGTGTAGCATTGTACAGAAGTGAAACATGAATGACAGTCATTTCAGACAATAAGAGAACAGGTTTTGAAATGTGCTACAGGAAAATGAGGAGGTACAGGTACGGAGTAGAACTATGACAAAAAAAGAAATTTAGGGCACAAGTGTGTGTGTGTGGGGGGGGGGGGGGGGGGGAGGGGGGTGGCCTTGGGAGGGGGGGGGGGTGCGGGGAGGAATTATAGAGAGAAAGCAAGGGGTCAATACAGAAAGCATTTTCAAATGGGAAATGGGTGTAGGTTGCAGTAGTTATGCAGAGATGAAGAGGCTTGCACGGGATAGACTAGTGTGAAGAGCTGCATCAGACCAGTCTTCAGACTGAGAATATACAACAACAAGAGAAACATACTCAAATTAGGAACAACTGTTGTTAGTTTATAAGCAAATTACCAAAGAGTGAAGTGATATAAATAGGAGTATGGCTGCAGTGTGACTTTGTATAATATGGAGAGAAAGAGAGAGAGAGAGTACATAGGCTTTTATCATTTTTAAAGAGATCAGTCATTTCAGTTTAATTGATTCAACAGTAAGTTCATGGTGAAACTATATATATTGTATAAAATAACCTTTTTGTCATGTTTCACAGAATTTTTTTTTTTTTGTGTGAGTTTATATCCGAGGAAACAACTGATTTGGATATTTGTTGGAAAATAGTCTTATGTCTGAAAACCTAGGTCATATGAAAGGTAATTTATGTGAAACAAGGCAAAATAATATTTCACATAGCTTACCAGGTATCCCATTAGATTCACTGTGGCACTTTTATCACCATTGTTAACAGTGTGTCACGCACTTTTTCAGTTTCTCCAAAAAGGTGACTTTGAATCTTCTAGTCAGTAAATCTGAATCACAAAATAAATACTGATATATTCTGTTACATAACATCAATATGTTCTCAGGTTCATTGATGTTCTTCTTCACAATGTTCCTGATGGGAGGCCCACCACCTGAGAAGGAGCCAGCAGATATGGGCCACGAGAATGCCGGGTTCACAATGGAGAAGATGGCAAATGGGAGCAGTGCCTCGAGTGGCAATGGTGTTGCCAGGCCATCCGCCCCTCACGATACCAGTAGGCTGTGAAGAGTAGTGCCACAACTGAGGAGAACACAGTAATGCTGATGTCTTTCACAAGTGTGCCAGTTCTGAAGGAATTGGTACACCAGTATCAGTGTGGCACTTGTCAGGGGCAACTGTATTCGTGTTTTGTGCCCTCAAAAGTTGAGTGGCTGGCAATGGCACTTTTTTTGCCCCCATAGAAACAAACAATAAATTAAATGGTTCACTTTATGTGTGCAGTTTCAGAATTTGCAATTGCTGCATCTCCACAACAGGAGGAAAACAAAAATTGCTGTTGCTTACAGGAATATTTTATTGCAGAAGAGTAGTAACCGAAACTTTCTGCTTAGACAAGAGGTCCACAAAAATATTTCACTGAAATGATGTATGGCATTGTAAATATTTTCATATGTTCAGACATGAAGTCACAGGGTCAGTAGTTCATTAGTTGTACCATATGACATCATCACTATCATCATCATCATCATCAAGTTCCTTACAACAAAGTGTGGTATATGAAAGTCCTTGGTGGAATATAAATAATGGAAGGAGTAAAGGCAACAACCCACCACATATTTGAGGCGTTGAGTGGTTGGCAGGCATGTGAAAAAGACTGTACTGTCACCAAGGTTTGAGATAATCTCCTCTTTCATAGTTAAGTAGTACAAATAGACATACATAGACACATAAATCTGAGCCCAGTTGAGCTGCAATGCCAGCACAATATAGCTGACAAGGTCAATATAGCCATAAAAGTTTGTATCTATTGAAACTAGTGATCTGCCTCAGCTTTGAATGGATATACCTGTAAGTATCTACAGCTGGACAACTTAAATTGTATACACGAATCTTCCTTGTGAATCAGTTTACCTATTAGTGAAAAAAACTGTATCAAAATCTCTAAGATCTTGAGATGAGGCTTCACACAGACAGAAAAATGTGGCATGGGAGTTTAATTTATAATATTTAGCAATTCATATATGTACATGTATGTGTGTTTTGTACTTGAGGATGATTTTCAAATACTGGGTGTTGTTTCCAGTCTTGTTTATGTCCCTATCAACCACTTGGTGCCTCAACTATTCAGTTATTTAGAATGAAGTATGTGAGAATTTATACACGGAGCTACAAATTCTGAAACATTGTGGTGTTATGACAAACTATTCACATTGATCTGTTTTTTGGTAACAAGAAGTTCACATTATACACTGGCTTGTTACTGGAAGTTGTCCTTCACCTGGAAATTTGCATGTTATGACATGGTGTAGAAACATGTGAAGAGTGTGGTGATAGCTGAAACTATCTTCAAAATATATGTTTAAACAGAAGTGATTAAGTCTATATTTACATTTTCTCAAACAAATTTTCTCTCTGTACTCCTCCTTGGAAGGCTCACTGTTTCATCTTTATCCTAGTCCTTTTGTAACATGTACAGGAAGTAATGAATTCAAATATAATTTTTTAGAAAGAGCATGCCATATGCAACAGGCATCAAACTTGGGAATAAAACTTGGTTGTGAAGTAGAATACATCACAAGTAAAAAAAATAAAGTTTTGTTCTGCCCTATCCTTTTCTCAAGTCAATTTATCAAATTCTTATGTGGAACTTATGTTAAATGATTTCCCAAAGTGATATTATAAACCATTTGATACTGGAACTTAAACACATTCATGTACTGTTCTGTATTGTTACTGGAATTTGTGTAGCAGATTGGTACAGTGAATAGTCAGATATAATTAATTTTTGTATTATGTAGTACATACAATTATTTAAATAAATAATAAGAATACTATTTAAAGTAATGTTTCTTTAACAAAAATTATGAGCCACATAAAAAAATTCAGTCCCTCAGAACTACACCCATTGATTGCAGTCATTATGTACAATATCAGGTCTGAGTGACCTGAAACACATCAGGCAATGTACATGTTGTTGTTGAAGCAGGCAAGAGTATCATGACTTGTTAATGCAAAAATGCATCTCAGAAATGAGGTGAGTACAGATAAACAATTTGTAATATCTCCAGAGTCAACATTAAGATGAACCTTTCCAAATTTCATTCAAAACTTAAGAAAATTTCAAAAAGAAAATTGAAATAATTCTGTGGGGATGACTTACTTCTCTTTTTGGATGGGGTGGGATGAGACAACTGTGTTCCTTGGCTAATAATATTTTGTGAAGTACAGGTATCCTATGCAAGCACACAAGCATCCACCCATCCACCATGTTCTGTAGATTCCATCACAAAGGCAAACCATCAGGGATGTGGAATGAGTCAATGTATACATTAACAAAAGACACGGAAATCATTGAGACTTAATCTGTCCACTGTATTAAGAATCCACTGTGACTATTATGCTTAATCCTATTCACACTTATGTCATCTAAATTTAACCAAGTAAATTAGGAACAAAGCTGCTACTTTGAAACATGTTGCTGCCTTCTCAGTTTTGCTGTACAACTATTGTATGTATATTGTATCTCTGCTATTAGTGGCTTAACAATCCACTTGGTAGAATAGTATCTTTCAAAGAAAATATTTGCTTGCATCTGTAAATACTGACTCCTAATTGCTCTACATTACTATTTGGCAAAAAGTTAACAGAACTGAATACTCAAATAATTTGTAAAAAGGGTGGCTAAACAGCAATAATTTATATTTCCTCTTCAGTTGGCAGGGATTACCAGTTTCCTTACATTCAATGGGAGCTTGTTGAATATCATTTCACCAGAGCACACAACTCCATTCTGGACCTTAGGCAGCAAGGCCAAGTCTTTGTGTAAATTATTTTTGTGTCTTGTGGTGTGACCGGGGAATTCACAGTCCAGTTGAACTTGATTTTTACAACCAACAAAAACTATTAAGTTGGGGCAACAAGAATCTGGATCCTGAGCCATGTCCTGGCATGAGGAACACAGTGCTCAGCCTGACTACTGCACACCTTCTCCAATGCCACGGCACAATGTCTGCGCAGGAGGAGGGGGGAGAGGGGAAAATGGCAAACACTTCACTCTTAAATGGCAGTGCAGTTGCACTGCATATGACTTGATTTTATATTTGACAGTATTATGAAAAGTATAGATTGTGTATGGTGGGAAAAGCAATCTGCGTGGTAGGGGTAAGGAGGAGGTCGGGCTGAGAAGGGAGAGGGGTAGCAGGGTTGGGGTGGGTCGTTGGTTGGTTGGTTGGTTGGATGGTTAAGTGGATCAAATTACTAGGTCATCAGCTCCTTTTTCCTCAAGCAGACAGGTCTGTATGACTGCAGATCAGAGATAGCCTACCATGCAAAACCCAGAGGAAGAAAATCCCAAGGTCTACCAACGTCAGCAAAACTGAGGTAAGGGACAAATCGAAAAAAGGGACACACAGGAAGAAAGACAAGTAAGGTCACCCATCTAGGGAGTAGCTGGAGGCACCTGAAAGAAGAGGGCAATGAAGGAACATACATACCTAAGCCCCACCACTCACCAGAGATTCTCTGCTCTGAGATGGCCTTGGAAAGACTGGCAATATGCACAGGGCAAGAGAAGCATAGAGAGACAAAAGATTAACAAGTCTAACAGACCTTTCAAAAGGGGCGAGAAGAAGAGTAAAAGAGCAGGTAGGGTGAGAACTGGGCTGTACCACCAAGACTGGACAGCTGCAGCCCAATCTGGGTGGAGGAGGCAACACATTGTTCTGCCAGTGCCTCAGTGCACCGACAAGGTTCAGTGGCCCTCTCTTCCATAGGGTGGCAAAAGCTCGCTTCACAAATAAAATGTAAAACTAAGTCAGCCACTGGGGCATTGTCCCCTAACACCTGGCGTAGTGAGTCAGGGAGTTTAAGAGCCCGCGACAGGGTAGCTCGGTTTGGACAATCCAGCAAAATGTGGACTACCATCAAATGGGTACTATAACTACAGTGAGGTGGGTCCTTGCTACAGAAGAGATGACCATGAGTCAGCCAAGTATAGTTTATGCAGAGCCAGCAAAGGACAGCAGGGTCCTTGAGAGAGGCCTGCATGGAGTACGTCTACAGATTCGTATTCTCCTATAACACCCGTCGTTTCTTTGGTGAAGTCAGAGTCAGACATTCTGTATTCCACAACTTGAAGGTGTAATACTGACCAGAGGTCTGTTCCCAGAATACCAATCACAAGAGTTGGTTTACTGGTAGCCTGTTTGCCCAGGCTATCAGTGAGTTCATTCCCCAGTGTGGCCTGGGGTCCAGACAAAGGTCTGTGAGTGTCCACACTGTTCAAGTGCATACAGTGAATCCTAGATAGCAGTGACGAAGAGATGGTGAGGGTAGCACTGGTCTAGAGCTTACAAACTGGTCAAGGAATCACTGCAGATGGGAAAGGAACAGATATGCTCAAGAGTATGAGAGATGGCTACAAACTCCGCAGTGAAAACACTACAGCCATCTGAGAATGAGAGCAGTTCAGTACGTCCCACATGAGTATAAGCAAAGCCTACATGAGCAGCAACCATCAAGCCATCAGTGTAGATGACTTCTGAACCCTGAGATGTGCCAAGAATGGAGAAAAATTAGCAGCAGCGGCCTCAGGATGAACAGTCTTTCAGACCTTGTGATAGGTCAAGATGAAGCTGCGTCTGAGGAACACATCACAGAAGTGTACAGAAATTGATATAGGAGAGGTGGAAGAGGAATCAACTAAAGTTCATTGAGTATAGACTGGACGTATATTGCAATCATTATCCCTGATCAGTGCTGCGAATGTGAGTAGCATAATTGACAAGCTGTTGTTGGCACCTGATCTGCAATGGAGGGACCCCAGCATTCACGAGTAAGCTGTTCACAGAGTTAATCCAAAAGGCTCCTGTCACAAGTTGAAACCCTCAGTGATGTGTTGGATCCACTATCCACAATGCTGAAGGTGATACCGAATCGTATGCCAGATAATTGAGGCAGGATTGTATCAGAGCTTTCAAATGTTCAAATGTGTGTGAAATCTTATGGGACTTAACTGCTAAGGTCATCAGTCCATAAGCTTACACACTACTTAACCTAAATTATCCTAAGGACAAACACACACACCCATGCCCGAGGGAGGACTCGAACCTCCACTGGGATCAGCCGATCAGAGCTTCGTAGAGCTGCAAAATGGTACAGTGATCTGCACCTCAGTTGGTGTCACCCAGGCAGCAAAGTTTATTATGGTGTAACCAGCACTTTCGTTTAAGCTGGCGAAGCTGGGGAATCAATGTCAACTGAGAATCAAAGATCTGTCCTGAAAATTGATAAGTTTAGAACACACAGAATAGTTGGTCATCGGGGTAAAAATCTGTTTGTGGGTGAATGGCACAATATCAACAGAAGTGCACGATGTGAGTCTTGACAGCGGAAAATCAAAAGCCACAGGTGATGGCACGTGCCTGCACCTTTCATATGGTGTCTTGCAGTTGACGTTACCCACACAACAGGAGCAATAATAGAAGCAAAAGTCATCAGCATACAAGGAAGGTGATATTGAGGACCTCACTGCTGCTGCTACACCATTGATGTCTACTAGAAAGAGAAGGACACTCACTACAGAGCCCACAGGACCCCATTCTCTTGGATATGGGGGAAGCACCAACTCAAGCCCGGAACATACGGTGCAACAGGAAGTTCTGGATGAGAATCAGGAGTGGATACCAGACAGCCCACCCATGTGAGGTAGCAAGGATGTGGTGTCATCATGTGGTGTCATAAGCCTTTTGCAGGTCGAAGAAGACAGCTATAAGGTGCTGACATTGGGCAAAAGCTGTTCAGATGGCAGGCTCCAGGTAAACCAGATTATCAGTGGTGGAATGACCTTGGCGAAAACCACCCTGGGACAGAGCCAGAAGACCCCGAGAACTCAAGGAGCCAACACAGCTGCTGGCTCACCATGCATTCAAGCAACTTACAGAGAAGATCAGTGAAATTTATTGCATGATAACTGTCCATCTCTATAGGGTGCTTACCCAGTTCAATACTGGGACAATGATCCTTTCTTGCCATTGTGATGGGAACTCACCCTCACTTGAGATGCAGTTAAAGATGGCAAGGATATGACGCTGATAATCCACCAATACGTGCTTCATCACTTGGTTGTGGATGCACTCTGGTCCTGGAGCTGTATCAGGGCAGTGGATGAAGATGCTGATGAATTCCCCACATTGAATGGGGTCCTGGTGGCATGTAGTGAAAGATAATTGCTTTTTCTCCAGCTGCAGCTTTAAGACATAAAAGACAGGTTGATAATTTTCAGACTCTGAAGCTTGAGCATAGTTCAGAGCACAATGTTTGGCCATGGTGTCAGAGTCAGTGTAGAAAGCACCATTCAAGGTAATACCGGGTACACCTGCAGGTGTCTGTTATCAACAGAGATGTCTGACCTTACCACAAACCTGAGAAGCAGAAGTACGTGGTCCAATGGTTGAAATGTACCGTTCCCAGCATTTTCACTTCCATCTTTTCTTTGGTGGTGGACTTGGACTTGGAGCTGCTCCCTCTTTTTTTTTGTTTTTTAATCAGTTTGACTGGCTTGATACGGCCCGCCATGAATTCCTCTCCTGTGCCATCCTCTATATCACAGAGTAACACTTGCACCCTACATCTGCAATTACTTGCTGTTTATATTCCAATTTCTGTCTTCCTCTCCAGTTTTTGCCCTTTACACCTCCCTCTAGTAATATGGAAATCATTTCCTGATGTCTTAACACATGTCCTATCATCCTATCTCTGCCCCTTTCTGGCGTTTCCCACATATTTCTTTCCTCTCCAATTCCGCACAAAAACCTCTTCATTCCTTACCTTATCACTCCACCTAATTTTCAACATTCATCTGTAGCACCACATCTCAAATGCTTCGATTCTCTTCCGTTCTCATTTTCTCACAGTTCATGTTTCACTACCACACAATGCTGTGTTCCAAACGTACATTCTAAGAAATTTCTTCCTGAACTTAAGGCCTATGTTTGACACTAATAGATTTCTCTTGGCCAGGAATACCCTTTTTGTCAGGGCTGGTCTGCTTCTTATGTCCTCCATACTCCATTCCTTAAATTCATCTACTTCCTGACCATCAATCCTGATGTTAAGTTTCTGGTTCTTCTCATTTCTGCTTCTTCTCATTACTTTCATCTATCTTTGATTTAGTCTCAGTCCATATTCTGTATTGATTAGACCATTCATTTCATTCAGAAGATTATGTAATTCTTCTTCACTTTCACTCAGGATTGCAATGTCATCAGCGAATTGTATCATTGATATCCTTTCACCTTGAATTTTAATTCCACTCTCGAACTTTTCTTTTACTTCCATCAGTGTTTCTTCAATGTAGAGATTGAACAGAAGAGCCGAAAGACTACGTCCCTGTCTTACACCCTTTCTAACCTGAACATTTGGTTCTTGGTCACTGACTCTTATTATTCCCTGTTGGCTCTTGCACATATTGTACATTATCCATCTCTCCCTACAGCTTATCCCTATTTTTCTCAGCATTCCAAACTTCTTGCACTATTTTCCATTGTCGAATGCTTTTTCTAGGTTGTCTTGATGCTTCTTCAGTCTTGCTTCCATTATCAACTGCAGAGTCAGAATTCCCTCTGTGCCTTTACCTTTCCTAAAGCCAAACTGATCGTCATGTAACACATCCCCAATTTTCTTTTCGATTCTTCCGTACATTATTCTTGTCAGCAATTTGGGTGCATGTGCTGTTAAGCTGATTGTGTGATAATTCTCACACTTGTCACCTCTTGCAGTCTTGGAAATTGTGTGGAAGATATTATCCAAAAGTCAGATGGTCTATTGCTAGACACATGCATCTACAAACCATGTGAATAATCGTTTTGTTGCCATGAACCCCAATGATTTTAGAAATTCTGATGGAATGTTATCTACCCCTCCTGCCTTGTTTGGTCTTAAGTCTTCCAAAGCTCTCTTAAATTCTGATTCTGATATTGGATCCCAAGTCTCTTCTAAACTGACTCCTGTTTCTTCTTCTGTCACATCAGACAAATCTCCCCCCTCATAGAGACCTTAAGTGTACTCTTCCCACCTATCCGCTCTCTCCCTGCATTTAACAGTGGTATTCCCATTGCACCCTTAATGTTACCAACCTTGCTTTTAATTTCACTGAAAGCTGTTTTGACTTTCATACGTACTGAGTCAGTCCTTACAATCATTTCTTTTTCAATTTCTTCACATTTTGCATGCAACCATTTCATCTTAGCTTCCCTGCACTTAGTAATTATTTCATTCTTCAGCGACTTGTATTTCTGCACTCCTGAATTTCCCTGAACATTTTTGTACTTCTTTATTTCTTCTGTTACCTTCTTTGTACCTATGTTTTGCTTTCCAACTTCTGTTACTGCCCTTCTTAGATAAGTCCATTCCTCTTCAGTGGTAATGCCTACTGAGCTATTCCTTGTTGCTGCACCTGTAGCCTTAGAGAACTTCAAGTGTATCTTGTCATTCCTTTGTACTTCCATATTCCACTTTGTGTATTGATTCTTCCTGAATAATCTCTTAAACTTCAAGCTACTCTTCATCATTACTACATTGTGATCTCAGTCTATATCTGCTCCTGGGTACGCCTTATAATCCAGTATCTGATTTCGGAATCTCCGTCTGACCATGATGTAATGTAGCACAAATCTTCCCATACATCTAAGTATACCTCCTCCTCTTGTGACAGAGTATTTGCTATTACTAGCTGAAATTTATTACAGAACTCAATTAGTCTTTCTGCTCTCTCATTCCCTGTCCCTGCCCACATTCTCCTGTACCCTCTTCTTCTACTTCTTCCCCTATAACTGCATTCCAGTCCTGCATGACTATTAGATATTCATCTCGCTTTATGTACTGTATTACCCTGGTACAAAATCAAATAGGGGTAATGCAGGAGTAGGTTTAATAATGAATAAAAAAATAGGAGTGCAGGTAAGCTACTACCAACAGCATAGTGAACGCATTATTGTGGCCAAGATAGACACGAAGCCCATGCCTACTACAGTAGTACAAGTTTATATGCCAACTAGCTCTGCAGATGATGAAGAAATTGATGAAATGTATGATGAGATAAAAGAAATTATTCAGGTAGTCAAGGGAGATGAAAATTTAATAGTCATGGGTGACTGGAATTCGAGAGTAGGGAAAGGGAGAGAAGGAAACATAGTGGGTGAATATGGATTGGGGGAGAGAAATGAAAGAGGAAGCCATCTGGTAGAATTTTGCACAGAGCATAACTTAATCATAGCTAACACTTGGTGCAAGAATCATAAAAGAAGGTTGTATACATGGAAGAATTCTGGAGATACTAGAAGGTATCAGATAGATTATATAATGGTAAGACAGAGATTTAGGAACCAGGTTTTAAATTGTAGGACATTTCCAGGGGCAGGTGTGGACTCTGACCACAATCTATTGGTTATGAACTGTAGATTAAAACTGAAGAAACTGCAAAAAGGTGGGAATTTAAGGAGGATGTACAGAGTTTCAGGGAGAGCATAAGGGAACAATTGACAGTAATGGGGGAAAGAAATACATTAGAAGAAGAATGGGTAGCTCTGAGGGATGAAGTAGTAAAGGCAGTAGAGGATCAAGTAGGTAAAAAGAAAGGGCTAGTAGAAATCCTTGGGTAACAGAAGAAATATTGAATTTAATTGATGAAAGGAGAAAATATAAATTAAAGAGACCTTTGGAGAAAAGAGAGCCACTTGTATGAGTATCAAGAGCTCAGATGGAAACCCAGTTCTAAGCAAAGAAGGGAAAGCAGAAAGGGCGATGTACTTGAGGACAATATTATGGAAATGGAAGAGGATGTAGATGAAGATGAAATGGGAGATACGATACTGCGTGAAGAGTTTGACAGAGCACTGAAAGACCTGAGTCGAAACAAGGCCCCAGGAGTAGACAACATTCCATTGGAACTACTGACAGCCTTGGGAGAGCCAGTCCTGACAAAACTCTACCATCTGGTGAGAAAGATGTATGAGACAGGCGAAATACCCTCAGACTTCAAGAAGAATATAAAAACTCTAATCCCAAAGAAAGCAGGTGTTGACAGATGTGAAAATTATCGAACTATCAGTTTAATAAGTCACAGCTGCAAAATACTAACACAAATTCTTTACAGACGAATCGAAAAACTGGTAGAAGCTGACCTCAGCGAAGATCAGTTTGGATTCCGCATAAATGTTGGAACATGTGAGGCAATACTGACCCTACGACTTATCTCAGAAGAAAGATTAAGGAAAGGCAAACCTACATTTCTAGCATATGTAGACTTAGAGAAAGCTTTTGACAATGTTGACTGGAATACTCTCTTTCAAATTCTAAAGGTGGCAGGGGTAAAATGCAGGGAGCAAAAGGCCATTTACAATTTGTACAGAAACCAGATGGCAGTTATAAGTGTCTAGGGGCATGAAAGGGAAGCAGCGGTTGGGAAGGGAGTGAGACAGGGTTGTAGCCTGTCCCTGATGTTATTCAATCTGTATATTGAGCAAGCAGTAAAGGAAACAAAAGAAAAATTCGGAGTAGGTATTAAAATCCATGGAGAAGAGATAAAAACGTTGAAGTTTGCCGATGACATTGTAATTCTGTCAGAGACAGCAAACGACTTGGAAGAGCAGTTGAACGGAATGGACAGTGTCTTGAAAGGAGGATATAAGATGAACATCAACAAAAGCAAAACGAGGATAATGGAATGTAGTTGAATTAAGTCGGGTGATGCTGAGGGAAATATATTATGAAATGAGACACTTAAAGTAGTAAAGGAGTTCTGCTATTTGGGGAGCAAAATAACTGATGATGGTCGAAGTAGAGAGGATATAAAATGTAGACTGGCGAGGAAAGCATTTCTGAAGAAGAGAAATTTGTTAACATATAGTATAGATTTAAGTGTCAGGAAGTCATTTCTGAAAGTATTTGTATGGAGTGTAGCCATGTATGGAAGTGAAACATGGACGATAAATAGTTTGGACAAGAAGAGAATAGAAGCTTTTGAAATGTGGTGCTACAGAAGAATGCTGAAGATTAGATAGGTAGATCATATAATTAATGAGGAGGTATTGAATAGAATTGGGGAGAAGAGAGTTTGTGGCACAACTTGACAAGAAGAAGGGACCGGTTGGTAGGACATGTTCTGAGGCATCAAGGGATCACAAATTTAGCATTGGAGGGCAGCATGGAGGGTAAAAATCATAGAGGGAGACCAAGAGATGAATACACTAAGCAGATTCAGAAGGATGTAGGTTGCACTAAGTACTGGGAGATGAAGAAGCTTCCACAGGATAGAGTAGTATGGAGAGCTGCATCAAACCAGTCTCAGGACTGAAGACAACAACAACAACAACAACATTACCCTGGTAGTATCCTCATGTGCTTTCTCTATCTCTTCACTTCATTTTGCAATGTTGGCATGTATACCTGAACTATCATCGTCAGTGTTGGTTTTCTGTCTATTCTGATAAGAACAATCCTATCACTGAACCATTCACAGCAACACAGTCTGTGCTCTACCTTCCTTTTCGTAAAGAATCGTACTCCTGTTGTACCATTTTCTGCTGCTCTTGATAGTACCCTATACTCATCTGACCAGAAATCCATGTCTTCTTTCCATTTCACTTCATTGACTCCTACTACAACTAGACTGAGCCTTTGCATTTCTCTTTCCAGATTTTCTAACTTCCCTACTACGTTCAAGCTTCTGACATTCCACATCCTTACTTGTAGAACGTTATCCTTTCGTTGGTTATTCAGACTTTTTCTCATGATCAACTCCCCTTCAGCAACCCCCTTCCAGATATCTGAATGGGGTCTATTCTGGCATCTTTTGCCAATGCAGTTTTTAATGCAGTGGTTTCCATTGCCTTCTGTATCCTCATGCCATTGATCATAGCTGATTCCTCCACCTGTAGGGGCAGCTTCCCATCCCAAGGACAAGAGAGTGCCCCAAACCTCTATCTGCTCCTCCACACTCTCTGACAAAGCCGTCTGCAGGATGACGGTGACTTCTTATGACAGAAGTATTCGCCAAAGAAGGATCATGCAGTGCTGATTATTAATCAAAATTTAAATGGTGGCAGGTTTCGAACCCAGGATTGAGGATGTTTCAATTACTAATCAAAGATTCTACACCTAAACCATAGGTTCTTAAAGGCAATAAATGCTCCATAAATGGGTGCCGCTTATGGCATCAGAGAGCCCAGCTACGACCTCAAATGGCCTCTATGATTTCCGAGGACTACCTAGGTACTGCCTTCTGTTGGGACAGGCCTGAGGACAGGAGATCACTAAATCAGCAGCCAAAAGAATGGCTGTAGTTGTATTGTAGACTGCCTCATTGATATCTCAATACGACAGGGAGCCAAGGTCGACAGCAGAGGTGAAAGCATGCCAGTCAGCACTGTTGAGAGCCCACCGGGGCAGGCACCCAGGTTAGTGACACTGAGGCAGCAACAGGAAGATCAGGAACTGGTCACTACCACACAGGTCATCACAGACCCCCAGTGTATAGATGGGTGAAGACAAGGGCTGCAAATGGAAAGGACAGTAGCTGAGAATGTCCCATGTGCCACATTGAGCTGTGTGGGGGTACAAGTGTCCAAGAGATAAAGATAAGTTGTGGCAGTAAATTTTAAGATCTTTACTGTGGTCAGTGACTATGTTCTCACCACAAAGGGTCATGGGCATTGATATCACCCAAGTTCAGAAAAGGTGCTGGGAGCTGAAAAACCAATGCAAACAGTATGTTCTGAAACAGTTTGCCATTGGGAGAGAGGTAAACATTGAAGATGATAATATCCTGAAATCCTCTTACCTGAACAGCCATATCCTGCAAAGGTGTATTAAGAGGTTCAAGTTCGCAATACACAGTGTTTAAAACATGCGTGCAAACTGTGCCCGACACCCTGTCATAGGCAGCACAATTCTTATAATGTACTCAGTATCCATGTAGGGCTGGGGTCTGTGTTGCTGCAATCCAAGTCTCCTGAAGGGCAATGCAAGAGGCAAATGAAGGGCTTAAAAGATGTTGTAGCTCAGCCAGATGGTGGAAAAAACCATTACAGTTCCACTGGAGAATAATGTTGTCAATGTACGGTGAGGTCACAAAGGAACCGAGAGGGTAGGTTATGCCTTAGGTCACCTGTTACTACTGGTTCGAAGGTTATGCCTCAATAGCCAAAGGTTCCAGGTTCTGATGTGTGGTGTGAACAAGAGCCTCAGGGGCCACCGGAATCTCCACCTCAACCACAGGAGCAGAACTGGTGGGATCTAGTGATGAGGGGGCCACCAAAATGTCCTGCTTCTTGGAGGACTTTTTCCAGTCTTTCCTCTCCTTAAGGGATTTTGATGATTGCGAGGACTTGTCTGAATCAGTTTCAGGTAAAGATAATAATCATGAAGCCCTGCAACCAGCAGCCTGTGGCTCCATAGCCACAGGTTGGGGTCTAGTTGTAGACTAGTGGAACCCTTGGAACAAATGATCTGAGTGAGCTCTTCCTGGTGAGAGAAGGCGGTGGAAAATGATTTGGCCCCCGCTGGGAGGTTGGGATTAAGTTCCTGGTAGGTGGGAAGCCATTGTTCCCAAAGTAGGTGTGGGAAGATGCAGCAAGGGTGGGGTGGGGGGGGGGAAGGGGGGGGGCAACTATCAGGGGGAGGGGGGGGGCAGACATGGTTGAGCAACCCTGAGGGCCCACTGTAGGAGTTGTAATGGGTGGGAGTATCAATGCCAAAGGGGGCCATGTTGTTGTAGCTGTAGCATATGACATCGTGTGACATGCTGGGTATAACCACTTGTACTGCTTCTTGGCCTCTAGGTAATCGAGTTTGTCAAGAGTTTTGTATTCTTGTATTTCCTTTTGTTTCTGAAAAACAGTGCTGTCTGGTGAGCAGGGAGAATGGTGCTTTCCACAGTTGGCGGCTTTTCGCGGATGATGCTGTAGTATACAGAGAAGTTGCAGCATTAGAAAATTGTAGCGAAATGCAGGAAAATCTGCAGCGGATAGGCACTTGGTGCAGGGAGTGGCAACTGACCCTTAACATAGACAAATGTAATGTATTGCGAATACGTAGAAAGAAGGATCCTTTATTGTATGATTATATGATAGCGGAACAAACACTGGTAGCAGTTACTTCTGTAAAATATCTGGGAGTATGCGTGCGGAACGATTTGAAGTGGAATGATCATATAAAATTAATTGTTGGTAAGGCGGGTACCAGGTTGAGATTCATTGGGAGAGTGCTTAGAAAATGTAGTCCGTCAACAAAGGAGGTGGCTTACAAAACACTCGTTCGACCTATACTTGAGTATTGCTCATCAGTGTGGGATCCGTACCAGATCGGTCTGACGGAGGAGATAGAGAAGATCCAAAGAAGAGCGGCGCGTTTTGTCACAGGGTTATTTGGTAACCGTGATAGCGTTACGGAGATGTTTAATAAACTCAAGTGGCAGACTCTGCAAGAGAGGCGCTCTGCATCGCGGTGTAGCTTGCTGTCCAGGTTTCGAGAGGGTGCGTTTCTGGATGAGGTATCGAATATATTGCTTCCCCCTACTTATACCTCCCGAGGAGATCACGAATGTAAAATTAGAGAGATTAGAGCGCGCACGGAGGCTTTCAGACAGTCGTTCTTCCCCCGAACCATACGCGACTGGAACAGGAAAGGGAGGTAATGACAGTGGCACATAAAGTGCCCTCCGCCACACACCGTTGGGTAGCTTGCGGAGTATAAATGTAGATGTAGATGTAGATGAGGGGAGGTTCACAGGGAGGGTTCGCTTCCAGCACCCATCCACACTCTCTAGAGATGGGGCTAGCATTGCAATGTAAAGACATGTGCCTAGATTTCAAGCACTTGAAGCCTCGCATAGAGGGGTGAGGGAAACACATGGTTTCACATCACATTGGTATACCGCCACCTTGACCTTCTCAGGCAATGAATCACCCTCAAAGGCCAAGATGAAGGCAACTGTAACAACCCTATTGTCCTTTGGCTCACTATGTACATGACATACGAAGTGTAAATCCGTCCTCAAGTAATCATCAGATTGTAAGAGCAGGTCTCTGTGGAATATGATGCCCTGAATTAAATTTACACTATTATGGGGTATACCACCCAGTTGTTACAACCAACCAGTGCTCATGATCAAGCAGGGGATGCCATTTTGATCAAAATTGACCCATTTTTCATTTTAGAGACAGCTCTTACATCCCCAAACTTGTCTTCTAAGTTCTCTAAGTTCCCCACAAAGAACAAGGGTTTTGTCTCTTATACAAACCAAGTATTGGAGGGAGTATTGCTCCACTTGATGCTTAGTCCTACATTCCTTCCACAGCATAGCCAGGAAAGGGAACATTTTAGGGTCATATCTCTCTGCATTGAAAGAAGACCGTCCTTTCATAGAGAGTGCTGGGGCTGTATGGCCACCAGGAGGAGATAACTTCATCCACTTCATTTGTGGGTGATTCACCATGGTGCTACCCACTCTGAACAGAGGCTCTCCCCATGGGTGCCACCCAGCCTTAGCAATGGCTACCTGGCCAGTAATCCATTGCTCGGAAGCCACAAGCCCCAGGCACAACAGGCACTTATTCCTCGTCATTCGTGGGGAATTTTCAGCTCAGGCACCAGCAGTGCAATCCCTGTGTGATCAGGGGGTTACTGCCCTGTAGGTACTTGACAACCCCTCCCCCCACAACAGGATGGCTAACGTGCTGAGTTTTGGATGTATTGCTGTATTAAATGGAAGGATGAACAGATGGAAAGACACAAAGGTGGATCACACACCACACTGGGTGACCTTCCCTGTATGATCCACAATTCTGGAGAACTTTGAAAATTAGTAGCAGGTCAAACCCAACAATGGGGACCATGTATTTATTTAATGAAAAGTTGGAGAATATGCCAGAAGTGGAAACTCAAGGCCCAGTCATAAACTAGGTCCAAGCAGGGTCAGCACCAAGAAAACCATCAGATGGAGAGGCACAGGGGGATAGGGATAGTGGAAGTATAAGCATGCAGCACAGAAAGGAAGTAATGCTGCAAAGGCTGGGGCCCTGTGGTAGCCAAGCACGTACCCTCCTGGGAGGGAGACGGGGGAGGGGGGAGAGGGGGGATGGTAAAGTGCTGGGGGAGTGGTGGAGGGGGTTGCGGGGGGGGGGGGGGGGGCAATGGGTGGGGGTGGTGAGTGGGAAAGGAGAGAAGTTGAAGAGGGGAAAAAAGAATATTTGGTGTGTTTGGTGGAACAGAAGGGTGTGTAGTGTTGGAGTGGGAGCTGGAAAGTGGATAGGTGGGACAAGGACAAAGTCTAATGAAGTGTGAGGATATGATGGTTATGGAAATGTAGTATATATTACTGTGAGGGTTCCCATCTGTGCAGGTTAGAAGAGCTAGGGTTGGTGGGAAAGATTCAGAGGACACAGGCTATGAAACAGTTATTGAAGTGTAGAGTGTTGTGACAGTCAGCATTTTCAGCAGCTAGGCGGTCCAGCTGTCTCTTGGTACAGTTTGTCAGTGGCCACAAGTACGAACAGACAGTTTTTTGGCTGCCATGCCTGTGTAGGATGCAGCACAGTGGTTGCAGTGTAGTTTCTAGATCGCATGAGTACATTCACATGCAACTCTCCCTTTGATGGGATACGTGATGCCTGTGGCTACACCAAAGTAGGTGGTGGTAGGGGGACGTATGAGGTTCTGGACGTATGTGGATAAGGTGTCTCATCCTTGATCCTGAGCATGAAGGTGTCACCAATGAATTTGAACCAGGTAAGTGGATTTGGATTCTGGGTGGTTAGGAGGGATTTCCCTAGATGGCTCACGAATAGGTTGACATAGGATAGTGCCATTTGGGTGCCCATTGCCCCACCACAAATTCTAAGTTCCTTCACAGACTAGGTTATAACCTGACCTGAAATTGTAGATACTGCCAAAACCTGATGAAGGAGTTGGACATACTGTCAGCTACTGTTATTGGGTGACCCCTGGCAACAACACATGGAGTTAATTCTCAGTGATACTGTGAAAGCAGCCTCCTTTGTAGCCTGATTGTTTATCCCCAGTATACTACCAATAAACTAACATCTGTCACCTGCTTAACCCATGACTGAGCCTACATGGTCATTACATTTCTCATCTCTACGAAGTGTTGTACCCAAGTATTGGTATGAGTTGACTGATTCTGACTGTGACTCACTGATACTATAGTCATAGGATCTGAGAGCTTCAGGTTGACTGTAACAGGGGAAATAAATACATTAGAAGACAAACGGGTAGCTTTATGAGATGAAATAATGAAGGCAGCAAAAGATTAAATAGGTAGAAAGACAAGGCCTAATAGGAATCCTTGGTTAATGCAAGAGATATTGAATTCAATTGATGAAAGACGAAAATTTAAAAATGCAGCAAATGAAGCAGCAGAAAGGGAATACAAAAAGGCTAAAAAATGAGGTTGATAGAAGGTCAAAATTCCTAATCAGGAATGTCTACAGGACAAATGTAAAGATTTAGAAGCATATTTCACTCGAGGAGAGATAGATACTGCCTACAGGAAAATTAAATAGGCCTTTGGAGAAAAGAGAAGCAGCTGCATAAATAACAAGAGCTTGGATGGCAAACCAGTCCTCAGAAAAGAAGGGAAAGCTGAAAGGTGGAAGGGGTATTTAGAGGGTGTGTACAAGGTAGATGAACTTGAAAGTGATATTATAGAAACGGAAGTGAACGTAGATGAAGATGGGACAGGATATATGATACTATGAGAAGGACTTGACAAAGCTATCAAAGACCTAAGCCGAAACAAGACCCACGAGTAGACAACATTCCGTCAGAACTACTGATACCCTTGGGAGAGCCAGCCATGACAAAACTCTTCCATTCAGTGGGCAAGACGTATGAGACAGGCGAAATACCACCAGACTTCAAGAAGAATGTGGTAATCCCAATTCCAAAGAAAGCAGTTGCTGACATGTGTGAAAATTACTGAACTATCAATTTAATAAGTCATGGTTGCTCAGTACTAACACAACTACTTTACAGAAGAATGGAAAAACTGGCAGAAGCAGTTTGGATTCCAGAGAAATGTACGGACATGTGAGGCAATACTAATCCTATGACTTATCTTAGAAAATAGGAAATGCAAACCTAGAGGTATCGCATTTGTAGATTTAGAGCAAGCTTTTACAGTGTTGACGGGAATACTCTCTTTGAAATTACGAGGGTAGCAGGGGTAAAATACAGGGAGTGAAGGGCTATTTACAACTTGTACAGAAACCAAAGGGCAGTAATAAGAGTCGAGGAGCACGAAAGGGAGGCAGTAGTTCAGAAGGGCATGAGTCAAGATTGTAGCCTATCTCTGATGTTATTCAACCTGAACATTGAACAAGCAGTAAACAAAACCAAAGAAAAATTTGGAGTAGGAATTAAAGTTCAAGGAGCAGAAATAAAAGCTTTGCAGTTAGGTGATGATATTGAAATTCTGTCAGAGACAGCGAAGGACTTGGAAGAACAGTTGAATGGAATGGACAGTGTCTTGAAAGGAGGATACAAGATGAACAACAACAAAAGCAAAACATGGATAATGGAATGTAGTCAAATTAAATCCAGTGATGCTAAGAGATTCAGATTAGGAAATGAGTCACTTAAAGTAGTAGATGAGTTTTGCTATGATGATGGCTGAAGTAGAGAGAATATAAAATGTAGACTTGCAATGACAAGAAAAGTATTTCTGAAGACAAGAAATCTGTTAACATCGAATATAGATTTAAGTGTTAAGAAGTCTTTTCTGAAGGTATTTGTCTGGAATGTAGCCATGAATGAAGTGAAACATGGGCAATAAATAGTTTAGATAAAAAGAGAATAGAAGCTTTTTAAATATGATGCTACAGAAGAAAACTGAAGATTAGATGGGTCAATCATGTCAACTGATGAGAATGAATAGAATTGGGGAGACAAGAAATTTGTGGCACAACTTGACCAAAAGAAGGGATTGGTTGATAGAACACATTCTGAGACATCAACAGACCACCAATTTCACACTGGAGGAAAGAGAGAGAGAGAGAGAGAGAGAGGGGGGGGGGGGGGCAGGTGGGCAGTAAAAATTGCACAGGGAGACCAAGAGATGAAAACAGTAAGCAGATCCAGGAAGATGCATGTTGCAGTTGTTATTCAGAGATGAAGAGACTTGCACATGATAGAACAGCATGGAGAGCTGCATCAAACCAGTCATCGGACTGAAGACCACAACAACAACAACAATGGAAGATGATATTTCATTTTCTGAAGTGCACAATTTCCCCACATTTAAAGCAAGTTACAAATCTTTGCACCATTTTTAAATCTTATCAAGGTCTAACTGAATATTTATACAACTTGATTTGTACAGTACTTCATTACAGATAACTGCATCTGGAAAAAGTATGAGGTTACAATTAAACAAAATGAACAGCAAGAACGCAGCATGTCATTCTCAATGGAGAGAAGTCTTCCGAAGTAAGAGTGATTTCAGGTGTGCCACAGGGGAGTGTCGTAGGACCGTTGCTATTCACAATATACATAAATGACATTGTGGATGACATGGGAAGTTCACTGAGGCTTTTTACGGATGATACTGTGGTATATCGAGAGGTTGTAACAATGGAAAATTGTACTGAAATGCAGGAGGATCTGCAGCGAATTGACGCATGGAGCAGGGAATGGCAATTGAATCTCAATGTAGACAAGTGTAATGTGCTGCGAATACATAGAAAGGAAGATCCCATACCATTTAGCTACAATATAGCAGGTCAGCAACTGGAAGCAGTTAATTCCATAAATTATCTGGGAGTACACATTAGGAGTGATTTAAAATGGAATGATCATATAAAGTTGATCGTCGGTAAAGCAGATGCCAGACTGAGATTCATTGGAAGAATCCTAAGGAAATGCAATCTGAAAACAAAGGAAGTAGGTTACAGTACGCTTGTTTGTCCACTGCTTAAATACTGCTCAACAGTGTGGGATCCGTACCAGATAGGGTTGATAGAAGAGATAGAGAAGATCCAACGGAGAGCAGTGCGCTTCGTTACAGGATCATTTAGTAATCGCGAAAGCATTATGGAGATGATAGATAAACTCCAGTGGAAGACTCTGCAGGAGAGACGCTCAGTAGCTCAGTACGGGCTTTTGTTGAAGTTTCGATAACATACCTTCTCCGAGGAGTCAAGCAGTATATTGCTCCCTCCTACGTATATCTCGTGAAGAGACCATGAGGATAAAATCAAAGAGATTAGAGCCCACACAGAGGCATACTGACAATCCTCCTTTCCACGAACAATATGAGACTGGAATAGAAGGGATAGAGGTACTCAAGGTACCCTCTGCCACACACCGTCAGGTGGATTGCAGAGTATGGATGTAGATGTAGATGTAGAAGCATACCAGCACAATTCTAGGGTCTCTCCCGAAGTTAATTCTACATCTGCTGGTGACTCTCCATCCAAGATAACCAGCTGGGTCCTCTCAACCAAAAAATGCTCAGTCTAGTCATAAATTTTGTCTGATAGCCCATACAATCATATTTTTGATAATAAGCATACATGTGGTACAGAGTCAAACGATTTTTGGGAATTGTAACTATTGCATCTACTTGACTGCCTTCAGTATGTCATGTGAGAAAAGAGTGAGTTGGGTTTCACATGATCAATGTTTTCGGAATCCATGCTAGTTGACATGGAAGAAGTCATTCTGTTTGATATACCTTATTATGTTTGAGCTCAGAATACGGCTCTAAAACAAATCAAAGTCAGAGATATTGGATGGTAGTTTCGTGGGGTCAGTTCTGCTACCCTTCTTGTTGGCGGGTGTGACCTGTGTTCTTTTCACGAGAACTGGGCACAATTTTTTTGTTGGAGATATCTATGATAGATTACAGATAGAGAGGCTAACTCAACTGTAAATTCAGTATAGAATCTGATATGGACTCCATTAGGCCCTCAAGCTTTGTTTAATTTTAACAATCTTAACTGTTTCTCAATGTCACAGACATCAATATGTATTTCACTTATCTTTTCCGTAGTATGGAATAAAATTGGGCAGTAGTCCTTAGGTTTCCTCTGCAAGGAACATTTCGAAACAGAGTTAAGCATTTTTGCTTTTGTGTTGTTACTGTCAGTTTCAGCTTCTGTCTCATTCACAAGTGGTTGTATGGTAACTTTGGTGCCACTAACAGCCTTTACACATGACAAAATTCTGCCCCAGTGGCCACTCAAGGCTTCAGACATTGCTCTCTCAACTGCCAGATGTGTTTCATTCAGCATCTCTCCAGCTATAGCCCTATGTTTTGTTTTAGTTCTATTATGCAGTAGTCTGCCTTTTTTAGAAATTGCTTTATAGTGACTGTATATCAGGGAGGGGCCCATCATGAACTATTTTACTAATCACATATCTACCCAGTGCATGATCAACTATTATTTTACACTTAAGCTATAGTTTCTTTACATGGTCTCACACTGTGCCAAAGTTTCTATTTCTTCATTGAGGAGTCACTGCTGCTTTTTTATCTAGTGTACAGAATGTGTAAATGTTTCATTTGCTTTAGTTGTCCTTTGTACTTTGGTAATCACTGTTGCCACAAGCAAAGCATGGTCATTGATACCAGTTTTGATATGAACATCCTCGAACAGGTCCAGTCTATCTGTTGCCATTAGATCTAATATATTTCCATCATAAGTGGGGTCCTGAACTGCCTAAGTAATTTTTAGAGAAGGCATTTTGTAATGTTTCCCAATTGATTGTTGGATGATTAAAGTCTCCATCAAAGATTACAGTATGAATGTGGAATTTATGCACTAGGGAACTGAAGCTATCTCTAAAGTTTTCAGTTATAATAGGAGGCAAGTCTTGTGATCAGTAGAAGAATCCAATGGCAATTTTATATCCACCCCAGATTCTAAGTTTTGCTCAAATAATCTCACATCCAGCTTTGATTTGTATCTTGATGGATTTGAGTTTCTTGTTTACTGCAACCAACACAACTTATTCTTTCAATGTACACTTAAATTTTCCCCCAAAATCTCACTCTTATTAATTTCAGGTTTTAACCAGCTTTCCATACCTAGTATTATATATGAGCTTCACTGCTTTTCAGGAACACTTGAAACTCTGGCACTTTGTTGTGAATGCTTTGGCAGTTAATAACAAGGAATTTAGTACTCTTACCTGTGGGGGTAGTATTTTGGGTCTTACGCTAATACTTCTGGGTCTCCTAAAGCTTTATTATCTGGGCTAGATGGAGTTGTCCAATATTAAAAAAAAACTTGGGTGCACCACACACACAAACAGTTACCTCTGAACTTTTATGATAAGTTCAGTTGTAACAAATCTTACGCACTGTGGTTGACAAACTTCATACTGATGCCCACAAAATGAAGATGTTGGGAACCACATTAGAGTTTCTGATACACTGCAGTGGAGGAGGAGAGGAAATCCTCAATCACATTGTCACAAGTGATCAAACATTAATTTCATACATCAATGTGGGGATAAAAAACAATCAATTGAGTGGAGCCAAACAAGCCTTTAAAGTGTCACATTTAGGTTATGAATGTCTTACATAACACCACTGATTTAGCAGTAAAAGAACTGTATATTATGCATAGTGTGTTTCAGCCATTAGGTATCGAAAACTAATTTACTACAGAAAATGGTCATCCAAGCCAGGGTTGAAGCTAAGAAAAGAGCACTGCAAACATTTATTTGAAAAGCTAAAGCTAATATCCAGTCCAGCATATATATTTATAAGACCAATTTTCACAAAGAGAAACCCACAACCTCCTCAGAGCAACTACTTGTTTCCATCAGTATGAAACTAGACATACAAGACGATACATATTACCTAATCACAAAATAAACCTATATGAAAAAATTCACATTGTAGAGACATGAAATTTATAGGTACAATCTTGAAGGGGAAGTGTAACCCAAATCTAAAAAAATGCTGAAAGAGACCTGGAAGAACAGTGAAAAGTACATGCTACCGTAGTGCAAAAGGTTTCTTGAATGATAACCATGTAAAATAACACCCATCTGAAGAAGTAACACCACATGTTCTAACCTTGGATTATTTTTATTAAAGTGATAATATTGACAAGTCACCTACGTCACAAACTTTGATTGCATGAGGCACATTATGTAATGATACATATATGACAAACAATTATTGATGGATTTATTGACGAGCTGCAAAACATTTTCTGCACAAAAACTGATAAATGTTTTTCAGACAGAAAGAGAGCACTCCTTGTTGATTTTATGCAAAGATCAATTGTAACTCCAGATGCACTGCAACTCCAGAATTTACTTTTAATGCTTAAAAAGCAAAGAACAGCCTCCAGAACAAACGGCACAGGATGCCGAGTTCTCGTACTGTTTTTGTACACGATAATGCTAGGCCACTTACTGCCACGCATGCGGATTCAGGTACAGAACACAAGATAATTGCAGATACTTTCTGGTGGAAGGCCCAAACCCTGTAGCAAATAGCACAGCTTTTCTAAGAAAACTTGCACATCATTGGAAAGAAAGTCCATTGTCATCCCATTCTCCATTTTGTGTGTAACCTGGCTCAATCAAAATTGTACCAGAAGTACACCTCGCAAGATCTGAAGGGCAATGGGTGCTCAAAAGTGGATGCTGTCACAGCAACTTCTTGCTTGTCATGCAACGTCCAAAGAATATACCTTCATCAAAAGTGCAAAGCTAATATTTACAAACCATATATCAATGGAGATGCATAGAAATGTGTTTAAACATTGAGTTTTAGATGTATTACATGGTTACAAATGTCGTGCCCCTACAGTGTGGAATTTTTTCTTATAGGTTTCTTTTGTGGTTAGGTAACATGTAACCTACTTGATGTGTAGTCTCAACACTGATGAAACAAGCAGTTGCTCTCAGAAGGTTGTGGATTTCTCTTTGTAAAACTGAGTCTCATAAATATGTATGCTGGATTGGACACTAGCTTTAGCTTTTCATGATTTAGAGACAACTCATATCACAAAGTTTTTCTCCCCTTCCTCCCCCCCCCCCCTCCCCCCCCCCCTCCCCAATCCCTTTCCCTGTTCATTTTAATACAATACAGGAAAAAATTACACAGTGGCTGCTATGTTAAAGTAGACATGTCACAGCCAGTCTGACAACACAAGTACATTTGCAGTCAGTTTGACCTTCATGGCATAGCAGCAGGAATGAGCCAGAAAGATGGTGTCCAGAAAGTGTACATTCAGAAATAAAAATTTACAGAATTTACTTGATAATTTTAGTGTAGAGGACTGGATTATGTGCATGTGCAACATTGTAAACTTGTGAGATGATTTCACTGAGATCATTGTCATTGCGTCTGATGACAACTTTGATACTGAATTTTAAAAATAAAATAATAGCCTGCACAGGAAAAGGGCTTCCCTTAATTGGCTGCTATTCCACTACAGTATCTTTTTGTATGCAGTTCATGGTCTAGTGACCTGCCTCTGGGTCTGGTGGTCCCGGGTTTGATTCCCGGCAGGGGTTTTCTCTGCCCAGGTTGTGTTTGTGTTGTCTCCAGCATTCCATCATCGTCATTCACGAATGTGATGAGATTGGACTGAGTAAAGATTGGGAAATTGTACGGGCGCTGATAACCACGCAGTTGAGTGCCCAACAAATCAACCAAACTACCGTATTTTCAAACATTCTCCCTACATATGTTTCTGCAACCATAACAAATTGTTTAAAAACACCTCTGCTTATGGCTGTAAAATCTTTATCTCAATATGCTGTTGGCCAATATTAACTAACTTAATTTTCAAATGTGCACCTCTAGTTCACTGTGTGCAGCCATCTCAAACGTAAGTCCGACTGCATTGCTAACAAGTTTAGTGAGTTCAGTTCAACAAGTGTGCCTGGGACTAAAGGCTTCTAATATCTTGTTAAGTGTCATTTCACCACCACCTTAAACTTATTGCTGATATTTGATTTACGAGTATACAGCTGTTGTCTGGAGCACGATTCTCTGCTAACATTTTGTCTTCTACTGATGAAGACTTCTGATGCTTTAATGACTGAGAAAACTGTTAGAGAGTGAAACAAACTCAGCAAGCTTGTCGAGCTCATTTGAGTATTAACATTTTTCACAGTCATTAAAGCCTCTGAAGTCTTCATCGTGGAAGACAAAACGTTATGTAGAGAATATTGCCTCCAACCACAGCGGTATAAACGTAACTCAAATATTAGCAATAATGCAAATACTGGCCTGCATTCTATGATTACCTTTAAGTAACATTAAAATTATTTATTACTCAACCAGTATTTCGGGCAAGCTGGTCAGGAATCTGACAGAGGATATAATAAATAAAATTAGATGATTAAAATCACCATTGTCATATCATATAATAAAAATAACCAAGCCTTACAGTGGAACCAACCAAGTTCCAGTTGGTGTCCTGTATACTGCATAGCAACTGTCAGTGTCAGTTTTGACAGATTGCTGATGAAAGGGCTAGCCCTAAAAACCTGTCGAGTAATATATAATTTGGTACAGGCTTTTCTTTTCTAAAAAAAATTGTGCATCCAGTATCCAGAAACTGCGTGTCCAGTGCAACTGAAATGTTCACTTCTGATTTCAGACAACTGAGGTCAAGCATGCAAAAAATGTGTAACAGGTAGATTCTGCACTCACCCCTCCAATTGCACTTCTCTAGTGTAGTGTGTTGTGCTCATTAGCACATTACAGCATTGTGTGGTAACTGTTGATAAAACATTGCTGCTTTCACAGGTGTCCCTGCCTCTCACACAGTATGATATACAAGTACTTGCAACAAGTATCCAATAGAGTGTGCTGGGTGTGTGCAATAGGCATGTTTTATACCTGGTTCTTTCGACATAGACATGACCTGTCTGGTGAGGAATCACAAGGTTGGCATAAGGCTGGACCAGGACATTTCTGAGGTTGAGTGGGCTACAAAGACCAAGTTTGGCAGGGCTTTCATTTCAGGGCACGATGAAACTTAGTCAGAGCCCTGGTGGAGGGTGTGCCACTGCTGCTGGTTAGTGCATGTGAACAGGACACAGGAGATCTCTCTGTGGGTTTCCTGTCTGTGGAGGTCTTTGGGGGACCTAAGGCCTTTCGATGACATTCACCGTACTGGGCAAGAGATTTCGCATGGATGCAAATGTGTTGTCTGTATATAGCCTAACAGAACAGGAGACTTTCTGGTGTGGAAAAAAATGTAAAGACAGTTGTTGGTATGTTTTTTATTTATTTATTTATTTTTCAAACATTAGAAATGTTGGATGCAGACCTGGCACATAGTCTTTGCCAACTGTCCATTTGTTCACTCTACAAGCCTTACCATGAAGATCTCATCCATGAAATCCAGCACTAACCCTGAGGTCAATACACTCCCAGAGCTGCCACCCCCCCCCCCCCCCTCAATCTCCTTCCTCACTTCAGCCACCCCCACACACTCATCTGTCAACCAGTCATCAAGGATGCCCTATCGTAGCTAGTTACTGGGCTCCCTTAAAAATAATCTTTACTGTAAGTCATCATCCATCTATATCTCACTCACACCGCATTACCATCCACCTCCATGCTCATCACAGTTGACACCACCTCCCAAAACACTGACATACTCCACAATAACAGATTTGTCCACATCAAACACTGCACTCCACACGTCTTACCTACGCAAAGCCAGCCGCAGTGGCCGAGCGGTTCTAGGCGCTTCAGTCCAGAACCGCACAACTGCTATGGTCGCAGGTTCGAATCCTGCCTCGGGCACGGATGTGTGCGATGTCCTTAGGTAAGTTAGGTTTAAGTAGTTCTAGGGGACTGATGACCTCAGATGTTAAGTCCCATAGTGCTCAGAGCTATTTGAACCATTTTTACCTATGCAAAACCCATGACCTCATTACTTACACAAAAGATGAAATGTATGCTCATCCACACTTACTAGTTTTGGAGGAAAGAGACACGAACACACATCATGCCTCCACCATGTGCCAACACATTTATGCACTACTTAGAGGAAGCCTTCAGTCACCCAAGATGCAAGTTCACTGATATTTTCACAATTTGGGCAAAGGGCCAATACACTGTCTTCATTTCCTGACAGCCTCAACAAAATTTCTCCTATCTATTTCATCAGGTAATCTACAGCTCTATGTGCTCCCCTCTGGACACTGGCTACCATTCTGTAGCTTCTCAGTATAAAATTCATCAAACCCCAACTGTACCTCAAATCAATAGCTGCCATCTCAATAAGGAGGCCACTGCTTTGAAATATTGCTACTTCTTCAGATATGTTAAACATTTTATCTCCTATTATCTTTCTAATATCCACCATGTAACAATAGTTATATATGTGAATATAATAGAGGGAAACATTCCACGTGGGAAAAATATATCTAAAAAGAAAGATGATGAAACTTACCAAACAAAAGCGCTGGCAGGTCGATAGACACACAAACAAACACAAACATACACACAAAATTCTAGCTTTCGCAACCAATGGTTGCCTCGTCAGGAAAGAGGGAAGGAGAAGGAAAGACAAAAGGATATGGGTTTTAAGGGAGAGGGTAAGGAGTCATTCCAATCCCGGGAGCGGAAAGACTTACCTTAGGGGGAAAAAAGGACAGGTATACACTCGCACACACACACATATCCATCCACACATACACAGACACAAGCATGTCTGCTTGTGTCTGTGTATGTGTGGATGGATATGTGTGTGTGTGCGAGTGTATACCTGTCCTTTTTTCCCCCTAAGGTAAGTCTTTCCGCTCCCGGGATTGGAATGACTCCTTACCCTCTCCCTTAAAACCCATATCCTTTTGTCTTTCCTTCTCCTTCCCTCTTTCCTGACGAGGCAACCATTGGTTGCGAAAGCTAGAATTTTGTGTGTATGTTTGTGTTTGTTTGTGTGTCTATCGACCTGCCAGCGCTTTTGTTTGGTAAGTTTCATCATCTTTCTTTTTAGATATAGTTATATATGTGGCAACACAAAACATATATTTACAGTAGGCATCAATATTACTGAATGGCTAACTCTGTGCACAGTTCATGGTCTCATTTTCAGCTTTCCTATCTAATGACTTCCAGGGGCAACAAGAATTTGATCTTCAGCATTTCATTTAATTAATGACCGAATTCAAAAATTTCTAATATTATTGTTATCTCCTCACTAAGAGGTATAATCTTATGTTAAAGCTTTAACACTGGAAGACAAGTATTACAGTTAGAAACTGTGTGTGTCCCAAGGGACAGCACCTCATGGCATGCAAATTACCCTGACAACATTCACCAAATATTTGATAATAAGAGTGCTTACAAACTCCCAACAAACTTGACATGATTGCAAGCACTTGCTAAACTTTTCTTGCTTACATGGTTAAAGTCAAATATTTAACATATTTATTCATTTGTAAAGTAATCACGTGTCTCAAGCCCTTGAATGGGCACACCTATGTATAAAGTCCACCAACTGAAAACAACATTGTCCTACATTTTTCCATTGCTGTTTTACAATTATGAATCTATACCTACTCCTTCATTATTGCTTCAGCTGCCACAGTGGGAAGTTGTGTTGTCATATACACAAATGAATAACAGTAATGTAGAATAAACACTCAAGCTAGGTGAGAAAACATTTACATTCCGCACACAAAAATGACCCAGATTCTGAGCTAGCAGAAAAATCCCAAAATGAGGCAGTTGTCAATGAGTTAATTAGCAATTGCATAACCTGTTGGCTGGGATCTGATACAAATGAGCTGCTTAATGATTTGAGTATTTGGGTCTCACAGATCACATTCAAACTGAAACATTTTTAACAACAAATACAATTAATTAATTAATCTACTGGGAAGTGAGCAGGCATTAAAAGATCTTCACAGACACCTTACCAAACCATTCTTATAATGCTCATGTTTACCAAATACTTTCTATCCTTTACTTATATTGTTTCAAGAGAGATCTAGAGACAACGATGACGACGACGAAGCTGCCGCCGCCGCCGCCACCAACATACGTTACATAGGCATGCCAGTGCCCTGGTATTTTGTTTCTGAACATGTTCACAGGTCCTCCTTTTCTACTTTTCACTATTGCTATTACCAAAAATGAGCACTGCATGTTTATTTAAGCATCTCGTATTCTGGACAAAATCAGTACATAGTGTTCTTCAAAAAGATGGGCCCAAACTGATCAGCTTTTATTTCAAGAAAAAAATGGGGTGTGAATAATCTATATATAGATGGAATCATCAAGTTGTAAAGTTTGCAAACACAGGTCACAAATGTTCAGTGTGGTCTTCTACTACTACTACTACTACTATTACTACTACTACACAGCAAACATCAAAGAAGAATTCTTCCCACATGTGAGTAGTAGTCTCATGTTGTAGAATACAAATCAGCTTTGATATGTTTTGCGAGTTGGCCAGAGTAGTTGGTGGAGGTGTAATGTAAACTGCCTCTTACAAAGCACCAGTCTACAGAAAACTTTCTTCACTTTGTCTTATGTCACCACCGGAGACACATGGTTGGTACATACTTCACTCTCTACAGATACATCCACTTGGTTGAAACTACTTAAACCAACCCTTATGCTTTTCATAGTTGGTAGCTTGAAGCCAAATCTGAGACAGAATGCCCTTTGCTCTAAAATTACCAATTCATTTCTTCTGAACTCAGAAAGCTTAATGCACCATGGTCTCCATCTTGTTCGCAATTGAAAAGCTGGTTGCTGTTGGCATGAGCATTCTAGTGGTTGTGTATGCAACTATTACCACTTTAGTGGTGGTAATCTAAATTTGGATCCTTTTCTTTCCAAGGTGTGAAGATTATTCATATCCAATTTATATGTCGTGACATAAACATTAATTAAATTGAATCATCCTTTTTGAGTAATCTGATACAACACTGAAGGTTAAGAGAGGCAAGAGGGAATTTACAGTATCAATATCTACAAAGGATAGGGAACGCCAAATATAGCAAAATAATACTGGCAATATGTTTTTTTCACATTAAGTCATTGTTTAGTTGCGCTGTGACTTATGACACACTGCACTTGTATGCTATGTCATGCTGTAGTCACCATGCTCAAGTAGGCAAATAAGATAACATATTTACATTACCTATAAGACAATGGAGTCTAGTCTAGATGTATGCAGAACACTTCCCAAACAGAAGGCACCATCAGTTGACACCTTTTGACTGCTTACTACTGTTTAAGAGAAATGGACACGCTTATACCCACAAATATCAATAGTGTGGCAAAGAGCAGAGAAGACACCAGAATTTGGTGTAGAGGTACTCCAGTATATTTTGGGGGGGAAAAAGCCTTCATTCAGTGACAGAAATCTCTGCTACTAATTAGCTTTTTTTGGAATGTTGCAAATGAGTATTACATTTAGCCTTACCACATAAAGTCTCATGCTCTGAAATACAAGGTTATCCAAGGCAAGCAAACTTTGAGCTTGGCATAATAGCAGTTTCAGTGTCAACTGTGTGAATTTCACCCAATCCATTCTATAGATACATTCAGCTATTTTTACTTCGGGTGGGGGTATTCAACATGCACAGATTAATATTTGGTGCATGAAATCTCATTACTCTGAAGAGTATGGTTACCAGGAAAGATACTGGCAAATGTCTGGACAGGTATCAGCAGTAACAACCTTACTACTAAAGTTGTTATTGTTGCATTCAACTGATTATAAGGCCATAATTATTTTCCCTTTCTACAAGAGAAACAATTAATGCATTTACTGATTGAAGACATTTCCCTCCACATACACCACAGGATGATGTGCCAAAAGCATTGTGCTCTGGCACACTTCACTCCAGCAGGAAGCAAATATCTCAGTACAGTACAAGTGGACTGGTCATAGTTGTTCTGAAGAGTGGTCTCCCAAATAACCTGCATTAACAGTAATGCACGTTTTGTTTAGGATTTTATGAAACACATTTACTGAACACCTAGCACAAAAGCCAACAGCCCTGCTGCAGTGGAAACACCAGTTCACATCAGATCACCAAAGTTAAGCACTGTCGGTCTCAGCTGACGATTAGACGGGTGACCACCCGTGTCTGCCAAGCGCTGTCGGCAAGCGGGATGCTCTCTGGCCTTTTGAGGCCAACTGAGGAGCTACTCAATTTGGAGTAGTGGCTCTGGTGACAGAAACTTGTAATGGCCAGGAAAGTGGTGTGCTGACCACATGCCCTTTCTTATCTGCATCCAGCGGTGTCTATCAGCTGAGGATGACATGGCAATTGGTCAGTACTGTTGGACCTTCCAAGGCTTGTTCAGATGGAGTAACAACATCCATAAGAGGCAGATACAAGAATTTTTGAGGGCACAGGGATAACTTACAAAATGCCACAAATTTTCAAGGGGGTATATTGTCAGTTTTTTGGCATTATCAGAGGCAAAAAGTTAAAGTATATGATATGAAAATGTGACTTAAGAAAGCAAAGCACTTTAAAAGTTGTTTGTTTTCTTACTCATCAGTGACATCATTTACAGACACTATTATGGTTGTTAGAATGAATACAATTGTTTTTGTTAGTGGATGATAAACGATTCAGGCAGGAGGAGAACAGAATATTTTGAAATGTGGTGCTACAGAAGAATGCTGAAGATTAAATGGGTAGATCCAATAACTAATGAAGGGGTAATGAATCATATTTTGGAAAGGAAGAAATTTGGGGCAAACTTGACTAAAATAAGGGATCGGTAGTAGGAACCATTCTGAGGCATCAAGAAATCATCAGTTTGGTAATGGAAGGAAGTGTAGGCAGTAAAAATTGTAGATGGAGACCAAGGCCTGGATACAGTATGCAGTAGCTATGCAGAAATGAAGATGCTTAAGCAGGATACACTAGTGTTTAGAGATGCATCAAACCAGCTTTGAACTGGAGAGAGCCAACCCATACAGTATGAAAACTCAAATCACATGCTCTTTAGATTTCATTATTTACCAACAATGTGTCTTACAGTATTTTGTACAGACTACTTGAGTGTAATTTCTGTAGTGCAATTTATTCACTTAAAGTTGGTGTGGGCAACCTTTGGTGACCTGCGAGCCCAATTCATATACATAAGCTCATGGACAGCATCATTGCACTGTGACACCAACGCCCCTAGCACACAAATTCAAAACTACATTGTGTGTGATTTTAACGTTTATAGGATAATGCAGAAACATTAAGGGCATCCCCTTCCTGACATGCCACGCTAAGAAATTATACCTCGAAACACATGTTTTTGAGAAAACTTTCTTCCGCAGGCTGGAGCAAGCTTTAATTTGCCCACCAGTGCCTTAAAGCAACATAATTATGGTACTGTTAGCACCCCTGATTTAATGGTCAAACTCACATAACACAAAAATCCCTCCTGACATAGCTAGCCTTTGAACAAAGCTAAAGGTTGTAGAGATTCTACTGTTCAGCTTAAGCAACTAACTTTGCCTAATTTAACCAGTATCTGCACTATTTAGTGTAAAAGATACTAGCTGGGAAACATTTTGATACATATTAGGCACATTTGTCACAAACTGGTATTTTAAGGCCTCAGATCCACACACTTGAGTTTCTCATGTAAGGAAACAAAGACATCCAACACTTCCTCCCTATGCCACAACCCAGTTATAAATACAATATGAAACAAGAGAACATATCTCAAACTGTCATTCATTGTCCAACAGCTGGGTGACTATGAATAAAATGTAAAAAGGTGGAAAACCTGGCAGTACGAACACAGCTGCTTTTGGGCAGCAAACAGGATATCACAAAGACATTAATGCTTAACTGTGAGCTTCTACTCTCTTCAAGCTCCATAGCAGATGACCATCTCAACATCACAAGCGTTGATGATCATATAATCAGCAACCTTATAAACACAAAGAATGTCAAAATGGTCTCCGTTACTTTCTCTGGCAGCATGCATCCAAATTGAAAGTTAAAAGAACATTTTGATGTATAACGCTCACTGTAACAAATAATTTATATGTATTTCTGTTAATTGAATTTAAAAGGGACACTTAATTTTGTGAGGAAAAAGATAATTACGAATTTTGCTATTATAAATGATTATTCAAAGAGTGTGAAATACTATCTGTGGTGGAGGATGTGAAAACCACCACAAAAGAAACGATGTTGTTGTTGTCTTCAGTCCTGAGACTGGTTTGATGCAGCTCTCCATGCTACTCTATCCTGTGCAAGCTTCTTCATCTCCCAGTACCTACTGCAACCTACATCCTTCTGAATCTGCTTAGTGTATTCATCCCTTGGTCTCCCTCTACGATTTTTACCCTCCACGCTGCCCTCCAATGCTAAATTTGTGATCCCTTGATGCCTCAAAACATGTCCTACCAACCGATCCCTTCTTCTAGTAAAACGATATGTAATTAAAAATGACAAAGACTGTGCAAGAATTATTTAAGATATAAGTAGGCAATATATTGTAATAGAATCGCTTGTCTTCTGCATGGACTGAATGGGAGAGGAACCCGTGATGTTGCATTACGCTCTTAGGTAGTCTTCATTTGTCATTAGTCGATGTTCAAAGCCATTTGTAGCTGGGATTGTAAAATGTGTGTAAAGATTTTAATTGTTTCTGTTAAAATATATTTATCTAGTAAAATCTGTTTGTCACAATTACTGCAAAGTTCACACCAGACATTACCCATTTTATTTAAGAAATTTCAGCATTTTATTGGATATCACTGGTGGTGCAGAGCTGCACCGCAAGCGAGCAGTCTGCAGCAGTGGCAGATTTAAATATACGATCGCAATAACGACCACATCCAAAAAAAAAGAGTACAGGTAGAGGTGAAGGAAAATAATAAAGTGTTTCTTTTCACAGCTTTCCAGACACAGAATAAAAAGAGATAGTAGATTTTATCTTGTGCACTCACAGGTGGATACAAGCTGCAGCTTTTGTAAATTTTCATTCAGAAAAGTGATAAATTCTGAACATATCATAGAGTGTATTTAAAAGTGGATAATTTTCATGAGAGCTTAGCAATATAATATATATATTTAAAAAAACACATTTTCATATAGTAAAGGTAGTCTTATGCTTCAAAACTAGTCAGGGTATATCCAGTTAAACAAAAATCCACTGCAACATGAAAATGTTTGCTAAGTTCAATGGGCAATAATATTTTCATTCTTGTGCAAAAAGCTTTAGTACTTGAATAAAAGTAAAACTTGAATCATTATTTTGGAATATTCAAAGAAATTCATTTTTATTAATCTGCAACAGAATATTTCATACGTAAAGTAATAATCACACATGAAAAATTTGTTGCAACCTTTCCTGTCTCATGTCCATCCATATATATCTTAAGTTCAATTTCAACAGTTTCCCAATCAAATTAAACACAAAAAGCAAAGAAAGTTTAAAACCAGATGGTCAACTCCCAAATAATTGAAACAGACAGAATCACATTAAATCTCCCAAGTACTACAAGACCCTCAACTCAGACCAATGTTACTGTACAAGTTCATTTAAAATGAGTGCTTTAGACATGAGAGACAATGCATTTGCACAGTGGCATTTTTTTCTTTTTTACGAAATTCTTTGAATTCTGATTTTTAAAATACAAACTGTAAGCGAGCAAACAGTTCTCAAACTAAATAAAAGAACTACAAATACAGATTTCCAGTGGAACTCTGTTATTAGCAGATTCACAGCCACTAAATTCTGAGACCCCTTAACCAGTGGCCCTATCTTGTGGTATAAATGCATAAGAAGTAAATAAGACACTAGCAGACAAATTGAGTTAACAAGCTACAGGCTGGGTAACATCAGATATTTAAAATGAATATAAAATCTCTGCGATTAAATAAAATATATTTATCTCTGATAGATAATACTGCTGACAACTCAAGTCTTTTTCATTAGATTTACATTGTAAGACATCAAAATTATGAGCAGTATCAGATAACTGAAAACCAGTTGTATTTCAGCAATTTTAAAAACAAACAAAATATTTTAGTTTATAAACATGTATCACAGTGTCCATTAACTTAAAAATTTTCAGCATGAAACATTAGGATATAAACAGTTCTGACTACATTTTTTTCCTGAATAAAAAAATATGAGAGAATAAAAAGAAAACTGCAGGAGTTTATACAATACAGATCCACATTAAATCCCATGTCTTATGAATTCATAGCTGAAAATATAGCATAAATTTCAGTATGTGCATTACACTTTGTTCTATAACAAAATGTTAAGCACACATTAAAACATTAAAGTTTGCCAAAAATTTCTTTACATTGCATTAGATGCAGAAACTAAAACAGAAAAATTCTTACCAGTCATGTGGATGCTCAAGATTTCAAATTTGGCACAACAGAAATTAATGTTTATGAAAATAAACACAATTCATAAATAAAGTGACATCAAGAGAAAGAGTACACATACAATATGAAATCCGCAAGTTTAAAAAAATCTTTGGTGTATCATTGAAACTTTGTCTTTTCATTTTATCCATTACACAAAAAGCAACAATCTGTGCTGCAGAACAACACAGTACAGTAGATGTGATGCATAAGCCTGAAGTTCCACTTCAGCTACTTCAGCACTGCTCTAATTTGGTAATGGATCGTAACAGCCTCACCCCCCTCTCCCGAAACACATTCTTTTGAGGGGAACATGGTTCATTATTATAGTACATAACGATATTTACTTGTTTACAACAAGCGGATGGCCCCATAACATTTCTCTTAGCCATATATTAATAACGCCTGAGATTCAATTATTCTCAAGAACAACAATGTCACATTTTTTAAACATTCATCCACAAGCAAATATCTTGACTACCACTAGGAACATCAACAAGTTGCAGATGTCACATTTGACAGCTTGTTGCAACATTATAATAAATTAAAAATGGAACCACATATGTACTTATATGAAGAAAAGTCAGTCGTACATACTGGTTCCCAGAAGCATCTTACAATTAACAAGGACCAACACTTTGCACCTTAAGTACTCCACTTCAAAATTTTATTCGAGCACACAGTTTCACATTAATTCCTGAAAACATAATTTCATTGACACATTAAGCTTGCCAACAAAGGTATTTATCAGCACCAGTTAGCTAGCAGTGAATGGGAGGACAGACTAACTGAAAAATACAATCACTTGTTCTTTGAGGTGTTCAACTGTGTAAGAACCCTTGCTATTGAACTGTGTTGTTGTTCGTGCATTGTCCAGGTCACAAGTAACACAACCTTATCCTTCAGCCAAAATGCCAGCTTACGCAGTGCCACAAAAGGAGATTCATACTCATTTGGCACTATTCCATTCACTGATGACTCAAAGAAGCTGAAGAGGGGAAACCAGATCCGTGTACGGTTTGAATCGCGCTGCATTAGAGCTTGGTTATTTGCCAGTGTGTGATAATACAGAAACAGACGTGATGTGATGTAGAATGCCACAAAAACGTCAATTGAATAGTGCTCATGTGCAGCAAGAATGAAGAAAATGCCAAACATGTTTAACACCCAAGTAAAGGTGTGTAGGTAGTACTGGTGTCTCGGTGAATCTGAAAAGAAAAATACATAAGTAACTAAAAATTCATAAAATTACAAAAACGTTCTTAAGCTTATAAGTTGGGTTGGAGCACATGAGGTGAGTCAGGACTGAAGGAAATATGGTTAAATGTAGCATTTTCATCTCAGAAAATAGTTTTATAGGATCCTTGTGTATGAGACTTGTTGACAGACAATCTAAAGTTTACTCGTGATGCCACACTGTCCACAGTCAATGGAAAATTTAACTTTTTAATGTATCAGATAGTTAAAAATTTAAAAAGAAAGTTACCTGAAAAATAAAAATTCTCCATGCCTCTGGATAACATATACCACACTCCATGTTTATAAAATGACTAGATTTAACAAAAAGTTTTTCAAGGAAACATCTCTGACAACTAACCACAATACTACATTATTAAAAACCAACAGATTAAACGAATCAAAAGGAGCAGGTACTTTACACGAAATCTGGTACATCCAAAAAGTGAAATACTATTGCAGTGTCATTTATCTGTTTTTATGACTTATGTTTTTAAGCCAATTTCTCACTAACAGACATGGATATCACTGATTCAGTTTTAATGCTTTTATTTTTAAATTCACAGCCTGTTTTGGGCTAAAAAATGACCCTCAGATTGAGCTACTGGAAAGAAACAACAGAAATACAGAGTGCACCAAAAAATAATCTTTACACACACTCGTATGCATAAAATAATGAAAACTAATAACTACCATTTATAAAATTTTAACGGCAGTCTGGCTAGATACGGTGAAAAGTGAGAAGAATATGTTCAATAACATAGTAACTACTAGTAATAAAATAGAGAAACTGCCTAGGTGAAGAGGCTTGGTATAAGCTAAGAACCGTGACACTTAGGTAATATGATGAGAACCAGAGCCCTGTGACACTAGATAAAGGTGACCACCAAGAGTGAGCAAGAGAACAGAGAGGCTACACGAGGAGTGAGCTCAGTTTGTAAACACTGGTGTGATACTATGACCATCTTTTAGGATAACTAGGAGTGAATGACACAGACTGACTAGCCCAACTGTTCACATTTAGAATGATAATTTTAAATGCGGAATAGGAGAAAGAATATTATAAAGTGGTGTAAATGACACGAAAGGCACATAGATAATTATAATATGACAAATTTTAAATGATTAATGAACGCATTAAAATGAGGAAACAAATAGGTGATAAAACCACACTATAAAAAGCTAGCAGTTTAAAGAGACCTACACAGAATAAAAGCTAAATGAACAATAAAGTTATTGCTGTTAAAGTGATAGTCAGTGCTATTTAGTTACTCTACATTTAGCAAGGTTCCAGTAGTATGCCATAATATAAAGTCAATAAAACCATTAAAAGTCTGCAGAAATCTACTGGAAGTTGAATTCTTAAGTGTGCAGAACAAAAACTGAACCATAATGTTTCTATTATAAGAGATAGTCATATGCCATTTAGTGGCTGCACACTTAGCAGAGTTCTACTGCTGTGCTGTAGTTAGGAATTATTAAGAGCATTGAAGATACATATGCAATGCAAAATTATCAGAAACTAGAAAGAGAAAAGCATGAAACTGGATGCTGCTACAAGAAGGAAAAATTATGTAATAGGGCTGTGCACTTACGGAAGGTTTGTTCATTCTTAAGTGTACAAAAGATCATGATTAATATTGCAGAGAATTTCAATTTCTTCTAGCATCTTTAAAACTTGGCCCTTAGGCTGATGATGGCAAGTACTGCAATCTATGTTTATGGCCAAAATAGAATGAGTATTATTTTTCAAGTCAGTCACGACTGATTTTGAATTGCTGAGATTTTTGGGTTTACTGAAACGTATATTCAAGGAGCAGCCAGGTTGGACTGTATAGATTGACGTGCAGCTGCTACACTGAATCAGATCGGTACCTGACAGTGTAGTGATTGTATTCTCTAGTTTTGTGGTCTTTCATTTGGTATCCGACTTTATCGGAGGCATAGAAGGCATGTAAAGTTTCCACTTTCCTAAGCCATTTACCAAGCCTATCAGATATAATACCTACATGTTTGATCATAGAGTGGGCCTCGACTACTGCAGTGAAGCACTGCACAGTGAATAGCCATTTCACACTGCTTTGTCCAATTCAAAGAACAATGAATAACTGAACTAGCTGTTGTATGTTTCCTGAATATGTTACCATCAACTTCGCGACCTCTTAAAATTATTTCCAGATATAAAAATGGGAGGATTGAAGCCACAGTGGTGTTCTAATGTAAACTGGATTTTGGGGTGCATTTTATTCATTTCTTGTTGAAAACATTGCAATTTAGTGCCAGTCTGACTGCAAAGAAGCAGTGCCAGTCTGACTGCAAAGAAGCAGTGCCAGTCTGACTGCAAAGAAGCAAAAGTCACTTATGTATCTTCTGTAACAGATTATTCATCGAACATGTTGGGGATGGGTTGAGAAGAATCCATACTCGGCATGGTTGATGCAAATATTAGCTATTACGCTGGCACCTGGGGATCCCACAACTAACATCATCAATCTGTCTGTATATGGTATTTTTGTAACTATAATCCAGGACAGTTCTGAGTAAAATTCTGTCTTGTTTTGTTTTAGGGTGCAAAAACAACTAAGGTCATATGCACCCATGTCAGAACCTTAGAACACTATTATGAAAAAGGAGTTAAAAGCGATTATGCATTAAGCCCAATTGAGGGAAAGAAAGAGAGCTAAGAACAAGGACTTCCTCTTGGAGAAACATTCACAAGATACGCTGTAAAGACAACAGAGGTTCCAAACTACAGATTAAATCTCCTTCGCCATGTTGCTATGATGGACAAAAAGACAAGAGCACACGAGCAAGTGTGCCCGCACACACAAATAACCACCAACTTCAGCATGTATGTGTCTTAATTGTGTCTTGTCTGCAACTTGATGTGTTTTATTTACAGTAAGTAGCAATCTGACTTTTCCTACATGGTTGATACATTAGAACTTAAGCGGAAAAAAGGGCATTTGGACAGGAAGTTGTAAACAGTCAAAGGTTGATGACAATGAGCACAAAGTGGTGGGGGACGACCACTTAACAAATGTCAATGGCTAAACTGACAGCGCCTGATACACAACCTAGCTAAAATGATCTCCTCACGGCAAGAGGGCCAAGAGGAGGTCGTCCAAGCTGCTGGGAGAGGTTTAATTCCTCAGAGCTTGTTCCCATGAAGGGAAGACCAATGGTTATGCCAAAGGGACACCACCTGCTGACACACAGCAACACGGAGATCATTGGAAGGAATGGAAGAACTAGCAGGCCGAGTTACGAGAGCTGCAGTCTTGGCAGCAGCATCAGCGTCCTCGTTTCTTCTCAGACCAATGTGACCAGGAATACACACAAACGTCACAGTGACTCCATCAAAAGTGAGCAAGTGACAGCTTTCCGGGACACGTTGCACTACGGAATGGACAGTGTACAGCACACAGAGGCTTTGGACAGCACAGAGTGTCAGAGCAGATGACGCAATTGAAAAGCCTATGTTGCCGGATGTGCTCTGTGGCCTGATACAGGGTGAAGAGCTCCGCTGTAAACACTGAGCAGTGTTCTGGAAGCCGATATCAACCGTCAGTGCCAATTGAAGAAGGCACACCTGACACCATGGTCAGTCTGAGAGCCAACGGTATACCCAAAGGTACTATCACTAACTTCCAAGAGAAGGTCAAGAAACTTACACTGCTAGATAGAATCTGGAATAGTGGCCTTAGGAAGCGAATGATGTCCAAGGTGAACACAGGCCGCTCCACAAAGCCAAGGAGGTGAAGGTTTCACATCCATCTGGAAAGTGGCAGGTAGCTTAGAGTCAAGATGATTGAGCAACAGCCAAATGCGAACTCCAGGAGGTAACAAAGAAGAGGGACATGCCCCGTGCTGGAGGTCAAAGGAGTCATTGAAGGAGGAAGCACAGGATGGGTAGCCAGGCATGGCAGACAAATGGCACGTGTATCCGCAGAGTAGAACATCACGTCAGTATGACAGCAGTGGTTCAGCAGCTTCTGCATAGAGACTTTCATCTGAGCTAGTGTAAAAGGCGTCAGTAGCCAAATGGATGCCACGTGGTGGATAGCGTTGAGATGGCGTAAGAGGGACAGATTGCAGATGCATAAACAAAGCACCTGTAGTATAGCTTCACATGGACAAGGGACTGCTACAAATGGAGGAGAATAGTCCAATCCACTCTCTTCAAAGTACCGCTTAGGACATGTAGGACACTGAGGGACCAGCTACAGCAGGCATCCATTTAAGGCATTTGGGAGGCCCAAGAAAGTTTTCCATCACACACAAGCCATAGGAAATTCACAGCTTCAGCAAATAGAAGAGCAGCAGGCCCAAGATGTAAAGACGGTGGAAGAAACGCATTGCACCACCAGAAATTGATACAAGCAGGTTCATGTTTCTTCTTCCTCCTTGTATGCTCCTGAAGGCCGGCCCATGCATTTGACACCCAGGAGGTGACACTGTAATGCATAATTCCCAGCCCCGATTGACAGGTAGTGTTTGCACTTAACTTCTGCTAGAGGCAGACCCAGGGAGAGGTGATTGCCTGAGCTGTGAATTTCCCAAATTTCCAGTTGGTCCCTCTGTCAGAAGTTTGGGAGGTGTGATCTGAGGTGTGAACAATCACCTAAAGTGCGTGAGCCTACCTCCGAGGGAGCCCCCAGTTGGAAGGAGCATGCCTCGGAGATGCTGACAATTGTGATGAATTTTTGTCACAATGAGCTACTCACCTTCATCTCAGTCTCTGTCTACTAAACATAAATAAAATGAGGCTAAATATTCACAGACTCTCAGACACACCTTGGTTCCTTGTGGTATCACATACTGAAGACGGTCAGCCCTTTGCTATGGTTAATCAGTTTTTTATTCAGAAAGGTGGTGATGCAATTGCTGGTCCTGATAGCAATTTTCAAGCCCAACAATTGCTTACAGCTTCTCTCCTCCTTGGCTATCCTGTTTGTTTTGAGACCCATTGAATACTGAATTCTTCACGTGGTGTTATTTACACTCAGCTGCATGATAGTCTGACTGAGGGAGAAATCCAAACTTATCTCTTCGATCAGGGTGTCACTGCGGTCCATTGAGTAATGAAAAAGATTGATGCCACCATAGTTCGTACACACAGTATTTTTCTCGCTTTTGATCGAGCAGTGCTGCTATAGAACATGAAAGCAGGCTATGAAGTCATCACAGTCAAACAATACATTCCAAACCCCATGCATTGCTACCAGTGTCAATTTCACAACCACACTCAAATGTCCTGTAAAAACACTGCCAACTGTGTTACTTGTGGCAGGGATGCTCAAAGGGGCTATTGCCCACCTCCACCTCCCCACTGTATCAGTTGCAAAGGAGGCAATTCCACCTCATTCCAAGAATGCTCAGTGTATTTCGAAGAGTGGTTTGTCCAGGAGATTTGGGTGAAAGAAAATGTACCTTACCCTGTTGCTTGCAAGTTGTTAGTCAAAAGCCCAGTGTTTTGCCATCTGGCACTTACAGTACTACTCTTGCTATGCCTCACTCCACGAAGGATGTGACCACTCAGACTTGTGACCTAAAATTCAGCACTGCGCAGTTATCAAATCACCCACTATTATGGTAGCATCCCCGTCTCCTTATCTTCCAGCTGTGCACCAAACCTCCAAATTTTTGCCACTGGTGGTGAAATCCCATTCTTCACAACCGGAAGTCCGGAAAGCACAAAAGGAATGCTTTCTTGAAAACTTATGTCTCTCCAGCCAACAAACATCTGAGTCTTCATTTGACAATTGCAAAGGCTCTAATATATCAAAGACAAACTGTCTTCTCCTTTGCCAAGTTGGAGAACCTCTTAAACGGTGTCACCACGTGATACCCTCATCTGGCCAACCTCTGTTTCACCAGTGCACACCACCAACCGTTTTTCTGCACTGGAATGTACAGGCCAACTCAGAATGCTGATGGCTCTGTGCATCTCATGGAACAGGATCCTCCAGCCTCTGTGCCCTGTAGCGTAGCCGTGAGTCTTCGAAGGCTGGCACTCGACGGCCACTTAGGTGACAACGCTTCATTTTCTTCCCCTTCTCTCCTTTTCTTGTTATGAATCTTCCCCAGTGGAATGTTCATGGACTTAGATCCAACAAGAAGGAATTACGCCTGCTATTGAAATTGCAGCATTTACTTGTTTTCTGCCTACAGAAAACAAAATTGCATCGTCGTGACTTCTTTGACCTCCTGCATTTCTTTCTGGTCTGTGTTGACTGTTCCCCAGAGGATGAATTTCCATCTTGTGGGGAGTTGTGCTGCTCCTCCGGGATGATGATCACAGAGAAACTATCTCACTGAACTGTTGCAGGCCATTTTCCTCCTTTGCTTCACCTTTTCTTTGTACCGTCTACATCCCTCCGTCATTTGGTGTTGCCAGGGCAGACTTCCTCCAGCTTATTGGGCCACTTCCTCACCCCTTTTTTGCTGCTTGGTGAGTTTAATGAACACCATCCTGTGGGGGCTCTTCCAGAAACTCTCCAAAAGATGTCCTTTTATCTGTCATTCTCAATCAACTCTACATCATCTGCCTTAACACTGGAGCACCCATATTTCTTTCAGACTCCATGCACACCATATTCGCATATGGTCCTCTTGTTCTGCACTGCCCAGCTTGCACATCGTTTTGAGTGGCCTGTTCTCTCTGACATGTACTCAAGTGACCACTTCCCGTTTACTGTCTGTTAGCTAACTCCTACCCCACCTTCGTGTAAACTCAATTGGTAGCTTTGTATGTCCAACTGGAGGCTTTACTCCTCTCTGGTGACATTCGTCAAACAACAGTTGTGATTACCAGGTAGAATACCTTACAAATGTTAACCTTACCGCTGCAGAACATTCCATTCCTTGCACTTCATCTTTACCATGCCTTGTCCCAGACCCTTGGTGGACTGAGATGTTCCATTGAGAAATTCGCTCGCAGACATGATCTCCATGTTTTCCGCAGCCATCCTATGATGGCACACTGTATTTGTTACGAACAGTTGTGAGAGCAGCGTCATTGCATTCTTTGGGATAGAAAAAAAAGCCAGCTGGATTTCGTTTACTTGTTCTTTTAACAGTTCCACTCCCTCTTCCGTCATGTGGGCAAACTCTGGTGGCTCTCAGGGACCAAGGTCCATTCCCCTGACCATATTAGATGGTGTCATAGTGGACCCCATTGCTATCTCCAATACCTTAGGCCACTATTTTGCAGGGATTTCAAGCTGCAGCCACTATCACCATGCTTTCCTCCATCAGAAACAAGTGGAGGAGGCACGGGCTATACCCTTCTCCACTCAGAATCGTGAATGCTAAAATGCCGCCTTTACTATGAGGAAGCTAGATCACACTCTCACTTCATCCCAAACTTCAGCACCAGGGTTGGACGATTTCCACATTCGGATATTTCAGCACTTTTCTTTAGGGGGCAAGCAGTTTGTCCTTCATATGTACAATCATATCTGGGCATAGAGCATGTTTCCCAGATGCTGGTGTGAAGCCACTGCCATACCCAGACCTAAACCCAGTAAGGAAAAACACCTTCCTTCTAGCTACTGCCCTATTTCTCTAACCAGCTGTTTTTGCAAGGTGATGGAGTGTATGATTCATGCCCAGCTGATACATTGGCTTGAGTCCCTCAATTTAGTAACCATTGCACAACATGGATTTCAAGCATGCTGTTCTGCAGTTGATCATCTTATCACTTTGTCCGACCATGTCATGAATGGTTTAATGCAGAAATAACAGATTGTGGCAATGTTTTTTGATCTAGAGAAAGCCTAAGATACCTGATGGAGGACTGGTATCCTCCTTACTCTCAACACGTGGGGCTTCAGAGACCACCTACTTCGTATCCTTCAGGAATTTTTAAAAGGCAGAGTTTTCAAGGTACATGTGGGTTGTACCTTGTGAGACACACTTGCCCAGGAAAGCAGTGTGCCTCAGGGTTCCACCCTGAGTGTCGTCCTCTTTGCTTTAACCATTAACCCTGTTATCGCCCGTCTCCCACCAGGCATCTCCGTCTCCCTTTTTGTCGATGATTTTGCAGTTCTCCATGGACTTGTTTCCTTAAGCAGTGTCTTCAACAATGTCTCGATCATCTTGACGCATGGAACACCGAAATGGAGGGACAGTATGAGATGAAGAAAGAAAGGAAAGACAGATGAGCTGTTCTGATGTCGTGCTATCAAAGCCTCAGAACACATTCCTGAAAATGTCACAGATATGTTCCCTACGGTAGGGGAAAAAGGAAGTATAGACACGCAACACTGAAAGGGAAGAGGTGTTGCAAAGTCCAAACACAAACTTACCAAAGAGTGGTGAGCCTCCGGGGAGGGAGGGGAGCCTCAGCAAAATGAGGAATTTGTTATGGGTTTGCATTTCTAGGCGAGAGTGCTATTGTAATTTGGACTCCATGATAGGAATGACTTCTTTAATGGGGATATTTGTGCATATACTTATGGTGTCCAGACTTGCTAGATTTGTATTGCTTGTTACATTTATCTGATTGAGGTGTGTAATTAAATCATCATCTTAGCATGTCAATTACAACCATTTAAATGATGTGTAGAGCCTGAGCAAGGTGCACTGCTTCTGGGCTTCCTGATGCCAGATTGTCTTGTGTCACAGTGCATGAGGAGGTGGTGTAAACAGGACAGTGGAGGAAATAGATCATTGTCTCCTCGACACCACATGCACAGGACGCAGCTTCACTATCACCGAGTCCCCATTTTAACGTGCAGTTTTACTCTGGCCGATGCCCACCGCAAAGACAATTATATTCAGTTCATCACAAGAATAAACCTGACATAAACATTACACTATGCATTCTTCTGTGTTTGCTGTAACCTCATTTGATTTTGTTTCACATGGAGTGGAAACTAAGCTGTCTTGAGTATAGTCAAGTACGATAATGAAGTTACATTTTACGCTGTGCATTACAAATATATTGACTCAGCAATAATATAGGACAACAGCTTTACTGGCACATTTAACTTGGACAGCAATGGTGTGAACAGTTGCAGTACAGACATAAAGAGAGACAAGTAGAGAATGATATAGTTTTGAACATTGTTTAAATTTTTTTTAAATGGGAAAACTCAGGCAGTACACTTCTTAGGTGATATGATGGAAAGTATAACACGCTCTCAGTCTTCGCTAACACTGTGCTGTAATTAAAAACAAGAACGGTGAAAATGTTGTTGTTGTTGTTGTTGTTGTTGTTGTTGTTGTTGTCGTCGTCTTCTTCAGTCCTGAGACTGGTTTGATGCAGCTCTCCATGCTACTCTATCCTGTGCAAGCTTTTTCATCTCCCAGTACTTACTGCAACCTACATCCTTCTGAATATGCTTAACGTATTCATCTCTTGGTCTCCCTATACGATTTTTACCCTCCACGCTGCCCTCCAATGCTAAATTTGTGATCCCTTGATGCCTCAGAATGTGTCCTACCAACTGGTCCCTCCTTGTCAAGTTGTGCCCCAGACTCCTCTTCTCCCCAATTCTATTCAATACCTCCTCATTAGTTATGTGATCTACTCATCAAATCTTCAGCATTCTTCTGTAGCACCACATTTCGAAAGCTTCTATTCTCTTGCTGTCCAAACTATTTATCGTCCACGTTTTATTTCCATACATGGCTACACGCCATACAAATACTTTCAGAAACAACTTCCTTGGCTGGTGAAAATAACTGACTTCAACAAAGAATTTTTCTGTATGAGCTATGTGTGGCATATAAGCACACTGCTGGGATTTCACAAAGCAGTTAAATATTGACCTCACTGAGGGTATTACTGTCAGTTATCTGGTAATCTCTGAACTCCTTCCATATCAGACTCTGAGGAATAGATTTCACTAATGCTACGTTGATAACAAGGCAATCAGCAACAGAATCCCAAGCCACCAGAAAGTCCACATATCTTCCTCTTTTATGATGTGCTGTTCTGCATTTCACCATCGCTCAGCAGTTGTGTGTCAAAGCTTCATGCATTAGTCCCAGTATGTTTGGCAGTTTAACTGTCTTGTTATTTCTCATGACAAATCCCATAACTTGGCTGCAGATCAATTCCACTGGGTTCCGATTGCAATGTTAAAGTAACAACTGTAAAAATGCGGTATTTGTACAGTGTGCTAGATGCCATGAAAATTGTTTTCCTTGTTTCTACGATGCTTATCACTCTGGCTCATGTGAGACCACATCTGTCTTACAAAACAATGGGCATATTCAAACAAAGAGTATTTGATTTTTTTTAAATTTTTCCCTAAAAAATTAAATTTTGTAATGTTTTCTTAACTTCAACAACCTTTTATAAAATACAGATAATTAAGAATGTGTATCTCCAATGAAAACCAGAATTTTGTGTGCAATATGTAGTTAGAAACTAGAAAATGTGCATTTATCTCGAAAAAAAAAATGATGGTCAAGTGCAAGTTAATTACCATATATGTGATGAATTTCATATTGATTTAGATATTCAAATCGAACAAAAAAATATTGTAGACTGCAATGGGTTTCAAACAGCTCCCAACACACAATTATAAATCTATGACGCTACCGATCGAACCACGCACATAATTGAAATACTCTTCCTTATATTTATCACATTGTGTTTCTCGAAAAATGTCAAAGGTGATTCTTCTCTGTAATCTTGTGGAAAAACTTTAAGAACAACTTATATCTAACAATTAATGGTGTTCCACGAGCGTGTTTCACTATGAAGCAGGAAGCAGTGTCCTCCAGTTTCACAGCGAGACAATCAGAGCACAAGTAGTGCTTACAGAGATGGTAGCTGTACACGATTTTTGAAATAAAAATTACTTAGCTAAATTATGATGAAGAAAAATGTTGATGGTTGTTAATACATCAGGATTCTTAAAGTTTCATTTACAGTGAGATAGTAATAAGATATCTAATAAATAAGATGGACCCACATTCAAGAGCGAAACAACAACAGTGTACAAGAGCTATGGCTGCTGATCAATAATCGCGCATGTGTTTGTTTACATCAGGTGTATTCTTACGATGAACGAAGTATAAGTGATCTCCCTGCTGGCCATGGCAGGCTGTTTCCTGGGGTGTAGCTCCTCTGTTGGTGGTATCCAATCACTTTTAACTCTTTCCTGCCAGTGTTGAAGCCTGTCTTCTACCTTAGACTTCACTAAGGAACAGGCACTTTAGATGAAACTTTTCCTGCTGCAAAGATGTCAAGCAACACTTTCATGCCCATGAAGTGGGTGGGTCATCAGTGCTGACTTTGTTCCTTTCAGATTTTGCTGTTGCTGTGTGATACCAGGTAGAGCTATTCCAGCCAGAACCTGAATCTTCTCAACTGGAGGTGGTTGTCAAGCATCCTGGTCACTTTGCAATAAGTTTCGTGAACAGTGATATAAACCTGGTTTGAGTGGCAGGATTGGTACCACACAGGAGAAGCATATTCTCCTGCTGAGTAGCACAAGGCAAGAGCCAACATCCTAAGTAGATGTGGGCTCGCCCGGCAACTTGTACCTTTGAGTTTTTTTTAAAGATATCTGAGAGATGGCGCCATTAAGTTAGTAGACTGTTCTGTCTGACGCCACTAGCTACAGGGTAGTATCGACTATCCCTCTTGCAGCCCTGCTGCCAATATCTCTGAGGAAGAGGTGGTATCTGTGGGTTGTGTCCTCATAAGCTCCTTGCTTGCCGATATATATATACAGGTTCACTGGCCCGAGAGAGGAGGCACCAAGTTTAGGGATTGGCGGTAGGGTTGCAACAAGAGGAGTCACAAGGTCTGAGTGGTCGAAGCCATGAGCTACGCAAGCAGGGCCTGCGCAAAGTAATGATACGGGAGTACCTCACCGGGGTCAGTGTTGACTACAAGCTGCAAGCCGACACTCCATCGGTTGGTTGGCAACATTTGTGTCTGATGACCGCTCGGGCTTGGCTGCCCCCTTCTACCTGGCTGTGATTGGCACCATTCAGTAACCGTCATGATGCACCATAGATCCATGGAGTTACTTGCTGATAAAGGAGTGTAACATTCTGTAATCCTTGTGGTGATTGATGTCATTGCCTACCTGACGACCTAATTATTTTCTGGTTTGTACCCGACCCTCAGAGTTCTACTCAGGTGGCCCTTTGTTGTAAATATAGGCCGTAGTATTTTGCTAGCCACTAGCTGTCATTTGAAAATGTGTTTGACATTATATTGCCCTTCCTTTCTAGTTTACATCTGATTAATGAATCAGCTCCTGGTCGGAAACACAGTCAGAACAATTTACCAAGGCACACGTGGCCGCTAAACAGGGGGCTTGTTAGATTTACATGTTAAATGGTTCAATTCCTTGATTGTAATTGTATTTGAGATAATCTGAACTACCTGCTGTACTAAGGTGTGTGTTCCTGTCTTTGAAAGACCGGGTCATTGTTGGTGTATTTTTAACTGGATCTTGTGGTTTTCCTGAGTGAGATGTCTTGTAGTAAGTGCTCATACATAATGTTTTAAAATGTTCCTTCAGAGCAGCCTTCATAACTGAGAAGCAATTTAACTTTTGACATATTAAAAGCCAACTGTCACCCGGGCTTTAGCCAGAATAAGATTGTCAAAAGGGAAAGGTTGGGATCCAGTCGCATCTTGGTTGCAGATTGAAATGGAAAGGTTGCACGCTTTGAAGCAAGCCTTATCATTGTCATAATGGTTTCCTAATTTGTTTAACCTTTAAGCACAGGTCCGCATCTAAACCCCAAACCTTTCAATATACAGTTTCCAAATTAAATAAATAAGTAAATCTTACATCTGTTCGAGTAGTTTAAACACCCTTGTCATCAATATTACATATATGTTTTCATGTGTTGCAGAAGGGCATTTAATAAAAGAAACTGTGTCCAGCACAGTAGTAAACACTGCTGTTTCACCCAATAATGGGCGGGCTGCAGGTCCGGGCCCTTGTAATTATTATCATGTTGTTCTTGTTTTGATTTCTCTTGTAAAAGCTTATTCATTTCACAGATTTGTTGATTTGTGAAGAAAACATAATTATGATTATATATTGTCAAACAGTTGGGTGAAAAGAAAGTTACACTGGTGGGTCCTCCCTTTCACATTTTCCTTGGTACCAGTAAATACCATGTCTCAATATTGTTTCGTGTCATGGCCTTCATTCTGACATTGTCACAATGTTCCCTGAATGTCAGACTTCCCCAGGTATTTAGCAGTAGCGCTGTAACAGAGGAGTTCCCAGCCATGAGACTTTTTAACCTGCCGTCAGCTTATTTATTATGGAGATTGAAAGTGCTGACTGACTTCAGGCTGCTGGTCTTTTAATACTGTCCCAAGACATCAAGAGCAGATGAACGTTGTCTTTCAATGCCTTCAAATGACTTGCAGGTTGGGTAGAGGGGGTCATATTGTCAGCATAAATAAATGAGGTGGAAGCCTTGTTAAATGATTGATCAGTGTACAAGTTAAATAGTGCGGTAGCATGAACATGTTCTTGGAAAAGAGCATGTTTTGTTTTGTGCCACTGACTTTTGGTGTTCTGAAAACTAACACAGCAGCTCTGCAGTGATCTTCATAAAGCCACAATCTTTTGATTTGTTGAACAATTTTGGGAGAAATTTCCTGGTGTTTAACATGTCATAAGCCACACTGAGGTCAACACAAGCAACACTGATAACAAGACATTTCTCGAAGGCATCATCAATATGCTGGGTAAGATCCGAAATCTACCCTGGGCAATATCTTCTATGAGTGGGATGAGCTGGGCTAAAAGGGTCTGTTCAAATAGCTTGAATGGATGGCCGAGTAAAGGTATTGGCCGAAAATTTTTTGAGTCATCTTGTGATTTTCTGCCCAATGCCGTGTACAGCTGATGCCTGATGACCCGGCACACTCACCACAGAGCAATGCCTTGCATGTTGGCATCCCGTCAGACACTTGCAACGGATGCTGTTCGATTTCACTGTGTCATCTGCCACATTAAGACTGGTGTGACAATCACCAGACACAGCTGGCACTATTTCGCATCAGCAAAACCACGTGGCACTGGCCACTTCCGTGTATCCCTATGCCACCTGGCCAGCCCACCACAACATACTTTAATAGAGATTCAGTTTCCATTGTTCATGTTTTATTGTTTCCTTAGAGAAGTTAATTCTGTTGTTCAGTGCTACCTGGGCACCAATTTCTTTACTGTGTGCACCATTCCATAATGGGATACTTCACAAACGTTTCTCGGCAGTTATTTAAGATTTGGCAGAGCCAGTCAGTACCTCTTTTGCCAATGTGTTTAGCCGTTCTACAAGTACATTGTCTACCCTGACAGCTTTGCCACCTTTCAAGAGCTCTGATACCACTAGTGACTTCTTTGGTTGTGATAGGATGGCTGATGCTGTCAGTTTCTCATTTTATATCACCTGTTACCTTATCAACAATCCTCAATCTGCTGCACTTTCCATTAAGTAGAAGTTGAGAAGTGGTTTCATTTGCAGTGACAATGCTAAATCTTACAGGTTCATGGGGGTTGTGGAATAATTTATTTACTGTGGACCAGGTCTTCTTGCTGTTGTGCGGTCTGTCATCAGTTTGCACCACTCGGCTCCGAGTGGGACCAACTTTGTACTTTGGAGTCTCATGTAACTCCCTCATTACATCAGAGAAAAGGTGTTACTCAATACTATGACAGTAATCGGCATATAGCTGCGCTTCATCATCCTTGTAACCCTGGTATTCAGATGATTCTGCAGCACCTTGGGATGCTCTAATATGCAGCTTTATGCACGAGCTTGATGAATGCACCATTATTCTTTGGATTTGGATGTATTTTCAACATTTTGTCTTCAACTCAGTTTCGTGGGGCTGTCCCACTTTGGATGTTCATAGTTCAATTTGTGTCTAAATTGTGTGACTTGAGATTATAAAATTTTTTGAGTGGTGCACATAACTGGTCAGTGTTGTGTGGAGAGTATTGCTTAGAGAACTTGCTTCTTTATCATCTGACTGACATAATACCTGACAAAAAGGATATCAGGTTTGTAACTCTTCTTCCATTGACAGGAACAGAATATATTTCGTTGCTTTGGGTCACCTATGAGTTTGAGGTAGTGACTTACACTCTGCCCACCACTCAACATTGGGTCCACTGTTGTTACATGCACTATATCTGCAATCTTATTCTTCTGTCAATCGTTTGCACCATTCACACATGATATTTCAATGGTGTGACTCGCTGTTTTCTTCAGTTGCTGCCTGTCTTCTTCAGGGAGCATTTGAAGAAGACGGAAAGTCCCGCCGTTGAAATATGTTCCGAGAATGACACGAACAAAAGCCTAAAGAATTACAATGTGGTGTGTGCTGAAGTTGCTGATAATGATTTTTTGGGGTTTGGTGATTTTCTGGGGGCTTAGAAAATAAACTTAACAGCAGAGGGTTTGGAGACAGAAGCTACAGTGCACTTATGAGTTCCACCATTAAAATTTCGATGTCAGTATCATGTTAGACAAGTGGATTTCATTACTAGGTTTGGTTTGCAGAATAATACACTCCATACTTTGAGTGAGACATCTCTATAACTAGTCTCATGCCATCAATTCTCTGTTGGCAGTTGTTTGTACCGCAGTGGGTTACTTATATGCATAACATATCACAGTCAAGTAACTAAATGCTCTATTCTTGATTGAATAATCTGTATGAAAATAATAATGTTTACTGACGAAACTTTACAGTTCTTAGGTCAACAAATAGGCCAGGAAATTAATGCCCACTCAACCTCACAACTAAGTTCCTTGCACAAATCCAGAAGGGTCTTAAAGAAACACATCCTGTTCACTTTGCTCTTTTAAAAGAACTGTTACCAATGAACCCGAGATCTTCTACTTTCAGAGCTGTTAAGCCACACAAGCCACAGGCTCCTTTAAGGTTGTTTGTTACTGCTGTTAGTTTCCCAGATTATTTGTTGGCCAAGGAACTACTAAGTGACCTCAGTAAACATTATGATCTTCATTCATATCACGCAACCAAGAATAGATACCATTTAAGTACACATCTCAATCAGGTATCTGTAACCAGCAATACAAAACCAGCAGTCTGGACATAAGCATGTAGACAAATATCCCCATTAAAAAAATGACTCCTATCATCCAGCCCAAACTCTAGCAGCACTCTCACTTAGAATCACAAATTAACAAATTTCCTTCTTGCTCAAAATCACCTTGGATTACAGCTATAAAAACACCTTATACCAGAAAAGCCACAGAGAGATGCATGTAAAATAAGTAGCTTTAGTAACACAAAACCAGAAAAGTAATTGCAAAAATAGTAGTATAAGGCTAAAAAATAGTAGGCCATTTTAGTAACTTCAATATTTACTGTTTATCATTACAACCAATTCATACAAATACAATTCATATTTATAAGTATGATAAACAAATCATTTTTAAGTGTAATGGTGGTGTTGTGGTCTTCAATCCAAAGACTGGTTTGATGCAATACTCCCTCGTTACTCTATCATGTGCAAGCCTCTTTATCTCCGAGTAACTACTGCAACCTACATCTTTCTGAATCTGCTTACTTTATTCACCTGCTGGTCTCCCTCTATGATTTTAACCCCCCACCCCCCCACCCCCCATGCTTCCCTCCACTACTAAATTGATGATCCCTTGATGCCTCGCAACATGCCCTACCAACCAATCCCTTCTTCTAGGCAGGTTGTACCACAAATTTCTCTTCTTCCTAATTCTATTTAGTACCTCTTCATTAGTTATGTGATCTACCGATCTAATCTTCAGCATTCTACTGTAGCACCCCATTTTGAAAGTTTCTATTCTCTTCTTGTCTAAAATATTTATCGTCCATGTTTCACTTCCATACATGGCTACACTACATACAAATACTTTCAGAAAAGACTGCCTGACAAATCTATACTCGATGTTAACAAATTTCTCTTCTTCACAAACACTTTCCCCCCATGAACCATGGACCTTGCCGTTGGTGGGGAGGCTTGCGTGCCTCAGCGATACAGATGGCCGTACCGTAGGTGCAACCACAACGAAGGGGTATCTGTTGAGAGGCCAGACAAACATGTGGTTCCTGAAGAGGGGCGGCAGCCTTTTCAGTAGTTGCAGGGGCAACAGTCTGGATGATTGACTGATCTGGCCTTGTAACATTAACCAAAACGGCCTAGCTGTGCTGGTACTGCGAACGGCTGAAAGCAAGGGGAAACTACAGCCGTAATTTTTCCCGAGGACATGCAGCTTTACTGTATGATTAAACGATGATGGCGTCCTCTTGGGTAAAATATTCCGGAGGTAAAATAGTCCCCCATTCGGATCTCCGGGCGGGGACTACTCAAGAGGACGTCGTTATCAGGAGAAAGAAAACTGGCGTTCTACGGATCGGAGCGTGGAATGTCAGATCCCTTAATCGGGCAGGTAGGTTAGATAATTTAAAAAGGGAAATGGATAGGTTGAAGTTAGATATAGTGGGAATTAGTGAAGTTCGGTGGCAGGAGGAACAAGACTTTTGGTCAGGTGATCACAGGTTTATAAATACAAAATCAAATAGGGGTAATGCAGGAGTAGGTTTAATAATGAATAAAAAAATAGGAGTGCGGGTTAGCTACTACAAACAGCATAGTGAGCACATTATTGTGGCCAAGATAGACACAAAGCCCATGCCTACTACAGTAGTACAAGTTTATATGCCAACTAGCTCTGCAGATGATGAAGAAATTGATGAAATGTATGACGAGATAAAAGAAATTATTCAGGTAGTGAAGGGAGACGAAAATTTAATAGTCATGGGTGTCTGCAATTCGTCAGTAGGAAAAGGGAGAGAAGGAAACATAGTAGGTGAATATGGATTGGGGGGAAGAAATGAAAGAGGAAGCCGCCTTGTAGAATTTTGCACAGAGCATGACTTAATCATAGCTAACACTTGGTTCAAGAATCATAAAAGAAGGTTGTATACCTGGAAGAATCCTGGAGATAGTAAAAGGTATCAGATAGATTATATAATGGTAAGACAGAGATTTAGGAACCAGGTTTTAAACTGTAAGACATTTCCAGGGGCAGATGTGGATTCTGACCACAATATAGTGGTTATGGACTGCAGATTGAAACTGAAGAAACTGCAAAAAGGTGGGAATTTAAGGAGATGGGACCTGGATAAACTGAAAGAACCAGAGGTTGTACAGAGTTTGAGGGAGAGCATAAGGGAACAATTGACAGGAATGGGGGAAAGAAACACAGTAGAAGAAGAATGGGTAGGTCTGAGGGATGAAGTAGTGAAGGCAGCAGAGGATCAAGTAGGTAAAAAGACGAGGGCTAATAGAAATCCTTGGGTAACAGAAGAAATATTGAATTTAATTGATGAAAGGAGAAAATGTAAAAATGCAGTAAATGAAACAGGCAAAAAGGAATACAAACGCCTCAAAAATGAGATCGACAGGAAGTGCAAAATGGCTAAGCAGGGATGGCTAGAGGACAAATGTAAGGATGTAGAGGCTTGTCTCACTAGGGGTAAGATAGATACTGCCTACAGGAAAATTAAAGAGACCTTTGGAGAGAAGAGAACCACTTGTATGAATATCAAGAGCTCAGATGGCAACCCAGTTCTAAGCAAAGAAGGGAAGGCAGAAAGGTGGAAGGAGTATATAGAGGGTTTATACAAGGGCGATGTACTTTTGGACAATATTATGGAAATGGAAGAGGATGTAGATGAAGATGAAATGGGAGATAAGACACTGCGTGAAGAGTTTGACAGAGCACTGAAAGACCTGAGTCGAAACAAGGCCCCGGGAGTAGACAACATTCAATTAGAACTACTGATTTCCTTGGGAGAGCCAGTCATGACAAAACTCTACCATCTGGTGAGCAAGATGTATGAGACAGGCGAAATACCCACAGACTTCAAGAAGAATATAATAATTCCAATCCCAAAGAAAGCAGGTGTTGACAGGTGTGAAAATTACCGAACTATCAGTTTAATAAGTCACAGCTGCAAAATACTAACGCGAATTCTTTACAGACGAATGGAAAAACTAGTAGAAGCGGACCTCGGGGAAGATCAGTTTGGATTCCGTAGAAATGTTGGAACGCGTGAGGCAATACTAACCTTACGACTTATCTTAGAAGAAAGATTAAGAAAAGGCAAACCTACGTTTCTAGCATTTGTAGACTTAGAGAAAGCTTTTGACAACGTTAACTGGAATACCCTCTTTCAAATTCTGAAGGTGGCAAGGGTAAAATACAGGGAGCGAAAGGCTATTTACAATTTGTACAGAAACCAGATGGCAGTCGAGGAGCATGAAAGGGAAGCAGTGGTTGGGAAAGGAGTGAGACAGGGTTGTAGCCTCTCCCCGATGTTATTCAATCTGTATATTGAGCAAGCAGTAAAGGAAACAAAAGAAAAATTCTGAGTAGGTATTAAAATTCATGGAGAAGAAGTAAAAACTTTGAGGTTCGCCGATGACATTGTGATTCTGTCAGAGACAGCAAAGGACTTGGAAGAGCAGTTGAACGGAATGGGCAGTGTCTTGAGAGGAGGATATAAGATGAACATCAACAAAAGCAAAACGAGGATAATGGAATGTAGTCGAATTAAGTCGGGTGATGCTGAGGGAAATATATTACGAAATGAGACACTTACAGTAGTAAAGGAGTTTTGCTATTTGGGGAGCAAAATAACTGATGATGGTCGAAGTAGAGAGGATATAAAATGTAGACTGGCAACGGCAAGGAAAGTGTCTCATTTCCTAATTAATTCCCTCAGCATCACCCGACTTAATTCTTTCCTAATATCAGCATTTAAATTTCCTCTTGAGGCTGTAATTTTCCCGAGTTGTTTTTAACAGACATTGTTTGCTTGTCAGTTTGACTTTCATGTTTTCTTTATGCATAACATGCTGTGTGAGAATTTGGAAACTGTGTTTCACAATTTTTTGTTACAAATAACACGAAATACTTTTATTTCATCACTCTTAGTACAGAAAGAAAAAATATACCCTAGGCTGTCTGTTGTTCTAAACCACTCGGGGAGGACATAAGTTCTTTCCATTTTTTGTTCCCTGCAAAAGTAAGAAAGTCTAAGAATCGAGAATCCAGGATGCAATGTAACAATATAATGAAAAGGATAGTTGCTAATCACCATATAGTGGGGATGTTACATTGCAGAAAGACATAACAAAAGGACTCGGGAAGTTAGCTTTCGACCAACAAGGACTTTGTCAAAAGCAGACAACATACACACACGCACAAACTCACATGATCACAGTCCCTGGCAACTGGAGCCAGACTGTGAGCAGCAGGGCATTTTGGGAGAGGCAACTGCATGGGGCTGAGGAGGCGGCTGGGGTGAGGAGGGGGAGGGATAGCAGGGTAGGTAATGTGTTGCTGGGAATATCTGGGATAAGGTGAGGAGTGGGGGCAGCTAAGTGCAGTCGAGAGGTTAGAAGGAGGGCAGGGGAGAGGTGGGGAAGGGGTTAGTGGAAAAGGAGAGACGTAAAAAGACTGGGTGTGTTGGTGGAATAAAGGACTGTGTAGTGCTGGACTGGGAACAGGGAAGGGCTAGAGGGATAAGGACAATGACTAATGAAGGTTGAGGCCCAGGAGGGTTACAGGAACATAGGATATATTGCAGGGAGAGTTCCCATCTGCGCAATTTAGAAAAGTTGGTGTTGGTAAGAAAGATTCAGATGACACAGGCTCAGAAGCACTCATTGAAATGAAAAATGTCATGTTGGGCAGCATGCTCAGCAACAGGGTGGTCCAGTTGTTTCTTGGCCACAGTTTGTCAGTGGCCATTTACGCGGACAGACACCTTGTTGGTTGTCATGCCCACATAGAATGCAGCACAGTGGTTGCAGCTTAGCTTGTAGATCACATGATTAGTTTCACAGGTAGCCCTGCCTTTGATGGGATAGATGATGTTTGTGACAGGACTGGGGTAGGTGGTGGTGGGATGATATACGGGACAGGTCTCACACCTGTATCTATTACAGGGATACAAGCCACGAGGCAAGGGGCTGGGAGCAGGAGCTGTGTAGCGATTGACAAGGATATTGTGTAGGTTTGGTGTGCAGTGGAATACCACTGTCGAAGGAGTAGGAAGGATGATTGGTAGGACATTACTCATTTCAGGGCATGACAAGAGGTAGTCGAAACCCTTATGGAGAGTGTGATTCAGTTGCTGCAGTCGTGGGTGGTACTGAGTCATGACATGAATGCTCCTCTGTGGCCAGATGGTGGAGCTTTGGGAGGTGTTGGGTGACTGGACAGATAAGGCACGGGAGATTGTTTTTGTACAAAGTTGGGAAGGTAATTATGATGTGTAAATGCCACAGTGAGACCCTCAGTATATTTCAAGAGGGGACCACAGATGGCTAGGCTGTATGGATGGCACTTCTTGGTATGCAATGGGTGGCAGCTGTATAGTTTGAGGTATTGCTGATGGTTGGTAGATTTGATAGGACGTGGGTACTGATATAACGATTTTTGAGATGAAGGTCAACATCGAGGATGGTGGCTTGATGGGTTGAGCAGGACCAGGTGAAGCGAACGGGGGAGAAGGTGTTGAGGTTATGGAGGAACGTGGATAGGGTGTCCTCAACCTCGATACACATCACAAAAATGTCATCATGAATCTGAACCGGTTGAGGAGTTTGGGATTCAGGATGTTTAGGAAGGATTCCTCTAGATGGTACACAAATAGTTTTCCATACGATGGTGCCATGTGGATGCCCATGGCTGTATCCGGAATTTGTTTGTAGGTAATGCCTTCAAAGGAGAACTAATTGTGGGTGAGGATACAGTTGGTCATGGCAACTAGGAAGGAGGTCATTGGTTTGGAATCCATTGGGAAATGTAGTGTTCAGTAACAGTAATGCCATGGGCATTAGGGATGTTAGCATAAACGGAGGTTGCATCAACGGTGATGAGCAGGGCACCATGTGGCGAAGGACCACGAATGGTATCTTTTATGTAGGAGGGTAGGTTGCAAGTATGTCTATAAGGGCAAAGATTCTCTCAGTGGGGGCACAGTAACCCGCCTCAATGGAGCATCCTGGATAGTTGGGTTTACAGACTACAGGAAGCATGTAGAAGATAGGAGTAGGGGAGAATGGTAGGAGTGAGAGGGGAGAGGTTCTGGGATGGGCCTAAGGCTTTGAGGAGAGACTGGAGATCCTGTTAGATTTCTGGAATGGGGCCACTGTAGCAGGTTTTGTAGGTGGAAGAATCTGACAGAGTCCTTCTGTGACATAATCCTTGTGGTTCAAAACAACAGTAGTGGAGCCTTTGTCAGCAAATAGGATTATAAGGTTGGGATCAGTTTTTAGGTGGTGGAATGTGGGTCTTTCTGTGGATGTAAGGCTAGTTTGCATGTTAAGGGATTTGAGGAATGGTAAGGCAGGGTTGAAGGTTAAGAAATTCTGAAAAGTTAACAGGGAGTGATTTGGTGGCAGCGGGGAGCGGGGGGGGGGGGGGGGGGGGGGGGGATCACGGTTAGATGGAGGAGTGAACTGGAGCCAGGCACGGTTCAACATTAATTTTTGGTTGAGTCTGACTGGTAGGGTTGGTGGCAGACAGGTGTCTCCACTGTAAGGACCAGGAGAAGGAGAGAAGATCTGTAACAAGTACTGCATGACTGATTTTGGAGGTGGGGCAAAAGTTGAGGCCTTTGGAAAGGACATACTTCTGTGGGGCTAAGGCTTTTGGAGGAAAGGTTCATGACTGTGTTTCAGGTCTGTTTAGGTTCTGGATTCTGTGTGGTGGTGGGAGGTAGAATCCAGAACACCTCGCGAAGCCCCACCACCCAGCCATGGAGGAGCATTCCTCTCATGACTCAGTACCACCCAGGACTGAAACAACTAAGTTACATCCTCCACCAGGGTTTTGACTACCTTTCATCATGCCCTGAAATGAGAAATGTCCTACCTACCATCTTTCTCATCCCTTCCACAGTGGTATTCCACTGCCCACAGAACCTACGCAATATTCTCATCCATCCCAATAGAACCCCTGCTCCCAACCCCTTGCCTCATGTCTCATATCCCTATAATAGACCTAGACGCAAGATTTGCCCCATACATCCTCCCATCACCATCTACTCCAATCCTGTCACACACGTCATCTATTTCATCCAAAGCCTGTGAAACCAGTCATGTGATCTACAAGCTAAGCTGCAACCACTGTGTTGCATTCTATGTAGGGGTGACAACCAACAAGCTGTCTGTGCACATGAACTGCCACCAACAAATTATGGCCAAGAAACAAATGGACCACCCTTTTGCTGAGCACGCTGCCCAACATGACATTTTTCATTTCAATGAGTGCTTCTCAGCCTGTGCTATCTGGATCCTTCCCAACAACACCATCTTTTCTGAATTGCACAGATGAGAACTCTCCTTGCAATATATCCCACGTTCCTGTAACCTTCCTGGCCTAAACCTTCATTAGTCATTTTCCTTACCCATCTAGCCCTACCCTGTTCCCATTCCACCCCTACACAGCCCTCTATTCCACCAACACACCCAGTCTTTTTATATCTCTCCTTTTCCGCTAACCCCCCCTCTCTCCCCTGCGCTCTGTCTAATCTCTCAACTGCACCTAGCTGTCCAACTCTCCACCTCGTCCCCGCACACTTCCAGCATCACTTTACTGCCCACCACCCCTGCCCTGCTATCCCTCCATCCCTCCCCTCCCCCTTAGCCTCCTCCTTACCCCTACCCAGTTGCCTCTCCCATAATGCACTGCTGCTCGCAGCCTGGCCTCAGACTGTGTGTGTGTGTGTGTGTGTGTGTGTGTGTGTGTGTGTGTGTGTGTGTGTGTGTATGCGCGCGCGCGCGTGTTTTGTTTTAGGATGCAAAAACGATTAGGGTCATATGCATCCATGTCAAAAACTATAGAACGTGAAGACAGAGAGGAGTTAAACAACTATACATCAATCCCAATCAAGAGAGGACATCTAACAACAGGGACATGGAGAATGGCCTACAAAATACACCATAAAGAAACAGTGGTACAGAACTAAAATTTAAATGGCCATCGCCATATTGCTATGAAGGATAAAAAGTAAAACTCAGTCAACAGCCCACTCACCATTTGCTAAAACTGCCAATAACTCGGATGGCAAACCCAAGTGGGAATGTAAATGGTTAAAAAATTTGCATTCCTTCAAGCAATGGTAGACAGCTAAAACTTGGGTGCAATATATACAAAGTGGTGGAGGAGTGCCACTTAACAAATGACAATGGCTAAAAAGGCAGTGCCTGATAAGCAACCTATCAAAATGATAACCTCGTGGCAGGAGGGCCGAGGAGGAGGTCGTTCCAGCCACTGGGAGAGGCTTAATAACCTGGAGCTCATTCCCACGAACAGAGGACTACCTCCAGACAGACGGCAACACAGAGATCATCAGAGGGAATATAAGAACTAGGGGGCTTAGGTACAAGGATTGCAGCCTTGGCAGCAGTGTCAGCAGCCTTGTTTCCTGTCACACCAACATGACCATGAACCCACATAAACAGTACAGTGGCTCCATCAAGAGTAAGCAAATGACAGTTTTCCTGGACCTGTTGCACTAAGTCATGGGCAGTGTACAGTGCACAGAGGCTTTAAAGGGCACAGAGAGATTGCGCAGAGAACATAATTGAAAAGCCTGTGTCGCTGGATGTACTCCGAGGCCTGATTTAGGGTAAGAGCTCTGTTGTAAATACTGAGCAGTGTTCCGGAAGCAGATATCAAGAAACGTCAGCGCCAATGACGGAGGCACGCCCGACACCACGGTCAGTCCAAGAGCCATCAGTGTATACAAAGGTACAAATGGCGAATGTCCAAAACTGAAGGCGATAGAGCAAGGCTGGAGTAGTGTCCTTAGGAAGCGAAAGAAGGCCAAGGTGAACATGGGCCACTGCACGAAGCCAAGGTGGTGAAGTGTTCACACCCGCCGGGAAAGATGCAAAGAGCGAGAAGTTAAGCTGGCAGAGCAAGAGCCAAAAGCAAACTCCAGGAGGTAACAGAGAAGAGGGACGCGCCCCACACTTGCAGTCAAAGGTCTCAACAAAGGAAGAGGCATAGGATGGGTGGCCATGTGTGGCAGACAAAAGGCATGCATACCTACTGAGGAAAACGTCACAGCGGTAGGACAGTGGTAGTTCAGCAGCTTCGGTATACAGACTCGCAACTGGACTAGTGTAAAAGGCATCAGTGGCCAAATGGATGCCATGATGGTGGATAGTGTTGAAATGGCATAGGAGGGATGGTCATGCAGATGCATAAACAAAGCACCCATAGTCTAGTTTCGAACAGTCAAGGGAAATGGAGGAGGGTGGTTCGATCTGCACCCCAGGAAGTACCATTGAGGACACACAGGACATTGAGCGACCGTGTACAGCGAGCTGCTAGGTAAGACACGTGGGAGGACCAGGAGTTTCCTATCAAGCATGAATCCCAGGAATTTGCCAGTTTCAATGAATGGAAGTACAACAGGCCCAAGATGTAAAGATGGTGGGAAAAACCAATTGCACCACCAGAAATTCATACGAATGGTTCTGTCAGTGGAAAAATGAAAGCCATTGTCGATGATCAAGGAGTAAAAATGATCAAGACATCGCTGAAGACACCACTCAGTGAAAGAGGTCAGTGGAGAACTGCAATAGATGGCAAACTTGTCAACAAAAAGCAGTGATGATCATGATCTACATCTACATCTACATCCATAATCCGCAAGCCACCTGGCGGGTTGTGGCGGAGGGTACCTTGAGTACCTCTATCGGTTCTCCCTTCTATTCCAGTCTTGTATTGTTCGTGGAAAGAAGGATTGTCAGTATGCCTCTGGGTGGGCTCTAATCTCTCTGATTTTATCCTCATGGTATCTTCGCGAGATATACGTAGGAGGGAGCAATACACTGCTTGACTCCTCGGTGAAGGTATGTTCTCGAAACTTCAACAAAAGCTCGTACCGAGCTACTGAGCGTCTCTCCTATAGAGTCTTCCACTGGAGTTTATCTATCTTCGCCGTAATGCTTTCGTGATTACTAAATGATCCTGTAACGAAGCACGCTGCTCTCTGTTGGACTGTTGGATCTTCTCTCTCTCTCTTCTATCAAGCCTATCTGGTACAGATCTCACACTGCTGAACAGTATTCAAGCAGTGGGCGAACAAGCGTACTGTAACCTACTTCATTTGTTTTTGGATTGCATTTCCTTAAGACTCTTCCAATTAATCTCAGTGTGGCATCTGCTTTAGCGATGATCGACTTTATATGATCATTCCATTTTAAATCACTCCTAATGCGTACTCCCAGATAATTTATGGAATTAACTGCTTCCAGTTGCTGACCTGCTATATTGTAGCTAAATGATAAGGGATCTTTCTTTCTATGTATTCGCAGCACATTACACTTGTCTACATTGAGATTCAATTGCCATTCCCTGCTCCATGCGTCAATTCGCTGCAGATCCTCCTGCATTTCAGTACAATTTTCGATTGCTACAATCTCTCGATATACCACAGCATCATCCGCAAAAAGCCTCAGTGAACTTCCAAGGTCATCCACAAGGTCATTTATGTATAGTGTGAATAGCAATGGTCCTACGACACTCCTCCGCGGCACACCTGAAATCACTCTTACTTCGGAAGACTTCTCTCCATTGAGAATGACATGCTGCGTTCTGTTATCTAGGAACTCTTCAATCCAATCACACAATTGGTCTGATAGTCCATATGCTCTTACTTTGTTCATTAAACGACTGTGGGGAACTGTATCGAACGCCTTGCGGAAGTCAAGAAACACGGCATCTACCTGGGAACCCGTGTCTATGGCCCTCCGAGTCTCGTGGACGAATAGTGCGAGCTGGGTTTCACACAATCGTCTTTTTCGAAACCCATGCTGATTCCTACAGAGTAGATTTCTAGTCTGCAGGAAAGTCATTATACTCTAACATAATACGTGTTCCAAAATTCTACAACTGATATAGGTCTATAGTTCTGCAAATCTGTTCGATGTCCCTTCTTGAAAACGGTGATGACCTGTGCCGTTTTCCAATCTTTTGGAACGCTACGCTCTTCTAGAGACCTACGGCACACCGCTGCAAGAAGGGGAGCAAGTTCCTTTGCGTACTCTGTGTAAAGTCGAACTGGTATCCCATCAGGTCCAGCGACCTTTCCTCTTTTGAGCAATTTTAATTGTTTCTCTATCCCTCTGTCGTCTATTTCGATATCTACCATTTTGTCATCTGTGCAACAATCTAGAGAAGGAACTACAGTGCAGTCTTCCTCTGTGAAACAGCTTTGGAAAAAGACATTTAGTGTTTCAGCCTTTAGTCTGGCATCGTCTGTTTCAGTACCATTTTGGTCACAGAGTGTCTGGACATTTTGTTGTGATCCACCTACCGCTTTGACATAAGACCAAAATTTCTTAGGATTTTCTGCCAAATCAGTACATAGAACTTTACTTTCGAATTCATTGAACACCTCTCGCATAACCCTCCTCACACCATTTTGCATCGCGTAATTTTTGTCTGCAAGGCTTTGGCTATGTTTATGTTTGCTGTGAAGTTCCCTTTGCTTCCACAGCAGTTTTCTAACTCGGTTGTTGTACCACAGTGGCTCTTTTCCATCTCTTACAATCTCGCTTGGCACATACTCATCTAACACATACTGTACGATGGTTTTGAACTTTGTCCGCTGATCCTCAACACTATCTGTACTTGAGACAAAACTTTTGTGTTGAGCCATCAGGTACTCGGAAATCTGCTTTTTGTCACTTTTGCTAAACAGAAAAATCTTCCTACCTTTTTTAATATTTCTATTTACGGCTGAAATCATCTATGCAGTAACCGCTTTATGATCGCTGATTCCCTGTTCTGTGTTAACTGTTTCAAATAGTTCGGGTCTGATGATTTGAGTTGAGGTGGTACTCGACATCATGGTTATCAGTGCACCCAGCAAAAGATCACCTTGCCACAGTGTTGCAGCTGCTGTAAGGAGTCATGGATGAGCTGAATCAGCAGGTCTACTGGATACATTTGGTGAAGTGCTTGCAGTGCACTAAGAGAGGTGGAACAGACAAGAAACCTTGTATGGTGATGTCTGCGAACCCTCTCCAGTACCATCAGAATGCCATATAACTCCACATCATATTTTGCAAATTGTTTGGGAAGACACACCTTAAAAACCCTGTCAGGGAAACAGCAGAAAACCTGAGAGCATTCTCCTGCTGGGATCCACCTGCATAAATAACAACAAAACTGTGGTACATACTTAAAGTAGACAAAGACAAAGTTGTAAAAACAAAATCTGGAGTACAAGTTTTCGTGTACTGTGTCAAGCTTAAAATCACTTTGGGCCTCTGAAGATGCCAAGGTGGCAGTGCGTTCCATCCCTGGGTATGTATTTTGATGCTCGAGATATCCAGATCCTTGAGACAGTTTGTAGCACATATGCCAAATGGATCAGTCACTTAGGGTCAATTCCTGAACCGACATTCAAAAGTGGGTTGGATCAGTGAACTAAATGCCAATGACTGACGTGACACAGAGATTTTCTGCACCTGTCAAGCCAAATGGATATGTTGCCAAATCCAGAGCGGTGGTTCACCAGCCTCTGCACACAGACTCTGAACTGGGCTGGTCCAAAAGGCTCCAGTTGATACCCGAATGCCCTCTTGGTGGACAGCATCGAACATCCTGAGGTAGGAAGGGCAGGCCGATCCACAGGCCATGCTGCCATTATCTAAGCATGATTGAACAAATGCCCTATAAAACAGAATGAGGCGGGACCTGTCAACTTCCAATGTTTATCTGCCAAGGCATTTCAAAATATTCAATGACTGGAAGCCCTTTGTAGATCTTTCAGATGTGGAAGCCAAGTTAATTTAGAGTCAAATAATAAACCCAAAAAGTGCAGTGTCTTGAAAATGTAAAATATTGTTCACCATTGTGACCACTGGTTGGTTAAAACTCCGATGAGCATGGTTAAAGTTGACACATGTAGTCTTCTCTGGTGAGAACTAAAAACCAGTTGTCTGGCCCCAGGTTCCCAGCTTCTTAATGGTCAGCTGTAGCTGCCTCATCATTGTTGTAAGATCATATGAAGAGTAGAAGATTGCGAAGTCATCCACAAACAAAGAGCATCTGACTGGGTGTTGTGTGATGTCCTTAGGTTAGTTAGGTTTAAGTAGTTCTAAGTTCTAGGGGACTGATGACCGTAGATGTTAAGTCCCATAGTGCTCAGAGCCAAAGAGCATCTGACAGGGCTCCTGACAGCGGAGGAAATGCCCTTCATAACGATAGCAAAAAATGTGACACTGAGGACACTGCCCTGGGCACCCCATTCTCCTGAACATAGCAATCAGACATGGCATCACCAATGCCATAACAAACACACTGGTCCTCGAAAAAAGATTGACTCAGAAGTGGCAGGCGTCCACATATTCCCCATTCTGAAGTTGAAGAATGCTGTATATCCAAGAAGTGTCATATGCTTTTTCGAGGTCAAAAAATACACAAACCAAATGGTTTCAGTGTAAGAAGGACTTCTGTATGGCCTTCTCCAGTAGAATTAAGTTGTCAAGGGTGGAAAGGTAGCACCTGAAACCACTCTGGGAGCAGCTCGGGTGATCTTGGGACTCTAGCAGCGGGACGAGGCAGTGGTTGACCACGCAGTCAAGTCTTACCTATACAACAGGTAAGGGCTACACCCACTAGCTGTTAGGGGCACTACAGTCCTTGCTTGGTTTCCTGAATGAAATTAATATTGCCTCCTTACAAGGCATGAGGTTCTGAATGAAACAGGGCTTCAGGGCACATGACGAAGCATGGCTGCAGTTCCCACATGGAGAATGGAAGGTTGTAGACTTCCTCATTATGCGAGATGAAATTTAGCTTCCTCATCTCTGCAGTCCTATGGAATACCTGAACAGTGGGAGCTTGTCTGCATGACGTAGTAAGAGTAAAGAAGTGTTCAGCTCCTACGTGAGCCATGTCTTCTGGCGTGTCCACCAAGACCCCATTATCTGACAAAGCCTTAAGGGGCATGCCTGAAATCTGTCTTACTGATTCCCAAACTTGAGCAGTGAAAGTGGACCAATTAATGAAAGTTGTGAATTCCTTCCAGGAAGCCCTCTTCCATTCTTTGATCACTCACCTCGCATGTGCACTCACAGACCTGAAGGCATGGAGACTGTCTGTAGGTGGACAGATGGACAGAGCTGTTCGTCTGGCCCCAATTGCTATCAATAGTCACCATTCCACCAAGGTACAGGCCATCGTATGAAGTGGTTACTAGACCTGGGAAGGGACTCTGCGGCGGCCCCTTGAATCTCACAAGTGATCTGGGCCACCGTCTCCTGTGCACAACCCTTTTGTTCAAAAATAGCTGGTTGACTGCACTGTAACTGATTTGCCCTTTGTATCATCCATCTGTGTGGTCTGCTATGGGCCACCGTTCTAGTCAGCAAAGGGTTCCACACTGGGAAGTGGTCAATAGAATGTAAATCTGGAGCCACTTCCCACTAAACTTAGTCTGCAAACAGTGGGGAACAAATACAAATGTCAATGGCTGTAAAGACCCTGTAGCTGCGGGAAAGTGAGTCATCTGATCCGCATTCAGAAGGCAGATATTCTCAGAATGGACGAGTCGCTCGATCTTCCGACCCCTGCAGCAAGTGGTAGCTGAGCCTCACAGCACACTGAAGTCCCCTACAAGGAGGAATGGGTGTGGGAGTGCCTGGAACAGTTCTGCCACTGCGACTGCATCCAAAGCATCATTGGGGGGTAGGTACAAAGAACACACTGTGGTATTAAAGAGTGTGAAAACTTTCACAACAATTGCTTGAATGGTCGTGATAAGAGGGACAGGACGGGAGTAGCATCTGTCATCAAGGAAACCAGCCACTCCACATTTAGCCCTGTCTCCAGTAGTATCATCCTTCCTGTATGCATGGTGGCCCCGTAATGCAGGAGTGTCAGTGACTAAGATGCATTTTTTGTAAGCAGATGCAGAAAGGTTTCTCCCGGACCAGTAGCTGCAATTCTTCCAAATGTGAGCGATATCCATTCAAATTCCAATGCAGCGATAGCAAGAGCAAAGACATGCAGCATGGAATGGAAAAGATGCTGCAAAGGCTGGGGCCCCGTGGTAGCCGAGCACGAACCTGTCAAATAGTGGTGAGGCCCCTGAGGATGGCTCACTTGTGGTGGTCACCTCTGCTTTACCTAGTGTCGCTAGACTGTTTCATCACACTACATTAAGTGCCACGGTTTTTATCTTATACAATGCCTCTTCACCTAGGCAGTTCCTCTTATTATTAGTAGTTACCCCATTATTAGTATTGAAATCAATGTCAAGTTTATTTATTCAAACTTCCAGTAACTGAATGGCTCTTTACTTTATTAATTGAAGCTTACTCATAACTGCTGTTAAAAACCAGTTCGAGATCATGACTTTAGCATAATCTTATGCTGTATGAACTAATTATTCCACTAATCTAATATTCAAGTTTTCGGAACTGATTGCTTAATAAACCAAATTTAAGCAATCTTCATAAAACTGACAAAAATTGACACCTTTCTCAAACGGTGTCTTATATTAACAAAGCTTCAACATTTCTGAAAAATCAGGCAATTGTGATCAATCGTGTGTATTTGTTGCACACACAAGTTAATGTAGTGCATGTCGGTTAATTCTGGGTCAGTCCCAGCGATACTGACAATACACTGGGTGACTTTTTAATCGAGTGGAATTCAAAGTGAACTGAGTGAGGCAATAGTCATTACACAAAATTTTATTAGATGGTTCAGTTGCAACAAATGTGGACACACACACATCATGACAAATTTTAGTTACCACATTGGCTATGTGGGATTAGACGATGGGAAAATCTTGGAACCTATTTTAGTTACAATATCTAACAGACCCCAACACATAAGAATATCAAAATGAAAATAAAATTAATTGGAAAATCAACAGGCAGGTACATTCAAGACAATGAGGGAATAGTGCCAATGGGTCTGAATTGATGTACTGTGGGTGTCAGCTTTGATTGTTGAATATGTGACAAAAATAAATTCACAGAAGTTTTCATGTCCAGGAAATGCCCCAAAGGTCTTCTTGACAACCCCTAAGACAATGTCTTACCAAAAACCAGAATAAAAGAGTTGCCTTATTTCTACTAGCTTTCCTACATGTGTCTCAACAGTATCCCTTTTAAGTTACCATGATTTGCTCATGATTGATATGGTCATGTACATTTATAATCTTCACTTTACAGAATATCTCCACCATCCCTCACTCCACAATCTGCTCCCAAATCTGCACGGGTTTATCTTCAACAGCAATTGTTATGAACATTGGCACTCTCCAGGACCTCAATTTCACTAGAAAATAATTCACTTATGACCCATCTGTCCAGCCAAATAATGTGTGTATCTTCCTGGACGTCACACAGTACAAAGTCATTACAACCAGTTCCTAGTATTCAGCCTACAGCAAAAAAATTTGATTTTTGTTCTGAAATAGTTTAATACATTCATGGCTATTTAAGTATCAGCCTTCATCTTCTGCCGCCCCCCCCCCCCCTCCCCGCGCCCGTATGACAATTCCTGGCAGTCTTCATGTCCACACTCAAATATTTTCAAATTTTTCACCAAATGAGAATTTTTTTTAATTTACTGATATTTGAATTCCTAACAGGTATAAAAATGATCAATAACAGAAATGGAACAGCAGATGATGAAATAGTAGTGCAGGTAATGCAATAGAGTAAAAAGAATATTTCAGTTGTCTTAACTGGACAAATACAAATTACTCACATTCGGTGATGAAGAAATTAAGCATTGTGAGGGCAACAGTATGTCCACTGAACATATAGTCTCCACACGTCCTAACACCTTGGATGGACATCCCAGCACCACGCCAAATAAAGTATGCCTTCTGCACCTTTGTCCACACATCGGCACCTGGCCTTTCTGGAGGGCTGCAATCCAAGTGGGTTCCAGGCACGGACAGCGATGTGATCAGCATTGTAACACACCGAAGAAGGAACACTGTGCCAGATAGGGCAAAGAAGCGACGCAGCAATATGAATCTGTCAAAACAATTAAGCAAGCAATGGGAGTTGACATCTGTAGTTCTGAGCAGTAGATCTAAAACCTACTAAAATCTTATCACAAAATAATTTTTGTATAATACTTTATTTCAGAACAAAAATTAAACAATGTAAACTCCAAGCTGGAATGCCAACAATGAAACAAAAAGGAATCGCTACTTCCCATAAAGATGACACATTAAGTTGCAGAGAGGCACAATTGAAAGACATTTACACATTAGCTTTCAGCCACAGCCTTTGTCAGAAAAAGAAGAAAGAGAAACACGTACCATTCATTCACAGAAGCAAGCACAGCTCACACTCACTTTATGGCATTCTCCTCCTAGTTGCCAGAGTTGGTGGTCATGCAAGTATTAAAAGTGTGCTTGCTGTGTGGCTGAATAGTACATGTTTCTCCCTCTTCTTTTTCTGATGGAGACTGTTGCCCAAAGCAAATGTGTCAATGTCTTAATTGTGCCTGCCTGCAACTTAACATGTCATCTTTACAGTAAGTAGCAATCTATCCTTTCCTTACATTGCTCACACCAACAATTATTTTCCAACAGTATCTAATAAAAAAAGAGAAAACAACATAATCTGCAAAGTAAAGTAATTATCAAAGAAAAATTCTCTCTCTCTCTCTCTCTCTCTCTCTCTCTCTCTCTCTCTCTCTCTCTCTGTGTGTGTGTGTGTGTGTGTGTGTGTGTGTGTGTGTGTGTGTGTGTGTGTGTGTGTGAGATCTTTTTTCTCTTCTAAACATATTTACATTTTCTTCCAACACTAGAAGAGTTTGCAGAAGCTTTGGTCATGTAAGCACACATTTTGGCTGTTCAGGAAAGGTTCCAATCAAAAACCATTTCATTGTCATTCTGTAAGCGCTTGTCTCGCAGCGATTTCTTCATACAAGTAGAAATCGATTGATTGAGAGCAGTTATGGGACAAAATGGTGAGGTATTCAATCCTGCAATTCCAAAGTTACACACAGAAGAAAGGGGGTCCGCTAAAAGTGGCTGATCTAGACACAGGAGTCAAACTATAAAATGAGGAAGTTAAAACATACACAGTAGAAGGTATAAAAGGGTAGTCCAAATCTAAAAACTGGGAAAACAGAGGAATAAAAGTGTGGTCTTTGCAAGGGGGAGTGGTCACAGGTCCCAGACCGAAAAAACATGAGACGAGGCCCCAACTACAACCACCCTGCCCCTCCCTACTCCAGGGGTAAAGCAAAACCTTATATTTGAAAATAAATCCGCTTTCACAGAGAAAACTGAGGACCAGTTCAACCATCCATGAATGGTCTGCTGACATTAAATTTAAGGAATCTGGAAGACTATAGTTACAATGAAGTGGGGAAAGAAGGGGACATTCCACCAATATATGGGATACCATCAGTCTGGCTCCACAATCACATTGGAAGGGGAGGGGGAAGGGTGATTCATTATGCAAGAGGAAACAATAAATGAGCCTTGTATGGTCAATACGTAGACAGCATAAGACAGTCGACTCCTCCTGAGACGAGCACAAGGAAGAGCGCCAAACCACACTAGACTCATTGAGGGTGCGGAGTTTATTACTGAAAGTAGCACCGCACCAGATGTCATTCACTTTTGGGCAAAGAGATATTTGACAGATACGCATATCCGCAGCTGTAATCGTGAAAGGGAATTGGGGATGGGGTAAATATCTGTTTCTGCTTCTCTAGCCAAATGGTCAGCCAGTTCATTCGCTGGGATGCTCACAGAACTCAGGATGCAGAGAAAGTCAATTCTGCAGGTGGCATGGTAAAGGGCAGAGAGAACGTCATGGATAGCTGAGCCAAAGGATGAAGACAGTAGCATTAGTAGATAGCCTGCAAGCTGCTCATAGAGTCGGTACATATTCAAACACTGTGGAGGGCGGCCTGAGAAAAAGGAAATGGAGGGCCCTGGTCCTGTTGATGGCTAGTGGCTCTGTTGTCATGATTCCAGAAATAAATTGTGTTCTAAGCCAGAAGACGATGTGAAAGCATATCCCGTCTTATCTATCATCTTAGAACCATCAGTGTAGAAGATGGTGACACACTGGAACTATGTGAGGATGGAACATACAAGCACCAGAAAACCATAGAGGTGGCAGAGACGATGTCCCAACAGAGGCAAGTGAGACTCATTCCAACCAGCAATCCCACCCTTGGGTGATTATCAGGAGGGAGACGTCCCTATTTTGCAAAGAGGACAGGGTACACAGTATGGTCAGGGAATCTGTAAATGGCGACTGCATAAGAAACCAGGAGTTGGCTCCTCAGATGTATTTATAGAGGGGGAATCCTTGCTTCTGTGAGGAGTCTGTCACCAAGACTAGTGCAAAAGGCACCAATAGCCAGACACACCCCATAATGGTGAACAGGGTCAAACATTTTCAGAGTGGAAGAAGCCGCTGAACCATAAACCTGACTACCATAATCTAGCCTGGAAAACACCAGAGCATGATAAAGGTGGAGAAGAGTAGCATGGTCTGCACCCCAAAATGTGTTGGCCAGGAGGCAGAGAGCATTAAGCTTTCACAAGCATGTAGTCTTAGGTGGTGAATATGGGGCAGCCACGTCAGGTTTTTATCAAAAATAAGAACCAACAGATGGGACTGTGCCACAACATCAAGGATCTGGCTGCCTAAATAAGGTTCTGGATTGGTGTGTACTGTTTGTCGATGACAAAAGTGCATAACCCACGTCTTGGAGAGAGAAAACTGGAAGCCATGGGAGACGGCCCATGCAGAGGCACATTGCATGGCACCTTGGAGCCGGTGCTCAGCAGACGCTACCGAGTGAGAGCTGCATCAATGCAAAAATCGTCTACATACAACACAGGGGTAACCACAGGCCCAACAGATGTTATGAGTCCATTGATGAAGAGAGTGACACTTGACACAGAAATCTGTGGACTACTGTTCCCCTGAATCTGAGGGGTGCTGAGTAAAGTGCCAACTCAAACCCAGAAGAGCTGGTGGGATAAAAACTCACAGATAAAAATATGAAGGGGGCTGCATAAGCCCCAGTCAAGGGGAGTAACTAAAATGTGATGGCCCCGAGCTGTGTTGCATGCCTTATGTAGGTCAAAGAAGACCGCAACAAGGTGCCGACAGTTAGTAAAAGCCTGGCCGATTGCAGTTTCGAATCTGAGAAAATGGTCTGTTGGAGATTGTCCTTCCCAGAAGCCACACTGATACAGGGACAAAAGGCCCCAAGATTCGAGTACCAAACATATTTGGAAGCTAACCATCCTCTCGAACAGTTTACAAAGTACATTTGTCAGGCTAATTAGGCAGTAGCTGTTAAGAGACATTGGATTCATCTCAGGCTTAAGGATGGAGATAACTATACTGTCTCGCCACTGCAATGGGAAAGCACCCATGAGCGAAATGCATTTGGAGACCCTGAGTATATGTAACGTCTGGGTAGCACCCAATTGTTGGATCATCTGGTTGTGGATGGAATCTGGGTCTGTGACATGCCATGTGAAGAGGTAAGAGTCTGCAAGAATCCCCATTCAGTGAATGGTTCATTATAAGGTTTAGCATGATGGGAGTTGAAACAGAAACGGGTCTGCTCAACTCAGCATTTCTGCGAGAGAAAAGTAACTGGATAGGAAGAGGATACCGATACCGTCACAAAGTGTGTTGCGAGATGTTCTTCAAGGACCAATGGATCAGTTAACAGAGTACATTGGAGGATAAGACCCTGGACTGTTGACTGCCGATGGTGCCCCAGAAGGCTACAGAGCTTGGAATAAACCTGCAAGAAAAAGGCATACGTCCCCAAGGAGGAAACATAGTTCTCCTCTTTGCTCTGCTTAATATTGTTCAAATTGCTGCATCACCCATTGGTGGTCCTGGGCAGCGACACTACTGGTTGATGACAAGGAGGACAGCAGTGCGAGCAACATGAAGAATAGTGGCAGAGATGGCCTACACGACATAATCAATGCAGTTCGAGAGAGAGGTGTGAAAGTGCACAGCAGACATATATAAAAGTCAATTGGCCCTGGAGAATGCTCAAGGTGGGGGGGGGGGGGGGGGGGGGCTGTCTGCCTGGCAGCGGAATGAGAGAATCACCTGAAAGTGGTCACTGTCACTAAGGTCATCATGAGATGGCCAATATAGGAAAGCCATGAGAGCACGGGAGATCGTGAGATCCACAGAAGTAAAGGTGCCATGAGAAGCACTGAAGTGGTTAGGGGAACCACCATTGATGAGACACAAATCAAAGTCTGTAATAATTTGGTCAATTAGGAGACCCACTACCCATTAAAGTGGCACTCCCCCACAGCAGGTGGCGTGCATTGAAGTCCCTGAGGAGGAGAAATGGGGCCGGGAGTTGCTGCATTAAGGCAGACAATTGAACATAAGGAAATGGCCTACCTGGAGGGAGGTTGACATTGCAAACGGTGACTGGTAAAGTCATTTGCACTCTAACCACTACTGCTTCCAGGTTTGTACAAAGGGGAATCCAGTCACTAATGACATTGGAGCGAACCAAAGTGCAGACCCCTGCAGATGCTATACAAAGGCCAGCACAGTTCCAACAGAATGCCAAATAACCATGAAAACAGAGCCATCATGGAAGTGCGTATCTTGAAAAGCAAGATAGAACACAGAATAGGAGGAAACAAGAGATTGTACACTCCTGGAAATTGAAATAAGAACACCGTGAATTCATTGTCCCAGGAAGGGGAAACTTTATTGACACATTCCGGGGGTCAGATACATCACATGATCACACTGACAGAACCACAGGCACATAGACACAGGCAACAGAGCATGCACAATGTCGGCACTAGTACAGTGTATATCCACCTTTCGCAGCAATGCAGGCTGCTATTCTCCCATGGAGACGATCGTAGAGATGCTGGATGTAGTCCTGTGGAACGGCTTGCCATGCCATTTCCACCTGGCGCCTCAGTTGGACCAGCGTTCGTGCTGGACGTGCAGACCGCGTGAGACGACGCTTCATCCAGTCCCAAACATGCTCAATGGGGGACAGATCCGGAGATCTTGCTGGCCAGGGTAGTTGACTTACACCTTCTAGAGCACGTTGGGTGGCACGGGATACATGCGGACGTGCATTGTCCTGTTGGAACAGCAAGTTCCCTTGCCGGTCTAGGAATGGTAGAACGATGGGTTCGATGACGGTTTGGATGTACCGTGCACTATTCAGTGTCCCCTCGACGATCACCAGTGGTGTACGGCCAGTGTAGGAGATCGCTCCCCACACCATGATGCCGGGTGTTGGCCCTGTGTGCCTCGGTCGTATGCAGTCCTGATTGTGGCGCTCACCTGCACGGCGCCAAACACGCATACGACCATCATTGGCACCAAGGCAGAAGCGACTCTCATCGCTGAAGACGACACGTCTCCATTCGTCCCTCCATTCACGCCTGTCGCGACACCACTGGAGGCGGGCTGCACGATGTTGGGGCGTGAGCGGAAGACGGCCTAACGGTGTGCGGGACCGTAGCCCAGCTTCATGGAGACGGTTGCGAATGGTCCTCGCCGATACCCCAGGAGCAACAGTGTCCCTAATTTGCTGGGAAGGGCGGTGCGGTCCCCTACGGCACTGTGTAGGATCCTACGGTCTTGGCGTGCATCCGTGCGTCGCTGCGGTCCGGTCCCAGGTCGACGGGCACGTGCACCTTCCGCCGACCACTGGCGACAACATCGATGTACTGTGGAGACCTCACGCCCCACGTGTTGAGCAATTCGGCGGTACGTCCACCCGGCCTCCCGCATGCCCACTATACGCCCTCGCTCAAAGTCCGTCAACTGCACATACGGTTCACGTCCACGCTGTCGCGGCATGCTACCAGTGTTAAAGACTGCGATGGAGCTCCGTATGCCACGGCAAACTGGCTGACACTGACGGCGGCGGTGCACAAATGCTGCGCAGCTAGCGCCATTCGACGGCCAACACCGCGGTTCCTGGTGTGTCCGCTGTGCCGTGCGTGTGATCATTGCTTGTACAGCCCTCTCGCAGTGTCCGGAGCAAGTATGGTGGGTCTGACACACCGGTGTCAATGTGTTCTTTTTTCCATTTCCAGGAGTGTATTTCTGGTAGGTGATGATGGTATCCAATGCAATTCCATGAATTACCGTGCGGCGAGATCCAGGTTAGACAAAGAAGTCGAGAGGAAGTCATATCACTTGATCAGTGGTCATCACTGATAAGAATAGGATGACATCCATAAATAAGATGTCAGACTCAGGTTGTGACGGGGGATTGGGGGAGGGGGGGGGGGGGGGGGGAAGATGGCACCTCTGGAGACACCGGGGGAAGGGGGGGAGGGGAGGGGAGGATTGTCCTGGAACTTTGGTTTCTTCTTCTTCTCTTTCAGAGATGGAGGCAAGCAGGGCACAGAGGGAGTACAGGCTTTTGCAAGATCCAGAACCAAAAGAGAGCAGGCGACATTGAGGTGCACAAATGGTGCATCTCATGACAGTTTTAGTAGCCTTCCGGCCTGTGAAAGGCCAGGCAGAGGGGCCCTGGGAGGAGCGGAGGGGGGGAAAGGAGGGAGGTAGGGGGGAGGCTGGGCACAGCCCCATCACTGGCAGGTCCCGAAGAAGGGGTGCACTTCTTCAGCCAGGGAGGGAGAGTGGTTCCCTGAGAGACATCGTGGGAACTGCAGTGTAGGGGGAAGAGAGAGGGGACAGGGCTGCAGTAAGGAAGAGTTAGAAGGCAGAACGGATGTAACCGAGGCAGAACGGATGTAACAGAGGCAGAACGGATGTAACAGAGGCAGAACGGATGTAACAGAGGCAGAACGGATGTAACAGAGGCAAAAGTTGAAGAATGTGACACCGGATGGAGTTTCTCATATTTCTGGCAAGCCTCAGTATAAGACAGGCGATCCAGGGACTTTTACTCTTGGACCTTTTTTTCACTCTTGTGAGCTACGCAATCTGGCAAGTGAGGGGAGTGGCGGTTATGACAACTGACAAATCCAGTGACTTCCCTCATGGAATGAGTGTCCAGTCACCACACAGAGGGTCCACACCATACAGCAGGAAGACATATGGCTAAAACACAAGCACCGAAAGCACCTCGTGCATTGTGAGATGCACAGCTTCACCTCGCATCTGTTGCACATAACCTTGATCTTCTCCGGGAGGGTATCCCCCTCCAAAAGAAGGGAACTGCCAGTACTGGCGTGGTTGTCTCTGCGACCCTTCTGCACATATCGAACAAAATGAATGCTGCTGCATCACTCCAGATTACCCTGGGGTTCCTCATCAGTTTACAGGATGAGGTCCCTATGAAAAACCACTCCCTGGGCCATATTCAGAGATTACTGAGGGGTAATAAACAATGGGACATTGCCAAGAGGATCACAAGCATGAAGAGCTGCAGATTGGGTGGCAGAAGAAGCTCTGATCAACAGGGAGCCCGACCGCTTCTTACTGAGAAACTTCACTTCACCAAACTTGTCCTCTATATTCTCCACAAAAAAGACAATGGCTTTGTGGCAATGAATGTGTCCCCATCCATCCTAGTACAGACTAAGTAGTGGGGAAAGTGTTTCATCCCAAGATGGAAAGCCCGGCCCTCCTCCCAAGGTGTAGCCAGGGAAGGGAAGGCTGCCAGGTCATACGAAGTAGCATTCAGTGATCCTTCACCAATTCAAAGAGAAGGCCATTTGAAAATGGCCAGATTTTTGCACCTACCAGTGCACGACACATATTACAGTCTTTAGCACCATTTTGTTTATAACCGCTTAATATTTTTGGACAAAAAAATTTAATGCAGCTGAAAGACAGATGAATAAAAGGATATAAGCATTGTTTGACTTATCTTTCAATTTCATGTCAAATGTTGAAAATAAGGTACAAATTGGACCTATAGACCAGAAAAGCACCTTAAATTCTGAAGGTGCCTGTCAAGACTGTTGAGTTTACAAGGCCAGTTGGCTCCCATCTCAGACAGAGGCTAACACAGAAGTAAAGTGGAGTTTTGTAAGCCTGACCAAAGCAGAGCAGAGTACAAAGATGGGATACCAAAGGTAACAGCCAGGTATCTCTTAAAGGGTTACTCTCTCCATAACAGGTTTCAACTCTTCCAATTTCTTCCCACCTCTTCCTCTCATTCCTTCCACTTTTCCCTTTATAATTCTTTCTGGCAGATAGTTCTTATGCAGTATATGTTCCAGCCAAGCTTTTTTTCCTCCTCATCACCACTATGTACGTTCTTTTCTTCAATCCACTTTACCTTGAGCATTCTTCTCCATAGCCACACTTTGAATCTTTCTAAATTTCTTTCTACTGTTTTAATAGTCCATGATTCATTACTGTATAATACCACACACTAGACAGAACATTTAGAAAATCTGTTCCTCAGCTTCACTGAAATTATTCTAGATGTTAATAACAGCATCATCTTTTCAAATACTTTAACATACACCATCACTGACGAACACAATGAGAGTCTTTCACACAACAGTGTCATTCCAATCATTTAACAGCATGGATAGGATCATTCTGATGCAAGATGGTGCTTCTCTACACATTGGACATCCAGTGAAGCAGCTACATCTACATCTGCATGATTACTCTGCAATTCACATTTAAGTGCTTGGCAGAGGGTTCATCGAACCACAATCATACTATCTCTCTACCATTCCACTCCCAAAAAGCGCGCGGGAAAAACCAACACCTAAACCTTTCTGTTCGAGCTCTGATTTCTCTTATTTTATTTTGATGATCATTCCTACCTATGTAGGTTGGGGCTCAACAAAATATTTTCGCATTCGGAAGAGAAAGTTTGTGACTGAAATTTCGTAAATAGATCTCGCCGTGACGAAAAACGTCTTTGCTTTAATGACTTCCAACCCAACTCGCGTATCCTATCTACCACACTCTCCCCCCTATTACGTGATAATACAAAACGAGCTGCCCTTTTTGCACCCTTTCGATGTCCTCCGTCAATCCCACCTGGTAAGGATCCCACACCGCGCAGCAATGTTCTAACAGAGGACGAATGAGTGTAGTGTAAGCTGTCTCTTTAGTGGACTTGTTGCATCTTCTAAGTGTCCTGCCAATGAAACGCGATCTTTGGCTTGCCTTCCCCACAATATTTTCTATGTGGTGTTTCCAACTGAAGTTGTTCCTAATTTTAACACCCAGGTACTTAGTTGAATTGACAGCCTTGAGAATTGTACTATGTATCGAGTAATCGAATTCCAACGGATTTCTTTTGGAACTCATGTGGATCACCTCACACTTTTCATTATTTAGCGTCACACCATACAGCAATCTTTTCTAAATCACTTTGCAACTGATACTGGTCTTCGGATGACTGCCGAGACATTTTGGAAATGCTAGAATTATCATCCGTCCTTTCCCAACAGCCTAGCTGTCTAGATTGCCTGCTCTTAATTTGTGTGATTTCTGGCTGTTGGGCTATCTGAAAGATGGCAATTTTAGTGTTCCGATTAAAAATATAGTTTAACTGCAGGCATGCATTGCACAACACATTCTTAGCATGACCCCCAAGACTCTCAGATGTGTTGTGGGACATGTTTCTCAGTTTCAACTTGGAGCAGATGGTGGACATAATATTGAACATGTCTTGCGCCATCTTTACGGCAATTAAAAACTGATTTCGTCATTGTTTTTTATGCGGTTTTTGGCCTCAGGACAATCCTTTTCTGGAAAAACGTTCTGTAGACATCTGCTGCTGTCATTAGGACATATGAACATCAGTGGATGACCCACTCCTATGATTGTAGAGCCAGTATTTGTTATCAGGGTCATTCAGCAGCCCGAACCACAATAAATCTTAGAACTGATTCAAGAAAATTGATGCAAAAAGGCAAGAATAATTTATCAGGTAAGAGAGTCGGGTTTAAATGTAGCCTTGTACGGAAGTGAAACATGAACAATAAACAGTTCAGATATGAAGAGCACAGTAGGTCTTTTAATACACTTGTACAGAAGAATGTTTAAGCTTAATTAAGATGAACTGAGACAATTTGGAGGTAAAATTATGACACAAATAGACTAAAGTATTTTCTGCACAGATGGAACGGCTTGCACAAATTAGACTAGCATAGGGAGCTGCAACCAACAAGCCTTCCGATTGATAAAATGCACATTTTATTACCAAAAAGTTTAATAGGTAGCAAAACAAAAATCACAAATGAACTTCCTTTTTTTACCTACTTTCCTACATAATCACCAATGTTCTCAACACATTTCTCCATCCATGTTACCAATTTCAATATGTCCTATTTGTAAGAAGTCCATTTGGTTGGAGTACAGCCATCTGTGGACTGCTGATTTCACTTCCATTCCTGTTACAAAGCATTGACTGGACAGGAGTTTCTTCATGGGACCAAACTGACAAAAGTCCGATAGTGCAAGGTCCGGAGAGTGTGGTGGAAGTGGGAGCACCTCCCACCCAAATCTGAGGATTTTTATCATGAACATGAGCAGCAACATGTGAGCAAGCATTGTCATGAAGTCTGACACCATCAATATTAATTTTGTTGTGTTCGTCACGAAGGGCATGACAACTTAACCAAAGTTTTGATGTAGACTACAGCATTCACAGTGGTCCCACATTCAGCAAATTTCACCAATAACACACCATGAATATCCTGGAACACTGTCACAAGTACTTTCCCAGCAGACTGAGTCACTTCAAATTTTGTTCATACTGGGGAACCAGCAAGTTTCCACTCCACTCAGGTCTACTTTGTTTCAGGCGTGCAGTGGTACACCCACAATTATTTCTTTCAAAAAATCATGCCCTTCTGTGGTGTGATGCATTAAATGATCAAAATTTATCATTTGCTGGCATTTGTGTTCATCTGTCAGATACTTAGGCACCCATCTAGCACTAACTTTATGGAATTTCAATGTGTCATGAACAATATTGATTACCGCACCGTATGAAGTGTTGAATTGCTGTGATAAGATTCGTAGTTGCACATGACTGTTGTTCAAAATTGCTGCCTCAATGGCTCCGACATTCTGTGGAATTGTAGCTGTTACCACCAATGTCAGCAAAGCTCTGGTAAGGGACAAAAAGAAGAATGGGAGACAGAGGAAGAAAGGTAAGCAAGATGCCCCATCTAAGGAGCAGCTTGATGACCCTGAACACAGGGTACAATGATGGGGGAGAGAGACCCCAATGTCAATCATTTAGAACAGGTACTCTATTAAGAATGCCTTGGAAAGACTAGCAACACAAAGGGCAAGAGAAGCACAGAGAGACAGAAACACATAAGTCTAATAGACCACACAAGAGGGAGGAAGGAGAGTAAAATAGCAGGCAGGGTGAAGACTGGGCTGCACTACCAAGCCCAGACAGTTGCAACCTTATCTGGGCAGAGGAGACAACAGAGTTTTCTGCCACCCCGTCAATAGGTGGATAAGGTCAATCGACCCTCCCTTAAAGAGGATGGTAAAAGCCTGCTTCACATATAAAATGTAAAATTATGTCAGCCACTGGGGCACTGTCCCCTAACACCAGGTGTAATGAGTCAGGGGGATTAAGAGTCTGTTACAGGGTGGTTCAGTTGGAACAGTCCAGAAAAATGTGGACGTGACAATGACAGTGGGGTGGGTCCTCAATACAGAGGAGATGACCACGAATCAGAGAAGTATAGCCGATGCGGAGCCATCGAAGGACAGTTGAGTTCTTGCGAGAAGCCTGAATGGAGGACCTCCACAAACTCAGTCTCCTTTACCACCCATAGTTAGTTTGGTCAAATCAGAGTGAGCTATTCTATATTCCAGACACCTACAACTTGATGGCATATTATCAATCAGAGGCCTGTTTCCAGAATACCAATCTCCAGAGATGGTTTACTGGTGGCCTGTTTGGCCAGGCTATCAGCGAGTTCATTCCCCTGGATCCCAATGTGGCCCAGAGTCCAGACAAAAGACAGACTGCCCACACTGTTCAATTGCATACAGGGAATCATGGATAGCAATGACCAAGGGATGGCAAGGGTGGCACTGGCCAAGAGCTTGTGAACTGCTCAAGACGTCTCTGCAGATGACAAAGGATCCACTAGTGTACAAACGGATATGCTCAGGATAGATGGCTACCAACTCCACAGTGAAAACACTACAGCCATCTGGCTAGGAAAGCAGTTCAGTATGTCCCACTTGAGTACAAGCAAAGCCTACATGGCCAGCAACCACTGAGCCATTAGTGTAGATGACTTCTGAACCCTGCGATGTGCCAAGGATGGAGAAAAATGGCAGCAGAGGCCTCAGGATGAACTGAGTCTTTCAGATCATGTGGTAGGTCAAGACAAAGCTGTGGCTGAGGGATGCACCACAGAGGAGTACATAAGAGTGGTGGTAGAGGAAACAACTGAAGTATCGAGTACAGACCGAATGTACATTGCGATCATATTCCCTGATCGGTGTCACTGTTGGGGAAGATGGATTACTGTGTTTGGAAAGATGAGATGGTAGTTCACATGCTTAGCGAGCTGCGAACATGGGTAGCATAATTGACAAACTGTTCTTGGCACCTGATCTGCAATGGAAAGACCCCAGCCTCCACAAGTGAGCTGTTCACAGTGCTACTTCAAAAGGCTCCTGTCGCAAGCTGAATCCCACAATGGTGTATCAGTTCCAGTAACCGCAATGCTGATGCCGATGCCTAACCGTATGCCAGACTCCCATAATCGAGGCAGGATTGTGTTAGGGTTTTGTAAAGCTACAGAAGGGTAGTGTGATTTGCAGCCCAGCTGGTGTTAGGCAGCAAAGTGTACTAGCACACTTGCTTAAGCTCGCTAAGATGGGGAATCCATGTCAGCCCAGAATCGAAGACCAGTCTTAAAAAGCAATGTCTCGACCACATTGAGTAGTTTGTCGACGAGGTAAATTCTGGTTGCGGGTGAACAGTACGACGGCAACAGAAGTGCAAGACACGAGTCTTGGTGGTGGAAAATCAAAAGCCATGGGTGAGGGCCCTCGCCTGCACCTTTTGTATGGCACACAAGGATCATGATAATGGGGACCTCACTGCTAGTACTAGATCACTGACAGCTACTAGAAAGAGAGGGACACTTTGTACAAAGCCCTATGGGGCCCTATTCTCTTGGATATGGGGGCTACAGTGTGAAGTACCAACTTGATCCAAGAACTTACTGTGAGACAGGAAGTTTTGAATGAAAATTTGAAGCAGACCCTGGAGACCCCACTCATGTAAGGTTGCAAGGATGTGGTGTCATAAGCCTTTTGCATGTCAAAGAAGACAGCTATAAGGTGGTGTCATTGGGCAAAAGCTGTTCAGAAGACAGACTCCAAGTAAACAAGATTATCAATAGTGGAACAGCCTTATCAAAAACCACCCTGCGATAGAACCAGAAGACCCCGAGACTCAAGGAGCCAATGTAGCCATCGGCTCACCATGCATTGAAGTAACTTATAGAGAACATTGGTGAGACTTCTTGTGTGGTAACCGTCCACCTCCTAGAAGGTGCTTACCTGGTTTCAGTATTGGGACAATAACTCTTTCTCACCACTGTAATAGGAACTCATTCTCACTCCATATGTGCTTAAAGATGGCAAGGATTTGACACTGACAATCCACCAATAGATGGTTGTGGGGTTGTGGATGCGGTCAGGTGCTTGGACTGTATCAGGGCTGTGGTTGAGGACACTGATTAATTCCCCTCACTGAATGGAGTATTATATGGCTCCAGATGGCATGTAGTAAAAGATACTTGTTTTTGCCCCAACTACTGTTTTAGGACAGGGAGATTGATAATGTTCAGACGCTGAAATTTCAGGTTAGCGCAGAGCAAAATGTATGGTGACAGACTCGGTGTCAATGTAGACAGTGCCATTCGAGATGATACTAGGTACACTTACAGGTGTCTGGTATCCAGAGAGACATCTCATCTTAGCCCAGACCTGCTAAGGAGAGCCTCATGATCTGATAGTTGAAACGCACCATTCTTGCTTCTGTCTCTCTATTAGGTGGTGGATCGGAGCATGGAGCCATTTACAGGCAATAAGGTGCTCCATCAAAAGGTGCCGCTTACAGCATTAGAGAGCCTGCCTGTGATATCAAATGGCCTCTGTGATTTCCAAGGTACTGTCTTTCATCAGGGTGGGCTCGAGGAACAGGGGATCACTAAGTCAGCTGCTGAAAGAATGGCTGTATTTGTATTCTGGACTGCCTGATCAATATCTCCATGCAGTTGGGAGCCGAAGCCAACAGCGGAGATGAAAGCATCTCAGTGAGCAATGTTGAGAAGCCATCTGGGCAGGCATCCAGGGGAGTGACAACACCAAGGCAGGGACAGGAACATTGGGAAGGGGTCACATCACACAGATCATCGTGGACCTTCCAGGGGATGGATGGGAGATGACAAGGGTGCAAATGGAAAGGTATATCACCGAAGTATGTGGGAGTGCCAATATTCAAGAGGCAAAGGTCAACTTGTGCCACTAAGTTTTTGATGTCTTTACTGCAGCCAGTGACCATAGTTCCACCCCATCAAGGGTTATGGGCATTGAAATAACCCAAGATTAGGAAAGGTGGGGTAGTGAGACACCAGTGCGAATAGTATGTTACGAGACAATTATCAGGATGGAAGTAAACACTGCAAATGGTAATATTCTGAAACGCCCTTAATTGAATAGCCACAGCCTCCAAAGGTGTATCATGAGGCACACATTCACAATATAGTGTGTATAAAACATATGTACAAACTCCGCCCAACACGCTGTCATTGGCAGCATGATTCTTATATCATCCCCAGTATCCACAAAGGGCTGCGGTCTGCAACACTGAAAACCAAGTCTCCTGAAGGTCAATGCAGAAGGCAGGAAAAATGCTTAAAAGATTTCATAGTTCAGCCAGGTGTTGGAAAAAACTGCTACAATTCCACTGTGGAACAATGTTGTACAGTGAGGCTATGAAGCGACCAAGGGCACAGGTTATGCCTTAGGGTCACCTGTTGCTACTTATTGAGGGGTTATGGCATCAATACACGCAGGTTCTGGGTCCTGCAGTGTGGTCCGAACCAGGTCCTAGAGATCGTCTGAATATCTGCCTCAGCCGCAGGAATGGACCAGATGGGATCTGGTGGCATGGAGGCCATCAGTATGTCATCCTCCTTAGAAGACTTTTTCTTGTCTTTCCTCTCCTTAGATGATTTCAATAATTGCAAGGGCTTTTCTGTATCAGTTTCAAGTAGAGATGATGTTCGTAATGTCCTGCAACCAGCAGCCTGTGACTTCTTCAGCCACTGGCTGGCACCTGGTTGCAGACCAGTGGAAACCTAAGAAGAAAATGTCCCGAGCGACGCCTTCCTGGTGAGAGAAGCCAGAGGAAGGTGATTTGTCTCTGGTTGGGAGGTGGGGGCCAATGTCCATGGTGGATGGGAAGCCACTGATTGCAAAGTAAGTGTGGGGGAAGCAGCAAGAGGGGAGCCCCCAACAATCACATGGGCAGGCATGGTTGTGCAGCCCTGAGGAGATGTAACAGTCAGGAGCACCAATGCCAAAGGGGACGATGTCATAGATGTAGCATATAACATTAGTTGACATGGTGGGTGCAGCCACTGTTACTTCTTCTTGGCCTATAAGTAACCGTGTTTGTCCAGTCTTGTACTCTTGAATTTTCTTTTCACTCTGGAAAACAGTGCAATCTGGTGAGTAGGGAGAATGGTGCTTTCCACAGTTGACACAGATGGGGGAGGTGCACACAGAGCATTCACATGTAGTGCTTGTCTACAATCTTTTTAGATTGCAACATGAAGATGTGTGCTAAAATGCCAAGCAGTTGAAGTACCGCATATGGAAGTATGGCGTGGGGGCTTGACATTGACACTGTGTCAGTATACAATCACCTTGTCCTTTTCAGGCAATGAATCACTCTCAAAGGCCCAGACGAAGGCCCTAGTAGCAACCCTCTCGTCCCTCGGCCCCATATGAACATGACAGACGAAGTGTACACCCTGTCGCTCCAAGTTTGCATGTAGCTCATCATCAGCGTTTAAGACTTATCTTCTAAGTGCTCCGCATAGAACAAGGGCTTTGTCGTCATGAAGGAATCATTCCAGTTCTTATACAAACAAAGTATTGTGGGTGATAATTTCACCGGCCAGTAATCCCCTTGCCCCAGGAAAAATGGGCACCCACAACAGGATGGCTACTGTGTTGGAGTTTGGGTGTATTACTGTATTTATGGGAAGGGTTCACAGCTGGAAAGGCACAAAAGTGGCACACACACTGCACTGGACGACCTTCCCTGCACAATCCACACTTCTGGACAATTTTGAAAATTGTTGGCAGGTCAAACCCAACAATGGAGACCATGTGTTTATTAAAAGCTGTAGAATATGCTGGAAGCGGAAACTCGAGGCTCAATCATAAACCAGGTCCAAGCAAGGTCGCCACCACAAAAAATTATCCAAAGGGGAGAGAGAGAGAGAGAGAGAGAGAGAGAGAGAGAGAGGAAGGGATACCGGAAGTACAAGCATACAGCATGGAAGGGAAGTAATATTGCAAAGGCTGGAGCCCCATGGTAGCCAAGCACATACCTGCATAACAGTTGTGAGCCCCCAGAGGGAAAATGGCTCTGAGCACTATGGGACTCAACATCTTAGGTCATAAGTCCCCTAGAACTTAGAACTACTTAAACCTAACTAACCTAAGGACATCACACACACCCATGCCCGAGGCAGGATTCGAACCTGCGACCGTAGCAGTCCCGCGGTTCCGGACTGCAGCGCCAGAACCGCACAGCCACCGTGGCCGGCCCCCAGAGGGAGGGAGGGGAGGCACATAATTTTGCCCTCATGGTTCTTATACAAGACTAACATTGCAAGCAGTAAGATCATTGTGCAGTCTGTCACAGATATCAATGCTCGTAACATCCTTAGCAAAGCATAGAACATACTAAACTTGCACAAGCTCCACAGAATGAGTCAACTAGTTTCCTACTTGGTTGGTTGGTTTGTGGGGGGTTAAAGGGACCAGACTGCAATGGTCATCGGTCGCTTTTTCCAAAAATCACCCACAGAGAATAAAAAACGAACAACAGAAAAGATGTCAGACGACACAGGACGATAAAGACTCACACAGAGATCAGACAAAACAAATTTAAATCTCACAGAGTGTGACGGTGGTTGGCTGACCATAGAGATAAAAAAAGGAAAAGCCAACCACCGAGAACACATTAAAAACTCCGTTTAAAATCGTAGGCCAAAGGCCAGAATCAACACAAAACAATAAAATAAAACAGAAACACTCAGACTAAATGATAAAACACCCCTGCCCAAATAAAACGTGAAACTAAGTCAGCCATAGCCATAGCAGGGTCATCAGCTAAAAGGGCAGGGAGCGTATCAGGCAGCGCATATGTCTGCCGGAGCACAGCTAAAAGTGGACAAGACAATAAAACGTGCACCACCGTCAAAACCGCCCCGCAGCGGCAGAGGCGGGTCCTCACGACGCAATAAATAACCATGCGTCACCCGAGCGTGGCCAATACGGAGCCGACAAAGGACAACGGAGTCGCTGAGAGTGGCTTGCATGGAGGAATGCCACACAGTCGTCGTCTCCTTTATAGCACGGAGTTTATTGGGCATGGTTAGATCGCGCCATTCAGCATCCCAGAGTGCAAAAACTTTTCAGCGGAGGACTGCTCGCAAATTAGTCTCTGGGAGGCCAACGTCCAGAGATGGATTACTGGTGGCCTCTTTCGCCAGGCGGTCAACATTCTCACTGCCGGGTATCCCAACATGGCCTGGGGTCCAAACAAAGACCACAGAGCAGCCGCAACGGGCAAGAGTATGCAGGGACTCCTGGATAGCCATCACCAGACGAGAACGAGGGAAACACTGGTCGAGAGCTCGTAAACCGCTCAGGGAATCACTACAGATCACGAAAGATCCACCTGAGCAGGAGTGGATATACTCTAGGGTACGAAAGATGGCGACCAGCTCAGCAGTGTATAGGCTGCAGCCAGCCGGCAATGAACGTTGTTCGGAATGGTCCCCTAGAGTTAGCGCATAACTGACACGACCAGCAACCATCAAGCCGTCAGTGTAAACAATGCCAGAGCCCTGATACGTTGCGAGGATGGAAAGAAAGCGGCGGCAGAAGGCCTCCAGAGGGACTGTGGCCTTCGGGCCCTGTGCCAATTCCAGCTGAAGGCGAGGGCGAGGCACACACCATGGGGGTGTACGCAGAGGTGCCATGAAAGGAGGCGGAAGAGGAAAGCCCCAAGCCCAGAGAGAAGCTCTCAGACGCGGACCGCGATCGTACATCCAGCCCTGGGCCGACGTTCTGGAAGATGGATGTGCAACTGTGGGAATAGGAGACGATAGTTAGGATGCCCGGGCAAGCTAAAAACATGGACAGCATAAGCAGCCAGTAATTGTTGGCATCGTAACCGCAGTGGAGGGACACCTGCCTCCACTAGTATGCTGTCCACAGGGCTGGTACGGAAAGCACCAGTGGCAAGGTGTACCCCGCTGAGGAGGATTGGGTCCAGCACCTGCAACACAGATGGAGATGCTGAGCCATAACCCAGGCTCCCACAATCCAGACGGGACTGGATTAACACCTAGTAGAGCCATAACAGGGTAGATCAGTCGGCGCCCCAGCAGGTGTGGCTCAAGCATCGCATAGCATTTAGATGCCGCCAACACATCTGTTTAAGCTGCTGAATGTGAGGCAGCCAAGTCAACCGGTCATCAAAAACTACACCCAAAAACCTGTGGGTCTCCACCACAGCAAGAAGTTCGCCATCAAGATGAAGCTGCGGCTCCGGGTGAACAGTGCGTCGCCGGCAGAAATGCATAACGCAGGTCTTGGCTGCTGAAAACTGGAACCCATGAGCTACAGCCCAAGACTGCGCCTTACGGATAGTGCCCTGTAGCTGACGTTCAGTAGCTGCAATGCCCACAGAGCTGTAGCAAAGGCAGAAGTCGTCAGCATACAAGGACGCTGAGACAGACGTTCCCACCGCCGCAGCGAGCTCGTTAATGGCTATTAAAAACAGGCAGACACTTAAAACAGAGCCCTGTGGCACACCGTTCTCCTGAACTCGGGAGGAACTATGGGAGGTCGTGACTTGCACACGGAAGGTATGATATGACAGAAAATTGTGGATAAAGATCGGCCCCGAAGACCCCATCCATGAAGCGTAGAAAGGATGTGATGACGACATGTCGTATCGTACACCTTCCGCATGTCGAAAAAGACAGCGACCAGGTGCTGACGGCAGGCAAAGGCAGTACGGATGGACGACTCCAGGCTCACCAGATTGTCGGCGGCGGAGTGGCCTTTACGGAAGCCATCCTGAGACTCCAGAACCCAGTTCAACTGCCGGCTCACCATCCATTCAAGCAACTTGCAAAGAACGTTGGTGAAGCTAATGGGACGGTAGCTGTCCACCTCCAAAGGGTTCTTCCCGGGTTTCAGAATGGGGATAACAATACTTTCCCACCATTGCGACGGAAACTCACCCTCGACCCAAATACAGTTGTAAAGGTCGAGGAGCCATCACTGGCAGTCCACTGAAAGGTGTTTCAGCATCTGACAGTGGATGCTATCTGGCCCAGGAGCGGTATAAGGACAAGCGGCGAGGGCACTGTGAAATTCCCACTCACTGAATGGAACGTTGTAGGATTCAGGATGGTGGGTGCGAAAAGAAAGGCTCCGACGTTCCATCTGCTCTTTAATGGAGCGGAAGGCCAGTTGGTAATTGGAAGAAGTGGAACTCAGAGCAAAATGCTCTGCCAAGCTGTTGGCAATTTCGTCGGAGTCTGTACAAACTGCTCCATTCAGTGAGAGCGCAGGGACGCTGACAGGGGTCCGATAGCCATAGAGGCGTCGGATCTTGGCCCAGACCTGCGATGGAGAGACATGGAGGCCAATGGTGGACACATATCGCTCCCAGCACTCCTGCTCGCTTTGCCGGATAAGGCGGCGGGCCCGTGCACGCAGGGATGTCGCTTGTAACGCTGTAGCGCCCACCAGCGATCTTTAATCGCCTTAGCAATCTCAGGCGACCACAGTCCTCCTCAGAGGGGACCCAGAAGAATGGGGAATGGAAGATTCTGCGGTAGTAACGATGACGGTGGTGACGGAGTGAACCACCACATCAATGGCGGCATTAGAGAGAGGCTCAATACCCTTTCATAAGCTGCCCGGTTCTTATAATAATCCCGATAGCCACGGAGGGCGGGGGTTCGCATTGCTGGAAACCAAGTTTCCTGAAGAGCAATGCAGAAGAAAGGGTGAAGGCTGATAAGTTGTCAGAGCTCAGCTAGATGATGGAAGAAACCGCTGCAGTTCCACTGGAGGATGATATTGTCCATGTCCGAGAAAGGCGTGACGGGACTGGGAAGGCAGATTACGCCGCTGGGTCACCTGCTGCCTCCGATGGAGCACCCGTGCAAGTTCTATCCATTGCATCTGAGGGACCGGCGAGATCGAGGTCCTCAGCAGACGCAAGAATCTCCACCTCATCCTCAGACGCAGAGCTTGTAGGTAGCGGTGGAGTAGGTGCCACCGCAGGTGCCTTGGTCTTACGGGTCTTCAATGTCGTTTTCTCTCACTGTTCCTTTGGTTGCCGTTGTTGAGAGGGCTTATTGGAGTCAGTCTCCAGGACCGAAGATGATCGCGAAGCTCGACGACCAGCCATCTGTGGCTTCTTCAGCCACTGGTTGGTGTCTGCTGTGCCGCTGGTAGGAACCTGGGAAGGGAGTGACCCAAGGGATCCCTTCCGAGCGAGAGAAGCCGAAGAAGACTTACGCTTCTCCGGCTTAGAAGTGGGGACTGGTGTCCCTGGTGGTTTAGTGGGTGCTGATCCCGAGGTAGATGGTGTGGAAGCAACAGCGAGAGAAGGGGCCCCCATCGTCAAGCGGGCAGGTGAGGTCCTCTGACTCTGAGAGCTGACTGTTTGTGGTGTAGCTAAAGGAGCTGGAGCAGGGGTGACAGTGGAGGCGTAAGATGATATGCGCACAGGATGTAGCCGTTCAAATTTCCGCTTAGCCTCGGTGTAAGTCAGTCGGTCCAGGGTCTTATATTCCATGATTTTGCGTTCTTTCTGTACGATCCTGCAGTCTGGGGAGCAAGGTGACTGAGGCTCTCCACAGTTGACACAGGTGGGAGGCGGAGCACATGGAGTATCGGGATGAGATGGGCGTCCACAATCTCGACATGTGAGGCTGGAAGTACAGCAGGAAGACATATGGCCAAACTGCCAACACTTAAAGCACCACATTGGGGGAGGGATATAGAGCTTGACGTCACAACGGTAGACCATCACCTTGACCTTCTCCGGTAATGTATCACCCTCAAACGTCAAGATGAAAGCAACTGTAGCAACCCGATTGTCCCTCGGACCCCGATGAACGCCCCGGACAAAATGAACACCTCTACACTCTAAGTTGGCGCGCAGCTCATCATCAGACTGCAAAAGGAGGTCCCTATGGAAAATAACACCCTGGACCATATTTAAACTCTTATGTGGTGTGATGGTAACGTTAACATCCCCCAACTTGTCACAAGCAAGTAACCTGCGTGACTGGGCAGAGGATGCCGTTTTTATCAAAACTGACCCACAGCGCATTTTGGACAAGCCCTCCACCTCCCCGAACTTGTCCTCCAAATGCTCTACAAAGAACTGAGGCTTCACGGATACAAAGGATTCCCCATCAGCTCTGGTACAGACGAGATACCTGGGCGAATACATGTCACTGTCATTCATTGCCTTTCATTCCCCCCGTGGTGTGGCCAGGGATGGGAACGATTTGGGGTCATAGACGTTAGCTTTAAAATGAGCCCTCGAACGCTTAGAGACTGCTGGTGGCTGGCCACCAGCAAGAGATGATGTGCCACACTTCATTGCATGTCATCCACCCTGATGCCACCTCCTCCGACCAAGGGCCCTCCCCATGGGCGTCACCCAGCCACAGCAAGGGCCACCTGGCAGGATGGCCATTGCCGGGAGTCCTGATGCCCCAGGGAGATGGGCATCTACTCCTTGGCATACATGGGGAGTAAACAGCGCAGGCATCAGTAGAGCGATCCCTGTGTTGTCAGGGGGCTACAATCAACAGGGTACATGGCGGCCCCACCACAACGGACTGGCTACCGTGCTGGATCTTAGGTGCAAAAATGTATAATATCGTCATCGCAGCTAAAAGCAACACTTCAGCGTGGGAATCGCACCCAGGGACGGATCCTCGCCCAAGAGTTGGAAAACGAGCAGGACACCATTGCAACGACGAGAAAGCCGGCTAAAGGTCTCAATGCACGACAGATACAGTGCACCATGTAAGGCGTCCTTCCCCAATTGGCTCGCTCTTCAGAACAATTTAGAAAGATGGAGGTCAAACCCGAGAGGGGACCATTACATAAGGCCGAAACATTTGAGACTCCTTTTAGTCGCCTCTTACGACAGGCAGGGCCTATTCTTACCCCCGAACCCGCAGGGTGGTCCTACTTGATATCCAGCAGCCCATCTTATTAAGCACTGATGCTGCCTTTCCGCAGAGAGCACTTATTAGTGCACATCTAAACAGTTATGGCATAACTTTATGTCCACATAAGGTCTTCTCCCAGCTAGTCAGTCACATCATAAAGAAATGATATGCTACGCCAATAGAACTGCCAAGTTTTTGCAAAAAAATTGAAATCACCTTCGAACCTCTAAAAAATTTCTTAAAACACCAAAGCTCTAAATGCCACATTAAAATACATGTTAGGAGCATCACATTCTCACAAGTGATAGAGCAAAATGAACGTAGCAGTACACAGAGCACTCTCAATCAATCCTAGATAGCATTCCTACCTGTGCTTATGCATTGCCAGCACCATGAGCCATATCAGGAGCAAAAGTGTTCCAGTCCATTCACACATTCCAAAAGCCCACGGAATATGTGGAACATTATCGAGGAAAATGTCTGGCAATGGAGGATATTTCTTCATATCAGGTACACGGTCATGTACTATAACCATCACAAAGGATGTGATCCAAGTCACAACAAACAAGTATCCTAAGCTTATGAGGGCTTTCCATATCTCGGGTTGAAGTTGAGTAGCACGACCATCCTCAGAGAGTGGCGGTGAGTGGTTTGCTGAATACTGCTGCTGCTGATCGAGGGGTGTGCTCCCACCATACAGGTACAAGAGTGAGTCTCCATTGCCCTGCAAGTAGAAGTTTTTTTTACAGAAGTAAAATTTATGCTAAAATAAACAATTTTATTGAGTACATGTTTTCTACATATTTTATACATGCCTGCACATTTTATATGCCTGTCTGTACACCTGTCTTTCAGTTAGCATTGTAGTAAGCAGAGTGGAGGGAGGGAGAGGGGGAAGTTTTATCTCTACGCTCCTATTCAAATGGGTCAAATAGCTATCTCTTTTAGGGTAGTTGGTGAGGACATGCAAGGGAAGAACAAGGGATGGGATGGGAGAGGTTGTAAAAGGAACAGTATAGCAGTGTGGCATTGTTGGGCAAGAGGCCCAAGCTGTAGCATCGGTTGGCTGATTGCAGAGATTTGCTTTCTTTGTACACACTGGCACATTTCCTTGCCAAATATGAGTGTGTCAGTGACTGATGGCTGCATGTAGAGCTTACAAAAGGGGATACACTAAGACTGTGCTGGAGCAGAACATGCAGGTGAACACAGACACAGGGTAGGAGACTACTGTAAGAAACGCGGAGTAAAGCACAAGGGAAAGATTTTCAATAAGGGAAATAGGGTCATTAATCTGTAATCCTAATTTTTAAACTGCCAGTTTGGTGGAAAACTTTCATACACGAGTGGATTTATATAAATATCTATGGCTGGAATACTTTATAAATCTAGATTCCAATCCTGTACCAGTGTGCAACTACTTTTAATAATAAATTTATGCAGTTCTCTGCTACTTCTAACAGCACCAATGATGATTAAAGGAAGTTGGAGATGAAAATGTTCAAAGCAAGCTAGGCAACACTAGAATGAGATTTTCACTCTGCAGCGGAGTGTGCGCTGATATGAAACTTCCTGGCAGATTAAAACTGTGTGCCCGACCGAGACTCGAACTCGGGACCTTTTCCTTTCGCGGGCAAGTGCTCTACCATCTGAGCTACCGAAGCACAACTCACGCCCGGTACTCACAGCTTTACTTCTGCCAGTACCTCGTCTCCTACCTTCCAAACTTTCTTTCAGGAGTGCTAGTTCTGCAAGGTTCGCAGGACAGCTTCTGTAAAGTTTGGAAGGTAGGAGACAAGATACTGGCAGAAGTAAAGCTTTGAGTACCGGGCGTAAGTCGTGCTCCGGTAGCTCAGATGGTAGAGCACTTGCCCGCAAAAGGCAAAGGTCCCGATTTCGAGTCTCGGTCGGGCGCACAGTTTTAATCTGCCAGGAAGTTTCATAGGCAACACTAATTGATTTAACTATAAAAACAAGTCAGATAAAGGCAGCAATTACATTAACTCATTAATGCTATCTGCCAATCAATTTCAACACTGCAACTCACACATTCCACACAATACATCAATAAGAGTTCAGCAGCACAGTCTGCAATCTCTATCTTTACTTGCCTCCAAAAACTTGATTGTCCACAAATGTTGCATTACCTACAGAAATGCTATGTCCCACTGTAGATTAGACTCACAAAAATTTCCAAGGTTGTACGGTTACTGCACTATGTGACCATAAGCTGCCCTAAGACTCACTTCACAAACACACGTCTTCAAAACCAGAGCTCCTTCCTATTGTGTGTGGAACTTTGAATTCATCTCACTCCGTGTCCTCCCTCCTTTTACTCCCGACACTCGAACCCCCCGTAGTATATGTTCTCCTACAACTACTGTTAGCTTGCTCACAATTTGCTGCTGCTACATACCATGCTGCGCCATTATTTGTGATGTTCACCATTACAATTACAACAACCCTTGAAGCAACAGTCCAAATTAAGTAACAGATGTATAGGAAGTATGCTCAAGTACATATCAAAAACGATATTAAATACTACATAGTTTAACAAATTATTTCTTGGAAAATTTAAAGTTAGTCACTTTTGCTATTTGAAAATTAATCATCATTTGGTCACTATGTAAATGTGTTAAGAAATCAAAAATGTAAAGATAACATAATAAAATATACTCTAAATCTAATGCAATGATGAATGTACGGCATGTAATCTGCATGTGCTCAAGATTAAAGTAGGGCTGTGAGAAAAATGGAAGAATGTAACTTATTTCATTTGGTCCAAGTTCCACCTCAGTCAGTCATCTGTACACTTGTATTCTGTTATGAAGATAAGTTTCCATCCATACAAGAGGTGTCCCATTAATGCCATAACACAGTTTGGTAAGTAGAATTCTGTGATCCACACAAAGGCATTGTCAAGGTCACAGAATATACCTACAACATAATGTATTTTCTTTAACTCTTGTAGCACTTTATTTGCTACATCTTTTATGTATGTATGTATGTGTGTATGTATGTATGTAGTTTATTCCTGTCTAATAGTACCACTGTTTTTTTTTTTTTTTTGGGGTAGGGTTTAAGGGCGCTCAACTGCTGAGGTCATTAGCGCCCAGTCACTGGTGTTAGAGCACAAGGAACCTGCTAAAACTCAAGGGGATGGGGGGACATCAAAAGGACCTGACAAAGATGCAGATGAAATAAGTAAAAAGGTTAAATGTCTTTGGTCAAGCCAGTTAAAGTTATAAAACGCAGAAGACGAGCAGCTGCTCGAGCGTCATCAGCTAAAACATCCGGTAAGGTAGATGGCAGGGACAGGACAACACGAAATTGACTAAAACGGGGACACGACAATAAAACATGGCGCACCGTTAATGCCTGACCACAAGGGCACTGCGGGGCTGGGTCACCAGAGAGCAGGTAGCGGTGGCTAAACCGGCAATGCCCAATCCGCAACCTGGTCAGAAGGACCTCCTCGCGCCGAGATGGTCGGGAGGAAGTTGTCCAAGCAGTTGGGAGCGGTTTTACTGCCTGGAGCTTGTTTCCTTGGAGGGATGACCAAGCATCCCACCACAAGGACACAAGCCTCTTACATACATCCCCACAAACGACAGATGACGGGACACAATGGGAGGCTGGCCGAGGCTGGAGGACTGCAGCCTTGGCTGCAGCATCCGCAGCCTCATTCCCAGGCACTCCTACATGTCCGGGGACCCACAGAAAGCTGACAGAACCGCCATTATCAGCGAAAGAATGGAGGGACTGCTGTATTCGTTGAATCAAGGGATGGACCGGATAGGGAGCCCCAAGGCTCTGAAGAGCACTGAGTGAGTCAGTGCAGAGTACATACGATGAGTGGCGGTGGCGGCGGGCATACTGAATGGCCTGATGGAGAGCTAAAAGCTCGGCCGTAAAGCTGAAACATTGGTCAAGGAGCCGGTATTTAAAGGTGGCGGTCCCGACGACAAAGGCACAGCCGACACCATCGTCAGTTTTGGAGCCATCGGTGTAAATAAAGGTGTGACCAGCAAGTCGAGCACGAAGTTCGACAAACCGTGAGCAATACACTGCAGCCGGAGTACCCTCCTTCGGGAGGGAGCTGAGGTCGAGATAAATACGAACCGGAGCCTGGAGCCAAGGTGGTGTCGGGCTCTCACCCTCTCTGAAGGTGGTAGGGAGGGCAAAATCCAATTGTCGAAGCAGGCGACGGAAGCGGACTCCGGGGGGCAGCAGGGCAGACACATACAACCCGTACTGACGGTCGAGAGAATCGGCGAAGAAGGACTTGTAAGAGGGGTGTTCGGGCATAGACAACAGCCGGCAGGCATACCGACACAGCAGTATGTCGCGCCGGTAGGTCAATGGTAACTTGGCAGCTTCAGCGTAAAGACTCTCGACAGGACTAGTGTAGAAGGCTCCGGTCGCAAGACGTATCCCCCGATGGTGGATAGAGTTGAGCCGGCGTAAGAGGGATGGCCGAGCGGACGAGTAGACGAAGCTCCCATAATCCAGCTTCGATCGGACTATGGACCGATACAAGCGAAGCAGGACAGTGCGATCCGCTCCCCAAGATGAACCGCTAAGAACTCTGAGGACATTAAGGGAACGTGTACAACGGGCCGCCAAATAAGAGACATGTGGAGACCAACACAGTTTCCGGTCCAACGTGAGCCCTAGAAACTTAGTTGTGTCCACGAATGGGAGAACAACGGGACCGAGATGTAAGGATGGCGGAAGGAACGCTTTATATCGCCAAAAGTTGATACAAACCGTCTTCTCTTCAGAGAACCGGAAGCCATTTGCCACGCTCCATGAGTAGAGGCTGTCTAGACAACGCTGGAGGCAGCGCTCCAGGAGGCATGTTCGCTGGGCACTGCAGTAGATCGCGAAGTCATCGACAAAGAGAGAGCCTGAGACATTAGGTGGAATGCAATCCATAATTGGATTGATCGCGATGGCAAAAAGGGCTACGCTCAAGACGGAGCCCTGAGGCACTCCGTTCTCCTGGAGGAAGATGTCGGACAATACGGAACCCACACGTACCCTAAACTTTCGATCCGTTAAAAAGGAATCAATAAAAAGGGGCAGACGACCGCGTAGGCCCCACTTGTGCATAGTGCGGAGGATACCTCCTCTCCAACAGGTATCATAAGCCTTCTCCAAGTCGAAGAACACGGCTACCGTTTGGCGCCTTCGCAAAAAGTTGTTCATGATGAATGTCGACAAGGTCACAAGGTGGTCAACAGCGGAGCGGCGGCGACGAAAGCCGCATTGGACATTAGTAAGTAGTCGTCGAGATTCAAGAATCCAAACTAACCGAGCATTAACCATGCGCTCCATCACCTTACAGACACAGCTTGTAAGAGAAATGGGGCGGTAACTAGAAGGAAGGTGTCTATCCTTCCCGGGTTTGGGTATAGGAACAACAACGGCGTCACGCCAACGCATGGGGACCTGACCTTCGGTCCAGACGCGATTGTAGGTACGAAGAAGGAAGCTTTTGCCCGCCGGAGAAAGGTGTGCCAGCATCTGAACGTGAATGGCATCTGGCCCCGGAGCAGAGGACCGGGACAGTGCAAGCGCACGTTCGAGTTCCCGCATAGTAAAGGGGGCATTGTAAGTTTCCAGATTCAGGGAGTGGAAGGAAGGTCGCCGAGCCTCGTCTGCCTCTTTCCTGGGAAGGAAGGCAGGATGGTAATGGGCGGAGCTTGAAACCTCCGCGAAAAAGCGGCCAAGGCGTTGGAGACAGCCACAGGATCAACAAGGACCTCATTACCTGAGGTCAGGCCAGGTACTGAGGAGTGAGCCTTAATGCCCGACAGCCGGCGCAGGCTACCCCAAACAACGGAAGAGGGAGTAAAACTGTTAAAGGAGCTCGTGAAAGAGGCCCAGCAAGCTTTTTTGCTGTCTTTGATGACTCTACGGCATTGCGCTCGGAGTCCTTTGTATTCAATACAATTCGCCAACGTAGGATGGCGGCGAAAGGTGCGTAAAGCACGTCGTCGAGCACGGATAGCGTCCCTACAAGCCTCGTTCCACCAGGGGACGGAAACGCGACGTGAAGAAGAAGTAGTACGAGGTATGGAACGTTCGGCAGCATGGATAATAACAGCCGTGAGGTATTCGACCTGACTGTCACAACTGGGAAAATCGTGGTCCGGAAAGGTCGCCAGGGAGGAGTAAAGTCCCCAGTCAGCTTTCAGTATGTTCCAGCGCGAAGGACGTGGGGATGGGGTGTGGTGCAGGAGACGAACGACACAGGGGAAGTGGTCGCTCGAATAGGTGTCAGAAAGGACATACCACTCGAACCGACGGGCAAGAGTGGTAGAACAGATCGAGAGGTCCAAGTGGGAGTAGGTATGAGTAGAGTCCGAGAGGAAAGTCGGGGCGCCGGTATTGAGGCAGACAAGATTGAGATGGTTGAAGACATCCGCCAAGAGTGAGCCTCTTTGACAGGATGCAGGAGAGCCCCAAAGGGGATGATGGGCATTGAAGTCGCCAAACAATAAGAACGGCGGGGGAAGCTGATCGATCAGGTGCATCATGTCAGCCCGACTAACAGCAGATGATGGTGGAGTGTAGACGGTACAAACTGAAAAAGTAAAAGCAGAAAGAGTAATGCGGATAGCTATTGCTTGGAGTGGGGTGGTCAATGGGATGGGATGGTAATAGACATCGTCCCGAATGAGCAACATGACCCCACCATGAGCTGGGATACCGTCCACAGGGGCGAGGTCATACCGCTCCGAGGTATAGTGGGAAAAGGCAATACGGTCAGTCGGGCGCAACTTGGTTTCCTGGAGACCAAGGACGAGCGGACAGTGCAGTCGGAGGAGCAGTTGTAATTCCTCCCGATTAGATCGAAGACCTCTTATGTTCCAATGAAACAACGCCATGGCTAGTCAAAAAGTTGGGGGAACGAGACGGGGAAGAGCTGGTCACCTCGATGGCCGCGGAGGGCCAGGTTGCGAGGCAACAACGCTACAACTGACGGCAGGCGGATCCGGTTCCATCGACTCGTCGCCAGCTGCGGCCGCTGTCCCTGATTGTGTAGGAGGGGCCGCATCATTTGCCGACAAAAGGCCGGCGGAACGCCTGGCAGCAGAGCATCCCGGCGAAACTGAGGACGGCCGGGAGCAGCGACTCACGGATGAAGCGTCAGATGAAACGCGCCGGGGTGGAGAGGGGGATAGAGACTACTTCTTGGAGGCCTTCTTGGAAGGCCGAGGAGGCACAGGGATGGTGGGCTGGACCCGAAGAAGGTCCTCACGCGCGGGGTCCGTTTTGGAACGCCGGACCTCGGAAGCTGGGGTCCAGAACGTTTCCCCGATGGACGCCTGAGAAGAGGATTGCTTCTCAGGTGGCGTGGGGGGAGGAGGAGGAGGAAGGGTGGCCCCTGGGGCAGGGGGGGTGGGGGCCGCGGGGGAGGACGAGTTGGAAGGGAGGGATTTGGGAGGCGGAGGCAGAGCCCCCTGATGGGCAGAGGAGGCGGAGGGGGGACAGGATAGAGGTGAGGATACAGCGGAAGGAGTGGACACAACTGAGGCAAACGAAGTGGCCAGTGACACGGGATGAAGGCGGTCATACTTCTTCCTGGCCTCAGAATAAGAGAGCCGATCCAAAGTTTTGATTTCTTGTATCTTTTTCTCCTTCTGATAGGCGGGGCAGTCTGGGGACCTAGGCGAGTGGACGCCAGGACAATTAGGGCACCGAGGTGGTGGGGTGCAAGTATGTTCCTCACGAAGAGGACGTCCACAGTCGCCACAAAGGGGCTCAGCCTCACACCGGGACGACATGTGCCCAAAGCGCAAACACCTAAAACAGCGCATAGGAGGCGGGACGTAAGGTCGCACGTCGCACCGGTAGCACATCACCTTTACCTTCTCCGGGAGAACGTCCCCCTCGAAGGTGAGGATAAAGGCCCCGGTGTCGATGCGACGGTCTTTGGGGCCGCGCTGGACTCGCCGGACGAAATGCACGCCGCGGCGCTCCAGGTTGGCCCTGAGCTCCTCATCAGATTGTAGCAGGAGGTCACGATGAAAAATGACCCCCTGCATCCTATTTAGTGCCAGATGTGGGACAATGGAGACTGGGATGTCCCCTAGGCGGTCGCACGCCTGGAGTGCCGCCGATTGTGTGGCAGAGGTGGTCTTGATAAGAACGGACCCTGATCGCATCTTGCTGAGAGCCTCGATTTCCCCGAAGACGTCCTCAATGTGCTGAACAAAGAACATGGGCTTGGAGGTGGCGAACGTCCCCCCATCCGTTCGAGAACAGACCAAATAGCGGGGGAAGTACTTCGCCCCAAGCCGGCGGGCCTGTCCCTCCTCCCATGGAGTGGCCAAGGGGGAAAGGGCAGGAGAACCAGAACTAGAAACGGTACCTTTTCTTTTGGAAGACTCGGCCGCAGAGCGACCTGATACGTGTTGACGTTTCATGTGCGAAACGTCCGCCCCGATACCACCCACTCCGACCAGGGGCTCTCCCCACGGGTGCCACCCAGCCGCAGCAAGGGCCACCTGGCAGGATGACCATTGCCGGGAGTCCTGATGCCCCAAGGAGACGGGCATCTACTCCTTGGCCAACGTGGGGAGGGTGCAGCTCAGGTATCGGCAGTACGATCCCTGTGTTGTCAGGAGGCTACAACCTAGAGGGTACATGACGACCCCACCACAACGGGCTGGCTACCGTGCTGGATTTCTGGTGCCATGGAAAGTCCATCATGATCGCTGGTGCAGATGGAGATGCACTATGGGCGTAACTCGGACAACCCATCAGGCGTTTAGGCCCAATTTGAGGAATAATGGGTATGGTGACAACGCCGGTGCAATGCTGAGTGCCAAGGTCTTAGTGCACTTAGGACCAGTGGTACACCATGTAAGGTGTCCTTCCCCAAAAGGCTCGTACTTCTGTAGAATTTTGAAAAATGGAGGTCAAACCCCAAGGGGGACCATCACATTAAGGCCAAAACATTTGAGACTCCTTTTAGTCGCCTCTTACGACAGGCAGGAATACCGCGGGCCTATTCTTACCCCCGAACCCGCAGGGGGGATAGTACCACTGTGTGGACCTTAATCCAAGACTACAGCACTTACAACTACCTCTAGGCCCTTAATGTCAAACTACTTTTTTAAAAGACAATTTTTTACTACCATTTTCCATTTATGGATGCTATTGCTTGTCCCGTAGAGCACAATTGGCGGAAGAAGCGACAGAATGTGAGGGTATCACTTGAATGGCTTGGCCAGTTTTGTTTGCTCCCCAGGATTTATACATGTATAAAACTTTCTTGGATTCCCTACTGCAACTAATCTGACACCTCCCGTTATTGCAAGATGTTCTTCTCAGTGGGTTGAAATAGCATCCTCAGAGCCCCACTACTGGTCTCATCAAACTGGTTTGGAAGAAAAGGGGAGTATGGCTGTATGTGCAAAAAATCAAGTCAAGTCCCAGGCACTTCAGGTTAATGAATGTTGGGTTGAACAGTTTTTTGAATGCTGTACTACAACTGAGGACATGGGGATACACAAGCTTATTATAAACAGTTTCCAGGCCACTGGCAAAAAGTATATTCCACATCATAAAGCAGTTAGGAATAGCTTCAACAAGGTTATGCCGGCCTAACTTGAAAATTACTGTTTACAGAGATTAACACTAACTTCCCACGTCGTCGTACCAACCGAAGGCATGTAGAGTACTCTATATCCAATTTTGGACTATTTTCCACAGTAAAATTCCTTATTATGATTGAAGGATACAGTGCAACGACAACTGACAATTTGCTTTTAGATCAAAGAAATGGGAATTTGAAGCGACATCATTCCAAATGCAAAGCCAGTAAGCTAACCGCTGTACACCTCGCTCAGCACAAGCTGAAAATTACTTGAAAAAACCCAACAATCTACCACTTCTTTTATAACTTTATTCGAGAGCAGCTTGGGCTTTCGTCCATCTTCAATTGGCATAATAAATCTGGAAAGCAACTTTCCATAAATAAAGTTTTTATAAAAGAGGTCAGTTCCCGTATTTCTTCAAGTAATTTGATCTACAGCCATGGCGTTACAAAACCAGTAGCACAGATAATGTTAAGAGTGACATTTTGATACTAAGTCAGTTCCAGAGTCATGCACAGATAGCACAATTAGAGTGTGTTCTATACGACAGACAGAATGCAATGAACTTCTATTACAATCAAGACTTTCCACATCCAATCATTTCAGCAACGCAACATATCAGACTGGTTGTGGTGGTATACATATTTGACCACCAATACCTCCCGACATTACACAAACATTTTTGAAAATGTAGTGACAATTGAAAATTGACTTTAATTTAGATTGTGTTTATTGTGAGTGCTCACCTTAACTAACGGTCAAAATAGAGTCAGCATACACTCTGCTAAAGAGTGAAGGCAACTGTGGTAAATTTATTATGGACTGTCAAAAATATATTGAAAGGGGGGGGGGGGGTGGCAGGGTGGGAGACGACCTACACAATAAGAAAAAAATCATTTCACAAAAATGACAAGTATTTGCAAGCTATTACATCAGAAACCATTTATGATGGACCATACATGTTACAAATATTTTTTGCTTAAAATGGCCACTTCTGTCATCTCCCAGAAGATTTAGTTTTCCTCCTACAACATCTTTAATAGCCTACCAACAAATCACCAGAGTTTGTCATGCCCAGCATAAAAATTCACCCTTCATAAATTTTTGCTGTATTTCATTCATACAAATATGAAAGAGACAGATTATATACCGAAAGTCCAATCCCTCGCCTGATTTATTGTAAATTATTAACATGACAAATTTAAATACAGTGTGTTTGCCCCATGATTGCAAAGATTGCTGTGAAAGTTTTATTATAATATTGACAAATGGTAACTTTGTGGCGAAAATTTACCTTGTCAACAACAGATGCTTCAAAGAATCTAAGAAACGAAGCAGTAAGAAATGCGACAATGTTTTTCAGACTATCTCACATTAAAAAAGGCATAATGGTAAACTGAAGTTCATGAAGATCACAGGAAGGGAAGTGTGTACTACAATAAAAGGAATCTAAACACTCACTCACTGTCCTTAAGAACTTTTTGACCAATCACATGCATGATTCAGATATTAGAGCTGAAACACACACTTCAAAGGAGTGGAAACAAGGAAGAAAACTGGAGCAGAGTTTTTTTGTCTCCATAGTTACAAGCAAAATTAATATATTTTCTGTTTAAATGACATGAAAATACAGCACACAAACCAGGAGTACCATTTTCCTTCATACAGATGTTGCACAAGCACAGTGTCTATGGTTACATGTTAGTTACCATAAATATGAGGAAACGTTGCTATGACAATGAGAGATTTGAATGTATGTGGGAGGTAACACTGAAAACATAGTAAATTATATGGTGGTTACGAATTAAAAAACACTGAATCATTAACCCAAATAGCTTTTGTGCATGTAGCCATCTTGAGATGAAACAGCTTTGCTTCATAAAAGCAACTGTCAAAACAACAAACAGAAATGAGTTAAAAATTAGTTACTGATTACACAATAAGTGAAAGTTTGGGGTCAACCAAAGCGTCCAATTCCACCCATCGGCTTTGATCCATGACGTAAGGCGGCTGTTGTGTGTGAAGTCACTGAGTTTAGTTTGTGAGAGTAGCGTGTTTGTAGGTGTTGTTTTGATGTGATCGGTGGTGCGTTTTTGTGTTGTGTGTTAGGTGATGTTTTAGGTTTAGTTTGTGTGTGTGGCGTGTTTATAAGTGGCATATTGTTGCGGTCGGTGGTTATCTCTGGTGGTGTGTTTATGGGTAACGTGTTATGTGGCATATGGGGTTCACTTCCATGGTAGAATTGCACATGTGTGGTATCGGTGGTGACTGTGCTTCCAGTGGAATATTTTTCAGGGAGTTAACGATTTTGGTTTTGTTATGTTGATGTCACTGTAGTTTTTTTTTTCTGTTCATTGTGTGTCAATTCTGGTAAATCGCTTTGTTTGTGTCTTTGGTAGGTATGGATATGACTGACAAGGTCAACCGTTTTCAGTTGTCGGCGATGATAGGGGCCAGTGCGTTGTCTCTAATAAAATTTCTTCAGCTGTTGACTGAAGTTGTGAAGTGTTCTGTGTGTCGCGAAGAAATGAGGCTTACTAAAGTTCTGGCATCTGGGATCAGGGACAGCTATATGTGGAGATGTCGTAAAGATAACAGGTCAAGGGAAGTGTTTGATTCCATTGGATATTGTTTTTAGTTGATTTTTTTAAGGATGTGGTCATTTTATTTTATCATTTGGTTTAGTGGCGTGTGTTTATTTTTAGTTTGTCCCCACCCAAAAACCCCCAATTTCTCCCACTTGTCCCATTAGTTTCATTATATTTTTGGAGGAATATGTGTTTGATGGTTTTTCGATTTATTTTTGTGTTTGTTGTCATGTTTACGTAACGACGTCAGTCGCAATATGGGAGTTTCCACCATACTGGTCAAAGCAGATGGATGTAATCGGACGTTTCCATTAACCCAAAGTTTGTACTTATTTGCAGATAAAAATATTCTAGTAGTTTCTTAGGCAGGAATATGGCAGATGTCAATAACAGTGATAATATTCTTACAATAAACCACTGAAAATAACATGGGATCTAGACTTCACTCTTAGATGCAACCAGAAAGAAATAACAGGACAAATGAGCTTGAGACTAAGCCAATTAATGTGAAAGAGTTACAGACTGCTGCTGTTGTGGTCCTCAATCCAAAGACTCTTTGATGCATCTCTCCACACTACTCTATCGAATGCAAACCTTTTCATCTCCGAATAACTACTGAAACCTACATTCTTTTGAACCTGCAATTCAATCTCCCCCCCCCCCCCCTCCTACTTCCCTCCAACACTTCATTGATCATCCCTTGATGTCTCCAAATGTCCCCTATCAATCGATCCAGATCTAGTCTAGTTATGTCACAAATTTATGGTTATATGATATAATCATCTAATCTTCAGCTTCTCTTGTAGCACCATGTTTCGAAATTCTTAAGTGTCTTCTTGTCAGAAGTGTTTATTGCCCACATTCACTTCCATACAAGGCTACACTCCAGACAAACACCTTTGGAAAAGATTTCCTAAAGCTTTAATCTATATTCTATGTCAAATTTATCTTCTTCAGAAACACCATTTTTGCCATTGCCAGTCTACATTTTATATCCTCTCTACTTCTGCCATCATCAGTTATTTTGCTGCCCAAACAGCACAATTCACTCATTACTTCTAGTGGCTCGTTTTTTTTTTTTTATCTAATTCCCTCACCATTACCTTACCTAATTCCACTGCATTCAATTATCCCTGATTTGCTTTTGTTGATGTTTATCTTATTTCTTTTGTATCAAGACACTGTCCATTCTGTTCAACAGCTCTTCCAAGTCCTTTCCTGCCAGACAGACTGGCAAATCTCAAAGATTTTATTTCTTGTCCATGAATTTTAATTACTTCGCCAAATTTTTCTTTGGTTTCTTTTACTGCCTGCTCACTGTACAGGATGAATAACAGCCCTTCTCAATCATGGCATGCCTTTCATGCCCCTTGACTCTTAACTACCATCTGCTTTATGTACAAGTTGTAATAACCTTTCGCTCCCTGTATTTTACCTCTGCAACCTTCCAAATTTCAGAGAGTGTTCCAGTCAACATTTTCAAAAGCTTTCTCCACATCTACAATAGCTGTAAACATAGCTTTGTCTTTTCTTAATCCATTTTCTGAGATGAGCTGTATGATCAGTATTGCCATGCATGTTTCTACATTTCTCCAATGCTCCAACTCTGAAGTTGGCTTTTACCACTTTTTCCATTCTTCCGCAAAGAATTCATTTTAGTATTTTGCAACCATGACTTATTAAATTGATAGTTTGGCAGTATTCACATATGTCAGTACCTGCTTTCTTTGGTATTGGAATTATTACACTCTTGTTGAAGTTTGATGGTATTTCACCTATCTCATAAATCTTGCACATGAGGTGAAGTAAAGAAAGGAAGATCACAGTTTAATGCCTTGTCAACATTGAGGTCATTAGAGACTGTGCACAGACTCGGAATGATTCCAGGATGGGAAAGGAAATCGGCTGTGCCCTTTCAAAGGAACCATCCTGTCTGGAGGGATTTAGGGAACTCACAGACAACCCAATTCAGGATGGTCAGATGTGGATTTGAACCTATGTCCTCCTGAGTACGAGTCCAGTGTGCACCATGTGGGATAGTTTTGTCACAGATGACTCTTTCAAGGACATCAATATTCCTGACAGAATGTAATCTACTCCAGGGGCCTTTTTTCTATACTTAGGTTTTTCAGGGCTCTGTCAAACTCTTCTCAAAGTTTCCTATCTCACATATATATTCCCTCTTCCCATTTTATAATATAGCCTTCAAGTTCATTTCCCTTGTAAAGCCCCTCTATATACTTCTTCCACCTCCATGTCTTCATTCTTTGCTTTCGCCTACTGAATGTGATGACGGATTATTATTCAAGCCTCTAGCATCTATGTTCTGTGGAAAGTGAAGTGCCCAGTAAATATTGAAAACAAATTTAATTGTAGAACAAAGGTAATAAGATCAAAATTACAAGAATGTGCAAAAATTATAAAAGAGCACCAAACCAGAAAATCAATTCATTTACAAGTTTGTTACCAGGGACGACTGCCACAGAATTTAAACTACTGCACAATCCACACAGGAACACAAGTACTAACATGTATGTAAAGTAACAAGGCTTCAGTGAACTTTGTGTAGTTATTTGAAAATAGTGTGCAATGATTGAACTGGTTGTACAGAATACCATCTATCATATGTATTAAAGAAAATTACATGCGAGCTAACAAATGTAGTTATAGGGACACATGAAAGAGGAAGCAGGGAATATGTGGAATTATGGACATTTTACTATTACATTCTCTGAAGTTTTACAGAGAGGAGAATTGGGAACACAAATAGAATCTACTGTAATGAAAATGTCAACCTGTTCTGATGCGAGGCAAGCATTCCTGACTATCTACAAAGCATATTACAATGCGCTCCCAAATATTTTGCTCTTCCTAACCAGTGTCTATTACACATAGCACAGTTGTTAAAAACAACAAAATCACATGATCATTTCTAAGATTTCCTGATTGGCTAGACACACTAACCTTTTCATAATGACAAGAGCTTGTCATGTACACTTCAAGCATCAGTGTAAAGTTATGTGGACAATACTAGTTACTAAATATTTATCTTAAACAGGAAGAGAAAATGGTTACAGTTTAACATCCTATTTATGACAAAGTCGTTAGAGTTTGAGCACAGGTACAATTTGGTAAACAAGTGCTTTATTCCGCATACCAGTTCCCAACGATATTCGAAGATAAGTGTAGGGAAACAACTGCTTAAATCTGGGATGCCAGCAATAGAAGAGGCTTACAAGGGAACATGTGAATAAAATGACAAGAAAGGCTTAATGCTTTTGTATCTAACAAAGAAAATAATCTGGCAGAAGGCAATTCTGACAAAATGTGTCTTCAGAAACTTTAATGTATGCTACACACTTTAGAATCCTCCATATTCCAGCTTGCTAATGATATTTTACTGCCTCAAGACCATTTTCATTGTTTCACAAAGTGTGGAATTGCTCAGTGACAAATGGTCCATTGTACACAGATAACATTCTACAACAGCTCATTTAGTCTAGAGTCTGTGCAGATCAGCATAATAGCTACACAATCAAAATATGAGCTCATACAACAGTGATTCATCATATTTTATCCATACAGAAGTTCAGACAGTGAGGGGGTTATACAAGTGTTTCACGTATGTGTATTTCAATATAAACAAATGCTCTGGCAGACGACTGGAAGATCATACTACGACAAGAACATCCTACTAAATTGTGTATGTTTTCGAACTAAGACCTAAAACAAACCAGAAAATAGATAAGGTATCAATATCTTACCTCCACACGGGACACACACAGTTGGTTTGGAAGAAAACCAGTGCACGAAAAATGCAGGAATATACCTGGGTCATAGCCCAAAGCGATAATAGCCTGTTGGTTCTGCAGCTGTAGGCGTCGGATGTCTGAAATTAACTTCTTCAAAACGCCAACACGCTAAACATGTAAAATAATAAATGTGTCATTCATATTGGCCAACAAAATGTATTATACACTGTATCATGTACATTGGTGTTTTTACCACACTGCAACTGGTCAATTCCAGCACAAAGTTTGTTCAATCATAACATGAAAAAGATCCGAATTTAAATAATTCAAAATTAAAAAAGGTATTCTACGTTACCTGGGGGCACTGCTGAAAAATTTCATGACGTATATCTTCCTCAGTTAACAGCAGTAGAGCCCTGCCATCTATTTCGTTCTCAACGAATTTCTTAACTATTATTTCTTTGTGGTCGTGGGATTCTAACCACTTCGCAACACTGTCAACTGTCCATTCCAAAACTGTGGCAGGTGCCATATCTCACTGTTACAGAAGGAAACATAATTTAAATAACTCAAGTGACATTTAAACAATTAATAAACTTTACAGGATAATCAAAGAGCATTTTTGTCTCAAGAAGGAATGCATCAGAGAAGCTGTCGCTAACGATAACATCACTGTTTACGGCACTTGCTATACAGTTACCATTAACACGAACGAATCAATTCATGTCGCCAAATTTCCAGCATCTTGCACTCCTGCGCAATGACAGCATTTTGACACATGCTGCTTTATGTTGCGTCAAAGATACACTCAAAGATATACCGCGACCTTGTTGCGCTTCTGTTATGTTTCAATGCTCCCGGAAGTTTAATACCTTTCGTACCTCGTAGAGCTACTTCTGCTCCACTCCAGTGAAACTGTGTCATGTAGCGGTTTGCTGCCAGTGGTCTACTGCGCTTACAGTTTTCAGTACAGAACCACTCACGGTCTAAATGTGATTCACCACTGCCATCACCTCGTACTGTAGCGGGCGAAGGTTTGTGCTCCTTATCACCCGAGATGAGGCGTGCGGAAGCATTAAGTAAACAAATGTCGTACTGTTGTGACGCGCTTGGTACACCTACTGTATCATATGTTCTTAGATAGCCATTTAAGTTTTTAATGAAATAATAAAACAGCAATAACAGGAATAAGATACGTACAAAAGAGCAGTTTTGTGAAACAGACCTGGAACACTAAATTGACACACATATTGGACCTACAGTCTCCGACGTCTCTATAAATGGTTCGCGACGTCGGTTGTTATAACATTCAGGGCCCATGTATCTTAAGTTTATAGAAGTTCGAGGGGAATAATAAGCCCTGAACGGTTATTTACTACGATCCTTCTAAGTGTACTCAAGTAAATTTCCCCAATAACTGATAAAAATAAACCGACTGTTCAACTGAAAGAGATTTTAGTTTCTTTAAGTAGAGGTAAGATATACATTTATTGTGATTAAAGACACGAACAGAATAGAGCATATTACCATTAATGACAGTAAATTATTAATATTGTTGTTTGCGAAGAGGGCACGATATTCTTGTAAATATTAATTCTGTATAGAAACATTCTTTTAGCGGGGCACAGAACAACGTGCAAAGAATCTGTGGAGCGTAAACAAGAACCACAGAGTAAATCGTGCGCACAGAGCTTTCATTCTAGGTACTAAATTGGAGCTACTCTTGGTGCATCGGAAGGTTATATTTGATGTGTGGCAGACTGTATTTTGCTATCCTAAAGACAATATGGTATGTTATAATGGGTATGCATCACGGCTCTACCTGTTTCCACAAAGATACAGTTCTCTCTTTCACCGCAGTCGTTTACTGTGGACTGGACGGCATTGTTAGGCGCCGAACAACGCCCTCTTCGTGGATAGTTTCTCTAATCTCTTTGTAGCCAAACTTTGTTCATTTAGTATCATTCAAAAGCGAAAAACGTCTCAGTATCTAGTGCAGCTGCATCACGGCTCTACCTGTTTCCACAAAGATACAGTTCTCAGTTTCAGCGCAGTCGTTTACTGTGGACTGGACGGCATTGTTAGGCGCCGAACAACATCCTCTTCGTGGATAGTTTCTCTAATCTCTTTGTAGTCAAACTCTGTTCATTTAGTATCATTCAAAAGCGAAAAACGTCTCAGTATCTAGTGCAGCTGTACGTTAGGCCTACGTCACCCAATTTATGAACAATGAAATAAATATATTGAAATTTTATACAATCATCTTTAAAAAGCACAAAATTACGTTATCCAGACACAGAACTTTGAAACTGGACCACAAACACAGTCTGCATAAGTCAGCTCTTCCAGTCTGACTGCTTTTTCTCATCTACTCTTTCATAGTCACTAGCTGTGGCGTCAGATCATCAACTGTTCTATTACTCGTAGTCATAAGTCTCCAGCTGGATCTAGATCAAAAACATTCTTCCAGTAAGTAAGTCTGCCAGATTAAAAATTAATAACATCATTCGCAACTGTTCGTAGTATCTTTGTCCATTGTTTGCTTCATATTATTCCACAAAATTTTCAATTTAAATATTGGGGTGACACATAAGTTTTAGCCATTTTGTTTTCCATCCTGGTATTCTGGTTGCTATTGGTTTATTCATAGATGTCATTTTTTTATTTGTAGCTTACTGTTGCTATTTGAGTTTACATATTGTCATTTTCTCATTTGGATATCGTGAGCGGGGCTGTGGAAGCTAGAAAATGGAGTGCCAAGTGGATAAATCAGAACATTACGACGTATTCTTCTGTTTAAGTTCAATAGAAGCGTGACACCAGCACAGGCACTCAGAAACATCTGCGCCGTGTATGGAAATATTGCTATTGGTCAGTAAAATGATTTTCTCGTTTTAAGAAGAATCATTTTGATATTAGTGACTTTTCATGTTCAGGAAGACCATCAGGTTTTGAAGAAGATTGTTTTACCGCATTAATCCACAATGATCCACTTCAGTGCAGTCGAGAACTGGAAAATGTGATGAACCATGAGCGTTCAACCATCGTGCGGCATTTGCACGCAGTGAGAAAAGTTAAAAACTCAGGTGTATGGGCACCGCATGCCCTAACCAAAAATCACAAAAATCAGTGGCTGACCATATTGCGCATCTCTGCTTGCTCGTCATCAATTGACTCATGAAAGACACCGACCATTCCTATCCTGTATCGTTACTGGTGACCACCATCTACCCATATAAAGACCTGTGTGCATCCACAAAAGATAATGTTATGCATCTGGTGGTACAGCGATGGTTGTGGTGAACTATGAATTGTTCCCGCGAAGTGAAATCGCCACCATTGACATTTATTATCGACAACTGAGACGACTTGCAGATGCAATCAAAAAACAACGACTACATGGAGTGATGCAACCCTGCAATAACGTCTGCCCACATTACTACTCTAGACTGACAAAAAAGCACTATACAACAGTTCGGTTGGGAGGTCATTCCACCCCTACCTTATTCACCTGATTTTGCACCATCAGATTTCCACCTTTTCTGCTTTCTACTGTACAGCCTTCAATAAACTTCCCAGTTGAAAATGCACTCCAAACATGACTTGACGAGTTCTGCTGTATTTATGAAATTTATGGAAAAGCACTACAAACTTATGCAACAACCAAATACATAGTTAACTAAATCATCACTGAAATTTTAATTGAAAACCTCAACAAAAGCTGTATCCTATATTTAAAGTTTATAAATACCATCAAATAATCTACAAAATGCCATCCAAATTACTCAGACAGAAGCAGATCACATTATTTATTTATTTATTTATTTATTTATTTCATGTTCTGGTGATCCATGCTGTGAATATGTCACAGGATATGAAATTGTCAGTTTTACAAGTTGATTGTGGTCATATTCTACCGTATGGTATTATACAAGGTGAGCCTGTGACGATGTTACAAACATTGGGGGACGGTAAAGAAAAGTAAACGTATCAATTCGAGGTAAGAGAGCCTGGTCTGGAAAAGACTGAGTCGAAAGTTGGAAGCAAAAATCATTCTGAAATAGCCGACAGTGGACAACTTCTACTGCATGCTCTTTGCTTTCCATATTTTGAGGCCAAAACAAGGAAAACAATGCACTGTTACTCCAAACATGGGCTCCATAGTGCAAAGCTCAAAAGCCATGACCGCTTGTTCAACTTTGCTATTGTGAAACTCATCTCTTCTGCTGAAAGAGTGATCGTAGCTGATAAAGCATGATTTTTAAGCCTAAGTTTACCAGACAACTTTTTCCTATTTTGGCCATACTACCTCCTCCGAAAGTATGGAAACCAAAGAGCTTGCAGTACAAGAGGTCTACTATCAGAGCCATCAGAGCGGTGCCTTACCTCAAATTTATACATTTACTCCTCTTCATTACCCCTGAAAGCTTGGAGCAACATCATGGAATCACCCTGTTCAAGCAGCTCAACAAAATTTGATATTGAGGTATCTACAGCTTACATTCCATTAAAGAAAAATAAAAGTATTTAAATATGTTTGCAATAATAAATAAACATAGAAACAGGTAAGCATTTGCGAGTGTATTAGAGGGTTACAGCTACTTAGAAACCATATAGGTGTGCTTGAGGAATTGTTATATAGTGTAAAATTACACTTGCAGTACAAATTGCCTTATGTTGTGTAAACAAGAGCTTAACATCAACTACACATGTAATTTGTAAGGAGAAGGCATTAAAAACCCTGCAGCCACTGAACTGAAACACCTCTTATTCCATACTCAGATTTGGATGCTCACAGTCGATATATTCTCGGATCATGATTAAGACACACACTATTAGGTTTAAGGAGGAGTGTTTTTCCCATAAAAAACACACCAGTGGTAATATATATTGTGCAGTGGATGTGCGGATTTCAAGCTCCTTAAAAAGTGCTCTAGAGCACCCCCTGCCTCTTTTCTGTGCGTAAAGCACTTTTATAGCCAGTGGCTAATTTCCCCAAAATAGGAGTCTAGATGTCACAATGGCGTGAAAATAACCATTATAAGCAGATTTTATGGTTTCCATGTTTCTGTAAGAGCAAATAATGCGAAAGAATAAGTTGCAGGACACAGCTTTTGTAGGGATTCAAGATGTCATTCGATCAGTTTAGTTTGCTATCAACATGCAAGCTCAGGTATTCTAAGGATCCATCCTAGCTGTATGCTAGTTTTTCTCCTAGTTCTTCATCTTTAGAGACTGTGTGAAACAGAATAAAGTTGGTTTTACTGTAATTGAGAGAGAGAGACAATTTACGTTAAACCAGTTAACAATACCCCAAAAACCTTATCAGCTGGCACCTGAAGTTTGTGTTGTAAATTGTCAGTAAATATTGCAGTCAGAGAAAAGATATTAATTTATAGTAGTCTGTAGATGGAGATACCATAGGTCATTAAGAAAAATAATAAAAAGCAGAAGGCCCATAATTGAACCCTGAGGAACTCCACATGTGATGGTACCCCATTCTTGATTACTGAATACAACTTCCTGCTTCCTGATAGAAATGTGTACCACTATAACAACAGCGGGCATTGGTATCCAGGGTGTCCTGATAGTTTTGCTAAACACACGTGCACTGAGTGCCCATATGGAGAAATGCACTTGTGTAGTGATATAAAGAAGTACATGTGGCGTCAGTTTGCAAAAGTGGCATCACATTGCACCTAGAATGCCGCAGCAGCATAAACGTGTTACAGGCACGGTTGAACTCTTTCACAGAGCAACCACAAAACTTTTCTATCCCATTAGTGATCAACAATAAATTACTATATTTTCTTATTGATACCTTCTATTACAAATGAGTAAATCTATTCTCACATTAGTTCTTTGTCCCTTCAGCCAACATCACGAAGGTTACTAATCTTATAACAAACACCACAAACTTACGTGCAATGAATCCACGTTGCATAAAAAGTTCATCTGCCCAATTACTTGCTTGGGTGTCATCACATCAGACCCAAAACATTTTTGGGATGGACACTTTTTCATCTATTGGTTTTAAAATAGTAGATGTGATCAACATTGTTTCAGTAGTTGTGTCATTTGATGATTGTGTTTCACTATGGACTGAATTTTCAGACTTATTTTTACTTGCCTTAGGGTGTGGAAATAATTATGTGGCTCACATTCAGCTAACTTCTGGAGCACATCGTTATATTAGAGTTAGACCAGTGTCAGTAGCTCTGCGGGATGACATCAAGTCCGAGTTAGATTGGCTAGTGCAACTGGACATCTTCACACTCGAGACATCCACCCAAAGGGCAGGACTGTTGTGTTATAGAAACCAAATATGGTGACTTTAAATCTTATATAGATTATAAATGCGAAAGTTTATACATGCATGTGTGTGTGGGTTAGTGTGTTTGTTACTCATTCATGCTGCAAGATCTGTGTAGATTTGGATGGAGTTTGGTATGTTCAACATGACTTCTGTTCCCAAGCGATGGCCAACATGTTTAGAAAGTCATGTATGAAAGTTAACTTTCGAATGAATGCATTAAGCTTAGCATAGATATTAGTTCTGTTTTCACAAATGACATATGTACATACACAAATCCAGGACAAGCGAAATATTTTTGTAGGATAACATCATCAATCAAATCTGTAACAATTTAAAATATGCACATGAAAATATTTCGCACCATGTAGAATGGTGCGGAAGTGTACTAGATTGCGATATTATCGGGGATCTTGAACATTAACTTGGCATTTCTGTATGGATTTGAATGATTGTTGTTTCTTTTGTGATTTCGTTTGTTTTTAGGATCCCAGTAGTTGAGAAGAATTATTGTTGAGAGCTTGGATTCTGAAAAAGTATTGGATTCTTATATTATTGGGATTCTTGAACACTGACTTGCATTTTCTGTTTGGATCTGAATGATTCATAGTTTCCTTCATGATTTCATTTATTTCTAGGATCTCGACAGTTTGCTTTTTGGATAGGTCTGTTGTTTATTTCATACACTGACCTGACACTGTTTTGGATTATTGATTGTGCCATCGATTTTATTGTAGATTGTAGGTACTTTATCTCTCTTTATTAACTTGTCTTACTTCTGGATTTTTGATATTTGCATTTCGAATATGTTTCTGGTTGTGCACACTGAAAAAAGGAAAGACGCACCTAAAGTAATTATCCGAATGGGACGAAACTCGGTATATACGATGTACATGTACATACAAACAAATGATTACAATTTGAGAAAAAGTGGATAATTTTTTCAAGAGAGAAAGCTTCACAAACTGAGTGAGTCATGAATGCCTTGGTCTACCTGTGGCCCTTATGCTAGCAGGTTTTCGACTTGGCGCTGATTGATATAGTTGTTGGATGTCCTTCTGAGTGACAGTGCGTCAATTTCTGTCCGATTGGCGAGTTAAATCGTCAAAATTCCGAGATGGCTGGAGGGCCGTATGAATAATGCTCCAGACGTCCTAAGTTGGGGAGAGATCCGCCGACCTCGCTGGCCAAGGCAGGGTCTGGCAAGCACGAAGACAAGTAGTAGAGACTCTCGGCATCTGTGGGCGAGCGTTATCTTGTTGAAATGTAAGCCCAGGATGGCTTGCTATGAAGGGCAACAAAATGAAGGATGCCGCAGATGACAAACAAAGAGATCCTGCTATTAAAAGAAATGGCTCCCACATACCATCAATCTTGGCTGTCAGGCCGGTTCATGTGGCGGGCAACAATCAGATTGGTAAACCACCGCTGTCTGGGGCGTCTCCAGGCACACCTTAAGCCTGGAATCTCATTGACTGGAGTAGAATAGTACGAAATGATGAGTCCCACTTCGAATTGAGCTCTGATGACCAGCAAAGACGTGTCTGGAGATGCCCCGGACAGCAGTGGAATACCAACCTGGATGTCGTCCGACGACAGAATACTGCAGAATGCGTGGCCTCTCACCTTAGTGCAGAACAGACGGCTACTCAGTGTCAGCAGCACACAAAACTTACAGCTTCTCAGTGTGCCTCTCACACGGTTGAAGAGGCAGACACTCACCAATGCACTGTTGCTCAACGACGAGCTGAACGCCGTCAAATGTTTGCAAGTACCTACCCACGCAGTTTTTAAATAATGCACTTTCGACTATGATCCAATTATTTTAGATTGTATTAACGACGGGTTCATCAAAACTGACTGTATGAATAAGGCATGCTGATTTTATGGGGCGCTGAAATGAAAGGAGGAAATTGTGGGAATGTATTGCTCTAGGGCAACCATTCCCACATTGGAGGAGCTGGTCAAACGTTTAAGGAATTACTTTCTGGCGGTGAGTCACAGAGCTTCCTAAACCATAGCAAAAATATAGTTTATGTTTTCACATAACCTCCTTCGGAGTGGATAGAATTCTCACAGTGCCTTGGTTTTCACTGACCATCATGGTGCAGAGGTAAGTGACCCAGAAAATAAATAGGGGCTCTTTTATCTCTGTCCAGTGGTCAAGTACAATTTTTGGAAGATAATTTTATGGGAGCTGATGAAATGGAGACTGATAGATGGTGTCAAGTCTTTCACCGAATCGAACGGTTGTTTACTGAAAATCACAGTGTGTTGGACGTGAGTCTGAAACAGCTCTGGAGAACATGCCGAACGACAGCTTCCAGGTGATGATCCACACAGACCACGTGCCATGCAGGCAGCACGCGCACCAGTACAATACGCCGGCTGTCGCCAAGGTTGTGGCTATGGTCACAGACATCAGTCCCACCACCCCAGAGGCATCATCCTGCGTAAGCACACTGACTCCCTAGCCTGCATCGCCGACATTTACCGCTCCTACGTTGCTCTACCGTATCCCGTTATGTTCTGGAAAGGGCAAGAGGGATATCACTTCAGTATCTCTCAGACGAATCCGGCGACTGGGCGACTGAACCAAAAAACAAAAAGTGTTGTGTATGGATTTCTACAGGTTACACCTGATGATCTGGGGACACTTTTTAAACTTGGTGCTGCAGTGTAGGATACTTCCGTGCCAATTTTTTGGGAGACTTGTACGTGAAGATGGAGAGTGGCCATTTGAGGATAAAAGCGCTAAACCAAAGTAAGTTGCATGCAGAGAATTATGGCCGCCTGCAACTTGCCATTGTGAACGATGGCAATCCAAACCTGAAAGACTTAGGACCGATGCTGATCTTCCAATCGTCGTTCATGAGCAGTTTGCAGTACCTCCACAAATACACCAGGGTGTGTTCTTCAACTATCGTTCATGAACAGTCTGCGGTACCTTCACAAATACATCCGGTATGACTTCTCCTTTGTCTGGAAATTTGGGCGACTGGACTTATTCGTCACCTTCACGTGCAACCCAGTTTCGATCCAGATCAAGGAAGAACTGATGGACAGCCAGAAACTGACGAGCTGTCATACTATCACAGCATTAGGTTCTACGGTTAAAGTGGAAAAGCTCGTGCCCCTCCTCACCAAAGGACATGTTTTGGCGAGGCACTGTGCTTCTTGTATTCGACTGAGTGGCAAAAGTTGGCTTACCCCACGTGCACTTGCTGCCAATGTTAAAAGATAAATTGTGGCCAGAGGAAATCGACGAAGTGGTATCAGCAGATCTGAAGAGATAATATGACTTAAAAACTAATTTCTCCTTTCCAAATTCGTATATTTCTAAACTGACAGCTATTTCAGAGTGCAAATTTCTGTTCAACACCTTCTCTATTATTTCCAGGTGTTCTTCCCACGTAGACGTATCACTGAGCACATCATCCACGTAAACCGTTACTTTACATAACAGTTCCAGATCCAACATAGTACCCAATCCTGTGATAAAAACTCGTGCACTCAAGTTAAGTCCAAAAGGAAGAACATAGATATGATAACTTAAGCCTCTGAATAAAAATTCAGTCCGTTACCTAGAACTTTCTTTTAGTAAAATCTGTCAATAAGGGACACGGAGATCGATGCTTGTCAAGTGTATTACGCCATGAAAGTTCTGGATCTGTTCTTTTAGTATTTAAGATCTTGTTCTTCAGGGCACTATTATTTTATAAGACTCGCACGTTTCCAGCACCAGGTGTGCTTGTCCATTAGGTTTCCCTACAGCTAATAATCGAGGACTGCTGTGTGGCGACAGCGACGTTTCTGTTGCCGCCCAGTTAAGCATTTTCGTTATTTGTCTCTCTACAGCCTCATGCTTTGTCCACGGAATGGGGGTATTTTTAGGAACAGTAGACGCTTTTTGCATCACTTCCATATTGTATTGGTATCCCTTGATTGTCCCAGATTGTCCTGAAAATACCTCCATATGTTAGTAAGTAATTTGATTAGATATGCTTGCTGTGTGATGGAATGAAGAATTGCGATTGCCATACTTTATTATGTATCCTGTCTTTGTTTGGTTCCACATCGGTAATGTCTTTACATGATTTCGGTTCATTTTTGCAGTGAGACCATGCTTCGTTAATATACACTAGTTTCTTCTGTATTAACTTTATCCTGTTTCCGTGGTAGTATTTCCCATGCCAGACTTCTGTCCACAACGATTTCTTCGCCATTAACATTTAAAATCCACACACTAAGAGAAATATCAACTATACTTTTCCCTTCTCTAATGAATTCTACTCCAATTATGTAGCTCGCACTTAGGCCCCTTAGTATTAGGAATGTCTAACTTATGGCTTCATTACCTATCATTAACATAACCTGCGCCTACTATTTCACAATCTGTGATTTAGCGCCAATAGAGCTTGAAATCCTGGAGTTTTGCGCGGATGAAGTTGATATACACTTTTTCTCACTGATCTTGTTATTAAAGTTGCTATCTGTAACGTTGGTAATAGCTCTGGTATCAGTTATTACGATAGTGGAAAATTTTTCGTTGTATGTACTCAAAGCTGCTTCTACTAGATCTTCCGTTCGTTCACTGCATGTGCCTATGTCACTGCACAATTCATCTCGAATACATAGATCATCATTATATTGCAGCTTTTTTATAATGTGGTCTCGTCTACTACCCTCACGCCGTCCCTCGATACGTGCTCAAGAGTTAAACCATACCGCCTTTAGTTGACGACTCGCCTTAGTTGAGGCTGCTCGTTTTTCACCTCCATTATTCTGACCAAATGGTTTTGTTGTGATACCCAATCCAGGTAATTGTGTTGTGATCAGGGTGGGTTATTAGCTGGTGACCAGTTTGGGTTGTTTCTCGGTGAACAGTTCGGGTTGTTGTTTTACCTACTTCTGTTGATATTTGCTTGATTCGTCTGGGGAGGAACATTACCCATTTGCCTGTTCTGCCCCCATGCGCTTCCTCGCTGGTCTTGCCAGTTTTGATTATTGTTTTTCTGTGGATTTTCATTAACATTCTAGCCTTGGTTCCATCTGTTATCATTCCTCCTTCTATTATTATAATAGGAAGTGTTTTCACACTGAAGCACCAAAGGAACTGGTATACGCATGACTATTCAAATACAGATATGTAAACAAGCTGCGGTCGGCAATACCTATATAAGACAACAAGTGTCTGACGCGATTGTTAGATCGGTAATTGCTGCTACAATGGCAGGTTATGAAAGTTTCAGTGAGTTTGAACGTGTCTGCTAGATGGCGCACGAGCGATGGGACACAGGATCACCGAGGTAGTGAGGAAGTGATTTTCCCGTACGACCACTTCACGACTGTACCGTAAATATCAGGAATAAGGTAAAACGTCAAATCTCCGACATCGCTGCCGCCGGAAAAAGATCCTGCCAGAACGGGACCAACAACTGAAGAGAATCGTTCAACATAAGTGCAACCCTTCCGCAAATTGCTGCAAATTTCAGTGCTGGATCACCAACAAATGTCAGCGTGCGAACAATTCAACGAAACATCACTGATATGGGCTTTCGGAGCCGAAGGCCCACTCGTGTACCATTGATGACTGCGCAACGCAAAGCTTTACGCCTCGCCTGGACCCGTCAACACCGACATTGGACGACTGCTGACTGGAAACATGTTGTCTGGTCGGACGAGTCTCGTTTCAAAGAGTATCCAGCGGATGGATGTGTACAGGAATGGAGACAACTTCATGAATCACGGGCCCTGCATGTCATCAGGGGACTGTTCAATTTGGTGGAGGCTCTGTAATGGTGTGGGGCGTGTTCATTTGGAGTGATACGGGTCCCCTGATACGTCTGCATACGACTCTGACAGGTGACACGTATGTGAGCATTTTGTCTCATCACCTGCATCCATTCTGGTCCATCGTGCATTCCGCCAGACTTGGGCAATTCCAACAGAACAATGCGACGCCCCAGACGTCCAGAATTGCTACAGAATGGCTCTTCTGAGTTTAAACGCTTTCGCTGGCCACCAAACTCCCCAGACACGAACATTATTGAGCATATCTGGGACACTTTGAACGGCCTATTTGGAAGAGATCTCCAACCCGTCGTCCTCTTACGGATTTACAGACAGCCCTGCAGGAGTCATGGTGTCAGTTCCCTCCAGCAGCACTTCAGACATTAGTCGAGCCCATGTCACGTCACGCTGCGGCATTTCTGCGTGCTCGCGGGCCCCTGGACGATATTAGGCAGGTGTACCTGTTTCTTTGGCTCTTCAGTGTATTGTATGGGGATTTGTTGTTGTTTACAGGTCTAACGTGTGATTACCGCACCAGGACCGTTATGGACGTGGTTGCTGCTGCCACTTCTAGATGTCGCTGGTGCACCACCACTGCTGTCAGAGCTGCACTTGGTGGCGTCACTTGAATCAAATGTAACGGGTCCAGTACTGACATGAACTGTGCACGTCATCTTCCTGCACATATATGAGTTCGTCCTTAATGTACACTGGCAACTTGGACTTAAACAACTTAATCATATCTTTCGTTAGCACTGACTCGTCCAAGTACCCAGTCTTGTTTAAATAGTGCTTAAAATATAAGGCCGGCCGGTGTGGCCGACCGGTTCTAGGCGCTTCAGTCTGGAACCGCGCGGCCGCTACGATCGCAGGTTCGAATCTTACCTCGGGCATGGATGTGTGTGCTGTCCTTAGGTTAGTTAGGTTTAAGTAGTTCTAAGTTCTAGGGGACTGATGACCTCAGAAGTTAAGTCCCATAGTGCTCAGAGCCATTTGAACCATTTAAAATATAAACTCAGGCTTCCGCGGCCGTTCTTCTTGGGTTTGAGGCGGCGTTGACAACTATGAAATTCTGACGTTTCGGCGACTGTTGCAAGGTGCCTTCCTCAGGGTGTATTGCCAACTAGTTGACAATGCGGCCTCAAACCCAGAAGAATTTTATTGAGTGCTTAAAATATTTTCTGAAGTTGCCGTGTTTTGCATTGTAAGGCTCCGTATCATCTACTTGTTTTTGTAATCTTTCCTGAACTGTTCCGGACGGGTATTGATTTAGGAAAGCTTTTTCCAACCCCGCATATGCTGCGCATTTGGCGGCTGCATCCATTGTCAGAGTGCTCCCTCACCCTGCACATATGCCATGACAAACTTTATTTTATGTTTGTCATGCCACGTTTGTGGGAGGACATCTTTGAAACTTGCTATGAAGATAATTGGGTAGGGTTACTTTTCTTCCGGTAACAATACCTGGAATTGCCTGTGTTTTAACAGGCTTTTTTAAAGAACATCATTTGTCCAAATAAATTATCAAGGGGGGGGGGGGGACTAACTGATCCGGCTTCCTCTCAACATCGTCTTTCGTTTCAGGGTGAGTTATCATACACATTACCTTACACATGCTGTTAATAGTTCATGTACCATAATTTTTACGGCGGCTGTTTCTTGTCATAAGTCGCTGACATGTGTTTTGACTTCTACTCGTAGTTCGTGTTTCACTTGATTATCAGGGGTACTACACTACATTCGCATGCTATCGCCGGATTTACTTTCTGTGATTCTGTTTAAGAGACTCATTTGTATGCTTTCCCCGTGTCTTCAAACATACAGAAACATCATTTGTCAGTTCCAGACGCTGTGCTTCAACACTTTCTTTGATTTTGCTTTCGTGTTCATAGCTGAAGTTTGGAACTGGTTCGTAAGTTGCTGTATTGAAGCTTTCCTAGGGGTCAGTGGAATGCACACTAAAAGGCGTCTGGCTTGGAGTTGTCCTTGAAGAAGCCGATTTGTTACAGTTCGTTGTGTCACGGTGATGCCAAATGCTGCTCAAAATGCTACTGCAGATGCATTACATTCTTGTGACACTGCTCCCAGCAATCACGTACATTGGCTACATTCCTGCCAAATCTTACTGCAATATCGCAGAAGGAACATCCAGCTTCTTGCAGCCCTATTAACGACCTCTTTGAAACTAAGTGAGGTGTTGATAATGGGAAATTTGTCGCCTTTAATGTAGTCTTGACTAACATCAGATCACTACGTCTAGACTCAAAGGTGCAGAACTCACGGTCTTCGTACGTGGTCAGATGATTGGTGGTCATTTGTGTCATACGTCTGTACGCGAGATCTCCACACTCATAAACCGCCCTAGGTCCACTGTTTCCCATGTGACAGTGAAGAGGAAATGTGAAGGGACGCGTAGAGCACAAAAGCGTACAAGCCGACCTTGTCTAATGACTGACAGAGACCGCCGACAGTTGAAGAGGGTCGTATGCGTAATAGGCAGACACCTATCCAGACCATCACACAGGTATTGGCCGATCAGATGGCAGGGTGTGGGTATGGCGAATGCCCGCTTAACGCCAATCGCCAGCGTGTGCAGTGCCAACAGTAAAATTCTGAGGCGGTGGTGTTATGGTGCGGTCATGTTTTTCATGGAGGGGGCTTGCACGTTGTTTTACGTGGCACTATCACAGCACAGGCCTACATTGATGTTTTAAGCACCTTCTTGCTTCCCACTGTTCAATTCGGGGATGGCGACTGCATCTTTCAACACGGTCGAGCACCTGTTTATAATGCACGGCCTGTGGCGGAGTGGTTACACGACAATAACATCCCCGTAATGGACTGACTGCACAGATTCCTGACCTGAATCCTATTGAACACTTAGGATGTTTTGGAACGCCGACTTCGTGCCAGGCCTCACCGACCGATACCGATACCTCTCCTCAGTGCAGCACTGCGTGAAGAACGGGCTGTCATTTCCCAAGAAACCTTCCAGCGCCTGATTGAACGTACGCCTGCGAGAGTGGAAGCTGTCATCAAGGTGTATTAGAGAGAGAGAGAGAGAGAGAGAGAGAGAGAGAGAGAGGAACAACTGCAGATAATGGAAGCTTGGCGCAGGGAGTAACAACTGGCCCTCAACGTAAACAAACGTAAAGTACTGCTCATAGATAGGCACAAAGATCCATTATCGTATGGTTACATGGCTGCAGAACAGCCACTGAAAATCCATAAAACATTTAGGCATATGGACACAGACCGATTTAAAATGAAACGTCCACATAAAACTAATGGCAGATAAGGGAAATGCCAGACAGAAATTCATTCGAAGAATTCTCAGGAAATGCAGTTCTCCCTCAAAGGACTCATCTTACAGAATCCTCGTTCACCCAAAGCTTGAATACTGGTCGTCAGTTCTGGGATCCGCACCAGATTGGGTTGATAGAGGAAATAGAGATGAACGAAAGAAGAGCTGTACATTTCCTTGCGGTTTCGTTTAGTGAGCGTGAAAGCTCAAGGGGATGATCAACCAACTCCAGCAACAGAGAGAGCCGTTCTGCACCACGGTACAGAGTTTGGTTAAAGTTCCGAAAGCGTACCGTCCTGAAAGAGTCAACCAGTATGTTGCTTCCTTCGGCGTATATCTCTCGAAAAGACAAAGAACGTAAAATGAGAAATATTCAATATCACAAAAAAATTTAGCACCAATCATTCTTCCCAAGAACCATTCGTGGCTGTAGCAGGAAGAGTGGGAAGTGACAGTGGGATAGAAAGTACCCTCCACCAAACACCGTATGGGGACTCGAGAAGTATTCAGGGTGACCGAGAACTGCACCGACAAATTTTCAGAGGCGGTAGTGTGGACCAAAAGAAGAAAGAAATGCATAGTGAACAGGGGCTTAGAAATACAAAGAAATGTGTGCCGTAGTGAACAGGGGCTTTAAAATGCAGACCTTAAGAACTAAGAGGAGTTGTCCATCTTCGGTACTGTGAAGCACATCCTTCTACTGAGTGCTTGTCGGTCGTGTTATGGTTCTGTAGACGTAGATGAACATGTATCCTCCTTTAGACAGGGTGATTCGGTGATGATGATAAAAACTTTCAGGGATAATAGAGAAGGCTAAATAAATTAGGTTCAGTTAAGGAACATTGGTAAGGAAACAACTGAGTCGAAACTTATAAGTCTCGGACAGGTGAGCTGGTTTGCTTCCATTTCATGCTTTGTCTTTAGGACACTGGAAAATGGTGAATCCAAGTTTCATCATACGTTAAATTCTTTCAAGCTTGTACACACATTCACCCTATTCCCCACTGTCCTTGAGTTAACTTTTCCGGGACCCACCTCGATGAATTATACTGACAACGTTATGAACCGTGCCAACTGTTTTTGCAATTCGTCCGACTGGGACACGTCGCTCCTCAAGAATAGTGTCGTTAACGCGGGTTTTAAGCGAGGGACCTGACACTCCAAGTGGCCGGCCAGAACAATGCTCTACAGTCACTGAGGACCGAGCGTTTTTTGAACCGTGCTTCCCACTTATAATAGTTTCCGCGGTTCATACAACTTTCACCACACTGAAAAATCGTTCGAGAAAATATTTTAGCCGATTTTTCACCACCAAAAAGCAAAAAAGCGGTCAATAGACGTTGTTCACCAAATGTGTGAACTTCAAGCCGACACCCCATCGTTAAATGCAATACTGAGGTTACCAACAGAATCCTTCAGCTGCTCTCAGCTCATCCATTGATACCAACATAAAGACATGAGAGTAGAAAACTCGTCCTACAAACTGTTTCATTTCTATATCAATTTATCTCTTTAATTATTGAATGTTCCCCGTAGCTGGATGGACGGTGCTGCTTAGTGGGCGGACATGACGAGGTTTTCATTTAAGCCAATAAATTGCATTCGACTGTATGAAAATTTGAGTGCAGTATTTTTGAGTGGTTTTTTTTTTACATTCTGGCTTCGAACTGCATTGTTGTTGTAGTTGTGTAAATTATCGGTCGAAGCTGCTAGTGGCCAGCTGGAGTCAGTGTGTGAACTACCAGCTCTGAACATATTCCAGTACAGTGGTCGGATCTCGCAATCTGTGTCAAACCAAACTTAATTCATCATCAGAATAAACCTGATATGAACGAACAGAAACGCGACGGTAGGGCAGCAGCTGTATCACACGTACACTGGTGTCGTTACGCTCTTCGGAGAAGGTCGCACTTATGCGTTAGATATCTTATTACTATGTTACTGTAAATGGAACTTTAAGATTAATATGTTAACAGCTATCAGCGTTTTTCGTCATCATACTGTACCTATGTAGCTTTTATTGCAAAAATCGTGTACAGTCGCAGTCTCTGTAAACGCTATTATGGTTGTGGTCTGATTGTCGCTCCGTTAATAAGTTGTGTGACAATGGCTGATACTACTGCCTGCTGCGCAATGAAACACGCGTGCGGGACACGGTTAACAATGGTGAGAAACACGTCATTCTTAACGTTTTACACAAGTTTACCGAGACAATCAGCTTTCACGTTTTCTGAGCAACCACCTGTTCAATGCTAAAGCGTTTTTGTAAATTAGATGCGTGCTTCAAACTGTACTTGCACAAATAAAGAGACAAAATTTGTAAGCAGCAACTGGAAAAAGGAAACGGCCCATTCATCACTTTCTGCAAAAACAAAGAAAACACCAAACACTTACTTTTCAGAGGAAGTGTCGAGATAATGTAAAAGTATAGCTTAGTTCCCTTATATCAAATACAGTCAGCGCATAATTTCAATTCTTCTAAAATGGTTCAAAAAATCAAATGGCTCTCAGCACTATGGGACTTAACATCTGAGGCCATCAGTCCCCTAGAACTACTTAAACCTAACTAACCTAAGGACATCACACACATCCATGCCCGAGGCAGGATTCGAACCTGCGACCGTATCAGTCGCACGGTTCCGGACTGAAGCGCCTAGAACCGCTCGGTCACCGCGGCCGGCAATTCTAAAATGCCACGAATTAAGTCCTAACATACCCTCAAAAAGAAGAAGAAAAAAAAAACAGCAAGTCGGTAGCGTAGGAGAATGGCAAGCGTGTACTCTGTCCGTCACACGTTTCAATTTCACTGTAGTCCTTTCTTTTTCATTCATTTCGAGTACTTACATCATTTACAAATAAAAATTCATTACATATATGCTAATTAACATACAGGGTGTTACAAAAAGGTACGGCCAAACTTTCAGGAAACATTCCTCACACACAAATAAAGAAAAGATGTTATGTGGACATGTGTCCAGAAACGCTTAATTTCCATGTTAGAGCTCATTTTAGTTTCGTCAGTATGTACTGTACTTCCTCGATTCACCGCCACTTGGCCCAATTGAAGGAAGGTAATGTTGACTTCGGTGCTTGTGTTGACATGCCACTCATTGCTCTACAGTACTAGCATCAAGCACACCAGTACGTAGCATCAACAGGTTAGTGTTCATCACGTACGTGGTTTTGCAGTCAGTGCAATGTCTACAAATGCGGAGTTGGCAGATGCCGATTTGATGTATGGATTAGCACGGGGCAATAGCCGTGGCGCGGTACGTTTGTATCGAGACAGATTTCCAGAACGAAGATGTCCCGACAGGAAGACGTTCGAAGCAATTGATCGGCGTCTTAGGGTGCACGGAACATTCCAGCCTATGACTCGCGACTGGGGAAGACCTAGAACGACGAGGACACCTGCAATGGACGAGGCAATTCTTCGTGCAGTTGACGATAACCCTAATGTCAGCGTCAGAGAAGTTGCTGCTGTACAAGGTAACGTTGACCACGTCACTGTATGGAGACTGCTACGGGAGAACCTGTTGTTTCCGTACCATGTGCAGCCTGTACAGGCACTATCAGCAGCTGATTGGCCTCCACGGGTACACTTCTGCGAATGGTTCATCCAACAATGTGTCAATCCTCATTTCAGTGCAAATGTTCTCTTTACGGATGAGGCTTCATTCCAACGTGATCAAATTGTAAATTTTCACAATCAACATGTGTGGGCTGACGAGCATCCGCACGCAGTTGTGCAATCACGTCATCAACGCAGATTTTCTGTGAACGTTTGGGCAGGCATTTTTGGTGATGTCTCGATTGGGCCCCACGTTCTTCCACCTACGCTCAATGGAGCACGTTCTCATGATCTCATACGGGATACTCTACCTGTGCTGCTACAACCTGTGCCTTTACAAGTACGACACAACATGTGGTTCATGCACGATAGAGCTCCTGCACATTTCAGTCGAAGTGTTCGTACGCTTCTCAACAACAGATTCGGTGACCGATGGATTGGTAGAGGCGGACCAATTCCATGGCCTACACGCTCTCCTGACCTCAACCCTCTTGACTTTCATTTATGGGGGCATTTGAAAGCTCTTGTCTACGCAACCCCGGTACCAAATGTAGAGACTCTTCGTGCTCGTATTGTGGACGGCTGTGATACAATACGCCATTCTCCAGGGCTGCATCAGCGCATCAGGGATTCCATGCGACGGAGGGTGGATGCATGTATCCTCGCTAACGGAGGACATTTTTAACATTTCCTGTAACAAAGTGTTTGAAGTCACGCTGGTACGTTCTGTTGCTGTGTGTTTCCACTCCATGATTAATGTGATTTGAAGAGAAGTAATAAAATGAGCTCTAACATGGAAAGTAAGCGTTTCCGGACACATGTCCACATAACATATTTTCTTTCTTTGTGTGTGAGGAATGTTTCATGAAAGTTTGGCCGTACCTTTTTGTAACACTCTGTATATCTACTTATCGTTTCTTGTGAAAAATGAACGGTTTCTTGTTTACAGGAACAATTCCAGTTTTTGTTGCAGATATAAATCCTCACTTATCGCTATTTTAAAAACAATTGTTAATAAATATTGGTTGAATTAAGAAAACATAACAAATTAAATTTTTGAGACAAAAATGAAAATTCTTCAGTTGGACTAAGTCTATTGTTTTATATAACACATATGGTGTCATATGAGCCAAAGCGATAAGTGTCGTAGAAACATGGAAAACAATAGTTTACACGGTATCGGGCACACCGTACATTATGCTTCATTTTTGCAGTTGCAACCATACCACTGAAATCTGAACTCAACACAACTGATTTGGACTCAAGTTAACGGATTTGTCGCTAGAAATAAATCATGTAAGATGCCAGACGTTCTGGAACTAATGCACAGATCCTTGTCACACATCTTTTTCGAAGGCTGGTGGGATGAGAAGCAGCACGTCTCAAAGGAAGAGGAGAAAATGTGGCGCTTGGATGGCTTCGTGGATTCTGCTGTTGATCGCGTCGCGGTTCTCGTATGAGATGACAGTTCCAGTGCCGAAACGTATTCCTAGGATTGGGGTATGGAAGGAGTTTAGAGATTACAGGACGACTGAATGTATTTAGTGGGTTCAGTATCCAACTACACGGTGAAACTCCTGCAACAGGCTTTTCCGTCACACATAGCTCACGCAGAAAAGGAAACTTAAGTTAGGAATTTTCATTACTCTCGCTTTTAATTACAATTATATGTTAGCTAAGAACGATAGCATTTTACTTTTTCCGTCTTGTCCACTAAGAAGCGCATTGCTCGAGTTTTGCCGCATATTATTTCATTGCGGTTACGGATTAAATGATATTCGAAGCTACATTGTTCTCTGCTCGTCTCTTTTTACGTCGTAACTGCAGCTGTTCACGTCACAGCAGTGTAGCTGGAGCAGGTAGATGGCCAGCGGTATCCAAGCTTAATGTGCCGGTAAAGCTGTTGTCCCGTACTATCCATCGTTGCGTCGATGTGCGCGTAACGCTCAGCATAAAACGTGTCCTTATCGTACTTGACTGTAGTCGAGACAGCTACGGTTCCGCTCCACGTGAAACGAAATCCAATGAGATTTCAGCAGATGCGAAACAATACGTATTGTGATGTTTACATCAGGTTTAGTCTTACGATGAACACAGTATAGCTTCGTTACTGTAGGGCTTTAATTTTCAACTTCGGAGCAGTGTCAAGTTTAACGCCGACCCGCAACCTCAGGCGACGCTGGCAATCCGTATACAGATTCCAGAATGAGCTTTTCACCCTGCCGCGGAGTGTGCGCTGATATGAAACTTCCTGGCAGATTAAAACTGTGTGCCGGACCGACACTCGAACTCGGGTAGAGCACTTGCCCGCGAAAGGCAAAGGTCCCGAGTTCGAGTCTCGGTCCGGCACACAGTTTTAATCTGCCAGGAAGTTTCATATCAGCGCACACTCCGCTGCAGAGTGAAAATATCATTCCGGAAACATCCCCCAGGCTGTGGCTAAGCCATGTCTCCGCAATGTCCTTTCTTTCAGGAGTGCTAGTTCTGCAAGGTTCGCAGGAGAGCTTCTGTAAAGTTTGGAAGGTAGGAGGCGAGGTACTGGCAGGAGTAAAGCTGTGAGGACGGGGCGTGAGTCGTGCTTGGGTAGCTCAGTTGGTTGCCGGCACGGTAGCTCAGCGTGTTCGGCCAGAGAGCCGGTTGGCCTCTGTAATAAAAAAAACTGAGTGGAACGATCAACCACCGAACTTGAACAGGATGTCTTGCGACGTCCGCAACGACCAAACGCAACGATCAATAACGAACAAAATGAAAAAAAAAGTTGGTAGAGCACTTGCCCGCGAAAGGCAAAGGTCCCGAGTTCGAGTCTGCGTCCGGCACACAGTTTTAATCTGCCAGGAAATTACGTATACAGATTAATTTTGCATGTGTAACAGCGCACAAAATTCATCTGCGGGCGGCAGTAAACGTTTCCGATTAAACCCGTGTAGCAGGGTGTGTCGACTATGGCAGCATTTGATACGTCGCCACTCACGTTCCGATACACGGACAAAGGGAATGTGTCAACGCGTGGAATGACAAAGTTAGGAGAGGGCGGTATGCTGTCGCTCATCACTCCACCTAGAGCTCCTACATAACAAGCTGCATCGTCCACCATGTTTCCCGCATCGTCATTTGGCAGTGTTTACCTTGTGGGTGGGTGACCCATTCACACAACTTTTTACAGTATTTCTTATAAAAAATTTAAAATATTGCGTGTATGAAGTAAACGAAGCAGTAACTAATATTTATAGAGATATTTGTAATCCCCTTTTCATATATAATAGAAAAACTGAAATGTAATATTATACATAGCTATAGAAATGTAGGCTCGGAACATGGGTGATAATTTGTAAACATTAAATGTAATGAATTAAGAACTCGGTACCAATGTATTCAAAAATGTTTGTTACGCAGCAACAACCTGTGGCTATGTATTATTTTTGCCTGTACACAGTCACTTGTAAAAGAGGTGATTATTTTTTATTTAGAGGGAGGTACTTTAAGAAATGCCGCATTTTTATTGTACAGAGGTGGAGGAAAGTGTAGTTTCGCCTTACATTGAAATGAATTTTTAGTAATAGTTTCAACTATCATTTGACCAATATTCTTTCTACGTACTTCATGATAGGTTTGTTGCTTGTTGAGGTGTGGTAAAAGCTTCCTACGTTGAAGGTTATGTTACTTGTATAGGTTCCCTCACAATGACCAATCCCTATAAAATTAACTGAATTATCAGTCGTTCTACCGTACCTATATAAGAAAGGGGGTACTCTATTATTCAGAAGCACGACTCACGACCCGTCCTCAGAGCTTTACTTCTGTCAGTACCTCGTCTCTTACCTTCCAAACTTCACAGAAGCTCTCCTGAGAGAACCTTGCAGAACTAGCACTCCTGAAAGAAAGGATATTGCGGAGACATGGCTTAGCCACAGCCTGGGGAACGTTTCCAGAATGAGATTTTCACTCTGCAGCGGAGTGTGCGCTGGTATGAAACTTCCTTGCAGATTAAAACTGTCTGCCGAACTGAGACTCGAACTCGGGACCTTTGCCTTTCGCGGGCAAGTCTCGGTCCGGCACACAGTTTTAATCTGCTAGGAAGTATCATATCAGCGCACATTCCGCTGCAGAGTGAAATCGCATTCCGGTGCTTAAGTACAGTTTTCGACTGGGAAGAAACGCAGTTGCATACGACTGGTTTCGCGTTTATAACTACTTCTATTAACATCTATTTACAACACACAACTGAGTCCCGGGTGGTTCCCAGTTGTTTCTCCGACAGTCTGTGGCTCATCTTTTTCTTCGTTGGGGGTCACTAGTGAATCTAAACATGCGAAAAGCATTTTAACAATAGTTAGTGCAGTTCAGCGCTGAGCAACCACCCATATTTACGACTAATTCTTCAGTACACTTTAATTAGAGATCTCCAGTCGCATTGTGACTCGTATGTAAACAAGTACGTGGCGGACAGGTCAGCTCAAATTATAGGCGTCTTAACCCGACCGCTAACGTCAGCGGCCAGCCCGTGTTTACTTAAGCACGGGTTCAGTGCAAAGTCCGCCACTGCCGAAGCTGTGTTCAGATAAGCTCTTGTCGCAACGGAGAGCGTCAGAGGAAGTTAAGAAACGGCGGTCTCTGACGTTTCCAGTGGCTCCTTCTCGGGTCAAGACGTCACAGTGGAAGATGTTGATACCGTACACGGTAAGTTTTCAGGTCCCACAGGTTATTCGCATCCACTGCACTACAGCGCTGACGAGGTGCGCGGTGCAACGGCGTGAGTGAAAGTTAGAAGGTGTGATCCTCCAACTGCTGAATGGTGTGTGGCAGAGTGTATGTAGCTTGCATGACTCAGACTACCCAGTTCCTGATTGCAGCCCCAGTTCTTATAAGCCTGAATAACTCCAATTCAACTGCCACATTCTTTATACGAGACATACGCTATGTGATCAAAAGTATCCGGACACCTGGCTGAAAATGACTTGCAAGTTCGTGGCGCCCTCCATCGGTAATTCTGGATTTAATATGGTGCTGTCCCACCCTTAGCCTTGATGACAGCTTCCACTCTCGCAGGCATACTTTCAATCAGGTGCTGAAAGATTTTTTTGGGAATGGCGGCCGATTCTTCACGCAGTGCTGCTCTGAGAAGAGGTATCGATGTCGGTCGGTGAGGCCTGGGACGAAGTCGGTGTTGCAAAACATTCGAAAGGTGTTCTATAGGATTTAAGTCAGGACTCTGTGCAGGCCAGTCCATTACAGGGATGTTATTGTCATGTAACCACTCCGTCACAGGCCGTGCATTATGAACAGGTGCTCGATCGTGTTCAAAGTTGCAACTGCTATCCCCGAATTGCTCTTTAACAGTGGGAAACAAGAATGTGCTTAAAACATCAATGTAGACCTGTGCTGTGATAGTGCCACGCAAAACAACAAGGGGTGCAATCACCCTCAATGTAAAACACGACCACACCATAACACCACCGCCTCCGAATCTTACTGTTGGCACTACACACGCTGGCAGATGACGTTCACCGGGAATTCGCACATACCCACACCCTGCCATCGGATCGCCACATTGTATACCGTGATTCTTCAATTCACACAACGTTTTTCCATTATTCAGTAATCCAATGTTTGCGCTCCTTACACGAAGCGAGGCGTCGTTTGGCATTTACCGGCGTGATGTGCGGCCGCTAGACTATGAAATCCAAGTTTTCTCACCTCCCGCCTAACTGTCATAGCACTTCCAGTGGATCCTGATCAGTTTGGGGTTGCTGTGTGATGATCTGGGTGGATGTGTGCCTGTCAGCAGGTCGTGGTCGTGCGGTAGCGTTCTCGCTTCCCACGCCCGGGTTCCCGGGTTCGTTTCCCGGCGGGATCAGGGATTTTCTCTGCCTCGTGATGACTGGGTGTTGTGTGATGTCCTTAGGTTAGTTAGGTATAAGTAGTTCTAAGTTCTAGGGGACTGATGACCATCGATGTTAAGTCCTGCAGTGCTCAGAGCCATTTGATCCATTTTTTTTTTTTTATGTGTGCCTATTACACATTACGACCCTCTTCAACTGTCGGCGGTCTGTTGTCAGTCAACAGACGAGGTCGGCCTGTACGCTTTTGTGCTTTACGTGTCCATTCGCGTTTCCAGTTCACTATCACATCGAAAACAGTGTACCTAAGTGTGTTTAGTAATGTGGAAATCTCCCGTACAGACGTATGACTGACACCCAATCACCTGACCACGTTCGAAGACCGAGAGTTCCGCAGCGCCCCATTCTGCTCTCTCACGATGTCTAATGACTACTGAGGTCGCCGATATGGAGTACCTGGCAGTAGGTGGCAGCACAATGCACCTAATATGGAAAACGTATGTTTTTGGGGGTGTCCGGATACTTTTGATCACATAGTGTACGTGTGGCCAAGTAATATAGTTCTTGACTTGACATGGGACACGGACTCTCGGAATTTTAAGACAACAGCTGAGACGGAGAGAGAAGATCCTGACGAGGTGCATCGCTGTTGCAGGTTTTCAATGCGAAGCACAAACGGCTGCAAATGGAAACGTCTTTTTTAGAGCTGCGACAACACTGAGGTGATGCCACAGAGACGTATACAAAGTCTCGTTACGCCACACACTAAAGAACATCACAAGTGCATACGCTAGTTATGTGGACTCCGACCAGTAACGAGACAACTGACAATCGCAGGTTGTGTTCGAAATGGCCACAGGCAGCAGCACTGCACGCTTCCAGTCTGGTGTGGAACGACTGCTATACACGTGCTAGCATCTCCCAGCAGGCTGCAGTAGTTGGTCGTTGCGAGTCATCAGGTGCAGCTGGTATGTCCTTGTAGACAGCGTCTTCCGGATTCCCTTCCCCACAGAAAAAAGTGCCAGGTGGGGGCAGTGTTATGCTAAGGGTGCCATTCACTTGGGCTTCATGTGTCCTGTGGTAGTAATAGAAGGCACCGTGAAAGTGTGGGCTACACCTGCAATCCTTGTTTCATCAGGGTAACTGTTCGTGCCACAAAGCCATACTTGTGCGTCAGTGGTCTTGTGTCTCGATCTGCGCCCGATGGGAAACATCTAGGACGCTTTTGGGCACCAGCTTCCGCTCTACAAATGGCTGCTCCCTAAATTTACGGGAACTGCGTGACGTTTGCGTGACGTCTGGTGGCGCGTACTTTCGGGAATGTGCCTTGCCATAGACATGCTCTTGTGTATTGCATTCCGGAGGTGGACCAACACGCTCTAAGGTCGGTGACCATAATGTTTTGGCTCCTAATTGTACCATGTGTTTTCCCCTGCAGTTTACGGCCACCTAAGATGTGCTCTAGTAACGTGGACAACTATTTATTTATTCGACCTGATCAGATTATGGCCTTCAGATCCTCCCTCACATCGTGCTGTCGTTTGACACATACAGTACCTTTTTTTACATCATAGTTCCCTAAGAAATAACAATAGTTTTAAAATGATAAATAGCAATAAAATGATTTGAGTGTCTGTAGAGACAATATAAATGAATAGTAATACTAGAGGCACTTCTGCTGTGCTGCTGCTGCCAGTAATGATAACAATGATGAAACAATAATACTAATGACAATAATAATTATAATGGTAGTGGCAGATATAGAAAGGATTTATAGGTGTACAAAATAGATATTTTCTGATACAGTGAGTTCTCTCTCTCGGCAATATTTTCCCTATATTCCTTTCCTCGCCGTTTCTGCGGAGAACATTTATATTTCTTATCTTATCGACACAGTCTTAAGCGGACTGGTAAGTCATCATTGGCGAGCATAAAATGCCAGAGTCCAACAGCAGCATTTCTGTCCACCATACTCCTGCAGCGGCCCGGAGCGGAAGAGGCGAGCTTTGTTCAGACACCAAGGCTGCCCTTGGCCCTCTGCTCCCGCTATCGCCGCGCAAACAGCTGACGCTAGCGTGTGACGACCCTGGCGGAGCGCGGAGCTCGACACGTCACACCGGAAGACGCGAGTCCGTCGTGGCTTCCAGTTGTCCCCGTTTCAGCACTACCGCGTCAGTAGTCCTTGTTAAGCATTCGAAGAAGGCGCGCCTCCAGTGTTCGGTTCTCTAGGAAAGGGGGGGGGGGAGAAGGAGAGGGCGTTTCATAGTGTGTTACTGTCTCCCTCGTCAAGAACAAATGCCCTCTTTAGACAATCTAATCTACATAACTAACCCCCGCAGTTCCAAAACAAATGCTTCATTGATGGAGGCAGCAAAATTCGCTTTTGATTACCGGTTTCGAACAATGTTGCCTAGCTTCATATCACACGTCGTAGTTACTTTGTTCTACTGTTACTATCAGTTCAGTGTCATTTAGTGAATTGACAGTTCCGTTATTACACGTTACTCTGTAAGTATGATAAATAATCCTGAAGGTGGGGGACAATTCCCATAGCCGGTAATTTTGAAATAAAAAACAGGTATCGACGGACAGAAAAATTAGTCTATTCTGTATAAATAAAATCGCGGATAACTACGCTGTGACAAATTTGCTGAGTTTTGATAGTAATAATTCGCTTACATGAGTGAATAGGTCATCGCTTTAGCACAGGACACAAGAAACTGAAATTTAGAAAAAAAAAATAGCCTTTGAAAAGCACACGAATGAAATTTTCAGATGTATATGTGTTACGGAATTAATCGAAGAACTATACCAACGTCTCACAGCTCTGATAACTTCATAATTTACATGGTGTAAAATAGAACGGTGCGCTGACGGTTATCGGTATTTCACACTGGCTATACGATCCTCTAAACAGGTAATTACCAAAATGGTCTGTAATGACCCCATAGGTCTACTTCAGCCTGTAAGAGGCCCATGTTAGCGAAAAAAAAACAAGCAAGGGCTGCAATCGATGTAAACCAGGAAACTCCAGATGCCTTAAGGAATCGAAACGCAATGTGTAATACAGTTACAAACCTCTGATTACTTCACAAATGAGTTATTCTACTAAATATTTGAGGGTAAGAGAGCATGTAAAGGAGAAAAAGTTTAGAAAAGATCTGTAACTATGTTCATAGTTTGCTGGAAGTGGCTACGTGCTCCAATTGTAAAACACCGGATGAGTATAGTCTGAGTAATTATTGCCGCTCCGTTTTAAGCAAAATCCAGCTTTTCACGCATCTCAATGTTTACAACTTCATTTCTTCAGAACTATGTCCCGTACGAGGACATAATTTTGCAGGAACATTCATTGCTACATGCAGAAATTGTCTGCCAAACGTGTTGCGAATAGAGTTGGAAATAAAGAAGTACTAATAAAAGAAAGAGCCGTGCTTAATGCTGAATTTTACTGCATAAATGCAAAAGTGTAATAAGTGATTTTTTTTTACTTTCTTCTTTTTGGGAGGGTTGGGGGTGTCACTCAGGAAAACCCCAATGAAGATTTGAAATTATGAGGGTAGTTTGAAAACTTCTCGGAATCACCACGAGAAAGGAGCGCTAGCGCAACGAGTTGCTCACCTGATATTCATTAGACTGTTGCCTGTAAACACGTGCGATGTCAGTGCTCTTGGAAGAAAGCAGTGGCGGTGACGTGGCTCTGATGTTGTTCCCGCGTAGTGATTTGCGAAGATGGAAAAAAATCAAGATTCAAGCAGTGATTAATATTTCGTAATGAAAGATATGAAAGCATAGGACATTCATGCTGATTTCCAGAATACACTGGGGGACTCCGATCCGTCATATTCAACTGTTGCCAAGAGGGCAAATGAACTTAAATTTGGTCGGGAGAAGATGATCCGCGCAGTGGTTGGCCAAAATGTGTCCCTACTACAGAACTCATTGCAAAAGCGCACAAAATGGTCACGGAGGATCGCCGATTGAAAGTGCGTGAAATTGCTAACGCTTGCCAGATGTCATCTGAAAGGGTATATCACATTATAACGGAAGAGTTAGAAATCAAAAAATTATCTGCAAGATGGGTGCCGCAACTCTTGATGCTGGATCAAAAACGCACGAGAATGGACTTATCGGGACAACGTTTGGCCCGTTTTAGGAGAAACGAACAAGATTTTTTGCTCCGGTTTGTGACCACAGATAAAACTTGGGTACACAACTATACTCCAGAGATAGAACAACAGTCAAAGCAATGGAAACATGCTGATTCTCCGCCACCAAAGAAATCAAAGGCAATTCCTTCGCTGGGAAAGGTCACGGCATCAGTGTCCTGGGATGCGAAGGGGATTCTGTTTGTAGATTATATCCCAACTGGAGAAACAATTAATATGCTAACCTGCTGGACAAATTGCAACAAAAGATGCGCGAAAAAAGGCCAGGTTTAGCAAGGAAGAAAGTCATCTTCTATCAAGACAATGCGCGCTCGCAGACATGTGCCGTTGCCGTGGCAAAATTACACGAACTAAGGTACCAAATGTTGCCACACCCGCCTTATTCACCTGATATGTCTCCGTCAGACTTCCATCTCTTCCCAAAACTGAAAATTTTTCTTGTTGCACGAAGATTCACTTCAAACGAAGAATTGATAGCCGGAGTTGACAACTATTTTGCAGGACTTGAAGAAATTCATTTTCGAGATGGGATCAAGGCACTGGAACGTAGTTGGACCAAGTGCATTAATCTACTAGGAGACTGCATTGAAAATTAAAAAAAAACGTTTCAGTGATGTAAGTACTTTTTTCCTATTCCGTTCCGAGAACGTTTCAAACCACCCCTGTGTGTGTAAAGTTTGTTGGGGTTTATAGAGTCTGCGCGACGTCATCCACACTGCCGCCAGACGTATACACAGCTTCTAAGTACGATGATTGTCTTACTCTATTAAACCTTTAACATAAGATTATACTGCTTAAAGAACAGATGATGCGAGCATTCTAAATTTTTAAATTCGGTCCAATAATCTTATGAGATATTGAAAATAAAATTTCTGTTGAACCTGGAAGCCGCTAAACAGGCAACCTTCAACTGTGACTGCCAACCACCGACCATCAACAACGAACCGTGAGGTCGACGATTAGGCGTTACGTGTACATGGGGGTCCACGAGAGTCGATCCTATTTAGGCAGGTCGCAGTCAAAATTCTGAATTCTTACGCAGCTGCAAGTGGAGCAACACTTTATTTTCGTTCTCCTGCTAGCAACATTCAGCGACACTTTTATTTTTCTAGATCCACTCTGCAGAGCACTTCCTAGGAACCGACCGACTTCTAGAGAGTCCTCGTTCATCTCTTTGTAAACAGACTGTAGTTAGGTACCACATAAGTTAAAGTGATTCATTGTCATTTCGTTCGGGAGTACCGTAGAAATGCAAGGAAATTTTTTTTTTATCAAAATGGCTCTGAGCACTATGGGACTTAACTGCTGAGGCCATCAGTCCCCTAGAACTTACAACTACTTAAAGCTAACTAACCTAAGGACATCACACACATCCATGCCCGAGGCAGGATTCGAATCTGCGACCGTATCGGTCGCGTGGTTCCAGACTGTAGCGCCTAGAACCGCTCGGCCACCTCGGCCGGCTATTTTTATTATCACATTTTCCTTTTGTAGGTTCTTCGACTCCGTAGAGAGGCGCCAGCTATGACCTGAGATTGAGAGGCTGATTTTGATTGCTACGTCGCATCATATTTCCCTAAACAGGTTAATTTTTATCTACAGATAACTGATAGTAAACATGGCCGAATCTAAAGATAAATATCGACTATACAGTGCTGACTATTTGAAGACTGACTACATTCCATCATTGTCAGACAACAAAGTGCTCAGTAAATACACCAAGATACGACCCTCGCCGGAGGGTCACCTAAGAAGTTGTCATCCTGTCAAAACAGGCAAAAATTTGAAGTACTTTGAGGTAATTAAAAAAAAATTTTAAAAGAGACCTGTGATGGGCATTGTGTTTGCTACGATGCCCCAAAGAGATGATGCTGGTTTGTGGGCGTTTAACAATATCTTGCTACTTATAGCAAATTCTGGAAAACTGCGTACTACCGGGAACAGTTAATTTTGCGACTCACTCAGCAGTTTTTACAAACTGTTCTACTCAAACCTGTTTATGATATACTCAAAAGAATTCGTTTTAGCAACAACACAGTTCAAAGACGTATTGATGAAATGTGTTACGGTACTGAAAAAATCTTGTGTAATTATCTGCAAAAGACCCATTTCCTCATACTGCTGGACAACCAAGTTTACCTCTTAAGAAAGCACTGTTATTTGCATACGTTCGTTTTGTTATGGACCAAGAAATCCATAATGAACTGTTCTACACCAGAAGTGTGACAAAAGGTGAAACAATATTTAATGTCGACATAAAAGTGGCAGTAACGTTGGTTTTTCCATAGCAGCAGTATTTTTTACATTATGGCGCGGTACCAAACCCAGAAAACTTTTATGTCGAGTGACTCTGGCCGCAGAAACCTACGCAATTATAAATATTTAATGTTTTGAATGATCACTTCCGTTCGGGCATAACGTCAATTGCCGGCACGCCGACCAGGAACGTTAGAGCAGAGGGGGCTGTGAAGAAGACGTCAGCCAATAATACGCTGACTCGCCCCTCTCTAGGACGACACAGAGACGGCAGCGGCCGCCAGGCGAAGAGAACATAAGCGCAGCGCCACCTGGTCGCACCCAGTTGAAGACTCGCCGTTCTACGAGCTCTACAGCAGCATCTTCGGAACGTTATTATTTCACTTGTATTGAGAATTCTATATACTGATGAGAGTTGTTACTTTGTCTGTTGCCCATTGCTTGCGACATGTCATTGTGAATTCTCAAAGTTAAATATTGTCATTTATCTTACGGTAATAAAAATTCATTAATACGATTTGCTTGAATTGTTGTCTACCGAACCGAGAAAGCAGGTTTCCTAGGCACCCTATCATCGACGAGTAGGCAGGACGCAACAGTTTCACGCAAAAAGCAAGCAGTTTACCAAACATAAGGGGCAGTCACTTGAAACCGAGACAAACGGATAAAAGTAAGTAAACTGTTTATTATTTCAAAAGTAAATGCCACGATTGTTAATACATTAACCGCACTATGAGACAAGACGGTCAATGCCTTCAAGGAAAAATGTTTTCGGTTGCCTGTGGAATCATGATTGTTTCCAGGCGTGCACATCTTCTTCCGAAGCAAATTGATGGCCAGAGATGCCTCAGAGCTCAGGGCTCCAAAAACAGGAAATCGCGTGTGTAGAAATCGGGACAGTTTGGAAGATGTGTAAGGGCTCCCCAGCGAAACTTCTGCGATGTAATCGAAACAACTTTGTCACCATGTGGGCCTGTAGAATGTTTTGTCGGACAAGGAAGTACACGACTGGATGCAATCGTGGTTACGTCGGCAACTGCTCTGGCATAACGGAAGCACCGGCATGAAGATGAAGAACTCAAGAGCAGAGAAGGCTGTGAGACGACATCAGCCAATAGTTCGCAGACTAGGACCGCACCATGACAGCAGTGGCCTCTAGCTGAAAAGAATATTTGTGTCGCTCCTGCCGGCCTCGACCGGAGATTAGAAGACGGACACTAGTAGAGCTGTTACTTGTGATCCATGTCCATTAGTTGCATGGGCATTCTAACAGAGAAGGACATTGACTGTTTGCATGTCGCCAGTAGCTCCCGACACGTTGTTGTAAACCAAAGTTAAGTACTCTCAATCTACTTTATTGTAATAAAAACCATTAATGTGTTTTGCTTGAATTGTTGTATAACTATCCTAGAAAGCAGCATCCTTTAGGCACCCTATAAGAGACGAGTGAGCTGGACCCCACAGCAACCACAAACATTTTGAAAGATTACAAGCCGTCTGGCTTACCTCCTTCTATTACACTAGTGTCCATTAAAATTGCTACACCAAGAAGAAACGCAAATGATAAACGGGTATTCATTGGACAAATATATTATACTAGAACTGACATGTGGTTACATTTTCACGCAATTTGGGTGCATAGATCCTGAGAAATCAGTACCCAGAACAACCATCTCTGGCCGTAATAACGGCCTTGATACGCCTGGGCATTGAGTCGAACAGAGCTTGGATAGCCCACGCAGCTTCAACATGATACCACAGTTCATCAAGAGTAGTGACTGGCATATTGTGACGAGCCAGTTGCTCGGCCACCATTCACCAGACGATTTAAATTGGTGAGAGATCTGGAGAATGTGCTGGCTAGTGCAGCAGTCGAACATTTTCTGTATCCAGAGAGGCCCGTACAGGGCCTGGAACATGCGGTCATGCATTATCCTGCTGAAATGTAGGGTTTCGCAGGGATCTAATAAAGGGTAGAGCCACGGGTCGTAACGCATCTCAAATGTAACGTCTACTGTTCAAAGTGCCGTCAATGAGAACAAGAGGTGACCGAGACGTGTCGCCAAACACGGATGCGATCATCATCATGCTGTAAACAAAACCTAGATACATCCGAAAAAATGAAGTTTTGCCATTCGTGCACCCACGTTTGTCGTTGAGTACATCATCGCAGGCGCTCCTGTCTGTGACGCAGCGCCAAGGGTAACCGCAACCATGGTCTCCGAGCTGATAGTCCGTGCCGCTGCAAACGTCGTCGAGCTGTTCGTGCAGATGATTGTTGTCTTGCAAACGTCCCATCTGTTGACTCAGGGATCGAGACGTGGCTACACGATCCGCTACAGCCATGTGGATAAGATGCCTGTCATCTCGACTGCTAGTGATACGAAGCCATTGGATCCAGAAGGGCATTCCGTATTACCCTCCTGAACGCACCGATTCCATATTCTGCTAACAGTCATTGGATCTCTACCAACGCGAGCAGCAATGTAGCGATACGTTAAACCGCAACAGCGATACGTTACAGTCCGACCTTTATCAAAGTCGGGAACGTGATGGCACGCATTTCTCCTCCTTACATGAGGCATCACAACAACGTTTCACCAGGCAACGCCGGTCAACTGCTGTTTGTGTATGAGTAATCGGTTGGAAACTTTCCTCATGTCAGCACGTTGTAAGTGTCGCCACCGGCGTCAACCTTGTGTGAATGCTCTGAAAAGCTAAACATTTGCATATCACAGCATGTTGTTCCTGTCGGTTAAATTTCGCGTCTGTAGCACATCGTCTTCGTGGTGTAGCAATTTTAATGGCCAGTTGTGTATTTACTAAGTTCATGTGAACCAACCTGCCGCAATGGCCGAGCGGTTCTAGACGCTACAGTTGGAACCGCGCGACCGCTACGGTCGCAGGTTCAAATCCTGCCCCGGGCATGGATGTGTGTGATGTCCTTAGTTTAGTTAGGTTTAAGTAGTTCTAAGTTCTAGGGGACTGATGACCTCAGAAGTCAAGTCCCATAGTGCTCAGAGCGATTTGAACCATTTGAACCCGCCTGCCGCAGTGGTCAAGCTGTTCTAGGCGCTTCAGTCTGGAACCGCGCGATCGCTACTGTCGCAGGTTCGAATCCTGCCTCGGACATGGATGTGTGTGATGTCCTTAGGTTAGTTAGGGTTAAGTAGTTCTAAGTTCTAGGGGACTGATGACCTCAGATGTTGAGTCCCATATTGCTCAGAGCCATTTGAACCAGTTTTTCATGTGAACCTCGTCACGACTGGCCATAGGCAGGACACTTTAGTTTCAGCATGCTAAGAGTCTCATGACGTTATTTAATGCTGTGTAATGTATTTTATAAAACGGCAGTGGTGGTCGGTAGAGGCATGTTGTTCCATTCTAAGAATCTGTGAGAATCGCTCAGAGTTACAGGGGAGAGCACACCGCTTTCAGAGGCGGGTTATGCATGTCAAGGAGCCACCTGAGAAGGCTCATGGAACTACTACTAACATCAGACGGGAATTTCTAGGACAAACTGGCGCGGACTCGGGAGTCCAGACAGCGGGTGGGACCTCACGGTGCCCGAGCCCTGAGGAGCGACGTTCTGGTTCTTCACTACGACCACCGCACGGCCGACTTATCGCCACAGCAGACTGGTCAGAGCACGCTTGATCACCTGCAGTAGGAGGGCGTCGGTGTTTACAAAGGGAACGTACCGCTGCCACAGCACCGTCAATCCCGGTTCCAGTGACAGTATCGTTTTGCTTTATCATGTAATCAATCACTGGAGTAGCTAAAACATTTGGTGGGTTGCATTAGTATTAGTGACTGAATGTGCAGCTAGGATAGGCTTGCGCTCCCCCCATAACTTCATACCTTTTTCTAATAGTCATGTCATTGAGTCTTATGCTAGTTTATTGTTTAATATAATAAAGCATCAATTTAGCTGTATTTATATTTCATTTGTATTTTCCTACGATTCATTATTATTATTTGTCGATTGATTAAAAATAGTCGTTCAACAGGATTTGATAGCAATTCCCCACCTTCGGATACTACGTGAGGATGTCTTTTGAGATGGCGATTCGATTGGGAAATTAAAATTTAACATCAGGTCTTAAGGGGTATGTGACGGAGCCTGTGTACTTCCATCGCTCTGGTACGATTTCTCAAACACAACGGGTGGGGTTTTGCAGAAATTGCCGAACTCTGCTCACTCTTCGTCCTTTGGGAGATTCTATGGGCAGAATAAGTTTTTCTCCTCTAACATATCACGTAGTTAGTTTGTAGAACATCTGTGTGGATCATTTTGTTATTTCTACACTCCTGGAAATTGAAATAAGAACACCGTGAATTCATTGTCCCAGGAAGGGGAAACTTTATAGACAAATTCCTGGGGTCAGATACATCACATGATCACACTGACAGAACCACAGGCACATAGACACAGGCAACAGAGCATGCACAATGTCGGCACTAGTACAGTGTATATCCACCTTTCGCAGCAATGCAGGCTGCTATTCTCCCATGGAGACGATCGTAGAGATGCTGGATGTAGTCCTGTGGAACGGCTTGCCATGCCATTTCCACCTGGCGCCTCAGTTGGACCAGCGTTCGTGCTGGACGTGCAGACCGCGTGAGACGACGCTTCATCCAGTCCCAAACATGCTCAATGGGGGACAGATCCGGAGATCTTGCTGGCAAGGGTAGTTGACTTACACCTTCTAGAGCACGTTGGGTGGCACGGGATACATGCGGACGTGCATTGTCCTGTTGGAACAGCAAGTTCCCTTGCCGGTCTAGGAATGGTAGAACGATGGGTTCGATGACGGTTTGGATGTACCGTGCACTATTCAGTGTCCCCTCGACGATCACCAGTGGTGTACGGCCAGTGTAGGAGATCGCTCCCCACACCATGATGCCGGGTGTTGGCCCTGTGTGCCTCGGTCGTATGCAGTCCTGATTGTGGCGCTCACCTGCACGGCGCCAAACACGCATACGACCATCATTGGCACCAAGGCAGAAGCGACTCTCATCGCTGAAGACGACACGTCTCCATTCGTCCCTCCATTCACGCCTGTCGCGACACCACTGGAGGCGGGCTGCACGATGTTGGGGCGTGAGCGGAAGACGGCCTAACGGTGTGCGGGACCGTAGCCCAGCTTCATGGAGACGGTTGCGAATGGTCCTCGCCGATACCCCAGGAGCAACAGTGTCCCTAATTTGCTGGGAAGTGGCGGTGCGGTCCCCTACGGCACTGCGTAGGATCCTACGGTCTTGGAGTGCATCCGTGCGTCGCTGCGGTCCGGTCCCAGGTCGACGGGCACGTGCACCTTCCGCCGACCACTGGCGACAACATCGATGTACTGTGGAGACCTCACGCCCCACGTGTTGAGCAATTCGGCGGTACGTCCACCCGGCCTCCCGCATGCCCACTATACGCCCTCGCTCAAAGTCCGTCAACTGCACATACGGTACACGTCCACGCTGTCGCAGCATGCTACCAGTGTTAAAGACTGCGATGGAGCTCCGTATGCCACGGCAAACTGGCTGACACTGACGGCGGCGGTGCACAAATGCTGCGCAGCTAGCGCCATTCGACGGCCAACACCGCGGTTCCTGGTGTGTCCGCTGTGCCGTGCGTGTGATCATTGCTTGTACAGCCCTCTCGCAGTGTCCGGAGCAAGTATGGTGGGTCTGACACACCGGTGTCAATGTGTTCTTTTTTCCATTTCCAGGAGTGTATTTTGTGACCATCTGTGGCAACCCTTTTTAGATGCGTTTTATTATTACATTAGTCTTAGTTTTCTGATACCTATTTTTCATTTATGCGTGTTTTCTGTTCCATGTCTCTATGTCGTTTGGCAGCGTTAAAACCCGTGCTGTGATTTGCTAGGATATTTTTCAATGTAAAGTTATCAGTTTTTGAGTAAATCTGTTTTGTCACGCCGCAAATAATGTAATCACGTGGAGTGGACCGGCAGAGATGCCTATTGGAGCGAGCTGCCTAAACCTGTTATTTCCGACAGATGGCGACACCACCGTGTACGGCTTTCGCTAACTGTAGTACGTCGGGAAGGCAGCAGCATACGTCGCTGTGTTTCTTGTTTCTCCGCTTTTAAACAGACTAATACAAGTTAAGAGCTAAAGGGGACGGCTTCTTATGATGCACAGGCTTTTTGAAATGCTTACGAGCATATGAATAAAGTACAAGAGGCAAATGCTAGAGATGTTGGGCGTAGTGGCTGTTTTGTAGTGTCTGTTGCCATCCGCTGTTTCTATGCTTCGGAGATATTGCGCTGCACACGGAGTAAGATGACGAAATCTATTCCCCATTTATGGAAAACTTTCATAGTAAATGCCCTGAACATATATAAGAACACGAAATAGGAGTCAGTGGTCTGAAGAATCCCTACACGTCGCTGTTGAGCACATAGGGATTGGTGCACCACATTGTTTTACAGCTTCCCAAGAATGTGGCATCCCACACAGAAAGCTGAAACGATGTCTGGTGGAGAACGATGAAAAGAAGCATGCAATGGGCCGACAAAGTCAGCAGTATTACATTCATTATAAAGTTTTCTTTCATTATGTAGCAATTCAACTGCAGTTTTTAACTGTAATATGTTATTAAATTAAAAATTAACGATTCAAAGGCAGAGTTGTTCGACATTAACTATGGTTCTCAAACTGCACATTTCCAGTTTCTGCAAACATTTCTCAGTGTCGAATAACTATCACATTACTATTTCTGGCTAGCCTTGGAGAAGTGAACGGGAAACTGTTGATCATCTACACAAAGAAGTTGCAGATGTGTGGATTTCCACCAACCAGAGAAACTCTCCGCAGAATTCCAGTCTGTGGAAAGAAATGGGATTCGTCACAGATTTTCTAAAGAAAGTCAAATGACCAGCTGAGGTTGGCTACAGTGGTCTGAAACGCTACCCATGTTTAGTTACGAGGAATCCGCAAAGTCTCACGACTGACTTGTCTCTGGCAATGAAGAAGGAAGCAATTGCAGTTTATTTTTCTTTGGGTCTGGATGTATTAACAGCAAATTCTGTACAGGATAAGCCTGGGCGCCTGTTCAGTATGGACGAACTGTACAGTATGGATGAACTGGCTAGACCACACGAAGTTACAGCAAAAAGAGGTTCTCTTAGATTGTGTCAAGTAAATTTTGGAGGAAATGGAGAAACTATAACAGTTAATACTTGTTGCAATGCCGAAGACAAATTCATTCCTCCGGCGTGCATTTTTAAAGTCAAAGAAAGAAGCCTGAAAGCGACGATGTGCTATGTCACAGTTGCATTTATGAACGAGAAATCAGGGTATGCCGACTCTGATATATTCATGATATGGAAGGGAGACCACTTTTGTCTTGGGGAACAACAAGGTAAATTGTTTCCGGATCTCGATGGCTGCACCTCACACTCTACTGATCCTGTTAATGCTACAGCTTGCTGCAGATAATGATGTAAACTTGATTTGTTTACCTCCTCATTCAACACACCATCTTCAGCCCCTTGAAAGCTGTGTTTTCAAATAACTGAAACAAGCGTTTTTCAGGATAATGCGCAACTGGGCAATGTCTCAGTCTGGATGTGAAGTCTCAAGAGCGCAGTTTCCGCTCTTCCTGAGTGACGTATGGAAGAAAGCGGCAGCACCATCCAGTACTCAGTCTGGGTGTGAGACTAGTGGGTTGTACTTTTACAAGCCAGAGACAATTCCACAGCAGTTATTTCAAATTTCTGTCGTGGCTGCTACTGTTGAAGCAAGATGAGGTAAGCTCAACAGCAGAGAACGTGCTCGGGCTCTTCTCCCACAGACAGACGACAGCAGCCTGAAGCAGAGATCGAGAATGGCCCAGTGCCATGGACTAGCTTCGAAGACATTACCCTGTGCCTGTCTTAGGTCCGTTATCGTCTAAGTGCAGAAAGAAAGCAGCCGATGTTCTTACAGAACACGGTCGGATTGAAGAGGCAACAGCTAGATCACAGCGAATTAGGTCTGAAAGCAAGAAATCCACTACAAGGCAATCTAGGATTAGCGAACAGGCAGGTCACAAAATGACAGTGACTATTGTGCACAGTGTGCCGTGAACTACTGTGATAAAAGTGGACCACAGACAGGTTGCATTCAGTGTGTCATGTGCAAAAAGTGGTTGCATGAAACCTGTACACAAGAAGAAAATGTGCACAATAATTGTGCTAAAAAGCTCTGATTTACTGTGGAAGCAGTCATGTTATTTGCTAGTTTCTTCAACCCATTTACATACTTATTTTATATTTACGCTTTTGTAATGTATTAAATTTGCATTGCGAATAACGTATTTAGCTACAATCCACAAAACTAGCGGTGCAGTATATTTCCGATACAATTGCCATCTCACCACGATTCACGGGGTAAGATGCTTAAGCTACACTATTAAAAAAAATCAAAATACATGTAATTAGTAACTATGCCATAATACCAGCTGTCCTGTACTCGGACAAGGCTCTTCAGTGATCAACAATTTAGCGTCGAATCTAAACACCCAATTTTAACTAACGTTTCGATCCTCCAAACCTGAAGTGGGAAATCTTACCCCTATCTTCTCTATAGTAGTATTCAGTGTCTATGGTCACGTACAAGAAACCCCTGGGGCAGAAAGCTTAATAGAAGTTGATGCAATAGCGAAAATGGAGTACAGTCATGCAAACAGTCTCGCGAACACAGATCGTCATTCCTGCAGCACAGCCAGTCTGAAATGAGGGGATCAATCACACGATTGAATGGGAGCAGATTTGAGGTGAGGCTGATGCCTCTGACGCTTATGATGGCGTAGATGAGGATCACTATGAGCTCACATCGAGACACGAAAAGATCCATTTTAAGGCAGACTGGACAGTGGAGCCCAGAACAAAGCAAGCTCTGGAATGCCTAGCCGACCAGTTTTACGAACAAATTCGAACACGTCCCCACATAACAATACAAATGAAAACGAACAGAACGGGGGCTACCTGTTAACATCCTGAACAAAATGGAAGAAAGGTAAGCACAGAGGGAACTAGAATTAAAAAAAAAGAAATTATTAAACATAAGGTAAAAGAAACAGAAGAAGGGGCAACACAGAGGGAGAAAGAAGCAGAAGGAAGGGCAGCACACAGAGCACAAGCAGTAACCGACAAAATTAGATTAGAAGTGAAAGACGAAAGCAAAAAGAACCAAAAGCTAGCTGCGCTTGCCTCAAAGGAAGCACAGGAGGCTAAACCGTTAGCAATGATAACGAACAGAGACGCGAAGAAAGCTCATATGGAGATTGAGAAGCTAAGAGAGTAGGGCCTGTGGTGTTAAAGCAAGAAATTGGCAAAGCATCCTCTGTTGTTGAGAAATTGGGAGTGTTTTACAAAACTACAGGAGAGCTTGGAACTGAGGTCACGAGACGAAAGAACGACGTGTGCTGCAGACAACTGCACACCACTACACAGAACTGATGAGCGCATGAACAATGTGGCGAGTCCCGTAGTAACTGCTACGGCGTAAAGCCAAGCGCCGGCAATCCAGTCGGAAACATTAGAACAGGGCTGTGAAGACGACGTCAGCCAATCGCACGCTGACCGACCCCTCTCCAGGACGACAACGCAACAGTAGCTGCCTCTAAGTGAAGAGAACATAAGCGCCGCACCCGACTGTGGTCGTGGCCCAGTTCAGAAGCTTCACGACTACCGACCTAAATACAAAAGTCAGTTGTATCACTTCACTTGTATTAGGAATTCTATACAGGGTGTTACAAAAAGGTACGGCCAAACTTTCAGGAAACATTCTTCGCACACAAATAAAGAAAAGATGTTATGTGGACAAGTGTCCAGAAACGCTTAATTTCCATGTTAGATCTCATTTTAGTTTCGTCAGTATGTACTGTACTTCCTCGATTCAGCGCCAGTTGGCCCAATTGAAGGAAGGTAATGTTGACTTCGGTGCTTGTGTTGACATGCGACTCATTGCTCTACAGTACTAGCATCAAGCACATCAGTACGTAGCATCGGCAGGTTAGTGTTCATCACGAACATGGTTTTGCAGTCAGTGCAATGTTTACAAATGCGGAGTTGGCACAGACCCATTTGAACTATGGATTAGCACGGGGCAACAGCCGTGGCGCGGTACGTTTGTATCGAGACAGATTTCCAGAACGAAGGTGTCCCGACAGGAAGACGTACGAAACAATTGATCGGCGTCTTAGGGAGCACGGAACATTCCAGCCTATGACTCGCGACTGGGGAAAACCTAGAACGACGAGGACACCTGCAATGGACGAGGCAATTCTTCGTGCAGTTGACGATAACCCTAATGTCAGCGTCAGAGAAGTTGCTGCTGTACAAGGTAACATTGACCACGTCACAGTATGGAGAGTGCTACGGAGAACCAGTTGTTTCCGAACCATGTACAGCGTGTGCAGGCACTATCAGCAGCTGATTGGCCCCCACGGGTACACTTCTGCGAATGGTTCATCCAACAATGTGTCAGTCCTCATTTCAGTGCAAATGTTCTCTTTACGGATTAGGCTTCATTCCAACGTGATCAAATTGTAAATTTTCACAATCAACATGTGTGGGCTGACGAGAATCCGCACGCAATTATGCAATCACGTCATCAACACAGATTTTCTGTGAACGTTTGGGCAGGCATTGTTGGTGATGTCTTGATTGGGCCCCATGTTCTTCCACCTACACTCAATGGAGCACGTTATCATGATTTCATACGGGATACTCTACCTGTGCTGCTAGAACATGTGCCTTTACAAGAACGACACAACATGTGGTTCATGCACGATGGAGCTCCTGCACATTTCGGTCGAAGTGTTCGTACGCTTCTCAACAACAGATTCGGTGACCGATGGATTGGTAGAGGCGGACCAATTCCATGGCCTGCACGCTCTCCTGACCTCAACCTTCTTGACTTTTATTTATGGGGGCATTTGAAAGCTCTTGTCTACGCAACCCCGGTACCAAATGTAGAGACTCTTCGTGCTCGTATTGTGGACGGCTGTGATACAATACGCCATTCTCCAGGGCTGTAACAGCGCATCAGGGATTCCATGCGACGGAGGGTGGATGCATGTATCCTCGCTAACGGAGGACATTTTGAACATTTCCTGTAAAACGAAGTGTCTGAAGTCACGCTGGTACGTTCTGTTGCTGTGTGTTTCCATTCCATGATTAATGTGATTTGAAGAGAAGTAATAAAATGAGCTCTAACGTGGAAAGTAAGCGTTTCCGGACACATGTCCACATAACATATTTTCTTTCTTTGTGTGTGAGGAATGTTTCCTGAAAGTTTGGCCGTACCTTTTTGTAACACCCTGTACACTGAAGAGATTTCTTATTTGCATGTCGTTCTTTGCTTGTGACACTTCCGTGTTGTTGTCAGTTTTAAGTACTGTCATTGTTCTTTTGTAATAAAATTAATTAATACGATTTGTTTGAATTGTTTGTCTAGCGATCCGAGAAAGCAGGTTACCTAGACACCCCACATCTGAGTAGGCAGGATTCAACAGTAAGCGACGCCGGTATTGTGAGAACAGTATCAGCACTGGACAGCCTTTCAGAAGAGACATCGCGTGGACGAATGGACGACACATTCGACTTCACTTTGTGTCTACCAAAAAATTATAGGAACACCTCGCACTCAAAAGACCCCGATCTCACAATTCGACCTCCCCCAACCTTCACACTGGCCAATTGAGCGTAAATAACATTTTGTCTCTGGGCACCTCGAGGGCAGTGTCGCAGGAAGAACGTATACGACCACTGCAACATGCACGTAATACAAAGAATTCAGGAATACATTTTTGATGATCTACTGGTCGACCGAGATGAAGGACTGCAACAAACACGAAGTCATGTTTTGCACGTATCTGGTCAACTCATGCTTTAAGAGCCCTGTCATATTCCTTGAGGCTCTGGTCAGATAGAACCTGTGCCATGATGATTCATGTAGGGATGGCGAAATAATCCACTTCTACCATATGAAGCTCCCACCACAACCCCAACAAATATTGCCGGCCGGAGTGGCCGAGCGGTTCTAGGCGCTTCAGTCTGGAAGGGCATGGGTGTGTGTGTTGTTCTTAGCATAAGTTAGTGGAAGTAGTGTGTAAGTCTAGAGACCGATGACCTAAGCAGTTTAGTCCCTTAGGAATTCACACATATTTGAACATTTTGAACGCCCTACAAGAACGAAAGAGGGCCTTTATGATCACCATCGACAGCTAGTACAGGAAGACGAGATTACACACCAGGTTGCGAGCAAAATTGAGGAAAGGATGGAGCAAATCAATCACATCAACTACTACGATAAGAAACAGCTGCATGACATACTACATTGCAACATGACGGTATTCGCCCCGAAAGATGGGGTCATTAAGAATTTACACTATTCGTTCAAAACCACAGAAAATAAATTTTTCGTTCCACCTGATTCGATGCCACTGGCGTATAAGAAAAGTGTAGCACTCGAAATACAACCGATGCTCAATGACGGAGTGACTGAACAGGCTGTATCTACATATAACAGACCACTCTGCGTTGTCGAAAAGAAAGACGGGTCGAAACGACTTCTACTCGATCCGCGACAGATCATTACTATCGTCGCGTTAGACAGATGCCCCAGAGTTGTACAGAAATTTCTTGGGGTGTAAGTATTCTCCTCCAATGACTTCCGTTGGAATTTCTGTCAGATTCAATTGCATCCTGCATGTAGCCAGTACACGGCATTTCCTTGGCCATATATATACAAGGATTTGATGGGATCCTTACTCACACACTGAAAGAGAGGATTACGTGTTACGTGGACAACATTTCAGCTGCTGAGAGCATGCGGGGGGAATATAAGAAACTGCTCTATAAATTGCTGTCCATATTAGGGGTCCATGGAGTCGCTGTCAATGAGGACAAGTTACGATTCGCCACATCGGAAGTAGAATTCCTTGGCCACGTCATCTCTGGTGAAGGCAGTGTTCCGTGTCCAGATAAAGTAGAAACTACAGCCACATTTGTGAACAGCTTTGCTGCAGTGATCACGTCCTTATCACTCACAAGAGTTCTGTACGGCAACTAACAGCTCCAGATCGGACATGGGGGTTTTGATCCTGGTTCACGATACCATAGCTCTCAGTAGTCGAGTTTTGACCAAAAAACTACTCAGTCACTGAATTGGAGGTTCTGGCCGTCGTCTAGGACTTTAAGATGTATAGATACTTCCTGCACAGTCAGGGGACAAGGATCTTCACTGATTACAAAGTCCTGGAATTTCTCTTGAATGCCAATTTGAGCAGCGAATGGTTTATTAGATGGGTGTTATCTTTGCAGGAGTTCGACTTCATGATACATATGTTCCAGGAGGTACCAACATCATTCAGATGCACGGTCACGTTCACCAATAGGTCTCATGGGTAAAGTTCACGATGAAAGAAAACCACTTCAGTCTCTGCTACATGTATAACGTTGCCTTTGAAAACTGCATTACACTGACTATGAGTGACATTACAAGAGAACAGGATAAAGATCCAACTCTCATAAGTTTAAAAACTATGTGGAAAGACAGGAGCAATTCTTAGAAGCGGTGTTTTGTTTTACTGCAGGATGGCAGTGGACTCAGTGTGGGTTATGTGTATCGCGAATGCTCTAAGAAGGAGGATAATTTTTGTATACACACATAGCTATGCGCATTTTGGTCCACGTAAATGCTTATCTCAAGTTGAAGACGTTGCTCTATTTTAAAAAGATGGAGAGGCGCATCAGGAAGGTATTGTCCATGTGCAAGGATTGCCAAGAGGCCGAACCTTCGAACAGGATACTCAGGCTCCCCCCTATCCAATCGAAACCATCAAACTGCGACAAATCGGGGCCACAGACCTCATTGGTCACCTTCCCAGAACTAGCCGTAGATTCTGCTTCATAATGGTAGTAATGGAGCTGACGTCAGTTTTACGACACTGATGCCATTACGAGAGGCAACAGAACACACAGTCTCCAAATCATTATGCAAAGATTTCCTTCCATAGGTCGGTCACGTCGACAAACCGATATCTGACAATGGCCTGCAATTCAGATCCAGGAAGTGGAAGGAAAATTGAGGCTCCAAAAACTCAAAACAGTCTTTATATCAGCCTGTCACCCATCGTCAGACTGCGCGGAACGGATCATGCAGAAACCAGGTAGCTTATGCCAGCTCTACTGTGAGTAACAGCACACGACTTGGGATGTTTCTCTAAATGACTTCCAAGATGTGATGAAAGAGTCGCCACATTGCACGACATTGTTGCCTCCCACCATGGTGCTCAAGACCCACCATGCACTGGATAAACTGAGTGGCTTTTTCACCCAGAGTGCAATGACGCTATCCCGAGCATTGCACAGAATCTGGGACAAAAGGGCAAGTATTCGGCAGCATCAGGTGGGGCGGAAAGAACTCCTGAGATCCTTCCATCTTTCCAATAAACAGACGCGAGTACGCCACAATTTTTTTCCGGCATACAATGGTACATTACGTGTCAGAACAGTTGCGCATCTGAATGCATACGATTTGGATACGTTGCAGATTCGGAAATCTGTGGGCATTCACCATATCAGCCACCTGAAATCCTTCATTTGAGTAGTATAGTATTAAATCGTAGGAATCCATAGTATATAGAGTACAATTGTATTAACTATGTAACTTTATGATATTTTCCTTTCAACCTTTGTTATGTATCTTATGTTAGTTTAATACTGATATACGTTTATAACCCGTGTATATAGAACTTATGTGGTAGTGAGCAGTAAAACGTGGGGGCCCAGGTAATGTGTCTCCTCGTTAGAACACGCCGGGAAGGAACGTCAGTCTTGGCTATAAAGAATGATGGAGATGAGAGCACATGCTGTCCGACGTCTTCATTATGTTTACTGGTGTAGTGAAGCAATAGTAAATCATCTGTCATATGGAGGCGTGAACCATCTGATTCCTGTAGATAAAACTGTGCCTACTGCGAATAGGAAGTTGTAGGTTTTCATTTTGTTGTCATTTGTTGCGGACGTTATAATGAATCATTCTGCTCTAACATTTCTTTTTGTAGAGATAACCGATACCATGTATATATCGACTCTTGCATAGGTTAAAATTATCTCAGGTGTTTCACTAAAAGGATTCGTATGATTTTGTATATGATGTATCATATTTCAGGCTAAAATGTATAAAAAAGAAATTAATGTGTTACAATCGATATGTACTAACAGTTAAAATTACTCTTCTTTTCTAAATAATTGAAATTACAAAATTTCTGGCATACTTAAAATTCATATTATTAATTGCGAAATCTAACGCTAATTATTAAATTTGTTTCTGGATTTATTTATGAAATAATGATATAATTTGCTAAAGATTCTTCTCCTGTCAAGGAAGTTTGCAAACCCTTTTGCTTTGCAAACTCTTTGGAAATTGTGAGTACCGCAGAATGTAAGGAGTGATGGGCATTTCTCTGATGGAAGTAGACGTTTTCTAAGTTTGTCACCAAATACGTACTCATTGTTTTTTTTTTAAATGTGGAAAATTTAAAAAACTGTGTGATGCTGAAAGACGTGACAAAGAATAAAATTCAAGAATAATACAGACAAATGTTCATCAGTTATTTAGTCATCAAGAACCTAAGGAATCGAAATTTCAGCTGCAAGTTTTCAAAATTTGTGCGAAGAATGAGCACTTTAATGGTGATGTGTGGCAGAGGAAGATTACAGTGTCCACACATGCAGTGCATTCTCTGGACGTTTTAATGAAATTAAATTGTTGTTGTTGTGGTCTTCAGTCCTGAGACTGGTTTGATGCAGCTCTCCATGCTACTCTATCCTGTGCAAGCTGCTTCATCTCCCAGTACCTACTGCAACCTACATCCTTCTGAATCTGCTTAGTGTATTCATCTCTTGGTCTCCCCCTACGATTTTTACCCTCCACACTGCCCTTCAATACTAAATTGGTGATCCCTTGATGCCTCAGAACATGTCCTACCAACCGATCCCTTCTTCTGGTCAAGTTGTGCCACAAACTTCTCTTCTCCCCAATCCTATTCAATACCTCCTCATTAGTTACGTGATCTACCCACCTTATCTTCAGCATTCTTCTGTAGCACCACATTTCGAAAGCTTCTATTCTCTTCTTGTCCAAACTAGTTATCGTCCATGTTTCACTTCCATACATGCCCACACTCCATACAAATACTTTCAGAAACGACTTCCTGACACTTAAAGCTATACTTGATGTTAACAAATTTCTCTTCTTCAGAAACGATTTCCTTGCCATTGCCAGTCTACATTTTATATCCTCTCTACTTCGACCATCATCAGTTATTTTACTCCCCAAATAGCAAAACTCCTTTACTACTTTAAGTGTCTCATTTCCTAATCTAATTCCCTCAGGATCACCCGATTTAATTTGACTACATTCCATTATCCTCGCTTTGCTTTTGTTGATGTTCATCTTATATCCTCCTTTCAAGACACTATCCATTCCGTTCAACTGCTCTTCCAAGTCATTTGCTGTCTCTGACAGAATTACAATGTCATCGGCGAACCTCAAAGTTTTTACTTCTTCTCCATGAATTTTAATACCTACTCCGAATTTTTCTTTTGTTTCCTTTACTGCTTGCTCAATATACAGATTGAATAACATCGGGGAGAGGCTACAACCCTGTCTCACTTCTTTCCCAACCACTGCTTCCCTTTCATGCCCCTCGACTCTTACAACTGCCATCTGGTTTCTGTACAAATTGTAAATAACTTTTCGCTCCCTGTATTTTACCCCTGCCACCTTCAGAATTTGAAAGAGAGTATTGCAGTTAACATTGTCAAAAGCTTTCTCTAAGTCTACAAATGCTAGAAATGTAGGTTTGCCTTTTCTTAATCTTTCTTCTAAGATAAGTCGTAAGGTTAGTATTGCCTCACGTGTTCCAACATTTCTACGGAATCCAAACTGATCTTCCCCGAGGTCCGCTTCTACCAGTTTTTCCATTCGTCTGTAAAGAATTCGCGTTAGTATTTTGCAGCTGTGACTTATTAAACTGATAGTTCGTTAATTTTCACATCTGTCAACACCTTCTTTCTTTGGGATTGGAATTATTATATTCTTCTTGAAGTCTGAGGGTATTTCGCCTGCCTCATACAGCTTGCTCACCAGATGGTAGAGTTTTGTCATGACTGGCTCTACCAAGGCCATCAGTAGTTCTAATGGAATGTTGTCTACTCCCGGGGCCTTGTTTCGACGCAGGTCTTTCAGTGCTCTGTCAAACTCTTCACGCAGTATCATATCTCCCATTTCATCTTCATCTACATCCTCTTCCATTTCCATAATATTGTCCTCAAGTACATCGCCCTTGTATAAAGCCTCTATATACTCCTTCCACCTTTCTGCCTTCCCTTCTTTGCTTAGAACTGGGTTGCCATCTGAGCTCTTGATATTCATACAAGTCGTTCTCTTCTCTCCAAAGGTCTCTTTAATTTTCCTGTAGGCAGTATCTATCTTACTCCTAGTGAGACAAGCCTCTACATCCTTACATTTGTCCTCTAGCCATCGCCGCTTAGCCATTTTGCACTTCCTGTCGATCTCATTTTTGAGACGTTTGTATTCCTTTTTGCGTGCTTCATTTACTGCATTTTTATACTTTCTCCTTTCATCAGTTAAATTCAATATTTCTTCTGTTACTCAAGGATTTCTATTAGCCCTCGTCTTTTTACCTACTTGATCGTCAGCTGCCTTCACTACTTCATCCCTCAGAGCTACTCATTCTTCTTCTACTGTATATCCTTCCCCCATTCCTGTCAAATGTTCCCTTATGCTCTCCCTGAAACTCTCTACAACCTCTGGTTCTTTCAGTTTATCCAGGTCCCATCTCCTTAAATTCCCACCTTTTTGCAGTTTCTTCAGTATCAATCTGCAGTTCATAACCAATAGATTGTGGTCAGAATCCACATCTGCCCCTGGAAATGTCTTACAATTTAAAACCTGGTTCCTAAATCTCTGTCTTACCATTATATAATCTATCTGATACCTTTTAGTATCTCCAGTATTCTTCCAGGTATACAACCTTCTTTTATGATTCTTGAACCAAGTGTTAGCTATGATTAAGTTATGCTCTGTGCAAAATTCTACAAGGCGGCTTCCTCTTTCATTTCTTCCCCCCAATCCATATTCACCTACTATGTTTCCTTCTCTCCCTTTTCCCACTGACGAATTCCAGTCACCCATGACTATTAAATTTTCGTCTCCCTTCACTACCTGAATAATTTCTTTTATCTCGTCATACATTTCATCTATTTCTTCATCATCTCCAGAGCTAGTTGGCATATAAACTTGTACTACTGTAGTAGTGATGGGCTTTGTGTCTATCTTGGCCACAATAATACGTTCACTATGCTGTTTGTAGTAGCTAACCCGCACTCCTATTTTTTTTATTCATTATTAAACCTACTCCTGCATTACCCCTATTTGATTTTGTATTTATAACCCTGTAATCACCTGACCAAAAGTCTTGTTCCTCCTGCCACCGAACTTCACTAATTCCCACTATATCTAACTTTAACCTATCCATTTCCCTTTTTAAATTTTCTAACCTATCTGCCCGATTAAGGGATCTGACATTCCACGCTCCGATCCGTAGAACGCCAGTTTTCTTTCTCCTGATAACGACGTCCTCTTGAGTAGTCCCCGCCCGGAGATCCGAATGGGGGACTATTTTACCTCCGGAATATTTTACCCAAGAGGACACCATCACCATTTAATCATACAGTAAAGCTGCATGTCCTCAGGAAAAATTATGGCTGTAGTTTCCCCTTGCTTTCAGCCGTTCGCAGTACCAGCACAGCAAGGCCGTTTTGGGTAATGTTACAAGGCCAGATCAGTCAATCATCCAGACTGTTGCCCCTGCAACTACTTAAAAGGCTGCTGCCCCTCTTCAGGAACCACATGTTTGTCTGGCCTCTCAACAGATACCCCTCCGTTGTGGTTGCACCTACGGTACGGCCATCTGTATCGCTGAGGCACGCAAGCCTCCCCAAAATAAAAAAAAAATAATGAAATGTGAATAGATTTTGGAAAATGTACGGGGGGGGGGGGTTGTAAATTTGTTTTTTTTTTTTTTTTTTGTTATTTGCTCTTTCTTTCAGTCAATACGAACTTTGTTGTAGAACCCCTTATTTACGTGTGGTAATAAAAATTCATTTAGACAGAATTAAGTACATTTAAAATTACGTGAACTTAGTCAACTCTCTCATGCAGATAAATTCATATTAAGTGATTAAGAATATTTAGTTGAGAATTAAATCTTTTACATAATTCGGCCTTGGCACACATTTTCTAAATGCAGTGGTTTTTTTAAAAATATTTTTACTGAATTCTTTCCCGGCGTTAGCTATGGAACACAAGACTGTCTCTATTAGCAGAGAATGGTTAAATATTGCCAAGCCGACGTTTAATTATCATTGATAAAACACACTTCACTATACATTTAAGTTATTTGAAAGAACCAACAAATTGTTAAATTTCAACGTTTACTATCCGCCTATGAATGCACAAATGTGAAACTAGTAATAAATTCTGTCAGTTGCTGGATCGCTGTAAAAGAAAAACATTTTCTTAATTCACTGCTAATTTTATCTGCTCTCGATTTACGGGTTTGGTTAATTTTTCTTAGCGGAACAATTTTTTAAATGTGCCGCCGCTGCAAATCGTTCGGTCGCGGCACAGCCCAGCAACACCGGCGATAATTGCTAAAAATGCTGAAAATTCTGTAAAGAAATATTATAGATGACATGGGCAAGCTAATTTACATTAGTAATACACACTTTTGATAAATTATAATGTATTTAGATCACAACAATAATTCAACTTACATTAGTTTGTAATTTCTCCTCTAATGGCGGCTAAATCTAGATACAGACAGATGAAGTCTATCCATTCATAAAATGCTACGTCACAGGTTCCTCTCTCCCTCAGCTCTCGAGGAAGAAGACAAAGAATGCACACTATGTATTCCTGTTTATATCATTATCAACCGTTAATGTCTCTTTGCAATCTGCGGCTGTATTTTACATTTTTGTTATCGCAGATATTGACACATTTCGTAATTATGAGTATAGAAATATTACAATCATAAATACATCGAGAATATAATTACAGAAAATATTACAATAATAACGAATGTCCTTTATAGAAAATTAAATAATATTTTTTGTTAAATAATTACAGTATATACAAATTGCTTCATAGCGGCGTATATAGTACAATTAAATTTTAGTTTATTAATAGTGTGTGTGGTGCCAGGGAATGTTACAACGTTGACTTCTGATTTAGGACAAATCAACACCGCTGCATGATCCACATTTGGAGAGTGGGGAATTTATTCTGTTTTGTACAGTGTGATGCCAGGGAGCACTGGCACTTAGCACGTACAATAGAAAAGAGTTTCATCCCTATGATACATGGACAGAGTACGCAGTATTGTAAGTGAGGAGATGCGGTCTACGAGAAGAAATTAGACAACAATGTTTACATCTGCTTTATTTCCAGGAAGAGTCCACCGTTTTGCACATCTTAAGATATTCACTAATGATATTTTTAAAATATGTTCTATACAGGTCCCCACACAGTAACCTCAAACTGGGAGACGAGGTCACTACAAGGGTGAAGTAAGTTACAGGACACATTCGTTGTCTCGTCTTTACCCCCCCCCCCCCCCCCCCCCCCCACATGTCGTTCTATTAGCAAGGTCATCTTTGTGTTATGTCTAACATGTAAGTAGTAGGTAGCTGAATAATACCTGTAGTAACAATACAAGTGGTACGAATGATATGTGAGTGAACACTTACATTTCTAATGTAGACGTAGCTTAGATTAGTTATGTAGGTTTAGAGTAAGTTCTATCATTTTGTTAATTCTATTATTGCTCAGCTAGCCTGTCACATAATGCGTTGTACAGCGTTGCCACATCTTAACGCGTAGCTTCAGAATTTTGCAAATTCGGCGAGACGAGTACTGTGCAGATTCGTCCAGACAACAGCGCGCCGAACGGCTGTGCTGGCAAAGGTGACTCACAATAATGCGGTCCGAGCACAGAACAGAGGGCAGACAAAGGGATGGAGGGGCATGGCCGGCTGCTACGGTGTGTGGGTGGTGGCGCTCTGCAGTGGCCGTCAAACCGCGCTGGTTGTGTTCACCTTCAAACAACGGGCGTTGCTGATCAGTGGGCAGCGACAATGGCAGCCGGCTACTTCAGGCCTCACGGCCACGTCACGTGCTAGCAAGGACTGCGTGACTCGATCACAGGCATTGGTAAATGATGCTGGGATGACGGCATTTTCTTTCTCCCTTAGGAAGCATCAAACTAGCCAAGCTGTGGTCCTGCACCTCTGTGCTTTGAAAGATGTCCACACATTTTGTCTCTTTGCCCTTGGAAAGAATACTCTCAATGACAGTCCCCTAGATAGGGTACACATGTTATGGACCCCAGTCTAATTCATAATATACACTACTGGCCATTAAAATTGCTACACCACGAAGATAACGTGCTACAGACGCGAAATTTAACCGACAGGAAGAAGATGCTGTGATGTGCAAATGATTAGCTTTTCAGAGCATTCACACAAGGTTGGAGCCGGTGTCGACTCCAACTAGGTGCTGACATGTGGAAATTTTCCAACCGATTTCTCGTACACAAACAGCAGTTGCCCGTAGTTGCCTGGTGAAACGTTGTTGTGATGCCTCGTGTAACGAGGAGGAATGCGTACCATCACGTTTCCGACTTTGATAAAGGTCGAATTGCAGCCTATCGCGATAGCCGTTTATCGCATCACGACATTGCTGTTCGTGTTGGTCGGGATCCAATGATTGTTGGCAGAATATGGAATCGGTGCGTTCAGGAGGGTAATACGGAACGCCGTGCAGGATACCAACGGCCTCGTATCGCTAGCAGTCGAGATGACAGGAGTCTTATCCGCATGGCTGTAACGGATCGTGCAGACACGTCTCGATCCCTGAGTCGACAGATGGGGACGTTTGCAAGACAACAACCATCTGTACGAACAGTTCGACGTTGTTTGCAACAGCCTGGACTATCAGCTTGGAGACAATGGCTGCGGTTACCCTTGACGCTGCATCGAAGGCAGGAGCGCCTGCGATGGTGTACGCAACGACGAACCTGGGTGCACGAATGGCAAAACGTCATTTTTTCGGATGAATCCAGGTTCTGTTTACAGCATCATGATGGTCGCATCCGTGTTTGGCGACATCGCGGTGAACGCACATTGGAAGCGTGTATTCATCATCGCCATACTGGCGTATCACCTGGCGTGATGGTATAGGGTGCCATTGGTTACTCGTCTCGGTCACCTATTGTTCGTATTGACGGCACTTTGAACAGTGGACGCTACATTTCAGATGTGTTACGTCCCGTGGCTCTACCCTTCATTCGATCTCTGCGAAACCCTACATTTCAGCAGGATAATGCACGTCCGCATGTTGCAGGTCCTGTACGGGCCTTTCTGGATACAAAAACTGTTCGACTGCAGCCCTGGCCAGCACATTCTCCAGATCTCTCACCAATTGAAAACGTCTGGTCACTGGTGGCCGAGCAAATGGTTCGTCATAATACGCCAGTCACTACTCTTGATGAACTGTGGTATCGTGTTGAAACTGCATGGGAAGCTGTACCTGTACACGGCATCCAATCTCTGACTCAATGCCCAGGCGTATCAAGGCCGTTATTACGGCCAGAGATGGTTGTTCTGGGTACTGATTTCTCAGGATCTATGCACCCAAATTGCGTGAAAATGTAATCACATGTCAGTCCTAGTATAATAAATTTGCCCAATGAATACCCGTTTATCACCTGCATTTCTCCTTGGTGTAGCAATTTTAATGGCCAGTAGTGTATTTGACTTGCATGTGTGCTCTCAGCAATTCTCTGCCAGTACACACAAGTTAACCCCGTAGGTGCTGCTAACATGGGCTAGACTCCACACTGAGAGGACGGCGACCAGATGATAATCCTGATGTCCGTGCTGACTGCCACAGCTGAGGGACACATTTGTGCTGTTGCTACTGCTATCCGTGATAGTGGTGGTCTAGGATGTACCCACAGCTGGCCAGTCCTTTGCACATAATGCAACAGTTAATGGAGATTATGGGCCTCACTGTGACGCCGCCCACACAAGTGCACAGCCCTCTGACTCACCACACACCCTACACTATACACCGTACACCGACCTAAGTATAGTGAGCCACGACTCATTGTGTGATCGTTTGACGGTGACACGCACCCCTAATTTCCTTGATACACTTGACAAAAGTGACAATGAACATTAGTGCTTTCGTTATATTCTTTACAGCAGACTGTACAATTGTACAAAACCCCTTTTATTAAGAGTACTAAAATCGATTTCAGCATACTGTGGATTACTGTAGCACAACAGGACTTGCCCATGTCTACAACAAAACTCTTGCCACAGTCATCTCTAACCAATGGTCATGGTCAATACAACATGACCACTTCACATCTACATTGTAAACCAGTAATTTGCTTTAGTCTGGTGCTTTTCTCTGTATGTTTTTCATGTAACCTTCAATATCTCTACAATATTAGTTTAATAAAGTCTCATTCACCTAAGTCATATGATATGTGCAACATCAGTCAGCATTACAATCACTCACAGTATTTCACTGTCACATGCTCTATAATTGCATAAAGCCATTTGTACGTCTACAACTTAATCCTCCATGATGTGTACTATGTCATATTTTTCTCAATAAGTCGCTTGACAATAACACATTTTGTTTACCTGTAACTTCATTTTCCAAGATTTACTGTTCATCACGTTTGCAGTAACAAGTTCAGCTGGCAACTCATTCTTTATGCCTACCATTCCAATGGCATGAGATAATATGTATTACATATTTCAGTAAGCAACAGATCTTAAAGCTTATCAGAACATTTTTCGGCCGTACTTTTACTTGAAAAAGGCAGAAATTATAACTTAATTAAGCAAGAATAATTTGGATTGTAAAGTCATTTATGAACAGATGTTCTGCCACCATCCTATAATACACACATAATTGCAAAACAGTAACCATACAGTTATACCAGAGTCCTAGCTGCTAACTTTCTATTAAACTGTCAAAGTTTATTGTTATATTTCTTAACTTGTGTTTGTGAGTCTCAAGTTGGTATCTGAAAAACTGGTACAACTTATTTTGATATCGAAATATGTAAATCTCGGTGCAGGGCAACACATCCACAAGAAAATTTAATTTTTGACGGAAATACCGGTATGTGGAGCATATGCTACACGATGCAAAATGCAGGCTAGCCGGTACACCAAACAATTCGTCTGTGAGAGACCAGTCTGTTTCCAATGAAATTTACATATGCCATCTGACAGCCAAAACAAATGACTCAGATTAAAATGTTGGCCCTGAATGTAGCTTATCTTTATCTTAGTCTCGTAAATAATCACTGTACCAGAACTGTTATTGTAATTACCTGGCAAATGGACATAAAAATTAATGCATCTGAGTTCCTGGTAAACTCACAAGGTAGCACTTTACTGAAATCTGTCACTGGCATTAAGCCTCAGGACAGAGTTTCACAAAAACACACTGACGCTCACTGTGCCTTACAATGGACATGAATTTTGATAGTGATTAAGTTTATTGCCATACCTATGTGCATGGAACCCTCCGCAACCCGTCACCATTAGGAATAATAATGTAACTATCAAAAATCAAATTTCCTTCGCCGTAACTGCTATGTCCAGTGCAAGACGCTATCTTACTAATTTTCACAAAAATGCTTCTCAGTAAACATCTCGCGATGTCCAGTGGGAGTATGCAAATACAGTCATGAAAGTAAATGAAAATGGGGACAAACCTTAACGACTTACAGCAAGACTCTAAGTCTGACTGTGCTTCATTAAGCTATGACAACAATACACCTTTTCATGACGTTTTCTCACCTAGGCAAATTATTGCTGATGACTTTCTTGTGTACGGTTACTTTCCTTCACACTTGTTTCATCCATAAGACAAAACCATACGTTGCACTATAAAATTTCCACTGCAGTATTCTAACAATAAGAAACGACACAGTTTCAAATATATACGAAATACTGGATTACATTAATAGATGGTTTTATACTCTCTTCAAAGGAAGTAACCTCTTCGACTAATATCTGTGATCTCAAAAACAGACTTGCAAAGAATATGGTTATATCGATACTTCAGAAGTTCAGTACATTTATCAACTTAATTTACATTTATGAACAAAACTTCTTGAAAATACTCATGGAAAATAGGGCAACTACCTCACAACTGTAACTGTAAGCAGTTAGTAACTATACCAGCAGGACAACCCTACGGTGGTCATTGTTGTTAATCTACTGGTGCAAATACTGTGTACAATCAGCATGATACCGGTTTATATTTATAAAGACTGTGTGCTTGAGAGGGCTGTCCTGTGGTTGAATTTGGAGTGTGTACTCTGTTTCCATCCCTGTTACACCATTCAACACTACACATTTAAGTGTTTTCTATGGGTTCCATGAGAAGTCTCGATAAAAGGCGGTTTCTAGAAATTTTGCTTAGAGTTGTCCCACTATTTGCTTCCCATCGACAACATTTAGTTGATGAAAAACTGTGTGGTAGATTGCATCAGTCTCTTCCATTTGTCATTAACGCAGTACATAAAATTCGAAGCAATGGACTGAATTCTTGAATATTTCAGAAGTTATCTGAAGAAAATAACTTTTGAACGATTACTACTTCTTACTGAAGTAAGCTGGCTGTCAAACGGTTATGTTCAACAAGATCTTTCTTACTTTTTGAAATTATTTTAGAGTTTTTTGATGCTGAAGAACATTTTCAAAAGAAACTTTAATTAAGTGTAAACCAGATGTTTCTTATGTAACAGATTTGTTTGCAATATTTAATGAACATGACTTGCAGCTACAAGGTGATAGTCTAAATATGATAAAAAAGAAGTCAATCATTTCGGTTTTTTGCGAGAGTCAAATTAATCGAAGTCAGACTAAAGAAAAATGAAGACATGTTCATAGAATTTGTCGATCTGGAAAAAGCGTTCGACAATGTCAACTGGTGCAAGATGTTCGAAATTCTGAGAAAAATACGGGGAAAGCTGTAGAGAGAGATAGGTAATATACACACTACTGGCCATTAAAATTGCTACACCAAAAAGAAATGCAGATAATAAACGGGTATTCACTGGACAAATATATTATACTAGAACTGACATGTGATTACATTTTCACGCAATTTGGGTGGGTAGATCCTGAGAAATCAGTACCCAGAACAACAACCACCTTTGGACGTAATAACGGCCTTGATACGCCTGGGCATTGAGTCAAACAGAGCTTGGATGGCGTGTACAGGTACAACTGCCCATGCAGTTTCAACACGATACCACAATTCATCAAGAGTAGTGACTGGCGTATTGTGACGAGCCAGTTGCTCGGCCACTGTTGACCAGACATTTTCAATTGATGAGGGATCTGGAGAATGTGTTGGCCACGGCAGCAGTCGAACATTTTCTGTATCCAGAAAGGTCTGTACAGGACCTGCAACATTCGGTCGTGTATTATCCTGCTGAACGATAAACCGCAATCGCGATAGGCTACAATCCGACCTTTATCAGTCGGAAACGTGATGGTAAGCATTTCACCTCCTTACACGAGGCATCACAACAACGTTTCCCCAGGCAACGCCGGTCAACTGCTGTTTGTGTATGAGAAATCGGTTGGAAACTTTCCTCATGTCATCACGTTGTAGGTGTCGCCACCGGCGCCAACTTTGTGTGAATGCTCTGAAAAGTTAATCATCACAGAATCTTCTTCCTATCGGTTAAATTTCGCGTCTGTAGCACGTCATTTTCGTGGTGTAGCAATTTTAATGGCCAGTAGTGTACAATGTGTATAAGAGACAAGAAGGAATAATAAGGGTGGACGGCCAAGAACGAAGTGCTCGGATTAAAAAGGGTGTAAGTGAGGGATGTAGTCTTTCGCCCAAACTGTTGACTCTGTAAATCGAAGAAGCAATGACGGAAATAAAACAAAGGTTCAGGAGTGGGATTAAAATTCTAGGTGAAAGGATATCAATGATAGGATTCACTGATGACATTGCTATTCTGAGTGAAAGTGAAGAAGAACTACATGAATTGCTGAATGGAATGAACAATCTAATGAGTACAGAATATAGAGTAGATCGAAGAAAGGCGAAAGCAATGAGAAGTAGCAGAAATGAGAATAGCGAGAAACCGAACATCAGGCTTGATGGTCACGTATTAGATGCAGTTATGGAACGGACGGAGCAAGGAGGTCATCAAAAGCGGACTAGCAATAGCAAAAAGGGCATTCCTGCCCAAGAGAAGTCTACTAGCATCAAACATAGGCCTTAATTCGAGGAAGAAATTGCTGCGAATGTACGTCTGGAGCACAGAATTGTATGATGGTGAAACATGGACTGTGGGAAAACCGGAACAGAAGAGAATCGAAGCATTTGCGATGTGGTGCTGCAGACCAATGTTGAAAACTAGGTGGACTGATAAGGTAAGGAATGAGGAGGTTCTGCACAGAATCGGAGAGGAAAGGAATATGAAGAAAGCACTGATAAGAAGAAGGGACAGGATGATAGGACATCTGTTAAGTCATGATGGAATGACTCCCATGGTACTAGAGGGAGCTGTAGAGGGCAAAAACTGTTGAGGAAGACAGAAATTGGAATACATCCAGCAAATAAATAAGGACGTAGGTTGCGTGTGCTACTCTGAGATGAATAGGTTTGCACAGGAGAGTAATTTGTGGGGGGCTGCACCAAACTAGTCAGAAGACTGATGATAAAAAAAAATTTATGATGCCTTCTGTGGACGGCACGAATTTTCCCTGTTTCCCAATTTATCACAAACTGTCAGGATGGTGAGTTTAAACCTACGTTCAACATGTAAATGTCTTTCACAAAGAGTTTGAAACTATGTTTGAAGAAGTCTTGACTATCGAAGTACCACAGTAGACCATCGATCCATACAGTGGTATTGAAGAAACGGACCTTATATTACAAGAAGATTTGGCAGTACCAAGTGCTGACGAAGAACTTAAGGTACAGTTCACAAAGGGATATCAGCATTCTTGCTACAGATAGACGTACCTGTTACTTCCTGTATTACGGATTAACGCGAGAAAGTTGTTGATAGCTTGTCCTTCTTAATGCCTCCTCGGTTAGTGGTTTCAACGCTGTTGCCAATCTTTTTACAAAACGAGAAACGTATTGGAAATCACTGACCGAGGAGGTTTATGGTTAAATCTAACTGAATTGAAGCCAAATACTGAAAATAAAGTATCAGGCTCATCCTCCTATTTAAAGTACTTACGCATTAATGTTACTAGTTTTGCACTTTGTACCGTGTAATGTAATAAATATACAAAGCTTAATTTTTTTTAACTTTTTCATTCTTCTCTTGCCTATCCACCGGATCAAAAACACCTTTGAAGTTGATGAATTTGTGAAAGTGTATATGGAAAGCAGGTGGTCTAGACAAAACAGAAAGAATTGGCACTGTGTCTACGAGAGAAAAAAGTTTGGAAAACTGTTTTAAACGAAAAGAACGCTGTTTCTTTCAGTCGTTGCGCCTACATTCAGGACAACGCAATACTGGAAAGTTGATAACTGTAACTGCATACTTCAAGATTTTAAACATGGCTGCAGCAGCAACTGTCAAAATTCTTCACAACAAAGGATGGCAGCCAAAAACAGTTGCAGGATAGAATTTTTTTATTAAAATTCTTGACCAAGGTTTCGGTACATATAAATATACCTTCATCAGAAGTACATTTCCTGAATAGAAAGACACATTCATTAGAAAAGCCATATCAACGAAAGTGAGAAACAGAAGCTTAAATAACGGTGAAATTGCTAAAGTAATACAGGCACACAATCTTTAGTACTTACTAAAATTACATCATGCACTGGAGAATAATGAAACAATTATGCCAAAAGGCGTCGTCAGTAATTAAAATATCATCTCCATTTGTACAACATGTGTAATGGGTACAGGATCAAAGCGAACAGTTTAACAATGTTACTTCGCCTATGAACTGTTGAGACACGAGTGTGAAGGCACTAAGGTAGATTGTTTCGCCGAGAGAGGGCACTTGCATGTGTCAGACTCGCGCATATTACAATCCATAAATACATACATAAGCGCATCAAAATTATTAAAGGTTGTGTTAATTCAAACTTTGTCTTAATAAATAAAGCGTATCACGCCAATTAAAGACATTTATGTAAACTAGAAATATAGAACCAAATTTACCTGTGTCCTAGTGTCAAACGGATAAAGCTTGCGCTTGGAACATCTAACGAGAGAGGGCACTACTGTAATGCGCGAGAGTCTCGCGTAACGTAGGCAGTGAAATACATACTAGCGAAACAACCAAAATGTTATAATAAAACGAAACCATCTGTCTGTATGAATAAAACATAGTAGTCATTTAACCACACATACACATTGAAATTCATAATTAACAAACATCACAATATGTAGATCCCAACAAGATAGGATCTACATATTGTGATGTTTGTTAATTATGAATTTCAATGTGTATGTGTGGTTAAATGACTACTATGTTTTATTCATACAGACAGATGGTTTCGTTTTATTATAACATTTTGGTTGTTTCGCTAGTATGTATTTCACTGCCTACGTTACGCGAGACTCTCGCGCATTACAGTAGTGCCCTCTCTCGTTAGATGTTCCAAGCGCAAGCTTTATCCGTTTGACACTAGGACACAGGTAAATTTGGTTCTATATTTCTAGTTTACATAAATGTCTTTAATTGGCGTGATACGCTTTATTTATTAAGACAAAGTTTGAATTAACACAACCTTTAATAATTTTGATGCGCTTATGTATGTATTTATGGATTGTAATATGCGCGAGTCTGACACATGCAAGTGCCCTCTCTCGGCGAAACAATCTACCTTAGTGCCTTCACACTCGTGTCTCAACAGTTCATAGGCGAAGTAACATTGTTAAACTGTTCGCTTTGATCCTGTACCCATTACACATGTTGTACAAATGGAGATGATATTTTAATTACTGACGACGCCTTTTGGCATAATTGTTTCATTATTCTCCAGTGCATGATGTAATTTTAGTAAGTACTAAAGATTGTGTGCCTGTATTACTTTAGCAATTTCACCGTTATTTAAGCTTCTGTTTCTCACTTTCGTTGATATGGCTTTTCTAATGAATGTGTCTTTCTATTCAGGAAATGTACTTCTGATGAAGGTATATTTATATGTACCGAAACCTTGGTCAAGAATTTTAATAAAAAAATTCTATCCTGCAACTGTTTTTGGCTGCCATCCTTTGTTGTGAAGTAACTGCATACTGTTGCGTAGTCAACTGGCAGCCTTCAGTTTCAACAATCAAAGCCCTGATATGTTTGTCCCGTGAAAGCCGACAGGCCTCCTCAATTGACGAGTCGCTGCGTACCGTATCCAGACGTAAGGTTATGTGTGGAACTTATTTTGATTTGTAATTTAGCGACCCAGTACTTTACTGTTGCCATTTTCTTTGTTTTTGAGCAGATCATCTGACTATGACTCGAAACTGGTTATGACACAACCTGAGGTTGAATTTAAAGTTTGCACAGTGCTTGAAATATTATATACTGAAGAGTCAAAGAAACTGGTACATCTGCCTAATATCGTGTAGGGCCCGCGTGAGCACGCAGAAGTGCCGCAACACGTCGTGGCATGGGACTCGACTAATGTCTGAAGTAGAGCTGGAGCGAAATGACACCATGAATCCTGCAGGGCTGTCTATAAATCCGTAAGAGTATGAGGGGATGGAGATATCTTCTGAACAGCACGTTAAAAGGATTCCCAGATATGTTCAATAATAATCAAAATATCCATGGGTGTACTGCCGGTCTACAGTGTCCAACGGGCGCAATATTTCGGCGATCATACATGTCGCCATCATCAGGTGAACTGACGGACTGAGCTCCTGTGAACGTGACGGCACGGACATCCGTACGCTATGGCTGCTCAGGGGGAATGGCTTCGGTCGCGGCGGCGGCCGATTTAAATACCCTCCGCCCGCGGCGCACTCCCTCCGCCGTATGCGCCCCGCGCCACGGTCACGCGGAGGAACAGATTGCGACGGCGTCTGAGGTGACGTCGGTGTGATGGCTCTGTCCGCCGTGGTCGTCACAACTATACGTTTGCTCGATTTACTCTTGATTAACCCAATCACTCCCAAGCCTTGCTAAGATTATAGCCACAGTCACGGTTTATGAGGTCGTCATTGGTGCGAATTTCGATGGCCTCTTTAACAACGCTGTCCCAGTATCTCGACGTCTGTACCAGAATCCTCGTGCGTTCATATTGTGCCCGTTGGACACTGTAGACCGGCAGTACATCCGTGGATATTTTGATTATCAAATACGCAGGGAGAAACTCAAGAATCACATGCTCAATAATGTTCATGTATGGGGAGTTTGGTGGGCAGCTGAAGTGTTTAAGCTCAGAAGGGCACTCTGTAGCAATTCTGGACGTGTGGTGTGTCGCGTATCCTTCTGGAAATGCCCAAGTCCGTCGGAATGCACAATGGACACGAATGGATGCAGGTGATCAGACAGTATGCTTACGTACGAGTCACCTGTCAGAATCGGATCTAGACGTATCAGGAGTCCCATATCGCTCCAACAGCACACGCTCCACACCATTACAGAGCCTCCACCAGCTTAAACAGTCCCCTGCTGACATACAGGGATCGTGGGTTCATGAGGTTGTCTTCATACCCCTAAACGTCCATCCGCTCGATACAATTTGAAACGAGACTCGTCCGACCAGGCAACATGTTTCCAGTCATCTGTAGTCCAATATCGGTGTTGACGGGTCAAGGCGAGGTGTAAAGCTTTGTGTCATGCAGTCATCAAGGGTACACAAGTGGGCCTTCGGCTCAGAAAGCCCATACCGACGTTGTTTCGTTGAATCGTTTGCACGCTGACACTTGTTGATGGCCCAGCACAGAAATTTGCGGAAGGGTCGCACTTCTGTCACGCTGAACGATTCTCTTCAGTCGTCGTTGGTCCCGTTCTCGCAGGATCTTTTTCCAGCTGCAGCGATGTCGGAGAATTGATGTTTTACCGGATTCCTGATACTCGCGGTACACTCGTGAAATGGTCGTACGGGGAAAGTCTCCACTTCCTCGCTACTTCGGGGATGGTGTGACACATCGCTCGTGCACGGATTATGAAACCACGTTCAAACTCACTTAAATCTTGATAACCTGCCATTGTAGCAGCAGTAACCGTTCTAACAACTGCGCCAGTCACTTGTCTTATATAGGCGTTGCTGACTGCAGCGCCGTATTTTGCCTGTTTGGATACCTCTGTATTTGAGTTCTCATGTCTGTACCAGTTCCTTTGTCGCTTCAGTGTGCAATAGGTTATTGTAAGAACGAGAAGTAAATTATTTTATGTAATCTGGCTGAAGATTTGTGCAGTTGTTCACAAACTTAACAACTTAAAAATGGCTCTGAGCGCTATGGGACTTAACATCGGAAGTCATCAGTCCCCTAGAACTTAGAACTACTTAAACCTAACTAACCTAAGGACAGCACACACATCCATGCCCGAGGCAGGATTCGAACCTGCGACCGTAGGAGCAGCGCGGTTCCAGACTGTAGCGCCTAGAACCGCTCGGCCAAAACGGCCGACCTTAACAACTTAAAAACTGCTAGAAGCCACAGCTCGGTTGAAACGTATTTTCCAACAGCCCCTTCTTTCGAGTTTTACACAGATACACATCATTTATAAATCGTTTCGTATCGTTTCGAAGCAACCACGCTCACCTTCCAAGAAAAATATTACACGTATACTTTGCGGAAGAAATATTTGTAGCTGACATCAGGACCAAATCCGACACAGACAAACTGGACCATTCACTTGAGGACATGGTTAGTGGTGCGATGGCCCCTAGAAGGACTTTAGTTGCTCTGAACGGTAAGTGTTCTTCAGGGACAGTCTTCACACTTCCTGTTGTCGATCTGTATCGGGTGGGTGGGCAGCCATTGTTCGCTCCGCCTCTGACCTGTGGACAGGGGGCGGCCGGCAGTCCTTTATTCCCGCCGTCGTGTCTGTCGGAGATAACACACTCTACTAACATTATTGGTGATGACTCAATGCTGCACTGTGTGACACAGTGGGCGAAAAACTGCGGCACGGGGGCCACATGCGGCCCGCGGTTCTCTGCCGTTTTTTACACTACGTATCTATTGCCAGACGACTTGTCTGATAGTTTTGTTTACGGAGCACTGTGTGTTATGAATAAAAATCTGAGAAGTGCGTTAGGTAAATGAGTATTAGCGCATTCGTATAAATTAAACGATTTAAGCAGAAGACTCTACTAGCCGACATACGCAATATTTTTCGCAAGATTTCACCATTATCAAATGGTTCAAATGGCTCTGAGCACTACGGGACTCAACTTCTGAGGTCATTAGTCCCCTAGGACTTAGAACTAGTTAAACCTAACTAACCTAAGGACATCACACACATCCATGCCCGAGGCAGGATTCGAACCTGCGACCGTAGCGGTCTCGCGGTTCCAGACTGAAGCGCCTAGAACCGCACGGCCACTTCGGCCGGCTCACCATTATCCTCAATGTTTTTTTTTTTCCTTTTACATACTTATAAAACTGCTTATAGGTCAGCTTGTAGTTAAACTGACACTGTAAGAGTAATTCCACACTCCGCGGCAGCAGTCGATTTCTTTCATCAGTCCACTGCGCCGACATCATCGAAAATACTCTTTCCACAGTGGCGTTGTGTGCGGGACTAGAAAACTCGCATAATTTTAGTAGTTAGCATTTTCGGTTTCTTTAAGAAAGTAAGTTAACTTTCTTCCACAAAGTGTTTAGACGTCAGCCCTTCCGAGTCACGCTTAGTTTCAAAATGGATTTTCAGGTACAAATATTCCTGGAAAAAATTGTCGCTTAAAATCTTCACACCATCTATAGTTCTATTTGTAATATTGTTTTCAATCATCGCCCAATGTGGGGTTTCAGGTAGCGTCATCCAATCAAATACAAGACATTTATTAAAAGAAATAGCCCATTTCTCGAAGTAATCAAATGCTATGTTATAGAAAGCCATTGTCTCTACCTCAATTTTCGAAATCAAATTAATTATTTCTTGGATAGGGTTCTCAATCTTTAATTTGCTCTAATTCATCTTGGTTTGCATGCTAATAAAACTGGCAAACATCTTTTCATTCAGACATCTTTGAGGACGAGTAATATATTTCTTATTTCAATTATCAAGACTTCATTCTTCTCCACGCATATTATATATTTTCTCAAACAGAGTCAAATTTCACTGCAGAAACATGAAGTAAATTTCACTGGTCGGACTACTGAAAAATGTGAAATTATTTTATGTGGCCTGTCTTCGGCATCAAAAAATTGTTTTAACGTAATTCAGCTCAGGAAATCCCTCCACTGCGAACATTAACGACAGCCATTTGGTTTTTGAGTGAGACGAAAGAGTCTGGTGATTGACATCAGCGTATAAGGAGAACTCTTTCAGCTTCTCTGACTTACTGTGCATGCTGACAAATAATTAAATATATTTCAAATCTGGCAGCGCTTGACCTGCAGGGTGCTGCACGTAAAACCGGCCCGTCGTATCCAGCGAAGATGTTCCAGTGCGTGCGCACCCGTCAGTAATAATGGAATTCGAGAAACGCTGTCCATACAGTCGCGCACGAACTAATCATCTCCTCTGATTTGTGTAGGGCAGCTGCAGCCACAGCAAGTGAAACTTGCCGAAACGAGTTGAGAAAGGGCCTCGTTATGTGAAACCGGGTTAGTGCGAGTGTGTTGTACCGTGGTACCACTCAGTTGTTTAGAAAATCAAAATTACAGTCTCACCACAGGCATTTAAAGGACATAGGAAGCCCGGGTTCACTGGTGTTGGACAAGATTGTGATTGTTTTACAATTTCAATTTGACTCGAAACAGACTTTATTATAAACTTCAATTCGGACATTTGCCTTTTTACTGGTCCAATATACAAATCTTCACTTTGAATTACATAAACACGAATAAGAATCATATTATTTTGCGACCGCAACCAAAATCATTGATAGTAGTCACGGTGAATAATCAACCATGAACAATCGTTCTTGTTTAAACATATCTGAAGAGACTAGTAACACTAAACACTTCCAACCAAAGTTACACAGCCACATAATACCACAGCTTCATAAAAAAACAAAGAGATCTTAAAGCTTAATAAAACTGAACTATCCACATAAAGGTCCACAGTGAAACATGCTTATACTAAAAATACAAATTGGGCCAACCGAGGTGGCAAAACTTGCACACAGGAATAATAACAAGTTGCACGTTCATTAAAGATACACAAATGATTAACATAAGTGTTAAAATAAGAATGGCTAGTAATAAAAAAATGGTTCAAATGGCTCTGAGCACTGTGCGACTTAACTTCTGAGGTCATCAGTCGCCTTGAACTTAGAACTAATTAAACCTAACTAACCTAAGGACATCACACACATCCATGCGCGAGGCAGGATTCGAACCTGCGACCGTAGCGATAGCCCGGTTCCAGACTGTAGCGCCTAGAACCGCACGGCCACTCCGGCCGGCGGCTAGTAATAACTCAACCAGTAAAATGACTTACAGAAACGCTAATATTAAGAAAGTGGCCTCACTTAACTAACGGACATAATGACTTAGAATGTTCCCAAATTGCAGTTAACTGTAGAGAACAGCGTTAAGGTCCATAGCAGTGTTTGGAAGCAATAACGCTACGGCCGGCAGCCAATACGAGCGTTCACTCCCCACGGGTTGTGCACAGGCTCACCAGCAGGCGGTATATATTTACATATAATCCGACCGGCCTCACAATGAGCGGTACTGACAAGAATCCATAACCGCGCCGACGCCAGGAAACGAACATCTTAACAAATGACCTGCAGCACAAATAGACTGCAATGTAAACAAGGTCAAATCACAGCCACACTGGAATATGTAATAAGCACGCCCCCAAATTCGTATGGAGCAATACTCTAACATTACCCGTCTCCCAGTAAATTAGAAGGAAACTTAGAGACCACTTCCAGTTGCCTCAAGGCAATTTCAACATTAAATAAACGTACCAAATGCTGCCGTGACAAATGATTAAACCAGTAACTCTACGGCTGCCGGGCGCGTACACAACCGCAACCAGTCCCAAAGCGGTCAATACGTCCTAAAACAAGTTAAAATTTGCGTGAAAACCACTTAAAACACACACTCCACAGATGATGAGAAACGAAATGAGGAACATCAGCCTCCTCAAAATAGTCACTGTGGAACCAAGTTCAGAACCATCTCCGGCAGCTACCCATGCCACAGTAACTTTCAACAATCATCTTAGTTAAACACAGAATAAAAGTCATACGTAACTTTTACGATTTACATAAACGATCTGGTTGATGGTATTGACAGCAGCCTGAGACTGTCTGCCGATGATGCTGTAGTCTACAGGAAAGTAGTATCACACGAAAATTGTGAACAAATCAATGTTCCAAATGTACAGATGTGTGTGAAATCTTATGGGACTTAAGCTTATGGGACTTAACCTTACACACTACTTAACCTTAATTTATCCTAAGGTCAAACACACACACCCATGCCCGAGGGAGGAATCGAACCTCCGCCGGGACCAGCCGCACAGAATAAATCAATGAGGATTTGCAGAAAATAAATGCGTGGTGTAATGACTAGCAGTTATCTCTCAATATTAGTAAGTGTAACCCACTGCGTCTAACAAGGCGAAAAATCCCCATTAATGTACGAGTACAAAATAAATGCTCAGTCTTTGGAAGCGGTAACGTCCGTCAAGTATCTGGGTGTGACTATTCGAAATGATCTCAAATGGAATGATCAGATTACACAAGTAACGGGTAAGGCGAACTCTAGATTACGGTTTATTGGTAGAATTCTGAAGCAATGCACTCTTTCAACAAAGGAAATAGCTTACAGTTCGTCCAGTCTTGGAGTATTGTTCGTCTGTATGGGACCCTTACCATTTGGGTCTGATTCAAGAGATTGTGAAGGTCCAAAGAAGAGCGGCAAGATTCGTGACTGGTACATTTAGCCATCGCGAGAGCGTTACAAATCTCGTAAATAGTTTGGGACCCTTAACACTTGGGTCTGATTCAAGAGAAGGTCCAAAGAAGAGCGGCAAGATTCGTGACTGGTACATTTAGCCATCGCGAGAGCGTTACAAATCTCGTAAAAAGTTTGAAGTGGGACACACTTGCAGATAGACGGCGCGGAAAATAGAAGGGGCTACTCACTAAATTCCGAAATTCGGCCTTCACCGAGGATGTAGAGCATATATTATTACCACCAACTTTCAAATCGCGCAATGATCACCATTCAAAGATAAGGGAAATAAGAGCTCGTGCTGAGGCGTTCAGACAGTCGTTTTTCCCTCGCGCAATCTGCGAGTGGAACAGAGGAAAGGAAGGGGGGGGGGGAAGGGGGAATATGACTTTGGCGCGAGTTTTGCCCTCCGCCACACACCGCTTGGTGGCTAGCGGAGTATATATGTAGATGTAGAACTTGGAGCTTACAAATTACGAGCTGGAAAGCTGTTCAGCGTGAGACGACGAACCCACCACAATTCTGCACGTCAAGGCGGCCAATGATCGGCACCGTACATCCGGTTGGCGCCAACAGACAAGGGCGGCGAGCACGGCGAGGCCCATGCACCACGGTTAGGGCCGCGGTCTTGTTTTCAACACAAGTTGGTTCATTGAACGCCGACCGGAGACTCCATCGTCACACGTTCACCCGGAAAACCGCCGGGGGGGGAGCAGTCAAAGATAGCAGGACAGCCGAATGTCGATATCAGCGATGCAAGTGGAACACCCTAGCGCCAGCCGCCACGGCTCATGTTTGATAATGCCCGATTCGTTACCCGAGCGTGATGCCACTGTTGATGCGTTCATTCGCACTGGATCTTTCGTGAAAGCAAAGAATTTCAGGAGAAATTTCCAGGACGTTCTGTGCCAGCAAAAAGCACCGTACGCGAATTGATCGACAAATGGTGGCGTACAGCATCGGTTCAAAATGCTCCCAGGAACAGACCACCACCTGACCTTCTTGCATACCTAAATTAAAGAGGCAGGTTGTTGTGTACATAGTTGTGCGTAGTCAGCGCGTACACAACTTCCCCACTAGAGCGCGCCCCGCTAAGCACAACAGCGCAGGCGCAGCGCTCGTCCGTGTCCGCACTACGAGATGGTGCTGCCTTAGAGACGGACCAAATTCTGCTTCCGCCGATCCGCGTATTAATATGTAATGCAGTCAATGAGATTGCTGCTAATGTAGAACCTTTTCTCCTCGTGTATCACACTCGCACAGTGATAGATGAACGCAGGAGGTATTATAACGAGTGTACAGACCTCCGATTAGTCAGTCTGCATTTGTCTGCACCAGTCTGTACGAGTCTGCATTAGTCTGTACCAGTCTACAGTCAAGTTTCAGTCTGCACCTAATAAGATTACCATATTCCTGTACATAGCCATGAAGATAAATGAATAGACACTTTGTCAAGTATCAGAGATATGTGAGAATAAGATTAACGTACAAAGACCAAAGGAACTTCAGATTGTCAATTGTAAACAGCATCCAGAATCAAGTTACATAATGTCTATGCTTTTTATTATTTTAATAAGTGTGTGTGAAAATTAATCAAGTTCTGTTTAAAGTTGGTCACCGTCAATCTGCTACTCTAAGCGTGCAAGTGGCATCTCTATCGTCTGACCTAATGGCAGAAGATAAATTCGCCACGATAAGACCACGAGACATATTGCTGACACTCGCCTACTTTGTTACAGCGACAAGTCAAATAATCTGATGGTGTGTGTACCGAAGGTTTTACAGTGCGCACACCACACAGGTGCAGGAGATAACGACAAGAATTCCTTGTAAGTCAACCAGAAGACTGAGTCAATAGGTTCGTGCGGGCGAGAGGAGTTGCAGATGTATTTTAACGGGACTGAAGTTGAAACCGTACCAGATAAGTGTTGTGCAAGAACTGAAGGAGCCTGACCTGTAGAAATCTGTTTGTTCACGGCTGTTGGGAAATGTTGCCAGCGGTGTCTTGGACCCACTAAGGCATGGTTCCACCTGTCATTCCCAAAACAACCAGTACTGATCGATAGAAAATCCACACGCTATCCGCCAGGTGCCCTTGCATCACGAGAAGATCGGTGTTTGGTGTGTCATTTCCGCCATACGCCTTATGGGGCCCATATTCATTGAGACGACGGCGAACACTGACGTGTAATTTGGAATCCTGGAGGAGTCTTACTCAAACTTGACAGAAGAGGAGCTTGAGTTACTTTGAGCAGGATGGTGCGACATGCCCACACATCATCTGCATCACTGCCCCGTGTGCATGAGATGTTTACACCAGAGAGGACAGTCAGCAAAGCCTTGTGGCTTCCCCAGTCACCAGACTTGTCCTCTTATGACTTTTACTTGTGGGACTGTTAAAGGGAAGAGTATACGAAACAAATCCACACACAAGTAAAGAAGACCAGGATCCACGATGTTATCAATAGCATCACAGCACAAGAACTGAAAAGGGTGTACATGTATCTCCTCAAGCATGCTCACATGTGTGCAGAAGTCGGTGGAGGGCACTTTCAGCACCTAATGTGAAGGTGAGTAATCGTATTCAAGACATTATATTACAGTTCATTTTATGTTCATTTGTTGACTTTTCAGGCCAGTTTTACGTGCCGTTTCATGGGTAGTACTCCACTGACTAAGACTGGTTGACTGCCCCGTTCGACTTATAATACTCCTGCTGTCATGATCACATGACCAGATGTAGTAGTCATGCATTCCCACTGGCCCACTCCAATTATCATGTGAGGAGGGGGGGTTCGCTGCATTCCTATTGGCTCCCTGAGAAGCAGCAAGTACAACTTCAAGTACCCTGTGTGGCAGTTTTGCGAACTACCTTTGTCTGTCCCCGAATGTTGAGGTGAACACACACACATCTCCTAGACATATTGGAAGGGCGTTTCACAAAAGTGATGGCTCTCGATCTTCCACCATAACCGAGTCCATCAACATGAGGTGGCAAATATGAGGTAGCCAAGGAGGTGGCAAACGTGGGTTCTACAATGCCAAGACTGCTTGGTAGCTACAACAGGAAAACACAATTAATTAGCAGGAGTACAAAATAAGAAAGTATTTATTATTTAACTGGCTGACAATTATAGAAGACGCGACTAGACTAGGCGTCTCTAGAATGACGTAATTTACAAGTCACAAATCTTGCATTAACGAATTAATCCCTCGTAATCTCGAATGTCGCATCCGGTGAATTTGAAGACTAACTTGGAACGGAGCTATAAAGACTTGATGGCAGCAGTGACTGAGGCTGCAGGCGATGGCTAACATCGGCGCTGGCTGACAACTGAGCGCGGCTACGAACTGCAGACTGGCACAACTGCACTACACTCCTGCTGCACATGAAGTGGCCTAGCGGCGCCTCGCGGCGAGCATAAGTACTGCGACTGGCTGTGTACTCTTTGGCTAACACAGCCGTTCTTCCGTTTATCGAGAGTATCGCATCCGGCGGATTGACCTCTCAGGCGGTGGTGTGGTCGTATGACCGACGACATCACAAAAAGGTAGACAGTTCCAGCACAGACAGCCATCTGCATGAGTTGCTAAATGCATCTGTGATAGTTTGCTGTCCCATTCTTTCATACGAAGTGTAAGACGCCCTGCTGAACCCGCAGGGCAGAACAGGAAGTTTAAGTTGTGGAAAGGGGCCAAAATAAACGGTTGTCAGTTACACTCGAACACACAACCTTTTATTTGATCAAGCATGACAAGAGCCAAGAATTTTTTTTAAAGAAAAACACAGCTTTTGTTTTGTAACTTAATTAGTGGCTGAATGCACTGTACAATGTCATGCCTTAAGGGCAAGACCACTTTAATTTAAAAATGGCTCAAAGCTAATAACTTAAAGCTCAACCAAAATCAGAAATTTAAAAAGTAAAGCCTTATCTTAAAACAGTTTCTTAATTAGGCTGAAGGCCCAAAGAATCTGACACTTTAAGAGCAAACAACTTAAATTCAAAATCGGCTGAAGGCCCAACACTTAAGACCAATAACATTAATTTTAAAAAAATGACAAAGACTTTATGTAAAATAGTTCTTAAATGAGGCTGAAGACCCGAACCATCTGACGCCTTAAGGGCAAAACAACATGAATCTAAAAATCGGCAAGAAGCCATACAAATACAAACAAGAAGAACAAAGAAGAAAAGGCAGTACACCCAAAGGCACTCACAAGTTCCGAGGGTCGGCCTGGAATTCAAACACTAACGCTCGCTTAGGTGAGACAGGCAGTCGGACCAACCATTCACGATCCGACGACAACACAACCGACAGACAGTCAACGGACCCACTGACAACATAACTATCACTTCACCCAACCAGCACACAACAGGGAATTCAGTGGAACAACGTAGAAGGTATTAGCGCCCACAACCAATCATACGTTGAGCTGTCAAACTACACACCGTGCCGGAAACCGACAACATGATGAGGAAAATATACTGCCTGAATTTACGTCAATGGCCAAGGTAGGTAACCGGAATGTTAATTGCCACAAAGCAGAAAATTCCGTGGTGCACTTCAGTTCAAATAACCAAGTACAGTTAAACTCCACTGGGGGGGGGGGGGGGGCTAAAATGACGACTTGAAAACACACGTTGATGCTCACGGGAATATCCCAACAGCCGACAAAGAACTCCAAACGACACAATGTGAACAGTCGTGACTTGCTGGTAGAGTAAGTCAAAACTCAACTGTCACGTCCAGGATCAGTGAGCCACGGTCCTTGTAGCACCACACACTCCAACACTGCATAGAGGCCGCCAGTGGGCCCAGCCAAATTACGTGCTGCGGAGATTTCCTCACTGCTCCACGCCAATCGCCCTCCATCGGATAGTAAATGGGTGTCGCCAGCAGTTGGCGAGGGCGGGCTGTCGGTGCCTCACCGGCGCTCCGTCCCCGACTTCACTGCTGCTGCATCCCGACTTCACCGCTGGTCCGTCTCCAACTGACTGTCAGACACACGACGACCCTGAAATACTATCGGCCGCTCCAGAGATGGTACGACAGTGCACTTATCGATACGTGCTCCTGCTGCCACTTACAGGCAAGTAAGGCAGGAAGTTAGTTGTGGTGTCACCGCCAGGCACCACACTTGCTAGGTGGTAGCCTTTAAATCGGCTGCGGTCCGTTAGTATACGTCGGACCCGCGTGTCGCCACTATCAGTGATTGCAGACCGAGCGCCGCCACACGGCAGGTCTAGAGAGACTTCCTAGCACTCGCACCAGTTGTACAACCGACTTTGCTAGCGATGGTACACTGACAAAATACGCTCTCATTTGCCGAGACGATAGTTAGCATAGCCTTCAGCTACGTCATTTGCTACGACCTAGCAAGGCGCCATTACCAGTTACTATTGATACTGTGAATCATGTACCGTCAAGAACGACGTTCACCATTAATGGAGTAAATTTAAGTATTCCACCAGCTACGTCCGTTTTTTCTAAATTCTTATTTCCTTGTCCTGTCCCAGACCTCACGCCAGCCTGCGTGAGCTAAAACGCGTGCTTTTCGGCTTCCTCTAGTAACTCGGTGTTGGCTCTCCTGCCAACCACAACATTAGTGATGCCAGTAAATGGAATAAGAAAACGAGGTGGCACTACAGTTATAGAAGATGAAAAAAAATAATAATAAATGGCACCAACACGAGGCGTGCACGGCTCAAAGTGTCTTGAACGATGTATGAGTGCAGGGAGTGTTGATCCAGTACTGTAAATGAATGAATTGAGTGCCAAAATTTTGGAGGTGATCTCAGGCAAACACACACAGAGCGTTTCCCACAAATGTAGCAATACCTGCACCAACAGCTGAGCTTTTTTTGTCAGTGGAGCGGCTTTAGTGCAATTTCAAATGATATTGCTACCTGAGTCGCATATGGGATTGATAAAATGTGAGGGTGGTGGTTGTAGAAAGGAGGGGCAGGGGGTGGTGGACTGTAGGGGTGGTTGTAGAACTGTTTGAACTCACTCTGGTGGCTGTATTGTGAACTAGGGCAGTCAGTTTTCAAACTCCAAGCGAACATATACATACATGATTTGAAAAAGGGTGGTAGAAAGTGTGGGTGTGGGCAGTTGAGTGTGGAGGATAGTCCAGCAGTCAGGTTTGCGCCAAAAAAATAATGAATAAAGCACACTAACCTAATCTTCCTCTCCAGCTGCTGAACAGAGACTGACCATTTCCCACCATTTCCAGTGGCAGGTGGTGGCGGAGTGTTGGTGATGTCATAGGATTGGGGGGGGGGCAGAGGGGTGAGGGGAGTTAGGTTAGTGGTGCTAGGCAGCCTGCGCTATTTTCCCACCAAAATTTCCTGCCACTTCCAGGGGTGGAGGGGGTGTGACATCATAGGGGGTGTGGCAGGGATCAGCCGCCATTTTGAATAAATTACCTGTCCTGGAAGCCTCCTAGCCCCACTACTTTCAACTGTCTCCCATGTTTCGCTATTCAGCGAATCAAACTTCAACAGGTTTTGTTGGATTCTGTCATTTACAGAAAACCTTTTCAGCCTTGTGGTTCAATGCATCGGTGCCTATGCCGTAAAATGAAACTTCTTCCAATTGTTTTATTCATTCGGACAAAGAGTATGATGTGAGTGTATTTTAAAAAATCACTGTAGCTTTGCGGCGACTTTGGAATCGGGATACATTGCGGTAGTCAGTTTTACGGTACAGCTAACGGAACTGAAGGACTGATGATGCTTTTGTTAGTTCTGCAGCAGCAACGGACAGTTCTTACTGGGTATCTTCTTTAGTCAGCAGTGTAGAAATAGGCTTTGATGTCCATTCTACCACGAATCTGTTTGTATGATTCTGCGTAGAAATGTGATGCCTCACATCTGCTTTACCTCCATGACTTACTAAAATAAACAGCAACAAATCTCACACAATGCTTCCTGATCCGTATGTCCTTTGTTGACAAAAGAGCACTGTTTTGTGTAGCCATCCGAAAAGTAACACTATCTGTTTCCATCCTGAGGCATTTTCGTAAGCTATGATGTTGTTGTTGTTGTTGTTGTCTTCAGTCCTGAGACTGGTTTGATGCAGCTCTCCATGCTATCCTATCCTGTGTGCCGGCGAAAACTAATGTACTGCCAATAAGTTTGAGAGAAATACATGCTCAATTCTGTGCTTACAAGAAGTAAGCCAGTACCTGAAATGGTCGGTATCAGGGAAAGGGCATAGTGTTCATTATTTTCTATAAAAACCAATTCCACCAGTAGTAGGTATCATGGCAGGCTGCGTGAAGCAGCAAGACTTTGTTGAAAGCGACTGGAGTTGTGACGGTGCGTAAGAAGGCCGGAAGAATAATTCCCGACAACATCCAACTGCGGCAAGATAAATGTTCTCGCTGCTAACACATCCGGATGGTTTCCGCTTTGAGCATGTATATTTTTAGAAACACTGTTTCAGCCCAAGTACCAACTATTACAGGAGATTCAGCAGGGTGTAGATGGTGTGACACACACGGCATTCAGTGAGAGCAGTGATATCCCTCCACAGGAAAAAGTAACGATGTTGCTGTGGAAAACGAAGATCAAATTAGGTGATATTTCTGTTGCGGTCGCCATATGGCTGTTGAAATATTTTAGCTGAGTCAGACATATTCCAGAATCCCAAAACAGCTGGTGAGGGATAATGCAAACCTAATTATAGCATTCAAACAGGAGAATCTGAAACTAAAACACATTTACCAGGCTCATGTAGGAACCGACATGTCGTTCAAAGATTCTGTAAAGATATGTGCAGATTTCTGGCATGTGCTGAGTGTCTGCACACAGGTTGTTAGAACCAGACTATAGGCAGGTTTCCAGAATGAGATTTTCACTCTGCAGCGGAGTGTGCGCTGATATGAAACTTTCAGGCAGATTAAAACTGTGTGCCGGACCGAGACTTGAACTCGGGACCTTTGCCTTTCGCGGGCAAAAGTGCACTACAACTGAGCTACCCAAGCACGACTCACGCCCCGTCCTCACAGCTTTACTTCTGCCAGTACCTCGTCTCCTACCTTCCAAACTTTACAGAAGCTCTCCTGCGAACCTTGCAGAACTAGCACTCCTGAAAGAAAGGATATTGCGGAGACATAGCTTAGCCACAGCCTGTGGGATGTTTCCAGAATGAGATTTTCACTCTGCAGCGGAGTGTGTGCTGATATGATGTCATGCAAGGTTCGCAGGAGAGCTTCTGTAAAGTTTGGAAGGTAGGAGACGAGGTACTGGCAGAATTAAGGCTGTGAGGACGGGGCGTGAGTCGTGCTTGGGTAGCTCAGTTGTAGAGCACTTGCCCGCGAAAGGCAAAGGTCCCGAGTTCGAGTCTCGGTCCGGCACACAGATTTAATCTGTCAGGAAGTTTTATGGGCAGGTTGTTTCAAAAGTCCTATTACAGGCTTCTATGGGTTGTAGCGGGGACTTACTAGATAAAATGTTGAGCAGGGATTCATGTGCGGAAATAAACCGGTTGGACACAATAAAACTTTGAAGATTGGATCTGTAATGTATCTCATTAAAAAGGGTGCGGAATGATTGTGTGGTAAAATGATTGAACTTGAATTTTCCGAAAGCCAATGTTCGGAAGTGGGATACATCATAATGGTCACAGCAGAAGCACATTAAAGAACCCAAATAATTAGAATTTCGCTTTAAATATTGTTATAACTCCTACTCAGCCAAAGACAGCTCCTTTACCAGGGTTTTTTGAGATTTCTTTTCGTTTCAGGTCATCAGGGATCAGAAAATGTTCGTGATGACGGACCGGGATACGCAATGCATCCAAATGATTTGCAAAACACAAAAACACTATAACCTTACAATATATTGTAAGGTTCGGGTTGTAGAAAACGCAAAGATGCTTATAAGGCTCGCTGAGGGCGTGGAAACGGCGAGAGACGAAACCATTCGCTTCCCAACGTAGTAAGATAGCTGTAAGGTGAACAAATTCCGAATATATCATTAGTAAACGGATTATAAACAAATATCACTAAATAAAATCGTCGTCGAACTTACATATCACAATTATTATTACTAAAGTTACAAGTAACAAGGAAATGTATCCTTACGTGATGCCGGTCGGAAGATGAAAAGGAAAAGTGAGTAGAGTTTTAGTGCTTCAGTTACACTATAAGAAAAAGAAAGAAAAACGACGCATCAGAAAAGAATTATTCGAACGGCACAGAAACACGTAGATGTGATGTCCGGCGACCTTGGTGGTCAAGGTAGGGTTTGGCAAACACGAGGTATTGTCGTGCTGAAATGTTGGCCCAGGATGGCTCGCCGTGAAGGTCAACAAAACGGGGCGTTTTTTTTTTTTTTGTTATGGTTTTAGGGCGCAAAACTGCTACGGTCATTAGCGCCCGGTCTGTGACTTAGGAAAAGCTAAAAAAACGAAACTGGAAACCAGCAGCAACAGGAGCAAAACTCAAAAAAGTGGGGAAACCAAAAAAGCGAAGGAAAGCTTAAAAAATCACTATAGAAGGGGGGTTGTTTGTCCCCAAAAAGAGCTTCAAATGACTGACGTCATCTCACTGGCACTAATGAACTCGAGAACTCGATCGGCTGATCGCGTGTCATCTGCTAAAATTGACGATATATCAGGCGACAGCTGTAGACGGGCGCGTAACTGAGTAAAATAGGGGCACTCAAGGTGTCTCACCGTCCACAGTTGAGAGCAGTGGGGACAGAGTGGGGGAGTATCGCCGCATAAAAGATGTCGATGGCTAAAAAGACAGTGCCCTATCCGGAGTCTAGTTAAAATTACCTCCTCCCGACGACGAGTTCGGGAGGAACTGGTCCAAGCACAGGGAAGAGCTTTCACGCCCCGCAATTTATTATTGGGAAGTGTTGACCAATGTACGTGCCATAAAAGAGCAACACGACGACATAAAACACTCCGTAGATCGGCGAAGGGAGTCGTGCGAATAGCTGGCCGAAGAAGAGAGACTGCAGCCTTGGCCACTATATCGAGCGCCTCATTTCCATAGATACCAACATGTCCTGGGATCCAGAGGAACGCCACAGAGACGCCCCCCAAGTGGAGCAAGTGGACGAAGTCCTGAATCCGTTGGACCAGAGGGTGGACAGGATAGAGAGCTTGGAGACTGAGGAGAAAGCTGAGAGAGTCTGAGCAGATAAGATACTGTATCTGCTGATGGCGACGGATGTATTGGACACCTGGAGAACAGCGTAAAGCTCCGCAGTAAAAACCGAACACTGGTCGGGAAGCCGAAATCGATTTGGGGTGTCGCCAACAATATAGGCACTCCCAACACCTAACGGAGCGTGACGTACCGCTCTGCTGTAAAGGTGTCGAGGATGACAACCACAGGGGTCCTGCTGCGTAAAGAAATGGCAGAATATCAGCCCTGGTTGTCAGGCCGTGTGGTGGGGACAGTCAGGCTGGCACTTCATCGCTGTCCAGGGCGTCTCTAGACACATCTTACGCCTGGAGTTCCACTGATTGGAGTAGGACTGTCTTTAGTGACGAGACGCGCTTCGAAATGAGCGCCGATGACTTGCGACGACGTGACTGAGGACAGAGAGCGCCAGAGGTGGATCAACGCTTTATTGACTTGCTCAGTTTGTGAAGCTCTTTCTCTAACATCAATCATACATTTCTTTCTGAAATTGTAATCATTTGTTTGTCTGTATACGTTCATCACATCTACAGATTTCTGTCCCGTTCGGATGATTCCTTGGTGACGCGTAATTTTTTAGTCTGTGACAGGTCACTTTGAAATCCCAGCTTGACGGTACGCACACAGATTGGGAAGAGGCCACTGCCGTCAGTCCCTGTTATAATGATGACAACGCACACCATTCAGTCCCTGTTGTAACGATGACAACGTACACCATTCAGTACCTGTAGTAATGACGACCCGACCGACTACAACAACGGCTGCGAAAAACTGATACGTTTGCAGTGGGGAGGGGTGAGTATGGTGCTCCACGATCGCGCCACACACTCCACTTCGAAGAGGATGTCATCCATCACGTGGAAGAGAACCCGGCGACGAACACACGAAACATTGCCCACGCTGTGGCCTTCTTAGACCACACGGGTCAGAGCTCATGGACTCTGCCGAGTTCGTAATGTGGAGCACGACGTTTGTATGTGACCCGGCCTTCAAACTCGCTGTACATCCAAACAGTAGATTCTTATCAAAACTTCATCTACTAAGTCCGCTGTACAACCGTTTAGAATCCTGTAACAGGAATGGTGAAACAGCGTGCGTATCGAAATAAGATCGACATTGACTGGTACATTTTATTATTAACAGTGCAGTACATTTTAGTACATGACAACAGTGTCTTACAACGGATTTTACGCTAAAAGTTTTATGTCGCAACGTGAGCTGTTTAAATGTCTTATTGAGGACAGTTCCAAACAAAGATATGTTTATCAGTTCTTCGCGGTATACTATGCCGTTTTATAAAAGTCTTATTTTTTTTTAAAAAAAAAAAAAGAAATTGCTATGAAAGTAGTTTATTTATTCCTTCAACTCTGTTTCAGAACATCCTGTAGTCTCCGTGCACACTTTCTGCGCCACCTCTTCAGCGAGTCGTCTACGCTCGTACTTTCACGTTATCTTATCGAACGGACTAGTATTTCTTGACCATCGTGCTCGATATCAGCTGAGAAGCGATACCGAACTCCGTCCGCATGTTTTTATAAATGCAGAAGAATTGCAAGCAGGCGGAACAAGGTTCAGCGAGTTCAGAGCCCCGAAACCGATCCGAGCGAGTACCGGCCTTGTCCCCTGTCTACCACAACGGCACAGGCAATGCCGTCCCCTACCCAGGCAACTCGTCACAGGCTGTCTTGTCCGACATACGTGTCTGCGTAAATAAAACCTGCTTTCTTGAGCGTTTGACTCGACTATCGCAGACTCAGCACGCGACGGCCAGTAGCCTATTAGACTGCTTTTTTTATTATTATTATTACGTGTCCTGATGCCTTTTTGTCGCCGTGAATGTCAGAGGCAGCCCGGACACGGAGCGACTAAGAAGGAACGGAACAGCTGGCCGATCTGAATTGGCGACTGGTTGCGGACTGGCTGGCAACGCAGTCCCTCGCAGCACGGTACAGCACACTACGCGGTGCAACCGCAGTTACTGCCCGCTAGGGTGCAAGAGAGGCGCCGTTGTTCGTCTTCCCGTTCCACTCACCACGCCGAGTACGCGTTCAAGCTCACAAATGAGAAGCCGAAGAAAATTTTCGGTTTATCTGTACGTACAGAGAAACAACAACTATATGCAGTTTGTAGCAGCCAAGCAGCCTCAACCTTCGACCATAAATATAATAGACTGGCCCTGGCGTCATTTTCGTGGCTCCAACATCTCTGGGCTAAAGTCACGTGAATGTTGGCAAAACATGGTTGTTTCGTGTTGCGCTTATGGTTGTACTCTGCGTTTTGTCGGGGGAAATGGCATTACATTTCACGTGTGTTTCTACGATAGTGCACATGCTTTTATTGAAATCTGCTGACGTGACTTTTATATGTCTTTTACACTTGAAATAGAGTAACACGTAAATTAAAGTTTTGAAAGTGATGCCTGTAAAGTCAGACTCATATTACATTTTGGAAAGTATCTGTGATAATTCGGTTACAGAAGTAAGTATAACTGCTTCTCGTTCCTACTCATAGGTTTCCTAAAGATGAAAACCGAAGGCAGCTTTCGATACAGGCCCTGAAACTGAAAAACTTTAAGCCATCTGCACATACGCGCCTTTTTGTATATACAAGTGAGATTATAATAAGGTAAGAGCACCTATAATCGACACATGAAGAAAATTTTTTCTAACTTCTAAAACTATTAAATAAATGTAGGCTCCAAAATTATTTTCTGAAACTTCAAAGATTCACCTTTCATCTAAAATATAATTTTTTTTAAACTGATAGTTTAAACTTTTGTAAAAATAGTACGAACTGAACCTTTAAAGTGCACCTAAAATTGATACTCTTAAATGGACCTGCTCCTAAAGTCGACAATTTTGGCACCTATAGTTGACATAATTCCCATACCCCATTTTCTTTTATAAGCGACTAGAGCTCAAAACGCGGCGAATCCAATGTTTAAAGTTTTGACACGAGCCCACTCTTACTGTTTAAAAGAATTTTAACGACATTTTACTTTAATTGATAGTTTATAGTAATTTCGTCCCGCTGCCTACCAGAGGGGCGTTCGATGTATTTGTTAGATTTTATAAATGGTACTGTGAACAAATCCAGGTCAAATGTAGTTCTGACATAATTTTTCGCAAATAAAAAAGTAATTTTTGTTGGAAGCGTTTGACAGTCAATTGAGAAATGTGGGTAAAATACAATACAAACATAAGATGGCAGACCGCTGATTTGAAATCCCACCACGTTTTGCCAACAGTCACGTGGTTTATGTTGGAGCCACACCAGCCCTATAGCTTCTGCACAGCAAGGCCAGTCTACTAGTATCCTATGGTCGAAGGCCTCAACATACATTTATAGCATCACTAGCTTAGCAGCCACTGCTTCGCTCGCGTAGACTGTAAGGCCTGAAAAGATGTTTTTGTTTTTATTCAATCGAATTTTTATGTTCTTCACAAATGGCAACACCTAAGCTTTTCATACTAATTAAGGCCATATAAGTAAGGACTTTTCCGAAGGTACTCCTGGCCAAAACGCGATTCTGGTAGCTGTAGTCCAGTTTTTGTTAATCATGCCTCTTGCGGTCTTGTGGAGATATTTCCATAGCAGCTTTCATCTCCTAACAAATATTTCTTTATGCCTAACCGTGAAGTAAAATACCAATTTTCATAAATTTAGCTGTAAATTTTATTCAGTGTAACGAAATATTTTCTTAAAAATGTTCATCCCCTATTGCACCCCCTTAGAATTTTAAGTTTCAGAAACACACTTTTTTTTATTACTGTCCCATAAATCGAATACCAATAATCATAGATGTAGCCTGAAAAATTCTTTGGTAGTTCTTTACTAATTATTTATTTAAAAAAACTTTCACCCATTATTTTCCCCCTTGGTGGTTGAATTTCCAAAATTGCTCGTAGTTCTAGCTTCAGAAAATCCCTTAAAAGCGACATACTTTCAAAATGCGAGTGGAGTTTCGGACAGTCCCTTCTTAAACTATGCCTACGGTATCAGATCCACACCCTCTCCAAACTTAAAGTTTCTATCCTTAAAGATTTGGTCTGGGCTACGATGAAACAGTGAATCAGTCTCACCGTATTTCACCCACTTAGAGGTTCAATTACCAAAAACAACAAAACACGCATTTTTCATCTCTAACCGAGAAGCCAAATACCAATTTTCAAAGATTTAACTTTAAAAATGCTTTGGCAATGAAATATTTTCATAAAACGTTTCCCTCCCTAATTCATCACCTTGGGGTTGAATTTCCAAAAACAGTGACATGCGCATGTTTTATTTCTAACAGAGAAGCCAAATACAAATTTTTATAGCTTTAGGTTCAAATTTTTTCTTGAAAACTTTCATCGCCCGATTCACCCCTACAAGGGTTGAATGTCCAAAAACAGTGAAACTTCTAACTCAGGAGATTTTCGTAGATCTGGCTTTAAAAATACTTTAATAATAAAATATTTTCATAAACTATCTCATCTCCTATTTCACCCCTTAATGATTCAATTTCCAAAAACACAGAACAGAGTTTTTTATTTGTAACCGAGAAGGAAAATACCAATGTTCACAGATGTATCTTTAACATTACTTTAGTAGTTCTTTAATAACGATATATTTTGAAGAAGAAAAAAAACTTTCACACACTACTTCACCCCCTCACGGTTAAATTTCCAAATAATGCTGAAACACTTATTTCTTTATTTCTCACCAAGAAACCAGTACCTATTTTCGTGGTTCTAGCTTCAAAAGTGCCTTAATTGCGACACTTTTCAAAATAAATCTTCATCCTCTACTTCATTCCTTTAAAGTTGGAATTTCGTAAAATCCCTTCTTAAACGACGCTTACAAGTATAAGATCCACACCTTCTCCAAATTTCACGTTTCTACCCTTAGCGTTTATGGCAGGGCGATGATGAGACAGTCAGTCAGTCTGGACTTTGCCTTTTACCTATTGACATTTGTATGTATATGAACACCATTGTCTTAAAAACTCATCGGATATTTGAGTATTTTCTGTCGTTTTTCAGCCGTCTTCACTCTTCGTTAGCAGCCGATAACGTAATTGTACAGCACGCGAGTGCGCGTTGCCAGTCACACACAAGAACACTCCTGGTAAAATTTAATTTTATGAAAATAACACCAGTAAACAAAGTAGTAGACAACACAATTCATTTAAGGTTCAAATGGCACTGAGCACTATGGGACTTAACATCTGAGGTCATCGGTCCCCTAGAACTTAGAACTACTTAAACCTAACTAACCTAAGGACCTCACAAACATCCATGCCCGAGGCAGGATTCGAACCTGCGACCGTAGCGGTAGCGCGGTTCCATACTGAAGCGCCTAGAACCGCTCGGCCACACCGGCCGGCTTCATTTAAGGAATGAAAAAAAAGCGTTAGGTAGATCTTCTTACTGGCACACAAAAGAGGGAGAAAGTAAAACGGAACAAACAACTAGAAATTACGATAAGAGGACATTTGAATAAAATTTATATAGCCAAGATCGCGCTCAGAACTTTTTTATTTGTTTTTTTTTTTTTACTGGGCGTTTTCGATACACAGACTCTCATCTTCAGCTCTTCAAAAAAAAGTTTTTTTTTAAATTGTATGTCATGTTTCACTGTGCATTCATTTCTTATGCCATGTTAGGATTTTTGTGGAGAGTATATTGCACATTCGACACAGATTTGTCAAAAATAATATTACAACCAGGTTTTTCACAAGTAAAAATACACACAACTAATTTTGCCGCATGGAATTTGGCACGTCTACAAATTTATCACTCCTTCGATGCTTGTCAGTTGTTAAAAGTCGGTTTTATTGTATATTGCGGATTTTAACAACTAACATGCATCAAGGGAGTGCTATATGCTAAGTTCTACAACATGCATTTTAGATGTGTATTTTTCTTACTTCTGGAAAACCTGGCTGTAATTTTATTTTTGACAAACCAGTGTGGAATGTGCAATATACTCCCCACAAAAATGTTGACATGGCATGAGTAATGAATGCACAATGGAACATGACGTACAACCAAAAAAGTTTTTGAAGATCTGAAGATGACAGTCTCTATGCCGAAAACGGTCAGTAAAATTTAATTTGAAGATGATCTTTCCTTAAAGTACGTACAGACCGCTCCTTCTTATTTCTTATTATGAGACACTTCGACAGATGTAGTGAACAGAGCACTAGCTATAATGAAGAATGGCCGATCAACTGCTCATGGAAACATTCCTGCAGGATACAATTTGAATTAAAGAATAATGCATCTTATGAACAGTTGTTGTTATGAATTGAAATGCCATCAGAGTGGAAAATATCATTTATATGGTTTCCATTTTGGAGATGGGGAATAGAAGAGACCCTAACTGCTACAGAGGCATTAGTGTGAACTGCACAATGAGCCCCTTATGCGACAAAATTTCGTCTGAGAAAATGAGACAGATTGTTGGCCACCATACTGTGGAAGATCAGAGTGCGTTCAGAAAGAACAGATCTTGTACAGTCAATTTTTTTTATATTACAACAGCTAATGGAAAAAAATCATAGCAGTAGGGAAGGCGTTACGCATTGCCCTTGTAGATTTAGCGAAAGCTTCTGGCACGGCACATAGAACGAAACTATAGGAAGCTATGAAACATATATTGGGTTGGTGCATAAGTTCATAGCGTTTTTTCGTGAGTTTAATAAGCACAACAAACACTCATAACAGAGACTTTAGTCATCAATAATATATTATTCTTCACTGTTTACAACAGTCCGCCAATACTGGGCGATTTTTCGATTCTGCGACTGTAGAAATCACATGGTTTTCAGGCGAAGAACTCGTCGAACCATATTCAGAGCGCATTTTCATCCGGAAAGGAAGTTCTCTGAAGGCTGTTAGATAAGAGAGTGGAAAAGGTGAAAACCTGGGGGTGTGAGACCAGGTGAATACGGTGGGTGCGGAATGAATTCCCAACCCAGCTCCTGTGTAGTTTTTTGTCAGTGTAGCAGAAGGCGGCGGGCATTTATCCTGGAGTAGCATCACTCCATACAGTCTTTCTCGTCGTTGTTTTTGGATTGAGTCCGCAAGACGTCTCAGTTGTTGACAATAAATGTCATCAGTGATGGCTGTATCATGGGGAAGCAATTCGTAGTACACCACACTGTCGCTTTCCATCAGATGCACAATATTATCTTTCGTGGATGCGGCTCTTATACAGGGAGTTGCTACTTTGTTTGGGCTCGGCCATTCATTTCTTTTCTTGATGTTAAAACAAAGACACCATTTCTTGTCACCATTAACCGTACGAGGTAGAAATGATCGAGTATTGTTCACGAACCGATTGACGACGAGCAAGCATAGATGCACGTATGGCCAACCGCTGATTTATGTCATTTTGGCTTAGAGGATACTGTGCGCATACATACGATTTTTTAACCTCCACAATTGCATGCAAATGTCGCACGACTGTGGAATGATCACACTCATCACATTTGCCAGTTCTCGAATATACTGAAGCTGCTCTTTGTGGATTAATGCGTTTAAACGATCTTGATCAAATTCCGAAGGTCTTCCTGAACGTGGAAAGTCAGTTTGCGCCGAGTATGGGGATAGTGATATTGGACAGAACACGGCAAGAAAATTATTGTTGTTTTAAGGAGGATCGTTTTGACATTAGTGACTTTCCACGTTCAGGAAGACCTTCGAGGTGAGCCGCCAGCAGTGGTGGATGTGGGGAGAGAAATGGCGGAGTTTTGAAATTTGTAGGACTAGATGTCATGAACTGCTATGTATATTATGAGTTTTCAACACTATTAAGGTAAATACATTGTTTGTTCTCTATTGAAACGTCCCCTTTGAACAATTATACATGACTGTCCTTAAACTGACACACAATATTTTTAGCGCAACGCAATCTGACTTTCAATAATCCCTACAAAAGAGTGGCCCTGTCTAACATTAACCTATACCTTTCACAAATCACTTACCTCACAAAAATCTTCGTTACTCGAACTACTACAATACAGCGAGCGCCACTACTGCCAGCTAAATAAAAGATTCAAACTATGGAAGGCACTAACTACTGATAGGCACAGTTAGCAAATGAAAGATTTTAATAGAGAACAAACAATATATTTACCTTAATAGTGTTGAAAAATCATAATATACATAGCAGTTCATGACATCCAGTCTTACAAATTTCAAAACTCCGCCATTTCTCTCCCCACATCCACCACTGCTGGCGGCTCACCTCCAACTGCGCAACGCTACGCGCTGTTAACAGCCAACTGCCCAACTCTACAATGGCAGACAACAATGCAAACTAGCCACAGACTGCACACAGCACAGCCAGTCATTTTTCATACAGAGCGCTACGTGGCGTTACCAATAAGAAAACCTAAACAGCCTACTTACAAACAACAATAATTTTCTTGCCGTGTTCTGTCCAATGTCATTATCCCCATACTCGGCGCAAACTTTTCTGGCTGCCTCCGCTGCTGTCACCCCTGTGCTGAACTCAAACACAATAATATCGGAAATGTTCCGATTTCTCCATTTGGCATTCAATTTTCCATCGTCCACTGCTCCACTCACTGTCTCCAAATAACAAAATGACAATATTAAACTCAAGTAGCCACAGTGAACTACCAATAAAAAATGACAGTCGATAAACAAACCCTTAGCAACCGTAATATCAGTATGCAAAAGAAAGACCCTACGAACTTATGCACCAACCTAACAGATGTGGATGACTATCTTTTACAGATTGTTATCGAAATGGACAGAGATTACAAGGTACAGATTAAAAGAGTGTCAAAGTTATCAGAATGTGTCAATGTCAAAAAAGGGCTGAGAGAAGGTTGCAGTATATACCAAACTTGTTCGATTTATAGATAGAAGGTGGAAGAACAGCTGTAGAGGAATGGGAGTCATTGTTAGTGCTGTACAGGTGACTGTTCAGCATTACTGATGATTGAGTCATTCTAGCACAAGGTGAATATCATCTTGAGTTCATGATACGTCGTTCATATAAGGAATATTACAAATGGAGACTACAGATGAGTTCAACAAAAACTGAATATCTAGTAGTGAATAGTGACACCAGATTTGAAGTATGCATCAATGACAGTTAAAAGACAAGCAAAAAATTAAGTATCTAGGGTCATAATTATATGGACAAAAGTGGATTGAGTAATGCAGAAGTAAAACGCAAAATGCAACAAAGCAGAAAAGTAATAGTATATATGAATACTCTTAGCTGGGAATATTCAAATGTGTGTGAATTCCTAAGGCAGCAAACTGCTTATGTCACCGGTCCCTAGACTGACACACTACTTAAACTAACTTACGCTAAGAACAACACACACACACCCATGCCCGAGGGAGGACTCGAACCTCCGGCGGGAGGGGCCGCTTAGTCCGTGACATGACGCCTCAAACCGCGCGGCCACTCCACGCTGCTTTTGCTGGGACAATAACATTTTTAACAACAATAAGAAAAGAGTGAGTAAGCTAGTTGGGTTGGGTTGTTTGGGGGAGGAGACCAGACAGCGAGGTCATCGGTCTCATCGGATTTCGGAAGGACGGGGATGGAAGTCGGTTGTGCCCTTTCAAATGAACCATCCCGGAATTTGCCTGGAGCGATTTAGGGAAATCACGGAAAACCTAAATCAGGATGGCCGGACGCGGGATTGAACCGTCGCCCTCTCGAGTGCGAGTCCAGTGTGCTAACCTTTGAGCCAGCTCGATCGGTGAGTAGGCTACTGGTTGAACCTGTTCTGTGCTATGGATCAGAACTATGGACTTTTAATGCACATCTCAAAAGAAACCTGATAGCTGTGTAAATGGACTCTTTACAGACGAGCGTCAGAAAGTCAAAAATCGAGATAAAAATAATGATGAAGTAAGAGCTAGAATGAGGACACACGAACCAGAGATAGGCAGGAGTGAAAAAAACTCGTTTGAGAATGTCAGATAATCGGCGACTCAAGAAAATTTTTGAATGGAAACCACCTGGCAGAAGTGAACGATGTTCTTGGAAGGACCATACAAAGACATAACGGACAACATTTGGACGGGTTCACAGGGAAAGACTCATCGGGCAACTGGAAGGGCGAAGTGTGACGAGTGTAGTACGAGAGTTTGGCATTACTTACAATACTGCAGAATGAGATTTTCACTCTGCAGCGGAGTGTGCGCTGATATGAAACTTCCTGGCAGATTAAAACTGTGTGCCCGACCGAGACTCGAACTCGGGACCTTTGCCTTTCGCGGGCAAGTGCTCTACCAACTGAGCTACCGAAGCACGACTCACGCCCGGTACTCACAGCTTTACTTCTGCCAGTACCTCGTCTCCTACCTTCCAAACTTTACAGAAGCTCTTCTGCGAACCTTGCAGAACTAGCACTCCTGAAAGAAAGGATAATGCGGAGACATGGCTTAGCCACAGCCTGGGGGATGTTTCCAGAATGAGATTTTCACTCTGCAGCGGAGTGTGCGCTGATATGAAACTTCCTGGCAGATTAAAACTGTGTGCCCGACCGAGACTCGAACTCGGGACCTTTGCCTTTCGCGGGCAAGTGCTCTACCATCTGAGGTACCGAAGCACGACTCACGCCCGGTACTCACAGCTTTACTTCTGCCAGTATCTCGTCTCCTACCTTCCAAACTTTACAGAAGCTCTCCTGCCAACCTTGCAGAACTAGCACTCCTGAAAGAAAGGATATAGCGGAGACATGGCTTAGCCACAGCCTGGGGGATTCCAGAATGAGATTTTCACTCTGCAGCGGGGTGTGCGCTGATATGAAACTTCCTGGCAGGAGAGCTTCTGTAGAGTTTGGAAGGTAGGAGACGAGATACTGGCAGAAGTAAAGCTGTGAGTACCGGGCGTGAGTCGTGCTTCGGTAGCTCAGTTGGTAGAGCACTTGCCCGCGAAAGGCAAAAGTCCCGAGTTCGAGTCTCGGTCGGGCACACAGTTTTAATCTGCCAGGAAGTTTCACTTACAATACTGTTTCACGTACATTTGAAGCGTTTTGAACTACGCCACTGCTGCCCGAAGGAGAGGAAGTGGTCGACCGCGGTCGACTATAGTAGCGGACGACAGCTACGCTTAACAGCAGCCAAGAAGGGATCCAGGTCAGACAGCGTGTGTTTAATTGCAAGAAGACAGTCTCACGCTCCGCAGTGGCGTGCCGACTACCTGGGGGGGGGGATCCACTTGTCCGACGACTAGTAGGTTGTTTTCCGATGACACCGGCACATCGGTGGCACAGTTTCTGATGGTCACAACACCATCAGGACTAGACCAACGACGAGTGAGTCACGTGCTCTTCTCAGATGAGAGCAGATTCAGTCTGAGTAGTGATGCTGGGCGCAGCCTCATATGGCGACTAGTGGGAACGCGTAATGTGCCCAGGAACATTGTCGAGCACGATCATTTTGGTGATCCAAGTGTTACGATGCGGAATAGCATAATGTTGCACGGGTGTACTGACTCACCGACCAGCGTTATTGTGGCAATCTATTCCTCCCCCTTGTGTGTCTTTCCAGAGGTGCATTCGGTCCTGACTTCATTTTTAGAGCTCCGTGTCTAATTCGGTAAAAACGGAAGCCTTATAGGATCAGTTTGTTCTCCGGCTGTCTGTCTGTCCGACTGTTAAGGCCTTGAAACTTCCTGGCAGATTAAAACTGTGTGCCGAACCGACACTCGAACTCGGGACCTTTGCCTTTCACGGGCAATTGCTCTACCATCTGAGCTACCCAAGCACGACTCACGCCCCGTCCTCACAGCTTTACTTCTGCCAGTACCTCGTCTCCTACCTTGTAGAGCACTTGCCCGCGAAAGGCAAAGGTCCCGAGTTCGAGTGTCGGTCCGGCACACAGTTTTAATCTGCCAGGAAGTTTCATATCAGCGCACACTCCACTGTAGAGTGAAAATTTCATTCTGTTAAGGCCTTTTTTCTCAAATGGCTCTGAGCACTATGGGACTCAACTTCTGAGGTCATTAGTCCCCTAGAACTTAGAACTAGTTAAACCTAACTAACCTAAGGACGTCAAATACATCCATGCCCGAGGCATGATTCGAACCTGCGACCGTAGCGGTCTCGCGGTTCCAGACTGCAGCGCCTTTAACCGCACGACCACTTCGGCCGGCTCCTTTTTTCTCAGGAACGGGTACCGTACAGATATTAAATTGAAACTTACGTCACATACTCAGATGTAAGGTCCTTGGCGGTATGAAAAATTTAAGATTCTAGGTGAGTGCAGTTAAAAAAACGCAGTCATTTACACTGAAGAGCCGAAGAAACTGGTACACCTGCCTAATATCGTGTAGGGCCCCAGTGAGCACGCAAAACTACTGCAACACGACGTGGCATCGACTCGACTAATGTCTGGAGTAGTGCTGGAGGGAAATGACACCATGAATCCTGCAGGGCTGTCCATAAATCCGTAAGAGTGCGACGGGGTGATTAGCTCTTCTGAGCAGCACGTTGCAAGGCATTCCAGATATACTAAAAAATGTTCATGTATGGGCAGTTTGGTGGCCGGCGGAAGTGTTTAAACTCAGAAGAGTGTTCCTGGAGCAACTCTGTAACAATTCTGGATGTGTGGAATGTCGCATTGCCCTGCTGCAATTGCCACGTCCGTCAGAATGCACAATGGACATGAATGGATGCACTTGATCAGACAGGATGGTTACGTACGTGTTACCTGTCAACCTGTCAAAGTCGTATCTAGACGTATGAGGGGTGCCATATCACTCCAACTGCACACGCCCCATACCGTTACAGAACCTCCACCAGCTTGAACAGTCCGCTGCTGACGTGAAGGGTCCGTGGATTCATGAGGTTGTCTCGAGGTACCCGTACACGTCCATCCGCTCAATACAATTTGAAACGAGCCTCGTCCGACCACGCAACATGTTTCCAGTCATCAACAGGCCAATGTCGGTGTTGACGGGCCCAGGCGAGGTGTAAAGCTTTGTGCCGTGCAGTCATCGAGGGTACGCGAGTGGGCCTTCGGCTCTGAAACTCCATATCGAAGATGCTTTGTCGAATGTTCCGCCCAGCATTGAAATCTACAGCAATTTGCGGAAGCGTTCCAGTTCTGTGACGTTGCACGATTCTCTTCAGTCGTCCATGCTCCCGTTCTTGCAGGCTCTTTCTCCGGCCGTAGCGGTGTCGGACATTTGATATTTTACCGGATTACTGATAATCACGGTACACCCATGAAGTGGTCATACGGGAAAATCCTGACTTCATCGTTACCTCGGAGATGCTGCGTCCCATAGCTCGTGCGCCGACTGCAACACAACGTTCAAACTCACTTAAACTTTGATAACCTGCCATCGTAGTAGCAGTAACCTATGTAACAACTGCGCCAGACACTTGTCATATACAGGCGTTCCCGACCGCAGCTCCGGATTCTGCCTGTTCGCATATCCTCTGTATTTGAATACCCATGCCTATACCAGTTTCTCTGGCGCTTCAGTATACATCGCATATTTGATACTCGCAGTCTCACTCATCAAAACGTGTAGGCACTGCCCCTTGGCCTAGATTCATGAAATCTGACAAGAAGAAAGGTTTTGCAGTACAAGTAAAAGGAAAAATTCGAAAATTTTTAATTTGCAAATTATACCACAAAAAAAAATATTGTTTTTGGCATTTGTTGTTCATCTGTCTGTCTGTCCGTGTGTTAAGACCTTTTCGCACAAAAGCGTAGAGGTATCGAGCTGAAATGTAAGTCAAGCACTAATGTCTAAGGTCCCTTGGCGTTAAAACAATTTAAGCATCTAAATGAATACAGTCAAAGGCTATGGCTATTTCTGTCACATGTTTCGAAATTCTCAAACTCGCACATCGAAACGTAGTTATAAATCTGGTAAGAAGGAAGATTTCACAGTAAAAGTAATGGAGAAAAAATCGAAAATTGTTAATTTTTATTATATCACATAAAAGAATTAGTCTGGCGTTTGATGTCCATCTTTCTGTCTGCCCCTGTGTAGAGACAACTTTTGTTCAGAAGCGGGTAGAGGTATGCAGTTGAAATTTACGTCAAATACTGTGATCTACTCTGTCTTGTCGTTGTAAATAATTGAAGCTTCTACGTCAGTATAATCAAAAAATACGATCATATGCATCACTTATTTTGACACTCGTAGACTCACTCATCAAAATCTGTAGATGAACTATCAGTATGGGCTGACTTCATTTTCATGGATGACAATGCGCGACCACGTTGAATTTCACAGGCGGAAGAGCTCTTGGAACTAGAGGATATTCGGCGAATGGACTGCCTGCTCCCCAGACGTAACTCCCGTTGAGCAGATGTGAGATAAAGAGGGTAGGCATACAGCAGTACGGCCAAATGTAGCAGCGACCGCCCTCAGTCGTCTGCCACGACGGTCGAGGGGTGGGACACCCTGCCGCAGGGACTCCTTACCAGCATCGAAGCATCATAAATCGTGGTGACTTCAGTCCAATTATTGCCGTTGAACAAAAGTGTCGTTTATGTTCGTCTCATTGAGCATTTCCATCTGTACTATATTGTAGGAGTTCTTTCTATATATGGCAGAACTTCTCATCGAACTATGTTACTTGACAGCGACACGTCATGTGAGAGAGGCTTTCGTCCTTAAGTTTTGCACAACAGTGTTGTGGCCTATCTGTTGTGGTAGCAGCATATCTCTAGGATGCACAAAACCCAATTCTGGAGCCAACAGAATGAGGAACTGCCCCAAATGATAGTGCAAAACAGCTCAAAACAAGTATACTGTCGCACAATAGAAAACGTCTTATTTAAATCAAGATAAAATGTGGCCCCAATAAACGTGAAACAAATGGGCACCACATCACTCACATACATACATTTATGGGAGGAGGGATCTTTTAGCTATGAATGGAAATAAACAGACGTTATAACAAATACATAGAGAACATGTGCACCTCAATACCCACTACAGACACAATAAAACCAATTAAAGAAAACTTACTGACATACACCAAACTACCTGCAGATAATATTAATGAAATAACTAGAACCCTCAAAGCAATCACATCCAAAAATTACTTCCACTTTGAAAAGAAATTTTACTTACAAGAAGATGCGCTTCCAATGGGATACCCAGTATCAGGAACACTGGCAAACATATTCATCAGCCACATAGACAACACAATCTTTGATACAGTCATCACAAAGAAAGGATACAAAAGTGTTTACTCGTACAGATAGGTGAATGACATAATCTGTATGGTAGATGAACCAACAGAGAAAATTGATAAACTTCATACAGATATAAACAACACACGTAAAAATATTCATTTCACCATACAAAAACAAACACAAAAGCAATTAAATTACTTGGACATGACAATAAAGAGACACAGCAATAAACACATATGTGACATCTTCAGAAAGCCAACAGTCAGAGACATAATTACACATGCTTCATCTAACCACCTACAAAATCAAAAATTAGTGGCCTTACGACACATGTTACACAGACTAAATAACATCCCGGTTAGCAAAGAAAACCATGAAAAAGAATTACAAACAATACAACTCATAGTCACTAACAAGGGTTACAACGCCCAGATGGAACAAAAACCAATCAAAACATTAAAACACAACTAAATAAAAATGAAAACAAGCAGAGAACACAAACACCAAAGAACCCCACAGACACCACAGCACGCACGGAAACAGTAACACTCATGACATGAATAACAGAAAAAAGGTACACTCTTACATACAGACACAAAGATAGCAAGATAGCAAACATACAAAAGAAACAGGGATTCCACATAACTTACAGAACAAGAAACGCACTCCAATCACATTTACAAACAACAGACGAACCAGGTAGATACCAAGGAGCAGGTATATACCAGCTAGAGTGCCAAGAATGTAAATCAGTATATCTGGGGCTGACAAACAAAACTAGATATAAAGAACATATAAGAAGTTGGAATTATGAAAATTGGCATTCTACCTTCGCCGAACGCCTGATAAAACATGGACACGAACCATCCAACATGAAACGTGACGTGACAATTATAAGAGTGAATAATCACAAAAAAAAGCTCCTGACATTGCAAGAAAACTTTCACATAAAAAGAGCTATTGTAGTGGAAAAGACGGTATTCAATCACCAAACATATGTAAGCAATAACTCTCTGATCATGCCAGCCACCAAAACAATAACAAACAGAAATCCGAAATGAATAAATAATTAATGAACCTCCCTCTCCCCTTCCAACGTGAGGGCTATAAGATCTGTCTGAAACTCGACAGTGCTGCTGCCAGAACTGCAAGTCGCCACAGTGAACACGGGCTTTCGAGTTGGGACGAATGAAAAGTATGTAAGAGCGTTAAATAATCTCGTACTTTTTTCTGTCTCATTATAACTCAGCGAATGGCTCAGGGCGGGCAGCTAGAGCAAGGAGACTTCTCTCACTCCACGAAATGATTCTGAAATTGAGGAATGGAAAGCCCTGCACGCACGCACAGCGCAAAAGAGCGACTGCTCCCGAAAATGACAGAATGATCTAGTCAGAAGGCTGCATTCTAAAAGTTAAAACCGAGCGTTACTCCGAGGCATTGTAACGATCATTCACACGGCTTGAGGGAAGCCACAGCTGCCTAGAGGTCTCTTACCTGGCTAAAAGGCTCCTGCGAAGAATTCCATGTTTCCTTCCACAGAAGAATGTGTGCTCTGCTAACAAACAGAAATCCGAAATGAATAAATAATTAATGAACCAAATGTTCAAATGTCTCTGAGCACTATGGGACTTAACATCTGTGGTCATCAGTCCCCTAGAACTTAGAACTACTTAGACCTAACTAACCTAAGGACATCACACACATCCATGCCCGAGGCAGGATTCGAACCTGCGACCGTAGCAGTCGCGCGGTTCCGGACTGAGCGCCTAGAACCGCTAGACCACCGCGGCCGGCAATGAACCTCCCTCTCCCCTTCCAACGTGAGGGCTATAAGATCTGTCTGAAACTCGACAGTGCTGCTGCCAGAACTGCAAGTCGCCACAGTGAACACGGGCTTTCGAGTTGGGACGAATGAAAAGTATGTAAGAGCGTTAAATAATCTCGTACTTTTTTCTGTCTCATTATAACTCAGCGAATGGCTCAGGGCGGGCAGCTAGAGCCGGGAAACTTTTCTCACTCCACGAAATGATTCTGAAATTGAGGAATGGAAAGCCCTGCATGCACGCACAATGTGAAAGAGCGACTGCTCCCGAAAATGACAGAATGATCTAGTCAGAAGGCTGCATTCTAAAAGTTTAAACCGAGCGTTACTCCGAGGCATCGTAACGATCATTCACACGGCTTGAGGGAAGCCACAGCTGCCTAGAGGTCTCTTACCTGGCTAAAAGGCTCCTGCGAAGAATTCCATGTTTCTTTCGACAGAAGAATGTGTGTTCTGCCAAACTTCTGGAGAGCGGGCTGGAATAACGAGATGGCCGGACTCCCTACCTGCGGACAGGCGCCTGTCTGGAGTACAAGGGTTTTACACCAGCAAGTTCCTCTTAAAAGGACTCCCATCTCACGCATTCAACATCTAAACCTATCAGGTTTTCTAAACCTCCACCAACTACACAGGGAAAGTAGATGACCTACAGTGAAACAGAAAACGGTGACTGGCAACTGCAGTTACAGAGCAGTGTAACTGAACGACTACTTGATCAGAGGAATTTGAACATCATCTTCTAAAATATGTTAGAGAGAAATTTCAGAGAAATGTGGCCACACTACATCACACCCTTATTGTGAACCGAATTGGGTGCGCATGAAGTTGTGCTAACACTCGTCAGTAGCAGAATTTCAGCACAGATATTTTCAACTGGATTGGGAGCTATTTTTATTTTTATTTTGCACCCTCATTGGCTGGTGAGAGACGTGCCATAGTTGACAATTCAACCATGTGCCAAGGGGTACGTCCTAATATTCCCTTAGCACACCCATTTGGAAACCATCTCAAACTCAGTGAAATTTACTGGTGTAATGGGAACTTTATTTCATGGAACACATAAAAAAGAAAGGAACAACAGCAATTACAGTATCACAGATTCACACTTTGTTATTCTTTACAGTGTTTTCGTTTGGTGGTAGCGCCTTTAAGTACTTACATACGCCTCCACAGAGATGGTCTGTTATTAATTTTCACACATACAGAACGCAATTTACAATAAATGAACTCAATCACAACTCTTACTTTACGGATTCAACTCAGTCATTCACAGAGATATCCCGTTATTAATATTCACACATTATCAACGCAAGTTAACAGTAAATGACTTCATTTGCACTTCTTACTTAACAGGTTCATCTCTATTATTTAATATAAACCTTATCCTATTACATTATAATGTCACATAAAATACCATTTTTAACGGGAAACAGAATTATGTAAAATAAATCTCACAAGGTAATGTACACTGCATAGATAGGTAAACGAACGAAAATTACAGAAATACATTTAAAAAATATAACATACGTTAACATTATTCTTCTGACACTTGTGGTACTGTGTATTCGTGTGTACGTACATGCATATAAATACACAAAGCAAACACAGAACAAAATAAAATTCCAGTGTTGTTCTTCTTGTTGTTGTGGTCTTCGGTTCGAAGACTGGTTTGATGCGGCTCTGCACGCTGCTCCATCCTGTGTAATCTTTTTCGTCTTCTGAGTCACTTGCTTCATTCACCTCTTGGTCTCCCTCTGCCTCTGCAATTTTTACCGCCCGCACTTCCGTCCAATACCTAATTGGTGATCCCTTGACATCTCAGAATGTGTCCTATCAATGATCTCTTCTTCCAGTCAGGTTGTGCAGCAAATTTTTTTCTCCTCAAGTCTATTCAGTACCTCTTCATTTGTTATTCGAGCTATCCGCCTAGTCTTCGGCAGTACATTGCTACACTCCAGACAAATACTTCCAGAAAAGACTTCCTAACACTTAAAATCTATGTTCGATGTCAAAACGTTTCTCTTCTTCAGAAAGACTTTTCTTGCCATTGCCAATTTACATTTTATATCCTCTCTACTTCGAGCATGTAAGTTATTTCGGAACCCAAATAGCAAAACTTATGTACTACTTTCACTGTTTCGGTTCCTAACGTAATTCTCTTAGCATCGCCTGATTTAATTCGAATATCCTTGTTTTACTTTTGTTGATGTTCTTCTTACATCCTCCTTTCAAGGCACTGTCCATTCTGTTCAGCTTTGCCGTCGCTGACAGAATTACAATCTCATCGGCAAACCTCAAAGCTTTTGTTTCTTCTCTGCGAACTTTAATCCCTACTGCAAATTTTTCTTTTGTCTCTGTAACTACTTGCGCAATGTGCAGATTGATAACATCGGCGATTAGCTGCAACCCAGTCTCACTCCCTTCTGAACCACTGCTTCCCTTTCACGCCCCTCGCCTCTTATAATTCTCATCTAGTTTCAATACAAGTTGTAAATAGCCTTTCGCTCCCTGTATTTTTACCCCAGCTGCGTTCAGAATTTCAAAGAGAGTATGCCAGTCAACGATGTCAAAAGCTTTCTATAAATCTGCAAATGGTAGTAACGTAGGTTTGCCTTTCCTTAATCTATCTTCTAAGTCATAGGGTCAGTATTTACTTGGGTGTTCCTACATTTCTCCAGAATCAAAACTGATCTTCCCTGAGGTTCGTTTCTACCAGTTTTACCATTCTTCTGTAATGATCTTGTGTTAGTATTTTGCAAAACCGTGAGTTACTAAACTGACAGTTCGCTAATATTCATACCTGTCAACACCTCCTTTCTTTGAAGTTGGAATTATTACATTCTTGTTGAAATCTGAGAATATTTCGCCTGGCTCATACAAGTTGCTCTCCAGATGCAAGAATTTTGTAATGGTTGGTGCTCCCAAGGCTGTTAGTACTTCTGACAGAATGTCGTCTATTTCTGGTATGTTGTTTCGACTCAGGTCTTTCAGTGCCCTGTCGAATTCTTCTCGCAGTATCGTGTCTCCCTTCTCATCTTCATCTACGTTCTCTTCCATTTCTACAATATTGCCATTAAGTTCATCTTCCTTGTACAGACCCTCTTTGCACTCCTTCCTCCTTGCAAGTTTCCCTTCTTTTCTTGCGACTGGTTTTCCAAATGGGCTCCTCATATTCATGCAGCCGCTTCTCTTTTCTCCAAAAGTGTCTTTCATTTTCCTGAAGGCAGTATCTATTTTTCCCCTAGTGAAACATGCTTCTAAGTCGTTACATTTGCCCTCTAGTGATTCCTGCTTATCCATTTTGCACTTCCTGTCAATCTCATTTTTAGATGGTTGTATTTCCTTTTGCCTGCTTCTTTTGCTGTATTTTTATATTTTCTCCTTTTTATCAGTTAAATTCAATGTGTCGTGTGTTATCGAGGGATTTTTCTTAAGCTTCGTCTTTTGGCGTATTTAATCCTCTGCTGCCTTAGCCATTTCATCTCTCAAAGCTACTCACTCATCTTCTGCCGTATTCCTTTCCCCTGTTCCAGTGAAACATTACCTGAAACTGCCAAAAATCTCTGGTTCTTTCAACCCATCCGTCCCGTCTCCTTAACCTCTTACCTTTCTGCAGATTCTTTACTTTTAATCTACAGTTCATAACCAACCAACTCTGATCAGAGTCCACAGCGTAATGCCCCTTTACTATAAACAATTTTTTTGTGTGCTTGTGAAAAAGGAAGGTATAACTGATATATTGATTGAGGACCAAAGAGTCCATATGGCTTGTTTATACTGTACAGATATCTACACAAGTAAACGACAGTGCAGGTTTCAATTTTTTTTCGAGGGCAGCTAGAAGATGCTTGGCTGTTCGATTTTGTCTTTTACCATCATAATTGTGTCATGAAAGCATCGTTGTCTGTACCTGTGAATAATTTCGGATACACTAAGTCAGTTTTCATTCAAAATATGTTCGAATACTTTATTACAATACCAGTCTGCATATTCATGTGTATAATCATTCTGCATTTTTTGTGGGGGAGATACAACACTTCGACGTCACACCGATCGACCATTGGTGTGACGCTGTTACTAATTTTCAGTATCTCTTTCTCTTACCGTACAACCCTAACCAGCAGTCACTGGAAGAAAAAGTCTGAGAATTTTCACTAATCACACCGCATAGAGAGATTATCAGATCGCGATATGCAAACTGTCTTTACAAAAAGTCCATCGGTCCACTTCTGTAGTTGCACTGCAGAGACAATTGCAACGTGCATTCTGAAACTGCTTCGGCATTCATTTAGTAAGCGGAGTTGGAAGACAATTTACTCTGGCAACTGTGACAAGACGATTGTTAAATAGTGTTGGCAGCAACGCTTCTTTTCTAGGGACTCCCTTCTGAGTTTACGAAGCGTATCCGTAATATCTGTGTGCTGATAGAACCCAACTGCCCCCCATGGAACTGTTTCGGTGTCTTCCTTTAATCTGACTCGGTGGGCATCCCAGACACTCGAAGAATGGAAAGCGCAAGTGGTCTGCACGCAGTCTCCTTTATAGATGAGCTACACCTGTAAGTAGGCTGTTTAGGTTTTAATGTTGGTAACGCCATGTATTAAAATCACTGACTGCGCTGTGTGCAGTCTGTGGCTGGTTGGACTCGTTGTTGGAAGTTTTTCGCCAGTGTAGTGTTGGGTAGTTGAATGTGAACAGCGCATAGCGTTGGGCAGTTGGAGGTGAGCCGCCAGCAATGGTAGACGTGGGGAGAGAAATCCGAGAGTTTTGAGATGTCAATATGAGCGGACGATCTGGACGTGTGTCCATCAGAAAAAGGAAATCTGTTAAATTGGATGTCACGAATTTATATACATATATTATGACTTTTGAACACTGTTACGGTAAATACATTGTTTGTTCTCTATCAGAATCTTTCATTTACTAACTATATACCTATCAGTACTTAGCGTCTTCAGTAGTTAGAATCTTTTATTTAGCTGGCAGTATTGGGGCTCGCTGTATTGCAGTAGTTCGAGTAACGAAGAGTTTTGTGAGGTAAGTAATTCATGAAAAAATGGCTCTGAGCACTATGGGACTTAACTACTGTGGTCATCAGTCCCCTAGAACTTAGAACTACTTAAACCTAACTAACCTAAGGACATCACATACATCCATGCCCGAGGCAGGATTCGAACCTGCGACCGTAGCGGTCACGCGGTTCCAGACTGTAGCGCCTAGAACCGCTCGGACAAACCGGCCGGCTGATTCATGAAGGGCATAGCTTATTGTTAGTCAGGGCTATTCTTTTGTAGGGATTATTAAAAGTCAGATTGTGTTGCGCTAAAATATTGTGTGTCAATTTAGAAATGATCGGAATAAATAAAGAGAAAACAGTGTCAGAACGTTCAGTTTCACTCTGGAGTTTGAAAATCAAGTAACGTAGAAGTTTTAGCGGCACAGTCATTTTTTACATTCAAAGGGGAAGTTTCACACCTTCCGGAAACTGACCCAAAAATATCTACGATTGCCTTTCGCCTGCCCTCGTACCCGTCTTGAGCTGTTCATTCCACGTCATATCGCTTTCCCGTGTTACGCCCGGATATTTAATCGCCGCAACAGTTTCAAACAGCTGTGATAGAACTTTAGGGTATTGTTTTTCCTACTCATCTGCATCAACTTATATTTTTCTACATTCAGGGGAATAGCAGTTCGGCCCGAGTCATCCTGTATCCCCCTACAGACACTCAACGACGACAGTTTCCCGTACATCGCAGCGTCCTCACCACACAGTCACGCAGCGCAGCTCACTCTGTGCGCCACGTCATTTGTGTAAACGAAGAACAAAAGCGATCCCATCACAATTCCCTGGGGCTCTCCACACAATACTCTTGTCTTTGGCCGGCCGGTGAGGCCGGGCGGTTCTAGGCACTTCAGTTTGGAACCGCGCAACCGCTACGGTCGCAGGTTCGAATCCTGCCTCGGGCATGGATGTGTGTAATGTCCTTAGGTTAGTTAGGTTTAAGTAGTTCTAAGTTCTAGGGGACTGATGACCTCAGAAGTTAAGTCCCATTTTGCTCAGAGCCATTTAAACCATTTGAACATTTTGTCTTTGACGAACATTCGCCGTCCAGTACGACGTACTGGGTTCAGTGACTTAAGAAATCTCCGAGCCATTCACATATCTGGGGGACCTATTCTGTATGCTCATATCTACATTAACGGTCTGCAATGAAGCACTGTGCTACACGCCTTCTGGAAATCTAGGAGTGCGGAATCTGCGTGTTGCTATTCATCCGTGGGTCGCAAGGCAAGTCGAGTTTCGCACAAACGATGCTTTATAAATCCGTGCTGAAGTTTTTCTGTATTAAGGCAATTTATTATATTCAGATTTATAACATGCTCAAGAATGCTGCAGCAAACCAATGTTAAGGATATTGTTCTGTAACTTTGAGGGTCCATTCTTTTACCCTTATTTTTTCTTCAATCGGCTGGAACTTTGCGCTTAGCTGCGGTCTGATGGAATCCCTGTAAAATTTTATACATAATTTGCAGATGAGCTCCCATTTTAAATGTATCGTAGACCCTCGATCAAAAAAACTGAATCGGGAGAAAGATCACACCCATTTACAGGAAGGTTCTTCCACAAAACTACCGTCCTATCTCATTCGCGTCCATCTACTGTAGGACGCCAGGTGGAGCCGGAGTTTGGAACATTCAGAAGGCGACTTCCGCAGTTTAGCAATCAGTTTGCAGTCTAACTAAGATCAAGGCTTACAGCGTTCTACATCTACATCTACATCTACATGGTTACTCTGCAATTCACACTTAAGTGCCTGGCAGAGGGTTCATCGAACCATTTTCATACTACTTCTCTACCATTCCACTCTCGAATGTCGCGTGGGAAAAAGGAACACCTAAATCTTTCCGTTCCAACTCTGATTTCTCTTATTTTATTATGACGATCATTTCTCCCTACGTATGTGGGTGTCAACAAAAGATTTTCGCATTCGGAAGAGAAAGTTGGTGGTTGAAATTTCGTAAATATATCTCGCCGCAAAGAAAACCGCCTTCGTTTCAGTGACTCCCACCCCAACTCGAGTATCATCTCAGTGACACTCTCACCCCTATTACACGATAACACGAAACGGGTTGCCCTTTTTTGCACTTTTACTATGTCCTCCGTCAATCCTACCTGGTAAGGATCCCACACCGCTTAGCGATATGCCAACAGACGGACAAGTGTAATGTAGGCTGCCTCTTTAGTGGGTTTGTCGTATGTTCTAAGTGTTCTGCCAACAAATAGCAATCTTTGTTTCGCCTTCCCCACAATATTATCTATGTGGTCTTTCCAATTTCAGTTGCTCGTAATTGTAATTCCTAGGTATTTAGTCGAATTGACAGCCCTCAGATTTGTGCAGTTTATAGTATACCCAAAATTTATCGGATTTGTTTTAGTACCCATGTGGATGACCTCACACTTTTCTTTGTTTAGCGCTAATTGCCACTTTTCGCACCATACAGAAATTCTCTCCAAATCATTTTGTAATTGGAATTGAACCTCTGATGATTTTACTAGACGGTAAATTACAGCATCATCTGCAAACAATCTAAGGGTGCTGCTCAGATTATCACCTAGATCATTTATGTAAATCAGGAACAGCAGAGGGCGTATGACACAACCTTGCGGAACGCCAAATATCACTTCTGTTCTACTCGATGATTTACCGTCTATCACTACGAACTGTGACCTCTCTGAGAGGAAATCACGAATCCACACAACTGAGACGATACTCCATATGCACGCAATTTGATTAATACTCGCTTATGAGGAACGGTATCAAAAGCCTTCTGGAAATCTAGGAATATGGAATCGATCTGTGATTCCTTGTCGACAGCACTCATTACTTCATGGGAATAAAGAGCTGTGTTGCACAAGAACGATATTTTCTGAATCCGTTTTGTTTATGTATCAATAAGTCATTTTCTTCAAGGTGATTCATGAAGTTCGAGTAAAGTATATGCTCCGAAATCCTACTGCAAATTGAGGTCAGTGATATGGGTCTGTAATTCAATGGGTTACTCCTATTTCCTTTCTTGAATATTGGTGTGACCTGTGCTACTTTCCAGTCTTTAGGAACAGACCTTTCGTCAAGTGAGCGGTTGCATATGATTGCTAAGAAAGGCGCTATTGTGTCTGCATACTCTGAAAGGAACCTGATTGGTATACCGCCTGGACCGGAAGACTTGCCTTTCTTAAGTGATTTGAGTTTTTCACAACACCTAAGATATCTACTTTTATGTCACTCATGCTAACAGCTGTTCTGGTTTCGAATTCTGGAATATTTACTTTATCTTCTTTCTTGAAGGAATTAACTGTATTTAGTAACTCCGCTGTAGTGGCACCATCATCGGTAACATTTCCATCACTGTCGCGCAGTGACAGTATTGACTGTTTTTTTGCCACTGGTGTGCTTTACGTACGATCAGAATCTCTTTGGGTTTTCTACCATATTTTGAAACTATTAAAATCATCTCGCATTGACGTCCGCACTAAATTTCGAGCTTCCGTGAAACTTAGTCAGTCTTATGGATTTTGCGTTCTTTTGTATTTGGCATCCTTTTGTCGTTGCTTTTGCAACAGTGCTCTGACGTGTTATGTGTAAGCCGGCCGGTGTGGCCGTGCGGTTCTAGGCACTTCAGTCTGGAACCGCATGACCGCTACGGTCCCAGGTTCGAATCCTGCCTCGGGCATGGATGTGTGTGATGTCCTTAGGTTAGTTAGGTTTAAGTAGTTCTAAGTTCTATGGAACTGATGACCACAGATATTAAGTCCCATAGTGCTCAGAGCCATTTGAACCATTTTGTTATGTGTACCATGGCGGATCAGTCCCGTCTCTTATTAACTTATACGGTATGAATCTATGTACTGCTGTCGATGCTGTATCTTTGAATTTGAGCCATATCTGGTCTACACTTACATAATTAGCTTGGAACGAATGGAGACTCTCTCTTAGGATGGCATCAAGCGAAATTTTACCTGCTGTTTTAAATATGGTAGCTATATTTTGCGTTTATTTTTAGTGGTTTTGGTTGATATGGTTTTGAGCCTCGCTACAATGACCTTGCGTTCACTAATCCCTGTATCCGTCATGACGCTTTCTATTAGATCAGGATTATTTGTGGCTGTTCCATAAACAGCGCCAGTCCCGCCCTACGGTAAAATAAAATGTTCAGATGTGTGTGAAATCTTATGGGACTTAACTGCTAACGTCATCAGTCCCTAAGCTTACACACTACTTAACCTAAATCATCCTAACGACAAACACACACACCCATGCCCGAGGGAGGACTCAAACCTCCGCCGGGACCAGCCGCACAGTCCATGGCCGCAGCGCCTTAGACCGCTTTTTTTTATCTCATTTTGTTCGTTTTCGTTCGTTGTATCTGCTCTGTGCGGACGTCGAAAGACACCCGTTTCAGTTCGTTGTTGATCCATTACCTCAGTTTGTTCAGCGAACACGCTGAGCTACCGTGCCGGCTGTCCGCTCGGCTAATCCCTCGCGGCCCTACGGTAATGCCTCTTGCGTGGCAGTCTCCTCGTGTTTACAAAACAACACAATCTGTATCTCTGACAAATATACAGGGTCATTATAGAGCCCATAAAACGTTTAAAAAAAAACCGATGTAGCTAAATGGCTAAACGTAACGTAACAAATGATACAATACGTGAAAGATAAATTTTTTAAAGTTGTTTTGAACGTGATATCGGTAAGTTAGTTTGAAAAACCGCCGACATGGGAGACACTGACCATAGTTGCTGAAAATGACGGTGAACAGGCAGAGAAAGATTTTTGTATGCTACAGTTTTCCCTTCCCAAACAGTAGTGAATGTCCAAAGAGCTTTCAGCGCCAGGTTTCACAGGACACCAACAGTTTACATCGTTGTGAAGTGATACAATAATTCGAGAAGGATGGCTGATTGTGCGATGCAAACCTTCCGGCCGACACGGATGAGTCATAACAAACGGTGGTCCTTGTGAGGGTCGTGATGTTGCCACGTCCCATAAAGTCTATTAGTCGAGCAGGTGCAGAATTGAATTTCTCTCAGCCACCAGTTGAAAAATCCTTTGTAACCTCTTAAGAGAAATGTCATACAAATCGCAGCTCCCGCAAGCCGCAAGCCATTACGAAAAACGGCACGGCGTGCAGTTTTGCACTGATATACAGAACCATCTTGAAAATGAAAAACTTCGCAAGCAATTTAATGTTCAGTGACGAAGCCAGTTTTCATGTTTTTGGAAAGGGCAAACGACAAACATGCGTACAGGGGACAGTGGATCCACTTGCAACCGTCGAACATGTCCGGGAGTGCGAAAAAGAAAAGGTGCTGAACAAGTCAGTCTATGTACACTACTGGCCATTAAAATTGCTACACCAAAAAGAAATCCAGATGATAAATGGGTAATCATTGGACAAATATATTATACTAGAACTGACATGTGATTACATTTTCACGTAATTTGGGTGCATAGAACCTGAGAAATCAGTACCCGAAACAACCATCTCTGCCCATAATAACGGCCTTGATACGCCTGGGCACTGAGTCAAACAGTGCTTGGATGGCGTGTACACGTACAGCTGCCCATGCAGCTTCAACACGATACCACGGTTCATCAAGAGTAGTCACTGGCGTATTGTGACGAGCCAGTTGCTCGGCCACCATTGACCAGACGTTTTCAATTGGTGAGAGATCTGGAGAATGTGCTGGCCAGGGCAGCAGTCGAACATTTTCTGTATCCAGAAAGGCCAGTACAGGACCTGCAACATGCGGTCGTGCATTATTATGCAGAAATGTAGGGTTTCGCAGGAATCGAATGAAGGGTAGGGCCACGGGTCGTAACACTTCTGAAATGTAACGTCCACTGTTCGAAGTGCTGTCAATGCTAACCAGAGGCGACCGAGACGTGTAACCGATGGCACCCCCTACCATCACGCTGGGTGATACGCCAGCATGGCGATGACGAATACACGCTTCCAATGTGCGTTCACCGCGATGTCGCCAAACACGGATGCGACCATCACGATGCTGTAAACAGAACCTGGATTCATCCGAAAAAAATGACGTTTTGCCATTCGTGCACCCAGGTTCGTCGTTGAGTACACCATCGCAGGCGCTGCTGTCTGTGATGCAGCGTCAAGGGTAACCGCAGCCGTTGTCTCCAAGCTGATAGTCCATGCTGCTGCAAACGTCATCGAACTGTTTGTGCAGATGCCTGTTGTGTTGCAAACGTCCCCTTCTGTTGACTCAGGGATCGAGACGTGGCTGCACGATCCGTTACAGCCATGCTGGTAAGTTGCCTGTCATCTCGACTCCAAGTGATACGAGGCCGTTGGGATCCAGCACGGCGTGCCGTATTACCCTCCTGAACGCACCGATTCCATATTCTGCTAACAGTCATTGGATCTCGACCAACGCGAGCAGCAATGTCGCGATACGATAAACCGCAATCGCGATAGCCTACAATCCTGCCTTTATCAAAGTCGGAAATGTGATGGTACGCATTTCTGCTCCTTACACGAGGCATCACGACAACGTTTCACCAGGCAACGCCGGTCAGCTGCTGTTTGTGTATGAGAAATCGGTTGGAAACTTTCCTCATGTCAGCACGTTGTAGGTGTCGCCACCGGCGCCAACCTTGTGTGAATGCTCTGAAGAGCTAATCATTTGCATATCACAGCATCTTCTTCCTGTTGGTTAAATTTCGCGTATGTAGCACGTCATCTTCGTGGTGTAGCATTTTTCATGTCCAGTAGTGTACCTTTCTTGATCGCTGAGAGAAATGTCAAGTGTGTCATGTATCTCGACATACTGCAGTTGTAGCTCGTGCCACAACTTAAAACGTATAGTAGGGGATTCACCCGTCAAGAAGATGGCCAGACTCGACGCATTGAGATTTTTTCACTTGGGCTTGCATCAACGATAGTGTTTACGCTGCACGTCTACTGTAAATCCTGGAAGAGTTGCGATACCACACCGCACACAGCTTATCGTCACTCCTGCTAACTTGGGTCGGATATGAGTAGAACTGGAGTACCGATTACATACGTGTAGATGTGACGAGCGGCGGACACACAGAACGTTTATAAACATTGTAAAAAAATATAGAATTGTAAATTTTGTCTTTCACATACTGTGTTATCTGTTACGTTGTTCTTAGCCATTTATCTGTGAAGATTTTTCAAAATCTTTGATTATTTTCTCATGATCCTGCACAATTCTCATTTAGGAATTTGAAAATCATCAGAGGCTAGGGCAGACTGCCAACACCGAAGTAATATGAGATATCAAGTAGCAATGATCAACTAATGCAAAAAGTAGGCGCACTGTTTGGGACCACGACAAAACAGTGGCAATCAATAAGTATTTAACAAAGTGGTTTCCAGACTTTCTTAGAGCAATGCCCCGGAGTGCAACCTCGACTTTCCAACCCCCCCCCCCCCTCCCCCCGCCCCACCCATCTGCCATCTGTTGCCTTCCCCTCCTCCCCCTCCGCCGGCCTCCTCCACATTATGAACAACTTTAGCACCTAATTAAACTCTAGAATGAAAGACTTTTCTTGGAACACTTCTATCTTTAAAATGATGAACGATGTGAGAGACATATAACATTAATATGTGTGTGTGTGTGTGTGTGTGTGTGTGTGTGTGTCTGTGTTTTAGATGAATGAGCAAGCAGTTTGCAGTGTATAGCAGGTCTACCCACAACTCCTCCTCAGATAAAAAAACTAACTATCCACTGTGAGGGTAGCAACTTGCTACAAAACTAACTTCCCATGCATTACTCCTTCACATTGCGGCATGTGCTTCACCTGCACACTGCAACCCCATTTAAAATCAAACAAAATCTTATGTGAAACTTCCTGGCAGATTAAAACTGTGTGCCGGACCGAGACTCGAACTCTGTAAAGTTTGGAAGGTAGGAGACGAGGTACTGGCAGAAGTAAAGCTGTGAGGACGGGGCGTGAGTCGTGCTTGGGTAGCTCAGTTGGTAGAACACTTGCCCGCGAAAGGCAAAGGTCCCGAGTTCGAGTCTCGGTCCGGCACGCAGTTTTAATCTACCAGGAAGTTTCATATCAGCGTACACTCCGCTGCAGAGTGAAAATCTCATTACGTAAATTCATATGTGTGTGCTATACTTACTGTTTGTGAATCACCTGTTAGCTTGACGTCTTACTTTTGAAGTACCACACATTGAACGACTTCAGGCTGGTGATGCTTCGTGTCTAGCCAGTCTAATAATAATATAAACAGCTTTATGTAGTTCTGCTGTTTTGTGCTGTCAATTAATTCGTCTGTGTCCAAGCGAGTAGTGAAGAAAGTTCTGGACGACTGTAGATACTATCTACAACTTGAAGAAGGCATTTTCTTGAGATACTCAGCATTTGTTACGTATGCGTCTCACATTTATCATTAGCAACGCACAGGACAAAGCACAACATATGTGTGCAGTGGGTGGACTATATGAGGAACCTGTAACCTCCACCGCATTAATGCTACTAATTGAGCAAAAGTAATTGTTGATAACTTATATAGACAATACTATACTCTTACAAAACTGTGGTAATAGTAATAATATTTTGAAAACAATTTAATTTCTTGACTAAAACAAAATCTAATCGCTTAGTTTTTACCTCTCAGAAAAGTTTATTTTACCTCTCAGGGGGTATTTAACCTCAGGCTTGGAACCTCTGATTCATCATGATTACATCCTTACCTGGAGAGTCATCAATAGTGAAATCCTGTACTTCACTTTAGTGTAAATATACACTATGAGGCACTGGAATGCAAGGTTGCTAAATACCAACAACTATCTACATCTACATCTACATACATACTCCGCAATCCACCATACTGTACGTGGCGGAGGGTACCTTGTACCACAACTAGCATCTTCTCTCCCTGTTCCACTCCCAAACAGAACGAGGGAAAAATGACTGCCTATATGCCTCTGTACGAGCCCTAATCTCTCTTATCTTATCTTTGTGGTCTTTCCGCGAAATGTAAGTTGGCGGCAGTAAAATTGTACTGCAGTCAGCCTCAAATGCTGGTTCTCTAAATTTCCTCAGTAGCGATTCACGAAAAGAACGCCTCCTTTCCTCTAGAGACTCCCACCCGAGTTCCTGAAGCATTTCCGTAACACTCACGTGATGATCAAACCTACCAGTAACAAATCTAGCAGCCCGCCTCTGAATTGCTTCTATGTCCTCCCTCAGTCCGACCTGATAGGGATCCCAAACGCTCGAGCAGTACTCAAGAATAGTCAGTGTTTTATAAGCGGTCTCCTTTACAGATGAACCACAGCTTCCCAAAATTCTACCAATGAACCGCAGACGACTATCCACCTTCCCCACAACTGCCATTACATGCTTGTCCCACTTCATATCGCTCTGCAATGTTACGCCCAAATATTTAATCGACCTGACTGTGTCATGTGCTACACTACTAATGGAGTATTCAAACATTTCAGGATTCTTTTTCCTATCCATCTGCATTAATTTACATTTATCTATATTTAGAGTTAGCTGCCATTCTTTAAACCAATCACAAATCTTGTCCAAGTCATCTTGTATCCTCCTACAGTCACTCAACGACGACACCTTCCCGTACACCACAGCATCATCAGCAAACAGCCGCACATTGCTATCCACCCTATCCAAAAGATCATTTATGTAGATAAAAAACTACAGCGGACCTACCGCACTTCCCTGGGGCACTCCAGATGATACCCTCACCTCTGATGAACACTCACCAGAGGACAACGTACTGGGTTCTATTACTTAAGAAGTCTTCGAGCCACTCACATACTTGGGAACCAATCCCATATGCTCTTACCTTAGTTAGGAGTCTGCAGTGGGGCACCGAGTCAAACGCTTTCCGGAAGTCAAGGCATATGGCATCCTATGTTTCGCAAGATATCGTGTGAAAAAAAGGCGAGTTGCGTTTCGCAGGAGCAATGCTTTCTAAAGCCGTGCTGATGCATGGACAGCGACTTCTTTGTCTCAAGGAAATTCATTGTATTCGAACTGAGAATATGTTCGAGAATCCTGCAACAAACCGATGTTAAGGATATTGGTCTGTAATTTTGAGGATCTGTCCTTCTACCCTTCTTATATACAGGCGTCACCTGTAGTAGGGGCTATACAAATTGCACAAAATGAGATGAAGCAGTCGAGACGTAACGACGTAACATGAGATAGAAAAGAACGAAAGGGAAATGTAGTGATAATAACATAGACTATACTTCTAGTTAACCGACAGAAGATAAAATCTGATTGCATTCAAACTTTGCAAAAAGTTGCAGGTCCGGTTAACGAAGCAGAAAAATCACTAAAGTTCGGACGTACTGTTCTCCCAGGACAGCGGCGACGCTTGAAGAATGATGCCCACTTTGGAATCATGTGGAACAGATTGAGCTTGATGCGTGAATCTTAATGCGGACAGAACCTCCTGAGGATGTGAAATAAGCGACAGGACGATATAAGTAATACTGGATGCAGTGAGGCAGTTTAACGTCAGCATCATTAGCGGCCGGCCGATGTGGCCGAGCGGCTCTAGGCGCTTCAGGAGGAGGTGATTACTGTTTAACGTCCCGTCGACAACGAGGTCATTAGAGACGGAGCACAAGCTCGGATTGGGGAAGGATGGGGAAGGAAATCGGCCGTGCCCTTTGTAAGGAACCATCCCGGCATTTGTCTGAAGCGATTTAGGGAAATCACGGAAAACCTAAATCAGGATGGCCGGACGCGGGATTGAACCGTCGTCCTCCAGAATGCGAGTCCAGTGTGCTAACCACTGCGCCACCTCGCTCGGTTCTAGGCGGTTCAGTCCGGAACCGCACTGCTGTTACGGTCGCAGGTTCGAATCCTGCCTCGGGCATGGATGCATGTGATGTCCTTAGGTTAGTTAGTTTTAAGTAGTTCTAAGTTTAGGGTACTGATGACCTCAGATTTTAAGTCCCATAGTGCTCAGAACCATCATTAGTGATGGATGGGTCACCAACAGTGCTACCAATATGTCGATCTGCTCATGAGGTCTTGCATTAGACTTGCAGTAGAAAGCGAAGCTTTTTCGAAAGACATAACAATACCCGAAAGAAACAAAGTAACGACATACCGGCCGGCAATGCAGAAGTACACAAAATTATGTTTCGTAATAAATTTACGCCGCTACAGTGCAAGAGAACTACAATCGTATAATAGGTTTAATTAATAAAGCGATTTCATTGAATACCAGGCGTATTAAGAAAGCGAAAAAACCTGAAAAGCGCTTCTGTCCCTGGGTGGGAACCGGAATGTTAGAGATAAATAGTGATAAGATTGCCTGCATTCCAAACATACGTACAGATATTGGTCCACGTGGGAGAACTTTATCACCTGCAAGGGAATAGATGAAGAAACAAAAGTTTTGCCGAAACAGACGAAAATAATACTCGGAAAATCTTATGTCGTAAAGTGTCAAAAAACGCCTTGTTATGTGAAATTTGAAGGTCTGTAAAGAAGCTTAACAGAAAAACTCCATCAGCGCTTGCAATTCTAAGCCTGGATGGAGGGCTTCGACAATTGACCTGTAACCCGGGGCAAACAGTTTAGTGGCACTATCCACATTTAAGAAATTCCGATGAGTTTTCAAAGTTGCGAGAAACACACCCCCAGGGACTGATTACGTGCACTATGCTATGACATTTAACTTACCAGAGAAGTCACAGCTTATCTTAATGCATGTATTCAATGAAACATAGCAATCAGTTATCTTTCCCGTCGAATGGTGAACTCAAGTCATAGTCGTAATATCAAAGCCAGGGGAAGACGCTAACAACGCAAAGTCACACAGACCGACATCCTCGTCTCCACGTGGGGCTAAGATATTTGAAAGGCTTCTCGAGATACGCCTCGAATGATTCATGGAGCGCTACGATCTCCTCTCAGAACAGAATTTACGTTCAGAAAGGGCAGAAGCATTCTAACAATGGACGTAGAGCCAACTTGTGCAGCAAAATAATATCTAACATATCTATTTTGTGATGTTCGAAGAGCGTAAGATATTGTGAATTTTTCACTACTTACAAAGAAACTACAAAGGGAAGAAATACATCATTGTACGGATAATACTCCTAGGGGCAGTGAAGTAACAAGGGCGCGCAGCACGTGATGCGGTAATACAAGGCGCAAATCAGAATGACGTAGTAAGTGGCGCGGCGTGTGGTTACCAAGCTCAGCACGACGAGAAGGAGCGGGGGCTAAAATCCCCGGGCCCCAAACCTCATGGGAGGGCCCCAAGTCCCCCATGAGTTCGGATCCCCCAAGGCGCTCAGTTGGCAAATATTAAATATCTATTGTAAAAAAAAATTGTATTACGTAATAAATAAAAGAACATTACCCCAGCACCAGCCAGCATGTCTAGTTCTTGTTTCGCACTTTATTTCTTCTTACAGACCAATTGCATTCAATTCTATTTCGTGCTTAATCTTGAATGCACAATATTTTCTCTAGATGTCGTGCGTAAAAAACTACCTTGTAATAATACACTTTCTTTAAATATTGTTGGTGATCCTACTAAAACATTTCCTCAACCAATGTATAAGGCAACAGCTGAGAAACGACGTTCCGTTTTTGTAGGATTGCCAGCAACACTCCAAGATAAGGCACTTGTGATTATATGGCAAGGTGATTTTGCACGAAATGCACAGAAAATATTCTGCATTCAATACAAAATAAAATAAAATATACCTATTTGTATAAAATCGTCCTGAAAGAATTGTAAAAGTGAAGAAGTGAAATGACATGAAAGAAGTGCATTGGTTCACTGGAAACTCTTAAGTTACGTCATGTGACATTATTTCTTGGTCAAAAAAGCTCAGAGGTTCGTCTCATACAAATGGAGATCGAAGTAATGCAAATATTGTCGCAATTTTAGAGCTTTCGAGTGATCCCGTTCTTGCAAAACATATCAGCAACATCAGCGACGGACAAAAAGCTGGAAAGCGTTTACAAGTGCATTATCCGTCAAGTGGTACTCACAGTTAATTTATTTCTAGTTGCACCCATCATGTCAGGAGTGCCGCCTTAGAACAGAGGGAAAATGAGACATATTAACAAATATTGTTGATGTCGCTCCCGACTGATCTCAGTGGTGAACAGACAACATTCATCCTGCGTTATATTTATTTCAATAATGAAATTGATAAATATGAGATAAATGAACAGTTTTTAGAATTAGTAGATTGTAATCAGGAGACATAACGTGTTGCTGCACATTTAATTCGTTCAGCATTTGTGAAACAATCAGTTCCCATCGGTGAATGCTGCGAACAAGGTTATGATCATGGAAGTAAGATGACAGGGTCTTAAAAAGGAGCTCAGACAGATTTTCTTCTGTGAAATCCTCTTGCAAAATTCTCTCTGTGTGTTTGTTACGCACAACCTTATGTCGTAGAGCTGTCATGAAACATTTAAAAAAAACTTTTTTTTATATATGTATAGAGTGATTTATTTTCTCCACAACCTGTTCAGCTGCAGCCCACAACGATGGAAAATTCTCAAACAGTGAGCTGGGAGTTGTTCAGCAGATTCCACGTCTGGTATTTGTTGCAGTGCTCGGGGTGGCGCTTCAGGACCTATTGCACCACTCTTGGATAAGACCGCCATTGTTTTTGAAACAATTTCGATAAAGTTGTTGGTACCAATTGACTACAGAACCAATTTCTAGAAACTCTAACTATTATCATTGATATTCGGCTAAGACACTTTCAGAGCTTATAAAATGACTTAAAATATCTTCACGAAATTTGACTCATCATTCTCCATAAGTCTAAAGTTGTTGCCAGTGCAATTAATATCGATCCTGAATTCCGGAGGTGCGCTCTAAGAAGAGGACATCATTTCATGTTAAGATAAATGTTTTTACGTCACTACGGACAATCTAGTGTTAACTTGAAAGCCGCATAAAAGACAGTGAACATTTTAGATGAAGCACTTGGAATTTTACGAAAGTACTCGAAGACGACTGCCGATCAAGTCAGTGAGGCTTGCAAGTTATTTATCAGTGAATACCGTAATAAAATCACAACAGATTTAGAAGCATCAATTAAATATTTGAAAACAATTTATACTTCAGACTCTGACTACATTTGTTTGGAACCACTAGTCCTCTTGAAGAAGATTAAACATTTCAAGTTTTTTTCCAAACGTATTTACAGCTATGCGCCTCTTTCACACTCTCCCAGTGCCTATAGCGGAATCGTAAGTCATTCAGGACTCTCGTTAGTGTTGAAAATTGTCTCAGATCGGCCGCGCGTCAACAATGTCTCGAAGATTTGGGGGCCTTGGGAACTGAATATAATGTGGCAAGGCAACGAGACTTTGAAGCTGCGACGCAAACATTTGCTGAACGAAAGGCTCGCAAAGCGCCATTGACAGCGTTATAAGCAAGTGCAGCTGTTTACTCAGATGTTTGGGCACGCCGTGGAAGGAGCGGCAACAGCACTCCACAGTTCAGAGTTACTGGCGCCAGACATTTTTTCGGTGTACGAGGAACTAAGTGTTATTCTGATTTGTATAATACTTAGCCTTTTGTTTTAAAGTGAAGTGAAACTGAATTGAACGATTTAAAAAATAAAATTAAATGCAGCATACATACATTTTATAACTTGTCAGTTCTTCTGCCGTATACGTTCTCCCTATTGGCGTGTACGTCTCGGTCTTGCTATCATACCATTTCCTAGCTTTGGTGATCTTGCATTCCTGATTACTGTCTTCATCACTACTTTTCAAACCAATATTTATTACTATTTCTTTAGCCTCCATGACATCGTCGTGGCACTGAGATCCTTACTCAATACGCGTGCGACAGCATGCCCTGCCAGTGTGTTCCAAAACAGAATGCATAAAAATGGGATTTTTTACGGGACTCGTACCTCAGGTTCTATTCGCGATAGAAAGGTAGGGCCGGCCGAAGTGGCCGAGCGGTTCTAGGCGTTACAGTCTGGAACCGCGCGAGCGCTACGGTCGCAGGTTCGAATCCTGCCTCGGGCATGGGTGTGTGTGATGTCCTTAGGTTAGTTAGGTTTAAGTAGTTCTAAGTAATAGGGGACTGATGACCTCAGAAGTTAGTCCCGTAGTGTTCAGAGCCATTTGGACCATAGAAAGGTAGGGACAAGTGTTTTGGAGAGCCCGTGGGCTACCGACAGTTTGTGTACCTAACAGAAGGGTCAAATTTTGAATGGTACACACTCCCTCCAGCTGTCAGCAGCGGATTTCTAAATAACTAACAGCAAGAAATTGCTCAAATTTTAACGATATATTCTCTAGACATTCTCTAGAAGTTTTCAAAAATCTTTATCTGTTATAACATCCCAAAAACATGGTCTCTGGGTACCAAAACCAAGACGGCGAAGCACTGCAAATGGCTATAATTCTTACGATATATTCCTAAGACCCCGATCTCGAACCACCGTGGAAGTTTTCTTGATATCTTTATCCATTTCCCAGATACACGAGTTCAAATTTACCCTACTTACATATGTAAAATACGCAAGTAAAATGCGGCGTGCGGCGAAAACCTAGTTTATAAAGTGACGTAGCATGGAGATATACGCTGTAAAGGGTGTCTGTTACCATCAAAAGGGTTCTGTGAATCCCTCTTTGTAGTACTGAAGCACAAGTAAAATTTTTATATACTTTTATGGATATGGTGTCTGTTCTTTCGGACATGTCCGAAAGAACAGACACCATATCCATATAAGTATATAGCTCTGGCAATACCGGCCATGACCTTCTTCTTCTGTGCGGATGCACACATATTAACCGAACTCTTACCGGAATTGGTAATGGTCTCTGTAATAAAAAAAAAACTGAGTGAAGGGGTCAACAAGGACCTTCAACGGATATCATGTGACGTCCGCACGACCAACTACAAAAAAAAGGATGGATAGAGCGTCTGCCACGTTAGCAGGAGATCCCGGGTTCGAATCCCGGTCGGGGCACACATTTTCACCTGTCGCCGTTGATATATATCAACTCCCGTCAGCAGCTGAAAGTATTAATATATATTTCTAATTTTGTAAAATTTTTATATACTTAAAATTAACTTTGCCTTATTTCAAATTCCACATTAGTAAATTATCCAAATTTTTCTGACCCATAAAGTTCCTTTCATATGAGTGACATGTTCTGCTGCAGCAAGGGAAAGCAAGGAACCAGTGTAAAACTGTTCCTGTCTGAGCACAAGAAAGGCGAATATGCTCCTGTTTAAAAGACTGACTCAAAACTGGGCTAACAGTGCCTCATTCTGACTTCTTCAGCACCATTAAATTTTTCCCAAAAATTTTGGCATGCGAGAATATTCGTGCTTTTTTATGCTGAGAGAGAAGGAGACAGTAGCAGAGAGAAACGGGAGGAAAAGTAATAAATACTGGAAGATAGCAGACAGTGATTGTGGTATAGCAAGAGCGAAGGAGGCAATTGCAGTGTGAGAGAAAGTGAGAGTAGCAGTGGAATATAGTTGATAGTGACAGAGCAGTGCTAGGAAAGAATGAGGGAAGCAGTGCCAACAAGAGAGGAAACACAGAAAGTGGAAGGGGGTGAGAGCCAGTGATGGTGAGAGAGTCTGCGACAACAACAAGAGAGAGGGAGGGACAGTGACAGTGAGAAGAGGAAGGAATGAACGAAATAGTAGCCGTAAGAGAGGACAAGAAGACAATGACAGTGAGAAGAGACATAGTAGTAGGGCAGAACGAAGAGGACTGTGTCTGTGAGACAGGAGACACACTTAGAGAGACAAAAAGGGGTCATATCAATGAGTTAGGCTAAATGAGTGAGTGAGATGGGCATGTGGGAGGGGAAGGATGTGAGCGATTTCCAGCGATGGTCTAGTTGGTGTGAGTGAGTTGCACGCATGGGAGCTTGTGCGAATGAGAAGTGAGTTTCATGTTAAAAACGGTGCGAATATATTCGCATTCCAAAATTTTTGGGATAATATTGAAAAGTGCTGGGGAACGTAGAATGAGGCAGCTGGTACCTCATTTTTCAGTCAGAGTCTTTTAAACAGGGGCGTATCCGCCTTTTTGTGCTCTGATACTAACATTTTTCCGCTTATATTTAACCTTTGCGCACTCATTCATAATTTATCCAATTAGTGTGTTAGTTCTTTCAAAGCCGCAATTGGAAATTGGAGCCATAGTTTACCACAACTTTTTTCTTTGTTTTACTACATTCCAAATGATTTCGATTGAAATAGAACGTTATTCAAGGTGAACCATAAAAACTATTTCTAGTTTTCTGAAATAGTAGGCGGAATGAAATGAAACATCTTTCTTAATACATCAATGTCCAGTAGTGTGCCGTTTTGAACTGGTATTGGCATGAAGGAAACTGCATATTGTAATAAGTGCTGGAAGGACTTCATTACAAAACGAGTGTGAAATTTAGAGCACCATCTTAGCAAGTGTGCTACAAGCCGTTTCCTTTCTACGAAATTATTATAATTAAATATAACCAACATTGCAAAATATATTTAAAAATGTTATTTAAATACGTAGAAATCGCAATCTCTCTAATTATAATTGAAAATGTGTGTGGAAATTAGTAGTGTGAGTACAGAGAATGTGCTCAGAAGAAAATACGCATTCGAGGCAGGAAAATTAACTTTCAGTGTCAGTTCCGGGGTTAGGAAGGCTGTCTTCCTGCACTTTCATAGAAAAACAATGTCATATATTTTAATCTTCGAAAGTAAATGAACAAAATTACAGAATATATTATGTACTTTTAACAATAAATTAAATTCATTAGCTCAATGTATCCATGGTAAAATAACAGCTGATCAAAAGAATGTAAAATCAGAGTGATTGAACACTGGCCTTTATATAGAAAAAGAAGTATTTGCAGGCACTGTATTATTGACAAGTAATGTTTCTGTTCATGTCCTCTACGACATAGCAGAATTAGGAACTGTTACTCTGATACACCTGTATATAAACGTTCTGCTATGCGTCTGAGCACTTCACAAATTTGTTCGGGGAATCTGCTTTCTAAATACAATACAATGACACCTCACACTCTGTGTAATTTATTCGAATGTTCACAGGCTCTGAAATACGGGATAACACTGTGTCCAGCACGCAAACAAATTAGGGCTGTTGATGATGGTTCGATGATACACATGTGTACACTATTGTGTACTCTTATTCAACGCATTACTCCATGAACAACGTTAGTTCGCTCTAGCGCCGCCAGCATAGTGTAAATTGCATTTGTGAACATATGGGGCGCAGTCACACATCCTACCCTGGGCCCAGACCTGGCTCTCAGTGGCCCTCTCGAAGCTACCAGTAGCTACAGTTTGGTACATTCTGTGGTTCCCAATAACGATGAGCCGTTTTCTTCAAGAATTAATGAGTTGGCATTTGTAAATATTCCGGTTGCAGATGCTAGTCCTATTGCCTTTGACGTTTCAGTCACTTTTGCTAGAATGGTAGTGTGCCCTCAGAATCCCACCAATTTCTACACGTCCCTCCAGATCCTTAAACGTCACGCACTCCGCCTCAGTTTCCGCATATTCCTTCCCCACTGGGATCCTTTACCATGTCATCAAAGTCACATCCCTCCTCAATCACACTTAACACCTCCTAACAATCTAGACCATCCACAAACTTAAATCCAATAACCATAATGCTTTCCCAGTACACTGCCACGCCTCTACCGACGCGTCCCACCAACCTCACACCCACACACTCTCCATATCCTCTCCCAAAGAAAATCCAAGCATCTCTTCCTCCCACACCATGAACGCTGTCCCAATGTTTACCCATCCTACCAACTCTAAATCCACCCCATCCATTCTACATCTTCCGGACTGCCTTTCCCTATCCATACTTCCCATACCCCCATCTCCATTCCCTACCTTTATACCTTACTCTTTTTTCTCCTTCAAATCATAACCCGATCTACTCCTCCCTTCTTGCCTCCTAACAGACACTGCTACCACATCGACACTCTACACCAGTCTTCATCCCCCCTGCCAGCACAGCCGGCCAGGGTGACCGAGCGGTTCTAGGCGCTACAGTCTGGAACCGCGCGACCGCTACGATCGCAGGTTCGAATCCTGCCTCGGGCATGGATGTGTGTGATGTCCTTAGGTTAGTTAGGTTTAAGTAGTTCTAAGTTCTCGGGGACTGATGACCTCAGATGTTAAGTCCCATAGTGCTCAGAGCCATTTGAACCATTTTTGAACCCCCTGCCAGCTTTCAACAACAAACTGCCTATCTCAGGACACGTCCTTCGCGTTTTAGTGACAGTGGAGTGCTTCTTTTTAACATCAGTGTTTTGAATCACGTTTTAAATGTTTTTAACTTTTATTATCACCAAAACCGAATGCTTTTGCAGGGTGTCCAGAAACAGTCTGGAAAAGCTTGTAACGGTGTTGCAGGGTAGGCTGCGCTGAGAAAGAACTGTTAAGAAAAAAATACGATACGTTGCACTGCTTCCTAGTTTATTAGCATCGAAGTTAGCCCATCGCCAGCTGCGCGCGCAAATTCAGAGATGGTGTCACCAAACGTGTCCTTCGTTTGATTTCCTAAAGCCGAAGTAGAGAGCGACGCAAATACTGGACATGGGAGGGTACTAAGGATCCAACCCGTGCGAAAGGTTGCGCAGTGCCATGCGCTATCATCTGCTCTATCAGATCAACTGCCATTAATTGTATTTGGCTGGCCGCTTGAATTTACGCGCGCAACGTCCTGGTTGACTAACTTCAATGCTAAATAGGACGAAAATTGTGCTACGTATTGAATCTTCTTTTTAACCGTTCTTCCTCAGCACAGCCTACCCTGCAACACCCTTACAGCTTCTCAGAGTGTTCCTGACCACCGACTATATAACAACTTCCATAAATGTCTCCTTCAAACTTTATTTCATTCACGTGTAAATAACTCTGTTAGCAGGGTTGCCACAAGTTCTGGAAATCAGGGAAATCAGAGAATATCAGGTAATTTCAAACGTACCAGAGGAATCGGGGAAATAACAGGGAAATTTGAAAAGAAAAAAAACACTGGAAAATCTCGTTTATGTCTCAGTAGCATGAAATTGTCTGTTTAGTGAGACGTCACGATTTGTCGCTGGCTGGATGCAGCTGAGTACGTGCGTCGCTTCCCTACTCTCAGTCTTACTGCTTCTCCCCTTCCCAACCACTACTTGCTGCTAGTCTAGCAGCTGCCGATGACAGGCAGGGAGGAATGGCTCAGAGCTCGTTGACGCAGCAGCCAGAGACAGCGGTCATGTGTGCACGGGTTGTGTCTGAGTGATTGTGTTAATGTGTGTGCGCTCTCGTTTTCTGGCAAAGGCTATGACCAGAAATTTAGTTGTGAGAGTGTGCCTGTCTGTGGCTCAGCGATCATCTTTACGGTGAGTTGCTACATATCCTCATTGATTCCCAGAGTATTTGCGAAAGTAATGTGTTGCGTGGGTGATCACCGCGGTGTCATTTCATCAACGTGGTGTCTGTGACACGTGAATAGCTGGCCACACGAGCGGACATCCATGACGGGCCCAAACCGCAGGCCTTTTCTGTGGGTACCTCTAACGGAGCGGGCCTGCCGCTCTGAAACCCATGCTTTGCCACTGACTTGCGGGCACCGCCTGTGGGATCTAGGCTCACCGAGCTGCCCGCAGGCCGCGTCTCTCTGTGTGTGGCGTAATTCGGCAAATTTTCATCGTTTATCCGGACCCAGGACTGTGGTGCTCCTCGGCAGGCCAGAGACCACGGGCGACGGATTTCGGGAATTGATATTGTGTCGTTATTTACAATGATTCCGGTAAACGACGCTATCGCATGCACAGCGGATTTTTCCCTACCGATATTGTGGCATTATTCCGACACTGACTCACCACGACCTGTTTTCAATACAATAGTGACTTTTATGAACAGATTGATGGGATGGTTATGGGCAGTCCTCTTAGTCCTGTTGTGTCTAACTTGTTTATGGAGACTTTTGAACAACGGGCGTTGCAGACTGCCAGTAAGAGACCAGCCAGATGGTATCGCTATGTCGATGACACTTTCGTAGTATGGACACACGGAACAGCGGACACATCTAAACAGCATTAATCCGAAAATCCAATTTATTATGGAGACGGAGAGTGATAGGCAACTGAATTTTCATACTGCTCGTTATCGGCATAAAGATTCAAACCACCACCCTAGACACAAAAGAGGTGTAATAAAAACCTTGCTAGACAGGGCGTACAAAATTTGTGAATCTGTTTATTTAAAAGGTGAGATTGCATATCTACGGTCGACTTTCGTGAAGAATGGCTATTCTAGTGAGGAGATAGATCGAGCACTTCGTTCTAGGCAGAGAATCAGGAGCAACGACGAACAACAGCCACCCAACTGCAAGGCTTTTCTTCCGTTCATTAGTAAGGTCACAGATCGTATTGGGAAAGTGTTAAGCAAGTATGGATTGGTAACTATTTTCAGACCCACCAGGAACATAAAGGAATATTTAAGACTGGAAAAAGATGCACGACATCCTTTGGCTACACCAGGGGTGCATAAAATTCCTTGTAATTGTGGACAGGTTTATATCGGTACCACAAAGAGAAGTGTGAACACCCGTCTTGTTGAACATAGGAGAAGTTGCCGCCTGGGTCACACGGGTAAATCGGCCGTACCAGAAAATGTTTATCAGGAAGGTAATCATGAAATAAAATTCAGCCAGACGAGCTTCATATCTAAAACCTGGCATTATTACGCACGCATGTATAGAGAGGCTATCGAGATTGATAAACACCGTAATAATTTTAACAGGAAAGAGGAAGGTGTGAAACTGGATAAAATTTGAATATCAGTGTTGTATCGGAAACGTGGCGATCGTTTACTTGCAATCGAGAATGTTGGCATTACCAGAGACAGTGTCATAGCCGGCGCCAAGTGATGGACTGTGGCGCCCTCTGCACTGCCTATATAGTCAGCCCATCCTCAAGTTGAAGTCACCCTAATCAGCATCCAACAGTCCCAGTGGCAACTTACCACTCCCCAAACGAACGCCTCCACCACAGTGACCTTGACAACCTATTAAACGCGTGCAACAGGACCATAGTAGGGGGGGGGGGGGGGGGGCTGAACGCCAAGCACAGGGCATGTGGTTGCCGCACTAGAAACACAAGTGGGAACCAGCTGCTAAGTACCTGGGTACCCACCCAGCAGTACAAGTAGTAGCACCGGAAGAACCCATCCACTTTCCGTACGATTCCGGACACCTGCCTGACAAGCTGGACATCTTCCTTCTGAAACACATTGACCTGGCCACAACCACAGAGGTCATCAACACGCTAAACTCCGACCACAGCCCGGTCGTTTTAAGATTTGCGAGCGACCAGATCATCCCCACAGACAGCAATCAGACCACATATCAAACTAACTGGGCACGATACAAAGAACTTGTGGCACATAATATACCAGACTCAGCACCAGAATGTCAACTGGCAGGAGATATCGACAGAGCCACAGAAAAACTAACTAACACCATCAAAAGCTGTGCCCAAGCGTCAACCACCAAAATCACCCACAATAGAGGCAGGAGTAACCTACCACCGGACTTACCGCAACTAATAGTTTGCTTGTGTCAGGCAAATCCAACACCTTCCATGAAAACCCTGACATGACAAGCAAATCCAGTAGTATGTCACATAGCTCCGAATAAACCGTGACATTAAATTAACCAAAGTAATACGAGTAACGGGTGAGCAAATGGAATACCACAGACTAACACAAGAATGCCTAAATGCATGTCATACCTTCCCATCGTGAGACAGACGCAGTTCCGAGGGGAGAAACGAGAACAGAAGCCGAGAGCAGAACCATGTTAAGCTGGAAGGCCTTACGATAAGGGACGGACACCCACGTCGCCAGCTAACCGCTAGGACCACCCCCAGCCCATGTTAAAAGCTAGAGCCCTCCAGAAGAACAGTATAGATCTTACGATAACACAAAAAGGGCCACACCACCCGCAAGTTTTAGCGTGAGACTTTTTCGCGTCTCTGCTACGTCAGGACCACCCCCCAGCCCATGTTAAAAGATAGAGCCCTCCAGAAGAACAGTATAGATCTTGCGATAACACTAAAAGGACCACACCAGCTGCAAGTTTTAGCGTGAGACTTTTTCGCGTCTCTGTTACGTTGCAAACTTTAAAAACATTGTCCCACCACGAAAAATATAACGTTTCTCATTGGATAGACAGAATTTTTGTAGGCGGAGCTTAAGGTTAACATTGACACCCTGATTGGTCAGATGAAAACACAGCCAGATAGTTTTTTTAAACCAACTTCGGTAAATTGTAGTAAGGAGAAGTTAGGAGAGAGTTGCTTCCGAGACGGCGAGGTGAGCGGAGCTGTGCTGTCCACCACCCCTTGACGAACACCGACAAGCTAATGAATGCACGCGATGCCGCATAACAGCGCATAAAGCTTCACTCAGAACTGCAGAAGTCTCATCTGTACACCCCCTTTTTGCGTACTACTAGTATCGATCGTCAATTAAAGCTCATGGTGTTCACATTTGCCACTTGAAGTAAAAATCTGAAACGCGCTGATTTTTCTGTTATATAGTTATTGAGAAGCCACATCAGCCACCGTAATTTACGACAAGTTAGATAAGTAATTAAAGATAATTGAGGGTCACTGTAGACCATTTTGATAGTTTTCTCTCTTGTGAAACCTAATTTTAACCTAGATTATAGATGTGATATGGCACAGGTCATCCTTCGATCCATTGTAGAACCTGGAAACCCATTCAGGGAATATTCGTTCACATTTTTGTTGAACGCAGTTGGTTTTTACCATCCTGTATTAAAACATTTCCTTTTATCAATAGTGCAATTTATAAACAATGTTTTGTGAGTAGAATAAAATTTCCAATGGTAAACTTAACTGCTTTTCGACGTTATTTTACCAGCTAACTAAAAATAGGAAAGCCTTGAACCCCTTCCACTAAATTTAGTTAGTATTAAGATTCTTTTACAGGAAGTGCAGTAGAGCTGACGCTTAAATCATTAGGTATTTGGTTATATCATCGCTAGTCTCACTGAACTCTTCTGAATTCTACATGTCATGTGTGGTCTGGCGTCTCCTTACCAGCAACAGGTCCCAGGTTCAAACTAGTCAATTCCCTAAAAAACACGCTCAGAGCGTCGTTGCGCGAAAGTGGTAGGGAGACACGATATAGAACAAACAGACACCACGCAGAATGTTAGAAGCTGACAAAAACCGCACGAGGAAACGCTGGCAAACCCACAAGACAGGAGGCTAATTTGACCGAATGACCAGAGAGATACAAACCAGGCTACACGTTCTCAGATGTGCCAGATACCAGCAAAGCTTACAGGCAGCAGAGAAAAACCCAGAAAAATTCTGGGGAATCATCAGGGCTAGATGGCAACCGCAGACAGCCACAAGACCACTGCATGGGCAACAGGGGCTGATGTATACCTCTGACGAAAAGGCGGCCGCCATGTCAGACACGTACGAGCTCCAGTTCCAGGAGAACGTAGTGGAGGATGACGAGGAAGAAGCAGAAAGACTCGAGAAGAGAGTAGAGAGACATCTCGAACGAAAACTCAATGCATGGGTCGTCACCACCTTCGTGGACACCAACGAGCGAGTAATAACAGCTTACATCAGGAGGATCGGCAACGCAAAAGCCCCTGGACCTGACCTAATAAAATCCCAACTTCTTAAAAACCTCCCACAACCTGCCATCTCCCATCTCACAAACATCCTAAACCGCTGCCTCAAACTACAGTATTTCCCTTCAGCCTGGAAGGTTGCCAAAATTATCTTAATCCCCAAACCCAACAAAGATCACATATTCCCTCAAAACTACCGCCCTATGTGCCTGCTAAATCATCTATCAAAACTTCTAGAAATCTTAATCCTAAACGCCCTACTCCAATTCTTAAATAACAATCAAATCCTTACCCCCGAACTGTTTGGTTTTCGTGCTGGACATAGCACAACCCAGCAAGCCATCCGCCTGGTGGAGCATATCTGTGCCGAGACAGTACTGCAGCCATATTCCTCAACATAGAGAGGGCGTTCGACCGTGTCTGGTATGACGGCCTTCTTTACAAGCTGTCGAAGCTAAATTGCCCTAATCACTTGCTCAAAATGATTCACTCATTTTTAACAGGAAGAAAGTTTTTCGCCTCAGTCGATGGAGCGAAAAGCCCAATAGCGGAAATAGAGGCGGGTGTCCTGCAGGGATCTGTGCTTGGCCCCCTCCTCTATCTGGTGCACACAAACGATATCTCCAAAGAGCCGGGACGGAACATAGCGGTCTATCACAGTGGGCACAATATAAACCGTATAATGTGCAGCCTCCAACGCCACTTCAATAAAGTCAACAACTGGTGCAACCTGTGGAAAGTGAAAATAAACCTGGACAAGTGCCAGGCCATAATATTCACTCACAAAATTAAAAGACCTATTAGAAACCTCAACCACAATGAACAGCCACTCCCATGGAAGAAGGTAATAAAATACCTGGGACTCAACATCGACAAAACCTAACATTTCAGCAACACATCACAGAGGCTAAGAACACGGGTTCTGCCCAGCTCTACCAATTATACCACCTGCTTAAAAGTAGGGGCTTAACAAAAGAGGCAGTGCTCCGAATCTGGAATACCATAATACTACCAGTTATTCTCTACGGATCAGAGATGTGGAGCATGGCAGCACACACACATGGCCTCCCTAGAGATAGTTCAAAATAAAACATTTCGAATAATCACCGATGCCCCCTGGTTCTCCAGCAATGAGGACATTAGAGTTATGCTGGGACACCTACTCTAGCTTATCTCATAAAAACAAAATCAACAAAATTCTATGAAACTGCTCACGCCTCGCCATTCCCGCTCATTAGTTCTCTGGGACCGGATATTCTCCCGACCCACAGAACTCCCATTACTACCATCAACCGTCAATTCAGATGATAGCATATGCTTCATTTCATAGACTATGCTTCATTTCATCCACTCCTATCACAAATTTCATCAATATGAAACAAATCAACTAATCAACTTTCACTTACAAAACACATAAAGTTCATATACCAGGGGAACATCCCCCAAGCCATTACAAACAAAAAAGACAAATCAAAGTCATAGGTATCATTTCGTAAGTCAGGGTGTCATTAGGATTCCGGTACTTCAAACACCAAACTGGGGGGAGAAAAAACCCTAACCATATCAGGTTGTTCTCTTTGCAGTTCGCCGCTCTCCCTCGGAAGATGTCTCCCGCAGTCGGAGACGAAACGTCAGGGGACAGTTTTATACGTCGACCATAGCCTATCAGCCCGGAATTTTTAAGTGAAGACAATAGATATGTTAGTCACAAGTTTTTCACTCGACGATTAGGCACTACTTTTGTTTTTTCGTGTATGTGACGCCCTCCCTCGCAACGCCTTGCGACGACAACAAAGCAGTCTTATGACGTCCCGGCAGAATTCGCCAAGCTGGCCGCTACGGCATTCCAGGCGTTATCCTCCAGAAACGGACTTACAAGCTCCAACTTCGCTAAACGATCTGATGGGGATCCCAGCTGAATTTCGTTAATCGTAAAATATGTTAATTTCACAAAGCTGTCTTTTATTTATGACATACACGAAAGCTTTTTGTTGCCAGATATCCATATAGTTGTTATGATTAATTGAAGTCCACCATCCATGCCAAAAATACTCAGCAGGGCTATTGAGACCAGCACAGAATTGATGATAGCAGACATATTAGTTGCACAAAGAACCTTAGAGATTACGCCATTTTAAAGTCTGTGAATGTCGTTTAGGCTTGAATGATATAAGTAAACTTCGATTAATCGGAATAACTATGTGGACATGTGACGATCGAGCTGTACGCGGTCACTTTTTTATGTGTACGAGAACGAAATCATATATTATACTGTTCAATGGAATCGAAAAGTTGTGAACCATTTTTTGGCTCATACCGATATTCACGCGGCTATCAGTATTTCTCTGTAGCTTGGAAACATCAGGTCGTGCTCTAAGTTACTGTTACACTAAGAGTTGTTTTCATTTTAGAGCAAGAGAGAGACACACAGATCCAACGCTCGTTATATGCGTTATTCTTTCTTGTCTGCACTGACAGTTTCATTCACGAAACATTCAGTAATTGGTTTTGTGCAGACATTGTCGAAAAAATGGTGTGTTTTGCATCGAGCAATGAATGTAAAAAAAATAGTTTGCCACTGCAATAACCAAAGTGTGCTGTGTTCTGCGTAATTCTGTACACGACAGAGATGGTCAGCAACAAGATAATCTACAGTGAAATGATATGAATCGGCCAAAAACTTGGACGAAATATGTCAGATGTAGGAAACAAAGGTGCTATGGCTAATTATTTTGCAAATGAGACTGATGAAGTGCATTCGGAGGACAGCAAAATCTGAGATGTTTAATAACGCTTTACACGTTCAGTTTTATTAATATGTCTCGTCTATCTTGACTGTTATTTGCAATAGTTATAACAGTAAATTCGTCTGAAACATAATGGAAGAAACTAATTTGCTAATGTTGACTCTTTCTCACACAATCCAGAAATCCGAATTAGTGGTTACGTAAAGCTGTTTGTTTGATGTTGTATCTTACTGGAGATAACAATCGCTGTTTCTAATAACGTAATGGCTTAATTAATGTGATTTAATGGAATCGATGCCGGCGCTCCTTGGCGCTTGTTCACGAAATGAACGTGATCATTTGTCACACCATGTATGAAATTGTAATTTATTCTGCCACCAACGCTCCATTTTTATCGGTCTTTATTTCATTTGTTGTGTACGTTTACAATAAAATTAATATTACATATTTATCTTGATACCAATAATTAGTATATTAGACATGCTTCCCAGAATCCAACCATAGAGCAATCACCCCAAGAATACTTCAGAATTCACATCATTGCAAATTTTCGGAAATATTTCATCAGTCTTGTCCTTGTGTGTTAGCATAAGACGTAGTCTGTGATTCCTTCATAACTGCAAATGAATTTGTCTATTTGATAGAATGTGTCGGAAGAAGCACGATGTAACATGTCAACAATAAGAGAAATGTAGGAGTTTCTAATAACTTGTCCAAACTTTAATTTGTTGGAGTTTCTCAAAACGTTTCGCGCAGCTGACGTAGCGAAAACATTCCACTCGTGTGAACCAAGCCTTCAGTTCTACGGTGTTGAATATGTATCCCACTTTCCTTCTTCTCTGACGAAATATTGTTTTTTACCGTTATTTGTTATTTCACCCTCCCTCATTCCATATGGGAAGTGGATGGGCTGTCAGCGGTACATTCAACTTGCTCTTCAACCAAGGTAAAAACAAAATTAACAAATACGAAGAAAACTGCCAAACATCAGAGTTGCCACAAGCTTCCCCAAGTGAAATTCCTTGATCTCCAGGAAAGTTTTAGCATTTTTCCCTGACAAATTTTAGATCTGAAGGGTAAGTAAAGACATAAGTCTACATAAAAAATGTAAAGACTTCTGTATTTCTAAACGTGTGAGCAAAAATCTTACTTACTAAACATCAACATCTTTTGTAATGAACTGTTTTTAGATGGAGAAAGCAAGCCAAATGGTATATATGTTTCATTAAGACCACTGATGTTATTTTATTTCAGTAAAGAGAAACACATTTAGTGACAAAAAATGCGCATTTTGTTGGAGTCGCAAGACAGATTTAAAATACCTCGACTGCTTTCAGAAATAATCTTAGAAAAAAGAAATGTATAAAGTGGGAAAGAGTTGTGTAAACCAACACTAAAGGTGACCGTGAATAAAATGTTGGTTCTACTATGTTCATTATGGTCAGTTATTATCCACCGTGTTATGTCTATTATTCTGCAGGTATTGTGTGACTTTTCTTTCAAGAAATACATGAGTACATAGCGAACGAACTGCCAGCGACTGCCACGAATTTCTTCTTCTTATCGTCCATACGTTCTAATATATAAACTACATTCAAATTGCCAAACTGTACTAGAATAAATGAGATGTCTACAAAACGCTGCACTGTACAATGTACTAGCGGTGAGACTTTAACATGTCAATGAAATGAGCTGAATTTTTAATATGACTATCAGTCCTACCAACATAAGGTTGCAGCAATATATATTGCAATATGATATTGACGGAGAGCGCGGAGAAAACTCTCGAAATGCTGTACACGACGAAAGGCTGATGGAGCTATACTAACGAGACGTCTGTGCGAGAACAAGTGCGGTCCTGGAGTTCTTTGTTCGCTTCGTCTGCGCGGTCCAGACATTGGCGCCTACGTCACAACACTTCACTCTGCACGTCCTACGAGCCTTCTCCGGCGGGGAGCGACTAACACGACAAAGTTAACACCTTCAGTGGGTACCTTTACAATTACATTCTTATTTCCCCCGTGGGCCCAGCACGGAGACGAGCTTTCGCCGTCTAGTGTGACGTCACAAGTTCATTGCAGAGCCTGTATTTCTCGCCCCTCCCCTCCTCAGCTGCTTCTGACGCCACCGGCGCAGCTGGCCTTGATAACAACTGCACGTCGCTAGCGGACATGGCCTTCCGCACGTGGCAGCTGGCGTATTAGCAAAGCGGGCTGCAACTGTAGCACGGCTGGCAAAACAGCTTAGTAACGCTCACAGTGCTGTGGCCAGTGGTGCTGGAACAGGAAAACAAAGGCTACAGCCAGACGCCGCATCGCAAATTTGAGTGTAAAATATTTTAATTTTTGAAGACATTCATGGGTGTGGGACTCCATACCCCTCAACAGGCTTCTTCTGTTTTATTTACTAAAGACGTTCGCCTTTATAAAGTGGAAGAAGGAAGGAAGATCGGGTTTAACTTTCGTCGGCATCGAGGTCATTAGAGACGGAGTACAAATTCGGACTGAGTCAAGGATGGGAATGGAAATAGGCTGTGCCCTTTCAAAGGAACCATCCCGGCATCTGCCTGGAGCGATTTAGGGAAATCACAGAAAACCTAAATGTGGATGGCCGGACGCGGGTTTGAACCGTCGTGCTCCAAAATCCAAGTTTACAAAGTGATTGTTAATTTCCTTCAATAGTCTTCATATGTTCTTTTTTGTTTGTTGCTTATGATAAAATGTAACAAATAGTGTGAACTGATTACATAAAAACTACTATTTGTTAATAATTTACTGTGGAAAAAATTGTGAGAACTTGGACTCTTAAATCTGTAAATACGCATTTACGTATTTTGTCCGTGCACATAGAGTACACAATGTACAAAAGTGACTTTGATGGCTTGAGTACAGTACAAACTCTTGACGGAAAAGAATGCCGTCCACGTTTCCAACACGTACACTGGCAAATTTTGCTTCCCAAGAGAATAAGCAGAGGACAACCACTAGAGGAAGCTCCTGTGTTGGTTAAATGTCAAGGAATGTTTATCTGTCCAAAAAAATTAAATTCTCCTGAGAAGTCAGACCAACAAAACTGCCCAGAAGCACTGTGGGCCACACAAATTGCAGCCACATGTTCAGCAACAGCGTCCCGCTGTCCGCGCACATAAAAGTACACAATGTACAAAACTGACTTTTGATGGCTTGAGTACAATACAAATTCTTGACGGAAAAGAATGTCGTCCACATTTCCAACACGTGCACTGGCAAATTTTACTTCCCAAGAGAATAAGCAGAGGACAACCACTAGAGGAAGCTCCTGTGTTGGTTAAGTTCAAGGAATGTTTACCTGGCCCATAAAAATTAAATTCTCCCGAGAAGTCAGACCGACAAAACTGCCCGGAAGCACTGCGGGCCACGCAAATTGCAGCCACATGCTCAGCAATGGCGTCCCGCTGTTCAGCAACATAGCCCGTCACTGATCTCCGGTAATGTTTGCGGGCCACGGGTGTTTATAAGGGCCACAGGACTATGCTGCCGTGAAATGACGAAAGTGAGCGGCAGCATTCCGCAAGGAAAAACGTTAGCAAGATAAAGATAAACCGACGGCGGCGTTATTTTTTAATTGAGCCAACAACTTCCGAAACTTTCACTCGTTAACTGATGCTTGATTACTGGAACGTTACGCCGTTTCAAGATCTGCTGAAGTCTAAAAGAATTTGTCGCTATTCGTGACAACAGCTAATACTGCGAATAGTTCATCAGACGGGGGTGTAAATTCAGTGAAGTACAAATACTTCTTCTTTTCTTCTTTGCTGCAACAGCTGATTCTCGTAGTTAATCTGGAATTCTTCCGATATGCAGACTTTACGAGTGATATGTACAATAATCAAGTTTACAGACCTGCCATTTTAAATAATACTGTTTATCATCACATTGCAATGACCGACGACAAACTTACACCCCACCCGAAAATCTGTCGGAGGACTGAGACCGCTGGCAGCAAAAATCTGCCAGTATTTATAGTAAACTTTACAATGGGTTAATTGTAATAAACAGAGTTTAAGTGAGTTACAATTAAAAGATTTACATTGAGTTGACAGTTCGGATTGCAAAATACTTCTAATTTGCAGGTACATGATTTTAATACAAAGATCACAGTAATTTCTATGTTTTCATAGTGAAAATCGTGATGTTCAGTTTAAGAACAACTTAATTACTACTGTCTTTACTTACAGTCACATTTCATAGACATTCAGTTAGGTTAATATTACATTGAAACATGACGGTTGTAATGTTTGATCAGTTTCATTGCACCACTCATTCCACAGAGATGGGGCCCCTCCACGCCCGCACCAACGTGGTGACCAAACCAAAAGTTCTACTGTCACCTCCGTAAACATGTTAGTTGTCTAGTATGTGGATCACAGGATGCTGGGCTGTGATGTTGTCCGTGCGTCTGGGTAAGGCTACGCATTAACACGGTCCATCAGGTGATAGATAGTGGACGAAACGCGAGTGAGGGTAGCGATTTGAAGAGCAGAGGAAAAAAAAGTGCCATGGCTCGTGCCGTGGGAAAAAAAACCTCTGCGACAGTGGGATGGGTAGTAAGAGCAGTAGTGGCTTACTAGCTGCGATAGTTCATGCAAGGTTGGATTTGTTAGTATAGGTATCATGCATCATTACCATGACAAGCGATGGCGATGTGTCCCAGTTGTTGCTGCTGCTGCATTCCTGGAACAATCAAGATCATTATACAGTAGTGGGAGATCGGCCATAGATCATCTCACTGTGTGGGGGATGTGTGGAGCTTGTTTGCATGCAGTGTACGGTACGGCTTCCCTGTGTGGTGCCAGTTATTCGGCAGTGTACTCCAATCCAGCTGGATATCCAGTAATGGGTCTGATTAACAGGGGCTCGCCTGTGCCGTTATGTTTGCGTATGCTTGGCCATAGATGTTATGTCCTTACAAGTATGTCTTTTGGTCTTTTATGTTTCCATCTATGGTTGTGGTCGTAGTTCCCCAGATTCAGAATAAACGGGTTCTGCGAATGTCTGGAGTTTCTGTATAGTCTTGTGGTGAGTTTGTGGATTACCTCCGTGAGAGTCTCAAGTCGGTATTCCCGGTGAAGGTCCGCGATGCGTGTGTATCGTGGAGCATTGCTTATGATTTTGAGTACTTTGTTTTGTATGAGCTGCAGACGGCGCAGACGTGTAGGCGCAGCGTATCCCCAGACAGGAGCTGCGTACGTCATCAGGGGTCGGATAAGTGTCATGTACATGGACCTCGACACCCTTCTGTTCAGTGTGCTACGCCTGTTGAGCATAGGATAGAGCTGTTTGAGCCTCGCGCTAGCTCGGTTGGTCATGTGTTGTATGTGGTCCCCCCAGAGTAATTTCCGGTCCAGCCAGACACCGAGGTATTTGACTTTCTCACGGAAACGTATTGGGCGTGCATGTAGAGTTATTGGTCTGCAGTAGCGGTGTTTGCGCAGTTGCTTCGGTCTTCTAGTGAACAGAACGGCTTCGCACTTGTCGACGTTTACTCTAACACGCCATTTCTCCAACCAAGGCTCGGCCACTCTGAGTGCAGTCTGTAGGCGTGACGTAATGTTTGATGGTTTCCAATCTTGCGCAAGGATGGCTGTGTCATCCGCGTAGATTGCCATCATTGTGTTGTGTGTGGTTGGGAGATCGTTTATGTAGAGGTTAAACAGCAGGGGCCCTAGGATGCTTCCCTGGGGTACTCCCGCATGTATACCGTGTTGTGTTGATTGTTTTCCCTGCACGTCAGTGTTGAAACTCCTGTCTGTGAGGTATGAGTGTATTAGACGCAGCAGCCCGTCAGGGAATCCCGCGTCGCTGAGTTTGCGGATGAGGCCGTTGTGCCATAGACGGTCGAAAGCCTTTTCGATGTCCAGGAACACTGCCCCTGTAGCTTTGTTTATGTTGAAGCCATGTGTTATATGTTCAACGACCCGTAGGAGTTGTTGTGTTGTGGAGTGGTGATTCCTGAAGCCGAATTGCTCCGGTCTCAGGATGTCATTTGTTATGCAGTGCCTAGTGATGCGTTTGAGAATCACCTTCTCAACAATCTTACTGAGCGAACTCAGAAGGCTGATGGGTCGGTAATTTTGTGGGAGGCTGTGGTCTTTCCCCGGCTTCCTGAACATCAGGACCTTGGCCGTCTTCCAAAAGGCGGGGAAGTGTTGGTGTTTTAGTATGGCATTCGTTATGTGTGTTAGGTACTCAGTTGCTTTATCCGTGAACTCCTGGAGGACACGGTTTTGAATGCCATCATGACCAGGGGCTTTCCTAGCAGCGGAATGCATTATAGCCCAGGAGACTTCGGCTGTGCTAGCATGTCGAATGTCGTCGCGCGATGGTTGGGCTAGAATGCGTGTAACCTCTTGGTCAGTAGCAAGTGTGAACACTGGATCTGATGGTACCAGGTTCGGTGTGAATGACGCTGCGAGTGTTCGAGCCATTAGTTCTGCTTTCTCTTCCGCTGAGTATGCAGGTCCGTCAGGCCCTTGAAGCGTTGGGGTGTATATTTTCTCCCTGGTGAAATGTCGGGCTAGCTGCCACACGCCAGGTCGTGCGGTGTCCAGCCCTTCGAGTTTTTGATTCCACTGTTGTGTTCTATGTGTCTGTATTTTATCGTGTATGATGCCCTGTAGTCTGTTAATGTGCCGTTTGAAGTACGGACGCCTGGTGCGCTGCCATTGTCTCCTGAGGCGATTCCTCATTGAGATTAGGCCCAGGATTTCCTGGGGCAGGGCCGCACTGCGTTGTTGTGAGGTGCGATCAGGTATGGTGCCTGCCATTGCGTCCCGGACGGCGTTAGTGAGGGTTTCCACTGCCTCGTCAATTTGTCCTGTTTCGTTAATTTCGTGTATAGGTGGGATGTGGCTATCAAGCGTTTGCTTGAACAATGTCCAATTCGCACGCCCGTAGTCCAACATCTTGCGTTGTTCTGTGTGCTGCAGTGTTTCCTCGATGTATAGTATTACAGGTTGGTGGTTTGAGGGCAGATCGTTTTCAACGGCAACGTTGAGTGTCGCTGTAATGCCCTTGATGAGGGCCATGTCTATCACGTCTGGCCTGTGTCCCCTCTGATAGGGAATGTGCGTCGGTTCAGCCGGCGCTAGTGTAATGTAGTTTCTACCTAGCGAATGTTCGTACAATTTTTTGCCGTTGGGATTTCGTATGCGTGAATTCCATTCTGGGTGTTTTGCGTTCAGATCTCCAGCGACTATTACTCGCGGTGAAATGTTGAGTAATGTGCTGATATCGCGTGTTGAGATGCCTACAGGGCTGTTGTATACCGATATCAGCGTGGTGTAGGCTCCGTTGAACTTGACTCTGACGGCCGTAGCCTCGATTTTTTCCAGTTCGGGGAGCTCTATGTTTGTGTGCTCAATGTCTTTGTGTATGACGATTGCAGTTCCACCTGCCACGGCGTCGCCCGGTCGGTCGGTACGATAGACACAATAGCCAGGAAAGTTTAATTGTTTGTGCGGTTTAAGTTTAGTCTCGCTCAGTAGCGCGACAAGGATTCCCTTGCGCTCCATGAACGCGGCAAATTCTGCCCTTTTGTTGTGGATCGAGTCTGCATTCCAGAACAGGATCCGTGATAGTGTATGCGGGTCTGCGTTATGGGCCGGGTGTGGTGTATTATTCATGTGAGAGTGTGAAAGAGTGTTGTGATGGCAGTGTGTATGACAGCCCAGTATTGCCCGGGTTCGGCGCTCATGAGCTGGGTGATGAGTGTAGTGACGGCCGTCAGCACCTTGGTAAGGATTTGAACGGTCGTGTGTCGGGGGAATAGTGTTTCCAGTATTCCCCCAGGTGGTGTGCTGGTGTTGGGTGTGGCAGCCTGAGGTGCTGTTGTGGAGTTAGTGGCCGCTTGTGCGGGTATTGATGTGTTGTTAGGAGCGGCATTTGTACTTTGTGGCAGATGTTGTGGCGCCTGTGTTACTTCTGTGGTGAGGGGGATGGTAGTGTGAGTTACAGTCTCGGTGTCTTGTTGACTGTTTTCCTGTGTGTTGCTGTTCCGTTGTTGCTGTGTGGCCTGTTGTGGTGGATTCGTGTTCCCCGCCCTGTGTTTGCGTGTGCGTCTATTCCTCCTCTGGACTTGGGGTTCGGGGGGTTCTTGTGTGGGTGTGTTTTCCTGTATGCGATGCGTTTCTTCGCAGCGCGTGATTTCCGGGAGTGGGGTCGTGTTGTTTGGGGGCATAGGTGTTGGTACCGATGCTTGCTGGGTTTCAGGTGTTGTCTGTGGTTGTTGTGTGGCTGATGCAGCGGTTGTTTCACGTGTGTGTGTAGGGCGCTGAGGTTCCGCAGCCTGTGCCGTCCCGCCAGGGTGTGCAACCGTGGCAAACGTTACGCCGTTCCTTACTGGGTTCGGCGCTGGCCTTGGACGTGGTATGTCGTACAGTACCCTACTTATGTCTCGCTTTCGCTTCAGCGCCTGTTTGTATGAGTTGCACTGTCTGAAGTTTGCCGCATGGGGCCCACCGCAGTTGGCGCAGCGTCGCTGGTTTGGTTGTATTTGTGTACATGTGTTGGATCTGTGATTGCCAGCGCATCCGCGGCAGCGAGTTGCCAGGCCGCAGCGAAGGGCCGAGTGGCCGAACCGCTGGCAGTTGTTGCATTGTTGGGGGACGTTGGGTGGTTCATAGTGTTCTACTCGTACGTCCATCCGCAGAAAGCTCTTTATCTGCAGGATGGCGCGGGAATCGGCCGTGTCGGCTAACTCAACCATGTAGTGTGGTAACGGTGCGTGTGTACGGAACCCTGTCATCCGGGAGGCACTTTTGCAGTCGAATCCCAGATAACAGAGGGCCGCATGTACTGTCTCGTTGGGGGTGCTGGGGTCCACTCCCTTGATCACGTACTGCTGGGTTCTCTCGTCCAGCGTTCTGTACGTGTAATGTTCAATCTTCCGATCTTTGAGGAAGGTCAGAAGATCTTTATATTCTTTGTCTGTGGCAACGTACAGTGAGGCCCTATCCCCCGAGTACTTTGCATGTAATGTGCTGTTTATGTGCCTCTCCGCGAATGCAGTGTTAAGGGCACTAAGGTTCCCGTAGTTTTGTATAACAACCGGGGGGAAACCAGTCTTGTGTTGTATGGGCACTGCTGTGGCTTTGTGTGCTTTGTTGTTGTTCGCCACAGCTGTGTTTGCGTTTGGTTTTGTGTTAATGTTGCTAGCCTGAGATGAGCTAGTGGGTGTAGGCAACAGCGCCTTTCGGTTGCCTAGCGAGTTTGGTTGCTCGCTTGTTTGTGCTGGTGTTTTTTTGGGTCTGCGTTTTGGGCCCTCCACCTGCCAGGGCCCTGTGTAGTGGTTTTCTGTATCCTCATCCGCCGCCGCTGCCTCGGTTTCTTGTGGCTGCGACGCCGGTGGGAGAATGGTGCATGACTGTCCAGTGACAGGGGAGTGTAAGGTAATGTTTAGTGTAGCTGTCTTGGTGGGAGAGACGTCCGCCCCGAAAAGTTCGGTGATTAGCCGACGCGACTCGAGCTGCTTTTGCGCTTTCGCGCCAAGCTGTCGAGCGTCGCCAGCCGCTCCCTTGCCTTCGGTAGCGGGCGGGGCGCGGGTTTCGGCGGGCACAGTCGATCCTCGCGCCTCTTGTGTTGCAGTCTTGCTGCGGGTGATAGCAGGGGAAGTGCTGGTAGCGTCCGCCATTTCGCACTTAGGATTGTTTATTGGGTGGGAAGGGGGAAACGACAATTTTACTTTTCTCGAAAGGCGAGAGAAGTGTAACTTGTTCCCTATGGAAGTGGGTGGTCCCTACTTACGCTAACATGCGCTGTTCGTGCAAGCGCGGCACCTAAAGGAGGTGCGGAAGAAGAATGGCCTGCAGCACGCGGGCTTGGTCCCGTGAAGGAGCCCTGGTACTGCCTCAGAGTCCCTAAAAGAACCGCACTCATTGTTTGTGATTACATTTTTGCGAATTAAAAAAGAGCCAGATAATCTTCTTCATTCCTAAAAATGTCAGCAGTCATTTCAATATATACAACATTATTACATAGTTATTATTCCCACAATATTTCCTCAAGTAATTATTACCCGAATTTGGTTGTTTTGTATTATTGTCTTTTGGCATTGTTTAAATCTGCAGTTGCATATATTTGTTACTAAATTCCATATATGACATCAGTGTTTAGTAAATGAATATTCTATTGTGATTTAAATGTCAAACCACAATGGTGGGTTGTCAGAATTAAGTGGATAACTTCCCGAAAGCTGCGACTCTGTAATTGCCCACCTACATTATTGAACGATAATCATTGTGACTACTCGTCATTGTTTCTTGGTGCATGTCAACATTATGGTTCCGTATTTCTACCATTTACAAAATTTCACACAGTGATTTGGATTTTTGACTGATAAACCTGAAGATACACCAATACCTACGTGAAACCGGTAGTTACGAGAAAAAACCTCCATACAACAATGCGGCTTTTGGAAACACCTCATCATTCTTGACGTTTTAATTGTTGTGATTTTTATGATAATTTGAACGGTTACTGAGTGTTGTTACTGTCATTCATAATGTCTCTGGGCTGTGGTTGCCCTCTCCACAACGTTGTTTGTAAATATTTTACCTTTCATCATTCTGTGGAGTGTATAACAAAGAAAAAGTTTAGGGAAGGTCTGAAATTATCTGTAAGATTTGTTGGAAGTCGTCAAGTGTTCTAATTCTGACGTGCTGGGTGAATATAGTCTGGGTAATTTGCGCGCCGTGAGTTATGCTCCCTCAAGATATGCACACAGTTTCGAACTTTAATACTTGCTTATTATATTAAACCTTTAACGTAAGGTTATACCTCTTAATGTTTTGAATATGACAGCATTTAAATTTTTTAAACTCCTGTCATTAATTACAATATATCACTTTTTCAAATCAACAGCTCAATTCATGGAATCAATACTAGAAACAAGAATAATTTTCACAAGGATTTAAAGTGACTTACTCTGGTACAAAAAGGTGTGCATTATTCAGCAACACACATTTTCAATATCTTGCCAGCAGCCATAAAAAGCTTATGTTGTTGTTGTTGTGGTCTTCAGTCCTGAGACTGGTTTGATGCAGCTCTCCATTCTACCCTATCCTGTGCAATCTTCTTCATCTCCCAGTACTTCTTACTGCAACCTACATCCTTCTGAATCTGCTTGGTGTATTCATCTCTTGGTCTCCCTCTACGATTTTTACCCTCCACGCTGCCCTCCAGTACTAAATTGGTGATCCCTTGATGCCTCAGAACATGTCCTACCAACCGATCCCTTCTTCTAGTCAAGTTGTGCCACGAACTTCTCTTCTCCCCAATCCTATTCAACACCTCCTCATTAGTTATGTGATCTACCCGTCTAATCTTCAGCATTCTTCTGTAGCACCACATTTCGAAAGCTTCTATTCTCTTCTTGTCTAAACTATTTATCGTCAATGTTTCACTTCCATACATGGCTACACACCATACAAATACATTCAGAAACGACTTCCTAACACTTAAATCAATACTCGATGTTTACAAATTTTTCTTCTTCAGAAACGCCTTTCCTTCCCATTGCCAGTCTACATTTTATATCCTCTCTACTTCGACCATCATCAGTTATTTTGCTCCCCAAATAGCAAAACTCCTTTGCTACTTTAAGTGTCTCATTTCCTAATCTAATACCCTCAACATCACCCGACTTAATTCGACTACATTCCATTATCCTCGTTTTGCTTTTGTTGATGTTCATCTTATATCCTCCCTTCAAGACACCATCCATTCCGTTCAACTCCTCTTCCAAGTCCTTTGCTGTCTCTGACAGAATCACAATGTCATCGGCGAACCTCAAAATATTTATTTCTTCTCCATGGATTTTAATCCCTACTCCGAATTTTTCTTTTGTTTCCTTCACTGCTTGCTCAATATACAGATAGAATAACACCGGGGAGAGGCTACAACCCTGTCTCACTCCCTTCCCAACCACTGCTTCCCTTTCATGCCCCTCAACTCTTATAACTGCCATTTGGTTTCTATACAAATTGTAAATAGCCTTTCGCTCCCTATATTTTACCCTTACCACCTTCAGAATTTGAAAGAGAGTATTCCAGTCAACAAGCTTTCTTTAAGTCTACAAATGCTAGAAACGTAGGTTTGCCTTTCTTTAATCTAACTTCTAAGATAAGCCGTAGGGTCAATATTGCCTCACATGTTCCGATATTTCTACGGAATCCAAACTGATCTTCCCCAAGGTCGGCTTCTACTAGTTTTTCCATTCGTCTGTAAAGAATTCGCGTAAGTATTTTGCAACCGCGACTTATTAAACTGATAGTTCTGTAATTTTCTCATATGTCAAAACCTGCTTTCTTTGGGATTGGGATTATTATATTCTTCTTGAAGTCTGAGGGTATTTCGCCTGTCTCATACATCTTGCTCACCAGATGGTAGAGTTTTGTCAGAACTGGCTCTCCCAAGGCCATCAGTAGTTCTAATGGAACGCTGTCTACTCCCGAGACCTTGTTTCGACTCAGGTCTTTCAGTGCTCTGTCGAACTCTTCACGCAGTATCATATCTTCGATTTCATCTTCATCTACATCCTCTTCCATTTTCATAATATTGTCCAAAAGTACATTGCCCTTGTATAGACCCTCTATATACTCCTTCCACCTTTCAGCTTTCCCTTCTTTGCTTAGAACTGGGTTTCCATCTGAGCTCTTGATATTCATACAAGTGGTTCTTTTTTCTCCAAAGGTCTCTTCAATTTTCTTGTAGACAGTAACTATCTTACCGCTAGTGAGATAAGCCCCTACATCCCTACATTTGTCCTCTCTATCCCTGTTTAGCCATTTTGCACTTCCTGTCGATCTCATTTTTGAGACGTTTGTATTCCATTTTGCCTGCTTCATTTACTGCATTTTTATATTTTCTCCTTTCGTCAATTAAATTCAATATTTCTTCTGTTACCCAAGGATTTCTACTAGCCCTCGTCTTTTTACCTACTTGATCCTGTGCTGCCTTCACTACTTCATCCCCCCAAGCTACCCATTCTTCTTCTACTGTGTTTCTTTCCCCCATTCCTGTCAATTGTTCCCTTATGCTCTCCCTGAAACTCTCTACAACCTCTACTTTAGTCAGTTTGTCCAGGTCCCATCTCCTTAAATTCCCACTTTTTTTGCAGTTTCTTCAGCTTTAATCTACAGCTCATAACCAATAGATTGTGGTCAGAGTCCACATCTGCCCCTGGAAATGTCTTACGATTTAAAACCTGGTTCCTAAATCTCTGTCTTACCATTATATAATCTATCTGATACCGTTTAGTATCTCCAGGGTTCCATGTATACAACCTTCTTTCATGATTCTTGAACCAAGTGTTAGCTATGATTAGGTTATGCTCTGCACAAAATTCTACCAGGTGTCTTCCTCTTTCATTTCTTAGCCCCAATCCATACTACCGAATTCCAGTCACCCATGGCTATTAAATTTTCGTCTCCCTTCACTATCTGAATAATTTCTTTTATTTCATCATACATTTCTTCAATTTCTACGTCATCTGCAGAGCTAGTTGGCATATAAACTTGTACTACTGTAGTAGGCGTGGGCTTTGTGTCTGTCTTGGCCACAATAATGCGTTCACTATGCTGTTTGTAGTAGCTTACCCGCATTCCTATTTTTTTTATTCATTATTAAACCTACTCCTGCATTACCCCTATTTGACTTTGTATTTACAACCCTGTATTCGCCTGACCAAAAGTCTTGTTCCTCCTGCCACCGAATTTCACTAATTCCCACTATATCTAACATTAATCTATCCATTTCCCTTTTTAAATTTTCTAACCTACCTGCCCAATTAAGGGATCTGACATTCCACGCTCCGATCCGTAGAACGCCAGTTTTCTTTCTCCTGATAACGACGTCCTCTTGAGTAGTCCCCGCCCGGAGATCCGAATGGGGGACTATTTTACCTCCGGAATATTTTACCCAAGAGGACGCCATCAACATTAACCATACAATAAAGCTGCATGGCCTCGGGAAAAATTACGGCTGTAGTTTCCCCTTGCTTTCAACCGTTCGCAGTACTAGCACAGCAAGGCCGTTTTGGTTAGTGTTACAAGGCCAGATCAGTCAATCATCCAGACTGTTGCCCCTGCAACTACTGAAAAGGCTGCTGCCCCTCTTCAGGAACCACGCGTTGGTCTGGCCTCTCAACAGATACCCCTCCGTTGTGGTTGCACCTACGGTACGGCTATCTGTATCGCTGAGGCACACAAGCCTCCCCACCAACGGCAAGGTCCATGGTTCATGGGGGAAGCTTAACTACCAACGAAATTCAGTTTAAGAGAAGCCTAAAGGATTTATTAGTTGCCATATATATATAAATTCAGCACAATTTCAGTGCTGTAATGTGTTCATTGTCAATAAGTATTATAGTAGTGCTATTACATGTTTATTATCTTATAAATAAATACAAACTTTTTTATTTTAAATCCAGTGCATTAGTGTTTGTAAAATGATTCTATCATATAGTGTTCATTAAAAAAATGACTATCATTCCACTTGGGATCTGTGGAATGGTACATTAGCTTATTTGTTTGAGTTGTCAATATTTGTCATGTATTATTGTTTTTCTGACATGTTCTACATCCTGGAGGCCCTCCTCACTACAGATCGATTGGAATGAAAGTAAATCTAATCCAATATAATCTAATAAATACCGAAAATCAAATTTCTGCTACACCTGGAAGCCGTTAGGTAGGCATCCTGCTGCTGGTATTGTGCAGCATTTCAGCTGTTTAGCAGATGGATTCCGGGCAGGGCAGTTCCCTCACATTGTTTCCGTTTAATGCTGTCGTGTACTATATAGCGAATGATTTAGACCAGATACTGCATGGTGCAAAAAGTGGCAATCTATCCTTGTCCGACCTATTATGGAGTACTGCCACGCGGTATACGATCCTTACCACACAGGGCTGTCAGAGGAAATGGAAAAAGTTAAAGGAAGAGCGGTTCGTTTTATGTATTATCTAAACAGGAGAGAGGGTGTCACTGATATGACCCGTGGGATGGGGGGAAGTCTTCTCGCGAAATTTCAATTGACAGTTTCTCCTCCATATGCTAAACTAGTTCTTGGACTCCAGCCACACAGAGAGAAATATTCATCGTAATAAAAGACGAGAAAGCAGAGCTCGCGCGGAAAGATTTAGATGTTCCTTTTTCCCGATTGCTATTCGAAGGTGGAACGGTTGAAAATCAGTGTGTGATGTGCACCTGCTCTGACTGAATTATGTTTTACTTACTCTTTGAAAATGTTATTATTATGTTAATTAAATATTGGTATTATTATTTCAGTGAAATTGTTTGTATGTGGCGTAATATTGCTACATTTGATAAAAAAGTAAAAACGATCTAGCAACGCCACGCAAATTCTAAGCCACATACAGTCAATATCCTACGAAGACATTAAAACACAACCAAACGCACATTGATAATTGTTCGTGAAAATAAATGCGGTTTTAACTGTGACTTTGTTTCTTGCAGTGCTAGGTCAAATATAATGTTCGCTCTTTATAATGAAAGTCGTCCTCCTTTAGACACAGTACAGGCCAGGGCCTAATGCCACACAATACCTTAATATGACTGGTAAATTCGTCATTAAGCCGTCTGCTACAGATCTCCAGCTTCGCTTGAAGAAAAATTATTAAGTAGTCTGCGCTGATAGTTACGCACCTGTGAAAAAACAATGTGAATTTTAAATGTGTCGCGTAATGGCGGTGGACTGCAGCGCTCCAGCGATGCTATAATTCCGAAATCTGGGGTTATTTTATGTGGATTTAACACCTATACAAATAAAATTCAACACAAACTTCACTTAGTATTTATTTGACATTAGCTCAGTAAATTACATAACATTATAGTACAGACCTGGCTGAGCTGTCAGAAGACAACTGCACAGAGAGAGAAACTTCGCGTATATAAAATATAAATCGGTTGAAAACCAGAGATGAACACTTATCAGTACAGTGATATCGTTTGTTATTCAGATACATCACTATTGTCTTTTTTTAACTATTAATTTTTGTAATTATTCGCATAAAACACTGTCTTTACACATTTCGTAGTCACACGACCATTTCTTTATAGTTTTTGCACGTCTCACTACACTTGCAAAAAATTACATATTGGTATGGGGACGCTGTATGGCCCCCTGGAATGCTAATGGCACACATTTTCAATGTTGGCATTCCACGATCGTTCCTGTATTACAGTACATTCGTCATTGTTCCGCTAGTATCATAGTTATTGTACAGTTTACACTTTATCAGTTTACATTCATTTAAATTCATTTGTTACATTCACTTAGGGTCTTGCTTTACAAAGGTTTACATTATGATTGTTGCTGCTCGAAGACACATTTATTGCAGCATCATCTTACATGTCAGATTTATGGATTCAGATTTTTATTCACTTGTTTGGGACAATATATTGCAGTATGGATGACCTAAGAAAACCACGACGGAGCTCATCTGTACTAGTACTACTTTCCATTCTAGATTTTACTTTGAATTATGTTAAAAATTTAAGAAATTCATAGTTTACATGAAGTATGCATTGAAAACATATTGGTACAGTCTTTACATAAATATCGTACGAAGAAACTGTCTTGTTGTACAGTTTTACAAATTTTGTGGATTATGTTTGGCTTGAACAGTCTTTGCTGTTTTCTTTGTATACAAATGATTTCTGTTTACAATAAAGTTTGACGTTCGTGAGAGGTCTTCTCCGTCGTGTGCAGCTTGTTCCCGACGTGGCCGCTGTTGTGTGTTATCTTGCAGCTGGCGTGGAGCACGCCCGGCTGGAACACGGTATCGAATCCAGGACCCTTTGCTGTTGTCTGCTGGGCTGCTGGCGTAATTGTCTCGTATTGCAGCGTCTCGTTTACACCTTGTGGTACTCCGCTTATGCTGGATAACTCTGTCAGATGCGTGCATAAAATAGACCCAGAATACAGCGTTACATTCTGTACTAGCTCCGACGTTGACGCTGTTGGAAAAGACGTCACGGTTATTTAGTATTGTCCAACACAGGACCAGTTCTGCAGCTTTTATTTGGCTTGGGTGTGACGTGTTCATACGTCTTGTTAATTGACATCCTGTAGTAGGTTTATCTCACAGTTCTCGCCGCGCGGGATAGCCCCCCCCCCCCCCCCCCCCCATAGCAGGTTCGAGTCCTCCCTCGGGCATGGGTGTGTGTGTTGTCCTTAGCGTAAGTTAGTTTAAGTTAGATTAAGTAGTGTGTAAGCCTAGGGACCGATGACCTCAGCAGTTTGGTCCCATAGAAACTTACCACAAATAATAATAATAAAGACACCACAGTTGTTCATAGTATTTTTGCACTTCGTGTATAAGTAATGTTTTACTCTCATTTGTAGATTATTTTAAGAAAATGGTACTACTTCTCGTTTGAGATTACATTTCCGCAGTCGGCAATGCATGTTGCTACAGGGAAATCGAAACACGTGCCCCGATCCGTAGTTACATAAGAAGTTTATGTAAATAGAACTTCAAGAAGGAAACTGTGTACGTAGAAGACATACACCAAACCTATTTCAGTACTTCAAGTGAGGTACAGAAGACAGTAGTGGTGCATTCGTTTACTAATTTTCCATATTAAGTTTATTCTGATAGGTTATTACTTTAGTCATCTGTCTCTCTATTATTATTACATAAAATGCAAAATAACCCACATATATTTATTACAGAAACATAAAAGAAATTATAATAGAAATACATCTAATTACCGAAGTTGTTTGATTTTTAAGAAAATTACTCCATTTAAAGCTTATTTAGGGATGTATCTCCATATTGTATACTATCTTCAGTTAAATATAGAGTAGTATACTACAGAAGGCGGTGCAGACTTGTCTGGATAATCAGTACATCTTATTAAAAGATATCGACAACAACACATATTCTTACACAAAATAAAGTTTGAGCAAAATAACATTACTTGCAAGTACTATGTTTTAACTTACAACTACTATGTACATGTTAATAGCATAAACACTTCGAGCACACCTCGTTAAATTCGCAAAAAACTCTTCTATTGTCTTTTATTTAGATTTTGCCGGTCCTAGCAATTGAGGTAAAAGTGTGATCCACTCGTTTCTTACCTCTTTGTCTAACATCACCTCAGCTGGCGTGTAGCCAGTCGAAATATAAGGTAGATTACTGTGTATTCTTTCGAATACTGGCACATAATCTGCCCATTTAGTGTCCTGGTTAGGGATATAGGATCTAATGAATCCGTTGACCTCATTAAATATTCGTTCTACAGGGCTGTGTTCCGGATGGAAGCGTGATATTAAGATATGTTTTATTTCTTGTTCCTTAAGGAAAGGCCTCCAACGATATCCAGTAAAGTATGTTCCATTATCTGTGATAATGGCCTTTGGCTTACATATCTTAGGTATATAGTCTTTCGAAACAATAGAAACCGCTGTAGATGTTCTCATGGGTTACAGTTTTGCGTACCCAGGGCTTGTGTCATGTACGGCTAGCATATACTTTATCCCACCTCTGGCAATGGATAAATATCTGGCTATGCCCTAGACACTAACTGTTGTGAACGTGGGGACTACGGGACGTAGTTCAGTTCGACAGGACCTATTTACATGCTTTGTCTTTTGACGAATATCGCAGGTTCTCGCGATCTGCTTTGTCTTTTGACGAATATCGCAGGTTCTCGCGATCTGCTGTATTCAGCGTTTTAAATTAAGAACATCGCTATATCTTTTTATGATTGCAACACATTTTCCAATTCCTACATGCCCCGGGATGAGGTGTATATACCAGGTAAACTTCTCTACACACGACTGCGGACTATACACACACCACACCTCAGAGTCTACTCCCTTTCTCTAAAATAAGACATTATTCTCTACTTTATACTTCAACTCAAACCACTGGTTTGATCTTCTGATATAAATTTCCTTGCATTACTCCAAATAGGATCTAGGTTTCGCACATCCGCTATGTTGCGCATTCGCAAAAACGTTTATTTGTGCACTTGATCTTTTATCAACAATATTTTATATTCGGAGGGCTGCTCAGTGAACTCTACGCGTTCAGATAAGCCTTGTGGAAGACGTGATAAAGCGTCAGCAATCTCGTTCTCCTTTCCTTTGACATACTTTATCTGTAATCGATATTCCTGTAAGGTCAATGACCATCCAGCCAACCTGTCATGCAGCAGTTTACAAATGAGCATGAAACTGATGGTCGCAGAAGATTTTTACTTGTTTATTATGAATATAAAACAGGAACTTTTTCAGAGCCCACACGACTGCGAAAGCTTCCAGCTCAGTCATAGAATAAGATCTTTCACAACTCGAAAGTACACGACTTGCAATGCCTATTACTCTATCCCTTTATGATCATCTTTTTCCTCGATTTTGAATCAGTATGACCCCAAACCGTACGAGGAGGCATCCATTGCTAAACAAATCGTTTGACATATTCGGATGGTACAGAATGTTTGATTTCAACAATGCCTATTTAATAATTGTTTCAGCGTTCCGCCTACCGAACCCAAGGCACATTCTTGCGTAATAGACCCAGTATCATCACAGTTGAGAATCTGGTCTGGCACGAAATGCCAGAAGAAGGCTACTAACACTGAAAAAAGCCTTTAACTGTTTTTTTAGTCCTTGGTTGTAGGAAACCCTCAATTGCTTGCATCTTTTATGAACCAGCCACTATTTCCAAGGGCGAAATTACATAGCCCAGGAATTTTATTTGCTCTTTGGCAAACTTCGATTTTTCTTAGTTGGCAGTCACACACGCTTCTGCAAATTTTCTGAGGACTCTCTAGTACGTCTATGTGCTCTTCCGATGTTTGGGTTGCTATTAGTGAGTTGTCCACGTTGTGAGTTAACGAGCATTTCGCTCCCATTTAAATATATGGCCGAAAGAGTCAGCCTTCAGATATTGTGAAACGAACCCTGTTGTCCAGCACCGTGTGCCACAAAGAGAAGAGATTCGCCACGAGATGAGGAAATTCACAGGCGTCTATTGTGCTGACTGAGGCCTAGGCGCTGTAGTGTGCGAGTGAGACAGACTAATGCCGGACATTTGCCACGCTGGACATTTGCCATGTCGGACATTTGCCACACTTGCCCCTTCGCCAGGTAGCTTGAGTAGCGATCCCTTAGGTAAGGGGCGCCCTTCGTCGTACTTCTTCTGTCCGCTTTCAAACCGCCGTCTCCACATCTTACTCGATACAACCAGTACGTAAGGGACCTTCTTCTCGACATCTTGGCCAAATACAGAGCTTCTTTTCCGAAATCGAAATATTTATTTGGGAAACGAAAGCAATAACGACGATTATGTCAGTATGTAATTAGTTCTGCCAAGTATAACTATAGATCCCTCTGTCTGTACGGTAGCTTCCTTTCACGCTTTCTGAATGCGATAGAAACAGTCCATCGGCATGGGAGCAACAAGAAAGGAACGCTGTAAAGAGAATGCGAACGCACGCTAATCATTTCTTTTTGATTACTGCATTTGTGCCTACTTTAATTACTACAACTACATGCCCAAAAGACAATAAGGAAAGAAGAAATGGGTATGTGAATGTTTGAAAAGAAGAACGACATACTCCCTATTAATTTATTCTCTAAAATCCGAAATCCCTTGCGGCGAAACATTAGTTAGTAAAGTGTAGTCCGCCCGGTTAGCCGATCGGTCTAACCCACGGCTTTCCGGAGTGGGAAGGAGCGCCTGGTCCCCGGCACGAATCCGCACGGCGGTTTTCCATCTGCCTCGGCGAATGCGCGCTGGTTCCCCTTATTCCGCCCCAGCTACACTGTCGGCGACTGCTGCGCAAACAAGTTCTCCACGTCCGCGTACACCATCATTACTCTACCACAGAAACATAGGGGTTACACTCGTCTGGTGTGAGACGTTCCCTGGGGGGTCCACCGGGGGCCGAACCGCACAATAACCCTGGGTTCTGTGTGGGGCGGCGGAGGGGTGAAGTCGACTGCGGTAGTCGTCGTGGGGTTGTGGACCACTGCGGCTGCGGCGGGGACGGAGCCTCTCCGTCGTTTCTGGGTCCCCGGTTAACATACAATAGTAAAGTGTAGTGGGACAATGTTCAAAACATGACTGAAAATACGTTCACTAAATAGAGGTAAGAACATCTATGATTGACATTTCATGTAAAGTCGACATACAATTTTAAAATGTTAGATACAAGGGAATGAAGTAATACAGAATGCTATGCTTGTAACGTACGCTGTTGTTCTACATTGTTTAGCTCTGGTATTTACAGGGTCACAGAGAGAGCATCCTAGGTTTTGGAGGGAAAAGCAGTAATTGTGATGATCTGCACTACAACAGAAACAAGAAGCACAACTTAAGGAAAAATAATGTAATGTGTGAAACTTCCTGGCAGATTAAAACAGTGTGCCCGACCGAGACTCGAACTCGGGACCTTTGCTTTTCTCGGGCAAGTGCTCTACCATCTGAGCTACCGAAGCACGACTCACGCCTGTTCCTCATAGCTTTACTTCTGCCAGTATCTCGTCTCCTACCTTCCAAACTTTACAGAAGCTCTCCTGCGAACCTTGCAGAACTGCAGAACCTTGCAGATAGTTCTGCAAAGTTCGCAAGAGAGCTTCTGTAAAGTTTGGAAGGTAGGAGATGAGATACTGGCAGAAGTAAAGCTGTGAGTAGCGGGCGTGAGTCGTGCTTCGGTAGCTCAGATGGTAGAGCACATGCCCGCGAAAGGCAAAGGTCCCGAGTTCGAGTCTCGGTCGGGCACACAGTTTTAATCGGCCAGGAAGTTTCATATCAGCGCACACTCCGCTGCAGAGTGAAAATCTCATTCTGGAATGTAATGTGTGTTCCAGCTCACAAGCGACATTGAAGCAGATAGTTCCTGTGACTTAGTATGGGCACCGGTTATATTCGACAACCTGAATAAATTAATAACTGGCTCCTTTTACCGACCCCCGGTCTCAGATGAAACGGTTGCTGAACAGTTCAAAGAAAACTTGAGTCTCATCACAAACAGGTACCCTACTCATATAATTAAAGTTGGCAGTGACTTCAATCTACCTTCCGTATGTTGACAAAAATAAATTTTCAGACCCTATTGTAGATAGAAAACAACTTCCGTAATTGTTCTAAATGCCTTTTTTAAAATTATTTTGAACAATTAGTTCACGAGGTTATTCAAATTGTAAATGGTTACGAAAACGCACTTCATCTCTTAGCCACAAATAATCCTGAGCATCATGATGGATACAGGGGTTAGTGAACACAGTCGTAGCGAGGCTCAATTCCGCAACAAAGAAATTCACCAAAACTAAACGCGAAATATGACTATTTATAAAAGCAGCTAAAAATTCGGTTGAAGTCTTTCTAAGAGACAGTCTCCAATCCTTCCAAACTATGTAAGTGAAGACCATATGTGGCTTAAGTTCAAAGAAATAGTATCAACAGCACTCGAGAGATTCATACTGCCGCGCGGGTGAGGAGGAGGGGGGGAGGGGGGGAGACAAGGGACTCAACCCTTTGGAGCAGGTTAGATCGTGGCAAATGTCCGCCGTGGCAAATGTCCGCAGACCGAGACAGACGAGAACGTACGTCATAGGGAAAGCCTTTAGAAGCCGTTTGTGGCCAGGGAGACGTAGCAGTGTTAAATATGGCAGACCTAAGATCGCCCATAAAGGGAAACATTTATGAAAACTATTTAATTCTGTAGTAATTCAGGGAATGACGCCACAGTACTTTTAATCTACCATCCTTCATAAATTTTCATGGTGATCCCAATAAAACTTGAATATTGATCATATCTATAATAGTTTAGGATTTACTGTTAAAGTAAAATTAACAAGTTTTGTAACAAAGACCTGAATGCTAAAATCTGAATGCACTGGTCGATCTTAACGCTCGACATTTCATATGGAAGCACATCATGAAAATGGCAAATGTTGTAAATATCAACTCTATAACTTTATTTGTTTAAAATATATAGCAAATTTAAATTTTCAGTATTTTCAGTTAAGCGTCAAATCATCATTTCCTCCACACAAAACATACATGAGACCTTACTGAATCATTAGGTAATAGAATATTTGTTGTAAGGTTTAGTGCATAATAGTTACTTTTGTTCTTTACTCATTTATCAGAAAGCACATTGGAGAAAGGCTACTGGCCGTGACATTCAAAGTTAAGAAGGAAATTGTATTGGTTTCATGAAAAAGAATTTAACGTTTATTATGTAATGGATATTATTGTTACTTTATTTAGAACGTGGAAGTGATCAAGCTTTGATTATTTAAACGTGTAAAAATGTATAGTAATGTAGAACAAGCTGTAGCCAATCAGATGGACAGCTTCACGAAAGGGAACAGCCCTAGTCAGTTGAGCGACGATGTTCGGCACGCGGGGGACGCGGCCGGAGACGGGCAGAGGGACAGTTCTGGTCTAGACACCAAAGGGCACAGTGCTGGTCCAGACGCAGAGGCGAACAATACGGCTGGAGACACCGAAGTAGACGAGTGTTGGTGGAGACGTGAAAGCGGACAGTCGGTCTTTAGGTAGCTAGACTTAGAAAATTTCGCGTTGTGTGGTATCGCGGGACTTAGTGGCTGAGCGTTGAGCAGCCGCGTGCCTTCGCATAGTTAACGAGGTGGAGTATTGGACTGGCTGTTCGCGATGAGATTGTGAATGATCGAACTGTGTCAGATGGATATGCGCTCGAGTGTAACTGTAAATAAGACCACTTTCGCTATTAGTTTGCTTTCTGAATCAACATTATTCTATCAAAATCGCAACTGTGTGGCCTACATCATTTATGGGTCGTTAATTTAATTCCCGATATTATTATTACTATTATTATATGTTATATTATATTTGTATTTTGCAAACTTGCCATCAGCCAGACAATTTAACCAAAGGGTCTAATTTAGGGCGTGTAATACGACACGTGCGGATCAACCCCTCGGGGAATTTGAGCCAAGACATTTCGATGAAGGGGAACCACATGTGAGCCCAAACATCTTTGGGACGTTAGGTTGCAACGTATAGAGTGACACTGTCCAAGAACTCTGCGCCTAACACTGCGTATAATGCAAAATTGAAAACACTTGCTCTCACGTTGAACCCAAAGGGAAGCACTTGAAACTGGTAGCTGCTTCCGCAAAAAATGAAAGCTGCGTATTTCTTTGATGATCCAGATAATTGGATCTGCCAATATGATGAATTTAAATCTATTGATGTTAATAACTGTACACTGAAGAATTTTTGGATTTGTTCCTCCTGATTCTTTGGTCTGGTATGTACCGGCGCTGTGGTTCTGTTAATATTCCTGGCGTTCAGAATTAATCTGATTTTCCTCCAGCTTTTGCTACCACAGCTAGCAGACTGCTGTAAGGTGAAAGAGACGGCTCGATAATTCCTCATTCTATCGTTTCTCTTATCTCTTTGGTGCCAGACTCCTCTTTGGTCCATGGAACAGAGTATGCAGCTTGGCAAAATGTATCATATGATATCACCTCAATATGGTACATTTACCCCTTGATAACACCAGGTTTCTCCGTAAATTTATGTAAATAATTAGTCAACAATGGAGTTAGCTACGATTGTTGGCCGGTGGTCAAATAAACTGATTATTTCATCTTGGAGGAAATGGATTCAGTTCTACCAGGAATATTTTCTTCCTTCGTAGCAGTATAATAGAATTCTTCATTGTATAAGTTACTGCTAATTTGCAATACTTGAAGTTACTGCTAATTTGCAATACTTGTGGCCTCCTATACGTAACCCTGGTACTCTGACATTTGCCATCTGCCTCTTTCATCTTTACCATTGCCAGTGAAGCTCTCCTACATTTATTCAAAAAATCTTGAGTTCCCCATTGGAGAGGTCAATATTTGCTCTGACAGTATTTGCCATCTGCCTCATTCATCTTTACCATTGCCAGTGAAGCTCTCCTACATTTATTAAAAAAAATTTGAGTTCCCCATTGGAGAGGTCAATATTTGCTTTCCTCTCGCGGAAACACTCGCAACTCACTATACAGACCACCACCAATCCTTTAACTGCGAGAAAGGTGCATAATATCGCTTCCTTTCCGATTAAAACCTCCTTCTGTACCTGATGCTTGTACTAATTCAGTATCTTTCTGTGGGCAAAAACGAGGTTCGTTTAATAACCCTTGCTGCAATTCGATACCTTGGTTGTATCTTAACATTCCAATTCTCCTGCCTACGACATCGATATTGCTCTCATTCCGTCTCACGGCCAACAACGGAGAGCTTATTGCGGCCGAATCTCGTTTCACGATTGAGATGTTCGGGACGGATATCGTCCGTTACGTCTACGAGTCTCACATTCAGGTTAGTGTTTTTCCATTGCGGTGCTCTAGGGCTTAACCCTTGAGCAGGATAATGGCCAACATTATTATGCATATTGGTACTGTTCACAGATGATACCTGATTCTGATGCCTGTGTCCGGGATAGCCACCTTGTCCAGAATTTCGAGTATTTCTCCATTTCGCCGTATTATCTTGGCCTAAGTTGAATCTATACTTGTGCTCACATTTCCTGTTGAAAGGCGCGTAACCATTTCCGTTCTGTGCCCTTCTGTTATTATAATTGTACTCATTGTTTTCTTCCTTTGTCGTTGTTATTGTGGTTTGGCAAATGGTTTTGCTTATAATGCTTGCACAGAGATAGGTTACCACTACCGTGGTCGTGCTGCTTTATGTCTTCTTGTATTAAATCAGTAGACTCTAACACTGACAAGTGCAGAGTCTCGCGGCGATAACATTGAATAAAATATTCTCGGGTTTCCCAACGCGTCAGTTGCTTAAAACTACATGAGCGTTCGGCCAAGCACAAGACACAAGATCAAATCAGTCTTCAGGCCTCCAACGAAATACCATTAATTGCTGAGACCAGTTAAAGATGCAGTAGATCGCAGAACACCTGGAGTCTACGAAATATCTTGCGAGTGTGGCCAGAAGTACATCGGACAAACAGTGCGCTCTGTGGAACAACGCAGGAAAGAACATGAGAGGTATTATCGCCTATGCTATCCAGAGAGATCTGCGTTAGCTGAGCATGCGTTAGAAAACAGTCACCACACAAATTTTGACGATACCTCTGTCGTGGCTCGCACTAACGGCTTCTGGGACAGTTTAATAAAGGAAGCTATTGAAATAAAAGTTACCGCAAACACCCTGAATGGACACGGTGGCTTGCAGCTCAGGGCTGCGTGAGATACAGCGGTCGCGCGGTTGAAGAGGACACATCGAACGCCGACTCAAAACGTGCCCATATATGGCAATGTTACGGGCACCAGTGACGTCACAGCCGGCAGCTAGCATATATAAGGGCGCACCAACAGCCCCCTGGCAGTCATATGACTTGACAATGGCCAAGGAGTCCTTGGCCGAAAGCTCGTGTAGTTTTAAGCAATTGACGCGGTTGGAAACCCGAGAACATTTTATTCACTGACATGGAATGTTCCACGTCATGTTCCGATACGTTAATAAGCTTCTCTTTGATGTTTTCACTAACCGAGCTTTGAATAACCGAATCACATCGCGATTTGATATAGGTTCATCCCGGTAGCATCTCATATTTATGTATCTAAATGGTTCAAATGGCTCTGAGCACTATGGGACTCAACTGCTGAGGTCATCAGTCCCCTAGAACTTAGAACTAGTGAAACCTAACTAACCTAAAGACATCACAAACATCCATGCCCGAGGCAGGATTCGAACCTGCGACCGTAGCGGTCTTGCGGTTCCAGACTGCAGCGCCTTTAACCGCACGGCCACTTCGGCCGGCATTTATGTATCTCTCGGAATATTTTTGTAATGTTCCATGTTTGCGATTATACATCTCTGAGCTATAAACTTGTTTCCGCAATCGCTCTAGAACACGATGAGACAAAAATTTCGATAAAATTGCTTTTATCGAATTCTTCCTGTGTATTACAGTTTCCGCAATTTGCGTTACCCATAACGCTGCTTCGTCTTGCATATGAGAGAAGACAAATTGTATTTTCTGTCTCTGTCCACACACATTGCAGTATGTTGAAAGGTGGCTACACTGTGCCACTGCGCCAGAGATTGCGCCAAAGAGTACTATTAAGCCGCCTCCACAGTGCGTGTTAAGAGATTGTGGCAGTCAGTGGTTGTTAAGAGATCGGAGAGGACAGTGCGTGTTAAGAACTCATAGAGACAGTGTGTGCGTGGGCAGAGCTCGGGGTTGTCGTGAAGTTGGAGCAAGATGTTGTAGTAAAGAGTATAGTTCCATGTCTTATGCAGTTATTTGATGGGAGAGATAGCAGATGTTATTGTAATGAGTGCATTTCGTCAATATATATGAAGGTAAAATTTATAATGTTCCTTTATTAGTTGTGTATCTGAAATAATGTGTCACTACAGGTTCAGTCAACAAAGCATCTGGCTCGTGTTCTTGTATTAGAGTGAATTTTGGTTTTCTTGCGTAATTATAGTTTTTCTAAATTTCTTTTGTCACGTCAGTATAATTGGTATCAAAATTCTTGTCTTGTTGGAAAAGAACCGTGCCAGATGTGGACGTTGAGTCACACTCCCACATACAGAACAGCTACACTAGTGCTTATTGGTTTTGTAGATTTTTATAGTTGCTGGGGTCTTAATTAATTAACTGTGTTTACGAAAATTTTCTTACATTGTTTGTTGCAGTCAGATAGCGTAATAATACTAGTCAGGGCCAGCCGATTACGAGACTGCGTAATCGGACAGACATACTAAAACTAAAAAATATTTTCAAATTTATTTAATTAAGCCCCCATGCAATGTTCTTAAATCCTCTTATGAATACTAGAGGATGAATCGACCTCTTTTCACCTGGATAGGGTTGAGAATGCCTGTGCTTGATAAGGCTTTCCTCTAGTAATATGTTCAATACTACAGGCACCGCCCCCGTAACTGACATTTGATTCCTGCTAATCGGCCTGCGGCTACTTGCGTTAAAAACGCAAGACCATAAGTGCTCGCATTGCCAAACATGTTTCCTCGGTGCACATTACTGTTTGTACCTTGCCTGTTGCGACCTATTTCTTCTCTTTCTCATACACGCGCTCGGTATTATTTCAAGGTGATATACTAGATTTTACTTTATTGACTGAGCAACAAAGGTTTTACTTTATTGACTGAGCAGCTTGACTCAGATGTAGTACAGTCCGTGTTAACAACATTGCTTTTGGGAGCTCACTGGTTATTCGTTGCATAGCACTTCTTGGTTCAGTTCCTACATGTTCTGCAATTTCTGTATTTTTAACTTCTAACCACTTGCTAATCTCTCCTTCAGCTTTCTTTGTCTGTTCATCCAAATGCTCTTGTACGCCTTTCTTCGTTTCGAGTTCTACTTTCTATACACGCTCCGATATTTTCTGTACATCTTCTTTCACTACATTATGCACTGTTTGCAAAGTCTGCAGGCGGCTTGCTAATGTCTTGAATAATCCTTTTTTAAGCTCAGTAAATTCATCTTTTATTTCTTTTATACTCTGCACTAGTTTTTTCTCACATTAATCAACTTTATCTCTGTTGTGACTTGGCAAGACAGCCAAGTCACTATGAGAGGAAGCCGAAAGGCACGCGCTTAAGCTCACGCAGGCTGGCGCGGGGTCTGGAACATTTAAGGGAATTAATAGTAGCATATAAAGTACGTAGTTGATGTAATATTTAACTTTAATCCACAATCGGTATACATCGCTCTTGTTTAGACATTATTACACTGAATATAAACTGGTAATGGCGCCTTGCTAGGTCGTAGCAAATGTAGCTAAAGACTATGCTAACTATCGTCTCGGCAAATGAGAGCGTATTTGTCAGTGTAGCATCGCTAGCAAAGTCTGCTGTACAACTGGGGCGAGTGCTAGGAAGTCTCTCTAGACCTGCCGTGTGGCGGCGCTCGGTCTGCAATCACTGACAGTGGCGACACGCGGGTCCGACGTATACTAACGGACCGCGGCCGATTTAAAGGCTACCACCTAGCAAGTGTGGTGTCTGGCGGTGACACCACAACCTCTATTTGTGCTAGCACTTTAGTGACCAAAGCTTTGTCAAGTTCAGCTTGTTTCAAACCACGTTCCCTAGCGCGCCCTTCTAAATTTCTTAACACTTCTGCAAATGGGTCTGTAATCGGAGAACAGATTGGTGCCCTTTCAGCCTTGTCTGTTCCCAGAGTAACATTCGGTTTCGTAGGTGCAACTACATTTGATTCCTTCATCACATTACTATCAGTAAACAACATTGGTTCTACTTAACTAGCGCGTTCCACTTCTAGTGTTGTATTAGCTGCAGTGGAGGCTAACTGACTGTCTTCCTCTAAATTATGAACAGTGCTTTATTCAGACATGTCTTGGCTAGCTTGTGATTCTACTTCTTTGCCTAACTTGACCACACGTAACAATATACAGTTATATGTCTAATCAGTAATTGCACGTAATATTCTTTACTCGGTAAGGAACACTAACGCAATATGCGGATAGCCTACATAAATAACTTTGCCTTCGTGTAAACTAAAAACTTTCTGTCTTACAACATACCACAAGTAATCTCCTTTACAATCAGTACTAAAACCACATAAAAGTACAAGTGCTACTGCCTTACCTTACATGTGAAATTCTGACATTTATCTATCTTTTTATAGTTATCACTTCAACATTAACATCTTTTCCTTCTCAGGTTCGGACGTATCTTACACCATTCTCTTCTTTACCTATTTATTCTCACGTGGTTTGCATGTAAGAAAAAATTTACAATATAAGTAATATATAAACTTATAAATACAAATACAATTATGAAATTTTAGCTTTGTAATTTATTAGAGCATTGACTTATCGGTCGCCAGTTTTAATGTGCCCATACTCTGGCTTAATTACGTTTAGAGATTCTTTGAAAATGTTGTTAATATTGCTATTATTATTTTAATGAAATTGTTTATACAGGGCGTAATATTGCTACAGTTGGTAAAACGGTAAAAACACTCTAGCAAAGCTACACAAATTCTAAGCCACATACGATCGATATCCTACGAACACATTAAAACACGACCAAATGCATCTTGATGATTATACGTGGAAATAAATTCTCCTCTAGTTGTCACGTTGCTTCTTGAGGTGCCAGGTCAAATATAACGTTCACTCGTCGTAATGAAAGTCGTCGTCCTTTAGACCCAGTACAGGCCAGGGCATAATTCCACACAATACCTTGAAATGACTGGTAAATTCGTCATTAAACTGCCTGGTACCTATCAGAAGCTTCGCTTGAAGAAAAATTATTAAGTAGTCTGCGCTGATAGTTACGCGCCTGTAAAACAACAATGTGAATTTCAAATGTGCCGCATAATAGCGGCGGACTGCAGCACTACAGCGATGGCGGTTTCGCTGTGCTGCGCACACGCTACAACTCTGGCAACTGGGATTACTTGGGGTAGGTTTAACAAGTCTATAAATAATATTCAACACTAACTTAACTTAGTTACTATTTGACATCAGCTCAGTAACTTACGTTACATTACATTACAAGCCTGGATAAGCATATTATGTAGTAACGCTTCGGAAAACACACACACACACCACACTGAGACAGAGAGAGAGAAAGAATCTTTACATATTTAAATCTGTCGAAGACCGCAGAGGAACACTTATCAGTACAATGATTGGGTTTCTTTTTCAAATACATCAAAAATGGTTAAAATGGCTCTGAGCACCATGGGACTTAACTTCTGAGGTCATCAGTCCCCTAGAACTTAGAGCTACTTAAACGTAACTAACCTAAGGACATCACACACATCCATGCCCGAGGCAGGATTCGAACCTGCGACTGCTCTGCCACACCGGCCGGCAAATACATCATTACTGTCTTTGTTTTACTATTAATTTTCGTAATTGTTCGCATAAAACACTGTCTTTGCGCATCTCATAATCATTCGAGCTTTTTTTATTGCTTTTGTACGTCTCACTTTAATTTAAAAGTATTATTATTGTATATTGGTGTAGGGATGCTGTAAGGTATAAAGGGCTGTGTCGAGTCTCTGCTTACGTGTGCACTGCAGTGTAGTCACCAAGCCGGCCGGTGTGGCCGAGCGGTTTTAGGCGCTTCAGTCTGAAACCGCACGACCGCTACGTCGCAGGTTCGAATCCTGCCTCGGGCATGGATGTGTGTCATGTCCTTAGGTTAGTTAGGTTTAAGTAGTTCTTAGTTCTAGGGGACTGATGACCTCAGATGTTAAGTCCCATAGTACTCAGAGCCATTTTTTGTAGTCACCAAGATGTAGATGAAGCCTGATGTTTGAGCATATATGTATGGGAACAGAAGTGAAGATAGCAAATCGGTCTCACTCTTTGCAGATCGTTCAAAGAGAAGCGAGAGAGACGTGTTCCTTTACGTTGCCGCTGATAGTTTCCCTGGAGTGTCATCGACTATTCTGCGGCGTCCGAGGACTCAACGTCGATCGTAAAAACACTTCAGTGACGTATCAGGGATTGGCCTCCACGCCGAATTAGCTTGAAAATTAATCGAGGCCGCCACCTCCACAAAGGGCGGCAAAGCTAGTGTAACAAATTCCTGCGCAGCACGCACTGAACGCAGGGCTGCGCACCTTATTCCACGTCTACATCTGCTCCTACCAAACCTTTAGAAGGTGAGCGAAAGATGATACGTTTTCTTCGTGTGGACTCATGGAAAGAACGTAGGTAAAAATGGCTGGTTACCCGCTGATTTTTTTTATTCACATTCTGTAAACATAGCTGCGACCATGCTGATGCTCTTCAGACTTTGATTAGTACAACAAAATACATAGAAATATAATTACAAAGATAAATACAATTATCTTATAGTTGATAAGGTGGTGATGTAATTGACTATAAGACCTGTGAGGATTATGGTGTTGTGGGCTGCTACAGGTATTTCCTGCGGGATTTGGCGGCAGATGGTAGTGGAGGATATGTGGGATGAGTAGTAGGAAAGGTTAAGAGAGGAGATTCAGGGTGCAGGAGGCGGGTGCGATGCTACTCGCACAGAAGAAAGAGTGCCTCGGAGAGCGAGAGTTAGGGTGACGTACAGCTGAGAGGATTTCTACTATGGTTTCGAGGTCTGGGTGGAGAAAGTGGTTAAAATTACTGCAGGGAAGGATGTGAGAACAAGTAAACAGAAAGACCCATTAGTGTACGACTATGTGCTTGCACAGCAATCGCTGGAAGCACTCATGTCCATAAAATGTACAGAGCGATGTAAAGTCGATCGCCAGTAAGGGGGATGGCAGACTGACAACCAGACCAGCCGCCAATCGGATTTTCGTAATTTTTTTATGTTAATAGCACGTGAGGTTCAGAACTCAAATATCAGTCCCCCGAAGCCTTTCGATGCAACTTTAAAAAACTGTCGAGATTATCGACAAGGAATATTTCGGAGGAACTTTAATTCTCTAAAATAAGGCAATTTTTCTCAACAGGCTTCGTGTGTGAGTCGGTAACGTCGGAGAATTGTAATTGGGTAAGCCCGTAGCCCCCACCACTAGCGCTCACCCTTCGTGTTCTGCCGTCTGCGCATCTACAGACCACGGTGTTCAGGGCGGACTGTAACTCCACTGACAGACGCTGCTAGAGAGGCGTTCTGCATCACGGTATGTTTTATTGTTAAAACTCCGAGAGTATACACTCCTCTAACAGTCAGTCAATATATTATTTCCTCCTATGCGTATCTAGCGAAAGGTTCAAAAAGATAAACTTAGAGATATATGAGTGCACACGGATGTGAGCCTTGGCGCCATTAAGTTAGTAAGACTGTTCTGTATGGCGCCACTAGCTCAAGGGTAGTATCGACTATCCCTTTGCGGCCCCATGGCCAATATCTATGAGGAAGAGTTGGTATCTGTGGGTTGTGTCCTTAGAAGATCTTTGCTTGCCGATATACATACGGGTTCGCTAGCCCGAGAGGAGGGGGTACCAAGTTTGGGGATTGGCGGTGGCTTCACGACAAGAGGCGGTCACGAGGGCCGAGCGGCAGAGCCCACGAGCTACGCAAGGAGGGCCTGCGCAGAGCAAAGATACCGGAGTACTTCACCGGGTCAGCGTCGACTACAAGCAGCAGTCCGACATCCCCTCGGTTGGTTGACAACATTCGTGTCGGACGACCGCTCGTGGCCTGGCTGCCTCCTTCTACCTGGCTGTCATCATCACCACTCAGTAACCGCCGTGACGCACCGTGGATCCATGGATAAAGGGGAGTAACATTCTGTAATCCTCGTGGTGATTTGTGTCGTTGTCTACCTGACCTCCTAATAATTTCCTGGTTTGTACCCGCCCCTCAGAGTTTTTCTCGGTCGGCTCTTTCGTCGTAAATATAGTCCATGGTATTGTACTAGACACTAGTTGTCGTTTGAAAATTTGTTCTGATATTATATTGCCTTTCCTTACTGGTTTCTACTCGATCATTAATGTTTTAATGAATCAGCTCCTGGTCGTAAGTAGCAGGCCGCTGTGGCCGAGCGGTTCTAGGCGCTTCAGTCCGGAACCGCGCTGCTGCTACGATCGCAGGTTCGAATCCTGCCTCGGGCATGGATGTATGTGATGTCCTTAGGTTTGTTAGGTTTAAGTAGTTCTAAGTCTAGGGAACTGATGACCTCAGATGTTAAGTCCAATAGTGCTTAGATCCATTCGAATTTGAACCTGGTCGTGAAGACAGTCCGAACAATTGTACCAAGGCACAGATTGCCGTTAAACAAACAGGGGTCTTGTGGTTAGGTGTTAACCGGTTCAGTTTCTTGATTGTAATTGTATTAGTTATAATCTGAACTACCTGTTGTACTGAGCTTTGCATTGCTGTGTTTAAAAGACCAGGTCATTATTGGTGTGTTTTTGACTGGATCTTGTGGTTCTGCCGAGTAAGTTCTCTTGTAATAAGTGTTCATACATAATGTTTTAAAACGTTCCTTCAGAGCGGTCTTCATAACTGACCATCAGTTTAACTTTGAAATATGAACAGCCAACTGTCACCGGGGCTTTAGTCAGAATAACACTGTGAAAAGAGACTGCTTTGGATCCAGCCATACCTTGGTTGCTTGGTTGCTGTTGAAATTAAGCGGTTGCTTGCTTTGAAGTAAGCCTTATCGTTGTCATAATAGTTTCCTAATCTGGATATGCATCTTAACCTCGAACCTTCTAACATACAGCTTCCGAATTAAAGGTTACGTCATCTGTTTGAGTAATTAAAACACTCTTGTCATCAATGGTCCTTATAGATTTTTCATGTTTTGCAGAAGGCCATTTAATAAGAGAAGCTGTGTCCAGCATGGTAATAACCACCGCTGTTTCACCCGATAACGGGCGGGCTGCAGGTCCGGTCGTCTTGTAATTATTGTCATGTTGTTCTTGTTCTGATTTCTCTTGCAAAAGCTTACTCATTTCACAAATTTGTTAATTTTGTAAAAAAAATGATTATATATTGTTAAATAAACAGGTTGTGTGAAAAGAAAGTGATATTGGTGGGTTCCTGCCTTCCACGTTTTCCCTAATTCCAGTAAATACCACGTCTCAGGATTGTTATGAGCAATTGTTCTTGCCTCAAACTGTAGGCCACTGCTACTGGAAAAGGGGGAAAATGACATTGGTACACAACGTACCCTCCGCCACACACAATTAGGTGGCATGCGGAGCATAGAAGTAGATGTAGGTGAAGAAGATATAAGCGACGACCATACAGTCCAGAATCGGTACGCCAATAAGGCTAAATCACCTCGGGCATTCAGGCAATCACCCCACCGATGTATCAGCTTGAAGACAGAAGGTACTGTTTCACCCTTCATCTATTTCGTAGCCTAGTTGTTCTTGTCACTACACGATCTTGTTAATACTTGGTTACCTGTGGTCGAAATAGAAAAGAATGACGATGTGAATTGTATGATTTGAATGTGCGCATGCTGTCCCAATTGATCCTTATCTCCTCATATGTACTGTTTTATGATTTATTCATGATTGGGTAGTGTGTGTGTGTGTGTGTGTGTGTGTGTCGTCTGTATGGAGACAGATTCAAGAGACCATAGACAGTGTGTACACAATGTGATCAAAAGTACCCGGACGCCTGGCTGAAAATGACTTACAAGTTCGTGGCGCCCTTCATCGGTAATTCTGGAATTCAATATGGTGTTGGCCCACCCTTGGCCTTGATGACACCTTCCACTCTCGCAGGCATACGTTCAGTCAAGTGCTGGAAGGTTTCTTGGCGAATGGCAGCCCATTCTTCACGGAGTGTTGCACTGAGGAGAGGTATCGATGTCGATCAGTGAGGCCTGGCATGAAGTCGGCGTTCCAAAACATCCCAAAGGTGTTCTATAGGATTCAGGTCAGAACTCTGTGCAGGCCAGTCCATTACAGGGGTGTTATTGTCGTGTAACCACTCCACCACAGGCCGTGCATTATGAACAGATGCAATTTCCATCTCCGAATCAACAGTGGCAAGCAAGAAGGTGCTTAAAACATCAATGTAGACCTGTGCTGTGATAGTGCCACGCGAAACAACAAGGGATGCAAGCCTCCTCCATGAAAAACACGCCCACACCATAACACCACCGCCTACGAACCTTACTGTTGGCACTAAACACGCTGGCAGATGAGGTTCACCGGGCATTCGCCATACTGACACCTTGCCATCGGATCGTCACATCGTATACCGCGATTCTTCATAGAACGTTTTTCCAGTGTTCAGTAGTCCAGTGTTTAGGCTCCTTTCAGCATGCGAGGCGTCATTTGGCATTTACCGGCGTGACGTGTGCCTTATGCGCAGCCGCTCGACCATGAAATCCAAGTTTTCTCACCTCCCACCTAACTGTTGTAGTACTTGCAGTGGATCCTGATCCAGTTTGGAATTCCTGTGTAATGATCCGGATAGATGCCTGCCTATTACACACTATGACCCTCTTCAACTGTCAGCTGTCTCTGTCACGCAACAGACGAGATCGACCTATACGCTTTTGTGCTGTACGTGTCCCTTCACGTTTCCACTTCACTATTACATTGGAAAAAGTGGACCTAGGAATGTTTAGGAGTGTGGAAATCTCACATACAAGTGACATCCAATCACCTGACCAGATTTAAAGTCCGTGAGTTGTGTGGAGCACTCCATTCTGCTCTCTCATTCTGTTCTCTAATGACTACTGGGGTCGCTGATATGGAATACCTGGCAGTAGGTGGCAGCACAATGCACCTAATATGAAAAACGTATGGTTTTGGGGTGTCCGGATACTTTTGATCACATAGTGCGTAAGTAGGCTGTTTAGGTTTATATGATGGTAACGCCACGTAGCGCTCTATATGAAAATCACTGGCTGTGCTGTGTGCAGCCTGTGGCTGGTTTGCATTGTTGTATTCTATTGTAGTATTGGGCAGTTGGCTGTTAGCGCGTAGCGATGCGCAGTTGGAGGTGAGCCGCCAGCAGTGGTGGATGTGGGGAGAGAGATGGCGGAGTTTTGAGAGCGGACGATCTGGACGTGTGTCCACCAGAGACAGTAATTTGTAAGACTGGATGCCATGAACTGTTATATATATTATGACTTTTGAACAGTATTAAGCTGGCAGTAGTGGCGCTCGCTGTATTGTAGTAATTCGAGTAACGAAGATTTTTGTGAGGTAAGTGATTTGTGGAAAGTATAGGTTAATGTTAGTCAGGGCCATTTTTTTGTAGGGATTATTGAAAGTCAGATTGCATTGCGCTAAAAATATTGTGTGTCAGTTTAGTGTTGATCAAAATAGGCAAAGTGCGAAATGTCTGTGTACGTTTAGGTCTGCTCAGCTGTTTGAAAATCAAATAATGTTAGAGGTTTATCAGCACAGTAATACATTAATTTTTCTAAGGGGATGTTTCAAGTGTATGTAAGCATTGGTGTCCTTTGACCAGTCTCTTGCTGCCCTAACATAAACCAAAGAAGGCGGCTATTCCAGAGTAGTGGAGAGTATGGACCACGTAGCAAGAGGATGGACCCAACACTGGGTGCGTGCCATGATGCAGGACAGTCTTCGTTGAACAGCAGTTATGGACTTGGCTTGCTATGCTCCTTCACGAGACGTGGAATGTAGCGATCTACTTCTGGTCAGCTGCAAACTAAATCAGTAACAGTGTTGCTGGGAGGGTTGGTCAAAGACAATGCGACGATATCTTTCAGTCTCTAACTTTATCCTAAGAATTCGAAGATGCTCTGTGACTCCCATCTGCATAGTGAAAGATGGGCAGTCGTAATCGTAAATTACATCCTATGATCGAAGCGCTAGAAATATGTAGATCCCTGTCTGGTATACTTCGGTGTATATACAGGGTGTTACAAAAAGGTACTGCCAAACTTTCAGGAAACATTCCTCACACACAAAGAAAGAAAATATGTTATGTGGACAGGTGTCCGGAAACGCTTACTTTCCATGTTAGGGCTCATTTTATTACTTCTTTTCAAATCACATTAATCATGGAATGGAAACACACAGCAACAGAACGCACCAGCGTGACTTCAAACACTTTGTTACAGGAAATGTTCAAAATGTCCTCCGTTAGCGAGGATACATGCATCCACCCTCCGTCGCATGGAATCCCTGATGCGCTGATGCAGCCCTGGAGAATGGTGTATTGTATCACAGCCGTCCACAATACGAGCACGAAGAGTCTCTACGGGGTTGCGTAGACAAGAGCTTTTAAATGTCCCCATAAATGAAAGTCAAGAAGGTTGAGGTCAAGAGAGCGTGGAGGCCATGGAATTGGTCCGCCTCTACCAATCCATCGGTCACCGAATCTGTTGTTGAGAAGCGTACGAACACTTCGACTGAAATGTGCAGGAGCTCCATCGTGCATGAACCACATGTGTCGTGCTTGTAAAGGCACATGTTCTAGCAGCACAGGTAGAGTATCCCGTATGAAATCATGATAACGTGCTCCATTGAGTGTAGGTGGAAGAACATGGAGCCCAATCGAGACATCACCAACAATGCCTGCCCAAACGTTCACAGAAAATCTGTGTTGATGACGTGATTGGACAATTGCGTGCGGATTCTCGTCAGCCCACACATGTTGTTTGTGAAAATTTACAATTTGATCACGTTGGAATGAAGCCTCATCCGTAAAGAGAACATTTGCACTGAAATGAGGATTGACACATTGTTGGATGAACCATTCGCAGAAGTGTACCCGTGGAGGCCAATCAGCTGCTGATAGTGCCTGTACAGGCTGCACATGGTACGGAAACAACAGGTTCTCCCGTAGCACTCTCCATACAGTGACGTGGTCGACGTTACCTTGTACAGCAGCAACTTCTCTGACGCTGACATTAGGGTTATCGTCAACTGCACGAAGAATTGCCTCGTCCATTGCAGGTGTCCTCGTCGTTCTAGGTCTTCCCCAGTCGCGAGTCATAGGCTGGAATGTTCCGTGCTCCCTAAGACGCCAATCAATTGCTTCGAACGTCTTCCTGTCGGGACACCTTCGTTCTGGAAATCTGTCTCGATACAAACGTACCGCGCCACGGCTATTGCCCCGTGCTAATTCATACATCAAATGAGCATCTGCCAACTCCGCATTTGTAAACATTGCACTGACTGCACAACCACGTTCGTGATGAACACTAACCTGTTGATGCTACGTACTGATGTGCTTGATGCTAGTACTGTAGAGCAATGAGTCGCATGTCAACACAGGCACCGAAGTCAGCATTAAAATGGTTCAAATGGCTCTGAGCACTATGGGACTTAACATCTATGGTCTACAGACCCCTAGAACTTAGAACTACTTAAACCTAACTAACCTAAGGACATCACACAACACCCAGTCATCACGAGGCAGAGAAAATCTTTGACCCCGCCGGGAATCGAACCCGGGAAGAAGTCAACATTACCTTCCTTCATTTGGGCCAACTGGCGGTGAATCGAGTAAGTACAGTACATACTGACGAAACTAAAATGAGCTCTAACATGGAAATTAAGGGTTTACGGACACATGTCCACATAGCATCGTTTCTTTACTTGTGTGTGAGGAATGTTTCCTGAAAGTTTGGCCGTACCTTTTTGTAACACCCTGTATATATGGTGGTCCATTGATCGTGACTGGGCCAAATATCTCACGAAATAAGCGTCAAACGAAAAAACTACAAAGACGGGAACTTGTCTAGCTTCAAGGGGGAAACCAGATGGCGCTATGGTTGGCCCGCTAGATGGCGCTGCCATAGGTCAAACGGATATCAACTGCGTCTTTTAAAATAGGAACCCCCATTTTATATTACATATTCGTGTAGTACGTAAAGAAATATGAATGTTTTAGTTGGACCACTTTTTTCGTTTTTTCACTTTGATGGCACTGTAATAGTCACAAACATATGGCTCACAATTTTAGACGAACATTTGGTAGGTTTTTTAAATTAAAATACAGAATGTAGGTGCGTTTCAACATTTTATTTCGGTTGTTCCAATGTGATACATGTACCTTTGTGAACTTATAATTTCTGAGAACGCATGTTCTTACAGCGTGATTTCCATGTAAATACCACATTAATGCAATGAATGTCAAAATGATGTCCGTCAACCTCAATGCATTTGGCAATACGTGTAACGACATTCCGTCTCAACAGCGAGTAATTCGCCTTCAGTAATGTTCGCACATGCATTGACAAGGTGCTGACGCATGTTGTCAGGCGTTGTCGGTGGATCACGATAGCAAATATCCTTCAACTTTCTCCACAGAAAGAAATCCGGGGACGTCACATCCGTCGAACGTGCGGGCCATGGTATGGTGCTTCGACGACCAATCCACCTGTCATGAAATATGCTATTCAATACAACTTAAACCGCACGCGAGCTATGTGCCGGACATCCATCATGTTGGAAGTACATCGCCATTCTGTCATGCAGTGAAACATCTTGAGTCGGCCGGAGTGGCCGAGCGGTTCTAGGCGCTACTGTCCGGAACCGCGCTGCTGCTACGGTCGCAGGTTCGAATCCTGCCTCGGGCATGGATGTGTGTGATGTCCTTAGGTTAGTTAGGTTTAAGTAGTTCAAAGTCTAGGGGACTGATGACCACAGATGTAAACTCCCATAGTGCTCAAAGCCATTAGAGCCATTTGAAACATTTTGTAGTAACATCGGTAGACGATTACGTAGGAAATCAGCATACATTGCACCATTTTGATTGCCATCGTTAAAAGGGGGGCCAATTATCCTTCCTCCCATAATGCCGCACCATACATGAACCTGCCAAGGTCGCTGATTAAAAAAAAAAAGGTTCAAATGGCTCTAAGCACTATGGGACTTAACATCTGAGGTCATCAGTCCCCTAGACTTAGAACTACTTAAACCTAACTAACTTAAGGACATCACACACATCCATGCCAGAGGCAGGATTCGAACCTGCGACCGTAGCAGCAGCGCGGTTCCGGACTGAAGCGCCTAGAACCGCTCGTCCACCGCGGCCGGCTAGGTGGCTGATGTTCCACTTGTCGCAGCCATCGTGGATCTTCCGTTGCCCAATAGTGCATATTATGCCGGTTTACGTTACCGCTGTTGGTGAATGACGCTTTGTCGCTAAATAGAACGCGTGCAAAAAATCTGTCATCTTTCCGTAATTTCTCTTGTGCCCAGTGGCAGAACTGTACACAACGTTCAAAGTCGTTGCCATGCAATTCCTGGTGCATAGAAATATGGTACGGGTGCAATCGATGTTGATGTAGCATTCTCAACACCGACGTTTTTGAGATTCCCGATTCTCTCGCAATTTGTCTGCTACTGATGTGCGGATTAGCCGCGACAGCAGCTAAAACACCTACTTGGGCATCATCATTTGTTGCAGGTCGTGGCTGACGTTTCACATGTGGCTGAACACTCTCTGTTTCCTTAAATATCGTAACTATCCGGCGAACGGTCCGGACGCTTGGATGATGTCGTCCAGGATACCGAGCAGCATACATAGCACACGCCCGTTGGGCATTTGATCACAATATCCATACATCAACACGATATCGACTTTCTCCGCAATTTGTAAACGCTCCATTTTAACACGGGTAATGTATCACGAAGAAAATATCGTCCGCACTGGCGGAATATTACGTGATACCACGTACTTATACGTTTGTGACTATTACAGCGCCATCTCTCACAAAGCGAAGAAAGTGATCCGACTAAAACACTCATATTTCTTTACGTACTACACGAATATGTAATAAAAAATGGGGGCTCCTATTTAAAAAAACGCAGTTGAAATCCGTTAGACCTGTGGCAGCGCCATCTAACGGGCCAACCATAGCGCCATCTGGTTTCCCCCTCGGAGCTAGACGAGTTCCGTTCTTTGTAGTTTTTTCCTTTGACGCTTATTTTGTGAAATATTTGGCCCAGTCACTATCAATGGACCACCCTGTATATATATTCAAGAATTAACAATGAACGGATATACTGCACAGTCATCTATCTCCATTTGCAATCTAGTATATCCTATATCCTACTTGGAGCGTAGTGGAGGAGTGGTTTGGTGATAATACAGAAACTGGGAAGCATGCTGCCGTGTCATTGGTCAGTGTTGAGATTGCGGAAAAGCTGTTAAAATTTCAAACATTGATCTCACTATCAACTGTGACGCTTATTACAGTACATCGACGGTGTCTTTCCCATCCCACCTGTCCACTGGTACACTCTTGATTACCACATAATGATTGACTGACATTGGTTGTTTGAGATGGAAAAAGAGTCTTGGTGGAGGACAACACCTTCCAGGGATGGCTAGCACTGAAACAGTGATCGCGTACATGACTGCAATATGAGGAATCAATAGAGATGGAACATCGAGACATCACTGTGAAAGATGAGTTTAAATGTAGAGATCGTCAGTCACCGTTGGACTGCTACAGCTACATCTACATACATACTCCGCAATCCATCATACGGTGCGTGGCGGAGGGTACCTCGTACCACAACTAGCATCTTCTCTCCCTGTTCCACTCCCAAACAGAACGTGGGAAAAATGACTGCCTATATGCCTCTGTACGAGCCCTAATCTCTCTTATCTTATCTTTGTGGTCTTTCCGCGAAATATAAGTTAGCGGCAGTAAAATTGTACTGCAGTCAGCATCAAATGCTGGTTCTCTAAATTTCCTCAGTAGCAATTTACGAAATAACGCCTCCTTTCCTCCAGAGACTCCCACCCGAGTCCCTGAAGCATTTCCGTAACACTCGCGTGATGATCAAATCTACCAGTAACAAATCTAACAGCCCGCCTCTGAATTGCTTCTATGTCCTGCCTCGATCCGACCTGATAGGGATCCCAAACGCTCGAACAGTACTCAAGAATAGGTCGTATTAGTGTTTTATAAGCGGTCTCCAGATGAACCACATCTTCCCAAAACTCTACCAATGAACCGAAGACGACTATCCGCCTTCCCCACAACTGCTCTTTGGAAACGCTCCACAATGCCAGAAAACTCTTCCAGTTCCATATGTTGTGACCGTCTTTTATTTCAATCATCCTGTGTGTGTTGTTGGAGCAGCAGTATAATCTACACTGTGCAATGTCCAGCTTTCAGTCACAGCCATTGGATCGAAATGTGTTAATGTCCGTTTAGAATCTCACACCGCGTCAAAGTAGTGTTGGAAAAAGAAAATGTATGGCAGTTTACAAGGGTGTAGTCATGCACTGTTTAGATGTGTTCCAGCAGCAGAGAAAACAATCTAACAACAACACAGGGACACTCTCTTGCGACTGATAGTATATGGAATATGGTCTCCCTATCGTACGGGCGATGAAATTTTACGCTGGTCTGTGCAGGCGACTTCAATCATTGAGTGGGTTGACACCTGTATATTTAATGGGGTCACCGCATACGCTCGATGCCAGCACGCATATGGTATTTGTTTTTGATATACAGGGTGTCCCAGCTATCTTTTCCACCCAAAATATCTCTGGAACAATAACAGCTATTGGAAAACGACTTTCACCGGTATCAATTTAGGGCTGGGGCCCATGAATGTACATATTTGGAAACATTCTAAAACGAAAGAACATGTATTTTTTGACACAAACTTATGTTTTTTTAAATGGACCTCCTATATTTTTTCTTCAGCAATCCATAGCATGACAAAGCACATACACGATGGCGTTGATTGCATCGCAATATTCCCATTACATCCCGAGATATTGAGACGCGAAGTTGACGCTTGAAAGACCCGACATGCGCTGCTAGCGCACGTCCTGAGGCTCAGGCGTGAACCCCATGCTGCCCGTAATCGCGATGTGATTGACATGTGTAACCACACTTCCATACTTATCAAGAGGTCCGAAACGAATAATACGGTCTGCTGCCATCCTGCTGCGATTACGGGCAGCATGGGGTTCACGCCTGAGCCTCAGGACGTGCGCTAGCAGCGCATGTCGGGTGTTTCAAGCGTCAACTTCGCGTCTTAATATCTCGGGATGTAATGGGAATATTGCGATGCAATCAACGCCATTGTGTATGTGCTTTGTCATGCTATGGATTGCTGAAGAAAAAATATAGGAGGCCCATTTAAAAAAAAACATGAGTTTGTGTTAAAAATCACATGTGCTTTCGTTTTAGAATGTTTCCAAATATGTACATTCATGGGCCCCAGCCCTACATTGATACCGGTGAAAGTCGTTTTCCAATAGCTTTTATTGTTGCAGAGATATTTTGGGTGGACAAGATAGCTGGGAAACCCTGTATATATCGGAAGAGAGTGATGCGGTAATATCTTATCGAGGTCACTGTCAGGTGATGTTAGTGGAGTTTTTATAGTTCGTACTTTTTCTGTGGTGTATGGTACAAAATGACGGAGAGAATGTTTGGGTGATTGACATGAATGTACACAGGTATCCTTTGGACTGCAGTACCTGTACGTAATTTAGACACACCTCGCAATGCTGCAGCAAAATCCTCGTCCTTCGCCCAATTCCTGTAACCGCTTGCACTGTCTTTTTCTACTACCTTGTGTTGCAGGAGAGAGCTTTGTTTTAGCATCATACACAGTTGGCAGAGCTACGACAGCATGTTCCCATTTCCACCGAGTGGTAAAAAAAAACGGTCCTGTCGCATTAACTCAGCTCAGTCTGTTTTTCCACGAGTTGCGATACAGCACTCTCCAGTTTCTGTTTCAGTTCCGACTTTTGGGACGATCACATTGACAAAGCTGCAGGAATGGCGCGGGGGTACTGAGAAACAGTACTAGATGCAGGGGGGTTGTCTAGAACCATGCTGGACTTTTTGTAGCAGATATTTTCGAAAAAGGTGACTCGTTTCGAGAAGTGAGAGTGTGCCATGAATATGTTTCACTAGTGGCTGTAATCATTAACAGACACCTCTATAGGATCCAACGTAGATATGTAATAGAATGGAAACACTTGCCTCCAAATCGCAGACTGCATTTCAGGATTTTGTACAATTCTTACGACCTCAGTCTAGCGTTGCAATTTTTTTAAATGATTCATCGCATAGCACACCATCTACTGTATGTGATCATTCTCAATCAGCCATCATCCTCCTTCATCTATAACCCGGTGGATGTATCACAGAACCTCTGACATGGCATCAGGATAGAATGCGTCACAAATACTGTTTGTTAGTGTCAGAAATATCTAGCGGCGGCATGAGGAAGTTGCAAATATTTGCTTCGTACCACGTTCAGTAGCCAAATCACATTCTAAATTAGGTGATTTTATTACGAGCTTACATCGCCGCGGACGTGCACCAAAATGGTTCAAATGGCTCTGAGCACTATGGGACTCAACATCTTAGGTCAGAAGTCCCCTAGAACTTAGAACTACTTAAACCTAACTAACCTAAGGACATCACACACACCCATGCCCGATACAGGATTCGAACCTGCGACCGTAGCAGTCGCGCGGGGACGTGCACCCAAGATTTCTGTCCGTTAATACACACCTTCTCAATCACCATCTGTATTCAATGTTGCAGTATTTGTATGCAAGACCACTTCATTTGGAAGCAATACCATAACTTGATTTATAAAGCTTGTATAGTTTTTAACATGGATGTCGTTAGCGTTACTTGTGCATGCCTGTAGAAACGAGACGACTTTTTATGCAGGGTGACAGTAACATAATCGTTGCGATCGTGGTCGCTTATAATACTATTGCATCTCACTTCCTGAGTCACATTGGTAACACTTGCAAGAAAAACAAATGAGGCATGTCTATCCATAGCCGATTTTCGCTCAATATTGTTTGGTACCACTAGCATTCAGTTGTTGGCGAAGTATTATACTTAGTGTGAGATGTGTGGTAGATTCGCAGTGATCAGCGGTTTATAAAGTAAGTGTACTGTGGTCAGTGTTCCCACGTGTGCAAAGAAAATGACTATGTCCTGTCGTAAGGAAGGTATGAATTTGACATGGAAAATTGGGATTTCAGCACATCGATAGCTGTAAGAGATATGAAAGATTTTTTTACATGGAAAATTATTTCCAGACACAAGAAGGAGAGAGATATTTATATTTCCAGAGCCACCGCCGTCAGGAGGGGGTATTTCCGATACTTCGCTCATTGTCAAATGTCATCACATTGAGGCTGCAATCGTAATATTTAATTGTAAGTACACTGATAAATATGTGGCTGGTTTCCTAGGATGGTTATGCCTGGAGTGCAGGGACCATGTGGCCGAGGTAGCCTGCGGCCAGGATGGTTGACATTTCTGGCTTACGGCGGGAACTGCCCGAACTGGAGAGGCTGGACCGCAAGAATGCACCTGATCTCACCGTGTCGCACTCTAGGAGGATGAATAGCGAACTAATACACGGCTGGTGATCACGTGCATTCTCTGAGGAGATTTGGGGTGATTCAATATGGACGTGTGTTTGCGCTGGACAATTATTCAAAAAAAATGGTTCAAATGGCTCTGAGCACTATGGGACTTAACATCTATGGTCATCAGTCCCCTAGAACTTAGAACTACTTAAACCTAACTAACCTAAGGACATCACACAACACCCAGCCATCACGAGGCAGAGAAAATCCCTGACCCCGCCGGGAATCGAACCCGGGAACCCGGGCGTGGGAAGCGAGAACGCTACCGCACGACCACGAGATGCGGGCGACAATTATTCCCTCCCATGTAGATCGACCGGTTGACTGCTTCTACTCACTTCCTGTCTTTATTTGGTTGAGAGAACATCGGTTGTGGCGTGTGTTGTGTGCGTCTAGATAGTGAAAAGCAGGTGGGAGAGACATTTGCTGGCTCTCTAGACGTCAGAAACACCTTAGTTGATTCTTTAAAGAACAAGGATGATTTGGAATCTGTTCTGTCATTGACACAGATGTTTTGTGGCGCGAGGTTTAATTTCTCTTTAATGAAGAGTTCTACTTCTTCGGGTTTAGGTAATGGATGGATAACACTTGCTTTCGTTGCATGTAACAGTGCAGGGAGAGCTGGTTTGGAATCCTTTGAAACTCGTGAAATTTTAGCTTACAGAACTATACCTGTATCTGAGGTAATTATTTCTGGTGAGGGTTCTTACCTTATGCCACATGGGAGTTTATCTTTGACTTGTCGTAGACGTGTTAAGATAAATTCTGATTCTAATATTCACTTATGGGTGAAGGCTAGTGGTTCATCCTCTTTGGAAGATTGTCGCATTGTGGGTGACTGTACTCTGTATAACCATTGAAGCAGTCCTCAAAAAAGGCCCTTTTAAGGGCCACAATACTACACATTGATCTTGCCAAAAGCCGAGAAGCGATTCTTCTTGGTGTTGTAGCTTGCCTAACAGTTTCCTCTATTTTTTTCGAATTTTCACATAAAGATCTCAGACGAGATAAGTTTCTAATTATTTGGTAGTTTGCAGCACATCCCACTCCGCTGCACATCGCTAAAGTTTCAGTTTCTAGAAATATAATTTCCATTCTTTATCTTCGAAATTACATTGTGCAAGCGATTGGTAGCATACTGCTACGTGATTGATACCGACAACTATCGTGTAAATGGTATGACATTCTGGCAGACCATGAGAAAATACACATAAAATCACTGGAAGGACAGTCTAGATCGCGATGGTACTTGCAGCAGTTTCAGTGACTGAGGTCAACTGGCTGTTGTACCCATCGTCAACTTCAGCTGATGGTGCTGTCTAAAGATGGCCTAAGTATAGACCGAAACCAGTCGTTTTAATAAAGTATCACCGCGATCTAGACTGTTTTTTCACTTTTTTATATAGATTCCTGAAAATGTGACCAAAAATTTTGAAAATACGTGTATTCTTGCAATCCAAGAGTGTGGAGATGGCTGTAGAAAGCATGGCAGCAAGCAAGCAAGCTGGTCGGGGCTGGAAACAATAACGTCTTTGAGCCAGAAGAGCCAGTCCAGCCTTTGTATACCAGTTCGGAGAGTAACTGCTGTTCATGGAGAGCAATCTGATCTCGCATGAGGCCAGGGTGTGCGGTGGGCAGTTGACTCATGACCGTTGGCCACGCTGGATGACTGACCGTCCTCGCGAGAAATACAGGGTGTTTCAAAAATGACCGGTATATTTGAAACGGCAATAAAAACTAAACGAGCAGCGATAGAAATACACCGTTTGTTGCAATATGCTTGGGACAACAGTACATTTTCAGGCAGACAAACTTTCGAAATTACAGTAGTTACAATTTTCAACAACAGATGGCGCTGCGGTCTGGGAAACTCTATAGTACGATATTTTCCACATATCCACCATGCGTAGCAATAATATGGCGTAGTCTCTGAATGAAATTACCCGAAACCTTTGACAACGTGTCTGGCGGAATGGCTTCACATGCAGATGAGATGTACTGCTTCAGCTGTTCAATTGTTTCTGGATTCTGGCGGTACACCTGGTCTTTCAAGTGTCCCCACAGAAAGAAGTCACAGGGGTTCATGTCTGGCGAATAGGGAGGCCAATCCACGCCGCCTCCTGTATGTTTCGGATAGCCCAAAGCAATCACACGATCATCGAAATATTCATTCAGGAAATTAAAGACGTCGGCCGTGCGATGTGGCCGGGCACCATCTTGCATAAGCCACGAGGTGTTCGCAGTGTCGTCTAAGGCAGTTTGTACCGCCACAAATTCACGAAGAATGTCCAGATAGCGTGATGCAGTAATCGTTTCGGATCTGAAAAATGGGCCAATGATTCCTTTGGAAGAAATGGCGGCCCAGACCAGTACTTTTTGAGGATGCAGGGATGATGGGACTGAAACATGGGGCTTTTCGGTTACCCATATGCGCCAGTTCTGTTTATTGACGAAGCCGTCCAGGTAAAAATAAGCTTCGTCAGTAAACCAAATGCTGCCCACATACATATCGCCGTCATCAATCCTGTGCACTATATCGTTAGCGAATGTCTCTCGTGCAGCAATGGTAGCGGCGCTGAGGGGTTGCCGCGTTTGAATTTTGTATGGATAGAGGTGTAAACTCTGGCGCATGAGACGATACGTGGACGTTGGCGTCATTTGGACCGCAGCTGCAACGCGGCGAACGGAGACCCGAGGCCGCTGTTGCATCACCTGCTGCACTAGCTGCGCGTTGCCCTCTGTGGTTGCCGTACGCGGTCGCCCTACCTTTCCAGCACGTTCATCCGTCACGTTCCCAGTCCGTTGAAATTTTTCAAACAGATCCTTTATTGTATCGCTTTTCGGTCCTTTGGTTACATTAAACCTCCGTTGAAATCTTCGTCTTGTTGCAACAACACTGTGTTCTAGGTTGTGGAATTCCAACACCAGAAAAATCCTCTGTTCTAAGGAATAAACCATGTTGCCTACAGCACACTTGCACGTTGTGAACAGCACACGCTTACAGCAGAAAGACGACGTACAGAATGGCGCACCCACAGACTGCGTTGTCTTCTATATCTTTCAAATCACTTGCAGCGCCATCTGTTGTTGAAAATTGTGACTACTGTAATTTCGAAAGTTTGTCCGCCTGAAAATGTACTGTTGTCCCAAGCATATTGCAACAAACGGTGTATTTCTATCGCTGCTCGTTTAGTTTTTATTGCCGTTTCAAATATACCGGTCATTTTTGAAACACCCTGTATATGGTCCTGTGACTGTATATACAGTGCATATGCTTATGGTTTTGAGACCTGTCTGTCTTTCCAGTATAGGCAAGAGTTTCTGGTGGTCGATGGCTATATGCAGGATGCAGAAGTGATGATTTTGTACGTGCAAGATACGAATTGTGTTTACTACATCGGTATGGTGTTCGTTTGTGGTGATATAGCCTGGCTGGAGATCTGTTTCACGCTAGAAAATTAAAGCTTTTCTCGACAGTAGATTAGGAAATGAGACACTTAAAGTAATAAAGGAGTTTTGCTATTTGGGGAGCAAAATAACTGATGATGGTCGTAGTAGAGAAGATATAAAATGTAGACTGGCAATGGCAAGGAAAGCGTTTCTGAAGAAGAGAAGTTTGTTAACATCGGGTATAGATTTGAGTGTCAGGAAGTCCTTTCTGAAAGTATTTGTATGGAGTATAGCCATGAATGGAAGAGAAACATGGACGATAAATAGTTTGGACAAGAAGAGAATAGAAGCTTTCGAAATGTGGTGCTACAGAAGAATGCTGAAGATTAGATGGGAGATATTGAATAGAATTATGGAGAAGAGGAGTTGGTGGCACAACTTGACAAGAGGAAGGGACCGATTGGTAGAACATGTTCTGAGGCAGCAAGGAATCACAAATTTAGCATTGGAGGGCAGCGTGAAGGGTAAAAATCGTAGAGGGAGACCAAGATATGAATACACTAAGCAAATTCAGAAGGATGTAGGTAGCAGTAGGTACTGGGAGATGAACCAGCTTGCATAGAATAGAGTAGCATGCAGAGCTGCATCAAACCAGTCTCAGGAATGAAGACAACAGCAGCAGCAGCAGCAACAAACCACTTTTACAGGGTTTAGCTGTCAGTGCAATATGGCTGCTGTATGTTTCTTCTTTATCTGTACAAAATAGTTTTGCTGCTGAAAGTCTGGCAATTTGTCAATTTGGAGAAAATGGCTGACAGTGCTCCCACGCCGGCAGCAGCAGCACTTGCACGGGTAAATTCAGTAAGAACAAATCAGAAAGTTCCATTCAAAGGACGTTCCATGACATCAGAGAGCTACAAGACATCCTTTGTGTGGGGCATAGGAGCCTCTATAGATGGGTTCGAACAAGATAATGTGTCTATGGAAAGTTCCGTGATGTCTGAGACTCATGTGATGTCTTCTTTGTTCGAGTGTTCAGAGACAAGTCGAAGCAGACCATCTTCCTGTGGGTTGGACAGGCAGGATGCTGTTCCCCAACTGCCACTGTGGCTTTAGAGCATCTCCAGACCAGCAGCTGTAGGACATTGAAAATTCACCCAAAATTCCAGCCATTTGTCTCGTCTGTATGACAGTGCTTCGAATCCTGTTTGTGTTTTTTTCACGATCTGTTGTGGCATTCGAAATGTGTCATGAACTTTTAAATATATAATTGTTCTGATTTTCTGTCTATGCTTAGACACCAGTGTGTGTTTCGAGGAGTGAGGAAAATAACGGCCCTGACTCCAGCAGCAAATATAAACTAAGCTCAGCCGAGCGAGGTGGAGCAGTGGTTAGCACACTGGACTCGCATTGGGAGGACGACGGTTCAATCCCGCGTCCGGCCATCCTGATTTAGGTTTTCCGTGATTTCCCTAAATCGCTCCAGGCAAATGCCAGGACGGTTCCTTTGAAAGGGCACGGCCGACTTCCTTCCCCATTCTTCCGTAATCCGATGAGACCGATGACCTCGCTGTTTGGTCTCTTCCCCTAAACAACCCAACCCAACCCAAAGTAAGCCCACGAAGCATTTCAGAAAAGTGATGAACACCACAGCAGCTGTAGGACTCAGAAAGTTTTCTCTCTCCCTCTGGCGATGCCTTCAGATAAGCAGTTAAAACCCGAAAAGTTGTGTGTGTCCTGTTTAGAGTTATAGAGATATTTATTTAGACTTCCAAATATCGTCGTTTTGGCGTGTAAAATCAGATAGTGCAGCTGATATCGAGTTCAGGACCTATTACCCACAAAAGCGCACGAAGTGTCCTGGGAGGTTTCATAACTGTATCGCAATCTTTTTAGAGTCTGTGCTTAAGTGTTGCAGCATACACTGCAAAATTGAGGCAAGCTATAGTGCAGAGGTCTTTTTGAAAGTGCATTTAGACACATAATCAATTGGATTTAGTAATTCCTGAAGCAGCTCGTGCTCAAAGACAAGGAAAGGATGTGGTATTTCCCACAAAAGCGCGAAGTGTCTCAGGGACAGTTTAAGTGTGTCGCGATCTTTTTTTAAGAGTCAGTGTTCAAGTGCAGTGGTCGTTCTCTTTGGAATAAAATGTATAATTAAACCGAAAAGTGTTTAAATATTCTTGCATCATCTGCAAAGCTCTCTCACTCTCGTGTGCAGAGGTACATTTAGTTCCTCTGACATCTTCAAATTATATGTGTAACAATATTGCGCACATTCTTTAAATACCAGATGAACTAATTTTCGAAGCAGTTGGTGTCAACAACAAAAGATGTCTGTGCACCAGGGATGGGAGAGAGGAAGGCTGCAGCTGTTTCCAACGTGCCATGTTAGCGCGCGACAGCTCCTGTGGCTTCTGCATTGCAGTGCCATGAGAACGGCATGTGGCCGCCTCCAGCAGGGTGTGGAGACTCTGGGGTGAACGTCTTGGCTATCGCACTTCAGAAGGCTGACTGGAGTTTTACTGAGGGATCTACAGTTAAGCACACACATTTATCAGTCGTCTTCTCCATACACTGCTGGCCATTAAAATTGCTACACCAAGGAGAAACGCAGATGATAAACGGGTATTCATTGGACAAATATATTATACTAGAACTGACATGAGATTACATTTTCACGCAATCTGGGTGCATAGATTCTTGGAAATCAGTACCCAGAACAACCACCTCTGGCCGTAATAACGGCCTTGATACGCCTGGGCACTGAGTCAAAAAGTGCTTGGATGGCGTGTACAGGTACAGCTGCCCATGCAGCTTCAACACGATACCACAGTTCATTGAGAGTAGTGACTGGCGTATTGTGACGAGCCAGTTGCTCGGCCACCATTGACCAGACGTTTTCAATTGGTGAGAGATCTGGAGAATGTGCTGGCCAGGGCAGCAGTCAAACATTTTCTGTATCCATAAAGGGCCGTACAGGAACTGCAACATGCGGTCGTGCATTATCCTGCTGAAATGTAGGGTTTTTCAGGGATCGAATGAAGGATAGAGCCACGGGTCGTAACACATCTGAAATGTAACGCCCACTGTTCAAAGTGCCGTCAATGCGAACAAGAGGTGACCGGGACGTGTAACCAATGGCACCCCATACCATAACGCCGGGTGATACGCCAGTATGGCGATGACGAATACACGCTTCCAATATGCGTTCACCCCAATGTCGCCAAACACGGGTGCGACCATCATGATGCTGTAAACAGAACCTGGATTCATCCGAAAAATTGACGTTTTGCCATTCGTGCACCCAGGTTCGTCGTAGAGTACACCATCGCAGGCACTCCTGTCTCTGATACAGCGTCAAGGGTAACCGCAGCCACGGTCTCCGAGCTGATAGTCCATGCTGCTGCAAACGTCGTCGAACTGTTCGTGCAGATGGTTGTTGTCTTGCAGACGTCCCCATCTGTCGACTCAGGGATCGAGACGTGGCTGCACGATAAGATGCCTGTCATCTCGACTACTAGTGATACGAGGCTGTTGGGGCCCAGTACGGCGTTCCGTATTACCGTCCTGAACCCAGCGATTCCATATTCTGCTAACAGTCATTGGATCTCAACCAACGCGAGCAGCAATGTAGCGATACGATAAACCGCAATCGCGATAGGCTACAATCCGACCTTTATCAAAGTCGGAAACGTGATGGTACGCATTTCTCCCCTTGAGATGAGGCATCACAACAACGTTTCACGAGGCAACGCTGGTCAACTGCTGTTTGTGTATAAGAAATCGGTTGGAAACTTTCCTCATGTCAGCACGTTGTAGGTGTCGCCACCGGCGCCAACCTTATGTGAATGCTCTGAAAAGCTAATCATTTGCATATCACAGCATCTTCTTCCTGTTGGTTAAATTTCGCGTCTGTAGCACGTCATCTTCGTGGTGTAGCAATTTTAATGGTCAATAGTGTACATTCATCAATATCATTGCATTCCAAAAATTGTGCAGGTGGCTATGGACACAGTCCTCAGCTGCATGATTACTGCTAATATACACATTAAACTCCTCCTTCTTCAGCACAGAGATCTCATCCTTTGAACACATAGTAAACAATTATGTCAGTCCTCTTGGGAAGCTCAGCAGAGACTGAGAGAATTTCCAACCATTTTTTCCCTGGGCCACCATCTCATATTATGTCAGGGGAGGGGAGAGGCAGGAGAGGGGTAGGGCCAACAGCGTCCTCTGCTGGTGGTGTCGCAAAATAGGTCGTTGGAGTCAAATTGTTTAAATAAACCATAAAAAATGAAGACTTATGACCATCCTATCTAGCAGCTCACATATAGTCCTTTTCCCTCTAATTTCCATATGGGGGAGGGGAGGGGAGATGGGAGGAGAGGGGGAGTGGGATTAGGTTAACAGAGGGTAATATATTGATCTAGTTTCCCGCTAAAATTTGAACTTCCCGCCATGGCGCCACTGTGATGTTGCCACTTTCAAACAAATGCGTTTGAAGACTCTGGCATTCCTTGAGACACGGAGATAGTTGCAGAACAAGGAAAAATAGTGTAATTCATTGGGTCACGAACTATTCGACCGCTTCACGACACCAAAGAAACAGACGAATCCGATGGGCCAGTCTCGTAATTCGTATTTCCGAGGGCCAACTTCTTAAACAAGCCACATAGGTTAGTTACTGTCCTTAGCAACTGTGATAAAAGTCTTATTAAGGCCAAGCGCGATTCACTTTATTTAAAAGGACCTTAAGCGGTCGCTGTAACAATATGATTTTTTCTTAAAATTTTGTTTGTTATGATCGTTAACAGTTCGCGTGGTTTACTTAGGATTGTACACAGTTTGTATTGTTTTCGTCACTCAGTTTTTCTGTTTTTTATTGCATTCTTCGTCGTCTTCCAAGTGTATGTATTGCACATAGCACTTCCGCAGCCCTTGACACATTTACAGTTGTGTATTGGGTAGTATTACCGTCCTCTTGCCATTTTGCGTGTTTTGTTTTGCGGGAGGCGCGCACATGCTCTCTCTCTTTCTCTCTCTCTCTCTCTCTCTCTCTCTCTCTCTCTCTCACACACACACACACAGAGAGAGAGAGAGAGAGAGAGAGAGAGAGTGACAACAGATACCTCCACTACTATCAAAACAAATAAAACGCGAACGCATCATACAACAGTAAAACGAAACACCCAGAATGGCGAGAGGACTGTAACACTTCCCAACACTGAAGTGGACATGTGCTGTATGCAAATAGTTAACACATAAACATGGAAGACGAAGAAGAATGCAATAAACGAAAAAACTGTGAAAACTGTTTACAGTAATAAGTAAAGCATGCGAACTGTTAGCCATCATAAGAAACAAAATTGTAAGAGAAAGAACCCATATTGTTACAGTGGCTAATGAAAAGGCTTTAAAATAACGCGAAACGCGCCTGGTCATAATATGGCTTATATTACAATTGTTAAAGAGAGCGGTCGACCTATACAACTTGTGTATGTGCAACTGCGGAAAAAAGAGGCCAAAAACATGGAAGACGGCATGTATTCTTAAAGAAGCTTTCATTGCCCACATTACAAAAAATAGACATCTGGATGGGACAAGAAGCAGACAAAATGTGTGTGAAATCTTATTGGACTTAACTGCTAAGGTCATCAGTCCCTAAGCTTACACACTACTTAACCTAAATTATCCTGAGGACAAACATACACACCCATGCCCGAGGGAGGACTCGAACCTCCGCCGGGACCAGCCGCACAGTCCATGACTGCAGCGCCCAAGACCGCTCAGCTAATCCCGCGCGGCCAAGAAGCAGACAGAAAGACGACATAAAGAATGATTCGGAAGCTGCGAATGCAGGCAACTGGGAGGAAATACGACAGGGCAGAACAGTAATGGAGACTGATGAGGCAGCTCGGTTTACGGGGCCGGTGATGATGCGATGAGTAAGTACCCACTCTACAGGCTTTTGCTTAAAAAATTGCGCTAAAACGTTATTTTTGCGATTTAGCCATCGCTGGTGAGACCCGCACCGCAGGTCGTGCTCACTGACAGTTCGGTTGGCCCGCTGTGAGGAGGGGGGCCGGCCTCGTCTGGCTGCTGGCAGCTGCAGCTCCTGCAAGCGGCTCGCTATTTCGGCTCGCGCCCTGACCTTTCCACGCCAAACTCGCAGCCAAGGCGAGTGTTTACACTGATACAATGTCTTCAGCGTAAACACTGCTCTGGCGCAATCGTTGTCTACATCCGACACAGCCGTGTTCCTTCATGCCAGGAAAGGCTTCTGTACAGTTCCGCTCTGGCGTTTAGCGAACAAAATACGCGCTTAGCGAGTGTCGTACCACATTTCTTGTGGGATTCAGGAACTCCTTGCAAACGAAAGTCAACATGTCGTTCTAAACGGTGGGCTTCTCTAGTAAGTTTCAGGACGGTTTGTAAGACCGAGCTAAAAATTTGATGAGTTAAGTTTTTATATCCGTAGAAATGTTCGAACAAGTGAAGCAATACTGACCCTACGACTTATCTTAGAAGAAAGATTAAGGAAAGGCAAACCTACGTTTATAGCATTTGTAGACTTAGAGATAGCTTTTGACAATGTTGACTGGAATACTCTCTTTCAAATTCTGAAGGTGGCAGGGGTAAAATACAGGGAGCGAAAGGCTATTTACAATTTGTGCAGAAAGCAGATGGCAGTTATAAGAGTCGAGTGACACGAAAGGGAAGCAGTGGTTGGGAAGGGAGTGAGACAGGGTTGTAGCCTCTCCCCGATGTTATTCAATCTGTATATTGAGCAAGCAGTAAAGGAAACAAAAGAAAAATTCGCAGTAGGTATTAAAGTCCATAGAGAAGAAATAAAAACTCTGAGGTTCGCCGATGACATTGTAATTCTGTCAGAGACAGCAAAGGACATGGAAGAGCAGTTGAACGGAATGGACAGTGTCTTGAAAGGAGGGTATAAGATGAACATCAACAAAAACAAAACGAGGATAATGGAATGTAGTCGAATTAAGTCGGGTGATGCTGAGGGAATTAGATTAGCAAATGTGACACTTAAAGTAGTAAAGGAGTTTTGCTATTTGGGGAGCAAAATAACTGATGATGGTCGAAGTAGAGAGGATATAAAATGTAGACTGGCAATGGCAAGGAAAGCGTTTCTGAAGAAGAGAAATTTGTTAACATCGAGTATTGATTTAAGTGTCAGGAAGTTGTTTCTCAAAGTATTTGTATGGAGTGTAGCCATGTATGGAAGTTAAACGTGGACGATAAATAGTTTAGACAAGAAGAGAACAGAAGCTTTTGAAATGTGGTGCTACAGAAGAATGCTGAAGATTAGATTGGTAAATCACATAACTAATGAGGAGGTATTGAACAGAATTGGGGAGAAGAGGAGTTTGTGGCACAACTCGACTAGAAGAAGGGATCGGTTGGTAGGACATGACCTGAGGCATCAAGGGATCACCAATTTAGTACTGGAGGGCGGCGTGGAGGGTAAAAATCGTAGAGGGAGACCAAGAGATGAATACACTATGCAGATTCAGAAGGATGTAGGCTGCAGTAGGTGCCGGGAGATGAAGAAGCTTGCACAGGATAGAGCAGCATGGAGAGCTGCACCAAACCAGTCTCAGGACTAAAGACCACAACAACAACAACAACAAGTTTTTATAAAGTTTGAATAGGGTGAACCGCCGTTATTAGGGGACTAAAATGAAAATCGGTGAAAATGTTAACTATGCAACACAGAGCTTATGATTGGAACCCTTGGTTACAAGAAAATATCTTGATGGTGGTCTCTGTGAATTCCAGGCGGAAGTTTGAAGAAAGTGCAAAGCGCGTGTTTTCAAAGATGCAGCCATCTTGCAGGAGCATCGAATTAATAGTACCTGCAAATAAAACTTCACACACAGTCTACCATTTACCTTGCCCATCCCAAAAAAATTTTTCTCCAGAGGCTAAACATTCATCAAGCACATCTCGTTTTGCTACCACGTTTCGCTTTATTTTAAAGCCTCTTCATTGGCCACTGTAACAATAAGGTTTCTTTCTCTTACAATTTTGTTTGTTATGATGGCTAACAGTTCGCCAGTCTGCGTTTTTTGTTTACCTATACAGTGTGATTGATAGCCTCCCGTGCAACTTGGTTCCTTTCTTTATAAAACACAGTAATTTTTTTATTCAGTAATCCACTTTCTCTCCTCAAGGTCTGTTCAAAAATGCATCACAGTCTGCTATCCAGGTGAATAAACATAGCATCGTTAGAAACGCTACACAAAACAGACTGTGACTCTGCTGTACCTTCTAGGCGCTACAGTCTGGAACCGCGCGGCCGCTACGGTCGCAGGTTCGAATCCTGCCTCGGGCATGGATGTGTGTGATATCCTTAGGTTAGTTAGGTTTAAGTAGTTCTAAGTTCTAGGGGACTGATGACCTAAGATGTTGAGTCCCATAGTGCTCAGAGCCATTTGAACCATTTTCTGCTGTACTAGCACACACCGAGTGTGCGCGGGGTGACGTAGTTCAACTAGCTGGAATTCACGGTAAACAAACGGAAACAATTACTGTTCTGATAACTTAACATTTTCCGGAGATGAGCAGCATTTTGAGCTTCTCTTCGACAGTATACATTGTACTCAAGCACATCTTCAACTGGAGACGTCCACTAAATGACCGTTGTGTGTTTTCCTTGTGATTACTGTCCACTACAGCAAGTGGATGACTTCTGTTAACCCGTGCACATTCCCTGTTTTCTAGTACAGGAGTGCCAGTCATTTCTGTGTTACATTTCTAATAAAGACATTTTTAAGAGGATCGCACACTGCGATACGTTTCTGAACGGGGCTTGAGGGGAGCAATGACAAAGACAACAAACACAATCATCAAACTAGTGAATTGTTGCAAGCGTGATCTGTGAGACGTGTTCCGAATTGTCCAAAGTTAACGAAAGAAGAAAGGATTTTCGCGTTAAAAACATTTAATAAGAGTGGTGCTACCGCAGTTGTTAATGAACGGGGAAGACACTTTGGAGCAAAACTACTGTGTGGACAAACGGTGTCGACATACGAGATAGATTTGAAGAACATGGATTTGTTATGGATGCACCAAGATCTGGCCACCCAACAACAGTCACAACAGAGGAAAATGCATTGCGAATATGTTTATCCGTGACCCAAAGTACACGAAAATCAATCAGAACCAGAACCACTGGAAAAGCAAGAGGCGTCCTGAGCAGTGAAAAGAAATGTTTCCAAAACAGGAAGGTAAGAACATGAAAAGTATTATTAAAGCAATGTTATACAATGAATACTTTGTTAACACTAATTGTTATAACATACGTGGAAGGGTTAGTGAAAGTTACTGGTAACTAGCATTTCCGGATTCAGAAAGCCAAAAAAAATCGTGTTCATGAAAAGCAGAAATAAGGAAATATGTCTAGCTTGTGGAGTGCCCTTCTATTACTTTGGCGCTGCAGACAGGGAGAGCATCCTGAAGATAGGAAACAATTTCGGCAAAGGAAATGGCCCAACACCAGTCACAGCGCGTGAAAAACTTTCAGAAGCCGAACTCGGAGAAGTCAAACAGCTTTTGGAGCTTCACTTTCGTGAGAACCGTGCGACCAACGACAAACTTAAATTCTATACCGAGGTATTAGACAAGAACTCCGAGTCGTTCCTGCCGCTGCCACCACCTGTAGATGCCGGAAGAGATTTTGAGTTGATTGGTAGTATTGAGGTCGATGTCAGATAAAAGAAATTTTCAGCTAATTTCATTTTCTAGAATGTTTTGTTGCTATTTTAGCCAAGATGCAACTTTCCGTTAATTTTAGTATTTTCTAAAATTTTGTCGATGCTTTACTATGATGGAATTTGGAGGTTATTTTATTTTCTACAATATCTTGTGATGTCAAAAACGCGATGGTGTTTTTTTTTTTTTTTTTTTTTTAAAAAAAGGAAACCTAATGCTGAGCATTCATACGTATTCTCTTCTTGACGTTAAAGTAAGTCAGTTTTTCCTTGTCTGAACGACTATCACCTTTTAATTTTTGTCTACATCTACATCTACATCTATACTCCGCGAGCCACCTTACGGTGTGTGGCGGAGGGTACTTATTGTACCACTATCTGATCCCCCCTTCCCTGTTCCATTCACGAATTGTGCGTGGGAAGAACGACTGCTTGTAAGTCTCCGTATTTGCTCTAATTTCTCGGATCTTTTCGTTGTGATCATTACGCGAGATATATGTGGGCGGTAGTAATATGTTGCCCATCTCTTCCCGGAATGTGCTCTCTCGTAATTTCGATAATAAACCTCTCCGTATTGCGTAACGCCTTTCTTGAAGTGTCCGCCACTGGAGCTTGTTCAGCATCTCCGTAACGCTCTCGCGCTGACTAAATGTCCCCATGACGAATCGCGCTGCTTTTCGCTGGATCATGTCTATCTCTTCTATTAATCCAACCTAGTAAGGGTCCCATACTGATGAGCAATACTCAAGAATCGGACGAACAAGCGTTTTGTAAGCTACTTCTTTCGTCGGTGAGTCACATTTTCTTAGAATTCTTCCTATGAATCTCAACCTGGCGCCTGCTTTTCCCACTATTTGTTTTATGTGATCATTCCACTTCAGATCGCTCCGGATAGTAACTCCTAAGTATTTTACGGTCGTTACCGCTTCCAATGATTTACCACCTATGGCATAATCGTACTGGAATGGATTTCTGCCCCTATGTATGCGCATTATATTACATTTATCTACGTTTAGGGAAAGCTGCCAGCTGTCGCACCATGCATTAATCCTCTGCAGGTCCTCCTGGAGTACGTACGAGTCTTCTGATGTTGCTACTTTCTTGTAGACAACCGTGTCATCTGCAAATAGCCTCACGGAGCTACCGATGTTGTCAACTAAGTCATTTATGTATATTGTAAACAATAAAGGTCCTATCACGCTTCCCTGCGGTACTCCCGAAATTACCTCTACATCTGCAGATTTTGAACCGTTAAGAATGACATGTTGTGTTCTTTCTTCTAGGAAATCCTGAATCCAATCACAAACCTGGTCCGATATTCCGTAAGCTCGTATTTTTTTCACTAAACGTAAGTGCGGAACCGTATCAAATGCCTTCCTGAAGTCCAGGAATACGGCATCAATCTGCTCGCCAGTGTCTACGGCACTGTGAATTTCTTGGGCAAATAGGGCGAGCTGAGTTTCACATGATCTCTGTTTGCGGAATCCATGTTGGTTATGATGAAGGAGATTTGTATTATCTAAGAACGTCATAATACGAGAACACAAAACATGTTCCATTATTCTACAACAGATTGACGTAAGCGAAATAGGCCTATAATTATTCGCATCTGATTTATGACCCTTCTTGAAAATGTGCCAATTTTGTAGAATTCTAAAACTTCTCTTCGAAATATACCATTTTCGTTTCATATTCGCAATAATTAAATTCCACCTTTTTGTCATTCCTAACATATTACAGATTTTACAACCCAGTGTTTATTTCTGAATTGGATCGATACATTTCCGAAACCCGCTAACTGCAGAAACCGTGTGCAGAAACCACTAAGTAAATATTTCATTTAAGATTTTAACAAAATTGTTCAAATGGCTCTGAGCACTATGGGACTTAACATCGGAGGTCATCAGTCACCTAGAACTTAGAACTACTTAAACCTAACTAACCTAAGGATATCACACACATCCATGCCCGAGGCAGGATTCGAACCTGCGACCGTCGCGGTTCCAGACTTAAGAGCTTAGAACCGCTCGGCCACCAGAGGCCGGCAAGAATTTAACATATGAAACTTAATCGCAGATTTCAGCCATTAATACCGTGTAATTAATTGCTTATCACAAGAATCTTTTTCTCTTGGTCACTGCTTATAACAGCGTTTACGCCACACAAACACATAATTAGATGCAAGGATCAATTCATTATTATTGAAGTAAATGTGACTAAGAATTGTCCTGTAATTTAGGTCGCAAACGAAAGTGCTAGGCTCAGAACCCATGCAATATTTTACGAGCTGATTTCTAAACAATATTTGGATTTATTCAAAGAAAACCATAAAAGCATTTTATTTAAAAAAACCAAAACTAATTTTCAAATTCGAGCACCTCGAAATTGGCGCCCGACGTGGGACCAGATGTATATACGTCTATAATATATATATATATATATATATATATATATATATATATATATATAATGTACGTTCTTTGTTTCGTGAAATGCGTACGAGATCGATCACCAAAAAGTATTGTAATCCTGAGAGAAAAAGACTAGCCGGAAAATAAATATAATACTATACAAGGAATACAAGATTAATCGTCAATAGGTAATGGCGGCAGTGTAGAATTTTCTGTTGTCGAGTAATTACTAAAGTGAATGCACAGAAAATATTTTCTGGTGTTTGTAGTACTGCTTGCAGTGTTTCAGCACTGAATCATTTACTTGTGTGTCGTAGCTTCTTGTACAGAGATTTAGTGTGTTTTGTACCAAATGAGTGCTGTATTTCGAAACATGGATAGGCGTAGGAAACAGAACAGCAAGCTAGCCAAGGCTCGTCTACACCTGAAACAGTCCAAAACACTGAAATAGATAACCTAACAGGACATACTGAAGCCCATTCTCTGTAAGGAACCGGAATAATTAGTGAACTTCTAAGTTACAAAAACGTGGCAAAGAACGTGATCGCTTGCAAGCAGGGCGTGAAAAAGACAACGATTGCTTACAAGCAGAATGCGAGAGAGAACATATAAGGTACAGGAAGAAAAATTATCCGAATGTGAAAAAGAACACGATTGCTTGCAAGCAGAACGTGAGATGAGCGCGATAGGAAATAAGTCGCTGAAATGGAAGAAATAAAGGCTGGATTTACAGAATTAAAAAGGGCATGCAAAGGCTTACCAGAATTGGTACAGTCCTAGTACACGCAACTAGAAACCTTAAAAGCCGGAAACTTGCCTGTAGAGGAAAAAGTAGCATCACTAACTAAACGGTTTGATAATCTTGCAGCAGATGCAAACAAAAACATCGAACAAAAATTTGCTGTGGAAGCAAAGAACAAAGAATCTGAATTCAATAAATGGTTAGACAGCAAAGATAACGAGATTACCGATCGGGTAGAAACTCAAGTAAAGTGTGCGATAAGCGCATAACAAGCGAAATACCGAGCAACAATGTGGCAACCTGGTTCAGACGAGGCAGCGCACAAAAACAGCAACACGGTCTGGCAGCGAAGCGCTGCACAGTGTTTTGATACGAATCGCAGGCCATTATGCAGCAATAGGCGTATTGTTAACTGTGGTGTGACATGTGAAAATATGTATGGTAATGAGCGCAATTTTCCGTGCGCATTCGAGCAGCAATGTGCATACACATCGAATATTCCCAGTCCAATCAATAAACAACATCCATTAGTTGCTGAGGCAGCGCCTCTGTTTCCTGACTTATTGCTTTAAAAAAAGCTCACTTAAACATAGACAGTTCCAAGTTCCACCCTTATACTGATGAAAAAGAAATTTATTCACCTGGTTGTGTTCATTCGAGGTTTTAAAATTATGTTACCTAGTGCTTGAAGTGAGAGGCAGAAAATCAAATTTATTTTGTCACACATTCAAGGTGAACCAGCATTACGGGCCACACACGTGGCAGAGACTTGTGATACACAAGAGACATTCGTAAAAGCAATTCTAGCGAAATTCTGGTCAATCGGTATTCAAGGGCGTTTACGTAAACAATTTTACCGCCCAGAATTATACAACTCAAAATAGGTTTCTTTGAGGAAGTATTTCGAAAGGTATATAAATAAAACGCGTCACTGGGATAAATCGATCTCTAATAGATACGTCATTTGCTTATTGAAGACTAGGTTACCTCACAATGTCAAAGAAAAGTTGATCAATGAATCAGAAAATAACCTTGAGCAATTTATGTCCGTGCTTGACGCTACTGACTTTAATCAGGAAGACATCAGGCATAGTAGTGAACATGGGAACGGTAATATATGTCTGTCAATGTATGCGAGACAAACGCAACCATTCGCCACATAGCAAAGGTAGTGGAGATGGAGGGAAGACAACAAAACGGTCTTGGCGTTGAGTTATTTAACCGAAAAGAGGACCACGACGAGACAAACCACTCAATGCTAATAACAATGCTAAATGGACGAATACTTACTAGGCCGGGAGGATATTCTGGAACCTGGAATACAAATCAGGGACCACCGTCTACTAAATCAAACACGCAAAGTAATAACGTCCATCCAATCGCACAAAGGCTACACCCGCATGCACAATAATGGCAGAGTTCTAATCAAAACGTGCGTATGGTGGAGGTAAAGGACGGAAACCTCCCCAGTCCGTCTGTTCCATCAAACTAGATTCGCCAGCTATATCCTCTCCATAAAGGGGACTTCAAACTCACAGCCAGCTCACTTGTGGACGATTGTGCGTTGTGGACATGTAATTGCAGTAGGTGACACACCTGGTCCCGGACGAGGAGGTAGGAAGGTGCGCTGTCAGTAGGAGACAGAATGAGGAGGGATGGGCTGATTCCCTTGTGTCATCGTGATGCTATAGGAAATTAGTGGTAAACCTAGGCAGGCTTAATCCGTTCAGTGGAAACTTTGGTGCTCGTGCTTTTGGACTATATACGTCTCTTGTTCTTCTCGCCATTGAATTGGGAAGAGTTCAAAAAAATGATTCAAATGGCTCTGAGCACTATGGGACTCAACTGCTGAGGTCATTAGTCCCCTAGAACTTAGAACTAGTTAAACCTAACTAACCTAAGGACACCACTAACATCCATGCCCGAGGCAGGATTCGAACCTGCGACCGTAGCAGTCTTGCGGTTCCAGACTGCAGCGCCTTTAACCGCACGGCCACTTTGGCCGGCGAAGAGTTCAGAATAGGGAGGTTGTAGCAGAGTGCAGACGAGATCCATGTGAAGCACGAGAGCAGCCTTCTAGTGTCTTGTGCACGAAAACCGTGTGAGATCCACAGTACGACGCAGGAGTTTGACATATCTGTTCCACATTTTCTCACAGTAGTTGTGAGAGACGGGAAAGCTGCGACTCATCTGGCAGTTGAGAGGGGGCAAGGAAATCTGCTGGGATGCACTGACGTTCACGGTAGACAATCTCTGCTGACGAACAACTGAGATCCATTTTGAAGGCCATTCATAAGCCTAGCAGAACCGGAGGCAATGCTTGTGTGCAAGAATGTTTGTGGCACACTGGGACAGCTTTTAAAGTCTGGGGCTATCTCTGAAAGTCAAGCTATTGCTTGCCAGATGGTAACTTGTATTATGATGGCGCTACAAACTGCACAGTTCTGACAGTGCATTGCAAAGGTTGGACTCAAACTCTTACCCTTAGTCTGTAGTAATGTGAAGAGGGCAACCAACACATGCCAGCCAAATCTTGATGAATGTCGTAGCGGTTGACTCAGCAGTTAAATCCTTGACCAGAACAGCCTGTGCCCACCATGTGTATCTGTCCACCACCATGAATATATATCTGTATCCTTCAGATGGGGGAATAGGGCCAACTAGCTCAGTGTGAACATGGCCAAACCTCCCCATTGAAGCCAGAAAATAACCAACATTTGCATGCACATGAGATCCAATCTTGCTGCATTGGCACTTATGAATGTGTGAGTCGAGGCACACATATCTTTCTGGGCTGAAGGCCACACAAATTGATCAATAATCTGTTTGACTGAGACGTTGGCTCCAGGAAGTGGGCCCCATAAAGAAACTACATGTTGAAATAGAGGTGTGATGTAAGGCACTGGTTCATCCGCCTGGTTAGCCGTGCAGTCTAACGCACTGCTTTCTGGGCGGGAAGGCGTGCTGGTCCAGGCACAAATCCGCCTTGTGAATTACTGTCGAGGTCCAGTGTGTCGGCCAGTCTATGGATGGTTTCGAAGGCGATTTTCCATCTGCCTCGGCAAATGCTGGCTGGTTCCCCTTATTCCACCTCAGTTACACTATGTCAGTGATTGCTGTGCAGACACTTTCTCCACATACACGTACACTATAATTACTCTACCACGCAAGCATTGGGGTACACTCGTCTGGTGTGAGACGTTCCTGGGGGGTTCCACTGGAGGCCAAACCGCACTATAACCCTGGGTTTGGTGGGGAGTGGCAGTGGGGTGAGTGGACTGCTGTAGCCTGTTGTGGGCTTGTGAACCACTGAGGGCTACAGCAGGGATGAAGCCTCTCCATTGTTTCTAGGTCCTCAGTTCCATACAATACAATACAATACAAGGCATTGGTTTGTTCCTAATTGTTGTTGTTGTGGTCTTCAGTCCTGAGACTGGTTTGATGCAGCTCTCCATGCTACTCTATCCTGTGCAAGCTTCTTCATCTCCCAGTACCTACTGCAACCTACATCCCTCTGAATCTGCTTAGTGTATTCATCTCTTGGTCTCTCTCTCTACGATTTTTACCCTCCACGCTGCCCTCCAGTACTAAATTGGTGATCCCTTGATGTCTCAGAACATGTCCTACCAACCGATGCCTCCTTCTAGTCAAGTTGTGCCACAAACTCCTCTTCTCCCCAATTCTATTCAATACCTTCTCATTAGTTATGTGATCTACCCATCTAATCTTCAGCATTCATCTGTAGTACCACATTTCAAAAGCTTCTATTCTCTTCTTGTCTAAACTATTTATCGTCCATGTTTCACTTCCATACATGGCTACACTCCATACAAATACTTTGAGACATGACTTGCTGACATTTATATCAGTACTAGATGTTAACAAATTTCTCTTCTTCAGAAACGCTTTCCTTGCCGTTGCCAGTCTATATTTTATATCCTCTCTGCTTCGACCATCATCAGTTATTTTGCTCCCCAAATAGCAAAACTCCTTTACTACTTTAAGTGTCTCATTTCCTAATCTAATTCCCTCAGCATCACCCGACTTAATTCGACTACATTCCATTATCCTCGTTTTGGTTTTGTTGATGTTCATCTTATACCCTTCTTTCAAGACACTGTCCATTCCGTTCAACTGCTCTTCCAAGTCCTTTGCTGTCTCTGACAGAATTACAATGTCATCGGCAAACCTCAGTTTTTATTTCTTCTCCATGGATTTTAATGCCTACTCTGAACTTTTCTTTTGTTTCCTTTACTGCTTGCTCGATATACAGATTGAATAGCATCGGAGAGAGGCTACAACCTTGTCTCACTCCCTTCCCAGCCACTGCTTCCCTTTCATGTCACTCGACTCTTATAACTGCCATCTGCTTTCTGTACAAATTGTAAATAGCCTTTCGCTCCCTATATTTTACCCCTGCCACCGTCAGAATTTGAAAGAGAGTATTCCTGTCAACATTGTCAAAAGCTTTCTCTAAGTCTACAAATGCTAGAAACGTAGGTTTGCCTTTCCATAATCTTTCTTCTAAGATAAGTTGTAGGGTCAGTATTGCCTCATGTGTTCCAACATTTCTACGGAACCCAAACTGATCTTCCCCAATTTCGACTTCTACCAGTTTTTCCATTCGTCTGTAAAGAATTCGCGTTAGTATTTTGCAGCTGTGACTTATTAAACTCATAGTTCGGTAATTTTCACATCTGTCAACACGTGCTTTCTTTGGGATTAGAATTATGATATTCTTCTTGAAGTCTGAGGGAATTTCGCCTGTCTCATACATCTTGCTCACCAGATGGTAGAGTTTTGTCAGAACTGGCTCTCCCAAGGCTGTCAGTAGTTCTAATGGAATGTTGTCTACTCCCGGGGCCTTGTTTCGACTTAGGTGTTTCAGTGCTCTGTCAAACTCTTCACGCAGTACCGTATCTGCCATTTCATCTTCATCTACATCCTCTTCCATTTCCATAATATTGTCCTCAAGAACATCACCCCTGTATAGACCCTCTATATACTCCTTCCAGTCTCCCTTCACTATCTGAATAATTTCTTTTATCTCATCATACATTTCATTACATTGCACCATATACTTGCTGCGCTACCACGTACATCAAACAGTTGGAGGCATGAGCTGGTGGAGGAGTCAGAAGATGAGAAGAGTGAACACTGGCGAGGCCATTGCAGTTTAAAACTGGTATTAGGCTGCTGATGTGAGAAACGTGGAATGTAGCAGATGTCTGTTGCAAATTGGCAGACGTATTCGAAGTGTCTGAACTGATGTGGAGAGAACTTGTCACTCATTGTTCAGACTGCTGACATGATGAGTTTGAGGTCAGTGTAAATGGTGACAGGTTGGGGATTAACAAGGGGGCAGAAATGTTGGATGCTCTCGTAGGTTGCTAAAATCTCCCTGTCATAATTAATCCAATGTGTTTGGCCAGGTTTTAGTTTTTAAGAGATTAACTCAGAGTTTGCCACTGACCATTCGTGTTTTTTGTGTACTGTTTTGTCAGTAGCGTATTGCTTGCCATCAATAACCAAAGCTAAGTGTGCCCCAGGAGTGGTGTGAGCAAGCACCACAGCATTGGTGAAGGTATCTTGCAAGTCGTTGAAAGTGGTTTCCATTTCCGGTGCCTGCTGAGAGGGGGAGGGCACTTACCTTTTGTGTTGTGGCCTGCCAGTGCATTTGTGAAATGTGTTTGTGTTGCTGTGGTTCCTGGGAGATGGTGGCAACAAAAATTAACTGTGCCAATAAAATGCCTCAGTTGTTGATAATTCTGCAGGTATGGAAGGGCATGTAAAGTATCCAACTTCACAGGTAAGTATGTGATGCCCTATGCTGACACTTCATAATCAAGGAAGATAATCACAGGTTCACTGATGATGCACTTGTCATCATCGAGTGTAATTCCCTAGTCAATTAATCTCTGTTGCACCGCCTTTAACTGCCACTCGTGTAACTGCGCATTTTCAGAAACTACTAGTATGTCACCAAGGTAATCAAAACAAAACAGAAGGACCCACAGAAGCTCTCACAATTGGGCTATATTTTTAAGCCCAAAAAGCTTAACCAAAAACTCAAAACAGTCAAAACCATGTTATCAATGCAGTTTTAAGTACATCATTATTTGCTGTTGAAATCTGATTATATACTTTCAGGCAATCTAACACACCTGCTAGAAAACTTGTGAAATCCTGGACGTTTGGTAGGGAGTATCTATCCAGGATTGTTCAAGTCTTCAGTGCATGCCAATTGGTGCAAGGACACCATGAGCCCTCCTTCTTGTGTACTTGGTGGAGTTATGAGGACCAAGGGCTGTCTGAATGCCATGTAACTCTGGCCTGAAGAGTTTTTTCAAATATGGCTTTGATCTCATTTAGTCATTCAGGCATAATCCAATAGACATGTGACAAAATAGGCAGACCAGGAGCCATAAATATGTTCCACCATTTTTCAGTACCACTGTGTGAGAGGTGAAGTTGCAGTGTGGGAGTGACTTAAGAATCTCTGATGTTTTGCGGGCTGCTTGTAGATCGTATTCAGCCCTTTCAGAGTATTTTCTAACACACTGTTTTCCATACACAATTTGGTAGTTTCATGCTTAGCTGTTGTATAGTCCTTTTCAATGTTATGGTGTTTGGATGCCAAACTGTGATGGTAGGATGCCACTGGTTCCTATTGTTGTCTGACATAGAAGTACTTAAGTTGTCCACTCTGTGATTCATGTGTGGTGTTGGATGACCATTTACATGGGGAACAGTGTGGCCATAAATGGAATGTATCAGGCAAGCATTCTATGAACCCACAGTCAAAATAACCTGCACAAGGAAATGTGCACCCAAAATAGGTTGAGCAATGGCAGTTTACATGACTGTCCACTTGCAGTGATCAGCACAGCCAATGTCTAACACTAAAGTCTTATGACCTTACATGTGTAGAACGGAATCATTAGCTGCCATTAAGGCAGCTGTACTGATTTGTTTGGCATCAGGGTAGCATGTGGCCAGCAGTGTGCTGACATCCAGTCCCTTCTTGACTAAAAGCCCTAAGCCTGAAGAGTCATCTGCAACAAACAGTCTCTGTGATGTAGTAGAGTATAGTCATGCTGAAGATGACAGTGTCTAAGTTTTATCACAGCTGGCGGTATGGTGAGTAGTCCTACACAGCACACATATTGTAGGACAATGATAGGTCTTTTGCAGTAGGTGGTTGTCACGATTTGTTGTACCTTAACCACATCATGTTTGGCATTTAGATGCAAATGCGGCTTTATGCACTTCATAGCCTTGTGATTGAAACACCTTTGAAATAAGGAAATATCTGCCCGAGGTAGCTCATAGTTGGGCCTGGGGCAGAAGGCCACAGTTCGTATGCCTGATCTGTGCAGCTGCGGTCTGTAGTTCAGTGTCTCTTAACTGTTTAGCCAGCTACTTGACAGTGGCACAGAGAGTTCAGAGGCCCTAGAGTATGCTCGAAGGTCGTCAAGTGGAGGTAACATTACAGTGAAGCATCAATTTGTTGGACCAGTCCTGAACGGATCAGCTGTCATCGGTAGGAATGAAGGTTGTTGTGGTGGCCATCATGGCATATGAGACAAGCACACCGTGTGCACCATCAGTGACTTGGAGCAACCTGCATAATGGCAGTTAAGGTTAGCTGAACTTGTGTTAGCAACTGTTTCTGCTAGGTGTGTAGTAGGAAAGTGTCCAAAATGACACTGGCACCAACCATTCTGTGCAAATGTCTCTAGATTTCAGATGGTGTCTTGTCACCATGCCTTTCATGATGAAGGATTTGCCATGCCTCTCATGCTAAAGTATTTGTGTGAGCATTTGATCTGTTGGGTTTGAGCAATATGAGATTAGTGCCATCCTGAGAGCATTGTAGGAGTGTAGAAGGAGGTGGGAAGGTGGAAGATAATGTCCAACACCAAAGAAGTAGCCCACTAATCAAGGTTACTGATCACTACAGGGAACTGGTCGTTGTTGTCACAGACTTGTTGCTGGAAGAAAATGCTTCCATTATTGGAAACTACATTTATGGTCAATTGGGGACAAACAGTGGGACACATATTTGCAAATACGATATGAGAGGACTGCGAGAGCCGATGGGTGGAAAGTCTGAAAGTCTCAAATGTGGTATCGGTGCAGGTGGAGGGACAGGAAGCATGCCCACATCAGGTTAAATGTCACTTGACTCTACTATGTTGCTCTGTGAAACATTGTACTGTGGTTGCATCACTGTAACTGATGGCACAATCGGCATGGATGTTAATGAGGTGTTCCAAATCAAATTGGCACTTGGTGTGGAATCCAGTGGTTTAAATACAGGAGATAGGCATTGCAGAACCTGTCTCTTATTTAATGTCCTGGATGGCACAATTGATGGTTTGCAGCAGGTTATTCACTGCAGTCATGACTGTATCATATCTGTGCAAATCACAGCAGATAATCTATCCACAAGAACATATTTTATTGTTCAGGGTCACCAATTATGTAGGAATACTACCACCAACGTATAAGACACATACATGAACTATTGGTATGATAATTTTCACTTTATTATTCACAGCCAACAAATCAGTATCCAACCTCATTAGTAAACTAACCAGAACAGGAGGCTCTAAGAACATCTAAAAACTTGAGAAGTTAAAGAAACACTGCACCTGTTACATGTCAACTGGATGACTATGTCTCTCCCACATATGCATGATACAGATATCAGTGTAGTTAATAAGGCCTCAAAATTGGGTGTTGCATCATAATTATTACAAATACTCAGATATTACAAAACAAAATATCAAGGATGTTCATTTTAACTGGAGATGTTGAAATATCTTGAAAACTCCACATCAGATCAAAAAAAGTTATAATTCCAATTTGTTTGTCTTGGAGGGGGACATCCAACAATATCACACTCAAATCAGCACCCCATCTCACGTGTGAGTGAGCAGGGAAGCAGGAACATTGAAATCTTCAATGGGAACCCCATTTTTTAATTGCTGATTACAACTGTACAGCAAAATCTACATATGTTTTTTGAAGCATTTTCTTTGTTTAGAAATGGGTACACAATCATAATTACAACATGCTACTCAATGGATCTTGAACATCCAATGGCAATGTGGGTCCCCTCCTCCAGGCTGCAAGGGTAGGACAACACCAGTATTTCATAACTTCTAATCGGGAAACCCCCTTCGCAATGTTGTATTCTCCTGACATATCAAACAGGGGCTATTCAACATGCCACCTTGGCCATGGCTCAAGGCTCAAGGTGAAAGCTACTCTACTTTTCCAGTTAGAGTAAGTGTTCAAACTTAGTAGCACCAACTTCAATACACTTAGTGATCCACTTTTGAAGTGACCTTACACTGGACAGAAGCGTATCTGTGGGAATGTCATCACAGGCGTTTCTGATGCGGTCGACCACATCTTTACGGCCTGTTGGCACTTGCTGGTACATCTTATCTCTTAAATATCAAATCCGGCAACCTAGCAGGCCAATTAATAGGGCCACCTCTGCCGATCCACTGACCGATGTAAACATGGTCTAATACCTCACACGCTTCAGTAGCGTAATGCACTGGGCAACGGTCATGCTGAAAGCACATACGTTGTTGAATGTCCCGGACAACATCCTGCAGTAGTATCAGCAGTTTCTGTTCCAAAACTGTTCAATATTTGTGTCCATTCAATGTGCCATCAATAAAACGTGGACCAATGAGTTTGTTCTCCATGACTCCACATCATACGTTAACCGACCAAAGACGTTGATGGTCAGTGGGGATTGTATATACTCCAGTAATGTATGCCAGTTAATGCTACCATGGTTTGTGAAAGTGAACTCATCATAAAATAGTACCTCAGCAAAGAGTGTGGGGGGTGTTTGTATTTGTTGACATGCTCATTCACAAAACACTACTGCCAATGCACCATGACGTTCTTGATGCAGTGTTATGGATGATACTTATGATGATGTGGTATTGTGACAATACTACCTATGGACATACCGAAATCATGGTGTAATTGCCACATGCCTTTCTTGGCTTGTGGTGCACTGCTTCTAATACAGCTATTCTGTTATCTTCTCCTGTAATACGTTTGTTTTGTTTCTTTTGGCTGGTCTGCATGCTGCCATGGCAGCAAAAGAAAACAAAACAAACATGTTACAGGAGATGATAATGGAAATAGCTGTATCAGCGGCAGTGCAGCACAACCCACAGAGAAAAACGTTGACAACCTTGTCCAAGAACGAATGAGAGAGAACTTTCTCTGGAAAACGGTCATCATACAAGGCAGCAGCAGCCTCTACGTTTCTCCTATATACTCTGTAAATCAGGATCATTTCAATGTTTTCATCCATGATTACAACATTCAAAAGCAACCTGCATGTCTGTTCTCCAAATGTTGTGCAGGCAATAAACACTGCACAAGTATTGTATTGGTCTTCCACAGAGATATGATCATTGTGGCAAGGTTGGGAATGGACTAGGATGTTGTGGAGGTTGGGTGGGTGACAGAACACACTATACGAGGGGTGGAGAGTGTCTCGGGTAGTATGTCCCTCATTTCAGGGCATCATGACAGGTAATCAGAGTCTTGGCAAAGGATGTCATTCAGTTGCCCCAGTTCAGGGTGATACTGGATGATGAAGGGCTGGTTCTTGGAAGTGATGGGAAGATTGGGGGTGTGAGTGGAATTGGCATGGGAGGTCTGTTTGTGGACTAGGTCTAGGGGATAGTGCCTGTCCTTGTAGGCCTTGGGGAGACTCTCAGCATACTGAGCAAGGAAGTTTTTTCTCACTGCAGATATGTTGTCCCTGGATAACCAGGCAATATGGGAGGCTGTCAAAATGCAGGTGCAGATGGAGCTATCAGAAAGGAGGAGATCAACATCTAGGAAGGTGGCAAGCTGGGTTGAGAAGGACAATGTGAAGTGGATGAGAGAGGTGTTGAGGTTGTGAAGGAATGAAGACAAGGTGTCTTAACCCTGAGTCCAGATCATGAAGATATCATCAATGAACTGTAACCAGACTAGGGGTTTGGTGTTTTGGGAGACTAGGGAGGTCTCCTCTAGATAGCCCATAAAAAGAGTGACATAGGAAGGTGCCATATGGGTGCCCATGAGTGTGCCATGGATTTCTATATATATACTTTCTCTTTATAGGAGAAGTAGTTCTGGGTTAGGATAAAGTTAGTAAGGTGTATGAGGAATAAGTTGGTGTGTTTGGAGTCTGAAAGACACTGGGAAAGGCAGTGTTCAATAGCAGCAAGATCAGGGGTGTGAGGGATCAGGGGTATGAGGGATGTTGGTGTATAGTGAGATGGTGGAGAGTCAGTGAAGGAAGTGGTTGGTGTCTTTGACATGGAAAGCTAGATTATGGGCTATTGACTGGAGGTGTGCTCAATGAGAGCCAAAATTCTTTCAGTGGGGGCACAATAATTAGCCTAAATGGGGCGTCCAGGATTGTTGGATTTGTGGTTTTTGGGAGCATGTAGAAGCTGGATGGATGGAAGGAAAGACCTTCTCATCCCATATGGTAAGTCTCCCCTGACCCACAGTTCTGGGTGACTTTTTCAAAATCAGCCACTTTTTCTAGACCTCTCCAATCCTTTTCCTTCTTCCTTCACCTTCAACCTTTCCGCCTGAAGAAGGAGCCACTGGCTCTGAAAGCATGCCAATCACAACAGTCTTTTATATGTATGTTCTGCTGCTGCTTGGTGAATACATTTTTTTATCCATACAGTTAAATAATTTTATCAATAATTGATTGTTTTCATTGTTGGAGGTAACCCTTCTCCTGATCCCTGCAATGGAAGCACTTCTTTGCCACCAATTTCTCCAAGTAAAACCACCCTAATTCCAACATTGAACCCCGCCTCTTTCGTTCATACCACCATCCAACCATGATACCCATCCCCCTCCTCCTGCCCCTCCCAGCTAATGATCTGCTGGTCCCCTTCCAGAATTCCTCACCTCCATTGACTCAGCACCATTACCTCCTGGATCTTTATTTGTCATTGTTGATGCCATCTCCCTAAACACTAACATCTGTCACTACCCCTCCAAACATCCTTCAGACTCCCAACCCAATACCTCATTCCTCATTACAACTTACTAACTGAATTACTTCTCCTTTGAAGGAAAGATATATAAACAAATGCACAGCACAGCCATGGGCACCCACATGGCACCCTCCTATGCCAATCTTTTTGTGGGCCATCTAGAGGAGACCTTCGTAGCCTCCCAAAACACCAGACCCCTAGTCTGGTTCAAGTTAATTGATAATATATTTCTGGACTCAGGACCAGGACACCTTATCTTTATTTCTTCACTACCTCAACGCTTTCTCTCCCAGCTGTCATCCATTTCACACCAAAAAATTCCTCCCATACACCCTGGCCACCCAGGGACAACGTATGTGCAATGACAAAAACTCCCTTGCTCAGTCTGCTAGGTGTCTCACCAAGGCCTTTACAGACAGGCATTATTTCCCCTCACACCCCCAATCTTCCCATGACCCCCAAGAACCAGCCACAAAGGTTTGTCTCTTTCATCACCCAGTACTATCTCAGACTGGAGCAACTGAACCACATCCTTCTCCAGGGCTTTGATTACCCATCATCACGTCCTGAAATGAGGGACAACCTACCCGAGATACTTTGCAGCCCTCCTAAAATGGTGTTCCAGTACCCATTCAACCTCCACAATGTCCTAGTCCACATCCTTACACCACTTTCAGTCTCAACCCCTTGCTGAAAGAACCCTGTGGAAAATCCAGGTGCAAAACCTGCACAATCCACCCACCCAGCACTTTCTATTCCAGTCCTGTCACAGGTTTATCCTATCCTACCAGGAGACAGTCCACCTGTGAAAGCAGCCATGTCATTTACCAGCTCTGCTGCAATCATTGCATAGCATTTTATATTGGTATGACTATCAACCAGCTGTCCACCAGGATGAACGGCCACTGCCAATCTGTGGCCAAGAGCAAAGTAAACCACCCTGTTGGCACAGCATGCAGACAAACATAACACACATGATTTTAATGGCTGCTTCACTCTCGAAGCCATTTGGATCCTTCCATTTTCTGAACTGCACAGGTGGGAGTTATCCTTAAAACACATTCTTTGCTCCCGTAACTATCCCAATCTCAACTTACAGTAACTACTTTCCCCACACATTCCACCCAACAGTTTCTATCCCCTCTGTCCTATCATCTCCTCCCCATTCCCAACTCCCTCCCTGTTTACTTGCTGCCCTCTGCTAATGCATCTGCCTGCTGCCTGTCTTCTTTACCCACTCCCCTCCTCTCCCCCCCCCCTCCCCCCGCCCCACAACCTCCTGACACTGCACCTGCTGGTATTCTAGTCCCTGAACAGTCCACCACACATTATCTCTCTCCTCACCTGTACACTACTATCCCTATCCTTTCCCCATCCCTGCCCCCTCCAGATTACTGTTTGCATACTAAGTGATAGTTGCATTTCGGACCGAGATGCTGGAATTGTTGGTCATGTGTGCATAAGGTGTGCTTGCTTGTATGTGTGAATGGTGTGTCTCTCTCTTTTACTAATGAAGGCTGTGGCTGAAAGCTTTATATAAGTGTCTCTTAAATGTGCCTGTCTGCAACTTAAATGTGTCTTATTTGTGGTAAGTATCAATCTGTCTTTTTCTACATTTTGATATTCCTACCTGGAGTTTCCATTGCTTAAGTTAAAGCTAATATTCATACAAAGAGTATGTTCACTTATCAATCAAGAATTGTTTCAGTTCCCCTTGAATAAATTCCCTATGTTACACCTTATTGAGCTTGAAAGTTGTTATATGATGTTTGGCCTTAGTGCATGGACTATGGTATGTTGTTTTTGGTTCAGTTCCTTGTCTATAGTACCAGTCTTGCTTTCTTGTATTGTAGACATATGTATCAGAATACCTGCTTGCTTTGTTTCATGTGTCACATAAAATGTAAGTAATTTGTAAAGATACTGAGTAAGAGCCTCTGTACCTCAGTACACTGATAATCCTGATTACTCTTTTCTGCAGGACTGATATTCTGTTATATAAATGTCACAAGCACAGTCATGTATCTGTATCCCATAATTAATCATTGCACAAGTTGTCCCATATTAAATTGTTTTTGATGTCTGATCAAGTGATTAGGTGTAGTGAACAACTGATTTGCAGACATATAAAACTGAGGTGGTTTATCCATTTCTGTGTCTGTTGCCTAAGTTCTGCATATATTATTGACAAAGGTTTGGTGTAAATTTGCAGGTTTAAATGGAAATAATTGAGATTTACTTATACTAATCTTCAAACCTTGATCCTGGAAATAAGTAGTTATCCAACATAGTTCCTCGGTTACAGTCAACATTAACTCATCATTTTCTTGTCAACAAACAGCAGTGAGGTATCATCTGCATAGCTTACCAATTGGGAGTTGAGAGGTGGCTCTTCATCATTTACGCACGCTAGGAGAAGGAAAGAGACCAGAATTGATCCCTAGGATACATCTTGCATGAACTATTTCATATCTGTCTTGAAACTTACAAACTGATCATTGAGTTCGTATGAAATCTTTGTACACTGCTAATGATTGATTACATATGTAGTCAGCAGTTGCACAGATACACCACAAGTTTACTCAAGAGTAAGTCTACATAGTCAAAGGCTTTAGTGAGGTCCAGAAAAGTGCCAGCAACACAACTTCAAATACTTTACTGAAGATGATACAGGCTTAAAGTTTGAAACATCTTCTTTGTATCCTTCTTTATGCACTAGTTTAACTGTGGTCCTCTTCAATGCATTTGGAAAAGTGGGTTCTCTCATACTACACTTAATGAGATGAGTAATTTTAAGTAATTCTGTATTCATTTTCGTAATCATGACATTACGCAAACCATCCCAACCTGCTAACCACTTACTCTTTAGGTTATTTATTATCCTGCTTATTTCCTGTTCACTCACTTCTTTGAATTAAAATGGCAACTCTTGAATGGGGTAGAGGTTTGCCTTACCACTCACATTTGTGGTATTAACTGTATTGACAGCTGCAGATTTAAGATATTTACAAAAAAATTGCAGACTTCATTAGGACCTTTAATTATGTTTTCTTCATGTCTGACATTTAAAATTTTGGTTTCTGGCATTGGGGTGACTTTGTGAAACTTATTTATTATGTTCCATGAAGTTTTGGTTATGTTTTTGGAAGCTCATTTTGTAAGGTGTTTTTTTCATTTCATTACACTTATCCGATTTAATCGGCAGCTTTGTTGACTTGTGCAGCACATCCAGGTACTGGACATTTCACCTCGGTTTGACCACATTTGATAGAAGTGTCAGTGTGGTGTGTTTTGCACCTTGGTTATGGGTTAGTACGCATTGTATTTCCTTAACAAGGCAGCAAAAGTTGAAATGACTTAACATAATATCATAGAATTTGGCCCATTTGTTTTCTGACTCTTTATCTAATTTATTTTTTAGGTCAATGATGTTATGCTCTTTTAGAGTTTTCCACAGTTTTCATGATTTTAGGGATGCTTGTGTTTACGTAGTCTATTGGCTGAGATTTGTGGTCGGAGTAGTGGTAAAGTCTACATTCTTGCACTTAGCACTGTCTTTAATATGTTTACTAAGTATATTACAATCTACTCTGTTAGAGGTGGACTTTGTTTCTCTGGTATGTGGCCTGTCAAGTAGTGACCGCTACCTGACCACCAGAGCCCACGGGTGCCAGCATCTGCCACTGCCTCTAGGGTTCAGGTCGAGACACAAGTTCAGACAGCCCAGCAATGGCTGCCTCCCATCGCTGCCCTCCAGCCTATAGTTTCTTGATCATTGCCTGGGTAGTCCTGCTAGGCTCAACTGCCTTGCTCCGACTAGCACTCGGTTCGTCACTGCCTCCTATCTACCGTCTGCCTGCTGCAGATGCACTGATCTACATTCATGTACAGTTGTTAATAGATATTTTGCAACAGACAGACTGCGTAAGTCATCTGCACCTCCAGCTGAGAAATGATTGCCCACACCTACCCACAGCAGCACTCCATTACAGAGTAGAGTCTGTCGTAGAGCTTAGAGAAGGGTGGCAGCAGGCCTACAGGCCAGGTAGTTCTGTGTTTTCATGCAGATGGACAGCTGCCAGTCCACAGGATGGAGTTACAAATCACTGTCAGGATGTGCACTGCAACAGTTTCCTCAGCAGTGGATCGTCAAGCACCTTACGTGCCCCTACATTCCTGGGCTGCAGGTGTGCAGTCTGTTGATGCACCTCAGTTTCTGCTATAGTGTCTATTATACCAGCTTCATCTCAGTCAGCCAGAAAGACTGCCAGTTGGTCCACCACTGAGCAAGTGTGGTCTTGATTGGTGTCATCTTCCAGTGGCACGAAGTTAGCTGCAAAGGTGTCAGCTTCAGTGTCCAGCTCAGAGAAGAAGTTGAAGTCCACTCGCAGTGACGTGATGTGCTGCCCCTGCCGCAGGAACCACTCTGCCATCACCTGGCTGTTGCTGTCATTGATCCTGAGCATGGTGATCTAATCATCTCATTTCAGTGTGCTGTGTCCTCAGTTTCATGTGGTGTCCTGTCAGAAAGCCAGTAGTTTGTCCTAGAGGAAATCATAGTGTGTGATACAGGCCTAATGTGTTCTTTCAATACCACTTTTGTATGGTGTGCAGGAATAATGACCGTCTAAATTCCTCTGTGCACACAAATTTGTTCAATCCTGTCTTCACGATCACTGCAGGAGCAATACATAGGGGGCTGTAGTATATTCCCAAATTCGTCACGTACTACTAGTTCTCAAAACTTTTGCAGCTAGTTGACACCCATTTCTGAGGCTCTAGAATTTCTGTGATGCCTTGCCATTCGTCAGAAAAACCTGTAACTATACGCGCTGGACTTCTCTGTATACAGTCGGTATCCACTGTTTGTCCTATCTGGTATGGGTCCCACACACTTGAGCAATATTCTAGGATGGGGTGCAAGTTGCTTTGTAGACCCACTGATGTACCTTACCAATGAGTCAACGACTGCAATTTACAGGGTGGAGCATGGTAAATTGCTGATCTGGGAATGAAATACAAAACTAATGAACACTTAGAAACTTACATTTTTATTTTTCTCATATTTGGCAATAATGGAAATTTCTAATTTCATGGTTTAAACAGTATATCTGGTAAACACCTGCCTTCACACTCCACACACTGTCACAGTCGTTTTCTGAAATTGTCATGCACTCTTTCAAGCATGTCTTCTGGTATTCTTGCAATATCAGCCTCGATATTGTTCTGTAGGTCTTCCAGGGTGTTGGGACAGTTGCAATATACCTTTGACTTCAGGTAACCTCAAGTAAAAGAATCACATGGGGCTAAAACTGGTGGTCATGCGGGCCAGTTGAGATCCCCCATCCAAGAGATAAGCCTTCCAGGAAACATTTGCCTCAAAAAGTTCATGATAATCCCTGTTATGTGTGCAGTGCCACCATCTTCTTGAAACTAGGTATCCTGTAATTATATTGCATCAAAAGCCAGCTGGAATAACTCTTGCAGCATAGTTAAGTAACGATCAGAATTCACAGTTATTTTTCCTGGAAAAAGTAAGGACCAATGATGCATACTCGTGATATGGTGCACCACACACTGATGCGCTCTGAGTGCAGGGGTCTCGGGTGAATTTTTGCAGGGTTCCTGTCAGTCCAGTGCCACATATTCTGTTTGTTTACACACCCACTGAGATGAAAATGTACCTCATTAGAAAAGAAGACATTTGCGTCACAGAGTATGGTTGCAAGCATGTCTTCATGAGATGTTCTTCATGCTACATAATCCAATACTGACAATTTCTTGAACGTGCACATTTTATATGGGTGAAAATTCAGTTCATTATGAAGAACCCAGTGGAGAGAATGTCTTGAAACACCAAGAGCAAGTGCATGTTTCCGAGCTGAGCGTTTCAGAGATTGCAGTACTGCTGCTCTAACTCATTCGACATTTTGTGGTGTTGTAACACTTCTCTCAGGTCCTCTTCATACAGGTGGCACATCCCCTGTTGTTCTGCATTTAGCCAATATAAAATAGATTGCCATCCAGGAACATGTCCACATGGGGGTACTGCAAATCGCAAACCAAAAGCATGCTGCACTGCAATGATTGAGTGGAAATTCAAGAAATACACTTCAACACAAAATGAGTGCTCCTCATGTGTCCACTGCATTATCGCAATTGAACAACAATTGAATACAAACCCCCCATCACTCACTATAAACTGTGTCCTCTCTCCCCTCTATTTGACCAACAGTGCCGCCACAACATGAATTCTAAAAAAACAATTTACAGTGCTCCATCCTGTGCTTTGCCTATGATTGAGCCTATGTGATGACTCCACTCCATATCCCTACAAATTGTGGAACCTATTTATTTATATGAGCTGATTGATTCCAGTTGTGACTCACAGATTTTTTGTATCCTATGACTAATTTTATTTCGTGTTTTGCGAGATGCACAGTTTTACATTTATGAACATTTAAAACAAACTGGCAACCTTTGCACCACTTTAAAATCTTATCAAGATTTGCCTGTGGGCTGTCAACATCATTCAGTTATCTCTGGGAATGGAAATACGGAGTTTACGTACATAAAATTTTGGTATGCAGCACAATTATACAATTTGTTTAGGACACATATATGCCTAGCAAGACTGTGCTCAGTGGCAGAGTTAGAAAGCTGCTGCAAAAGAAAATAAGTACTTAATCACAGATTTAAACTGTGCTTAAGTTTTGACAAGTAAAAAATAAAAGAAGTTAAATTGTGCTATGGTTGAGCACTGTTATCAGTGATCATTAAATTTGAAAGTAAGGTACCGTCTGTAGATTTCATGAAAAATATTGTTTGTCTCATGAACAGTTAGTCAGTAGGTCAAAGTCATCTATGCAACCAGTGAGCACTGCTGTATGAAAACTGAGGATAACAAATTTGAAGCACAATCCTGAGTTTCATCTTCCAAAATTCTTTCACTGAGGAAGAATTACATCTCCTTTTCTATCACCACAGGAACACTAAATGTCAACCGAGCGAGGTGGCGCAGTGGTTAGCACACTGGACTCGCATTCGGGAGGACGACGGTTCAATCCCGCGTCCGGCCATCCTGATTTAGGTTTTCCGTGATTTCCCTAAATCGCTCCAGGCAAATGCCGGGATGGTTCCCCTGAAAGGGCACGGCCGACTTCCTTCCCTAATCCGATGAGACCGATGACCTCGCTGTTTGGTCTCTTCCCCCAAAAACCAACCAACCAACCAACTAAATGTCAGCTGTTCAAATAAACAACACAAGAGGGAAAAGGCTACAGCATCCAACAGGGCACCTGTGCATTCCTCTATGCGTTATTATACTAGTTGCTCAGACCAGTGCAAGCAGTTATATTGTGGACAATGAGCTACAGCCTCTACATGTCATGGTCCTCTTGCTGTCAAATTCTGATACCTGCTGGGAGGTCTTTCTCCTCCTTACAGGTGTGCTTGTGTTGAAATGCTAATTGTTTCTATATTCAGGCAAAGCCCTTCATGCCAATTTAATGTTTGTGTCACACCACCGATTGTTCATTGTCCAGCAGTATAATATCATGTGTTTCGCTTCCACTGACATTAATAAGTTGCCTTTTCTGGTACAGTTGTTTCGTACCCAATAATGCAGAGTTGTGCATTTTTCCCCAATTAGTACATGCTTCTTGCGTCGATGATGATGTGATGAGGAACTTTGTAATACCACTTGTAGGGTACTTTAAGTCTCAATTAGAGCTAATCCTCTGCAATAAACCGAGATATCTGTCTTTGGCTCAAGATACTTTGATCCCAGGTATTAGGACCCTTTCTCTTGGCTTCCACTGTAATTGTCCCTGGTAAGTTGAAAACGAAAACTATATTCATAGTGTTCCAAGAACAATTTTAGAAAAGAATTAAATTCTTCATCTACTATGTGTCCTTGGTGAAGTTCTTCCCATTGTTCATCTTGTAAGTTCTCTCCAAATAGTGCAACTGAATTAGCATTTATAGTTCTGCTAAACTATTCATTCATTCATCACATTCCACAAATAAGGAGAACATTCATGGAAGTGAGATGAGTTGAGGTATACATTAGTGAAATACAGAGAAGATCGTAGGAAGTAAATCTGTCTAATGTATTAACAATAAATGATGACTATATTGCTTAGTGCTACTCATACTTATGCTACATAAATTTAATTGAGTAAATTAATAAGAAAACTGATACTTTAACAAAACCTGCTGCCTCCTCAATACCACCATCTTTCTCTTTTTAGTTAGACCTGATCAGTGAGGATTATTTACTGCTACTTTATTTGCCATCATGATCAGATACACAATTTATTATATTGCTCACATATATTTTGCAAAATAGGGTCACATTTAAAAATAGATTATCAGTTTCTGTCAAAATGCATCATTTTCTCATTGGATATGTTACTCTGGAGATCAAAGCAAAAGATGCAGATGAAAACAAAATTTCAATCTCCACTCTCACTTCCCAGTTTTTCTACGAAGTCTTATTAGTATCCTATTAGTATCCTCTCTAGCTGTTTAATAATGGCTCACAGTCTGACTGCTATCTTGCATGTTTACTGAAGTACAGCACTCAAAGAGCAGTTCAATGCAGTACTCATTTACTGATATGTCTGTGGCCTGTGGCTTCATTCCACTTTTTATTGTATAAGCCGCCGCCACCCCCCACCCCCAGTTTTCCTCACATTTTGCCTACTAAGTCAATGAGATATTAGCTAGTACTCCTCCTCTGATAACCAACTACATTAGGACATAACTAAACTTTATAATGAAAAAGAATTTTCTTTGAACACTTTCATTTTTAAAATGATATTTAGGTGTTTTAAACCAGAAAATAATAAGGCAGTGAGACAATTGGTCCTGCTTATTTCTAACATTACATTTGTAGAATGATGAAGCAATTCTCAGTGCATTGCGAGTGTTACATAAAACTATTTCTCAAGAGAAAGTCAACTATACACATTGAGGGTAGACAATTGGTACAAAACGTGCTTTCTCTGCACCACTCTTTTCCTCAGATGGTGCTTGCTTTACCCACACCTTGCACTATAAATTTAAAATCAACCACATTAAAATGTATGCACTATACTTAGGCATACTGTCTGTAAATTACTTGATTGCTGGACTCCTTACTCCTGAACTGGCAGAAACTGGAAGACATCAGGCTGCCAAAGCTTTGTGTTTGACCACTTCCAATAATAACAATGTATAAGCCCTTCAGCAATCTAGTACCCTTTATCTGGTTAATGTTGTGTTGCACTGTCAATTAGTTCATTTATCTATAGTGAAATGAATACTGGAGTAATTTCTGGTCTATTAAGGGAACTACCTATAACTCAGAGTAGGCATTTTCATGAGATATTTAAGGATATGTGGTGTCTATGTCTTAATTTTACTGTCACAGATGTGTGTACCACATAAGCGTGTAGTGGGTGGACTACATGAGTAAGATGTCCATACATTCATTTCACAAACTGTAACCCCCACATAATGTGTTAATGCTATGTGGAAAAAACTGTAATAACTGGTTTCTTATGCAATCAGTAGGCCTATTTCTGTCTTGTGAAATAGTGATTTTTTTTTTTTTACCTCTCGGAAAATTACAGTTTACTCCTCTGCAGTAATAACCCACCAGTTGGAACCTCTGGTATAGATGCATCTGTTCAAAGTTTGTGACTTTCAAACAATGCTCTGTTATGCATAGCACATCTATAGAAATATTTTTAGAATTTTTAGTTACCTGCAGATATATGAGAAGCTTAGCTTTCTTATTTAATAAGCTTACCATATTTTGATGGTAAAGTCCAAAGGTTTTACAATTATTGTGCTTTGTGCTGTCCAAGCTGTAATTTTTTGTTTCTCTGCTGACTGCTGCAATAGTGTATATAATTAATATAAATTAATTAAAGGAAGATTCACCTGAGAAAAGTAATAAATTATGAGCCAGAATTGCTAGCCACTCCTTCAGTGGGTGAAAGGTGCAGCCTCCCGACATTGCCCCTAGCAGCCTCATCCTGCCACTTCCAGTTCCTGTATGCTCCACCACGCAGCGCTCTTCTCTGCCCCCACCCATATTCCGGTACCCCTCAACCTTCCCTGTCCCACTCCCAACAGCTACTCAGTCTTTTCATTATACCCGCTGCAACTTGGCTTGTCATCTTTACGGTGAATAGCAATCAATCCTTTACATAACCTGGACTTCCCATTATTAGATATTTAAGCATGTAATAGTAGTTTACAGAGTAGTTGAAGAATTGCTCTGCAAACAACAGTGTCCATTATATTATAAATAATTTATTTAAAAACTTGGATACACACTATTATTACTGTGGAACATTAATACCATGTATTCAAGTTATTAATATGTCTTTGTTCCTCCAAGAACTGACAGAATATTCCATAAATAATTTATTTATTTGAAGTCATTGAAACTTATTGTAAGTACAAAAGACACTGCCAATACTGAGATGTACTCCTGTTCCTTGCTATGCATCATTGAAATATCCTCTATTGTATACACACAGAGGACACAGAGTATGGAAGTAAAACAAATTCATTACACCAGCTTTTACAATTTTATATTTTCATATTTGAAATTATTTTTTATTGACTTCAGTGGTAATATGGGCAATATATTTTGTGCTTCCTTGCAACGGATTATAATGCTAGCAAGAGCTCTTAAATCTTATGCTTGAATTTAAAAAAAAAGTACAGATGCAGTATATCTCAGATGCTGCCTGCTTTTGTGCACCAACAGCAGGACAGTGATGATAAATATCTCAACAAATTAGATAAAACATGGCAAAATTTAGTAGCAGTATAGTTTTGAATGAGCTCACTTGAAAATAAATAAATGCCACTAGACCGAAATATTTACTTATGTTAGCAGATGTGTGTGTATTCTCTCAAGCACCAAGAGGTAGAAATGAAAATTGACTCCCTGTCTCAGACACAACAGAATTACCAGCAAATATCATTAAGAAGGAAGTTTACATAGTACTACATTAGAATCATGATGTAGAAGTTAAAGGACTAGTTTTGGCGAGCTAAGCTCAAGACATTTTCAGTTCTGTTCTAGTTAGTGCTGACGCTAAGGATTATCTTCAGGTAATATTGGAAGTAGATTAAGACACAATACCACACTATCTATTCTCATCCAGTAACCACTGAAAAGAAGAAATTTATTTCAGCCACAACAGCCTTCATAGATACACAGATTGGTGCATACATATTATTCCACATACAAGGTTTTTGGAATAAAGGAGACCACTCACTGAATAGCAGGAGTATACAGTTGTTGAGAGGTGCTATTTTTCAGAATCAGTACTTTCTCAAGCCAGAGCGTGCACTCGCCCCCTGCCCCCGCCCCCCCTCCCCGCCCCCCCACACACACACACACAAACTACCTATGCCCCTATGTAGTGATGGTTAGATGCACACTGTGTGCCCAGGTGGTACTGTGTGTGTGTGTGTGTGTGTGTGTGTGTGTGTGTGTGTATTCTGGTTTATGATTGATTCTGAAAAATAGTAGTTTTTTTCTCTTTTATGTATGCCTGTGAAAGACCCCATGCTTCTGCTATTCAGTAAGTGATCTCCTTTACTCCCAAAATTATTTACATTCTACCAGCTCTTTCCTACATATTCTTTCTAGGATGCTAATGAATAGCTAAACACTTTCTTCAGTTCTCCTGTAATTTCTAGTATGTCTGGCATCTTCCTCTCGTCCCTCAGTATTGTGACATTGTTCTACTATATTTTATAGTGAAACAATTTCCAGAACTTTAACTGCTTCAGTTTTGTTTTCCATTCTGCTGTTCTTTTCTTTATCTGAAAATTTATTTCTTCCTCTTTTTCCTAAACTTCTTTTTTTTATTTTACTTCCCTTATCTATCATTATTCATTGCTTCTTCTTTGCAACAAACATCTTGTTATTTATATAGTGTTATTCATAACAACCTTCAGGATTTCAGAAGATGAATGTGCAAAAGCTACACGACATGGAAAAAATGGCACCCATCATTGGACAGAGCATCTCTCCGAGCTTCATACATAACAGATGCTGTGGTACAGTTGCACCTCTAGAGGGCAGGCATGTCAGGACATGCAGGCAAATATTGTCATACTGAACTAGTGGCACCTGCTCAGAGGCAACACAATGGACAGATTTCCTAAAATGGGCCACTGTCATTGTGTCTTCCCAGGCAGTGGCAGACAGTTCAATTAATTGTACGCACATATTGATCTTTGCTGCATCACAAATGGTGCATATGTTGAGTGTCTGTAATATGAATTAAAACTTGGGGATGTGCTGGATCCATTGGAATGTTTCTGTTTTGTGTATGTCTTGTAGTCCTCCAGTAATTGTTTTCTAAAACTGCAGAGGTACTCATGAATAACACTGTATTGCAATGCTTCTTTTTAAATAATCTCTTCAAAAAGTTCTAAAGTCCTTGAACATTTGTAACAATCAAAGAAAGGTGTGCCACATGAGGCTCACACCCAGAGCCCTGAGCACACCTCATGAACCGATTCACTCACTGCCTCACTGTTAGTTCTCTCCATACCTTGGCTTGTTATAACTTTTCATTACTCTACTAACCAGTAAAACTATGTCATCTTAGGAATGTCACTGAGGATGTTATAAAATCAGTCTCTTAAATTCTGAGACAGAATTGCAGGTCATTAGTCACCTTCATGAGGTGAAATGTGCAGAACTGCTGGTAGACACACACAGAAGTACAAGTGAGACACCCCCTAACTTTTGGAACTAATATTGTCTGTCAGTTCTGAAAGCTATACTTTTATGTATGTGTTTATCAGCAATACTATGCATTTTGCTGCATGAAGCTAAGAACTGAGCAGCAGTTCTATCTCATAATTTATTAGCTTTCCCACTTGAAATTTCCTTTGTTACAATTAAGTCAAAGACTCTCCTGTACCTTCATCATAAGGGTGTTAGTCTTTTATGTTTGTGTAAAACTTATATGGAGTTTAAAAGGAATCTGTAGAAGCCTCTGGTTGTAGAAGCTTGGGGCCAGCCTGTGAAGTGTGCTCAAATGGTATCATATTCCCCACAAAAACTTGATCTTGGGTATCAGTCTAACACTGACACATACACTTAACTTGTCAAACTGTTCATTGCAACATCTACTGAGGGAAAAAGTAACAATATGATACAGTTTTAAAATAAATTATATTCTTTCTTTACTGGTGTATGTATGTAAGTCTTTATTTGTTTCAGTTCAAAAAATCAAAAGTGGAATATCACTCCCCTTCAGTAAAGTTTTTCTTTGGTTTAGCCATTATGTTATTAGCTGGTACTGAGAAGTGTACACACCAATAAACAGCAGATGCATTTATACAGGGTTATTTATAAGTACCTTTCAGGTTTCAGAAGATGACAATGGAAAAACTACTTGACATTCAGAAAATAATGACACACATACCTGGATACAGTGTCTCTCCAAGTTTCAATTCATAATACTCAGTGTAGCATACCAAGTGAGGTGATACAGTGGTTAGCACACTGGACTCTCATTCGGATGACAATGGTTCAAACCTGCATCCGGCCATCCTCATTTAGGTCATCTGTGATTTCCCTGGATTGCTTCAGGCAAATGTTTGGATGGTTCCTTCGAAATAGTGTGGCCGATTCCTTCTCCACCCCCCCTAATCCGATCTTGTGCTCTGTCTCTAATGACCTCGTTGTTGTTCGGACATTAAACACTAATCTCCTCCTCCTCTTCCCAATGTGGCCTAGTCGAAGAGGGCAGCAATAAGCAGGAGGCATATCAAATACAGTATATAATGGAGCGTCGGCAGAGAAGGCAGAGCGTGTGCAGAAGTCACTCATTGGGAGGTGGCAGAAGTCAACAACACATGCAAGCAGGGAACTGCAGGTACCACAGTCAACTGTCTGCTGCATTACACACAAGTGTGATCACCTTAATGCCAAAATGCTTCAGCACCTGATTGAGCATGTTTCCCATTGTGACTCCTCTTCTTCAGTAGCAATGATGTTTACCTGACTTCACTCCATGTGATTTCTTTTTATGGGGTTATTTCAAATATTGTGTGACTTTGCTGCCACTGGCATTTAATTTGGAAGAGTTTCTAAGAAGAATAATTAATGGAGAGACAGATATTGACTGTGTCATTTTGTATTGCGTATGCCAATATTTGGATTATCATATAGACATTTGCTGTGTCAGAAATGATGCTGCTACTGAGCACCTTGTAAAGTGTGTTAAAATTCAGAGAGATCCTCTATACACTCATTTGTGTCTATTTTCTGTACTTTTTGTAGCTTTCACACAGTTCTTTTCTGAAACTCGGGAGGTATTTGTGAATAACCTCGTACAATTAAAGAGAGTCTAAATTTTGTGGCAGAATGTTTTATTTTTGTTGCTGCTGGTTGCACATTCCTGCCTGTTAGGATATGACCAAAAAACAAACATTTTGCAAAAAGTCAGCAACATCAAATATTGGGGAGAGCATTTCTTTCTTGTAACAGTTATTGTGATCTAGCATAGCTGACATACTTCTCTGGAGAGTAATCAAACAGTTCAAAATCGAGCCAGTATTTCTCGTACAGTCTTTCAACTTGCGCCTTTGTCAGCTGTGAGAAGTACCTCCTCTCAGCCTCCGCCCCACCCCCTACAGCTGCTCTGTGCCTCCACTGTGGCTTCACGAGGCCCCACAGTCCTGCTCTGCGGAGGGCGAACTCCTGGTCACGCACCAGTGTCTCCACTTTAGCCACCACGTCATATTTCAGGAGGCACGGAGTGCAGTACAAGTAGTAGGGGATCCAGTGGTCGTCGGCCCGCTGTGAAAGGTCAGTGTCCAGGAGGTACCTGTACAGCAATAATGATGCAGCTCTAAGCAAATATTTTCTAGCAAACAAGTCATTGGATTTGTTTACGCAAACAATTTGTGCTAGATTAATTTATTCATAAGAGCTGTTAACTACAGCACCAGTGATTAGGGTCATTAAATAAATAATGCTAAAAGTTATTTTTTAAATAGAGTCATTAACGCATGTGTGAAGTTTCAAACAATTCTGACAGCTGAACTGAACTGGACTGTCGAAATGGAGTCTGTGCAAGACATTCGCTACAAGCAACATACTTTAACTGAATTCTTGGTTGTATAAATAGGAACCACAGTCAACATCCACAAACATTTGCGTGATAAGGAGCAGTTGATAGGAGGGCTGTTGGGCAATGGATGAAGAGAGTTAAAGTGTCAGGAAGTGCAGAAACTTGCACTGCTCTCAACATGGTGAATCTTGCAGATGTACCATCTGCAATTAGAAAAAAAGGAGAAATTCAAGGATGCTCCCACCGCTGGCAAAGTCATGATGACAGACTTTTGGGATGTGATGGCGTTTTTCTTATGAATGTGTTGCCAAAAGGGTCAACCATTAATTCAGAGGCATATGTGAAGACTCTGAACAAACTCGAGAACTGTTTTTGATGTGTTGGTCTGATAAGAATCAAAAAGAAATGTACAAGCGACTGCCAGGAAGTATTGGAATAATTTGTTGTTAATTCAGAAATTTTTCCTCAGATTTAAATTCACATCTGGTGCACCTCTCAAGGCCTGTGTGCCAGACTTCAGCATAAAAGTGTTTTTTTCTGAAAAGAGATCTTACTGCCAAAAGTATCCCCACACTGCTATTAAAAGACCAACAGGGTGTGTGGGAGGAAAGTCACATGCTGTTTGCAGGAATAAGACCAGAGTGTTTGTTGAAAGGCATTCGCTCTCTCCAATCCCAGCTCTCAGTATAGCACAACGTGTTCCTTTCTCTCTTTATCTCTCTGCTACTGGTTTCTGGAGTCTGCCCCATCACTGATCAACTGCCGTGACCCTTCTGAATGGCTGATGGTTTGCTGAAGACTACAAGGTATGCCAAACTTTACCCAAAATTGGACAATATAGACAACTTTAACACCTTAAATAATCCATTTTTCTTGTTGTTTCCCCTGTATGCATCCAAATTTTGACAACTCCATGGGTGCCAGACCAAAAATCTTGCTCCAGAGGGACAGTCTCACCTGTGCAAAAGTCTCAGAACCCAGGAATATGTTGCCAAATTGGTTGTTGCTTCAACCACCACATTTCCCAGACCTGGCACTCAAATTTCCATTTTTTTGGGTGACTTAAGGATTCTCTGAATAGGACATACTTTGTAAATTATGAGAGTGTAATTTGTGCAGTAGAAACATCACTACGAGAACAAGATGACAACTTTTGTCAACAGGGAATATACGCTCATACATAACACTGGTGTAAGACCATAGAACACAATGGAGACTATGTAGAAAAATAGCACACATAAAACAAATGTCGAATGATACAAATTCTAAGAATATGTTCTGAGAAAAAAATTGTGGTACATAATTTATTGAGTGACCCTTGAGCTCTCATATTCACTGCAAAATTATCTCTTTGAGAAATCATTTACAGCTGTATCTGTATTCTGCAAGCCATGTTATGATGTGTGGCATTTCATTATTTCCCTCCTTACCTATTTCATTTGCGAATGGTGCATGGGACTAAGAACTGGCAGTAAACATCCATATGAGCTTTAACTGCTCTGAAGTTCTCATCATAGGCAGTTTATGTGACGTATGTCCCTGTCCAAGTCTTTCTCAGTTTTGACGGTAAATCACTCCATGATGCACAACATGTTTTTGTAGCGATCATCACTAGAGTTTGTTCAGCATCTCCATAATGCTCTTGTGCTTACTAAATGATCATGTGATCAAATATACCAGTCTTTGTTGGATCTTCTCTATGTATTCTGTTAAATCAACCAAGTAATGGCCCCTAACTGATAAGTAATACTCAAGAATCAATTGAATGAGTGAATGAAATAGATGTCCTTAAGAAAATCCCAATGAATCTCAGTTCTGCATCTGCTTTCTCTACTATTTGTATTTCCAGTTTAGATCATTCCCAGGTATTCACACATTACTATTTCCACCAGTCTGTCACAATTAGTGTAACCATATAGTAGTCGACTTCTTTGTCCACCTATGCACAACTTATGTTCAGGGTCAACTGCCTGGCCCTGCACCAGTCATCAATCCTCTGCAGCTCACCACCGTCTCCTGGCATTGTGACCGAACTAACACATGATGGCGTTATCTGCAAATAGCAGCATAGAGTTTTTGGCATTATGCACTAAGTGACATGTATATTGTAAACTACAGCAAACCGTGTAACTCTTCCTTAGTGTACCTAAAAATTTCCTTTGCACCTGTCAGTTTCATTTAATTGAGAACACTGAGAAGAACAGTTTCCAAGTTATTCTTAGTAACAGAGGTTTAGGTGCAATCTGCTGATTTAGTTTTCTTTCCCTTTTTTATTTTTATTTATTTTTTCACAATTCAGAACTTTACAGTCTTCTGAATGAACAGTATAAATATTAACCCTACACAAGCTGAGTCTCATAAAAAGGAATATTTATGAATATAAAGGGAAAGGTTGATTTGGCAGTGTGCTATACTTGTACAGCATTTCCCCACTGCTGCCTGTTTCTTGGCATAGGTCCTTCAGCAGAAATGACGATGTTTATTGTTTTGATGAGTCTAGTTCTAGTACATGTGGTGCTTGAGTAGTAAGCATTTTATGTTGCATTTAGATGACGTTGTTAGAAATGGAGCACAATGTCAAATTGGAAAAGGATGGGGGAGGAAAATTGGGCATGCCTTTTTGAAAAGCCCCATGCAGACATTTATGTTAACTATATAAAAACCATAATCTGGATGACTGGATGGGGATTTGAACATGGCCCATCCAAAACATGAATCCAGTGTTTTCTAGTTCTCAGACTCTTAAATAGAATTATGACCTAGATTATTTACTTCATCTTTGTGCAGTAACACAGTTATTAAATGGAATCTGGTTGATGAAATAAAAACAGTACTGTCATTGACTGGATCTCACTACACTACAAGACCCAAAAGATGGCAGATACCAACTGCCAGCACAATACTGAATTCCTCGACTTCCTGGGGTTGTTCAATACAGTTTCATGCTGTCATCTAATGAACTAACTGTGAGTGTAGCCCAAGTGAGTGTTATAGGAACATTACTTTTTACAAAATACAAGGTGTTTATTTTAACTTGCGACAACTAAATATGTCAAAAACAAAGCATCATACAAATAAAATGTTCTATATGAAAAGTTGATATTACTAAAGAGGACAACAGTTTGTGTTACAACTGGCCACCTCCTACCCACCCCTCCTGTGGGCAAGGGGTCAATTTTGTGTTTCCAAATGGGAACCCTCATTTTTATCGCATATTTGAATTCTACACCAAAAAAGGCTTATGGCTTACTCAGACCATCGTTTCCCATCCATAGTAGATGGCACTGTTATCATAAATATCAAGTGTGCCTGTTTCTGCAATTAAGAACCAATGCATTTGACTCTACATTTCATTTACAACGTAAATGTAATCAATAAATGAAAAGCACCAGTTTGCTTTTGTTCTACAATATTACTTTTATTGCTAACTGGTTTTCGGCTTACAAGGCCATCTTCAGACATTTTAATATGGTAAATGTAGACCTTTGTGTACTAACAGTTGATACTTATGTTCAAAATTTACTTTACAGTTGGAAATTTGATTGTGCAGTACAATATGGTTGTGGTTTGTATTCTCTCAGTAGCCAGATTGCAGCCAACATGAGAGTTACAGCAGTAGGATAGAAATACGCACTGAAATGAATCACTCTGATGGCGAGGTTTGAGGGTGGCCACCAACAAAGAACATCCTGATGGTTTGGAGACTCACCAAACTCAACACTGCAGGGAACAGAAAACTGTATTACAAACAGATAGCTTATTTTCCAGAGATTTTGAGGTATAACCATATTATTTGCACTGCACAATCACATTTGCAACTACTCAAGTAATGTCTGAATATCAGTAGCAACCATTAAAACACAAAGCTTTACATTTACATCATAAATGAAATACAGAGTTAGTATTGGTTCTTAATTGCAAAAGAAGATACACCTGATATTTGTCAATTACAGCACCATCTGCCATCAATGGGAAACAATTGTTTGGGGAAACTGTACATATTTTTGACATAGAATTCAAATTCAAATATGCAATAAAATGGGGGGGGGGGGTGCTATTTGAAAAAAACAATGTTGACTCCATCCACACAGGAGGGGTCATTATTAGGAGGTGGCCAGCTGCAGCACAGACAGGTATTCTCTTTATTAATAGTAACTTCTCCCCTAGAACACTTTTTCTCATGCGATGCATTGTTTTCCAGGTAGCCTATTTAGCTGCCTCAGGTTGAAACAAACACCCTGTATATGTAAATGGTATAGTGGATTGGCAGTTGATCCTCAACATAAAAAATGTGCTTTGTGCATAAATGATCACACAATTGTATAACAATCACTGGAAGCAATCACTTCCATTAAATGTTTGGGAGAATGTGTATGGTGATGTTTAAATGTGAACAATCACATAAAACTGATTACAGGATGCCAGACTGAGAGTCATCTATGAACATGTTAGTTTACAAAACCTTACAAAACCTGGGTCCTACATACAACTGAAGAAAAGTAACTCAACATAGGGAGTACATGCATCTAGTTTTTATACTGTTACAAGTTTCGATGGTTGATTTGAAAACAAAAACTTTGTAGTCGTATGCACAAACTGAAATTCATGCCTGGTTCCTGTCTTCATCCACGTGGATGTTACAGTCTTGTGAAAATGGTTAAATATTTTTGAAACACCCTGTATAATGGACCTCTGTGTATTGCTGTCATTTGAACTGAAAATAAAGATTAGATTAATTAGAGTTCACAGGGAGGTATTTAAATAACTATTCTTCTCATGATCTGTATGTGAATGGAACACATAGAAATCATAATATTTGGTGCAATGGAAATATCTTCTGCCATAAACTTCAAAGAGATTTGCAGAATATGGATGCAGGTGTAGAGTACACATGTGTGTCCCCGGAGTCTTTCGCGATGGCATACATGAATAAAACGTTTTCGGTTTTCAAGGTGCATCAGTTCGAATAAAATCCTTGAGCTTTTGAGGACTTTATTCGAATTGATGTTGCTTGAAAACCGAGAACATTTTATTTTAGAGTACACATAGCTTTTTCTGTATATGATTATAGCCCTAGTGCCACTTAACAACTAGTATCTCAAGAGTCTGTATTATAAAACATTTTGTACCATAATGTTATTAGAATTAAGAATCAAATAACCTTACAAATTCCTCAAATGTTGGTTCAATGCCAACAGGCTCCGGTAGTGCAGCATCTCTCATGTACTGCCCTGGTTTCAGTAGTCTCATAGTTTTAGTCGAGTTTCCTCCGTGTCGGTAACGGGCTACTATTTGTCTTCCGTAGCGCAGGTAGTAATGTTTCGTTCCATGCTCAGCACCAATTTGCATATTCTCAAGTTTATCACGATAAGCAGACAGAATTCTTGAGAATGGATGACGAACAACTAACAACTTTAGTGTTGTCAAGAATGCCTGTGGATAAATATTCAATTAGTTTATTTATAGTATAGTTGATGTTTATGTGAACAGAAAAAAGAAAATCAATCAAAGAATTCATATGAAAAAAAAAAAAAAAAAAAAAAAAAAAAAAAAAAAAAAAAAAAAAAAAAAAAAAAAAAGGTAATATTCTAGGATCATCAAGGAAGAACAGAAATATTCCAGGCAGCTAGATTATGAATATTGAGAAATTTTATGCACAATTGTATTTCACATAATCTGTAATTTGATATGACATGCATACTGTAAACCAGTTACATCTACTCACCACTAGTGTCCATAATAATTACAGTATTACCTTTGAGATTTTCATTGTGATGTACACTGCAAAAAGTAGTAACAAGATTCATTGAAAATAATCAGTGTTTGAAATTATAATATGGGCAGATGAAGAGTCTATTCATCAAGAGAAAGTACATACACTGATGAAAAAAATAATCACAATACCATAATTTAAGTAAGGCAGACTAATGAAATTTCAGGCATACATTTGTCTAGGTAACATATGTAGTCATTAACACTGCAAGATCACAGGTTGATGTAAGCAAGAGATAAGCAATTGCAAATGTGAAATGCTGGTATATTAACAACAGGTGTAACCACCAGAATGTTGAATGCAATCATTCCAACATGCATGTGTTGTGTTGCACAAGTGGAAAAAATCTCAGTTTGTGGGATGGAGTTCCATTCCTGTTGCACTTGGTCAATACAGGGATGGTTAATGCTGTTTGTGGATGACACAGGAGTTGTCGTCTAATGATGTCCCATATGTGCTCAATCAGAGACAGATCTGGTGATCAAGCAGGCCAAGGTGACATGTCAACACTCTGTAGAGAATATTGGTTACAATAGTGATATATGTGTGAGTGTTATCCTGTTGGAAAACACTCCATGGAATACAGTTCATGAATGGCAGCACAACAGTTTGAATCACCATATTGACATATAAATTTGCACTCAGAGTGTGTGGGATAACAACGAGAGAGCTCCTGCTGACATACACAATTGCACCCCTGACCATAGCTCCAGCTATAGGTCCAGTCTGTCGAACAAGCAGACAGATTGGTTGCACACCCTCAACTGGCCTCCCTACATACAATCAGGACTGGCATCAAAGCAGAACCAGTTTTCATCAGAAAACATAACAGAGTTCCACCCCGCCCTCCAATGATCTCTCGCTTGACACTGTTGAAGTCATAATAAGCAGTGGTTTGAGGTCTGTGGAATGCATGCTACAGGGTGTTTGGGTCAGAGATGTTCTTGAAGTAACTGATTTGCCACTGTTGTGCAAACTGCTGCTCAAATTGCTGACAGAAATGCAGTACAGTGTACCAGAGCCATATGCTGAACATGATGGTCTTCCTTCTCGATAGTGCCATGTGGGCATCCAGAGCTCCATCTTCTTGTGACTGTACATTCTTGTGACCACCACTACAAGCAATCATTTTCATTAGGTACACCCCTGCCAAGTCTTTCTGCTATATTGCAGACGGAAGGTATAGCTTCTTGTAGACCTATTACACAACCTATTTCAAACTCAGTGAGGTGCTGATAATGGCATCTTTGTCACCTTAAAGGCATTCTTTACTAACATCAACTCATATTGGAATATTACTGAAAGGGAAACAGGGCAACCAAGAGCACAGGAAGACTTTAGTGCCATAAAACTGAATGACAAGTGTACTAACAAACAATCAGAAATTGAAAATATTTTCAATAATCTTTTTTGAATGTTGTGGAGCAAATAGGATCTAGATCTTCACTAGAAGAGGCAAGGCTACTAATAGAAGAGGCCATACCTGTGCAGTTTGAAACAACTGTATTTCCACCAACCTCTCCCTCTGAAATCAGTAAAATAATAAACTCACTGAAAAGTAAAAGCTCTTATGGAATTGATGGCATTTCCAGCAAGGTACTTAAAGCTTGTTCCCTACAGATAAGTAGGATTCTCAGCCACATATGTAATAGCTCTTTGGAGCAGGGTGTTTTCCCCGATAGGCTGAAATATGCCATTGTAAAACCATTGCATAAAAAGAGGGATACATTGGGTGTCTACAACTACCACCCAATCTCTCCTCTGACAGCCTTATCAAAATTTTTTGAGGAAGTAATGTATACAAGAATAGCCTCCCATATTTGTAAAAGTAAAGTACTAACAAAATGTCAGTTTGGTTTTCACAAAGGCTTTTCAACAGAAAATGCTATATACGCTTTCACTGATCAAATATTAAATGCTATGAATAACCGGATATCACCCATTGGTATTTTTTGTGATCTCTCAAAGGCCTTTGATTGTGTAAATCATTGAATTCTTTTAGATAAGCTAAATCATTATGGTTTGAGGGGGGCAGTGCACAAATGGTTTATTTCATACTTAACTGGAAGAATGCAGAAAGTTGAAATAAGTGGTTCATGTAATGTTAAAACAGCTGATACCTCAAACTGGGGGGCTATCAAGTACGGGGTCCCACAGGGTTCGGTCTTAGGTCCTTTACTGTTCTTGATATACATTAATGACTTACCATTCCACATTGATGAAGATGCAAAGTTAGTTCTTTTTGCTGATGATATAAGTATAGTAATAACATCCAAAAACCAAGAACTAAGTTACGTAATTGTAAATGATGTTTTTCACAAAATTATTAAGTGGTTCTCAGCAAACGGACTCTCTTTAAATTTTGATAAAACACAGTATATACAGTTCCATACAGTAAATGGCACAACTCAAGTAATAAATATAGACTTTGAACGGAAGTCTGTAGCTAAGGTAGAATTTTCAAAATTTTTAGGTGTGTCCATTGATGAAAGGTTAAACTGGAAGCAACACATTGATGGTCTGCTGAAACGTCTGAGTTCAGCTATGTATGCTATTAGGGTTATTGCAAATTTTGGTGATAAGAATCTCAGTAAATTAGATTACTATGCCTACTTTCATTCACTGCTTTCGTATGGCATCATATTCTGGGGTAATTCATTGTTGAGTAGAAAAGTATTCATTGCTCAAAAACGTGTAATCAGAATAATTGCTGGAGCCCAATCACAGTCATCCTGCAGACATCTATTTAAGGATCTAGGGATCCTCACAGTATATATATTCACTTATGAAATTTGTTGTTAATAATCCAACCCAGTTCAAAAGTAATAGCAGTGTGCATAGCTATAACACCAGGAGAAAGGATGACCTTCACTATGCAGGGTTAAATCTGACTTTGTCACAGAAAGGGGTAAATTACGCTGCCACAAAAGTCTTTGGTCACCTACCAAACAGCATCCTAAGCCTGACAGATAGCCAACCAACATTTAAAAATAAATTAAAAGAATTTCTAGATGACAACTCCTTCTACTCATAGGCTGAATTTTTAGATATAAATTAAGGGAGGGAAAAAAAACTTAAACATTAGTGTCATGCAATATTTTGTGTAATGGAATATCTTGTACAGACATCTTTTATTAACCTGACACATTCCACATCATTACGAAGTGTCGTATTCATGATCTATGGAACAAGTATTAATCTAATCTAATCTAATCTAATCTAATCTAATCTAATCTCATGTCTAATCTTGAAGGTAACTAATGCTCATGACTATCACAGTGCGCATTTAAAGCAAGGCTCATATGTATTCTCATAATGGCGCTATTTGCACCACTCTTATGTGACTGGCATGAAATCTGAACAGACATCATCTGTCAGATGCAGAACCACACCTACCAACTTTTGTTTATGTCGCACAACTCCTCCTTTGTGTTGCAACTTTTTTCCATGACCGTATATAAGATATGGAAGTGCATAAGCTTTCAGAGGCAGTGGCTTTTCTATGTGTGGTGGGCAAAATTCCAGACAGAATGGACTTCATTTCAGAGTATGATGTTAGGAAGTCATAATCTTGTTGACGCAGCTGATTAATGCATTCTAGGCTTGGACAGTATTGAGTAACAAGAGATGTTTTTTGGTACAATCAGTAGCACTAGGGTTGGATGTCATGGCCTGGGAAATCTGCTGCCATTTACCTTTCTCACTGTTCATTGTTTATCTGTAATGCCCACTAAAGAACTGTTTTCAGGAAAAAGAGAAAGGTTCAACAGATGGAAGGAAGATCACGTGCATACAGTAACAGCTGGATAACGATGTGGTACTATTAGGTGAAAATGGTGATCTGTAGCTATCGGAAGGAACTGAAGATGAATCTTATATAAATACAGTAGTGATTTACAAAAAAAGATTTTTGTACTGGCAGGTTTTTAAGTACTTGGGTTGCAAGATACACAATGATATGACTTCTGAAGAAACAGTGAAAACAGGAACAACACGGCCAAAAATTTATGTCTGTCTGCAATCAACACTGCTGCTTGTAGTGCACATAAAAGGAATCACTAGTAAGAAATACTTTTAATTGTATTTTTAATTTCTTATTTTGTCTCATGGGAAGTTATTGAAAACTTTTGCTACTTTATTTCAAGATGTGTATATTTCAGTTTATCTTGAAAATATTTCTATTACAAGGGATAAACACTGCTGATGAACACTGAGAAGTGAGTGTAATGATTTGTAAGAGGTGGTGCTCTTTGAAATCAGTGTGGCTACATATTCCATGTGAGTGTAACAGTGAAGCTGTTGTGTGTTAATAGTTACATTCTGCTTGTCTTTATGCTGATTTCTAACATTTTATACACGGATTAACTTTGGATGAGTCTCAGGCAACCCAAACTGAAGATATTTTCTCATTTATTAATTGTTTTATGTGGTCAGTGAATTTGGAAATGGCTGTCCAATAGAGTGACCTAATCATTCTTAAGTTGAGGAAAAAAGTCATAAACCAATTAGAATTTGAATTGGAGGATACAGACATTTATTATATTATCAGTATGACAACAACTAAACTGGCTGTGCGCATGAACGGACACAGACGAACTGTCCGCCTAGGAGATGTCCAATGCCCAGTAGCAGAGCATGCCCTCCAGCATAATTCTAGGTAATTCTAGGGACCTAGGAACCTGCTACACCGTATGTTCCATTTGGCTTCTCCCACCCAACACCAGTCCCTCGGAACTGTGGAGATGGGAACTTGCACTCCAACAAATCCTTTCATCCCACCATCCCCCTGGACTGAACCTACATTAAACAACCTCACTCCCATTTACTCTTCGGTCTTCTCCTCTTTCCCTTTCCTCTTTAGCCATTCACGCATCTTTCCATCCTACATAGTTGTGTTTATCTATACTATATACCTCTTTACTTCGGTATGCATCCTCCTTGGTTTGAAGCTGGCACAGTACTTACAGTAGAATATCTTTGGCTTCCCTCTGACAACCATGCCTCCATCCTTACTACCCTCCCTGTTTACCTTTCCCTGTTGCTTCATAACCTGGGTTGTGAGTAGCTGAATCCACTTTCCATTCTTTCCTTTCTTTCCCCTCTCTCCTCCCTGATGAAGGAACAAAGTTCCGAAAACTAGGAACATAAATTTTCTGTTCTGTTTTGTGTATCTATTGGCTGTACTGAGCTGAGGTAAGTACTGGTCAGCCCCTCTATCTCTTTGTTAGTATTTGTTTCATTTATTATAGGCTGTGTTAATAAGGATGACTGTGACTGACTGACAATATAAATGAAAATGTTACAATTTCTGGGCCTGTCTTAACACTGCATGTTATTGACTACCTATATCAATGGCTACTCCAGCACCATCAGGATGACTACTGTTAGTCAAAAGCACTGGTGCTACCTTGCAGCAACAGGAGAGGTGGCCGGGAGATGAGGTGCAGCTAGCACAGATTCCTTTGATTCCCGCCTTGCCACAGCAGGGTGGCTTGTGTGCCAATGCAACACAGATAGTTGTACCAATGGGACAACTTCATCGGTGGGTTATCTGTATAGAGGCCATACTAACATAAGGGGTTGAACAAAAATATGGAAACACCATGGCTTGAAGATAGATGCAGATTCTAACCAAACCTGCAGGTTGGGCTGTTGTATTTGACCATTAAATGCACCTGTGTAATGCCCTCAATATGTTTCAAGTGGCAGTTGTGGTCAGAACTGTGTTCTGTGTAGCTGTGAGTGCATTATGCAAAGCTGAGACAATTTGAATGTAGGCAAATTGTTGGTGCTTGTATAGTGGATGCTTCCATAACCAAGATAGTCAAAGTGTTTGGTATTTCAAGAGGCACAGCATCGAAGACTGATACAACACACAGGGAAAGGGGTGAAACATCGTCCACTAACAAGGGGAGGCCGCCAATTGTGAAATTCAGATTCGATTCATACTGCGCGTAATAAAAGCTCATGGCCAGAGGTGTAATGTGGCAAAGCACCAAGATGCACTTCTCAGCCGTTGTCGAGAAAATCGACAGTTAAAAGAAACCGTTGCGGTGAAATACTCTCTACGATTAATAATTTTCTACAGCGTCGTGGTGCAGCGGTAAGCGCTCGGGTTCGTAATTCGAAGGTCACCGGATTGAATCTCGCGCCATGCAACCCTTTTTTTTTAGTATTTGTTTTTTGTAATTCAAATATATATATATATATATATATATATATATATATATATATATATATATATATATATATAAAAAAAATAGAGGGAAACATTCCACGTGGGAAAAATTATATATAAAAACAAAGATGAGGTGACTTACCGAACGAAAGCGCTGGCAGGTCGATAGACACAGAAACAAACACAAACATACACACAAAATTCAAGCTTTCGCAACAAACTGTTGCCTCATCAGGAAAGAGGGAAGGAGAGGGAAAGACGGAAGGAAGTGGGTTTTAAGGGAGAGGGTAAGGAGTCATTCCAATCCCGGGAGCGGAAAGACTTACCTTAGGGGGAAAAAAGGACAGGTATACACTCGCACACACGCACATATCCATCCACACATACAGACACAAGCAGACATGTTGAAATATGTCTGCTTGTGTCTGTATGTGTGGATGGATATGTGCGTGTGTGCGAGTGTATACCTGTCCTTTTTTCCCCCTAAGGTAAGTCTTTCCGCTCCCGGGATTGGAATGACTCCTTACCCTCTCCCTTAAAACCCACTTCCTTTCGTCTTCCCCTCTCCTTCCCTCTTTCCTGATGAGGCAACAGTTTGTTGCGAAAGCTTGAATTTTGTGTGTGTGTTTGTGTTTGTTTGTGTGTCTATCGACCTGCCAGCGCTTTTGTTCGGTAAGTCACCTCATCTTTGTTTTTATATATAATTTTTCCCACGTGGAATGTTTCCTTCCATTATATATATATATATATATATATATATATATATATATATATATATAAAAAATTCCCGGCAATCAGTTGCAACAATTATGCATATAATAAGTTGTTGAAAGTCGTTTGTCGTGGAAAAACTGGCGACTTCGAACATCATTATGTTTTCCGCAAACAAAGTTGTATTTCACAAATTTTATTAATTGTCTTCATAATGTTAACCACGTATAGTTAACGGAAGATGTAGAAACGATTTTCCAAAATGAATACGTATAGTGTAAGTCAAAAGTTCGAATTAGAATAGAGACCCCACGAACACAAATTTGCTGTGGCAGGTATGAAATATAAACTCCGTTACTCGCTCGTTGCATTTGAAGGACAGATGTTGAATGGGCCGAAACGAGCCACCGCATAACAGCGTAGTTGCCTGCTAACTTCGAAAGAAGGTAGATGCGGTCCCTAGCGCAACTTATAACATCGTCGAAAATCAGTGCGGATGGGAGAGCTTTGGTACACCCTGTTAAACAAACGGAAAAATGGAGGCGGTACAATTGGAGAGCCATCCGCCTTTACCAACATGCATAAGCAATTCATTAATAGTATATATATATATATATATATATATATATATATATATATATATATATATATATATATATATATATATATATATATATATATATATATATATATATGACAAAAAACTAATAATAAAAAAAATTGCACGGCGCGAGATTCGATCCGGCGACCTTCGGATTACGAACCTGAGCGCTCACCGCTGTGCCACGACGCTGTAGAAAATTATTAATCGTAGAGAGTATTTCACCGCAACGGTTTCTTTATACTGTCGATTTTCTCGACAACGGCTGAGAAGTGCATCTTGGTGCTTTTGCCACATTACACATCTGGCCATGAGCTTTTATTATGCGCAGTATGAATCGAATCTGAATTTCACAATTGGCGGCCTCCCCTTGTAAGTCAGAATGTTGAGTAGTCATGACAGGTGGTCTTTGAAGAGAATTGTGATAAAAATAAGAGGACAACAGCAAATGTCACTGTACAACTGAACGTTGCACACATGAAGTCAGCACAAAAACAACATGAAGGGTGCTCCACAAGGAAGGAAGGTGGAATTCCAAAACCACTCGTCAGTGACACAAATGTACATAATAGGGAAATGTCATGCTGGAGTCATAAAACCTGGACTGTGGAGCAATGGAAGAAAGTTTCCAGCTTCTGGTCAAGTTTACACCTGACAAACACCATCCCAAGTTCATGATGCAGACTGCTTACTATCAAGAGCAAGTCATGGTGGCACTTCTGTTATGATGTGGAAGCCATATTGTGGTATTCCTTTGGCCCCATGGTTACTCTGGAAGCTCATATTACTGCCGAGGATTGTGTGACCATTTGTGCTGATCAGTTCCATCCCATTATACAATGTTTGTTCTCCAATTGTGACACTGTGTTCCAAGATGAAAGGGCTCCTGTTCACACAGCTTGAATCAGCCAGGACTGGTTTTGTGAGCCCAAGAATGAACTGTCACATCTCCCACCAAGTGAGGTGGCACAGTGGTTAGCACACTGGACTTGCATTCGGACAGTTGAAACCCACATCCACCCATCCCAATTCAGGTTTTCCGTGATTTCCCTAAATCACTTCAGGCAAATGCCAGATGGTTTCTGTGAAAGGGCACAGCCAAACTCCTTCCCCATCCTTCCCTAATCCAATGGGACCAATGACCTTACTGTTTAGTCCCCCTTCCAAAATCAACCAGTCACATCTCCCCTGGCCACTGCTGTCACCAGATCTCAATGTTGTAGAGCCTGTATGTTCTTCTTTAGAGAGAAGTGTGTTTTATTGTTACCACCTTTATCATCATCATCAAATGAATTTACCACCATTCCTTGAAAACCATGCAGGACCTGTATTTATTCAGTCCAAGGCAAGTGGAAGCTGTTTTTAATACCAACTGTTTTCTTATACAATTTTAGGAGTGATTATGAGTTGTGTTTTTGGAATTTCCATTATTTTTGTCCACCCCTTGATGGTTCCTGAAAACAGACCGACCTGGTTTTGCAACATTACCTTGCTGTTTTGATACTTTGAATGGCTGAAAGTAAGGGAAAACTACTGTCATTATATTTTCTGTGGGCATGCGGGTGAACTGCATGGGTTATTGATGCAGGCATCCTCTTGTTTAAAATATTCTAGCGGTAGTTCCCCATTTGGATCTCCATGTTACTCAGAAGGATATCATAAGGGGAAACAATATCTTCTATTCTACATATACGACTATGGAATGTTGGATCCTTTACTCAGGCAGGTAGGCAAGAGAATTTAAAATGAGAAATCCATAAGGTGAAGTCTGAATTGGTTGGAATTAGTGAAGTACAGTGGGAGGAAGTACAGGTCCTCTGGTCAGGTGAGTACAGGTTTAACACCTCAAAATCTAATGGGTGTAATGCAAGAGTAAATGAATGTAGGAAAATTGTTGGTGCTTGTATAATGGATGCTTCCATAACCAAGATAGTCAAAGTGTTTGGTATTTCAAGAGGCACAGCATCGAAGACTGATACAACACACAGGGAAAGGGGTGAAACATCGTCCACTAACAAGGGGAGGCCGCCAATTGTGAAATTCAGATTCGATTCATACTGCGCGTAATAAAAGCTCATGGCCAGAGGTGTAATGTGGCAAAGCACCAAGATGCACTTCTCAGCCGTTGTCAAGAAAATCGACAGTTAAAAGAAACCGTTGCGGTGAAATACTCTCTACGATTAATAATTTTCTACAGGAGTGTATATACATATATAATAGAGGGAAACATTCCACGTGGGAAAAATTACATATAAAAATAAAGATGAGGTGACTTACCGAACGAAAGCGCTGGCAGGTCGATAGACACACAAACATACACACAAAATTCAAGCTTTCGCAACCAACGGTTGCCTCATCAGGAAAGAGGGAAGGAGAGGGAAAGATGAAAGGATGTGGGTTTTAAGGGAGAGGGTAAGGAGTCATTCCAATCCCGGGAGTGGAAAGACTTACCTTAGGGGGAAAAAAGGACAGGTATACACTCGCACACACACACATATCCATCCACACATACAGACACAGGCAGACATATGTCTCTGGTCAGGTGAGTACAGGTTTAACACCTCAAAATCTAATGGGTGTAATGCAAGAGTAAATCTAATAATGAATAAGAAAATTGGAACACAAAATCCTATTAACAGTACAGTGGACACTTCGTCACAGCCAAGATAAAGACAAAGCCGAGACTCACAACAGTTGTACATGTTTGCATGCCTACTAACTCTGCAGATGATGGGGTGGTTGCAAGGATAATGAAAAGAAATTTTTTCAGATAGCTGAGGGAGATACAATTTTAATTCTCACGAGGAACTGGAATTTGATGGGAAAATGAAGAAACGTAAAAATAGTAGACCATTTAAATCACATTGTTAACACTTTGTGTAACAATCATGAAAGTAGGATCGACATGTGGAAGATGAGATACCTGGAGACATTTGAACATATCAGATAGATTGTCCGAGTGTTGGAACTTTAATAGCGGCAGCTCTTTATTTACAAATTATAAAAAAATAGATAAATGTTTCAGAATTGTACTGTCCTTTGAAGTAGTCACCAGCGTTATGTATAACCTGCTGCCAGTAATGTGGAAGTTGTGCAAGCTGTGTTGAGACTTCAAGTGGAGTGGTCAATTGCCATGCGACTCTCTGTAAAAGATTTGAAGTGAATGCCATGAAGTACTTCCCTCCATTTTGGAAACAAGTTGAAGTCACAAGCGCCTAAGTCCAGGTAGTGTGGTGGTGTTGCAACAATTCCCAGCCATTCACATCGATCAAACAAATCGGTCACAATTTGGGCCCTTTGTGCCTGAGCACTGTCAGAAAAATGACAGGCAGGTCCTGCAGAAAGCATGTCAGTTTCTTTCTCTATGCTGGACGCAGGCTATGTTCTACAAATGAACAGCTTGGAGAAAGAAGTGACAACACTTTCTGTGGGACTCACCCACCATTTTGAAGGACAATTCTCTGGCGCATATGGCTCATGTTGTGAGCAATTTGTTCAATCAGTGGAACTGGCTGGAAAGTATTGCACCACCATTACACTCGCTTGACTTAAGCCTTTGTGACTGCACCTTGTTTCCTGAATTGAAGGAATCACCTTCATGGCACTCACTTTGAAACTGTTACATAGATTCATATGGCAACAGATTACTCCATTTGAACTATTTACACAGCTGGCAGTGCTAAGAGTATCCTACAGTTCCCACATCACTGGCAATGTGTTGTACACAAAGCTGTTGACTACTTTTAAGAGCAGTAAAACTCAGAAATGTATATCTATTTAGTATAAGTTGTAAAATAAATAGTTGCCACCAGTGAAGCTTCAACCCTTGTATCATCATATGACAGATATTTAGAAAGAAGATTTTAAACTGCAAAACATTTCCATTAGCTGATTTGACTGAGACCATTATTTGTTTATTATGAACTGCAGAGTAAAATTGAAGGCAACGGCCTTGCCACAGTGGATACACCGGTTCCCGTAAGATTACCGAAGTTAAGTGCTGTCGGGCACGGTCGCCACTTAGATGGGTGACCATTCAGGCCGCCATGCACTTTTGCCATTTTTTGGGGTGCAATCAGCCTCGTGATGCCAATTGAGGAGCTACTCAACTGAATAGTAGTGGTTTCGGTAAAGAATACCATCTTACGACCGGGAGAGCAGTATGCTGACCCCACACCCCTCCTATCCGCGTCCTCCACCGAGGAAGACACGGTGGTCGGATGGTCCCGGTAGGCCACTTGTGGCCTGACAATGGAGTGCTTTAGAGTAAAACTGAAGAAATTGCAGAAAGATAGAGCAGCAAAAAATTCAACATGGCATTTTGTATCAGGGAATAAAATTCTAGAATAAACTGCCAAAGGAGATGAAAAAGAGTGCTAAAATATATCTGTTTGAAAAAATAGTTAAAATATTCCTCATAATCAATGCATATGACACAATTAAGCATTACTAGGAGGGCTCAGGTGTAACGGTTAATAATGAAAGGAGACAACTACAACACCTTGTCACATTACAATAAATGATTACAATGTAACGATTTTACAAAAACATCATGTATCAAGATGACGTTGCATGATAGTAATTCTTCTCATTCTCATGTTTTTAACATCTCACTGTCATGGGGACCCAGCTTTTCAGGTTGGTTGAGTAGGGGTCTTGAAGAACAGCATAGGGCACAGTTGCATGTTCGTGGGTCTGAAATCAGTTTACCAAACAAACTGGACTTAGTGCAAGGGGAATAGCACCATGTTCATGGTCCAGGAGTCAACCGTGGGTGTCTTCAGTGTGTACAGTCTTTTCATATTAGAAGTTATCTTGAACAAATTGTATGTAAATCAGAGAACACTGTGGAATAGGGACCAACCAAATCAACCAGTGCAGTTGGGAGATGAAGTCTGCTTTGTCAGGCCACCAAGATTTAGGTTTTATGTTTTTTACTATATCATTACAGGCAAATGCCACAATGGTTCCTTCACCAAGGCCACTGTCAACTACCTCCCCTATCCTCATAAAAGCATACTTCTATATTAATAGCAGGAAAGTTGTTGTAGAATGTAAATACTTTAGAGTTAGAGGTGACTGTTCACTAAAAAGGGGAAGTGTTGAGCCATCGATACACACTCACAAAAGAAGGAAAACTTTTAGCTTTTGGAGTTCTCCTTTGACAAGTTACACCCAACTTATGCCCCTACGTGGTGCTGGCTAGACTGTAAGTATATGCATGTGTGTGAGTGTGCGTGTGTGTTTGTGTACTCCAGCTCATCAACAGAAAACTCTGAAAGCTAGGAAGTTTTCCTTCTTTTGTGTGTGAGCATCCAATAAGCAAGTAAACGTAAGTGAGGCCAAGGCCCCTGTGCACTGGGCTTATACTGGTCTGTTGTGCACGTGGCACAGTGCTCGCTGCATCATCTGCCCACGGTGCAAGTCAACCTCTCTAGGCCAACCACGGAGGCACTCTCATCACACACCATTCGATTACGTGTGCTCACACTCTATAGGGTTATGACACTCCTTCCCCCTTGGGGAAAGCTGTTCACTCTCAAGATGTCCACTCGTTCATCAGTAGGTGACAACTGATGGAGCAGGTGTCACGTTGTCACAGGAGAATAGGACCTGAAACTGCATGGGCATGGGCAGGCACAGTGCCAACTCCCCCATGAGAGGCTGTAAGGGGACACTGGTGTTGATCATGCTGTATCCAGGTCCCCATGCAGGCAGGCACTCGGTGATGGAGGCAGCAGAGAAGACTGCAGCAGCAACAGGGGCTGTGGAGATGGAGGCAGCTTGGCAGTGATATATCATTGTAAGTTGATCCTTGGATGAATAAAACAAATCAAATTAAGGAGATTGGACATGGTAAAATGAAAGAACCAGAGTTTTTTTAAGGGCTTAAGAGGGACAATTAACTAGCCATTAACTGAAATAAGGGAATGGAACATGTTAGAAAGCAAATGAGTAACGTGGATAGTGAAGGCAGGATAGCAAGAATTAGACAAAAAGACAAGGCACAGTGATCTTTGGATCTTACATAAGATATTGAATGTAACTGGCAAAAGGTGAAAAATATAAGAATGAAACAAATAAAGGAGCAACAAAAATACAAACTACTAAAAAATGTATTGTAAAAAAGTGCTAAATGGCAACACAGGAACAACTAGAGAAGAAACGTGGATGGTTATGGAACAGATAAATGCCACCTATAGGAAATTAAGAAACCTCTGGAGAACTGAGAAGCAGGTGTATGAATATCAGCGAGGACAAATGGCAAGCCAGTAATGAGGAAAGAAGAGGGAGGCTGAAAGGTGGAAGGAACATATACAGAAGGGCTATACAAAGAAAGTGAACTTTATGACAGTATTATGGAAGGGAAGAGGAAGTAAATGGAAATGAGATAGAATATATGTTACTGTGAGAAGAATTTGACACAGCACTGAAAGATCTAAGACAAAACAAAGCACCTGAGGTAGATGCCTGTTTACAAAATATATATGTGTATATAAATGTAAAATGTATTCCAATTAAGCTAGAAGATGCTGAGAAGATGATGAGATAGTAAAATTTGTAACTGAATTTTGTTATTTGCACAGTGAAACTACTGACAATGACAAACCACAGTAGAGACTTGCAGTAAAATGGAATGTTTCTGAAAAAGAGAAATTTGTTAATATCAAACAATGGAAAATTCAGGAAGGAATAATGACAGTGCCATGAAATGGATAGCTGCTACTCACCAGATGGTGGAGCTGCTGAGTCACAGATAGGCACAACAAAAAGACACATGAGATTGTGGTCCTGTGTGTGTGTGTGTGTTGTGTGTGTGTGTGTGTGTGTGTGTGTGTGTGTGTGTGTGTGTGTGTGTGTGTTAATATCAAATATAAATTTAAGTCTGAATGTATAGGGATGTAAAATATATGTAAACAGCACAAACAACACATTATCAGACCTAACACGTTGTAGGACAACCACTTGCATTCAAAGCAGCTTCCAGTTGTCCCAGAATGAAAAAATACTGGTCTTGTATGGTTTTCCAGAGAATCTTATACCATTCTTCCTGCAAAATAGTGTCAAGTTCAGGTAACAATGATGGAGATGGATAACAATCACACATCCATCTCTCCAAAGTAGACAACTAAAGCTGAATAATATTGAAATTGGGTGATTTTGGTAGCCCTAGGATGGAGATCTAACAATTCATCCTTGTGTTCATAAAACCATGCCTGGATGATGCAAGTTGTGCAACAGGGGCCCTGTCATCGTATAATACAACATCACCATTGGGGAACAAACAATGTACTATGGGATGGACCTGATCAGCCAAACTGGCCACATAATTCTTGGCAGAAATGCAAGCTTAAAGAGTAACCATGGAGGCTGGGGGAATACCAGGAAATGGATACCCAAATCATCATTTGGCCTCTGCTGTGGTTCACTCTTGGGATGAAAACGTTTGTGAAATAAGACTTATCTGATCAAATGTAATTTTTCCACTGCTCCATATCCCAGGTTTTGTGGCTTGGGTGCCACATTTCCCTGTTACGAGCATCTGCATCACTGATGAGTGGTTTTGTAATTCCAGCTTACTTATGGAGCTCCCTTCAAGTTGCTTTTGTGCTGACAGGGTGTGCGAGTGTGGCGTTCAGTTCTTTTGTGATCTTTATAGCTGTAATCTATAGCTGTAATTTTGTTGCAGTCCTCTTCAATAACTGTCTGTCATGACCACTCAACACACACATTCATCCATGTTGTGACTTAGCAAATGATGTTTTTTCACTTTCCCTGTATGTGGTATAAATCTTCAACACAGTGCCTTTTGAAACACCAGAAACTTTGACTACCTAGCTTACAGAAGCATAAGGGCACCAACAATTTGACCACATTCAGATAAACTTAGCAACAATATAATGCACTCACAAAGACTCAGAACACTGTTCTCACCACGACTGACACTTTGGATGTATTGAGGATGCTGCAAGGTGCTGTCCATAGTTGCGGTAGCTATGCCAAGGTGAAGAGACTTGCACAGGATAGACCAACAATGAGGGCTGCATCAAAGCGGTCTTCAGACTGAAGATGATAATATCCTGACAACAATAATGATGACGACAGTGACATAATATACCTATCAATGCTGTGGTTAATCTTGAATGCTTTTTGCCATCTTGCATGGTGCTACAAGAAATTGGCAGTGTTTTACACAAAGAAATTAATGTAAAATATACGTTCCACAGTGGTGTCACTGTTGAAGAACTAATTTGAAAAATATTATAATATTATGAGGTTAAACCATGAAGCTTGCCTGAAATCTGATGATAAGATAATAAAGTAAACATTTAAATGTAGATATAATTCACAAAGACCTTTTCGGCATCTTCATAGTCCAGCTCTGGGTAAGCTTCTCTGGCAATTTCACTTAGTTGCCTGTGGCTTTTCACTATCTGCTCCTCCGAATATCCAGCCAATAAGCACAAGTGATATAACCATGTCGTGGATGCTGCTTTATATAAGGGACACCATGATATATTGTGTTTCCTGAAAAAAAAAATGGCCCTACAAGAATCAATATCTGAAGTAGGCCTATCTAAGATTACATTTATGCAAATTTGGAAGTATGAACATGATTAAATACTTGCTACATCACAGCACTTTGTATTCTATCAAAATTTTATAGTTTAAAAAATATTATTACTCAAATATGTTGTTCTTGTAAGAAATACAAGAATGTACAAGTTGTAGAATGTAAACCTTTCAAATACTCATTGTTAATATTTTGTAGCCCTATTTTTTTGTATCCAAAAATTTATACTGTTACTAGGTAAACATTCTAGTTAACTAAATATTTTCAATATAAGAGTTTGTTTCTAGAATAACCTTGCAGGCTTTACTTGAAAACTAGAGAGGCATTTGTGGGTCTAAAAATTTGTTTCTAAGACAGAACCTAATATTAATATGATTTAAATATAAGCAGATGATAGTTAAAAAGTGTCATCATGCATTAATATTGTCTTTAGAACTCCTGTCTTTCACATCATTAATAATATGTAATTAGTCTGTACTGTAATATTTCATAAATTATTTGTACAAAATTTCCAATGTGCAGCTATAAACTAGCATTGTGGACAGGGGCAGAACCACTCATTATTAGCTGTTGATTTGCAGCTAGTCTGCACTGGTCAGTCTTCATATGTTGTGTAATCATTGTTAAAATAGCGTTGTAACATACTTAACTGCAACTAATATAAATAGCTTACACTCCACTGCGTCTTTGTAATTAGTTTTGTTTTTCAAAGTAGTTTTCTTACATTGCTTTGTGAAGAATCTGCAGCTTTTTGGCAATACTATTTTCAATCATCATCAGAAACTGTCAGATTATCACTTTCAGGTTTAGCACTGGTGTATGTGATATCCAATATACAAGGCGTACAACTTTGCTTCTGCTGTTTGTCGATAAGTGGCGACAACGGTAAGTAGCGGTCGAAAGAAACAGATCACAGACTTCAGGCAGTTAGCTTGGACCTCAGTCAACATAACCTCATGCAAACATTAGTCGATTTGTGTCTGTATCATAAAGTTGTTCTTGATTGAAAATGTCAGTTTATGAGCGTAATTCTCGTCATTTGTGGGAGGTGTTACTGTTTTGTTTCAATATGAAGAAAACAGTGGCTGAGTCATTGAATGCTCTCAAGTGCATATCGTAAGGACGCTATTGGTAAAAGAACGTGTCGTGAGTGGTTTCAATGCTTCAAGAACAGTGATTTTAGCATTGTAGACTGCCATAGTGGTGGAAGAGAGAATGTTTCCGAAGATGCAGAATTGGAGACATTTCTGAGTAAAGACTCACGTTAAACTCAAGAAGAATTGGCACGATTAGTGGGAGTGACACAGTGAGCCATTTCAAAATATCTCAAGGCCATGGGCATGATTCAGAAAGAAGGAACTTGGGTCCCATGTGAGCTGAAACCAAGAGACGCTGAACGGTGTTTGTGTGTTTGTGAACAGTTGTTTCAGAGGAAAAAACAGAAGGGATTTCTGCATCGCATTGTGACCAGGAACAAAAAACGAGTTCATTACAATAACGCTAAGCACAAAAAATCATGGGGATATAACAGGCATGCTTCCACATTGACGGTCAAACCAAATATTCCCGGCTCCAAGATCATGCTCTGCATTTGGTGGGACCAGCTCGGCGCCGTGTACTATTAGGTGTTAAAACCAAGTGAAACAATCACAGGTGCTCATTATTGAATGCAATTAATGTGTTTGAACAGAGTATTAAAAGACAAACAACCGCAATACAGCGAGAGGCAAGATAAAGTTATTTTGCAGCATGACAACACTCGACCCCACATTGCAAAAGAGGTCAAAATGTACTTGGAAATGTTAAAATGGGAAGTCCTACCCCACCCATTGTATTCGCCAGACATTGCTCCCTCTGACTATCACCTGTTTAGATGGCTCTGAGCACTATGGGACTTAACAGCTATGGGCATCAGTCCCCTAGAACTTAGAACTACTTAAACCTAACTAACCTAAGGACATCACACAACACCCAGTCATCACGAGGCAGAGAAAATCCCTGACCCCGCCAGGAATCGAACCTGGGAACCCGGGCATGGGAAGCGAGAACGCTACATCACGACCACGAGCTGCGGATCCTGTTTAGATCAAAGGCACATCGCCTGGCTGACCAAAACTTCCGATCTCATGAAGAAGTCACAAATTGGATTGATTCGTGGATCGCTTCAAAAGATGAACAATTTTTTTGATGGAGGATTTGTACACTGCCCAAAAGATGGGAGAAAGTAGTGGCCAGTGATGGAAAATACTTTGACTGATACATGTGTAACCAATTTGTTTCATTAAAGCCTCAAATGTTGGGGAAAAATGGTGGAAGCAAAGTTGTCCACCTTGTAGTAGTAGTAGTAGTAGTAGTAGTAGAATAATAGTAACTTTATTAATCGATAGATCTCTTTTTACAAAGATATAGGACATGTCAAAGTATGTACAAGTTTAGACCAATTTAAAATAAGGATATTCATATACACGTATATTTACAGACTTCATTAGATTTACCCTGGTATACAATACTTTATTTATGAATAACTTATTAAATAATATAATTCCACACTGTTCACTCATACCTCACTATCAGTCAGTGCACACACTATACACACATTTCAGAATGTGATTTTCACTCTGCAGCGGAGTGTGCGCTGATATGAAACTTCCTGGCAGATTAAAACTGTGTGCCAGACCAAGCCTCGAACTCGGGACCTTTGCCTTTTGTGGGCAACTGTTCTACCATCTGTTCTACCCAAGCATGACTCACGCCCCATCCTCACAGCTTTACTTCCGCCAGTATCTCATCTCCTACTCTCCAAACTTCACGGAAGCCCTCCTGTGAACCTTGCAGAACTAGCAATCCTGGAAGAAAGGATATTGTGGAGACATGGCTTAGCCACAGCCTGGGGGATGTTTCCAGAATGAGATTTTCACTCTGCAGCAGAGTGTGCACTGATATGAAACTTCCTGGGAGATTAAAACTGTGCGCTGGACTGAGACTCGAACTCGGTAGAGCACTTGCCCGCGGAAGGCAAAGGTCTCGAGTTTTATACACACATTATTTCATAACACTTCACTCACTACACACACACACACACACACTGGTGGTCTATGGGCCATTTTCTGTACCACAGCTTCCCGTTTGCTATCCTGAAAAACTGAGTCAGCATCCCTCTATAATGAGTGAGATGTTGATCTCAGAAAGAGGAAGAGGTGTTAGTACTGTGTAATGCATAGCTTGGGGGTAAATTTTTCTAGAAAAGGAAAAGAGAAGGGAAAAAACTTAGTGTGAAGGTGTTATGTGGAATGTCAGATGTTTTATAATCATTATTATTATTTATTTGTATAACTTTTTTTACAAAACTACTACTCTGTTTTATCTAAGTAATCCTTCAATGTATAAAATGAATCTCACAACAGGTACTTTTTAGCTGCATTTTTAAATAAGTGTATTTTATTTCTTTTATCTCTTTTGGTATTGTACAGTTTTATTCCTTGGTAGAAAATGCTGTTTTGAGTTTTATGTTTATTTTTTCTTGGCAAATGTAAGTTGAGTGTAGCTCTTGTTCCATGGTCATAGACAGAACTGTTTGTGCAGCAATTTCCAATGCTGTTTTTGATGTGTACAACTGAGTGGTAAATGTATTCACACAGAGCAGTCAAAATCCCCAGTGTTTTGAACAGATCTTTACAATGAGCTCGACTGCCATGTTTGGTTATGATTCTTATGGCTCTTTTTTGGAGATTGAAAACTGTGTTCATATTTTGTGCATTTGTTCCCCAAAAAAGAATGCCATAGCTAAGAATTGAGTGTACATATGATTAGTATGTAACTATAAGATACTGCATGTTACACACTAATGATAGGATTTTAAGGGCATAACATGCTGATGACATTCTCTTTGCAAGTACCTTTGTGTGTTCACACCACTTCAACTGAGAATCAATATTCATTACTAGAAATTTTGCATTTGTTACACAGTCTATTGAGGCACCATCTACATTTAATTTAACATTGTCATTTTCCCTCTTCAAACTGAAACTCATGGCATTAGTTTTCTTTATGTTCATTGTCACTTTATTGCTTATTGACCAATCATATACTTCCTTGAGAGTTTCATTTTCTTTCTCTTCAAGGAGTTCTTTTGTTTTCTCAGTGACTATAATATATCTTTCATCAGTGCTGAGCCATTGATGTATATCAGGAATAGTATTGGTCCTAATGTTACCTTGAGGAACCCCTATATTAATGTATTTTGGTTCTGATAAGTGTTTTATTAAAGGTTTCAATCTATTTTAAGTATGTGTTATCTCTACTCTTTGTACCGTATCTGCTAGGTATGATCGAAACCAGTCATTAGCTACCCTTCTTATTCCTAATGCTTTTAATTTATTTAATAGAGTATTGTGGTCAACTGTATCAAAGGCCTTAGAAAGATCCAAAAATATACCTGTGACACACTCATCTTTGTTAAGAGCACCAAATACAACCTTTGTGAATTCTACTATGACTGACTCCATATTTTTGCCACTTCAGAAATGAAACTGTGATTCGCTTAAAGGAGTGTATTTATTCAGGTAATCCATTAATCTGTCTTTCATAATTGCTTCTGTTATTTTTGAGAAGGGTGACAGCAGGGAAATGGGCTGGTAATTTTCTATGTCTTCTGCATTACCTTTCTTAAGCAAAGGTATAACTCTTGCCTCTTTTTAACTGTTCTGAAAATGTCCCTGATGTGAAGGATTCATTTATTATATTTGTTAAGGGGCCTTGTATAATCTCTATGCACTGTTTCAGCGCACACATTGGTATTTGTGTAAGCCTACTGACTTTTTATTTTTTAGTTTTTGAACAGTTTTATTGACTTCATTCTCATATTCTCATTCTCATATAGCAAGCCATTAATTTGATTTAATTTCAGAAAATGGAGAAAACTCATGGAAACAATCTGAAATGAGTTCATTGTGTTAGAAGTGACAGTTACCCTGCATTGTTTTTGTGAAAGTAAATACTCAAATGCCTACAGTGGAAATTAGGATATATTTGTAGCTATTCTCATATTTCAGGATCTTCCTTTTTGTTTCTTCACAGCCTCTGTGTTTCATTTTGAACCATCTGACTTTTCTTAAAATCTCTCAGCTAAGTATTCTTTATACACATTTAGCATTTAAAGATAGAACTGTTATGAAACTTTCCATCAGTAGCTGACCTCTGACTAACAGTTTCAGTAACTACCCAATTATGGAAGTAGTTGTGACTAGACAAAACCACTTTCATCTTGCCACAACTGTTCGTTCTCTGATTGCTCTGTCAGAAGACTCATCAAACTATAACACATGAAATTTTAGTTCAATTTATTACATAAATGAATAGATGATTTACTTAAATTACTTGCTACAGGATTAGTGGATAATTTACAACCACTAGAAACTAGCAGCGCATCATTTGATGCACTAATTAATGAACTGTTCTCTTGATTTAAAATGTCCAACCTCAACAACACTACATGCTCATTTGAAACTTTAAATACTCTTTGGTCCTAGATGATGATGTTGACTGCTGTAGCTGATGTCTTCAACTGAGCTGAATTCTTGCATGCTGAAAACCACGTCAACCTCAGAGTGAGGGTGCTGCTATGCTGAGTGGGGAGTCTTGATCTTCAGGAGCACTTCGTGTACATCATTGTGGACTTCAGTGAGCCCTCACTAATGTCTGTTACATCAATTTATGTTGCTAACTTTGATGTTGCAGCACAATCTCTGTACAGTGTCACAGAAGAGTGGATCACAATGACACAGGTCTTAAAGCACCTATTGAAGTCACTGGCGTTATGGTGCACAGCACTTTTGATGGTCAGGTGGTCAAGTTTGTGGTAAACCACATTTTTCACAACAGCCATTCATACCCCCAGGCATCAGGTTCATCATCGTACCCACATGGAACATTGCACAGTAGTCATAGTGTTGCTGGTATATATAGTGTCTCCCTAGCTCTGGTCAGATATGCTATGTGTGTGACAGGACAGTAGGAGGAGGAAGGGAGGCTTATTCTATTCCCACCAACTGAGAAAACCCACCAGCCAGTTGCCAGCCTCATATACTTTACTTGCCCAAACTTCAAAATTTTACCACAAAAATTGTCATTCTGGTTCTCAACCAATCTCCCATGACTCCTGACACTCTGTCCCTGCATAATCATGCTGTGCTAAAATCTTTCAACGTCACCTGTTGTATTTTTGCAAAATTCTTGTACCATCTCTGAACAATTTATTGAATCCTTTTACACCCTTAGCACTATCTGGGAAAGCTATCTTAGTTAATTATATCCCAGTCTACATCTTCATCTATGCACTGTAAACAACAGGGAAGTGAATGGCAGATGGTACATCCTACTATACTAGTTATTAAGGCTTTTTCCCATTCCATTTACGTATGGAGTGTGGGAAGAATGACTGACTGAATGCTTCTGTGCCTGCTGTAATTAATCTAACCATATCCTCACAATCCCTATGGTAGCAGTACATAGGACACTGTGGTATATTCCTAGAGTCAGCATTTACAGCCAGTTCTTGAACTTTGTTCATAGACTTTCTTTGAATAGGTTCTGTCTATATTCAATAGTCTGCTAGTTCAGTTCTTTCAACATCTCTGCGACACTCCACCTTGGGCTAAAAAACATGAGTCTGCTTCATGCTTCACCCACAACTGAGCCTATGTGATTGCTCCATTTCAAGTCCCGACTATGTGTTATGCCTTGGTATGAGTTTGCCAATTCCATTTGTGACTCACTGATTATTGTAGGATACTATGTTTTTTCATTCTGTGAAGTACACAATTTTACATTTTTGAACATTTAAAGCAAGTTGCTAATCTCTGCACTTCTTTGAAATCTTTTTTAAGTTCTGACTGAATATTTATGCAGCTTCGTTCAGACTGTGCTTCATTCTACATAACTGCATCATCTACAAAAAGTCTGATGTATATATTAATATTGCATGTGAGGTCATTAATATACATCATGAACAGTAAGGGGCCAAACACACTTCCCTGGGGTACACCCCATCTGTTGATGACTCCCCATCCGAGATAACATGCTGCACCCACTCCACCAAGAAATCCTCAATCCAGTCACACATTTTGTCTGGTAACCCATTTTATCATGCTTTTGATAATACACATAGATGTATTACTGGCTCAAATACTTTTCAGAAATTGAGAAATACTGCATCCATGTGACTGCCTTGATTTATGGCTTTCAGGATGTCATGTGAGAAAAGTGCAAGTTACCTTTCATGTGATCTAGGTTTTTGAAAACCATGTCAGTTGGCATGGAGGAGGTCTTTCTGTTTGAGATGCCTCATTATGTTTGAGCTCAGAATTTGTTCCAAGATTCTAAAAGAAATCAATGTCAAAGATATACTTCAGTATTGCCAATTTTTTTATTGATTATTAACTCTAGCTCATTGGTAAGCCACCTTCAGAGCAATTTAAAATGTTGTTCAGTGTATGACAGTCATTACACATCATCATGTTTTTAGAGTTAACTCACCATAAAATGAAATTGCAGTTAGACAGCAGTCACACAGGCACTTCCTCGTTCCTGTTATAAATATTAGAACACTCTTGGGCAATGCAACTATCATTGCTGCAGGTTGACTGTACACATGTGGCAATACAGGCACTGTAATAATATTTGCTTAGTGATGAATATTGTCAATTTACATAAACAACTATGATTTTTCATTTTAGGGCAACTTAGCTCTAAGAATGTGACAATGGGTAATGACTGTCACACAATGAACAATATTTTAGATTGATCTGCAGATGGCTGTCAGTGAACCAAAACCAGTAAGCAATAAAGAAAATTTGCGATTGTAACACGGGATTTTTATTCATAAGTTTTAAATCAACAGACCGCATGTCTCCCAATTGAACAATGTCAAAGAATAACAGTAGTTTTGTGGATCACTTCTACTACCCTTTTGTAAATGGGAGTGACCTGTGCCTTCTTCCAACTTTGGGGCATGGTTTTTTGTTCAGGGGATCTATGGTAGATTACTGTAAACAGAGGGGTTAACTCAGCTGCAAATTCAATATAGAATCTGATTTGTATTCCATCAGGCCCTGGTGCTTTATTCAGTTTTAATGATTTCAGCTGTTTCTCAACACCACTGCGACTAATTTCTATTTCACACATCTTTTCAGTGGTAAGAGGATTAAACTGGGGCACTCCTGTGCCAAGGTATATGAAAACACCATGGACAGCAGAATCCGAACAAAATCCAGAACAAATGGAGAGAGGAGATTAGTTATTGTCCTTATATTTGCAGTGAGGCAGCTTCTGGAGGACCACTATGAATTTGGGGAAGATCTTGTTATGCCCTTACTTGATATACACTGATGGAAAAAAAATAAATAAATAAATAAAATGCTGCACCGAGAAGGAACTGTACCACAAAAACGAAAGTTGGCAGTCATGTTTCTATATCTGAAAGATGATGCCTATCAAAATTTCACTTGACACATAAGAGTGGGGCCTCAGTACCACTGTGAGAATGAAAATCAAATTTGTTTTAAACATATGCTGTAACAGTTGTGAGCATTAGTTACTTTTGAGTTTGGATGTGGTGAGTTGAGATCACCTTAAAGGTGACATAGACACCATTATCAACACTGAGTTTGAATGCGGTTGTGTAATAGGGCTACAAGCCAATGGATGTTCCTTCTGTGATACTGCAGAAAGACCTCACGGGAATGTAGCCACTGTACATGACTGCTGGCAGCAGTGTCCATGAGAATGTAGAGATGCGAGAAGACCGGGCTCTGGACAGCCCTGTGGCACTACCGAGAGGTGTATAGGTCTGGTGCATTTTACTGCATCTGCAGCAGCAACTGAACAGCAGTTGCTACCACAGTGATACAATGAATTGTTACAAATCTATTACTTCAGTGACAGCTCTGAGCCAAACACCCTGTGGCATGCATTCTACTGACCTCGAACCACTGCCATTTGCAACTTCAGTGGTGTCAAGCAAGAGCTCACTGGAGGGCAGGGTGGAGATCAGTTGTGTTTTCTGATGAAAGCTGTTTCTGCTGTGGTGCCAGTGTTGGTTAGGAGGAGGCCAGGATCACACCCGTGGATATCCCGTGCATCCTAACTGCCAATTTTTTCATCATTCTTGCTATTTGACCTGTTATGGTGGCATTCATAAACAGCATTCCAGGGGGTGTTTTCCAACAGGATAACACTCACCCACATACCGCAATTGTAATCCGACATGCTCTACTGAGTATCGACATGTTGCCTTGGTCTGCTTGATCACCAGATCTGACTCCTATCCAGCACATATGGGACACCATTGGACGACAACTCCAGCATCATCCACAACCAACATTAACCACCCCTGTACTGACTGACCAAGTGCAACAGGCATGGAACTCCATCCTACAAAGCATACATGTTTGAATGTTTGCATTCAACACTCTAGTGGTTACACCTGTTATTAATGTATCAGCATTTTGCATTTATGATGGCTTATCTCACACTTACAGTAACCAGTTACCTGGCAATGGTAGTCACTTACAGATGTTACCTAGACAAATGTATTCCCAAAATTTCATTACTCTTCATTAATTACATGTTGTGATTTTTTTCTGTCAGTGTAAAGAGGCATCTGTAGGAGAAAGGTCTGGGAAGTACTAGAAAAGAAGGGAGTGGAAAAATAGACAACAATCAGAGTGGAGGCAATATACTGTGGAAGTCTGAGTTGTGTGAAAGTGGGAAATGAAAGGACATAGTGGGTCCAGCAAACAAGTAGTGTGAAACGGGGCAGTGCATGTCACCTCTCCTCTTCACTGTGGTCTTGGATGAGATAATAACTAAGGTGGCTGAAAAAAATTGAGAAGACAAGATGAAAGCAATAGTGTCTGCAGATGACTTGAAACAGAGATTTAGGAACAGCTGGATGCTTGGAAAGAAACTGTGAGACAGACTGGAATGAAACTGAATGTAAACAAATGTGACTTCCTGGTTACAATGAGAAAGAAAGATTGACCAACTAGCTGAATAAGGGTTGGAGGTGGACAAATGAAGAAAGTGAAGAGTGTCATGTACTTAGAAAGTGGGATAGAAGAAAAATGGAAGAAATGAGAAAGAGACCAGTGAACACAGCAGACAGGTGCAAGCATTCCTGTGAAGTGTTATGAGCTGGGTTTGGAGCAAAGATGTCCCAAAAGAAGAAAAAAAATAATGTACTGAAGTCTGACTACTGACCAGTGCATCTGAAAGAAGGGGAATGAAGAAAAGATACATGAGCAGATTACAGGCATGTGAAATGAAGTTCTTCAGAATTAGATAGAAGTAACAAGGAGAGATAGGATGAGGAATGAAAGGGAAGAGAAACAGTGGAAGAGGAACACTTCCAGAGCACGATAGAAACATGAAGAGTAAGATTGGCTGGGCACTTGAAGAGAATGGAAAACAAGATGATTCCCAAGAAGATACATGGAATGGCAATGAAAAGGAAACAACCAAGGAAAAGAATGACGGATGGATGGCCAAACAAATGGAGGATTGTGTTGAAAAAAGAGGCAAGGAATGGAATAGAGTGAACGCAGGAAGAGGGTGGGGAAACAGGGCTATGTGGCAACACTCATGTTCCAAGTAGACCCAGTCTGGGGCTGAAAACTGTTCAAGATGATGATGATGGACTTGTGTATTTTCCTCTGCAAAGGAACATTTGAAAACAAAGCATTTCTACTTTTGCTTTGTTAATCTCTATTAAGTTCCTGTCTTGGCCATGAGTGACAATACTAACTTTGGTGCCACTAAGATACAACCAGAATTTCTTTAGATTTTGTGAAAGATCATTTGACAATATTCTTGTACAGTAGTCATTGATGGCTTCACACATTGCTCTCTTGATTGCCAAATGTGTTTCATTCATAATCTCTCTGTCTATAGACCTATGGTTTGTTTTATACCTATTATGCTCCAACTTGTTGATACTATTGGCCATCAGGGCACCCACTGCTTCCATCGACTCTGCTCACTAATCCCTCCCTCACACATTCCAGACCTTGCCTTGATTTGTTTCACCTCCCACATCCCCTGAAACTCCCTCCAAGTTTTAATAAATCAGACTAATCACAAATAAACCCCCACACCACCAATGTTGCCTTCATCTTTTCCTCTGAAAAGCTAGACTCTATAAAAGTCTGAGTCCCCTCAAAACATTTCAATGCCAGCCCTGACCCAGGGTTAATAGCGTTGGGTTCGTCAAGGAATTGCTTACCCTTTGCTAGAAACATTTCTTCACCACCTACCCAACTATTCACCATAAAACTAAAGCAAGCAGATACACATGAATTAAAAAATCAATCCTGAACCAAACATTTTCTCCAGTAACATGGTTTCAGTGCCCTGGTATGAACCACAATGACAGCATGACTGTGAGTCTCCAACAGTTTTAGACACCTCCTCTAAAAAGCCTTGTCACTATAATCCCAGAGCTCCATCATGGAGCTGTTTCTCTAAACCTGTCATCTGAACCCATCTTTCCCTAACACTGACCATTTATGTGCTCATAAAGCCAACACCACTGGATTATTTCTGGTTACTGCATTGTGGCTGCTTACAATGTCCCATGAAGATTCTCTGCCTTTGTTGACCAGCAAGCTCAACCAGTTTTTCATGGTTTCACATCCTATACACTAATTACTTCATGCACAACCTTTTTTTACTAGGCAAACAATTACTACTACCATTACCAATATGCTCTTTACTTGTCACTGTTGATGCAATGTCCCTGTACATTAGACATGAGAGCGCTGCCTCCTTATTAATTTACATAGTAAACCACATTCTGATTCACAGTAGTTTCTCTTTTAAAGACCAGATCTAAAACTAAATTTCCCTAACATCTACAGGGACAAATCAATCTCTCTACGGGCTGCTTAGAAAGAGCTATCCTACATATGCTTATGGGCCATCTAGAGGAAATGTTCCTTTTCTTTCAACACATTACCCTTGTTGGTTCATGTTCTTTGATGACATCTTCATGAAGTGGACAAGGAACTGTGGAAAGAATAGACTGCTATTTCCTCCAGAACCACTGCACATTATAATTAACTCTATGCACCTTGTCCTTTCTCAACATGGTGACACTGGTCATTATTATAAATAGTGGGAAATAGTGAAGTGTGGTGACAAGGAGAGCAAGACTTCTTGTCAGGTGAGTAAAGGATTATTGATGCAGAATCAAATAGTAGTAATGCATGAATAGGTCTAATAATTAAAAACAAATTAAGAATGCAGATAAGCTATTATGAACAGCATAGTGAACATCATCATAGCCAAGACACAGACAAAACCATTAGTCCGTGTGTTAGTACTGGTACTAGTACTAGTACTAGCAGATGAAAAGACTGAAAAAATCAGAGATAGCATAAAAAATTGTACTGAAGAGCTAAATAAACTGGTCCAGCTGCCTAATATCATGTAGGGCCCCTGCAACCATGCAGAAGTGCCGCAACATGACATGGTAGGGACTCGAATAATGTCTGAAGTAGTGCTGGAGGGAATTGACATCATGAATCCTGCAGAGCTGTCCATAAGAGATCTCTTCTGAACAGCATGTTGCAAGGCACCCCAGATATGCACAATAATGTTCTTGTCTGGGGAGTTTGCTGGCCAGCGGAAGTGTTTAAACTCAGAAGTAGCAATTCTGAATGTGTTGGGTGTTGCATTGTCCTGCTGGAACTGCCCAAGTCCATCAGAATGCACAATGGATATGAATGGATGCAGGATGCTTATGTGTGTGTCACCTACCAAAATTGTATCTAGATGTATCTAGGACCCCATATCACTCCAATTGTACACTCTCCACATCATTGCAGAGCCTCCACCAGCATAAAAAGACGTCTGCTGACATGCAGGGTCCAAGGATTCATGAGGTTGTCTTCAAACCCGCACACATCCACCCACTCGATACAATTTGAAATGAGACTTGTCCAACCAGGTACATGTTTCCAGTCATCAACAATCCAATGTCAGTGTTAACAGGCCCAGGCAAGGTGTAAAGCCTTGTGTCGTGCAATCATCAAGGATACACGAGTAGGCCTTCGGCTCCAAAAGCCCATATTGATGATGTTTTGTTGAATGGTTTGCACGCTGACACTTGTTGATGGCCCAGCATTGAAATATGCTGCAATTTGTGGAAGGGTTCCACTTCTGTCATGTTGAACAATTCTATCCAGTTGTCATTGGTCCGATTCTTGCAGGATCTTTTTTTGGCCACAACAATGTTGGAGATTTGATGTTTTACTGTATTTCTGATATTTATGATACACTCATGAAATGGTCATATGGGAAAATCCCCACATCATCACTACATCAGATATGCTGCGTCCCATCGCTCATGCACTGACTATAACACCACAATCAAACTCACTTAAATCTTGATAACCTGCCATTGTAGCAGCAGTATCCAATTTAACAACTGCGCCAGATGCTTGTTGTCCAATGTAGGAGTTGCCGACTGCAGTGCCATATTCTCCCTGTTTACATATCTCTGAATTTGAATATACATGCCTGTACCAGTTTCTTTGGTGCTCCAGTGTTTTTACCATGTTACAAGACACACAAATATAACTGTAATGAAAGACTGGAATTTGACAGTATGAAAAGAAAGAAGAACATTGGGAGAAGACAGACTGGGAGAAAGGACTGAAAGGGGAAGCTACCTGGTAGCATTTAATAGCTAACAGTCACATATACATCTACATCTTCATGATTACTTTGCAATTCACAATTAAGTGCCTGGCAGAGAGTTCATCAAACCACCTTCAACCTGTTTCTCTGCTGTTCCACTGTCAGAAAGTGCAGGAAAAAACACTAACACATAAATTTTTATGTACAAGCTCTGATTTCTCTTATTTCATTGTGCTGATCATTAATGCATATATAGGTAAGCTCTAACAAAATATTTCCACACACTGATGAGAAAGTTGGCAATTGAAATTTCATGTGTAGGTACTGCCACAATGAAAAATGCCTCTGTTTTAATGGTTGTCACCCCAACATATCATATCTGCAGCACTCCTTTTCCTTATTTCTTGATAGTACAAAAGAGCTGCCTTTCTTTGAACTTTTTCGTTGTTCTCTGTTGATCTATCTGATGTGGATCCCACACTGCACAGCAGTATTCCAGAAGAGGGTGGACAAATAGAGTGTAAGCAGTCTTGTTGCATCTTCTAAGCGTTCTGCCAATAAATCACACAGTCTCTGGTTTGCTTTACCCACAACATTATCTATGTGATCATTCCAATTGAAGTTATTCATAATCGTAATCCCTAGTATGTAGTTGATTTTACAACTTTTAGATTTGTGTGATTTCTTTTAATACTCATGTGGATGACTCATTATTTTGCACCATACACAAATCTTGTCCAAATCATTTCTAAATTTGTTTTGATCCCTGATGACTTTATAAGATGGTAGATGACAGTATCCTCCACAAATAGTGTAAGAGGGCTACTCATATTGTCTTCTAAATCATTAATGTAAATAAGGAACAGCAAAGAGCCTATAACACGTCCTTGGAAAATGCCAGCTATTACTTCTGCTTTACTCTATGACTTCTCATTAATTACTATGAAATGTGTCCTTCTGATGGGAAATAATGAATCCAGTCATACAACTGAGGTGATACTCTATAGCCATGAAATTTGATTCAAATAATGTATGGGAAGTTCTGGTTGAAAATTATGAATTATTTAGGAACAAAGAAGATGACTCATCAAAAGACAGAAGTCCTGCTCTGTCGATAGGACAGGCACACCAACAAAAGGTACGGAGCTTGGCTACCTTTCAGAATGCACTTCTTTTTTCTAACACACACACACACACACACACACACACACACACACACACACACACACACGTGCGTGCACACACACACACACACACACACACACACACACACACACACACACACACACACACCACTCTCTCTCCCTCTCTCTCTCTCTCTCTCTCTCTCTCTCTAACGGATGCAGGGTAAAATATCTGAGGTAATGGGTGGGCAGCCAGGTGGGCAACCAATGGCCTGTGGGCTGGATCAGAACCACGACTGATTTCAATCCTGATCATGGACAATATCCATGGGAAAGGACAGGGCGATCACACTGTACTCTGCCCGGGACACATTTTTGGATATTCTTGCCAAAGCTCGGCTAGGCTCGGCACAGGTTTGCAACTCATGATACAGACCAGTGAAAGTCTTGCTTAAAGACTTGGCCAGACAGAACACAGCGTGATGACATGTCTCAGGTTGTGGTGGATGGCTGGTGTTTACATGGCAATGGGTTCCACACAGGCAAGAGCTGGCCTCAGAAAATGGCAGTTGCTGCATTAGCTGTCACTGTGGAAGTGGCCGATACCTCATTAGCACTTTGCATGTGTAGCATGGTACAGAGCTGCCTCCCACCACTGCTACAGCACACCACTCAAATGTGCACATTATTTATGGCCTATGTCTGTGCCTATGATAGAATGCAAACACTTGTAGTGGGCAACAATGCCACTAAAATTACCAACTGCCCACAAAATGTGCCGATTTTAACAACGCGATCGGGTGTCACTGAACAGACTAGTTCTCTGTTGTCAGTTCACATGTGAAGTTCTGTGCTAGTTATTTCTTAATTTTGTGCAAGTGTCTCTGTGCAAAACATTTATTCACAAAATATCCGGTGTTAAGAAGAGGAAAGTAGATGCTGAATGTCGACAATTCCAGAAGAAAGAGATGTACAACAATAAACTCATTTGCTTGTTGTGTAGTGAATCATTATCTGTTGTGAAAGGATATAAAATGAAAAGACACTTTTCTACAAAACATACTGCTCAACAACCGCTTACAGGGCAACAGCGGAAAGGCAAAATGAAGTTATTAATTTCCAATTTGAACAAGCAACAGCAAATATTTGCCAAACTGAGGGCATAGTAGGAGATTTTGGTTAAAGCTAATTTTATAGTGAGCAGAAACATTACCAAGTCATTAAAGCCTTCTTCTGAAGGCGAATTCATGAAGGAGTGCCTCTTGTAAATTGCAGATGTACTACATCCTGATAAAAAAAGTGTTTGAAAAAAAAAGTTTGTCACAACAAACAGTGGTTCAACAAACTGAGATGATGACTGGTGACATTAAAAAAGTCTGTGTAGTCGCGCTGCCACATTCAAAGCATTTGACATTGCTTTGGATGAGAGCACTGATTTTTCAGATACATGAGGACTTCAAAATAACAGAAGAATTATTAGCACTACAGTCATTAAAAGCAAACACTACTGGTGAAGGTGTTTTTCATGAAGTTGAAAAAAATCATCAAAACCATCAACCTGCAGTGTAGTCAACTCACTGGAGCTTCTTCTGACGGAGTACCTGCGATGGTCACTTCATGAAAAGGTTTTATTGGTACATTAAATGAAAATCTTCTGAACTAAATATTACAAAGAAAGTTTAACAGTCCTTCACTGCATTATTCACCAAGAAAATTTCTGTGCTAACTCAATTAAAATGACACATGCCGTGAATGTGGTTACCATGAGCATCAATTTCATTAAGTCCCATGCACTAAATCACTGCCAATTCAAACAGAGTTTGGACAACCTGTGCCCCAAACATGAAGATTTAGCTTACCATTGCAAAGTGAGATGGCTGAGTAGGGGCAAAATACTAAAACTTTTTATAATCTTTGACAAGAAATAGCACATTTTATGGCTATCAAAGGGAAACCATTGGCTGAAATAAATGACACCAATGGATTTGTGATTTAGCATTTCTGATTGACATCACAGCTCATTAAAATGACTTAAATTACAAACTCAAGAAACAAGGGCAGTTAATCCACAAATTATACAGCCATCTGAAAGCTTTTTAGGCAAAGATGAGTTTGTGGGAAATGCAGATGAGAGCTGGAAACTTTTACCACAGTCCTACAGTGCCAACTCACGAAAATGTTGATTACATTACTTATGCTGATGAGCTGAAATCATTGTTAGTGCAATTTAGCACAAGGTTTTCTGATTTCAGGAATGCAGACATCATGTTTGCTATATTTGCTAACCCATAACATGTGATGTAGAGAAGGCCCCATAAAACTTTGAATGGAACTTATTGAACTTCAGGAAGATTTATCTTTAAATTCTAAATTTGAAGAAGTAAACCTGGTCAAATTTTATAAAACTTATTTGGCTGAAGAGAAATATCCACAGCTGAGATCATTTGCAGGAAGGAAAATTTGTCTTTTTGGAAGCACATTTAGCTGTGAACCCTCCTATGCCAACCTCTTCATGGGCTACTTAGAGGAGACCTTCCTTGCTTCCCAAAACGCCAAACCCCCTGTTTCTTTCAGGTTTATTGATAACATCTTTATAATCTGGACTCAAGACCAGAATATCTTATTTTCATTCCTCCACAACTTCAACACATTCTCTCCCATCCACTTCACCTGATCCTCCTCCACCCATTGTGCCACCTTCCTGGATGTCAATCTCCCTCATTCCACATGTAGCCAACCAATCGCCAAAAGTACCTGCACTTTGACAGCTGCCACCCTTTCCACACCAAAAATCTCTTTCTATAGAACTTGGCCACCTGTGGTAGACACATTTGCTGTGATGAGAACTCCATCACCCAGTGTGCTGACTGCCTCACAAAGGCCTTCGGAGACAGGCAACACCCTCCAGCCTTAATTCACAGACAGGTTTCCTATGCCATATCCTCACACACACCTGATCCTCCCGTCCTTCCCAAGAACCAACCATAAAGAAGTGCTCCCCTTGTCATCCAATACCCCTACAGACTGGAATGACTGAAGTAGGTCCTTTGCCAGAGCTTTGGTTATCTACTGTCATGCCCTGAAATGAGGGATATCCTACCCAAGATACTTCCAATCCCTCTCAAAGTGGTGTTCCACTGCTGATCCAACCTCCACAATATCCTAATCCATTCGTATGTCACTCCCACCCCCGTGGAAGACACAGATGCAAGACCTGGCCAATCCATCCACCCAGTATCACCTATTCCAGACCCCATAACAGGCTGGGCCACCTGTGAACAGCCGTGTTATATAACAGCTCTGCTGCAACAGCTATACAGTGTTTTACATCGGTATGACAACTAACAAGCTGTCCACAATGCAAGATCTCGAAGGCTGCTTCACAACCCATGACATCTCTATCTTCCCCACCATCACCATCTTTTCTGAGCTACACAGATGGGAGCTATCCTTCCAACATATCCTTCACTCCCATAACCTTCCTAGCCTACACCTAAGGAGGTAATTCAACAGTGTGTGTGTGTGTTCCTACAACTAGAAAAAGGAAGTGTATTCTATACTTTTGTTTATGTTTTTGTATCTACCGATAATGCAGTGCCTTTTGGGGAGTCATCTCCTTTATTCCTGAACAATTCGATTAGAAGTTGTTTCTGAGCAACAGTGTCAAACATCTGCTGGAAATCTAAAAATTTGAATCAATTTGACATCCCTTGTCAATAGCACTCATTACTTCATGAGGGTAAAGAGGCAGTTGTGTTTCACAAGGATGATATTTTCTGAATCGGTGTTGGCTGTTTGACAACTAATCCTTTTCTTCAAGATAACCCATAATGTTCAGACACAATATATGTTCCAAAACCCCATACTGAAAATTGGCATTAGTGATATGGGTCTGTAATTCAGTGGATTATGCCTATTTCCTTTCTGGGTATTGGTGTGACTTGTGTAGCTTTCCAGTCTTCAGGTGCACATCTTTCGATGGATGACCAAAATATGGAGCTATTGCATGACCATTTATTTTCACGAATGTATCTAGAGTAGACTGAAGTCACCACCAACTATAATTGTATGAGTGGAGTACCTATCTGAAATGAGATTCATGTTGTTGTTGAACTGTTCAGCAACTGTATCATCTGAGTTGGAGGGGGAGGGTGTGGGGTGGGAGAGGGGTTGGGTTGATGAAAAAAAAATTATTAATTTATTCCAGTTTTCTACCCATACTATCTCACAGGAACTATCTACTTCAATTTCTACTACTGGCAGCTATAAACACTCCACCACCTACTGTATTTAACCCTTCCTTTCTGAAAATGGTTAGGTTATTTGTAAAAAATTTGGCTGAATTCATTTCCTGCTTTAGCCAGCTTTCCATACCTATAACAATTTGATGTTCAGTGTTGTGTATTAGCACTTCGAGCTCTGGTTCTTTTCCAACACAGCTATGACAATTTACAACTACAATGCTGATTGTTGCCAGGTTTAGTTTCCTGTGTTTGTCCTGCAACCTTTTAGACTGATGCCCTTCCTGTAGTTTCCCCCCCAAAAAAAAAAAAAAAAAAAAAAAAAAAAAAAAAAAAAAAAAAAAAAAAAAAAAAAAAAAAAAACACCCCATCCCCTCCACACAGCCCCTGATACCACCTGTGTAGCTACTTCCTATGTATAGTATTAGTTTAAGAATCATGGAAAGAAGGTTGTAAATGTACAAGAAATCAAGAGAAACCAGAAGTTTACAGGCTGATTATATAATGGTAATGCGGAGATTTTGAAACCATATTTTAAACTGCAAAATATTTCCAAGGGCAGATGAGGATTTCCCATTATCCAAGTAAAGGCTTAAATATATGCAGATGACATGACAACCTCAGAAACTTCACTGGTCTGATACATATATGATTTTATTTATATAGACTGAAGCAGTGAGTAAAAATTTGTACCAAGGCCAGGGATCAAACCTGAGTCTCCTGCTTGCTAGGCCGGTGTTTTCACACAACTGCACGGATTACCCTGGCATGCCTCCCTCCTCGATCCAAAGTAGACTGGGATGGCAGTGAGAATTAATCAAGTGAGAGGGTAAGAGCACCAGGGTAATCTGTTCAGTTGTGTGAACCACTGTGCCAAGGTGGCCTAGTGGCTAACACACCTGCCCTGCCTAGTAAGCAGGAGATTTGGATTCGATTCCAGCCTCGGTATAAATTTTCACTTGCCACTTCAGTCTGTATGCTTAAATATATATTAAACATCTCAATGTCTTCAGAATTGTCAGCAACACAGTATAATTTGTTACATATTACTCAGAGCAACAAATTTAATTTTAACTATTTCTGTAGTTTTCAAATATCAATTTTTAAAACAAGAAAAGGACTGCTGCTTAAGCTGTTTGAACATTCTTCCAATCCTTATTAGGTGATCATTGCAACAGTCCTTGCTCTAGAGACATAAAATAAAGAAAGTGAACATACCACAAAAGTTATTGGTTCTGCATTGATTTCATAATTACCTGTCAATGTAGAATACGCCATACTGTGGAGCAGGTGGATGTATTAATTTTGGTGGATCATCTGTGTGTTTATACAAGCCAAGATTGTGCTTATAACATACTTCCTCTATTCTTCTTATTCGCTGAATGTTCTCTATTTCTGCCTCTATCTGTAAACAGATACTGCTTGTCTGTACTATTGATGTCAAATACATTTCTTTAATGCCTAATGAGCTATTCTGTTAAGATCACTGAAGTACTCTTCGATGGTACCAGTAACTAAAAATATTTACACTAGCAAGAACAATCTACAGCAGGAACAAACTTTTAATATTTTTCTTAATGTTGCCACTTGTTCCTGTCTGTCCTATAGTCTCATGCCATTTATCTCTTTCTGTTGTCTCACAGCCTTTGCTCTTCCCTTTCCTTCTTCCTTGTTGTTCTCACATTATTCACACAACACAACCCATAAGTGCCACAGCAACTAGACAGTATAGTATTCATTCATTCCTGTTTCCTAGCTATGTGGAGAAATGAGAACATTCAGGGATGTGGACCAAGTTTAAGTCTACATTAACAATGCAAAACAGCTCTTAGAATCTGCATTAACAATTAATGTTACTAAAGTAAGATTTCAGCTGCAAACAATGGTAAGGGACAGTCAATGAAAAAACAGTGTTACTGCTGGTAAAATGTGGTAAGGGATGTGCTTAATTCACATTAGTTGATGGTTCCACATTAAACTGAGAAATGGCAACTTTATCTTTAATTTCAGATTCCAGCTAATGGCAGCTTTGTCTAGACGTGTGCATGCAGGCAGTGGTAAATACCCAAAACATGGCTGCCAGTAGTAGTAATGTTAGTAGTAATGTGTATGGTGTCCATTCCAGAAAAATCCTTTTCAGGAACAATTGGTGTGAATCTGCGTGTGATATGGATACATAAAACTCATGTGCAGATCCTGAATATGTTGCTGGATGCAAATATGCTTCAAACATTGTTGGTAATCAAGTAAATTTGAATATTTATATACCAAACAAAAGCGCTGGCATGTTGATAGACACACAAGCAAACACAAATACACACACAAAAATCAGGGTTTCACAACCAACGTTTGCTTCATCAGGAAATAGGGAAGGAGAGGGAAATACGAAAGGATGTGGGTTTTTAGGGAGAGGGTAAGGAGTCATTCCAATCCAGGGAGCGGAAAGACCTACCTTAGTGGGAAAAAGGACAGGTATACACTCGCACACACACACAGACACACATATCCATCCGCACATACACAGACACAAGCAGACATTTATGTCTGTGTATGTGCGGATGGATAGGTGTGTGTGTGTGTGTGTGTGTGTGTGTGTGTGTGTGTGTATACCTGTCCTTTTTTCCCCCTAAGGTAGGTCTTTCCGCTCCTGGGATTGGAATGACTCCTTACCTCTCCCTTAAAACCCACATCCTTTCATCTTTCCCTCTCCTTCCCTCTTTCCTGATGAAGCAACCGTTGGTTGCGAAAGCTTGATTTCTGTGTGTATGTTTGTGTTTGTTTGTGTGTCTATCAACACGCCAGCACTTTCGTTTGGTAAGTCACATCATCATTGTTTTTAGATATATATTTTTCCCACATGGAATGTTTCCCTCTATTATATTCATATCATTGAATATTTATATATGTACAAAAACCATTTTGAGTACTGTACTTTATCATAGTTTATGTGAATTTGCATGACAGTGTGATGGTAGAAGTGTTAAGGGCCATTCTTAACATTGTTTACATGCTGTAGCAAGGTGCTAGATAAAATTTATTTTATATCTTACGGAATCATAGGTTAATTTTTGAGGTTATTGTACTTTATTTTTACAAAAATTGTTGATGCAAGTGTTAGTATTAAAAAACAGAAATGATTTGCAATGTTTAAATTTGAATTTTGAGAGGTTTCACAATAATGTTTTGTTGATTTGTCCAGCAAGTAAACAATGGTAAGTCAATGCTAACACATGTTTAGTGATTTTAAGAACAAAATTTTGGGTAGAGTTTACTATTTTAAAAATATGTCTTTACAGAAGGGTGTCCATCCCCAGGGGGCAAGGGGGGCGGCATCCCCCACCCCTCCCCAGTTCTCAAGGAAAGGAAGAAATATAGTATAGTCAGAAAGAAAATGATATAAAATTGGGTATTGTGGAGATTTTTAACAGGGTCAGAACCGGAACCTTTTTATCGCAACTTAGAAGTCACCATTCATCTTCCAAATTATTAAAAATAATCCATAACCCAATGTTTAGCACCTCCACCTCCTACAAACTATTGTGTGGATGCTCTTGTCTTTATGGCAGGTATATTGGAAAACAATGACTTATCTTAATAAAAATAACCACATTGCATGTACTTGAAATGCCTTATTTATGAGACTTTTAGAAACTTTACTGCACAACTTTTCAAAGCAACCAACTTTGTCCCTCACCATTGTTTGCAGCTGAGGGTTTTAAATACTATAAAACATGAGGCAGGGTTGTTTGCTTATGTTTAAATGCTGATAACTCAGAACAAAGTTCTGCAAATGAAGCACTATCTCCTGAATGGTTACAAGGCACAGAAGCCATTGTTTTCATTCAGAAGTTGTTTTGATTCTGGTTGAAAACAAACAATAATTGCTTATCATCTAAGGAGATTACAGAATTCATAAGCTCACCAAGTAATATTAACTCTGTTAGCTATGATGATGTTTCCACTAGAATATTAAAATCTTGTGCTGACCTGATAGGATTACCCTTAAAAGTGACTCTTGGCACATTTCCTGGCTGACTTATGCCAACTACAAAACTTGGTATAAGCAAATATCACTCCTTCCAGTCTACCCAAAAGTGAGAATGTCACCAATGATAGAATACTGACTGATTTAGCTGAGCATAACTTGCTGTTTCTCAGTTTTGATTCATAAAGGATTCTCCACAGAGAAAGCACCACAAGACATTACAAATTAAATGCTAGCAGAGATATACAAGGAAAATCATAGTGTTGGTATGTTTTCTGACCTCGCTAAAACTTTGAGTGGATTACAAAATTCGACTGTACAAAACCCTGATCCAGTCTGTTGTTCTATATGGCTGTGAGACATGGAGTATCCAGGAACAGGACTTCCATAAATTCCTCGTTTTTGAGAGAAAAGTGCTTCAGAAGATCTTTGGTCCGGTTCTGGATGCAGACACAGGGGAATGCAGGATCAGATACAACCAAGAGCTTGAGGAACTATACCAGAAGCCCAACATATCAGGAACTGTCAAAGCCAAACGAATGCATGTGGCCCAGATGGAAGATCACAGATGGCCTCGGAAGCTCCTGGATTTCACACCTACAGGAAAGACACCCCGGGGAGACCCAAGAAGCATTGGAGGGATGGCCTCCATGAAGATTTAAACCAAGCATCAATAGATATGAACAAATGGTGGATAGCAGCAATGGACAGAATACAGTGGAGGAGGAAACTTGTAGAAGCATGTGGTCCACTTGGCCTGTTCACATAGAAGAAGAAGAACCTTAACCATTATGGCACTAATGGTGTCCCTCTTGCAAGGCCAGCACCTTACCTTCATAATAGAAAGAAAAGGGTTTTGCTGACAGATACAAAACTAACTTTAGAATGGGCAGTTAAAATCACTGGGGTCCCACAAGATTGGTACAGGCTCATCCTTGTTCTTTACCAACCTAAGTGATCTAATCTCCAAAGTTTTCACATAACACACACATGCCATATTATATATGTAAATCCACATGACAATCACGTTTTAAACCACTGAAATGCATTGTGGAATTAAATAAAGAGTGACTGATAAGATTAAACGTTTTGTTTCATTTTATATGGCTTTAAAGAGCCACCCAGAAACTATAAAATTTGCTAATTAAAAGCCCAAACTAAATCTTAGTGCATGCAGCTCAGATAAAAGCCAAACAAGCATTCAAGTGGTTTAAAGCTAATAGTTTAAGTACCTTAAAAACAACAATATTATGCAACTTCAAACAAGCCACATTGATCTGTTAGTAACAGAAGTAGACTTCAATGGTCATACACCAAATAAAACACAATGCACAAAATTCCTTGGGGACCAGTTGGATAACAAGTTAAAATTGAGTTAACACACGGATATAATAATCAAAAAGCTCACCTCAGCACATTTTGATCTTAAAAGCATCTCTGATTGTAGGCTTCTGGTGCCAGAATCCATTTCAATAAAATTCTTCTGGGTGTGTGATGACACCACATGTGATAAGATGCTACTATTTTAGTTGCTTTTGCAGACAGCCTCTGAGAAGGTGATGTCTTGTGGCAATGGTTACTGCTTTATAAATATTATTTGAAGAAAAGTATGTCTGGGTGTCTTGGCGTAGTATGTTTTGATTTGGTGACCGAAGTTATGGTGAGCGATAGATGTCAGTTTCTTACTGCTGGGAAGATCTGATGTTAATTTTTATTGGTTGTCATTGGCAAATCTAGTAGAAGCTACCAACATGGCACAGTGCTGATTACAGAGGGGCTGGTGGTGCCTAAGATTTGTCAGTACTTCCTTTTGTCTCCAGCATGGTGTTTATTGCATACACATGGGCTGCTCTGCAAGAACAGCCAGTCTGATGGGTTGCAATCATTGCCATCTGAGATGGCAAGAGTCTGTAGCACTTCTCATGGTTCATATTGGGTGGCTGCTTAACTATCTTGACAGTCTTCCTGATTTTTTGCTTGTTGATACACAGCTAAAAAATGGGCTTGTTTAAATTATATGAACTTGTAAGACACTTTTCATGTTCTTCCACTGCTGATGCAGTATGCTGACCGAACTATAGATGTATTGTAATTCTTCATGCTTTCCCAGCAATCTGTTGACATCTTGGACATTCGGGAATCCAGCCAGATGTTTGCGTCATTCTCGCACAATATTTCAACTGCATGTCTCGCTGTCTTCTTCAGGTGCTACCTGAGACTCAGGTAGCACCTGAAGAAGACAGCGAGGCACGCTGTTGAAATATCGTGCAAGAGTGATGCAAACATCTGGCTGGATTCCCGAATATCCAAGATGTATACATGTATTGCTTGAGTTCTGCAACATGTGTTGCTGAGGCATCTCATTGATATATATCAGACCACGACCACAGCTAAGCCTGTATACTCCTCCTGTGTGTGAAGCTTGTCCGTGAAATCTTTAGTGGATCCCAGGAAGTACATAATTTTGTTGATGTCGTAGCAGACAGGTTTGATCCCCTTACCACAGAGTCTCCATAGCACAGAGAAAATTAAATTCATAATTTCCACCACTATCTACATTGACAATGCAACAAAATAAGTTTTTGGTTGGAAATTGAAAATGACTGGCTACCTATTATGGATGTGGCAGGGGCAGATATCCAACTGCCGTGTCTTGTCATCACCCAAAATGGAAGAACGCATTGATTCATACATTAATAATGAAAGCACACGAAATCAGTGATACAGACACCCTCAAGGGTGAATTTTACAAGCTATGAACCAATTTCAGGGCAAGTGGATCGAGCATGATAGCATACTTTTTGAGAAAAATTACATTTCAGTCACACTGGAGATGAACAGTGATTGAGCATTTTGAAAATAATTTACTGTCTGACAAAATCACAACAATTCCTAAATAAACTTACCAGTTACAGCCAGCATAAGATGTCATGCCTCGCTCCCACCACTGCAGAAACCACACTCTCAATGAATGACAATCTGATAAGAGGCAAGGCTGTTCCTCAAGTTCTGACAGCTACCAGGATCTATAGAGTATCTACAGTATAGTAACAACAGAGAAGACCCATTAATAATATTAACTTGCCTACATAAAATTCTTAAGAAACCAAATGAAAAACCTGATGAGTGATACAGAGTCATATGTTTGGACTCTGAACATTTCATTAAGCACTTAAAAGGCCTACCAGTCTCATCCAGAAATTTGGTGGTGAGCTTCACTGACAAGTACCCATTAAACAACTTAACAACACAGGACAAGGTGAATATTTTACAGGAGTGCACTGCACCAGATGTATGTGATCCCATGCAGCACTGCCACACAACCACTTACTTCATGTGGAAAAGCCAGTTGCACCCAAACCTTCAGCTTCAGCACTATCTTCTGCTCCCCTGGACCCTAAATTTTAGTTCTAGTATGTACGCAACACACTGGTAATTTGGCAACATGGAGAAAAAGAAATTTACAGTTTTCATATGAATCTAAGCTGAAAACATGACAAAATACAGTCTAATGTGGAATTATGGAAGACTATAGGAGTATAGTACAGTAATAATCATTTTCGTCAATAGGGGACAAGTTACACCAATATTTTATTTCCACAGGTAAATATGCAGAGCTCTTGAAAGCTGTCATTCTGGTACACAGGTGTAGCTACAGGAAACTAGCAAAGATGAAATTCAATCAAGTATTATGTCATTAAAGACATGCTCAGCTATGATGATATTTAAAGTAGGATTATGATCAGTGTGCCATACATTAGTTCTGTGGTCAGTCATTTGTGTGCTGTCTTTCGGGTGTAGATAGTCTCCTGACAGACTGAAATACTCATTAATGAAAAGATTTTATAAGAATGGTGAAAGAGAGAATGTAGACAATTATGTACCAGCTACCAGTGTTTCCAAAAGTTTTTGATGAAGCAATACGTAGGAGAGTAATGGGACATTTCAGTACACATAATTTTCTGTCAGACTTGCAGTTTGATTTCAGGAAAGGGATGGCAACAGAAGATGAAATTTATTTTTTGTGTATGAGGCACTATCAGAGCTGAATGCCAGACTGAGGACAGTTACTATTTTCTTTGGTCTCACAAAGTCTGATTCTGCAGACCACACAATACTTCTTCATAAGTTGGAACATTGTGGGAGCAGGGAAAAAGCTTAGCAGTGGTCACAGGAAGTAGGAAGCAGAATGTTGTTCTCTAGTGCCAACAAGCAGGGAAGAGGTTTGAATCTGTGTGGGGACACGTAAAGAGGGGAGGGGAAGGGGATGGCTGCTATAGTGTTCTATTATGGGTCTATTTCTTTCCTTGATATAAATCAATGATAGTTGATCAAAATAACTTCACTGCCTAATTTGTTTTTGCGTTTATTTTTACTTTTGCTGAGATCCATTTTAATATATAAAATGTAATGGTCTTGTATTTTCTAACTTTGTCATTTTACTATGCGCACCTTTCCATAGGCATCGCTCAGAAAGCCACAGTCAGTTGGAGGTGAGCATTATGTCAGTTAAGAATCCTGACTGTTTGTTGCAGTGAATGTGGTGTCACCGCCAGACACCACACTTGCTAGGTGGTCGTTTAAATCGGCCGCGGTCCATTTAGTACATGTCGGACCCGCGTGTCGCCACTGTGATCGCAGACCTAGCGCCACCACAAGGCAGGTCTCGTGATACGATATTGCACTCGTCCCAGTTGTACGGACGACCTAGCTAACGACTAGATGTACGAAGCCTTTCTCTCTCATTAGCCGAGAGACAGAATAGCCTTCATCTAAGTTAATGGCTACGAACTAGCAAGGCGCCATTAGCCTTACAGTGATTGTAATTAAAGTCTCCTGTGTATAGTCAAGAGCGATGTACCACAATGATTGATTAAAGATAAGTATTAATCCTGCTACGTACTTTTCTTCATAGCATTAATTACGTAGCCTGTTCCAGTACTTCACGCCCGTCTGCATTAGTCTAGCGTGCATTTTCAGCCATCTCGAACTACAAGGTGTTGGCCCAGCTGCCGACACATCAGTGAATATTTGCTATAGTAAATGCTTGCAAACCTTATTGTACATTATCTTATTTAGCATCCTGGAGATGTTGGTAACTTTCACGTGGTTGTGTACAACGCTATCTCTTGTTGTAGGTGTCCTGATAGTGGCTGCAACTGTAAGACACTAGTCCTGCCAAGGACTGTCATAGTAGTCTTCCTGGGACCAACCATTTTGATTTCATTTTCTCTATGTCTCTAATTGTTTTTAGTTAACCTATGTTTCACAGATCATAGGCAAGATTTATATCAAAATGATATAGCAAGACTGAAATGCTTAATTCCGAACACTACAGCCAATTTGGTCACTAAGGCTGTCATACATTCTAAACACTGACCTAATATTAACTAAGTTGTTTCTTGAAGGAGATTAAACTTTGGTTATGTGACTTCGAATAGTGTCAGTGATACACACATTTTCGTGATGGATTTGGTTTTGGTTCATATGTTTAAATGCTAAAGATCAATGCTCCACATTAATCTGAGAACCACGAAAGTTTTCTCTTTGAGCAATTGCTTATTTATGGTCTATAGGTATTGCTCCAGTGCATGGGATCCATACCAGATGGGATTGACGGGGGATGTTGAACATATTCAGAGAAGAGTGCCATGAATGGTCATTGTTTTGTTTGATTGCTGGGTGAGTGTCACAGAAATACTGAAGAAATTAAACTGGCAGACTGTTGAAGATAGATGTAAACTAGCCCTAGAAAGTCTACTAACAAAGTTTCTAGAACCAGCTTTAAATCATAACTCTAGGAATATACTATCGCTGCCGTAGGTATCACAAGAACAAGATGAACTGCAGCATGCTCAGAGGCATTTAAATGGTCTCAAGTGTTGATGGTGCAATTGTCAAGTCAAAACATGAAGGAACAACTGTGGCTAAAGCAAGACCACGCAGACATGTACTGACAGACAAGAGCATTGAGTTCCATATGTGTACAGAAAGAGGAAAAAAACACCCTAATAACAGATAAAGTGGGACATACCCACTGCCATGCACTTCACAGTGGTTTGCACAGTATAGATGTAAGTTGGTATGTTGGTCATTGCCACTTGTGAAGTTTTGTGAATCCACGTATAGTGTGTGTGACTTACTGATCTGTGTTGCAAAACCTATATTAATATATTTCAAGAAAACTGATCATCATAACTGGATTCAGCATCAAAAAATATAAAGAGAATGAAAATTAAATTCAAAATGTTGTGGACATTTAATAAATAGCTATTTACAACATCAAATAATCATATGAGAAACATTGCAAAGTGTTTTATACAGCCATCCAAAAACGGGTCATAACTTAGATGTTTCAGAATTCTAGTTCCTCCATCCCTGTACATACAGTGTCTAGTCAAAAGTATCCAGACACCTCTATGTAATGTGGAATTGACCACTAGATATCATGAGAGGTGGACCCCCCAGAATAAAAGGATGCAGGAAGTACTGTGTTGTCAGCAGATAATGAGTAACAGCAGAATGGATCAGTCAGGATATGTCAGTGAATTCAGTTGTAAACTAGTCATCGGATATCACTGGAGTAACAAATACATTATATGTATCTACATACACATTCTGCATGTACTGCTAGTGGACATTTCCTTTTGTGTTCCACTTGAAAATACAGCAAAGGAAAACTACAGTGTATATGCCTCTGTATGAGCCCTAATTTCTTGTATATTATCTCAATGGTCCTTACACTAAATGTTACGTTGGTAGCAGTAGAACTGTTCAGAAGTCAGTCTCAAATGCCAGTTTTCTAAAGTTTCTCCATGTTTCTCAAAAAGAGCATCACATTCCCTCCAGAGATTCCCATCACAGACACCTGAATCCTAAAGTTGGCCAAGTCGAGTGTTGGTGGTGCAAATGTCGAGTCAAAATGTAAAGGAACAACTGTGGCTAAACTGAGAGCAGGCAGACATGTACTGACAGACAAGATCACTGAGCATTGCAGAAGGTGGATTTGAAAATTGCATTAAATTAGTGGAGTTCCAAAGCGCTCCCAGCAGCTCAGCTGTGACAATGATTGTGTGAAGGGGTTGAAAAGGATTGGGTACAATGGTCGAGCATCTCCTCAGAGCCACACAGTTTTGTAGTCAGTGCTAAGCAAGTGGTGTAAAGAGCAATACCACTGGACAGTGGATGACAGGAAACAAGTGATCTGGAGTGATCAGTCGTGCTATACTCTGGGTTTGGCAACCACCTGGAGAAAATTACCCACCACTGTGTTTAGTGTCAGCAATGAAGTATGGAGAAGGTAGTGTCACAATATGGAAGTGTTTCTCATGGTTAGTGTGTGGTTCCTTTATTTCACTTAGGAAAACTCTAAATGATAAATAATATGACCAGCCACCCATGTTAAAAACAATTTCTGCAGCTGTTTCTGACACTGGTAGAATTCAACATGAGTAACAACCACATGCGTAAGCTTGTGGTGACAGGAGGACAGCAAAATACAAATATCATCAAAAGAAAGTGATGCTGGTCCTTGCAGAGGAGCTAATATCCTTGATAAGAAAAGACCCTTAAATATCTCAATGTCAACCTCCTGGAACACCAAAAAATGTTGGTAAAGCTGCTTTTTGTAAGGACCCCAGTCCTCTGCATTTCTAAATTAGTCTTCAGAGCTAACAAAATAAGGTAACAAGAGATCATGCCACTTTTAGAGCAAGTAGAAGCTATTCAACAATTTCTGGTTGGTTGGTTGGTTGGTTGGTTGTTTCGGGGAAGGAGACCAGACAGCGAGGTCATCGGTCTCATCGGATTAGGGAAGGACAGGGAAGGAAGTCGGCCGTGCCCTTTGAAAGGAACCATCCTGGCATTTGCCTGGAGCGATTCAGGGAAATCACGGAAAACCTAAATCAGGATGGCCGGACGCGGGATTGAACCGTCGTCCTCCCGAATGCAAGTCCAGTGTCTAACCACTGCGCCACCTCGCTCGGTTCAACAATTTCTTCAATCCTATATGACACAGGAATTATGATGATCAGTTTCTACTAGCTGACATTGGTTAGATACGAAAGGCTAAAAAATTTCAAGTATCTAGTATAGATAACATAAGAACATAAGTTACAAAATCTGTCATAGCTGAAATGGTATACAAAATGGAAAGAGCATGTAAAATACAATAAAAATTGCATGTTGCGAAGTGCCAAAGTAATACATTAAACCCAGTTGCGAAGCCAGAATGAATCTTTGCAAGTGAATACAGAGACAAAGTAGAAGTCCAATAGGGAACAAAAATGTCTGAGCACCTAGAAGTAGTAGTGAAATTTAAAGGGTGATTCTGCTAACCTGTTGACTTGAAATATCTCTGGGACTGTTTAAGATATTGCATGAAAGTGCTCACTAAATGAAGTATTGTCTTGTCTAGCTATATTAATTATAGAGGCATCTACATGAATGTCAGTTATTCAGATGGAACTACAGTAATTTCTGCTGTTATTACCAAAGTCCTGAAACTGGTGAATTTGACTGTACTTCACTCTCCAAAATCCAGTAAATAGTTTCATTAGATCAAGATTCATCTGTTTCTAATGTCATTCACTGGGTGAAAATGGAATTGTGATATCTTAATCAGTTTGGGAAATGTTTGAGATGCAGAAGTCACCTGAGATGCCTTGTATAAAACATAGGGGAAAAAATAACAAAACAATATGGGGAAAATGACTGACATTTTTCTGAATGTAGACTGAATGATAATATGTTAACAAAATGGATCACCATGTATCTCTGGAAAAAGAAATTAGGAACAGCCCTGATTCGAAAAGTTAAAAGAAGATTTTCAAATACACAACATCAAAGGACCAATAGCAGAAAGAAGAATCTGCAAGAGGTAAGTGCCACAATCAGACAGATTTCAAGGATGAAGTGATCTGAGGAAAGAAATACAGTGAAATGGTGTAAGAAAGTGGAAGACAAGAAAACAGTACATTAGAAGGGATTGAAACTGACCCACAGTCCCTAGCTAGGCACAGTGTAAAAAGAAAGAACAAATGTTATGTAGACATGGATGGTGTGTACCCACCAGGTGCCGGTGTGTGTCCTGCACGGGCTTCCCTCTACTGACACACAGCAGCAGCAGGCCGCAGGTGGCAGCACTGACAGCCACACCCATCACCAGACGCCTCACAGTCAGCCTCATTGCAGTTCCTCACCACTGTGTAAAATTCAGTTAACTTGATACAGTATAACTGGATAGGGATGACAAAATAACATTGACAGTTAATGTTGCATGTGGACATGAGCTAGCAATTAAGGCAAAATGTTCCAAATCTTATGGTGTACACATTAAAGAAAACTAATTGCAAGGCATGCATTGCTGAGCTGCTCAAAAGACTATGTTCAGCTACTTTCACTTTACTTACATTTGCTAGTTTCAGAAGCAAATCAATTGATACCTTAACATAACTTACACATTTACTCTCACTTATGGCACAAGTTTCTGATGCACTTCATTTCTTAGAAAGAAAATGAATGTAACACAACAATGTACAGTGAGAATAATATGCAATGTTCACCTACAATCACCTCTTAGGCACCTCCTCAAGGAGTTAGATGTTTTCACAATGTTTATAGTACAGGGTGCATCAAAAAAATGTATACACACTTTGAACTGTCATAGACAATTTATTTCCTGTTCTACAAGATTAAATATCTGTGAGAAAGTAATGTTATGTTTCTTCAACAGGTGGCAGCAGTGGCAAGGAAGTAACTGCAACGTGGCGGACAGGCGTTTGAGCTTTGAAGTGCCGAAGCAGATAATTAAGTGGTACTGGAAGTTTGAGAATGTAGCTCCAGTTCGAAGACAGTGGAGAAGTGAGTATGGTACAGAACCACCTTCAAGGTTAACAATTACACGTCTACGAGACAAATTCGAAATTCATGGAACAGTGTGTGATGCGCATAAAGGTCAATCAGGGCAACCTCGTACAGCTACAAGTGATGACTCCACAACTGCGGTCTTGGAAATGTTTCAGCGTTCACCTCAAAAATCGTCAAGGCAAGTGGCATGTGAGAGTAATGTAAGTGCTAGTAGTGTGCTACGCATTCTGAAGAAAGGCAAGTGTCGTGTATATATTCTAAGGCTGGAGCAACAGTTAAGTGACGACGATCCAGATCGAAGGTTAGAATTTTGTGAATGCGTTCAGGAGACGGTAAGACGTGAACCAGGAGTTATGGATAGCATAATTTGGTTGGATGAAGCCCAATTCAAACTCAATGGAACTGTCAATAGGCACAATTGTGTGTACTGGGCTGAAGATAATCCTCACATTACAGTTGAAAAGGCTGTGAATTTGCCTGGTGTAAATGTGTGGTGTGGTCTGTCTGCAAGGGGACTCATTGGGCCTTTCCGCTTTGGAGGCACTGTTACTGGAGAAACATACCTAACAATGCTTGCTGCCTCCATATTCCCTGCCATTCGTGGATTATATGGTAATGATGAGTTTTATTTTCAACAAGATGGTGCCCCGCCGCACTATCATACGGACGTATGAGCATACCTGTTCACAATGTGCCAGGCCAGTGGATAGGATGCAGGGGACCAATCGAGTTTCTTGCACACTCTCCAGACCTCACACCACTGGATTTCTTCTTATGGGGCACAGTAAAAGATGAGGTGTACAAACAAACATAAACCACGTAACCTGGACACACTTTGGAATGAGATTCAGGTGGTGTGCGTAGAAATCTCATTGTACACTTTGGTATGATGTACTCATAAACGTATTGATGCTGAAGGCCGCCAGTTTGAACATTAATCACATTTGCAAAGTACATTTATTTTTCCAGTTGGACTTGAAGCTTCCAGAAATTTAACATTGTAGAACAGGAAATAAATTTTCTATGACACTTCAAAGTGTGTATACATTTTTTTGACGCACCCTGTATTTGCTGATAAAATTTGGCATAAACAATCCATCATAGTATGAAGGCTTTCACAACCGGATGACATATCTTCTGGTAAACCTTCCGGGATGTAAGGTCGTGGTCCATGAAACTCCAGCTCCTAACATTTCGTCCAGAGCTGCGCTGGACATCTTCAGAGGGGTGTATCTCCTCGGCAAGACTCACCGGAGGAGATACACCCCTCTGAAGATGTCCAGCGCAGCTCTGGACAAAACATCAGGAGCTGAAGAGTTTCATGGACCACGACCTTACATCCCGGAAGGTTTACCAGAAGATAATCCATCATAGTTTGAGAACAGTAATAACATTCACAGCTACAATCTAGAGGAGAAAATTACCATAATTACTATGGCTGTTAGAGTCTCATGAAGTACTTCAATATGCAGACACAAAAATCTTTTTCATTTGTCCAATAATTTGAAATATCTGATAAGCAGTGAAGCAAATTTTGAATATAGCCTCAAATCATTAGCTATACACAATTACTTTCATTCCACAGATGTATTTAAATTAAAAACGGATAAGTTGCATAGCTAAAAAGAATCTTAACAATAATGGAAATTCTTGAATGGAGCAATAAATAAGATAAGAGAAGGGCAACCACTCATCTACAGTGGATCAAGGTGTGGAGCACAGTAGCACAACACAGAAAACAGAATGCACATGAACGAGGAATACAGAATATAAATAACAGGCAAAATAACAAATGTGAATATTTTAACATACATTTTATGGTACCAGATAGTTAATTCATAACTTTTTTAACATGTGGAGGTACTGGACAGTTTACTTAAAATTTTCAAGTCACAAGGAACCACGTATTTTACTTATGATTGTGGTTCTGCTGATCCAAATCAATTTTGTTGTAATACAGACTTCAATACAGACGTTGGGTCTTGTGTGCATTTTGTAATGCTTTGCATAACATTTCTGTTAAACTGCAATTGTCATATTTTTCTTATATAAAATTTCTAAATTGTATCAACTTATCCGTTCATGATAAAAATAGATGCCAAGTTAATGTCCCACACAAAAGTCATAATAAGAGCATCATTAAGTAAATTTTATAATTATAATTTGTAAGATACAACATATGTCAAAAAACAAAACACAAGTAAATTATAAAATTAGGTCAGTCACTGAAATACTCAATTGTATTTCTTCTAATTTGCAGATACACCATTGTATAAGTTGGTTCTGTGGTAGAGTTGAATGTGAGTAGTTTATAAAAGAGCCCATTGAAGTGTATGTAACTGACAGAATACGAGGAAAATGGACATCAATGTACTGTATAATACTAACAATTTTTTGACATTGATAAACAAAATAAATGAATGTTAAACACACCCAGGGTTTAGGAAACCATTTACAAAACTGGAGATAAGCAACCTAGCTATAATTACATACTAAATCTGTCTCCAGTTTTTGCACAAGTATTCTGGAAGGTGGCCTAGCTAGAACTAGTTAACTGCCTTTCAGTTTGGCTTTCAGAAAGGATTTTCCACAGAGAAAGCAATGCAAGACCTCACAAATAAAGTGATAGCAGAGCTAAAATAATAATAATAATAAAATTTCTGTTGTATATGCTGTTACTTTGCCAAAGTCTTCAGTTGTGTGAATCATAAAATTCTACTGTGTGAATAATAAAATTATACTTAACAAACTAATGTGGTATGGCATAATGACATTCCTTTTGCAATGATGGTATTGTTCCTTTGTAACACAAGTCAAGCGGGTCTCATTACCATACTGTCTCTCAGGTACTGAAATAATGTCAAAATGGAGGTGTGTAACATCTGGGGTGCCAAAAGGATTGGTATTCGGCCCACTCTTATCTCTGACCTACTTAAGTGATCTTCCGGTAACTTTAAAGAGCAGTTCAAAAACTGTAAGTTTTGCTGATAACAAACATACTAATCAAGGATCCAGTCTCAGGTCTAACAGATGCAGGTCTGACATCAGCTGAACAGACCTACAAATACTTTACACTTAATAGTTCAAGTCTTACTCTCACAAAGACTTAATGTGCAGTTCCAAACAAACAATAATGACCTTTCAGCAGCAGAAGTAGACATTAATGGTGTGATAGAATGAGATTTTCACTCTGCAGCGAAGTGTGCGCTGATATGAAACTTCCTGGCAGATTAAAACTGTGTGCCCGACCGAGACTCGAACTCGGGACCTTTGCCTTTCGCGGGCAAGTGCTCTACCAACTGAGCTACCGAAGCACGACTCACGCCCGGTACTCACAGCTTTACTTCTGCCAGTACCTCGTCTCCTACCTTCCAAACTTTACAGAAGCTCTTCTGCGAACCTTGCAGAACTAGCACTCCTGAAAGAAAGGATAATGCGGAGACATGGCTTAGCCACAGCCTGGGGGATGTTTCCAGAATGAGATTTTCACTCTGCAGCGGAGTGTGCGCTGATATGAAACTTCCTGGCAGATTAAAACTGTGTGCCCGACCGAGACTCGAACTCGGGACCTTTGCCTTTCGCGGGCAAGTGCTCTACCAACTGAGCTACCGAAGCACGACTCACGCCCGGTACTCACAGCTTTACTTCTGCCAGTACCTCGTCTCCTACCTTCCAAACTTTACAGAAGCTCTTCTGCGAACCTTGCAGAACTAGCACTCCTGAAAGAAAGGATAATGCGGAGACATGGCTTAGCCACAGCCTGGGGGATGTTTCCAGAATGAGATTTTCACTCTGCAGCGGAGTGTGCGCTGATATGAAACTTCCTGGCAGATTAAAACTGTGTGCCCGACCGAGACTCGAACTCGGGACCTTTGCCTTTCGCGGGCAAGTGCTCTACCAACTGAGCTACCGAAGCACGACTCACGCCCGGTACTCACAGCTTTACTTCTGCCAGTACCTCGTCTCCTACCTTCCAAACTTTACAGAAGCTCTTCTGCGAACCTTGCAGAACTAGCACTCCTGAAAGAAAGGATAATGCGGAGACATGGCTTAGCCACAGCCTGGGGGATGTTTCCAGAATGAGATTTTCACTCTGCAGCGGAGTGTGCGCTGATATGAAACTTCCTGGCAGATTAAAACTGTGTGCCCGACCGAGACTCGAACTCGGGACCTTTGCCTTTCGCGGGCAAGTGCTCTACCAACTGAGCTACCGAAGCACGACTCACGCCCGGTACTCACAGCTTTACTTCTGCCAGTACCTCGTCTCCTACCTTCCAAACTTTACAGAAGCTCTTCTGCGAACCTTGCAGAACTAGCACTCCTGAAAGAAAGGATAATGCGGAGACATGGCTTAGCCACAGCCTGGGGGATGTTTCCAGAATGAGATTTTCACTCTGCAGCGGAGTGTGCGCTGATATGAAACTTCCTGGCAGATTAAAACTGTGTGCCCGACCGAGACTCGAACTCGGGACCTTTGCCTTTCGCGGGCAAGTGCTCTACCAACTGAGCTACCGAAGCACGACTCACGCCCGGTACTCACAGCTTTACTTCTGCCAGTACCTCGTCTCCTACCTTCCAAACTTTACAGAAGCTCTTCTGCGAACCTTGCAGAACTAGCACTCCTGAAAGAAAGGATAATGCGGAGACATGGCTTAGCCACAGCCTGGGGGATGTTTCCAGAATGAGATTTTCACTCTGCAGCGGAGTGTGCGCTGATATGAAACTTCCTGGCAGATTAAAACTGTGTGCCCGACCGAGACTCGAACTCGGGACCTTTGCCTTTCGCGGGCAAGTGCTCTACCAACTGAGCTACCGAAGCACGACTCACGCCCGGTACTCACAGCTTTACTTCTGCCAGTACCTCGTCTCCTACCTTCCAAACTTTACAGAAGCTCTTCTGCAAACCTTGCAGAACTAGCACTCCTGAAAGAAAGGATAATGCGGAGACATGGCTTAGCCACAGCCTAGGGGATGTTTCCAGAATGAGATTTTCACTCTGCAGCGGAGTGTGCGCTGATATGAAACTTCCTGGCAGATTAAAACTGTGTGCCCGACCGAGACTCGAACTCGGGACCTTTGCCTTTCGCGGGCAAGTGCTCTACCAACTGAGCTACCGAAGCACGACTCACGCCCGGTACTCACAGCTTTACTTCTGCCAGTACCTCGTCTCCTACCTTCCAAACTTTACAGAAGCTCTTCTGCGAACCTTGCAGAACTAGCACTCCTGAAAGAAAGGATAATGCGGAGACATGGCTTAGCCACAGCCTGGGGGATGTTTCCAGAATGAGATTTTCACTCTGCAGCGGAGTGTGCGCTGATATGAAACTTCCTGGCAGATTAAAACTGTGTGCCCGACCGAGACTCGAACTCGGGACCTTTGCCTTTCGCGGGCAAGTGCTCTACCAACTGAGCTACCGAAGCACGACTCACGCCCGGTACTCACAGCTTTACTTCTGCCAGTACCTCGTCTCCTACCTTCCAAACTTTACAGAAGCTCTTCTGCGAACCTTGCAGAACTAGCACTCCTGAAAGAAAGGATAATGCGGAGACATGGCTTAGCCACAGCCTGGGGGATGCTTCCAGAATGAGATTTTCACTCTGCAGCGGAGTGTGCGCTGATATGAAACTTCCTGGCAGATTAAAACTGTGTGCCCGACCGAGACTCGAACTCGGGACCTTTGCCTTTCGCGGGCAAGTGCTCTACCAACTGAGCTACCGAAGCACGACTCACGCCCGGTACTCACAGCTTTACTTCTGCCAGTACCTCGTCTCCTACCTTCCAAACTTTACAGAAGCTCTTCTGCGAACCTTGCAGAACTAGCACTCCTGAAAGAAAGGATAATGCGGAGACATGGCTTAGCCACAGCCTGGGGGATGTTTCCAGAATGAGATTTTCACTCTGCAGCGGAGTGTGCGCTGATATGAAACTTCCTGGCAGATTAAAACTGTGTGCCCGACCGAGACTCGAACTCGGGACCTTTGCCTTTCGCGGGCAAGTGCTCTACCAACTGAGCTACCGAAGCACGACTCACGCCCGGTACTCACAGCTTTACTTCTGCCAGTACCTCGTCTCCTACCTTCCAAACTTTACAGAAGCTCTTCTGCGAAACTTGCAGAACTAGCACTCCTGAAAGAAAGGATAATGCGGAGACATGGCTTAGCCACAGCCTGGGGGATGTTTCCAGAATGAGATTTTCACTCTGCAGCGGAGTGTGCGCTGATATGAAACTTCCTGGCAGATTAAAACTGTGTGCCCGACCGAGACTCGAACTCGGGACCTTTGCCTTTCGCGGGCAAGTGCTCTACCAACTGAGCTACCGAAGCACGACTCACGCCCGGTACTCACAGCTTTACTTCTGCCAGTACCTCGTCTCCTACCTTCCAAACTTTACAGAAGCTCTTCTGCGAACCTTGCAGAACTAGCACTCCTGAAAGAAAGGATAATGCGGAGACATGGCTTAGCCACAGCCTGGGGGATGTTTCCAGAATGAGATTTTCACTCTGCAGTGGAGTGTGCGCTTTTATGAAACTTCCTGGCAGATTAAAACTGTGTGCCCGACCGAGACTCGAACTCGGGACCTTTGCCTTTCGCGGGCAAGTGCTCTACCAACTGAGCTACCGAAGCACGACTCACGCCCGGTACTCACAGCTTTACTTCTGCCAGTACCTCGTCTCCTACCTTCCAAACTTTACAGAAGCTCTTCTGCGAACCTTGCAGAACTAGCACTCCTGAAAGAAAGGATAATGCGGAGACATGGCTTAGCCACAGCCTGGGGGATGTTTCCAGAATGAGATTTTCACTCTGCAGCGGAGTGTGCGCTGATATGAAACTTCCTGGCAGATTAAAACTGTGTGCCCGACCGAGACTCGAACTCGGGACCTTTGCCTTTCGCGGGCAAGTGCTCTACCAACTGAGCTACCGAAGCACGACTCACGCCCGGTACTCACAGCTTTACTTCTGCCAGTACCTCGTCTCCTACCTTCCAAACTTTACAGAAGCTCTTCTGCGAACCTTGAAGAACTAGCACTCCTGAAAGAAAGGATAATGCGGAGACATGGCTTAGCCACAGCCTGGGGGATGTTTCCAGAATGAGATTTTCACTCTGCAGTGGAGTGTGCGCTGATATGAAACTTCGTGGCAGATTAAAACTGTGTGCCCGACCGAGACTCGAACTCGGGACCTTTGCCTTTCGCGGGCAAGTGCTCTACCAACTGAGCTACCGAAGCACGACTCACGCCCGGTACTCACAGCTTTACAGGTACTGGCAGAAGTAAAGCTGTGAGTACCGGGCGTGAGTCGTGCTTCGGTAGCTCAGTTGGTGTAGCACTTGCCCGCGAAAGGCAAAGGTCCCGAGTTCGAGTCTCGGTCGGGCACACAGTTTTAATCTGCCAGGAAGTTTCATATCAGCGCACACTCCGCTGCAGAGTGAAAATCTCATTCTGGAAACATCCCCCAGGCTGTGGCTAAGCCATGTCTCCGCATTATCCTTTCTTTCAGGAGTGCTAGTTCTGCAAGGTTCGCAGAAGAGCTTCTGTAAAGTTTGGAAGGTAGGAGACGAGGTACTGGCAGAAGTAAAGCTGTGAGTACCGGGCGTGAGTCGTGCTTCGGTAGCTCAGTTGGTAGAGCACTTGCCCGCGAAAGGCAAAGGTCCCGAGTTCGAGTCTCGGTCGGGCACACAGTTTTAATCTGTCAGGAAGTTTCATATCAGCACACACTCCGCTGCAGAGTGAAAATCTCATTCTGGAAACATCCCCCAGGCTGTGGCTAAGCCATGTCTCCGCATTATCCTTTCTTTCAGGAGTGCTAGTTCTGCAAGGTTCGCAGAAGAGCTTCTGTAAAGTTTGGAAGGTAGGAGACGAGGTACTGGCAGAAGTAAAGCTGTGAGTACCGGGCGTGAGTCGTGCTTCGGTAGCTCAGTTGGTAGAGCACTTGCCCGCGAAAGGCAAAGGTCCCGAGTTCGAGTCTCGGTCGGGCACACAGTTTTAATCTGCTAGGAAGTTTCATTAATGGTGTGATGGTTGCCTGCACGTTTCGAATTTGCTGCATGGCCAACTGGGTGTCAGAAACTTGGTTCTGTGGCATATGGCAGAAATGGCCAGCTTCTTGGCACTGTCACACCAGAGCTGTGTGGGCAGTATAGAGAGACAAATGGAGCGCTAGGTAGTCAACAGGTGTGGGAGTGTGTGCGACATGAATGAATGCTGCCAACAAAGAGAGGAGGCTAAAAACTAACAGCGAAGGCAACGGTACAACTGGCAGAGTCTCATTGCTGCGCTGAGTGTATGCTGGAGCCAAGCAGAATGTGCATATGGGTAACTGCTGTTGTTTAAAGTGACATGGCTGACAGTGTTTGATGCAGGGAGAGATAAGGTACTGTACTGGGTCAGTGCTCTTAATTTGGGGAGGCCTTAAATGCCACTACACTTTGGATACAGAAGCTGGCTGGCTCCAACTGCATTTGTGTCTGGGGTGTCATATATCGAAATCAGTTACCAGGCATCCACTGCCTGAAAGCACCATGTTGCCCCTTTAAAGCTGACTATAGTACGCAAGAGTGGTGTGAGCATGGGAGTCATTTCATGTTACAGTTTTCTAAGTCTGAGTAGATGCTGGTAGTATTTATTTGATAGAAGCCTCTACTTTGTGATGTATGATGAATTTGTTTTCTGAATTGTATTTGACTATTTGCAACTGAAATGGTTCATCACACAAGGGCAAGCCCTCGGATATTGCTCATTATTCCGTGACATTTATTCTGTGACTTTATTCTTCAAAGCCTTCATCAGAAGTGTTCTGCTGCTTTGAGGAACATTAAGATGCCATTAAGCATCCCCATTGTGCTGACAAGAGAAAAGTACTGGCTTGTTTTGCTCATTTCCACTCCCTGTCATTTGATGGAATTATCTTCTGGGATAGAGCATCTAATAGAGTGAATAAACTGTTTATCCAATATTATGAACAGGATACATTGCTATTCTCCATATACAGAGGTGACAAGTCAAAAACAGAGCACCTGTAGTTTGTAAGTTGACAGTAAAACACAGGAGAGGAGGAAACGGAAAGAACAGACACTTATTAAAGTAATGCATTAGAGATAGTAACAGAGGCAGCAGCACTAAATTGTGGGATGGAAGAAAAGCCATTAGGCAAAAATTGAACAATCAAAGTCCAGTCATCTATGTGGTGAGTAGCAATCTATCCTTTTCATAATATTTTTGTTTTTCCATCCTGCAAAGTGAGTACATAGAGCAGTCTGTTGTGTGTATCAGGGAAAACATTACTAAGTATTTCAATAATACTTCTGTACATAATCATGGAACAAGAGCCATTTTGAACTAACATTTATCAAGAAAAAACAAGCAAAAACCTCAAAACAGGTTTTTAGGTTTTATATTATTATTTTGTTCCATGATGAAAAAGATTACTAAAATACCTTTATCTAAAAAAGCAGCTGAAACAGCCTTTTTAAGTAATTCATGTTACACAGCCAAAGATTACTTAGAGGATACAGAGGTGTGGTTAATAATGGAAGGGCATAACCATCAGCATGTCATATTTCAGTACTGTAATGCTTTCACAAGAAAATCATGTACCAATATCTGTAATGCACAATAGTAATGTCTTATTGTTCTCCCAATTTCAACATGTCCCTCATTGTAGGGGGTGCCAACTCAGTATTTTGGGTGGACTGAGTAGAGGACATGAAGATGGGCATGGGAAATTGTTACATTTTAATGGACTATAATCAGTTTTCCAAATTTAATGGAGACAGTTTTCTGAGCAGACTGGAGTTAGTGCAAGGGGTATATGACAGCAGGCTCAAGATTCCAGATTCATTAGCAGCATTGTATGATGTGTGCAACAATTAAAAGTAAAACTGTGTTTATATCAAAGAACATTGCACAAAAAGGACCAACCGAATGAGGCAGTGCAGCTGTTAAAATAAAGACATTGGCTACACATTCGAGAGGACACAGCTTGCTCTGTATGGCCATACTGATTTAGCATTTCCATAGTTTTCCTAATTCATTTCAGGCAAATGCTAGGATGGTCCCTTCATTAAGACCATGGCTGACCACCTGTGCTCTATTCATATAACATATATTCTGTGTTTGTATATTTTTTTTAAAGGGGTAGATTGCTCCCCATAAAGCTGACATGTTGAATTGCAGACAGGCACAGTGGAAAGACTTTTGCATACTAACATTTTGGCCAAAGCCTTCTTCAGAAGAGAAACTTCAGAAGAGAAAGAACACACACACACACACACACACACACACACACACACACACACACTAGACAGCACGCTTCACACACATGACAGGTACCTCTGTCATTTTCTTTTCAGAAGAAAACTTTGGCTGAAAGCTTAGTATGTAATAGGATTTCCAGTGCTCCTGTCTGCAACTCAATGGGTCAACATTATGGTGAATAAAAATCTATCCTTTTCATAACTGTTGATATTCTGGCCTGAACTTTCCATTGTTTGTAAAATTTTTGGGATATTTATTTTCATTGTATTATGATGTCAGATCGTAATAATTGTAAGCTGAACCCTGTATGAATGGATAATGAAATAAAATAAATAAATACTATCTCAAACTCACCTTTCAAGCTTCAAAAGACTGCTAATGGTCCACATTATATCGTAATAACTATAACTCTGCTGCTCATCTCATCAGTCCCACCTTCCCCCACAACTTTTCCTTCCCCTTCCCCTGCCCCTTCCCCCTGTGGACAGAATTCTCTATTTAAATTCTGTTCTTTCCTATCAGCCACTGTCACTGTCATTTCAATCTTCACCTCTTATGACGCATTGGGTTACGAACCCTCCCAGGAATGCCATGTGCTGTCGTGAGCATGGGGACAACTGTGGAAGACCAGAAAAAAAGGATGAACCAAGAAGTAATTAATGAATATGAATATGAAATCAGATGACAGTTTTATGACCTTTTTATGAGGAACAAACTGCTGCTGCATCCACAATTTGTGTAACAATTTTATTTAAACTTATAGAAAAAAGTTCAGCCATAAATTAGAGCATCAAAATAATTATAGAAAGGAAAGAAATCTCGTAACAATGACTCTCTAGATAAAGAGGAACTGTTCAAATCGGAACACAGATTGCAGCTGCAACCAATCTGAGAGGAATTAATAATTTGTTCAATATGGTGATGGCCATTAAAAAGTTTCATGTTTAAACGGAGTGTCTTTTGGTCTTGAGGCATGCACGAATACAGAAAAACCCACTGCTGCAATGGCTGAGGCTGATCCAGGTTAGAAAACGTCTCAGGAAAATATGAAGCAGCCATTCTATGTCCCAGTACATAACAGGTACTGCTTGACCACCCAGCAAGTTGGCAGCAGAACTACTTTTTTCAGCTGTAGGCACAGTAGTATGAGGTGCAAGCCAGGCAACAATACCACTGGGCACCACCACTCCAGGGGCATTCTGTAATGTCATCTTGGGAGGACAACCATCTACCATCTTGCCCATGACTGTGTCTTGTCTGTAGGTATGTTCCGACATGCTACAGTAAAGTTTAATCGTTCGTTACTTCAGGCACAGTCTAGTAACAATGTTCAGATTTGATTGCCATTTCAGTCATTTGATGAACGTAAGTATTTCACAATACTATGGGAAAGCAACTGTGCCAGCCATGCAGTATGGTTCATTGAAGTTTGCCCCCCCCCCCACCTCCCCTCTCTTGCCCCTTTTGGTTGCCTAAACATGGTTCTCATAGTTCAGTGTTCTCTCTCTGAACCACCCTGAAGTTAAACTTGTGTAGTTATAGGTCAATGCTCTTTCTACATTATGTTCTGGGAATATTTTCATGCCAGTGGCAGCCACTCTCAGTTAAGAGTACCTTGTTCTGTACTGACTTCAGAATACATCTCTGTGTTTGTTTTCTCAACCTTTTGTTTGTCAGTGTTGCGATCTCTAGCACCTTTCTCCAGTACCCTTGTAAATAAGTGGATCCCTGCAGGTAGGGTCTTAATCAATGTCTTTTGCATGGCTTGATATAGGCTAGAATATTAATTTGAGATCCTGACAGCCAATCAATATTTATCTCACTCACTAACGGGGCTAAGTTCTTTTGATTTATGCCACCCTAGGTATGAGAACTGTGAGAGTCAGTTTAGATGTGCTATCACACTCTTTCTTTACCCTTTGTGGCTCTGATCATACTAAACATGGTTTCAAACATGCTAAACCAACTACGCCATTTTAATGCCCTTTATTATTATTATTGTGAATGTTTTGCAATATCTATGGCCTATGTTGCTCCTGGCCAGATGTAAGAAAGAACCTTAAGTCCCTAATCTGGTCAGGCTAAATAAGCAATAAATAAAAATAATATTACTGACTTTTTCACAAAAAAATTGCTTACTAAAAACAATTTACAATGTATATGATTTTGAAAGAAAATTCCTGCACAGCACAGTAAATGTCTGAGATCATATACTGATGATAGTTGCCTATGTAGAATCTTTATCTGACATTGACAATATAACCATGTAAATGAATAGGCTCCATCTCATATACATAGTTACAAACATTCATAATTTCTTACATATAGTCATGCATTTTGAATTATTTTAATGTATGTTAACACTGCTGAAATGTAAATAATTGTGTGTGTGTGTGGGGGGGGGGGCTGTCTGTCTCGAAATATCAATTCAATTCAATTCAATTTATTAGCGTCCTTGTAGTACATCATCAAAATGACACAGGACTTGTCAATAAACATTACAATTTAAAATACATTTACATGAAAATTTATAATTGAATTTACTTGTCACTTAGACATTACAATTTTAATAGAACTATAAGAACATTAACATAAAAATATACACGTAGGATAACAACATACATAAAAAAAAAGCTAGTGATTCTCACATCAAAGATTCTTTCCATTCTTACATTAATACTCTTTCACACTTTCATAGAAACAGCAAGTATTTAAATGTGAGCAATTACACATATTTATTATGTCAGGGAAATATTAACTGCACTTTTATTGTCAATAATTCATCAACTTTTCAATACTGTAAAAACTATTGCTCAATATCATGTTTTTTAATTCTCTTTTAAATACGTGCAGTTTTGGTATTATTTTTAGTTCTTTTGGGAGAGCACTGTAGAGGATTTTGGGTTGCTATTGTACACTTTTGTGATACATAGCTGTTTTATGAATTTCTCTGTGGAAATCATTCCTATTCCTCGTTTCGTAGTTCTCTGTTTAATGTAGAAAATTCCTCATGTTCTTTTAAGAAACATATGCTTTCATATGTGTATAAGGATGGTAGTGTCATGATTTTCAATTCTTTGAAAGCATGCCTACAAGAGTCTCTACATCCTACATCTTTTATTATTCTGCCTGCCTTCTTTTGTAGTCTAAATGAATGTTTTGTTAGACTGTTGTTCCCCCAAAACTGTACACCATATCTTAATAAACTGTGCATGAATGAGAAATAAACACATAACACTGTTTTAATATTACATGAGCTTTTAAGCATTCTAAGTATTAACATGTTTGACTTAATTTTTTGTTCAATGATATTACATGCTTTTCCCATCTTAAGTGTTCATCAAACCATACTCCCAAGAATTTACTGTATGATGCTTGTTCAATCTTACACTTACCCAGTTCTACTATAAGGTTAGTATTTATTTTATTTGTAATATGTCTGAAGTTGACCCACGTTGTTTTTTTGGCATTCACAGTGAATCTGTTTTGATTAAATCATCTGTCTGCTTCGTCTGTCGCTAATGTGACTTTTTCCTGTAAGTCAGCTTCACTATTTGCTTTAAAAAACAAACTTGTATCATCAGCAAACAGTACTGCCTCTGCTTCAGATAGTTGACTTGGTAGGTCATTGATAAATATTGAAAACAGTAATGGCCCTAATACAGATCCCTGGGGTACTCCGTACAAAACTCTCTCGAATCTTGATGAATATGTCCTATCTGCATGGCTTATCTCCACCTTCTGATACCTGTCCGACAGATATCATTCAAACCATTTGTGGGCAACTCCACGTATCCCATAGGCATATAACTTCCTAAGCAGTAACTTATGGTCGATAACATCAAAGGCCTTTAATAAGTCTAAAAACAATCCACAATTTAATTCCTTACTATTTATGGAATTTAGAACAAGTTGCATAAAATTGAAGATAGCTGATCCGGTTTATTTATTTTTGCGGAAACCATTTTGCGCATTAACCAATATTCTATTATTAATAAGAAATTTATATAGTCTATGATACATTATTCTTTTCTATCATTTTTGAGAAACCTGACAACATTGATAAAGGCCTAAAGTTACTAACATCATATTTATCACTGTTCTTGTAAAGTGGCTTTCTAGTTGACATTTTAAGTTCTGATGGAAACACCCCTGTCTTACAAGATTCATTTATAATTTCAGTGAGATGTGAGGCTATGTTTCTTACCCTTTGCTTAATGACTTTGTTAGGAATCCCATCACACCCACATGACATTTTACTTTTTAACTTATTTATAGCATTTAGTACCTCTGATTCAGTTACTGGATAAAGGAACATTGTCATGTCATTCATGGGGATTTTTACCTTGCTATTGGAATTGCATTTAGTTTTAATTAAATTTATGGCTATATTTGTGAAATGTTTGTTAAATATGTTGGCAATCTGAAGTGGGTCCTTAACAGTTTTACCCCCACTTTTAATGACAAAGATGTTATCTTTTCTTTTGTGTCTACCTATATTTTTATTTATTACCTTCCAAGTTGACTTCATTTTGTTGTTACCTTTCTCAATATATGAATCATTATCAAGCTTCTTAGCTGCAATTATTACTTTCTTGTACAGGCTTCTATAATATTTCACATGTGCTTTCAGTGCTACATTCTTCCTGGCTGATTTATTTAACTTTCTGAGAGTGTCTGATGACTTTCTAATCCCCTGTGTTTTGGTTTTATGTTTAGTCAATCACAGCAAGCATTATGACTGGTCCACAAAGCAGCAAAATCTCATAGACAATAACTTTCAAAACTGCCTAAAAATGTTATTTATAAGGAGGCACATTGCCAGAAAATTAAAGAAAGAGATGGCAGTAGCAGAAATACAAAAATATCATAAATGCACATATCTATGATTTAGCCTACAACATGGCAATGCACATTGCATGGTAATCAGATAATGTTAGACAAGCATTTCTGCTATTAGGAAATACTGTAGATTTGTTTGATAAGTTATTTTTTGAATATTGTTTGACAGCACAAAAATACCTGTAATGCATTGGTTATGAGCTATTGTACTTCACTTGCAGCATTCTTATTTACTAATCTTAGACACATAAATAATTACTTGAAACTTCAGCAAAATCTTGAAAACTTCACTTTATGTAATTACTAATGCAAACATACCATTCAGAGTTAGTCTTAAGAATTATGAATACGGAATGGCAAAGTAATTCAGACTGAGCAACAAACAAAGTATCACAGTCAGTACATTACTGAAAGAACAGTGTTCACAATTTTGTGAGCAATATTAACAGAACAAATGTGTATCACAGTCCGTACATTACTGAAAGAACACTGTTCACAATTTTGTGAGCAGTATTTACAGAACAAATGTGTATGAGACTCTGCCTCTTTCCATAACAGTCAGTTTTGTGTGGCCCTAGTGAGATGCTTGTATTTTACCTCAGTGCACTTGCTGCATGGCATGACAGTACAACTTGAAGTCTCATAAAGCACTAGTAAGCATTCTACATTATTTGCCTGATCCCTTTCTGACAAATTACCACATGAATCTCCATTTCTTTAAGTGTAAATAGCTTCAGCCAGTGGCATATAGGAGATACGATATCCAATGATTATACAGAGTTTCTTTCAGTCATTGCATGCTATGAAGGAAACCAACTGCATCATCTCACTGTAATAATCATACATTGGAGGAAGATCATTGCATCATTGAAATATTGTTTAAACATCTTGTTGGAAAGTATGTGTGTCATTTAGTATTTTGCAAAAATGCAGAGATTTTTTTCTCCAGTGACATAAAAGGAAAATACTTCACATGCCCAGAATTGATTACATCGAAGCACTCACTTCTGAGAGACAGGGAGGTGTGCTGGCTCTGGATCAGATCTGACCAGTGAATTAACAATGGGGGCCAGTGTGCTAGTCAACTTGAATGTGGTTTTTAGGCAGTTTATCACATGCGACTAGGTGAATATCCCCATCCCACCTCAGTTGCATGATTCGCAAACATTTAGGAGCATTTTCACACACATGAGATGACACTGGACGCAGACAGATGGTGTCAAAACTGCCAAAAGATTGTCAAATGAGAAGTTCATTTTAGGACAAAAGAGTAAGTCTAAGGCAGTATGGTCTGTAACTAAATCCAAATTAGGCACAGCAGTTAACCACCATGAAATTTAAAAAATAAAACAAAAATTTGAACCTTGTTCAAATATCTCAACGCTTTAATAAATTTCTCATGAATATAGCAAAAGCAAGTACTGATGTAGTTACTTCTCAAAATGGTGTAAATTTCTTTGGACTGGACCAAAATAACTGACCCCCTTGTGGCATTTAGTAAAATTTCAACTAAAGATGTAAAATATGCTATTTTGTCCTTAAAAAACAAAAACACTGAAGGGTGGGATCAATTATTCACCAAATTAATTAAGTTTGTATGTGATAAAATAGCACACCCTCTATCTTTAATAATCAATCAATAATTTGAGCAATGTTATATACATATAAATGCACCCTCTGAGGAAGGAGTTTCTTTGTTCCATCTGATTGGCAGATGAAGGCTGAAGTAAATAGGCCTATTAGGCTGTTTGTTTCAGAATATCTATGGTGATTTCCAAGTGTATGGTTGAGCAGGAACCTAAGAGGACAGCTGAAACTGCCGCAACTGAAATGAGCAGCTATAAAATCCACATTCTTCCTTGTCACTAATATTTGCTTGTTTACTTCTGAATGCAAAGTTCATGAAGAGACAGATACTTCACATGTTAAACCAATTACAGGCACTTATGGCTGTTATAATTCTGCCTATAATGACATGTTTTAATTCCCCAGCTCATTTCTAGTACTGTTTTCTTCTTTGTTTTCTCATTTTCTCTTCCTGTTTGTAGATTTCAATTTTATATTATAGATGTTGCTTTATAAGCAAAACAGTTGGTTTAATAAAAGAACAATGACATGTTGCACATATTGCAGTCAGCTGTAACACCTATACTGTTAATTGGCAGGAATCTGTTCATATGTAAAAGAGAAGCTGGAGACTGTTATCTGGCCAAGGAGAGCACCCAAGTAAATAAATAATAGGAGCAGCCTCTCCATCCAGACAGTGTGCCGTGGACTCCATAGGAGCTGTCAACATGATGTTTGCATAATCATTTCCTCGTGCTTCATACACACATGCTAGGATGTTTGCGTCAGCAGACCACCTGTACATCAATAACATTCTACGTTCATGTTAAAGATTTACTGTCTACAAATAGCTACATTAATAACACATAAGATACTTTGTGTGCGTGTATTCCAAATAAGAACCTTTCACTACACACTAAAATTTTTAACACTGGTGGTCATCTCACCACTTCTGAATAAGTGACCACATAGTCAAGATACAGTATATACTTTCAAAAGTGTCAAAAACTGTTTTAATGTATGTTGCATGCCCAAACGTCTCCAGGCAGTAACCACAGGAGTGATACCTTTGCTTCATAGACTTGTTTTCTGCCAGTTTGAGCCAGAGTTCTAATGAGGCATGACTGTAATGGGGAAGAAGGAAGAGCACGTGGTGTGCTTACATCACAGCCTGATAAAGAGGAACAGAAGAAATTGTAAGAGAAATTGAAGGAACTGATAACGGGAGATGAAACTTCGATAGTTCTAGGAGACTGGAATGCTATTACAGGGGAAGGAATGGAAAGAAGGACTATTGGATAAAATGGGAATGAAAGAGGCTTCTACAGTTTTTCCATGAGTTTCAACTATTTGTAGCACATACCTTTTTCCAAAATCACAAGAGATTAAAATATACTTGGAAAAGACAAGAAGAGATATCGACTCGACTATATCATGGTCAGTCAAATATTTAGAAATCAGATGCTGGACCACAAAGTATACCCAGGTGTGGATATAGACTCACACCAAACTTTTTCTGTGATTAACACAGGGCTGAAATTCAAGAAGATAAAAGTTGATGGCTTTGTAAATTGAAAACTGGGTAACTAAATAAATTAATACTGTAGAAAACAGACATATTTGTGCTTTTCATAAACAGATAAAAATAAAGTGTAGCTTACATGAAATGAAATACAGAAAATTTAAGACAGAATGAGACCAAGTGAAAATTCTCTGATCCAGTGACCAACAGCCTAAGTAAAAATGTCAAGATTGGTTCAGTAGGAGAGGAATGGAAAGTAATAAGAAATGAAATACTTAAGGCATGGAAGGAAATCACAGGTACAGTGAAAGTGGATGAGAAGAATCAATGGATGACTCAAGAAATATGCAAGCTTACAGATGGTACAGATGAAAGGAGAAAACTAACTGCCAAGTATTTGATTGTCATGTGGAGAATATGTGTCTTGTAAAACACTTAAGGTCAAAGCATTTCATACTAAGTTCCAGGTGAGTTTCACCAGATTTCCAAGTGCACTTGAGATGTGTCACTGAAGTTGCACATAGAAAAGTGTTCTGGTGATGACACTACTGATGTTATTTCCTACCATGTTGTGCAAAGTTTCATTAGTTTTAACTTAGTGATGCCAATAGCATTATTCTCCAGTAGAGATAATGTCATTTGAGAACTGGTTCAGTGCTGCACTAAAGAATTCTCATACCCTGTGAATAATCATCAATTCTGTGATATATAACGAGTGTTCTGTGTAAACTATAAAATTTAGTTCTTGTGGCATGACATCTCTAAACTGACCAGCTCATTATTCAAAAATGACAATTCTTCTGCAAACATCCATGCTTATTTGCTCAAACACTCTATAACAATATTTGTGGTTGATAATAACAGAAGATTTAGGATGAACTGTGAAATTTGCATTCACAATACTATAAGTAAAAATGATTCCCACACAGATTTTACTCTTCTGTGTGGAGGTCAGAAAGGAGTTAAAGCTATAGGGATAATCACAAGAATATTGGATGGTAATTTAGTTTGGATCACACTGGAACATGAAGCATACCAATAGACAAAAATGTCCAAAAAGAGATCCCTCTAGCTGAGTGAATGTGACCTGACACAGGTACAGGTGTTCCATTTCTTTTATTTATTGTTTTCCAGCTTAATATCTATTCAGTTAACTTGAATAATAGCCCATCTTGATCACCTTTTACGTTTTTATTTTTTAAAAACTACACACCTAAAGCATTTCAGCCACTGCCATCATCTGATTCTGGCAGATAAGCAGAACAAAGGAGGCAATATTTCTGTAAATATTACAATAATATATTAAGGAATAAATGAAAACATACCACACTTAAAACCTTGATATACTGTATCTTCTCTTTCACATGTACACTTGTACCACAAACTATTGTTTGGTACAGTTGTAATGTAAATAAAATGTCGTGTGAGTAGGGCCTCCCATAGGGTAGACCATCCGCCAGTGCAAGTCTTTAGATTTGACGGCACTTCGGTGACTTGTGCATCGATGGGGATGAAATGATGATGATTAAGACAACACAACACCCACTTCCTGAGCAGAGAAAATCTCCAAACCAGCCAGGAATCGAACCCAGGCCCTTAGGATAGACATTCTGTTGCGCTGACCACTCAGCTACCAGGGGCAGATATTGTAAATGTGAACTGACAAGATAAAGCATATCAAGATTTTACGTGTGGTATGTTTTCATTTTATTCTAGAAATGTACTATTGCAATACTTGTATAAATATTACTTCTCATATGTTCTGTTAATCTGACAAACTCTGGTTATGGCTGTGGCTGAAATTCAGTAAAATGTATAAATAAAACAAAAAATAAAAATATAAAAGAGAGCAAGACACACTATTATATTTACCAGTGACAGTGATCACAGACTTTTACAAAGACTTTATATAATGCACAGACTAAGAAACAGAGACCAGTTCTCCAAAAGGCGAAAGAAATGAGTGCACATTCTGAATGATTCCTAGGCGTCCCCATGTGCCATGACCACATATACGGCAAACTGAGAATACTAGAACAAAGAATGTCACCAATGACCTTGACCTTGACCCCGTGACAGCAGCCCTACTCCTGTTCTTGGTCCCTCCTCCACCCTAGGCCCTTATCCCTTCCATATTCTTATACCTACTCTTCATGTGAAGAAATTCAAAATGGTGTATGTAGCTCAAGTGTGCTCACATTTGTCCATGTGCCCTCAAGAAACTGGATTTGAAACTCAGAAATTGACATTTTTGTTATTTTGAATCAATCATGTTTCTCTTTCCCAAGATAGCTGAGAGGACAACTCAAATGTCCCAATTCTTTCCTTACCATTGCCCTAACCTGTCATTCCCCCATCATATGAACTATTTGTTATACATAAAGGGGCATGACACCCCTCTGCATTCTACTGTGGCTGCTGTTGCCACTCTGTTGTTCACCAGGTGCTGCAGGGTGAGGCTCATCATGGTGAAGTCCACACTAAGCCCTGTATCTAGCCTCAGGAAAGAGCAGCACAAATCTATGCCCTTAAGATGTAAGTATCTTGGCATCTGTGTATCTTTTACAAAAAATTTCTATGTATGTAATCAGTTTTTGTGTATTATAAGTATTATCTGACATTTTAATTCACAGATATTGATTTAACACTATTTTCTCTTGCATCCCCATTCATTATCAATTGGCAGTTGAATCAGCGAGTCATCACTGGAACATCTGTAAACGTAGAGTAGATGTCATTGCTCATTGTAATATCTGAAGACACCATTGATGATACATTTCATGTCATATCCACCCTTTACTGAACCACAGTCTTCGTGCAACATGATGATGCAGGTGCTGCTATTCACCACAATGTACAGTCTGAATTCCAGCAGGAGAGAATATGTTCTGTTAGCAAGGCATCAGAAAGCGAGTTCAAACCAGTGATTGTTTCTGAAAACCCACAATATTTCGGTAAGGAAGTTGCATTATTGGTATGAGTATGATTGTTTTGTGACAATTTAATACTAACTGCTTCAGTGTTTAATAGTGGTATTCAATTATTTACTGTTTTATTGGATGAACATACAATATGTAGTGGTGAATCTTCCTAGAATGGTGAAAACATTCAACACCACAGATAACGTCCAGTGTACACACTTCCAAGAACATACATTTAGGAGCCTAGTATATGGGAATTATGCTACTCAGCATGTAGCTGATAAACACTCTGGTTCACACCCACATTTCTATGGGTTCTATGGGAATGTTTTGTGGGTGTTGTGGAGCTTGCATGTCAGGAGGTGTTCCAGACAGATAGATCGATTCATAAATGTTCAGAAAAAAAAAAAAAAAAAAAAAAAAAAAAAAAAAAAAAAAAAAAAAAAAAAAAAAAACCATAACAGAATGATGTAGTAATTTAATTGGCATAATTTACAATGTATTGTATTGTGGAGAAAATTTTTGGTAGATAGATTTGCAAGCAGCAGAATGGTAGCACAACTGTGTTCACATAACTCTACATACTGATGTATATTAAATAAAAAACTAACAACACTGTAGGAATGATATATTGCTAGTAACCATAAAGAAGACACATTTAGTTACACACAAGCACAATTAAAACAGACTTAAGATTTCCACCACAGCCTTTGTCAGAAAAAGACAGAGAAACACTTGCCATTCCTACACACAAGCAAAGGCATCTCACACACAAGACTGCCAATTCCAGCATCTCAGGCCAAAATGCAACTACTATGTGAGATTCAAGAAGCAATCTGGAGGAGGCGGGGAAGACAAAGGGATAGTAATGTACAGGTGAAGAGAGAGACGAACGCTGTCTGGCAGAGCGTGCAGGGACTAGAATGCTTGCAAGTGGAGCATCAGGAGGTTGTGGTGCAGGGAGGTGGGAAAAAAGGGAGTGAAAAAGAGAGGAGCAGGGAAGGACTAGTGAGTGTGTTGGCATAGAGTGGCAAACAAAGAGGGTAGCAGATGAGAGCAGGAAGGAGATGATAGGACAGAGAGAATGGGAACTGTTGGGTGGAGGGTGTGGTGACAGTGTATTACTATAGGATGAGGCTGGGATAATTACAGAAGCAGAGAATTTGCTGTCAGGATACTTCCCAATTGCTCATTTCAGAAATGCTTGTGGTGGAGGCAAGGATCCAAATGGCTCAGGTAGTGAAGTAACGATTGAAATCAAACATGTTATGTCTAGCTGCATGTTGTGCCACAGGGTGGTCTACTTTGCTTTGTCCACAGTTTGGCTGTGGCCATTCATCCTAGTTGACAGTTGGTAGGTAGTCATACCAATATAGCAATATAAAATGCTGTGCAATCATTACAGCAGAGCTGGTAGATGACATGGCTGCTTTCACAGGCAGCCCAGCCCCTGATGGGATGGGATAAACCTATGACAGGACTGGAATAGGAAGTGCTGGGTGGGTGGATTGGGCAGGTCTTGCAGCTGGATCTTCTATGGTCCTTATGGCAAGGGGTTGGGGTTGGCAGTGGCATAAGGATGTAGTAGGATTATGTGGAAGCTGGGTGGGCAATGGAACACCACTTAAGGAATGGGTGGGAAGTATCTTGGGTAGGATTCCCTTCCTTTCAGGGCACAATGATAGGAAATCAAAGGCCTGGTGAAGAATGTGCTTAAGTTGTTCCAGTCTGGAGTTGGTACTGGGTGATGAGGGGGCATTTCTTTTTGGGTGGTGGGAGGATTCGGGGTGTGAGGGGGAACAGCACTGGAGATCTGTTTGTGGATTAGATATGGGGGATAGTGCCTGTCTGGAAAGCCCTTGGTGAGACCCTAAGCATACAGACCAGGAAGTTCTTGCTATCCCCAGGTGGCCAGGCTGCATGAGAGGTATTTTTTGGTGTGAAACAGATGGCAGCTGTTGAAATGCAGGTACTGTTGGTGGTTGGTGGGTTTAACGTGGACAGAGGTACAGGTGGAGCCATCAGTGAGAAGGAGGAGGTCAACATCTAGCAAAGTGGCACTCTGGGTTGAGAAGGACCACATGAAGCAGATGGCAGAGAAGGTGTTGAGGTTGTTATGAACTGCAGTGACTACCTGGCAGAAGGCCTCTGCCAATTATCTGGCTCCTCCACCTGAAAAATCTGCCACAGTGTTTCCATCCCAGAAGTCCTACACCACTTCCAATCCCTGCTTAAAGCCTTAGGCCCTTCCCAGAACCTCTCCCCTGAATCCATTTCCCTCCTCACTTCTATGACACCATGCACATCCACCTTCTACATGCTCTCCAAAAGCCACAAACTCAACAATCATGGGTGTCCCCTTGTGGCTACTTATTGTGGCATGACTGAAAGAATTTTGGCCCTCATTGACCAACACCTCCAACCATTTGCTTGTAATCTAGCCTCACATATCAAGACACCAACCACTTCCTTCACTGACTCTCCACCGTCCCCACCCTTTTACCTTCTGGATCCCTCTCATCTCTGTTGACACCACCTCCCTATACATCAACATCCCTTATGCCCATGGTTTTACTGCTGTGAACACTACCTTTCCCAACATCCTTCAGACTCCAAACCCACTACCTCATTCCTCATACACCTTATTAACTTTATCCCAACCCACAACTACATCTCCTTTGAAAGGAAGGTACACTGATCGAAGATCCATTGATTTCAGCATCAAATGTTATGTCATGACATGCCAAGACTGTGTTTAGGCCACTGCACAGTTGTTGGAGAGGTGTTCCAATGATGCCACGTTGATGTTTGGAGGTATGTAAGTAACAGAAAACGAATGGTTGCTGGATAGTTTCTTTTTTTTCTTTTAACAGCCAGATTGAACTTACAAATCTGTGAGCAAAGATGCTGCAAGAAGTCTGAACCTTCAGTATTATTTGACCTGTCAGTGAATAATTGTCCAGTCAGTTGGTGTGTTTGTTGATACACTAATTCAGCCATTATCACACTGACATCATCTTTGAAAGCTGTTTGGAGGCCTAGTAGGACAATAGGGAGGCTGTCATTACCAAGCTCTGTGGCATGACAAATGAATTACGCTTTTAACTGTTGATGGAACCATTCCATGATACCTATGGCAATGGGATGGTAGGCACAGGCTCAAATCTGGCTCATGCCAAGCAATGTTGAAAGTACTTTTTTGAGCTATGTCTCAAACTGTTTGCCCTTTTCTTTGCTGATGTGCGGGGAAATGCTGAAGTGGGCAGTCAACTCATGGAAAATGCTCGTGGTTGCAGCTGCTGCTGTTCCATTTTTAATTGGGTAGGCTTAAGAGTAATGAGATAAACAAGCAGTCACTGTCAGGCACTATTAATATCTTTCTGATGACGAGAAATGTCTGGTAATGTCAATGATGACATGCTCGAATTGTTGAAAGTACCGAGTAGAGCTGTAACAAGCCAAGTTATTTTGTTGTGCCATCAAGCACTGTACTGGTGGGCAAATATGTTCAACCCTTCTCGATATTTAGCCAAACAATTTTTTTTCACTAATTATACAAGAGTCCTTACTCTTGAATGAGAGAAGAGAAAACTGCCTACTGGCAGAAAACCGTTGTAACGAATGATACACTTTTGAGGTCGATACGTTGCAGTACGGTATAGCATTATGTTCATTTGTGGCATTGAATTCACTGGAGCTGTAAGTCTGACGATGTTTTGAAGAATGCCTTATGTCTGTTGTCTCCTTCCTGGGCATTGGCAATTGCTATGAAGTCAAGTCCCATCGCAATGGCGTCAGTGAGAGATAGTGTATCTGCTCGTTACTTCTGCTTAACACATCTAATATCCATAGTAAAAGGTGCAATGAAGTTCAAATACCACAAGCAAAGAGGGAATTCCTTGTCTAATTTCTGCTGGAACGCAAACACGTGTGACTTGCAGCCTGTGATAATAGTGAAATGTGTACCTCCAAGCACATGTCTAAACCTTCTGACCGATGCATAGAGTTAGCAGGCTCACATTGACCTATTTGCTTGTGATAGTAATAACTTTTTACTGAACAAAGCTAGATGATGACAGTTGTACACATTGTTATAATACACTTCCAATGGCAGTTGATGATGAATCCACTTCAACAGTGGAAACTGCATAAGGAAGAGGATGAGCATTCACTCTGCTGGAGTATGATTTCTCTATATCAGTCCGTTGGAGTGTGTCTCCGGGTTTAGGCGAACCCTTTGGCAGCTCGTCGAGAGATACTGCCAACAATGGACGATTGTACACAATACGACGACAGTAATTTATCAAGCCCAAGGAATGGCGAAAATCAAGTATTTTAGTGGTCTGCGGAAATTGAGAAATAGCTTCCACTCAGTCTTCAGCTATCAGGATTCCTCGTGCATTGGTAAGGCATTCAAAGAACTTTACTTCCATCACTCCAAAGACACATTTTGAAACATTAACCAATGAACCATGTTCTCATGGTCTAGTAAACAGTTGTTGCATGTGTGCTAAATGCTCTGCCTTGATAGACAACATTACAAGCAGGTCATCAACACAGGTGTAACAGAACTCTAGTTCTTTCATAAACAGGTTTTGTAAGTCCGTCTGACAGCCTCTGAGCATTACAAATTAAACTTGTACCAAAGACAGGCGGTACAAGACTTCGTGGCAACTGTAGGGTTATTAACTTCAGAACAATTCATGACAGTTACCCTGTCCTGAATCTCCAATACTTACAGCATGTGCTTGCAGGTGCGACAATCTTCAGCGTCATCAGTTGCAAGTGAGTGTACCTACAGATTCCGATACACCCTGACTATTTCCAAAAGGCTGCCATCATAACACGATTCAGAGTTCACAAATACCTCTTTATGTTTTAGGTCTTGAAGAAAGCCGCAGTTCACTGATGGCCTCCTGCACTGTTCCCCATTTTGTTATATGCATCTTGACGATATTCTGGTTTCTCCCGTTCCTCAGAGGAGCACACACTTCACCTAGAACCAGCTCTAGGGTACTGCTATCATCAGTAATGCTAAGTCACAGCTATGTCAGTCAAAAGTAATATTTCCCGGTCACATAATTAATGCATCCAACATCAAGCCAACTGCTGAATAAGGGACACGGAAAAAAGCTTGTCGCTTCCTGAAACTTACCATGACTTACCATGTCATTTCCTCGGGATTCTCAATTTTTATTGGAGACATCTCTCACATGCTGCCAAGCTTCAGTCTCCCCTTACATGTGCCTTATCAGCCAAGGACAAGCAGAGCAAGAGAAATATCGGCTGGTGAGCAGTAATAGCTGAGGCTTTCCATAGAGCAAAGAACAGCCTGGTACAAACCATACCACTTTTTCTCTCCTCAACCCGGAAATTCACCTCACACTCACCACTGATGCTAGCTACTCCACGGTGGGTGTGGTACATAAGCAAGTTGTTGGTGGGGTATGTCATCCATCATGATTCTTATTGAGGAAACATTCGCAGTGTCATTCTAAATTGTTGGCCTTTGACTGTGAATTTTTCGCAGTGTACACTGCTGTAAAACATTTTCGAGAAGACACCTAAGAACATCAGGTGACTATATACACTGATGAGAAGCTGCTGGCCGATGCCATTAGAAATCCCTCCCAACATGCCAGTCCACGGCAATACAGCCACTTATGTTGTTGTTGTGGTCTTCAGTCCTGAGACTGGTTTGATGCAGCCCTCCATGCTGCTCTATCCTGTGCAAGCTTCTTCATCTCCCAGTACTTACTGCTACAGCCACTTATACCTCTCATCATAAAGTATATTAATGGCATGTGACACGTTCACAGTGCAGGTAACATCATCGCTGATTATCTGTCCCAAATCTATGCAATATCCCTGCAGTACTTTATGAACTTACGGCAGCCAAGTGAGCAAATCATTCCCTCATCACGGATCTTCTCAATGATATCACTAAAAACCTGCAGATCAAAAATTACACACTTTCCTCCACTAATATGACACTGCTCTGCAATGTTTCTCAAGACAGGCCACCTTCCATAGTTCTGCTCACCTTGCTCTAGAAAATATGTGCCAGACAACACAACATCAAAGTGTTGGCACAGTTACTGACAGACATGTTTGTGTGATCCAGCATCAAGTATGACTGCCATCACCGGGCACAGAGTTGCTTGCATGCCAGTGTTTAAAATCAGCCCTACACAACCACAACTCATATGGTTCCTGATTCCCAAGATGACATTTTCTCATATCAACTCGGTCGTCATTGGATCATTCACAGATTCCAAGCGATTCTGTTACCTACTTTTAACCAGCGATATAGTGTCTTGTTGGGTTGAAGCAACTTCACTATGTGACATCACCAAATCGTTTGCACATCCCTTTGTGAGAACCTGGATCGCTCATTTTTGCATGCCCAAGCTGGTCACCACTGATCAGAGCTGCTAGTTCGAGTCGGGTCTATTCAACACTCTGTACCACCTCTGCGGGATTACCAATGCACGGACACAGTGTATCACATGCAGAGCAATGGCCTCGTAGATATGTGGCACAGGATGATGAAGGTGGCCCTGATGTGCCATCTGGTTCATGGATCAAAATGCTGCTCTGGATTCTCCTCAGCACCTGCTGCTCAAAGAAAGCAGACTTACATGCCTCCCTAGCAGAGGTGGTGTATAGGGAACAACCTGATTTTGCCCAACCTATTACTCTTGGTCATCAGCAGGATCTACTGGCACTCATACACTGCTTCTGCCAGCACATACAGAAGATGCACCTGCCATCTCTGCCTCCTCATATCACTCCCACAAGTATTCATACACAGAACACTCTATGGGTGAATTCGTCATAGTGGGGGATGACGCGATTCGGGGAGCCATACAGTTGCCATATAGTGACCTATGTTGGGTGCTCCAATGCAGGCTGCAGACATTTATTATCTTCCTTTGTGGCAAGCCCAAGACACGGACCTACAAGACGTTCGGGATACATCGCATCCAGAGGACGACACCTCAGTCGACACTACTGTTAAGCAAAGTACGTTGCAGCTTCCTTCCCTACCAGCACAGTAGTCTCTCAATGATCGATCCCCTGCTGATCTACCATCACCACCATCAAACCCAGTTTTGCCACCCAGGTAACAGCAACCGCCCATGACGCCCATCGCAGCACCTGGCGCCTAGCCGAGTGTAGAATCTACGCGTCAGTTATGACAGTCACTTGAGAAATGATCTGGCTGTGTCCGCTCATGCACCAGCCATGACATGATCGGTCAAGCGCACGTTTGCCTTCACCTCCACACCTACTGCTGCACCCAGTGCCAACCGGAACAACTTACGCAAGACACAGCCCCCACGAGTAATGGTCCGGTCCTGTTTGCTCACAAGCGAGCCATGATGTGGCCGGTCAAGCACACCTCCTGTGTCAGCTGCACATGTCGATCCCACAACGCACAGTGCTCCGCATCCCGGGGGGATTGAGGGAGGGGGGGGGGGGCAGCTCTGTGGGAGTATCAATCTTGATGCAGTCTCCAGAGATCCTCTGCCACGAGAAGAGAACAGTCTTTGGACTATACGGGATAAAGCATGCCACATCATTGCAGAGAGTTTGCAGCATCGCTATTAAGGCCACTACACTGTATTGGAGACAACAATGTCCGCTGTGGCACATTGCTATAACTCCAGGTGAATTCGGTATTGTTGGGGTTCCTACATTCAAAGCGATTAATTTCCTTCCAGAGTTGCTCGTGAAGCGACATTTGATTGTATATGTTTCGCTATGGCTATATACTAGAAACTGAAAAAGTGGAAGAGTACTATAACTCTACGTTCGTCGATTCGACAATGACACCAAGGTTTGCCAAGGAAAACCATTAAAAGCGACATAACGATATAATTACAAACCCTTTATTGCAGGAAAGTTTAAGAAAAGGTTTATAGGGTCCGTCTATTGCAATAAATCACAAAAACTCACACTGCATGACTTCATAAACAATAGGGCGTTGATACATATGTTTCATCCACTGGGAACACTATGGAATAAACACCCTAAAGAAAATTGCGTCAACTCTTACACGATCATTTGAGTGATCACGTGGCAGGAGTACTGAATCCAAACAATGGCCACAGAACAATACTAGATCAGTTTATCTAATGAATCAAAAGTAACTTGACAAAAAATGTGAAAACACAGAAAGTACGTATACATAGCGAAATAATCAAGATAGCAGACATGAAAACGAATACAACAACCGAGAAAATTACAAAAAATAAATCGAAATCGCCCTTGACTAAAGAATATGGCTGCATATCGCAAATGGCCTCTTGACTGCGTTCAGGAACTGTACGAAATCAGACTTCGAAGAAAAGACACACTCGGAGATAGGTGTCTCGCCCGCACAACACGAACTCAATCTGCACGAGCGTCGCTGATGCCACGTGTTGCACACAGTCCTGTGATGTTCCCCATACACGTGCATGACACGTTACACAGTTTCTCTTCGTCATTCTTCTCAGCTTATAGCTGCAGTCTTTGCAAATGCGGCGTTTTTCAGGCTGAGAGGGCTGGGTGTCGGATGCGGCTCCTCGATCTGTGTTGTGAATTGCTGAAGCACCTTTCAAAGATGTTTGTAACTGCAATACGTTTCCTATTCGCTGCTTCACGTGCCGATGTTGCCCTATAACATATTTTCTTTCAGTGAGCCTTCCCTTCAGCAAAGCATTTGCAAACGAGAACATGAAATCCATTCTTACCCTTCCATATCATGCGCTATGCAGAAATTGTGCCTATAAATAACGTAGGCGTTTACTGTGACGATATTTATCAAACTGCAAAAATAACAGAGTGGCCACCGCTTGGTTCTTCTGATGGCATTTGTAGCGTGGCACATGTGAACAAACGTATGAACCCAGATTTTGTCTCACGGTACTAGAGAATATGGTACGGTTTATGGTTGTCCAGATGGATTCGCCCATCAAAATGAACGTATAAAAGGACGCAAAAGAGCTTATTGTGTTTTGAGTTGTAGGAAACTGCCGCTAGATCGCAATTGTAAATGAAGAAGGATGTATCTGTTTGCCGGTTTTCAGACTCATCCAGCCGTAAGTTCCTTCTTGTTCGACCGAATTATCCCCAGGGTGGTGAGCTTGTATTCAAGACTTCATCTTCTTGAAAAGCGGAACGGACGCGAACCAGTTGTCCAACGTTCAATTTCGATTCGAGCCTCTGATAGATTGACCGAGTTTTTCCACAAAAACTCTGCCACAGGTGTTCCACCCTGAGTCGTACCCTGCCTCAAAAATGCCACTGCATGTATCATGCATTTTGTTCCGCTGTCACACATCATTACCACTTTCATTCCGTATGTACCGGGCTTGTTGGGTGTGTACAGCTTGAATGCGACCCGACCGCGGAATCCAACTAGTTGCTCGTCAGTAGAGACATAGGTACCATGTTTACAGTGTTGCTGATAGTTCTCTAGCAACATCTCACAAACCTTTCTCACTGGAGCTAGCTTATCACTGCGATCCCGTAAGGTTCTGATGCCAAATCGAAGACAGTTTATGATACAATTGAATCCCAGAGGCCGGCCTTAGTGACCGAGCGGTTCTAGGCGCTTCAGTATGGAACTGTGCGACCGCTACGGTCGCAGATTCGAATCCTGCCTCAGGCATGGGTGTGTGTGATGTCCTTAGGACTGATGACCTCAGATGTTAAGTCCAATAGTGCTCAGAGACATTTGAACCATTTTGAATCCCCGAGCCCGGTGAGTTATAGCCAAAATCTGGACGCCACGTCTGCTCTCGTTGAAAAGAATGCAAGTTGGAAGACGATTCGTCTTCATGGCAGCACTGAGTACAAGCGGCCCCAAAATAGCTGTCAGCTCACTTTTGGCGGTTCCCAATGTGCAATTGATGGGTTTATACTTTGTATGTTGCTCAGCGATTTCAGCAATCGTGCAAAGCAACATTTAGTTGAGATTGTCAGAAAAATAAGTGGAAACATTTTAAAATTTCACGTGTACCCAGTGGAAGCAATCGGTCCTTGGCGAATATGGACTACGTTCGTTGCTGGTGTTTTATCAGGGGTTTCACGCTGTCTTTTCGTTATCCATGCTATTCCTGTCTTAGACATTAGTTCGCACTTTAGATGGCACCAAGATGCATTGGAAGTTTCCTCCAGAGGGCGACGTTGTGACTGACGACTAGGAAGCTGCTGAGAAACTGTTCTAATTTGAACCACTCTCGTTACTTGTGTTCTGTACATGTTTCAGGCCAGTTTTTTGGGGCGAATAGTGATTGTTTTGCCTTCTTTTTGTTTTTCCCAACAGACACTTCCTTCTCAGTTTAGGCCACCATTGCGTTGAATGTTTCTTTATCTCAGTCTGGTGCAGAGTCGATTGTGTCATCGGATACGGTGACTTCTTCATCGACATTGTAGTCTTCGTTAGTATCATAAGATGATGATGTGTCAAGATCCGTAGCCATTGCATCCGTAAGTCACAGTTTTGGGTAACTCGTCAGAACGTAAAAAGATAGTTGTAGACGAGGTGCCACAACGCACTTGAAACCAAAACATCCAATCAGATGCCTATAGCAAATTGGTCGCTCATTACTAAACGTTTGCCGAATCGACGAGTCCATTATGTTCGTGAGTACTACACGTTAGTTTTTTCTACGAAGCAACATTTATGTGCACACCTATACCTTCGTCGAGTCGAGGCTGTAACTTCGGAACAAAATATGGTTATCCTGCTCGAAGAGCGGCGTAGCTCATTTCAGCCGGCGGAATGACAGAGCCAACAAACCCCCCCACCCTCAGGCACTGCCGAGAGGATTGCACACTTCTGCCGTACGCAACAAGAGGGGACGTTATTGAATGGGTATTTGTTCGTCGAATCGACTATCAGTAGTATTCCAGCGTTAATAATGTAGAAAAAACAATGTTCAAATATGTGTGAACGACTTGCTACTCTATATTCATGAAGATGCAAAGTTATTTCTTTTTGCTGATGATACAAGTATAGCAATCACACCCAAGAAGCAAGAATCAGCTGAGCAAATTGCAAATAATGTCTTTCTGAAAATTGTTAAGTGGTTCTCTGCAGTCTGGAACCACGCGACCGCTACGGTCGCAGGTTCGAATCCTGCCTCGGGCATGGATGTTTGTGATGTCCTTAGGTTAGTTAGGTTTAAGTAGTTCTAAGTTCTAGGGGACTGATGACCTCAGAAGTTAAGTCCCATAGTGCTCAGAGCCATTTTGGTTTTATGCAAATGGACTCTCACTAAATTTTGAGAAAACACGGTTAATACAATTCTGTACAGTAAATGACATAACACCATTGGTAAATATAGACTATGAACAGAAGTCTGTTGCTAAGGTAGAATACTCATAATTTATGGGTGTGTGCGTTGATGAGAAATCGAATTGGAAGAAACACATCGGTGATCTGCTGAAACCGTTAGGTTCAGCTACTTATGCTATTAGGGTTATTGCAAATTTTGGTGATAAACATATCAGTAAATTAGCCTACTATGCCTATTTTCCTTCACTGCTTTCATATGGCACCATATTTTGGGGCAATTCGTCATTAAGTGAGAAAGTATTCATTGCACAAAAGCGTGTAATCCGAATAATAGCTGGAGCCCACTCAAGATCATCTTGCAGACATTTATTTAAGGAACTCAGGATATTCACAGCACCTTCGCAATAAATATATTCACTTATGAAATTTGTCATTAATAACCCATCCCAATTCAAAAATAACAGCGAAGTGCATAGCTACAACACTAGAAGAAAGGATGATATTCACTATTCTGTATTAAATCTCACTTTGGCACAGAAATGGGTCAATAATGCCGCCACAAAAATCTTTGGTCATTTTCCAAATAGTATTAAAAGTCTGAAAGATAGCCAACCAACATTTAAAAGCAAATTAAAAGAATTTAAGAATGATAACTCCTTCTGCTCAATAGATGAATTCTTAGATATGAAGTAGTAACTGTAAAAAAATTAATTAATTGATTATTTTGTATAAAGAAAACATGTTAAAGTGACACGTTCCATATCATTACGAAATGTCGTATTCATGAACTATGGAACAAGAATTTATGTATGTTTGTATGTGAGGGACCAAACTGCTGAGGTCATCGTTCCCTGGACTTACACACTACTTATACTAACTTATGCTAAGAGCAACGCATATCCGAGGGAGGACTCGAACCTCCGGCGGGAGGGGCCGCGCAGTCTGTACATGGCGCCTCAAACCACGTGGCCACTGCGGGCGGCAATAATGTAGAAAAATAACGTAATTAAGTGGTTGAGAGAAAGGGGAAAAACTTGCAATTCAAAAATAATATATCAGTAGACTATCTAAACAAACTTCATTCTTTACAGTTGAAGAAACTAACAGTCGGGAAGTTTCATCGATCGCCATCATCTCGAGATATCTCAATCTCAAAGTTTAGAAACGGACCCACGTTTGACAGAGGATAATATTTGTGTTTCGAGTTCAACAGTTCCAGATTTGAAGACAGGTGCACGCACATCGCAGCATGGAACTTCCAGATCAGACCATTTCAACTTACCGAATAGAGGTATTTTCTAAAATATATGTTACGACCCTGGCAAGTACTATGATGAAATTTTAACAGCTGCAGGAGGCGGCGATATTTGGGTTCGCGAAGAGCCGGAGTCTTTTCAAAATAAAAATTGTAACTGCTCCTATCTCATACAAGTTTTTCTGATGCAAGCAGTAAAACAAAAACTAGAAACTTAACTAGGAGCGTTTTCACTCGCAAATTGGCGAATGGTGAGTGTGTGGAAAGAAAATGGCTTCTATGTTCGCCATCGAAGAAATCCGTGTATTGTTATTGTTACCGTCTATTTAATAATACTGTGGGCAATAATTAGAGTTCTTCCAGTGCATACAAAGATTGGAAACATATACGAGGGCAGTTCAATAAGTAATGCAACACATTTTTTTTCTCGGCCAATTTTGCTTGAAAAAACCGGAAATTTCTTGTGGAATATTTTCAAACATTCCCGCTTCGTCTCGTATAGTTTCATTGACTTCCGACAGGTGGCAGCGCTGTACGGAGCTGTTAAAATGGCGTCTGTAACGGATGTGCGTTGCAAACAACGGGCAGTGATCGAGTTTCTTTTGGCGGAAAACCAGGGCATCTCAGATATTCATAGGCGCTTGCAGAATGTCTACGGTGATCTGGCAGTGGACAAAAGCACGGTGAGTCGTTGGGCAAAGCGTGTGTCATCATCGCCGCAAGGTCAAGCAAGACTGTCTGATCTCCTGCGTGCGGGCCGGCCGTGCACAGCTGTGACTCCTGCAATGGCGGAGCGTGCGAACACACTCGTTCGAGATGATCGACGGATCACCATCAGACAACTCAGTGCTCAACTTGACATCTCTGTTGGTAGTGCTGTCACAATTGTTCACCAGTTGGGATATTCAAAGGTTTGTTCCCGCTGGGTCCCTCGTTGTCTAACCGAACACCATAAAGAGCAAAGGAGAACCATCTGTGCGGAATTGCTTGCTCGTCATGTGGCTGAGGGTGACAATTTCTTGTCAAAGATTGTTACAGGCGATGAAACATGGGTTCATCACTTCGAACCTGAAACAAAACGGCAATCAATGGAGTGGCGCCACACCCACTCCCCTACCAAGAAAAAGTTTAAAGCCATACCCTCAGCCGGTAAAGTCATGGTTACAGTCTTCTGTGACGCTGAAGGGGTTATTCCGTTCGATGTCCTTCCCCATGGTCAAACGATCAACTCTGAAGTGTATTGTGCTACTCTTCAGAAATTGAAGAAACGACTTCAGCGTGTTCGTAGGCACAAAAATCTGAACGAACTTCTCCTTCTTCATGACAACACAAGACCTCACACAAGTCTTCGCACCCGAGAGGAGCTCACAAAACTTCAGTGGACTGTTCTTCCTCATGTACCCTACAGATCCGATCTCGCACCGTCGGATTTCCATATGTTTGGCCCAATGAAGGACGCAATCCGTGGGAGGCACTACGCGGATGATGAAGAAGTTATTGATGCAGTACGACGTTGGCTCTGACATCGACCAGTGGAATGGTACCGTGCAGGCATACAGGCCCTCATTTCAAGGTGGCGTAAGGCCGTAGCATTGAATGGAGATTACGTTGAAAAATAGTGTTGTGTAGCTAAAAGATTGGGGAATAACCTGGTGTATTTCAATTCTGAATAAAACAACCCCTGTTTCAGAAAAAAAAAATGTGTTGCATTACTTATTGAACTGCCCTCATAGATAGCTTATTAAGGGAGCACGAGAACTATTTACAGCACAGGGAATCAATGATGAATTATGTCGCAAGAAGTAAAATTGACGGAGTGGATAGCCGATTGCTTTCCCAATTTAGTGCTGAAGTCATCTACTGGCAAAACGTGCTAAAAAGAATTGAAGTCCTGAATTTTTTGGTTGCTAGGGGACTTTGGTTTCGTGGAGATAATGACACTTTGGGGCCTCAAAATAACGGAAATTATGTGGGATGCTTAGAATTAATAAAAGAATTTGACCATTTTTTGCTAATCACATAGAAAACTACAGCAATCGCGTAAAAAGAAATACATAACATTTGTCTGCGAATACTGTAATGAATTTATCAATGTAATGTGACATACAGTGTTAACGACGATTGTCAATGAATCAAAAGCAGGTAAATACTACTCAATAAACATGGATTCCTCACCAGATCTCTCCCATGTTGACCATTTGATTTTCGTCATTCGTTACCTAAAAGACGATCAGCTTGTTGAGAGATTTTTACAATTTTTTTCCATGGAAGAGCATGGGGCACAAAATACAACAAACACTGTTTTTAATTTTTTGGATAGACTTGACATTTCAACAATGGATTGTCGTGGATAGAACTATGATAATGTAGCAAAGATGGTTCGAAAGTATTCTGGTCTTCAGGCAAGACTAAAAGAAAAATGTGAACTTGCTATTTTTGTCCCATGTGCCGCACATTCGCTGAATTTAGTAAGTGTTCAAAAAAAATGGTTCAAATGGCTCTGAGCACTATGGGACTTAACATCTATGGTCATCAGTCCCCCAGAACTTAGAACTACTTAAACCTAACTAACCTAAGGACATCACACAACACCCAGTCATCACGAGGCAGAGAAAATCCCTGACCCCGCCGGGAACCGAACCCGGGAACCCGGGCGCGGGAAGCGAGAACACTGCCGCACGACCACGAGCTGCGGACTAGTAAGTGTTCAGTCGGTTGGATGTGGTTCAGAACCAGTAGCAAACTTCCAGTTTGTCCAAAAATTCTGTTTCGGGTTCGAACAAAGTGATGGAAAAGTTTGACGGAAGTTCTAGGTGGAAACAAAGTTCTGAAGACTCTCTCTGAAACCAGACGGTCTACAAGCACTGGTGCTTTTAACGCTTTGCGTAATGGCTACGGTCATATCTTTGAAGTTTTACAGTCGGTTACTAGAAACAGCGATCAACTATGGGAAACAAAAAATTGTGGCAGCTTCGGACAGTAATTGGTAGACGACATGATCAATGGGCTGATATTCGTTCGCGCGCGCCCCCGCGCAGAAGTACCGTTAGGCCTAAGCAAGGCAACGATGAGGCGCCGATGGGCGCGCAGCACACAGAGAGACACCAGTGCGAGCTAGCTGCTGCTACTCGACAGACGATTCTGTATCGTTTTGCGATTTCGCCAACCGCGAACCACATGGGTCGAGCACGACGCGTCCTCCCCACCGTCGCGCATGCAAATCGGACAGCCGCCACTCGTTCGTTACGTCTCTCGCGCTCGCGAATTAAATGGCATCCTCTAGACGAGAGAACATTTGCACACTCAGCCGGACCTCAGTCTAACATAACAGTCGTGACACTGCCGTAAAAGTTGTTTCCGTTTGACAGCTGGAGCGACACTAGCCCTCCAAGCGGCGAGAAAGGAGAACGTCAGATGCGTCGTAAGCGTATTGTTTGTTTTGCATACCTGTCTTAAAATATTTGAATTTTTTTTTTTTTCCCTCCACGAGTGTGGCGTCACCGCCAGACACCACACTAGCTAGGTGGTAGCCTTTAAATCCCTCCCTTCAACAAGTGATGGAGATATTGGATCGGCAGGACACACTTGACTTTGCTCAGGAATAATTTGCAACTTCGCCAGCCATGTGTCAGGTTAACCGTCCCACCAGGCGAGCTGCACGGAGCAGTAAACAGCCCTCGCACCCAGCCGCGCCGCTGCCGCCAGGCTCTCAGCCATGTGCGCCGCGCCGGCAAGCAAATGCAGTGCTCAAATCATGCCCGCAGAGCACTACTAAACATTCGCGTGAGGATTGCCCGTCACGCCAAGCTATTTGATTTTACTGTAATAATAAAAGACATGTTCAGAGTGTTTGGCAGAAAAAGCTCAGATCGGAAACTCAAAACCATTCCAGGCCCTTTGCTTTGCGCTGGAGTTGGAATCGAACCAAGGATACTCAGGCTCGCGAAACTCCATCCATGGAAATTCATGTCGTTCATTCCACTCCGCCCAGTGTCACTCTCTCTAACAGTGACTGTGTTCATCTCACAAATAGCGTGTGTCAACATCGCCGGAACTCCCGTCAGGTCATAAGTGATTTTGTACCAGTGTCTGTTCACGTTGCACACGACAGTCGTTCTTGTCATCAGCAGGACAATAAACTTTTTGTAGACTTGGACATAAACGGCAAAGTGATACAATTCCATCTCGATAGCGGAGCTGCAGTTTCACTGATCAATCGAGACACTTACAAACTGCTGGGAACACCTCCGTTGTGTGCCGCAAATGTTAAGTTAACTAGCTATTCAGGTCAAGAGATCCTTGTGTTGGGACAGTGCAGCCTTCTTGCAACATACAAAGGACAAACAAAACTTGTATCATTTTACGTCCTTCATTCTTCTTCTGCAGTGAACTTGGTTTCGATTCATTTTAGTTGTTTAACTTGTTTATAGTAAATCAGGTCCTATCAGTGAACCAGACTGTGCCTTGAGACAGTGTTTCTCGTCTATGGGAAGAATTTGCAGACCTTTTTGCACCGGACCTCGGTTGCGCTAAGAACTACAAAGCACATTTGGAACTGAAAGTAAGCGCGCAACTGAAATTTTTCAGAGCGCGCAATGTTCCCCACGCATTGAGAGATGAGGTCGCAAAAACATTACACGATTTGGAATCACAAGGTGTAATTGAATGTGTGCAGAATTCTCTCTGGGCATCACCCTTAGTAATTTTGCCAAAACCTTCTGAAAAATTGAGACTTTGTGTGGACTTCAAGGAAACAGTGAATCCACAACTAGTGATTGCAGCTTTCCCTTTACCCCGCCCAGAAGATCTTTTGACAAACTGTGCTCCGGCACATATTTTTCGAAGTTGGACCTAGCAGATGCGTACTTGCAAATACCGGTGGACAAAGAATCCCAGCGCATTTTGGTGGTTAACACGCATCTTGGGTTGTATCAATTCAAACGACTGCCATTCGGGTGTGCATCCGCCCCTGCATTGTTTCAGCAATATCTACAAACTGTTTGTGCGTCAGTCCCTACTGCAGCAAACTATCTGGACGATATTGTGATCTCCGGAAAGACAGAAGAAGAACATTTAGCCAATCTCAGAACATTATTTCAGGTCTTGCAACATAATGTCTTCGCTTACGGAAGGACAAACGTGTGTTTTTTGCTAGTGACTTTCCATACCTGGGACATGCACTCAATGCCCAAGGCATACATCCCAGTCCCACGCACCTCCGTGCCATATGAGACTTGCTTTCGCCGCAGAATTTGAAGCTGCTGCAGTGTGTGCTGGGAAAAAGCAATTATTATCACAGATATGTGCTGCAAGCCTCTTCCATTTCAGCTCTGCTTCATCGCTTACACCGTAAAGGTGTTCCGTTCGTCTGGACGATGGAATGCAAACGCGCCTTTCGCCGGTTGAAATCGGCATTGCTTTCCAAAACTTGCCTTACGCCATTCGATCCCCAGAAGCCCCTTTTGTTGATGGCGGATGCATCGGATTCCGGGATTGGTGCTGTGCTTGCGCACAAAGATGGTTCGCACGATAGCCCTGTTGCCTTTGCGTCCAAATTGCTCTCGTCCACGGAAAGAAATTATTCACAGATCGAGAAAGAAGCATTGGCTCTCGTATTTGGTGTTACAAAGTTTCATGGTCGTCACTTACCGATAATCACAGACCACAAACCTTTGACATCGCTTTTCCATCCGAACAAACCTGTACCTCCAGGTACAGCGCACAAATTCATTCGCTGGTCTGTTTTCCTCTCGCAGTACCCCAATGGTCCTTGTCAAAGTCCCGGATCGGGGACCTGTTGGTTTGCCGATTTTTTGCTCACAAGGAGAGACTTTTTGTTCGCCGTTGTGTTTTGCTGTTGCGTTCTGATAATGATCAGTCCAGGGTCGTGGTCCCACATTCGTTACAGTCCTCTGTCTTCAAGCTTCTCCACCAAGGACATTGGGGTATGGTGAGAACAAAACAACTTGCTCGTCAGCACTGTACTTGGTTCGGAATCGATGCCGCGATTACGAATATGTGCTCTTCTTGCATGGTGTGTGCCGAACAACAATCAGCACCACCGCGGAAATTCTTTGTATGGCCAAAAGCCACTTTCCATTGGCAACGCTTACACATCGATTTTGCTGGTCCATTCTGGAATGTTCGATGGTTGGTTGTGATAGATTCGTTCAGTAATTTTCCTTTTGTTGTCCAGCTGTCTTCCACGACATCATCTGCCACCATCCAAGTGTTATCTGCTATCTTTTGCATTGAAGGTCTTCCACAGACAATTGATTCCGACAATGGCCCACAATTCATGTCTGCAGAATTTCAGTCATTCTGCAAGGCCAATGGTATTCAACATCTGACGTCCGCGCCGTTTTCGCCACAGTCCAACTGTGCCGCTGAACGATTGGTCAGGACTTTCAAGTCACAGATGTTGAAGTTGAAAGAGTCGCATTCTAGGGAGGATGCGTTATTGCCCTTTTTGTCCTCGTATCGCTCTCAGCCCCGAGATGGTCGCTCGCTGGCTGAGTTACTCCACAGTTGCCATCACCGCACCTTGATGTCTTTGCTACATCCGCCGCATCAGGTTCCTGTGCAGCGGCAGACACCTGCTTTTGCCCCGGGCGGCGTTGTCTACTACCGCCACTACCGAGGTTCACGGCGTTGGCTCGAAGGGCGCGTTCTTCGCTGCCTCGGCCGCGCTATGTATCTGGTTTTGGGGGCCTCTGGTGAGGTGCGCCGGCATCTCAATCAGCTGCGCCTCTGTCGTCGCACGGGATCTGCCGCTCGCCGTCTGCTTTCAGCGACGGTGCCGTCCGGTCAGCGCCCTGGGGACCCATCTACTGGCTCGCCTCAGCCCCAGGTGTTACCGACGCTGCCTTCCATTTTGCCTCAAGGCGACGCGCCGCCGCCGCTGCCTGTTCTCCCACCGGCGAAACCCGCAGTGGACGCGTCGCTGCAGCCGCCGGGCGCCCCACTGGGTCACGCGCCGCCGATCGCTCCCCGTGACCAATTGTCCTCCGACATGGAACTCTTGCCCACTCCGGTCCATATGTCGTCTTCGCCCGTCGGGTGCCACGGCCCGATGGAGGTCGACCCTTCGGCCCCTCCTGTCTCTTTACGGGCGCATACACCGCATGTTGGCGTGCACCCTGGAGTAGGTTTTCAGGCGTCTCCTAGCTCCCCGTGGTCCGAATGGCAGGGTGCGGGTGGCACAGGCTCGCCTGTTGTTAGGCTCCACACCTCGTCGCATACGTCAACATGGGGTCCTCCCCACGGCGGGCGGAGGCCTTATACCACAGCGGTCCACCGATTTGCGGGGGAGGAACGTGGTGTCACCGCCAGACACCACACTAGCTAGGTGGTAGCCTTTAAATCGGCCGCGGGCCCTTAGTATACGTCGGACTCGCGTGTCGCCACTATCGGTGATTGCAGACCGACCGCCACACGGCAGGTCTAGTCTAGAGAGACTCCCTAGCACTCGCTCCAGTTGTACAGCCGACTTTGCTAGCGATGGTTCACTGTCTACATACGCTCTCATTTGCAGAGACGACAGTTTAGCATAGCCTTCAGCTACGTCATTTGCTACGACCTAGCAAGGTGCCATATTCAGTTACAATAAGTACTATCTTCAAGAATGTATTCTGAACTGATAATATTGTGACTCATGTACCGTCAAGAGCGACGTTCATCATTAATGGATTAAAGTTAAGTATCATACTAATTATGTTCGCTTTCTGAATTCTCATTCCTTGTCATGTTCCAGACCTCACGTCAGTATAGTTCTTCCCTCCTCACGCCAGCCTGCGTGAGCTACAACGCGTGCATTTCGGCCTCCACTCGTAACACGGTGTTGGCTCTTCTGCTAACACAAAAAAGAGTTTGTGTAATATCAGAAGACATAGATGTTTCTAAAAATGATTCTAAACTAAGTGCTAGTAGGGATAAAAATCATGAATCCAGTGGCAAGTTACAACACATCCGTGAAGAAACACTTGTGACGTTGGATGGAACTGCAGCTTACCACGTTCATATCAACGGAATATAAACACACAGATCCACAAGTAAGAAGAACAGACCTCTACGTTCAGAAGGAAGTACGACCTTCAGCTTCATATTATTCTAAGTGGGACAAGGAACTGCCAAATAGTGGGAGAAATATACTGTGAATATAAACGCCAAGTCCTCAAAGCCAATAACACTGTCAGAAGTGCTGTCATATGTTAAGTTTGCCATTAGACAGTTTTCGATGAACGACATATGCACTAGTTTATCAGTATCCAGTAAATGCTGTACTTTCTGCTGTAAGGGTGGGACGTATTGTCCATTATCCCACATTTTATTTGTATGCCTTCCACACACCTATGTAATGTATGCACTGTCAGAAACATAAAACATACTGACAAAACCTGCATGCATGCGTGCTGTAATTTAATAAACTTAGCACAAGCAGTCTATTTTCGTCTTTCCATCTTGAAGATGGCATGCTAATCTGGCTTAACAAGTCAAGGGCTTTTTTTAAAATATCGGGATCCTACAGTCTTCAAAATTCGTTTGTCCTTCTTCACTTGATCCTTCTGATACCGTCTGTACTCAAAATGATAGGCGCTTTCCTTATTCCATAATCGTTTTGCACAAAGCCTAGTGATCTGCACATTCGATACTCCACACGCTTTTTCTTGACACGAATAACTGCATTTAACTTTACAACTTCATCGTCAAAACAGGTCTCCGTTGACGATTCAGATGAATCTGGCACTGATATACGGAGAGTTGCACTGGTTGCTTCTGAGCCTTAGGAGTGTTTTACAGCTTTAGTCGCATTGTCGAACCTTTTTGGCAGCTTCCTCTTCATCGTCAGGTGGGTGACACAAGTGACACCTAATACCCTAATCATGTTCGAAGTCCGTGGGCTCTGTGGAGCACCCCATTCTGTCCTACCACGATGTCTCATGACTACTGAGGTCGCTGATATGGAGAACTTGGCAGCACAATGCACCTAATATGAAAAACGTATGTTTTGGGGGATGTCCGGATACTTTTGACTACATAGTAACGAGGCCCAACTGCTTTCTGAAGGGCGACACAATCCTTGTGCTACCATGAAAGAAAACTCTTGCTTTGCCGTCTCGAGATTGTGTGGACGCAGATGAAGCCGTGCACACCACAATGTCGTCTACCGTTGAGTGTTTTGTCGGTGCTGAAGAAGGCAATGGACAACTGATTTCAGGAGAGCAACAGCTCGGTCGACATGGTACAGGTGTCCAAGACTATACAATTGTGTTTTAAAGTGAGTCAGCCGAAGATCTGGGAAGAGGCTGTCAAACTATAACAAATCTGCTTCAACACTCAAGTATAGCACATCGGCAACAATGAATATATATAAGAATTCACGACGATGTGGTTGTAGGCTGATAAAAGATCCATTTGTAGCATACAGGTGACTGCTAGACGTATTTCACTGTGGAAAACGAGAAGAAAGGTAAAAAGAGGAATTGTAGCTTGTTAGAGTGGTCTGTTATGAGTAATCGACGGTAGTCCAATTTGAAATCAGGCGTCGTCGCGTATTCGTCTACGTCTACATCTGCATCAACATCTACATCTACAAAGATACTCTGCTAATCACATTTAAGTGCCTGGCAGAGGGTTCATGGAGCCTCCTTTTCAGTAATTCTCTATTATTCCAGTCTCATACAGCGCACGGAAAAAAACGAACACCTATATTTCTCGGTGTGAGCTCTGATTTCTCTTACTTTATTGTGATGATCATTTCTCATTATGTAGGTCGGCGTCATCAAAATATTTTCGCATTCGGAGGAGAAAGTTGCTGATTGAAATTTCGTGAGAAGATTCCGCCACAACGAAAAATGCCTTCGTTTTAATGATGTCCACCCGAAATTCTATATCATTTCAGTGACACTCTCCTCCCTATTCCGCGATAGTACAAAACGTGCTGCCCTTCTTTGAGGTTTCTCGACATACCCCATCAATCCTATCTGGTAGGGATCCCACACCGCGCAGCAGTATTCTAAAAGAGGACGAGCGAGTGTAGTGTAGGCAGTCTCCTCAGTAGGTCTGTTACATTTTCCAAGTGTCCTGCCAATAAAACGCAGTTTTTGGTTAGCCTTCCCCTGAACATTTTCTAAGTGTTCCTTCCAATTTAAGTTGTTCGTAATTGTAATTTCTAGGTATTTACGGCCTTTGATTTGACTGATTTATCGTGTAACCGAAGTTTAACGGATTCCTTTTAGACTCATGTGGATGACTTCACAATTTTCGTTACTTAGGATCAATTGCCAATTTCCGCACCATACAGATGTCTTTTCTAAATCGTTTCGCAATTTGTTTTGATTTTCTGGTGACTTTACTAGTCGATAAACGACAGCGTCATCTGCAAACAACCTAAGACGGCTGCCCAGTTTGGCTCGTAAATCGTTTATACAGATGAGAAACTGCGAAGGGCGTATAACGCTATCTTGGGGAACGCCAGAAATCACTTCTGACTTCCCGTCAGTTACTACGAACTGTGGCCTCTCTGACAGGAAATAACCAAAAAATGGTTCAAATGGCTCTGAGCACTATGGGACTTAACATCTGAGGTCATCAGTCCCCTAGAACTTAGAACTACTTAAACCTAACTAACCTAAGGACATCACACACATCCATGCCCGAGGCAGGATTCGAACCTGCGACCGTAGCGGTCGTGCGGTTCCAGACTGTAGCGCCTCGACCCGCTCGGCCACAGGAAATCACAAATCCACTCGCTTAACTGAGACGATATTCCATAAGCACGCAATTTCACTACAAGCCAGTTGTGTGGGATAGTGTCAAAAGCCTTCTGTAAATCTAGAAATACGGAATCAATTTGAAACCCCTTATCAATAGCACTCAATACTTCGTGTGAGTAAAGAGCTAGTTGGTTTCACAAGAACAATGTTTTCTAAATCCATGTTGACTGTATCAATAGAGCGTTTTCTTCGGGGTAATTCATAATGTTGGAACACAATATATGTTCCAAAATTCTGCTGCATGGCGATCTTAACAATATGGGCCTGTCATTTAGTGGGTTACTCCTACTACCTTTCTTTAATATTGGGGTATTGATCTTTCGTCGAGCGAACGGTTATATATGATTATTAAGTATCCAGCTATTGTATCAGCATACCCTGAAAGGAACCTAACTGGTATACAGTCTGGTCCGGAAGACTTGTTTTCTTAAGTGACGGAGTAGTGAAGCAACTTTAGTAGATATCCTCGGAGTAGGTAAGCATCTACTTTTACGTTACTCATGTTGGCAGCTGTTCTTGATTCGAAAATTCTGGAAATTATACATGCCTTTTAAATCGAGGAATGGTGTTGCTTCTGAATGAAGTGGTCCTCCACACAAATACTGCAACATTAAAATAGACGGTGATCACTGGTGTGTGTATTGATGTACCGAAAGTTGTACCACATTGCCACCGGTGTAAGCTCGTAATAATTCACCCTTCTCACCGAATTTACAAAGTGATTCAGCTCAGGAACGTGCTACTAAGCAGATATTTACAACTCACACGTGTCGCTAACAAATAGTATTTGTAACGCATTTTATCTCGATCTCATGCAGACAGTATAACAGAGGATCTGCGATATATCCACAGGGTTATAGGAGAGGGAGGATGTTGGTTGAGAATGATCACATACAGTACATGGTGTGCTATGTGAGGAAACACCTAAAAATGCAGCTTTAGATTGAAGTCGTAAGAAATGTAAAAAATCCTATGACCAACACACTCGAGTTTAAGATCTATAATGCTACACTCTCTGGTAGAAATGCTGTCTGCGATTTGGAATCAAGTCTCTCCATTCAAACACACACTTGTATTGGATACTACGGAGGTGTCTTTTAATGATTACAGCCACTGGTGAATCATATTCATGTCGCTCTCATATCTCGAAACGAGTCACCTTTCACAAACCTATCTGCCACAGCAAAATTCAGCGTGGCTTTAGACAGTCCCCCTACACCTTGTAAGCGTTCCTCAGTCTTGCCTTCCCTCACTGCAGCTTCGTCCATGTGATCATCCCAATTTAAGTCGGAACTAAACACAAGTCGGAGAGCGCTATATATCTACCACCTTCTGCATCCTGCGGATAAACGGGATGAGCTGAGCTAATGTGAAATGAGCAAATTTTTACCGCTTGGTGGAAATGGGAAGATGTTGTTGTAGCTCCACCAACATTGTACAGTGTGTAAGGCCAGCACCAAACGAAGCTTTCTCCTACAACATGAGGCAGTAGAAAAGACATTATGAGCAGTTATGGTGGTGTTTCTTAGTGGGAAAAATAAGAAGACTTCTCATCATACGGGAACTGGAAGAAGAATGTGGATTTTGTGGTGTGTTTCCAAACTACGTACAAGCACTGCCACCCAAAGGACATCTGCATCTCAGGATGCATTCATGTCTGTCACCCAGCACCCAAACGTCCCTCTCCCTTCCCGTTTCTCCCCGCCCCCTCGTTATTTTTTACCATCCAGCAAAGAAAAGCATCGAAATATGCAACCAAACTTTTAAGCTCCATACCATGCACTGTAATAGCACTTCACTAACGTCAGAACTCTGAGCTTTTACCATGTCTCTTCCGGTATATCGAAAACAAGTACAATGTTTGTGTCGGCATCGATCATATGTTGTGATCCAATTAAATATACACGTGTTGATTCGTTGGAGCAAGTGGCCACTGATCAAAGTCATTCCCACAGACCTGTGTAAAGTTTCATTCCCTGTATTGGAAGAAGACTATATCCCACATACTTTCGCAACAGAGCTTTCTTGTTTTATAGCTTTGCAAGCAGTTTCATTCAACATTTTTTCGATGTAACACAGCTAAGCAGAGATGACAATAGCTGTGTACAACGCCATACATTTTGTTTTCTTTTCTGCCACGACTTCAAGGTCTGTGTCAGGTGCTAAACCGACTTTGATACATTTCGATCCGTTGCCTATTACAGAATGCTGGACATGACATAGTGTATCGTAAGCTGCTCCCACAACACACATAGAATGGCAGAGAAAAGTACTTCATTATCACTAATATTCTTAATATTAAAAAGAAAAATTTCTTATGTTCAGAAAAATTGTATTTATTTGGTCACGAACTGGCTATGGGCTTTTTATGCCATCTTCAGGTGATAACGGAATGTCGCAAACACGAAAACATGATGTGTGACTTACAGAAATTATTTGTACAGAAGATACAGAAATGTCAGAGTGTTTACATAGGAAAATATTAAATTTTAATCACACAGAAGTAATTATATTAATTCTTATTTACACAAATTCTTTTTTCCGTAGGAACAGGCTATGATTATTGATGACACGCAGTTGTGGACTGGTGGTCATCTACATCTATCTATATACTCTGCAAGTCATCGTATGGTGCATGGCGATGCGTACATTGTACCACGACTAGTCATTTCCTTTCCTGTCCCACTCGAAAACACAGATAGGGGAAAACGACTATCTATGTGCCTCCATAAGAGCTCTAATTAATCTTATCTTCGTGGTCTTTAAGCGACGTGTGTGTTGGCGGCAGTATAAGCGCTCTGCAGTGAGCCTGAAATGCTGATTGTCTAAGTTTTCTCAATAGTGTTTCGCGAGAAGAACATCGTTTGCCCACCAAGGTCTCCGTAATATATGTTCATCGAATCTACCGGCAAAAAATCTAGCAGCACACCTGCGAATTGCTTCGATGGCTTCCTTTATTTCGATCTGGTGGGGGCCCCAAACATTCGAGAAGTATTCAGGAATGGCTTTCACCAATGTTGTAAATGCGGTCTCCTTTGCAGAAGAGCTACACCTTCCTACAATCCGCCCGATAAACCGGAGCCTACCATTCGCCTTTCCTACTACCATGCTTAAATGCTCGTTGCATTTAATATCGCTTTGCAACGTTACGCCTAGATATCTAATCGACGTGCTGTATTCGAAAATTACACGATTGCTTTTCCTTCTCATCTGCATTAACTTGCTTTTTTGTACATTAGAATAAGCTGCTATTCATCACACCATCTAGAAATTTTCTCTAAGTCATCTCATATCCTCCTGAAGTCACTCAACGAAGACATCGTCTCGTACACTATAGTGCCATCAGCGAACAGCCACAGATACTTGCTCACGTTGTCTGTCAGGTCATTTGTGGATACGGACAATAAGAGCGCCCATATCATGCTATCTTGGGACACTCCTCACGATACACTCGCCTCTGATGAGCATTCGCCGTCGAGGACGCACACTTTAAAAGATACCTCGGATTTATTTTGTTTCATTGAGTTAATGTACCGTAACATGTTGAATTTCTGCCTATCTGTTACTTGTCTGTAACCTTATCCGCTCTCTCTAATAAGTTCTTCAAGCACTTCCCGGCTGGAATAGCTGCTGTAGGTTCTGATATCCGATGCTGACAGTCAAGGAGAGAGGAAGATCTGTGCAGGTAAGCAAAAATTTATATCGACGTGAAGGGGGGAAGTAATACAGCAGCAGATATACTATACCACCGAGAGAGTACCAACATCTAGGTTAATGAGTTTTATTCGATTCTATTGAGTAAACCATATCTCCCCTCCATTCATTGATTGGCATTCGAGTTACAGACTTGCTGACAAACACTTGTAAATATATAGCCAGAGTTACAAACGAGTTTGTGGACGTGAAAACAAACTGCTAGGGATAAATTAATGGGAGGCATTCAGATGGCACCGGATTTATAAAGCGTCGATAAATCCAAACTACTTCGATTTTCAATTTATTCATTTTCATAATCTGGCGAGGCTAACTTTATTGTGTTTTTAAAGAGTGCTGGAAATCGTAAGATCGTAGATGTTTCTCTCTCTCTCTCTCTCTCTCTCTCTCTCTCTCTCTCTCTCTCCTTCCCTCCCCCCCTTTCTGTCTCTCTCTCTTTCTCTTCTCCGCACCTTTCCGGTGACCGGTGCTTGACATGTTCGTATCATCATAATGTAAAGATAAAGATGTAAAGTACTTATTTTCTTTTAAGAACCTAATAACGGTTCTTCATATTGTTCATTTGTTTACTTCTAGTGTTGTTGGCATTTATTACCCCTAAATATTACACTATGTACGTGTAATAATTACGCCTGCCAGTAGGTTATGTGCTGTAATGCTTTAACTGCATCCAAACACCGACAGCATACGAGAGGGCACTTGTCACTATGCCAGTTATTAGGACTTCTTGCCCTTCCATTCAGATGGAGGAAAGGTGATGCTTAAACGCTCCTGTCTGCCCTGTAATTAGTCTCATTTCGTCTTTGAGATCCCTGTGACGGCAGTACCTAGGACACTGTAGTACATTCTCGGATTCATCTATTAATCCTTCTTCTTCAGACTTTGTCCAGTAGGTGGCTTCTATTTTGAAGCGATAGCCCGCTTAGTTATTTGTATAAGTTGACTGATCCTAATTGTCAGTCACTGATGTTGTAATCGCATGACAGTACGTATATTTCGTTTTCTTGGAGGCAACAAATTTACATTTCTGAACATTTAAACCAAATTGTCATATTTGTACCGTTTTGAGATCTTATCGAAATCTGACTAAATAATTGTGCACCTTCTGTCAGACAGTACCTCATTATACTTTATTACACTGCATCACCTGCAACAAGTCTGAGGTTACAACACGAAAAACAAGGGTATCAGAATACTTGCCTAGGGCACATCTGAGTCATATATAGGTTCTGCACTCTCCATCCAAGTCAATATGCTGCGTCCTCCCTACCAAGAGACCCTCAGCCAAGTCACAGATCTCGTTTGATACTTCACAGGACCGTACCTTCATTAATAAGCTTTCCGGAAGACAAGAAATAGTGAATCTTCTTGACCACCTCGATCCACAGCTTTCAGAATGTCACGTGAAAGAAGTGCGCGTTGGGTTTCACGTGGCCATTGTTTTCGAAATCCATGCTGGTTGGCGTGGAGGATGTCCTTCCGTCTAGATACTTTGCTACGTTCGAGCTCAGAACATGTTCTAAGAGTCTACAAAAGGTGGTCAGGTTATTAGAGATTCTCTGCAAGAGATACACTCTGTAAGAGATACGCTCTGATGAGGGACAGATCGTTGTATCAAACAGAATTTCCGTAACATTAAAGCCGGCCGGAGTGGCCGAGCGGTTCTAGGCGCTACAGTCTGGAGCCGCGCGACCGCTACGGTCGCAGGTTAGAATCCTGCCTCGGGCATGGATGTGTGTGATGTCCGTAGGTTAGTTAGGTTTAAGTTCTAGGTGACTGATCACCTCAGAAGTTAAGTCCCATAGTGCTCAGAGCCATTTGAACCATTTTTTTCGTAACATTAAAACTTGCGCCAACTGTTACGCTGAAGGAAAACGTTACAATGGGACCCCGAATATTGACCTGCCCTCCTGGCGCGCCCTGTGTAAAATAATGACCTGGCAGACAAAGTTTCGTAGCTGCCTGGGGATGCCCCATTGTTCGACTACGCGACTGACCATGAGCCAGTGCTGCCAGGCAGCACTGCCAAAACTCACTGCACAGCCATTAAAGGTAGAAGCGCGTGACGCCAGACATATGTAGCTGAAGAGTACTGCAATGAAACACCTTGGCAGATTAACACCGCGGTAGAGGTCGGAGGCTGTGGTGTTGCTTCCCAAGATTGGTAACAACTTGAGTGATGAACTACGAGAACTGTATAGGACGAATCCTGAGTCGGAAGTAGCCAATCATACGTAATTTTCTCTGTTTGTAAATATACACTACTGGCCATTAAAATTGCTACACCAAGAAGAAATGCAAATGATAAACGGCTATTCATTGGACAAATATGTTATACTAGAACTGACATGTGATTACATTTTCACGCAATTTGGGTGAATAGATCCTGAGAAATCAGTACCCAGAACAACCACCTTTGGCCGTAATAACGGCCTTGATATGCCTGGACATTGAGTCAAATAGAGCTTGAATAGCATGTAGAGGTACAGCTGCCCATGCAGTTTCAACACGATACCACAGTACATCAAGAGTAGTGACTGGCGTATTGTGACGAGCCATTTGCTCGGCCACCATTGACCAGACATTTTCAATTGGTGAGAGATCTGGAGAATGTGCTGCCCAGGGCAGCAGTCGAACATTTTCTGTATCCAGAAAGGCTCGTACAGGACCTGCAACATGCGGTCGTGCATTATCCTGCTGAAATGTAGGGTTCTGCAGGGATCGAATGAAGGGTAGAGCCACGGGTCGTAACACATCTGGAATGTAACGTCCACTGTTCAAAGTGCCGTCAATGGCAACAAGAGATGACCGAGACGTGTAAGCAATGGCACCCCATACCATCACGCCGGGGTGATACGCCAGTATGGCGATGACGAATACATGCTTCCAATGTGCGATCACCGCGATGTCGCCAAACACGGATGCGACCATCATGATGCTGTAAGCAGAACCTGGATTCATCCGAAAAAATGACGTTTTGCCATTCGTACACCCATGTTCGTCGCTGAGTACATCATCGCAGGCGCTCCTGTCTGTGATGCAGCGTCAAGGGTAAGCGCAGCCACGGTCTCCGAGCTGATTGTCCATGCTGCTGCTAACGTCGTCGAACTGTTCGTGCAGATGGTTGTTGCCTAGCAAACGTCCCCATCTGTTGACTCATGGATCGAGACGTGGCTGTACGATCCGTTACAGCCATGCGGATAAGATGCCTGTCATCTCGACTGCTAGTGATACGAGGCCGTTGGGATCCAGCACGGCATTCCATATTACCCTCCTGAACCCATCGATTCCATATCCTGCCTACAGTCATTGGATCTCGACCAACGCTAGCAGCAATGTCGCGATACGATAAACCGCAATCGCGATAGGCTACAAGCTGACCTTTATCAAAGTCGGAAACGTGATGGTGCGCATTTCTCCTGCTTACACGAGGCATCACAATAATGTTTCACCACGCAACGCCGGGTAACTGCCGTTTGTGTATAAGAAATCGGTTGGAAACTTTCCTCATGTCAGCACGTTTTAGGTGTCGCCACTGGCACCAACCTTGTGTGAAAGTTCTGAAAAGCTAATCATTTGCATATCACAGCATTTTCTTGTTGTCGGTTAAATTTCATGTCTGTAGCACGTCATCTTTGTGGTGTAGAAAATTTAATGGCCAGTAGTGTAGATAGCTAGTATTCTCTTCCTTTACGCTATAGTTTAATGACATCGTCGCAATTTTCCGCAAATTCGAAAATAAGACATCCAAGTTGGTTATTGCGACAACAAACTTCTGTCTCGGGATATACTACACATCAATCCATTATGGCAGACGTATTTTCGTGCTGAGTATCGTTGGCTTCGCACACTCTCACAGTCCACCTAAACCTAGGCCTCGGGCGCGGTAGATCAGACTGTCACTACATCTAGATATTTGTATTTACATCTAGATATCTGTATGCACCAAATAAATACAAAAGTCAGCAACTAACTCTAAGACTCCTAACGACCAGACCAGTAAAATTTATCCTGGCGGTCTTGGTATCGGAAACAAATATAACCAATTCATATCTCCTGCCAAAAGAAATCACTAGATTCTGAGATTCTCGTTGTCTACAGTGTACCACAGCCCACTGCGTTACGAGCGACATCAAGGAACTTTCAACTCTAGCAAGCAGACATCTTAAGTGGGCGTTGACAAAAGTGTGTACTGGACCGGGACTCTAACCTCGCACCTCTCCCTTTCGCTGCCAAGTGCACGCACACTACTGGTGGTCGAATATCATCCTGAACTGCGGTTCGTCAGTGCAGAAGTTCCCTTTTAAAACCCTCATTCTGTCGATTGTTGGACTTCTTTGTTGGAAAAAGGACGCCAACGATGTGGAAACAACGGGAAAGATAGCCAACATTCAAAAGAATGCTACACGAAAAAGGTAGAGAGTCCAAAATGGCTAAGGAGGATTAGTTAGAGGACAATGCAACGCTGCAGAAGCAGGGAAAACTCTAGTGACAGACACTTCAAAAACGACGCTACTAAACAATGTTACATCACTAAATATTCAGAGACTTGTTACCCAAAAATCATAGAAAATCTGCCTCACACAGACTGCCATTCTAAGAGCGTACAGTCCCCAACATAAGAAATCAGCAAATGAAGCAAATAAACGGGAATACAGATGCTTGCGATATGAGATAGGTAGAGAGTCCAAAATGGCTAAGGAGGATTAGTTAGAGGACAATGCAACGCTGCAGAAGCAGGGAAAAAGATAGGACACTTAGAGAGAGAGAGCCAACTGTATGAATATCAAGAACTCAGATATCAATCCTAATCAAATACAGAAAGCTGAAAGGGAGAGATTCAATGACTGTTAGCAGAATATGGAATCGGTGGATTCAGGAGGGTAATACGGAACGCCATGCTGGATCCCAATGGCCTCGTATCACTAGCAGTCGAGATGCAGGCATATTATCCGCGTGGCTGTAACGGATCGTACAGTCACGTCTCGATCCATGAGTCAACAGATGGGGACGTTTGCAAGACAACAACCATCTGCACGAACAGTTCGACGACGTTTGCAGCAGCATGGACTATCAGCTCGGAGACTGTGGCTGCGTTTACGCTTGACGCTGCATCACTGACAGGAGCGCCTGCGATGGTGTACTCAACGACGAACCTGGGTGCACGAATGGCAAAACGTCATTTTTTCGGATGAATCCAGGTTCTGCTTACAGCATCATGATGGTCGCATCTGTGTTTGGCGACATCGCGGTGAACGCACATTGGAAGCGTGTATTCGTCATCGCCATACTGGCGTATCACCCGGCGTGATGGTATGGGATGCCATTGGTTACACGTTTCAGTCACCTCTCGTTAGCACTGACGGCACTTTGGACAGTGGACGTTACTTTTCAGATGTGTTACGACCCGTGGCTCTACCCTTCATTCGATTCCTGCGAAACCCTACATTTCAGCAAGATAATGCACGACCGCATGTTGCAGGTCCTGTACGAGCCTTTCTGGATGCAGAAAATGTTCGACTGCTGCCCTGGCCAGCACATTCTCCAGATCTCTCACCAATTGAAAACGTCTGGTCAATGGTAGCCGAGCAACTGGCTCGTCACAATACGCCAGTCACTACTCTTGAAGAACTGTGGTATCGTGTTGAAGCTGCATGGGCAGCTGTACCTGTACACGCCATCCAAGCTCTGTTTGACTCAATGCCCAGGCGTATCAAGGGCGTTATTACGGCCAGATGTGGTTGTTCTGGGTACTGATTTCTCTGGATCTATGCACCCAAATTGCGTGAAAATGTGATCACATGTCAGTTCTAATAATTTATATTTGTCCAATGAATACCCGTTTATGATCTGCATTTCTTCTTGGTGTAGCAATTTTAATGGCCAGTAGTGTAAATCAAATTGAGAACATTGGTACAGAAAGGAAAAAGGAAGTAGATGATTGTTCTCGAATCTCAAAATAAGTCATGGTTACAAATTACTGACACAAATTATTTAAAACGTAATGGAAAAACTGGTAGTTACCAACTTCGGAGAAAATCAGTTTGGGTTACAGAACAATGCAGGAGCACGCGAGGCTATACTAACCCTTCGACTTATTTTAGAAGATAAGCTGAAGAAATGATAACGTACATACGTAGCATTTGTAGATTTACAGAAGGCTTTTGACAACGTTGAATGAATGCGCTATTTGAAATTCAGATGATAGCAGGGATGAAATACAAGTAGCAAAATGTCATACAAACAGCTTGTTCGAAACCCAGACTGCTGTTATAAGAGTCTAACGACATCTAAGGGAAACAGTGATCGAGAAGGGAATGATACGGATTTGTAGTCTATCCTCATTGCTATTAAATGTGTACACTGAGCAAGTAGTAACGGAAACCAAAGAAAAATTTCAGGAAGGAATTTGTCGCTGCGTAACTCATCTGACGGGAGAGAAGGAACATCGTTGCCCCAGCAGGAAAGGAGGGTTTAGTATGCTCTGTACGCTTGTAACGACAACACAAGTTATGTATATTGAGCTCAGCAATAACTAGTGTGGAAATCTTATCCTCATGGTGTATCACTGTCCTGCTACCAAGCCTCCGGTACCTCATTTCCCACAAATTAAAGGAATTAAAATTTAGGGACAAGAAAAAAGCTTGGACGTTTGCCGATGTAATCCTGTCAGACAGCAAAGAACTTGCAAGAGCAGTTGAACGGAACCAATGGTGTTATGAAAACACATGAACATCAACAATGCTAAAACAATGGTAATGAAATGTAGTGGAATGACTTCGCGTAATGCTGAAAGAAATAATGATGAAATGAAAAATTAAGAGTGCCAGATGAGTTTTGCTATATGGGCAGCAAAATAATTGATACTGGCAGAAAAGAGAGGATTTAAAACGCGGACTGGCTACAGCACGAAAAGACTCTCTCAAAAAGGTGAATTAATTAGCTAACGTCTAATGTAAATATAAGCTGTAGGAAGTCCTTCCCGAGGCTATGTGTCTGGAGCGTAGTCCTCTACGCAAGTGAAATGTGAACGACAAGCACATCAGAAAATAAATTTTCGAAACGTGGTGCTATAGGAAAATTCTGAAGGTTAGACCGGTAGATCCAGTAATTAATGAGGAGAGCGCTGAACTGTAGTGAGGAAAAAAGAAATTTATGACACAGACCGACTAAAAGATGAGATCGGTTGATGCAACATATCCTGAGACATCAGGAAATCGTGGTAAGTCTGAGAAAGGGGCAAGGGTGAGGGGGGCTGACGGGTATATGTAGAGGGAACGAAGGCTAGAATACAGGAAGCAGGTTCAGATGGCTGTAGTTATGCACAGCTGAAGTGGCTTGCACAGCATAGACCAGCATGCAGAGCTACACGAGACCAGTTTCGTGCGGAAGGCAACACCAACAACAGTGCTAAAACACTAGCGCCTCGGAGACTGAAAGAGTACTTTGTTTAAAGTGAGCGTTTAAAGAAACAGTGCTCTCGGAAAGTGGAAATTACAACTGCATGTTTTCGTTGAATAATTTTTACGATTTTCGTAAATGCTGAACGACAATGCTTGGAATCGGTTCATTCAACTTTTCGTGATCAGTCGTCTCCAGGAATCTGATCTGCAGAATTTCATCTCAGTCGTGCTTCTGTAGCGATGAATTTCGCCAAGGGCAAATAAAATCGGTTGTTGTTGGAAAAAAAACCAGAACGCTGGGCACTACATGAGTGAAGAGGACGGTCATATTAATCATAGGAAGATAGACGGCCCCTCACACCACCTGAAATGTTCGGGGGAATGCAAAGTCCGTATGGAACATCGCTACACGAGACGAAACTGGGTACATTCGCACGAGCCGGAGACTAAGTAGCAACCAGTTGTTTTGGGCCTTCGAAGATGAACCGAAACCTACAAAAGTTGTTCGTTCGTGTAACACTTCCAAGAGAATGATCGCTTGTTTCTTTGTTTACACCGGACATGTCAACCATTGCTTTACACGATCGAAGAATAGAATTACAGCTGTATTGTATAGGACATTTTGTTTGCCGCAAGTCACCGATGAATTCCGGAGAAACAGCCGGAAACGGCGCATCTCTTCACCGTCTCGCTGCATGTCAAATAATTGTTTCGGGGAAAGAAGCATCGAATTAACATCTCGTTGTCCGTATGTCCCTAGTCTATAACGCAACGACTACCTTTTGTTTCCTACAGCAAACAAAAAATGCAGAGACAGTGGTTTTTATCACCTAAAGAAGCTATGGCCTTCTTTCAAAGCCACGCTTTTAGCTATCAACATTGGAGTGGAAGAAATGATTCCAAATTTGGTTCGAACGCATGCAAATGTGGGTGTTTTAATGGCGAATCTATTTATTTTTTCATTCATTTAATCATTGGTGTGCAGGTGATGTCACCATGAGTAAAGTACACGAGGGCTTATAAAGTGTGATTGACACGTTTTGAAACATACATCATACACTATGGTACTGCACATAGAAAAAAAGATACACTCCTCATGGAAAGAAAGTACTAACAAACAGGATTATGAGTTATTTAGTAAATCAGGTCTACATCTACATCTACATTTATACTCCGCAAGCCACCCAACGGCGTGTGGCGGAAGGCACTTTACGTGCCAGTGTCATTACCTCCCTTTCCTGTTCCAGTCGCGTATGGTTCGCGGGAAGAACGACTGTCTGAAAACCTCCGTGCACGCTCTAATCTCTCTAATTTTACATTCGTGATCTCCTCGGGAGGTATAAGTCGGGGGAAGCAATATATTCGATACCTCATCCAGAAACGCACCCTCTCGAAACCTGGCGAGCAATCTACACCGCGATGCAGAGCGCCTCTCTTGCAGAGTCTGTCACTTGAGTTTATTAAACATCTCCGTAACGCTATCACGGTTACCAAATAACCCTGTGACGAAACGCGCCGCTCTTCTTTGGATCTTCTCTATCTCCTCCGTCAAACCGATCTGGTACGGATCCCACACTGATGAGCAAAACTCAAGTATAGGTCGAACGAGTGTTTTGTAAATCACCTCCTTTGTTGATGGACTACATTTTCTAAGCACTCTCCCAATGAATCTCAACCTGGTACCCGCCTTACCAACAATTAATTTTATATGATCATTCCACTTCAAATCGTTCCGCACGCATACTCCCAGATATTTTACAGAAGTAACTGCTACCAGTGTTTGTTCCGCTATCGTATAATCATACAATAAATGATCCTTCTTTCTATGTATTCGCAATACATTACATTTGTCTATGTTAAGGGACAGTTGCCACTCCCTGCACCAAGTGCCTATCCGCTGCAGATCTTCCTGCATTTCGCTACAATTTTCTAATGCTGCAACTTCTCTGTATACTACAACATCATCCGCGAAAAGCCGCATGGAACTTCCGACACTATCTACTAGGTCATTTATATATATTGTGAAAAGCATTGGTCCCATAACACTCCCCTGTGGCACGACAGAGGTTACTTTAACGTCTGTAGACGTCTCTCCATTGATAACAACATGCTGTGTTCTGTTGGCTAAAAACTCTTCAATCCAGCCACACAGCTGGTCTGATATTCCGTGGGCTCTTACTTTGTTTATCAGGCGACAGTGCGGAACTGTATCGAACGCCTTCCGGAAGTCAAGAAAAATAGCATCTACCTGGGAGCCTGTATCTAATATTTTCTGGGTCTCATGAACAAATAAAGCGAGTTGGGTCTCACACGATCGCTGTTTCCGGAATCCATGTTGATTCCTACATAGTAGATTCTGGATTTCCAAAAACGACATGATACTCGAGCAAAAAACATGTTCTAAAATTCTACAACAGATCGACGTCAGAGATATATGTCTATAGTTTTGCGCATCTGCTCGACGACCCTTCTGGAAGACTGGGACTACCTGTGCTCTTTTCCAATCATTTGGAACCCTCTGTTCCTCTAGAGACTCGCGGTACACGGCTGTTAGAAGGGGGGCAAGTTCTTTCGCGTACTCTGTGTAGAATCGAATTGGTATCCCGTCAGGTCCAGTGGACTTTCCTCTATTGAGTGATTCCAGTTGCTTTTCTATTCCTTGGACACTTATTTCGATGTCAGCCATTTTTTCGTTTGTGCGAGGATTTAGAGAAGGAACTGCAGTGCGGTCTTCCTCTGTGAAACAGCTTTGGAAAAAGGTGTTTAGTATTTCAGCTTTACGCGTGTCATCCTCTGTTTCAATGCCATCATCATCCCGGAGTGTCTGGATATGCTGTTTCGAGCCACTTACTGATTTAACGTAAGACGAGAACTTCCTAGGATTTTCTGTCAAGTCGGTACATAGAATTTTACTTTCGAATTCACTGAGCGCTTCACGCATAGCCCTCCTTACGCTAACTTTGACATCGTTTAGCTTCTGTTTGTCTGAGAGGTTTTGGCTGCGTTTAAACTTGGAGTGAAGCTCTCTTTGCTTTCGCAGTAGTTTCCTAACTTTGTTGTTGTACCACGGTGGGTTTTTCCTGTCTCTCACAGTTTTACTCGGCACGTACCTTTCTAAAACGCATTTTACGATTGCCTTGAACTTTTTCCATAAACACTCAACATTGTCAGCGTCGGAACAATTGTAAAATTCTGTCATAGTGCAAAATGCTTTAATTTCAGCTATTTTTGGCTCTTATTTTTAAAGTTAGTAAGACATGCAGCATGTGCCCGCACAATTAATGTGTTGAAAAGCTTCTAACCTACGCTTTCGTAATTGCCCTGTGTTTTTTTAACTCGAGTTGTAGGTTTGACATATTGTGATAACGAACAGACTGCCTCAGTGTGTAACTGTTTTCTATCACGTACGAAAGGCAATTGTATATGAAAACAAACGGGTCGATCAATACCTGTAATATTATGAAAAGGGTGTACACTCTACATGATATGTCACATTTGGTAACCCCAAAGATGCTCCTAGTGGCTTCCTTCTGTAAAAATAATATATATATATATATATATATATATATATATATAATATATATATATATATATATATATTCCAGGCTCTTAGAGAATGCAAAATCTTAGATAGCAACGAAAGAGGCGTAACAGGAATTAATCACCAGTTTTTCAGATGTGCGTAATTTTTCAGTAGAAAGGTAACTTATGAAAGCTTTCGAGCTGTATGTATTTGTGTTGGTCTCCCACATTACCTTTTAAGATACAATTAAACGATTTCTATGAGGATAATGTTTTTCTTTAATTTTATTTGCAATAAGTTAGGAGGCCGGCCCGGGTGCCAGCAGGGAGTCGGACTTACCGGAGTTCGAGGCGCACACACTCAGCTGCTTCGCCGCGGTCGCGTCACGACGCGCCGCACAACTAACTGAACACCGGTTCAGCCGGGCAGCTACCGGACGCCGCCGCGGCGCGGCAGCACCTGCTCTTTGACCTTGCCAGCGCCTCGTTACGACTACTAATGCTCAAACGAGACACGACGCTGGCGCACATCCCAGGAGAGGACATAATAGTCTAAACGTTTTTTTTTATACATAAACCAATACCCAAGTTCCTTTGACGCTTTCTGGAAATAAAGGACGTGTGAAACGTTTAAAATGTAAACGAATTCCAGAAAAAAACAAGCTACACAAACACCAGCCAACTGACCGACCTGCGCTATGTCATCAAAGTATCCGGACACCCCCAAAAACATACGTTTCTCAGGTGCATTGAGCTGCCACCTACTGCCACGCACCCCATATCAGCGACCTCAGTAGTAATTAGACATCGTTGGAGAACAGAATGGGGCGCTCTGCGGATCTCACGGACTTCGAACGTGGTCAGTTCATTAAGTGTCACTTGTGTCATACGTCTGTACGCGAGATTTCCACACTCCTAAACCATCCCTAGGTCCACTGTTTCTAATGTGATAGTGAAGTGGAAACGTGAAGGGACACGTACAGCACAAAAGCGTACAGGCCGACCTCGTCTCTTGACTGACAGAGACCGCCGACAGTTGAAGAGGGTCGTAATGTGTGATGGGCAGACATCTATCCAGACCATGACACAGGAATTCCAAACTGCATCAGGATCCACTGCAAGTACTATGACTGTCAGTTGGGAGGTCAGAAAACTTGGATTTCATGGTAGAGAGGCTGCTCATAAGCCACACATCACGCCAGTAAATGCCAAACGACGCCTCGCTTGGTGTAAGGCGCGTAAACACTGGACGATTGAACAGTGGAAAAACGTTTATGGAGTGACGAATGCGGCGATTCGATCGCAGGGTGTGGGTATGGAGAATGCATGGTGAACGTCAATTGCCAGCGTGTGTAGTGCCAAAGTAAAATTCGGAGGCGGTGGTGTTATGGTGTGGTCTTATTATGAGGGCTAGAGATACACATAAACAAATGTTTATACGAAAAAATTCGACATTTCGAGTTGTTGGGTAAATACGCGATCGATAGAGTTACTCTCGAAGATGTGTTCCTTATCATTTCATGAACAGCACTGGGTCGTATTGTGGGAGTGCACAGATGCTTATTGCATAGAAGGTAGACGTACTCCTGACAGTCAAGATGTGAACGCCACAATGAAGTATGCTGTGTGCGCCGTGATTAGCAGAGTTAAAATCTGTAACACGTCTTCAGTGGAGAGAATGGAACGTCGAACCTCGCAGATATAAATCCGTTCATCAGTGGGACAGAACTCTTCGGGAAACGGGAAGATGCTGGAAAACATCATAAAAAGCATGTGAATTAAGAAACTGTGGAACATGTGTGTGAAGCATTCGCTAGAAGCCTATGAAAGTCCATTACACGAGCTAGCTCCCCATTTGGTAGTCCACGACACTATGCACTAATGTCTCCGGTTCTATGCTCCGAGCCGGCCGGTGTGGCCAAGCGGTTAAAGGCGCTTCAGTCTGGAACCGCGCGACCGCTATGGTCGCAGGTTCGAATCCTGCCTCGGGCATGGCTGTGTGTGATGTCCTTAGGTTAATTAGGTTTAAGTAGTTCTAAGTTCAAGGGGACTGATGACCTCAGATGTTAAGTAAGTGCTCAGAGCCATTTTTGTATGCTCCGAACTCCAGCTTTTGCATCACATTAAGACTGTGGATCACCGCAGACAATGTGATTTTGACTTTGAAAATATACATTACATAGACAATTTATATGTTGGCGAGCTTCTCAGCGACGCGACAGTAGCACCTGAAGATGGCGGGCAGTTGTCCCGCTGAAATATTGTGCGGTTTTTACAATATTATCCGGCGTAATTCCCAGGAACCTATCAAGCACATGTTGTGATTGGTCCATTTTTGTTGTGGAATATACAGTGACAGGGCACTCTTATCATGTCATGCTGGCGAACTATTCAGTTTCACAGATGCCTCCTGGTGTCTTTATCCAGCATGGTGGTGTCCCACGCCACTATTGTGGGATTTACTGAGCGATGTATCAGAAGTGGGGTTCCCACTGCCTGGCCCCCTCGATCACTCGATCTGACACTGCTGGACTCTGCTGGATTGCAGTGGATGGGGGTTTATCGAGGACATAGTTTACAGAACAAAGGTTAGCGATCTGGTGGATTTGAGGCAACGGATCTTCGCCACAGTAGATGCCATGACACCTATTATACTTATGAACATGTGGCGAGAGGTGGAGTACCGTTTCGATATCTGTTCTGGCGCTAGGAACTTGCTTATTCTGTATAAGAAATATTAGTAAATAATAATAGTGACGCTGTCACTGTTTGTTGGTAATATTTACTGACAAAATGCAACCCAACGCTAGGTTGAGTACATACGGCTATCCTGTATGGCCGTTTTTTAGTACGACTTAAAAAAAAGTGAGAGATTATTAATTGATCACCGATGAGTCGGTTTTCGATTGTATTCAGGAGACGTACGGATCGATTGCGCGAAGGGGTTTTCTTAACTGATCTTTTGACCCGGATTGCCTTCACGCAATCAGAATCTTCAATGAAAATACCTAAAGGACCTATTTGAATATGAAAATGGAAATTAAAGCAAATTAGTGGAATTTCGCAAGAAAAAGATTAACAGATCGGAAGTTGAACACATTAGTGGTCTCCCAAATACAATCGAGACACCGCAATAAAGAGCGAACCTGTAACAAAGCTCATAAACAATTTGAACATCATTTTTGGTTAGTGAAAGAAAAGAATAAGAAGAAAATTACTGCATCGTAAAATATTAATATATTTTGAACAAACTGGCTTTAAACTTCTAGACATTGACAAACACACAATAAATACATGACTTACATCTGATATTTCTTTTGTACATGGCGCAGTCCAATAATGGCTGCTCTGTCAGTCCGTTCCTTCTTAAAATTAAATGTCTTTGCGTGCGCGTAAATACATTATATCTTTTCCCGGGTAACCGAAACGTTTGTTCGTCGTTTCACATAGTTTTCACACAAAATAAAAATACAACTTGTAGCAATGCTATGTGGTACGTCTTAACATGTCGGCGACTGAAAGTACAAAGGATAATGAAGTCTCTAGAATATTTCTTAACAAAAGATAGATTGTTCTTTCGCAGCTTCTTGCTATCAAGCGCTGCGGCAATAATTTTAAACATCTGCGCCCAGCGGGTCGTAGTGTTTATTTGGATTATTTAAACGCTGGACGCGCGTCTTGGTATAGGCGCAAATTAAAAAAAAAAAAAATATTTCGTCTCTTTACTCTCGTGCTGTGATGCTTAGCAGTTTTACGAACTAAGCTCGTTGGCTGTCCTTTTCTTTTATGACAAATATCTCATATGCAAAGTATCTGAAATCCAATAATATTACACTGTCGAGCAACAAACGGTGCCCACACTGAACTCTACCAACATGCATAGAAATGTTTCAGCTTCTGTTTATAATTTTGGACACACAAAGTTATAGACCTTACCAGATACGAAATATAAACAAATGTTTTTGTATATCTCTAGCCTGCACATCCGGTGTTACAATAGTGGGACAAACTTCATTTCAGTGCATTTTCTTAGTGTTGGCTATGCATTTTCTTAGTGTGGGCTACCTAAATTCAGGAACAAACCATGCGAGGTGCCGGTGTGAAGAAGAGTTTGTACCTCTTTAATTCATATGACTCTTGCATGAGAACGAGACATGCACTCGCCCCCCTCCTTATCTATGAGGTTCAAATGGCTCTGAGCACTATGCGACTTAACTTCTGAAGTCATCAGTCGCCTGGAACTTAGAACTAATTAAACCTAACTAACCTAAGGACATCACACACATCCATGCCCGAGGCAGGATTCGAACCTGCGACCGTAGCGGTCGCTGGGTTCCAGACTGTAGCGCCTAGAACCGCACGGCCACTCCGGCCGACCCTTATCTATCAGCTAATTAATTATGAGCACAACGGTAACGGAAGGAAATGATGGTGGACCCTGATAGTAAAATAAGAAGTGCACACTCACAATAATTTAACAAAAATCGTAATCTACTCAAAAAAGAGATCTTTATCGTAATAAACACCAGGAAATGGGATTCTACCTATATCTACGAAATGATATATAAGTTGACCAATCATGCCTCTGCTATTCAGCTGAGGTCACTGAACTTGCCGTTTGACAGGCTACGAAAACAACCTGCTTAGACCACCGGCCATCATGTGCCAGACAGTCGCACTCAGCAGGGCCCGGTCCACAAGTTTTCTCCAAATCAAGAGGACAATGCAGTCAGTAGGTGCCAGGAATCTTCGTTCCGGACGCGCCGGAGCGGTAAACACACAAACTGCGGCGACACGCAGACGTCTCGCAGGTCGTTTCGCCCTGCATACAATAGGCGAAACTCGACCGACGTCAGTCGTTCCACCACGCGCTTGAGCCTATTGTACGAACCCCTCAGAATTCAGGGAATTGCAGCCACCAACCGGAAACGCAGTGTGCCACGTCCTCTGAAGCCCACCTCGTACAAGCCACCCAGGGAAGTAAAACAACATGTTTAGGAATCGAGTGAAAAGTATTTTTTGAGCTCTCAGTACAAATACTCTCATTACAATAACCTTATTCGGCCTGTTACTACCGTGCAATGAGATAGAACATTAATGAAATTGATGAAAATGAGAGGCGACATGCAAAAGAGGGCTCGGAACCTCTCAACCTATTATTCTCCTTTGATTGACAGGTCCTTAACTTGTTGTTCTGTGAGGTGGATTATGACCCCCAAGGCATAATCCTTCCTTTTGATTGACAGGTGCTTAACCTACTATTCCCCCACCTATTGCCTTCCCCCTCCTTCTCCTCTGTGCATCACTGGTACACTTCCAGACCTGAGTTACCCGAATAGCCCCCTCTCACTCTATCAATTTCATTGACAACTTAATTAAGTTGAGCACTTAATCAACCCTCACAAGCCTCCCCTCCACCACCCCCCTCCCCTACCTGGAAATTGGCGGCTCTATGCTGGAGAGAAAGGACTTCATGACAGGAAATTCAATTACATGGGAGAAGGTATATTGTTTATTTGTAAAAAATTCGGTTTGCAGGGGTTGGATCTCCCTTGCTCATCATTCTCTGCTGTTTGGGAAGCTGCAGGTCTTGTAAAATACATCGAAAAGAAGTATTAAATCGATTGCTTTTTTTTATTCCGATCGCACGAGGAATACCATCATGAAACACCAGTCACACGTAATTACACTGTTAAAAATCGTTCGATCACGGAGCACACACTGTCCGTCCTCCCATCTCGCCAACTGCACAGGCTGCCCGCTCACGCACCCCAGGGCCTACGGCAGCTACCGGGCCGCGCCAGAGAGGCGAGAGCCTGAGAAGCGGCGGTACGCTAGGGTCCCGCAGCTGACAGACAGGATCTCAACTAATCCCCGGACAAAAGCACCCGGGAAATTCCTGTCGAAACACGTGCCTCCTGCGGAATATTGATGCACGCAAGATCTCCAAAAAAATGTTCAAATGTGTGTCAAATCCTATGGGACTCAACTGCTAAGGTCATCACTCCCTAAGCTTACACACTACTTAACCTAAATTATCCTAAGGACAAACACACACACCCATGCCCGAGGGAGGACTCGAACCTCCGCCGGGACCAGCCGCTTAGTCCATGACTGCAGCGCCCGAGACCGCTCGGCTAATCCCGCGCGGCGCAAGATCTCCTTTCAAGGCAAATGGCTTATTGACAATTGATCCAGAAATACTTCTGAAGTTGATAAATAATTAATCTCCGGTCACGTGATCGTGATGTAGGGGACATAAGGAAGATGCAGAAGCTATGTGAAGCACACAAATTGACGATGTCACAAAAGTAGTAGCTGACAGACTCGAAAACACTTTTTAAGAAATGGATGTTGCATACAAAGAGAGAGAGAGAGAACTGTAGTTTGCTTCGTAGATGACATAGGAACTAGTACGACATATTTCATTCTAAACTGCCCCAGCCTTCCTGTGCACTTTTCTTGAGGTACACTTCACGTACTACAGCAGGAGTTTTTAAATCTGGTGTGGAATATCACCCGTCTTGAAGATGTCACAAACGGTGCTTCAGAAGACGCACCATGAGAAATATTAATTAAATCGTTGATATAACGTTTGATCAATTTGATTCGCACAGTTTAAAACTACTTTAAATTAAAAAAAACCGACACTACTCAATGGTTTGCATGAATAGACAACAGTGTCATGACTTTTTTATAATTTTGCGTAGTTTTAAACTGTGTAAATCAAATCGATCAAACGTTATATTAACATTTAATTAATATTTCCCATGACCCATCTTCTGAAGCACCATCTTCAAGATGTGATATTCTGCAATAGATTTAATAACTCCTGAAGCAGTTCATGTAGTGTCCCTCATGAAAAGTGCACTGGAAGGCTGGGGCAGTTTCAAGTCCACGGTGGAATGAAATATCTCATGAAAGGTCCTAAGTCATCTGCAAAGCGAACTACAGCTCTCTCTCTCTCTCTCTTTGTATGCAAAAATCTTTTTTAAAAGTGTTTTCGAGTCAGTCAGCTACTACTTTTGCGACATCGTCAATTTGTGTGCATGAGATACCTACCGTGTCCACCTTATATCCCCTACATCACGATCACATGACCGGAAATTAATTATTTATTAACTTCAGGAGTATTTCTGGATCAGTTCTCAATCAGCCATTTGACTTGAAAGGAGATCTTGAGTACATCAGTATTCTACAGGAGTCACTTGTTTCGACAGGGATTTCTCGGGTGTTTTGGTTCGGGGATTAGTGTGACATCTGGTCTGTCAGTCACGGGACCCTAGTAGGGATTTCTCGGGTGTTTTGGTTCGGGGATTAGTGTGACATCTGGTCTGTCAGTCACGGGACCCTAGTAGGGATTTCTCGGGTGTTTTGGTTCGGGGATTAGTGTGACATCTGGTCTGTCAGTCACGGGACCCTAATAGGGATTTCTCGGGTGTTTTGGTTCGGGGATTAGTGTGACATCTCGTCTGTCAGTCACGGGACCCTAGTGCGCCACCACTTCTCGGGCTCTCGCCTCGCCTCGCCGGTGTGGTGCGGCCCGGCAGCTGATTCGAGTCCTGGGGTGCGTGGGTGGGGAAGCCTGTACAAATGACGAGACGGACGGTGCATGCTTCGTGATCGAACGATTTCTAACAGTGTAATTATATGTGACTGGTGTTTAGTGGTGGTATTCCTTGTATGATCACAATTAAAAAAAGCGATCGATCTAATACTTTTTTCGATGTATTTTACAAGACCTGCATCCTCCCAAAAGGCAGAGAATGATGAGAAAGAGAGATCCAACCCCTGCAAACTGAGTTTTTTTATAAATAATCAGTATACCTGCTGCTATGTATTTGAATTTTCTGTCGTGGGGGCCTTCCTCTCCAACATAGAGCCGCCAATTTCCAGATAGGGGAGGGGAAGAGGGGAGGGATGGGGAGGATTGGGATGTCTATCAGAGGGGAGGGGTTAATTAATTGATCAATTTAATTAAGTAGTCAATCAAATTGATAGAGTGATATGGGCTATTCGAATAACTCGGGCCTGAATGTCTACCAGTACCAGCGAGGGGGAGGGGGAGGAGGAGAGGGACAGGTGCAGTAACAATAGGTTAAGGACCTGTCAATCAAAAGGAAGAGTTATGTCCAGGGGGTCGTAATCCACTTCATAGAACAATAGATTGATTGATGATGATGAAGACCCATACACCGTAACAGAGCGTAGGGGACGATGTGGGAGACCCACACCGCCGTACTAGACAAGGTCCTAGTGGAACTGGTTTGCTGTTGCCTTCCGATGACCGTAATGGAGATGAATGATGATGATGAAGACGACACAACAACACCCAGTCATCTCGAGGCATGTGAAAATCCCTGACCCCGCCGGGAATCGAACCCGGGACCCCGTGCTCGGGAAGCGAGAATGGTACCGCGAGCTGTGGACGGACAATAGATTAAGGACATTTAAATCAAAGGAGAATAATAGGTTTGCCCCTGAATGTAGGCAAGTCACATTAACAAATGCACTGAAACGAAGTTTGTCTCACTACTCATTTCTCTAGAAACCCTGTCATTAAAGTTTTATCCACCAAGCACTGTCTCATGTATATTTTAACAGCTTTTGATCCCACACACAGTGAAATAAGACCAACTACTGTGAGGCAGTTGGTACAACAGTGCTACACATGGTACAGTTTGTTGGGTGAACTGGTGGTGGCGGTCAGGGAGTCGTGGTGGAGTCAGCACTGGGTACACATACCCAATTGACTGCCTGACAAGAAAAGTTGGTCAGTTGGTTGGCCAAAGCACCTACACACATCCAGTTTGTCAGTCAGCTGGTACGTGAGTAAGACCCCTAAAACGGGAAGTCATTTATACTCGTATGTAACTGCAACAGGAGTGCTCCCAGAACTGAATCCAGTGGAATGCCCCACTCAGAAGCAGACTCATCATGTGGACTGTCTGGCATCACCCTATGCTGCTTATCTACGTCCATCCTCTGAAAGTCAACTGTGAAGTACATAGCAGATGGTACTTAGCATCGAACAACACATTATTTTTTCTAACTGTTTCAATAGCTTAAGGAGCATGGGAAGATTGATTGATTAACTGTCTCTGTGTCTGCTGAATTTCTATAACCCTGTTCCATGGTCCTTGTGGGAGTGATGAATGCTATGCTGAAGAATATCTTTAGGCGGTCGACTCAGTACTGTTCCTTCAGTAAGTAAGATTTTTCGGGATAATTTACGTGTATCTCCAACAGTCTGCCTATTCAGGTTTCTCACCATTTCCTTGATCCTCTCCCACAAGTGAAACAAACACCTGACCAATCTTGCTGACATCTGCATACGTTCAATAACGCTTGTCAGTCCTATTGGTACAGGACCACACACCTGAACAGTATACTGAGATGTGATGCTCAACTGATTTGTGAGCGCTCTCTTTTGTGGACTGACTGCATTTCGCCAGTATCTTGCCAATTAGCCGAAGTCTACCACCTGCCTTACTTATGTCTGAGAATATGTGGTCATTTCATTTAATATGCCTACAAGTTGTTATACTCAGGTATTTGTAAGAGCTGACTGGTTCTAATTGTGAATCATTGATACTGTAGTCATAGGACACTATATTTTTTCTTTTCTTGAAGTGGATAATTTTATGTTTCTGTTCATTTAAAGCAAGCTACTGATGTTTGCACAACTTTAAAATCTGAAAATTTGATCAAATATTTCTGCATCTCATTTTTTTGCAATACTTTATTATAAATAACTGCACCATTTACACATGGGTGGGCTTTTGCGGCCTGGATGGCTGCAGAGAATATCCTAGCCAGATGAAGACATGCATTCACATGCATATTACTCAGCAGAGGCAAGTGCTAACCTCACCAAAGTGGCAGTGCCATCGTGTCTATGCAAGAGAAACAGGGAGGGCGAATTCGAGTGTAGCAGTGCTCACTTGTGTCCACTCCACTACGATTACCATTAGAGCACTGTGACACACCACCAGTACATCACTAAGTCTGCTCAAGCCACAATTTACAGAACGTGACAGTCTAATTTCGAAATCTAAATGTGACGTACACTGTCACATTTATGTGTTACACCGGCATTCATTGTGTTAATCGCATCAAATATCGGTTTCTGAGTGTCACTTGTCTAACATCAATGGATTCTGTAAGTAGGGGGACAAACTTCGTTTTAGCACATTTTGTTAATACAGGTGGCATACATTCAAGGGCAAACCTATTGTTCTATTGCATGTCAGCTAAATCTATCGTTCTGCTAAGTGGTTTATGACCCCCGGGGGTTGATTCATAATCGATCCTTCTGAGAAGCCCCATCCCTCCCCTTCTGCCTCCCCTCACCCCTCTGGGAAATCCCGAACCCTCCCCTCCTCCCCCTCGCTGAGCAAGCACACTTTAGATGCAAAATTAATTGACTAATTAATTAAATTGATCAACTAACTACCCCTGTCCCCCTTTGGGAAATTTCTCAGGCCTTCCCTCCCCAGCCCCATCTGGAAATTGGCGGGAGAAAGACTCAATCTGTGCTGAAGGGGAACGATCTCATGGTAAGAAATTGAAATCAATCTCAATTACATAGCAGAGGCAATATTGTTTATTTACAAAATTCAATTTGTGAGGGGTTGGATCTCTCTTTTATTTGGTGGGAAAAGCTCACATCCAACAACTACATGTTCTTATTACGTAATTACACTGTGGTGGAGGTATACCAAACAATTCTTGGTAGACAAGGAAATATGTGGAATATTGTTTATTTAAACAATTTGTAGGATACAAGGCAGTGTATGGAATATTGTTTATTTAAACAATTTGTGGGATACAAGGTAGCACTGGAATACTTAAACAATTTGCGTCTTTTTTTCTGATCACACAAGGAATATTGTCAACATGAAATGCTCACCCCACCTTATTACATTTCTGTCACTTTCTTCTGTGAAAAAAAACAACACTTGGGCTGCAGCTGCAGCGTAAGACCTGAAGTGCCAGGCGTTCCTTCTAGCACCTGTATCGCCAGCAGGTCCACGAGGCACGTGCACATCGAAGCCGCTGTTGGGGCCTCGCTGCTGGATCCATGTGCTGGACCCCCAGCACTGCAGCAGCGCTTGGACCATGCTAATCCCCCTCAATAAAACATCAGATGGCGGCATCTCTTTCATATTGATACCTGAGAAATTCCTGTCAAAACAGACCTCTCCCTCTTTCCTTCTCCCCCCCCCTCTTTCAAGTGGATGCAACACACATAGACCAAGGTTTCGGCGCATCAACCCCTCCAACTTTCCATCCCCCTCCCCAGCCCCTCGCCACTCGTGCAGGCCTGGTGTTGGCAGTCGGTACATCACTTTGTCCTCACACTTCCACTTCTATGAGGTTGTGGAACAGATGAAGCAAAGGGATTCCAGAAGAACTAGGTAGCCCTTCCAAAAATGCTGGGCTGTGGATGTCTTGGAAATAAGTCCACCACTCCATCAGATTTATTGAGTAATTAATTAATCCACTGCAATGCATTGAGAAGCACTAAACACGACGCATCTAAACTGAAATCCAATTCGTAGTAATAGTTGTCCTGGCTAGATGCTGGAGATCGCTGAAACACACGCACACCCTGCACGCTCATGCCCCATTGTCCACACACCGTGCCCCAGGCCAGACATCTCACGCTGCATCTCAGTGATGACTGGAGTGGTAGGAATTCGCATGTTATCAACACGTCCAGTGCCAACACTTGGCACTGATCGGTATTGAATTTCTCATATTTTTACATAAAAATCGAAGAATACTAGCAACACCCTCGATCGCGAAGACTGCCCAACACACATTGAATATTAGTTCGCTATTTACCTAGCTAGAGGGCGACACGGTTGTACCCCACCTGACCGGTTCGTGAGATTTAGCGGTGGCTCACAATTTAAACTAGAAACGTCAATTCATTCTGGTCACCGACTACCTCTGCCCGCACGCCTAGGAAACCAGCCACGTCTTTATCAGTGTAATTATAATTAAATATTATGACAGTAGCACCAATTAGCACCAATCTGGTGACGTATGACAACGAGCGAAGTATCGGAAATACCTCCATCTGACAGCTATGAATCTGGAAATATCAGTTTACAACGTTGAAATAACAGTATCTGTAACCTCCTTATGACTGTCCATAACTGCCGGCCGCAGTGGTCTCGCGGTTCTAGGCGCGCAGTCCGGAACCGCGCGACTGCTACGGTCGCAGGTTCGAATCCTGCCACGGGCATGGGTGTGTGTGATGTCCTTAGGTTAGTTAGGTTTCAGTAGTTCTAAGTTCTAGGGGACTGATGACCACAGCTGTTAAGTCCCATAGTGCTCAGAGCCATTTGAACCATTTTGAACTGTCCATAACTTCTCCATGTGAAATCTGTCATACCCTTACGACTATTGATATACCGAAATTTGGAAATGTTCCACATCACATCCATATCACCCATATGATCGGATACATTTATTTTCTTTACACATGTTGGACCATAGCCATAGTTACTTCTCCATAACATTTCCTATTCTCAATTATAGGCGTATAGCGCCCAAAAAAATTATATTCCACACTCACGAGCATTGCATCGCAGAAGTCTTTCAAGTCCCTCAGCCCCAGCTGTCTCATGCGACATGCAGACAGGATGTCGCACTAATCCCTGAACAAAGCGTAAGGTGGCGGCAGTCTTCTGATATTTGATGCCCTAGAAATTGCTCTTCAAACAAATGCTCTCCCTCTATGTGTCGAGTGGTTGTTTCCTGTCACATGCTGCTGATTGAGGGAATTCCGATCAACCCGCCCAACCCTGTCGACCAAGGCTTATCTGAATACAGAACTGCTATTGGCTAATGCTGAGGATGTGTTCCAGAAAACTGTGTCCCTGTTGGCTGATGATGAATCAGTGAAGGTATATAAAGACTACCCTTACACTCCCAGCCTCATTCTGCATTCATCCGCCGTTGTCTGAGGTTGACTGTATTGTTCTCACTTGTGTTTGTCAATCATTAGTTTGATTCACCTAACATCAAGCGATCAGGTGCATCAAGCAGCAGCGGGATATCCAGTGGTGGCACACGGCACAGACAGTTAGGGCAGCATGGAGAATTACCTCGTAAGTACAAATTCAAATCGATAACTGTAACTTTTTCTTGCACTAAGAATTTCTTAGTAGTGGTACGAAATACAGGGTGAGCACAAAGTGTTGCCCTGATTATAAAAATTTATAGCAGAATAACCGTTTGACATAATAAGTTACATTTTATGCCCTTACATAGGTTAGTGTTACTGGTTGTGACCAATAGATGGCGCTAGTGCTCCACAACACAGTCGCGGTCTGTTAGGTCACGTTAGTTGCTGGCGAAATGGCGTGAGAAAGTGAATGTGTACTGTGGTTTCACGAAACGAAATCGCCCATCAGTGTTTAGCGTAAATTTCGGGCTTCTTATGGACGCAGCCCTCCTGACGTTAGATCAATAAAGCGATGGTATGCAACGTTTAAAAGAAACAGGAAGCGCTGAAGATCGTCCTCGAAGTGGCAGGCCTCATGTGAGTGATGCAAATGTTGATCGTGTTCGGCAATCGCTTCAACGGAGTCCGCCTAAATCAACTCGTCAAATACCGCAAGCAAGTGTGGTGAAGATTCTTCATGAAAGGCTTAGGTTGCGTGCTGACGAAGTGCAAATCGTGCAGGCCTCGCAGCCGAACGATTTGCTGACACGTGCTGAATTTGCAACGGAGATTCTCAACAGGATTGATGGCGCTAACGATTACTTAAATCGCATATGCTTTACCGATGAATCCACCTTTCGTGTCATTGGAATGGTAAATAGGCATAATGTCCGTTATGGGGCTCAGAGTCTCCACATGCTACAGTACAGTTACAGCGAAAAAGTGAATGTTTGGTGTGGTCTCATGCATAACAAAGTTTTTGGACCGTTTTTCTTCGCGCAAAAGTCCATTACCGCTAACATTTACTTAGACGTTTTGCAACAGTTAATTGCCCCACAGTTAGAAGGATATCAACCATGGATAATTTTCGAGCAAGATGGAGCTCTCCCCCACTGAGCTTTGATAGTGTGTGGTTTCCTGGATGAAACATTTCCGAATCGATGGATTGGAAGGAACGGTCCAACACCCTGGCCACCCCGCTCTCCAGACATTACGCCCCTTGACTTTTTTTTCTGGAGCTATATCAAGGACAGAGTCTTCATCACACCAGTTGCTAACGTCGACGAACTGAAGGCTAGGATACAAGCTGCTGTAGGTATTGTGCCAGAACACATGTTGCGAAACACCTGGCGGGAACTGAAATATCGCCTCGACATTCTCCGAGCTACCAAGGGAGCACATGTTGAGGTTTACTAACGTAAGTGGTCTTAAAAAAAATTGGTAACACTATGTAACGGCATCAAATGTAAATTATTATGTCGAACGGTTATTCTGTAATAAATTGTTATAATCAGGGCAAGACATTGTGCTCACCCTGTACATTTCTTCTTATTGGTTCCGCGAATATCCACCAAATCTGAATGAAATGAATGCTGAAGCGCAGCAGCGGCAACAACAGCAGAGGCAGAAGCAGGAGCTGCAGCAGCAGCGCTGGCAACACTGTAAGTATATATTCCATCTTTGTAACACTTGTGTGACCAGCGAGTCTGTAGATGATTTCGTGGGATCACATTTTTTTTAACTAAGAATTTTGTATTGGATACATGTCCTACTATTTCATCATATATCCAGGATGAGAGGCAACAACAGCAGCAGCAATGTCGTCATAAGTATACATTTTTTCCTTTGTATTACTGCTGTAGATGCTTTCGAGGATCAAAAATCGATAAATGTTACTTTTTCAGTAAGAATCTCGTATTAAGAACCTTTCGTCTTATCGTTCCAGCATATATCCACCGAATTATGGATGAAATGAATGCTGAGGTGCAACAGGGGCAGCAACACTAACAGCATTGGCACCAGCTGCAATATCATTGTAAGTAGTATATATATTTTTCATTGTATACGAAATATGTTGTGAGAAACGAGGGACCAAAAACTTTAAATGTGACTTTTTTCACTAAAGAATTTCGCATTGTTTCAGTATATGTCATGTAGACATAGTTTCTTTCTAAAAAAATCTCAACTTGTATGTAGTATGTTGTTGTTGTTGTGGATGACTTTGGGGATCAAAATCGATAAACGTTACTTCTTTTCTTTTCATTAAGAACTTCGTATTGTTTCAATATACAGGGTGAGTCACCTAACATTACCGCTGGATATATCTCGTAAACCACATCAAATACTGACGAATCGATTCCACAGGCCGAACGTGAGAAGGGCTAGTGTAATTGGTTAATACAAACCATAAAAAAATGCACGCAAGTATGTTTTTTAACACAAACCCACGTTTTTTTAAACGGAACCACGTTAGTTTTGTTAGCACATCTGAACATATAAACAAATACGTAATCAGTGCCGTTTGTTGCATTGTAAAATGTTAATTACATCCGAAGATATTGTAACCTAAAGTTGACGCTTGAGTACCACTCCTCCGCTGTTCGATCGTGTGTATCGGAGAGCACCGAATTACGTAGGGATCCAAAGGGAACGGTGATGGACCTTAGGTACAGAAGAGACTGGAACAGCACATTACGTCCACATGCTAACACCTTTTTATTGGTCTTTTTCATTGACGCACGTGTACATTACATGAGGGGTGAGGTACACGTACACACGTGGTTTCCGTTTTCAATTACGGAGTGGAATAGAGTGTGTCCCGACATGTCAGGCCAATAGATGTTCATTGTGGTGGCCATCATTTGCTACACACAATACAATCTCTGGCGTAATGAATGTCGTACACGCCGCAGTACATCTGGTGTAATGTCGCCGCAGGCTGCCACAATACGTTGTTTCATATCCTCTGGGGTTGTAGGCACATCACGGTACACATTCTCCTCTAACGTACCCCACAGAAAGAAGTCCAGAGGCGTAAGATCAGGAGAACGGGCTGGACAATTTATGCGTCCACCACGTCCTATGAAACGCCCGTCGGAGGTTTCAAGCGTCAATTTTAGGTTACAATATCTCCGGATGTAATTAACATTTTACAATGCAAGAAACGGCACTGATTACGTATTTGTTTATATGTTCAGATGTGCTAACAAAACTAACGTGGTTCCGTTTAAAAAAACGTAGGTTTGTGTTAAAAAACATACTTCCGTGCATTTTTTATGGTTTGTATTAACCAATTACACTAGCCCCTCTCCTCACGTTCGGTCTGAGGAATCGGTTCGTCAGTATTTGGTGTGGTTTACGAAATATATTCAGCGGTAACGTTAGGTGACTCACCCTGTATATCCAATAATTTTTTCTCAAAAATTTCATCATATACTTAAAAATGTTATGTATTCTTTGTTGTAGTTGTTTTCCTGGTAGAAGAAGATGTACAGGGAGGAGTATGTGTTGGGTATAAGGAGAAACCATCGCAGTTCTTATGAAAGCGCATATTTTTCCTCGTTATCCTTTTTGTGGGTGTATGTTTTTATTATTAGATCGTCATGTTGAAGGGGATGTAGTGGTGCTCAGCAGCCGGCTCCTCCCCATCTCAGGCGAGGACAAAATGATACAGTGGGTCTAGGAAAAGGAGCGAGACATTCATCAGCGTGAGGAGGTGGCAGATGACACGAGGGAGATGCCAAGAAGCCAGAGTGAAATAGGTAATACATACTCACTCTGCTTACAAATAACCCCAGTATTCTTTCCTTCCTTGCGGCAACGACAGCTGGCAATGCCTGGAACGTTCTACTTAATTGTGTTCATTATTCTTTCTCTACAGCACACCGTCCATGCAATATGCTGTGGTGTGGGTACTTGGGCAGCGAAGCCCACTTTGCCAAAGTCGGGCCTGGTGAGGCGTGAATTTCTGGCAAGGACGCTGCTAGACGCCGCGTGAGAAGCCGCCGCCGCCACCCCCTCCACTGCCACCACAACAGCTCCGCTCTGGCGTCCATGGGCCACCCTCCCTCTGACAAGTGGATCTGGGCTGCAGCCCCAGCAGCAAAAAGGCTGCTAGTGCTGGCCCGATACCACAGCATCTATTCCTCCTCTTCCACCACCATCCCAGCCTCGCTGATCTTGCAAAGTACGGAACATACCCCTCAATGTATCACTGCAAAAAGTTTCATCACCTAGTTGTAGTTATAGTATTAGTAATAGCAACGATCCTGTGGCTAGTGGCAGTTCCCTCTTCCATCCTTTTAGTATAAGACATCAGGTCAGTGACACCATTACTGAAGTTAGAATACTCAGTGATTGCAGACGCCTTTGAGGAGCGAACCTCGTTCACAAGGATCGAGAATACAGCAGGATGGTATCGCGACCCTGTTGAATTTTTTGGAGCCTGCTTTCCTGTCGTAAAAACGGAGCTCCTCGAGGTAGTCAATGATCTGTGATATCCCACCATTAAGTGCAGTGCAGTACCGTGCATCGAACTGTCAAACCCTCCTCCCCCCCCCCCTCCCTCCAAAGATGCCTTAGGTGTTGAAGAGACAAACCTTCGTTATTTTTGGAAGGATAATGGTGTGATAACTCGGAGCACATCAATCATCAAGTGGTTTCGTGAATCGATATTCAGAGCTATACTAGCCTGGTTTTCCAAGATGGAAGTTAGGGATCAGCTAAGGTACTCAGCCAAATACTACAACTGGGCATCGATCAATATATTGATGATCCGTAAATCGAGGGGTCAGCTATATCAAGCTCCCTAAGGTTATAGCTGGTAAGAGGGAATGTATTAATGTCGAAAATAAATCTGATCAGGCTAATTTTGTATGGTCAGCCCTGGCTTGCCAAAGAAATTACGAGACAAATCTGCAGTGTACATCTCAATATGGTAGATACCTTGACTTTCGTGAGTCTTATAACTTTGATGGTATCGAGTTCCCCGTCAAGATCCAGGCGCAGAATACCAGAATATCAGGTCGTGTTTATGGCCTGCAGAAGAAACACAAAACAGGCGAGCAGAAGAAGCATATAGTCGTTGGCCCTCTCCATTTCTCAAAATTTGCCAGTGAACCTAAGACGCATGTAAGTATGCTCTTATTGTCCTCTTATTCTCCAATGAGAAAAATGAAGAGAAAGGAATTGTCACCAAGTCCCTGCATGTCCATCATTTTAGAAATGGTTGCAGGACTCGAATAGAGAATGTCAAATTAAACACCTTTCAGCCGTCAGTTTTCAACCTTGTTTTATTTGTCAACCAGTTTCAGCGTTTTACTACGCCATCTTCAGGCCCATGACCGACATGTAGGAAGAATCTACCTCGGTTGTGTTCAACACAGGGGCCAGCAATACTGGTATTAGTAGATATTTGCTACAGTGATCTCTTTAACTGTCACCTGCCGACCAATCATTATGTTTGACATGTCCCAGCTCCTTTCCTCCAAACTGGCGACCAGTCATCGTGTTAAGCATATTTGCTTAAGGTATATTTTTCCTCAGACAAGTTGTTAGCAAAGCATGTAGCACACTGCACTTCCAAAGATCCAGTACATGTTATTACACCTACAGAGAAAAACAAATTCGTAAAGTTTAAAAATGCTCACTTTCAGGAGCAATGCCTGTATGTAGTGTACACTGACTTTGAATGCCTCATCGCTCTTGTGACCTTCTGTGAAGGTGACCTTACAGACTCACTTTGCTATCTTTACAGAAATACATGTATTATATGCAGCAGCGAACCACATTGTATCATCCTATAATTCAAGTCTTAACCGCTACATATCTTATGTCAGGGATAATCCTGCGATTTGGCTTCTCACTGAGCTTGAAAACCTTTCATAGGAGGTTAATTAGCTTTACTGCGGCACCGTTACTGTGACCAAATCGAAGGAGAATGAAGATTTATGTATTAACATGGTTGATTGTCATATTTGTGGGCTGCCGCTAGATATAAAAGCAAAAACTCCTCATAGGGACCACCGCTATCTTACGGGGAAGTTGCGTTGTGCAGCTCACAATACATGCAATTTGAAGTACCAGCTACGAAGACACGTATCTGTTTTCTTCCATAATTTAAGCGAGTATGACACTCACTTTCTTGTTGAGCACTTGGCTGATTTCACATGGGACAGATCAGGTCAGTGTCCTACCAGAGAGCGTTGAGAAATATATTCCATTCTCCATATGAATGACGCCAATAACTACACTCCGCTACCTTGACGTGCTACGATTTATGCAGCACCACTCCAGAAACTCGGTGAAACTCTGCCTCGGGAGGATATGCGTATCACTCGAGATGCATTTCCCAACGAGCAAAAGTTTCAACTTTTTGTTAAGAAGGGAGGTTTTCTCATACGAGTATGTGGGTAGTGTGGCGAAACCGGGCTACCCGACATAACTGCATTGTCTAGCAACATTGCAGATGAAGCCATAACAGATGTAGAGTATGAGCATGCCATGAATGTCTGGTGGCGTGAAATTGAACATATCTACCTTAGAACAGTATGAATGGCTGTACGTGGTCAAATGCTCAAGAAGACGAAGAGTAGCACTGAATTGTTGACCAATACTGACATGCTTCTTTTCTTTGAGCAAGGGATCCATGGCAGAGTTTGTGTCCATAGGCATGCCAAGGCAAATAACCCACGGATGGGTGACAAGTTCAATGCATCCCTTGATTCGAGTTGCATGATGTACTTGAATGTAAATAACTTATACGGGCATGCCATGCAACAGTTACTGCCGATTGGTGAGCTTCGATGGGTGCCAGAAGACCGAGAGGTGACGTGCCACTCTCTCACTTTAAAAACACTGTCACTCAGATTAATGTTGATATTTTAGGTCATGATCTCGGTGTTCCCCAGTACTACATTTGGAATGTGTAGTTTTTGACTCTTTTACATGAGCAAATTGTGGGCAGAATGTTCTTATAGCTGCGTGTGTAACCTGTAGAAACTCTTGTAACTGAGGGGCCATAGTGGAGACGATGGAGAACAGATAGAGACACGGATTGCAGGCATGAATTCTGAGTGCAGCGACCTGACTATGCGAGTGAATCTGGGACGCAGCGCTCCGTGGATTGTACCTGCAGAGGGACTTCTGGCTGAAGCACTCACCTCTTTCCACTTTGGGTCAGAGCAGGAGGGTGCTGGCTCCCAAAGCACCTTACCTGGGCCAGGTGGCCGTCTGCCGTGAAGGCAGTCAGTTGACAGAGAGTGGGTGGAGGAAGCCATTTAAGTGAGACTGCCGTAAACTGAGCCTTTATGCAAATGGTGGGAAGATCATAGAACTCTGTGCATTCTCATGTTAGAAGCTGGAATGATACAGACAGAGTGGCTAGTGCATGTGTTTAGTGGATGCAAGACTGTAGTTCCCTTGACATCAGGAAGTCACCTGGTTCTTTTAGCGAGTGGCAAAAAGCACACATATTCCATGGGAACGCCTGTCTGGGAAGCTTAACAGCATTCTTTCGGAAACTGGAAACAGTCCACTTGGAAAGATTAGATCTCTCCGTAAATGACGGACTGCGGTTCTGTCTAGGTAGATTTTTTTTAATAACATGGCCATGCTTGACACCTCCCTAGCCTAGACAAGAGAGGTTTTGATTCTCTGACTAGCTCCTCTCAGGATATGCGAAGTGGAGGCTTGCTCCCCAGCGTTGGAACCCCGGTGCTGTGTCTGGATTGGCTAACAGGCGTTTATTTCATTTTCTTCCCAAAGTGCGACTGTGGTACACTGAGAACATTAAGACTCGGTTCTGTCGCTACGCTTGCTATCTCAGTATTTTGTAGTACGTCGTAGTCATTTTATTTCAGCGTGTGTATTGTTTGTGTCATTGATTTATTTTGTTTCTATCTCATTCTCTCATAGTGTCTTGTCAGTGACTTCTACGTCACTTGTCTGATGTTACGTCGTTGCTAATAGCGTTGTGAAAGCATTGGTGGAACATATTTGTTTATGGGGATGTCTACAACAGTTTGGGATGGGTTCTGTTTCATGGGCTTAGGCATAAATGTGTGCATTATTTGAAACAAGACCAGAGTAGATTTGTGGCGCGTGATGCGTTAGAGTAAGTGTTGTGTATATAGTTCCGCGTAGTCAGCGCGTACACAACTTTCCCACTAGAGCGCGCCCCGCTAACCACCACAGCGCAGGCGCAGCGCTCGTCCGCTCCGCACTACGAGATGGCGCTGCCATAAAGACGGACCGAATTCTGCTTCCGCCGATCCGTGTATTAATATGTAACGCAGCCAATGAGATTGCTGCTAACGTAGAACCTTTGCCCCTCGCGGATCACACTCGCGCTGAACGCTCGAGGTATTATAACGAGTGTACAGACCTCCGATTAGTCAGTCTGCATTTGTCTGCACCAGTCTGTACCAGTCTGTACTAGTCTATAGTCAAGTTTAAGTCTGCACCTAATAAGATTATCATATTCCTGTACATAGCCATGAAGAGAAATGTATAGACACTTTGTGAAGTATCAGACATATGTGAGAATAAGATTAACGTACCAAGACCAAAGTACTTCAGATTGTCAATTGTAAACAGCATCCAGAATCAAGTTACGTAATATCTATGACTTTTATTATTTTAATAAATGTGTGTGAAAATTAATCAAGTTCTGTTTAAAGTTGGTCACCGTCAATCTGCTACTCTAAGCGTGCAAGTGGCATTTCTATTGTCTGACCTAACGGCAGAAGATAAACACGCCACGATAAGACCACGAGACATATTGCTGACACTCGCCTACTTCGTTAGAGCGACAAGTCAAATAATCTGATGGTGTGTGTACCGAAGGTCTTACAGTACGCACACCACAGTAAGAAACTTGCGGAAGTAGCAAATGATCTGAATGCTTACGAGAAACAAAGCTCGTGTGTGTAGTGAGCAGGGCTACGCACTAACGTTGTGGAACACGAGCCAGCCACTGATGTAAAACAAGATAGAACGGTAGAAGAAGTTCATTTAAATCACTCTGCAAACAGGAAACAAATGTAAAATGCAAAATACTCCGATGATGAGGGTTCAGTCCACTCAGGAAGCGAAAGTGAAAATGTTGGCGACGTAGCAGGTCATGTAGGTTCTGTAAATCTGTATTTACGGCAAGAGGTACAGTCAGGAAAAGCAACAGCCCGATTTCGAGGACAAAGCGTCACGGAGAAGTTGAATCGCGTGCGTGTAGTCTTGGGTACGTTACTGGAAGTGCGTAATTAGAATGGATCACTCAGTTTATGCAAGAGGCAGAGAAGAGACGACAGGAAAGGGAAGAAAAGGGACAGCAGGAAGAAAACGAAAGACAGGAGATCCTCATTAATGAAATTAGGGAAACTCAGAAGCGACAAGATAAGAAGGAAAAGAGACAGGACGATGTCATGAAAGGAATTAAGGAAATTTAAAGGAGGGCCGATGAATTTATCGAAAAGGTAGGTCGGATCAGGAATGAAGTCAAGGGTGTAAAAGCAGAGGCTCGCGACATTAGGCGAAAGTCAGATGAGACGCGAGAAGTAGCGGTAGAGTCCATACGAGAGGCTAGGACAGCCAGATTAATAGCACGAGATGCGCGGAAAACGCCCAGATTGCGCGAGATCAGACAGCGCTGGCAAAGGTCGAAGTGAGCGCAACCAAGAAGGCTATTTCTGCTCTCAAAAAACAGGGACAGAGAATAGCTGAAAAGACACAGGAGGAAATGTTAGAAATCAAAGACGAGCAAACACGCCCGACTATACAGCGGAATGAGCTGGCGGATGAGATGAGACAAATATACGAACGGGTTGCTCCTGTAGAAATTCAGCCAGAAGCAACAGCACGTTGCCAATAATTCGTTGGTCGCCAGGTATGCCAAAGACAAATTTTTGCAACTCAACCTTAGCCACATACTCCGCATAGACCGAAATACGGCAGGAGCGCCCGCTAAACGGGGCATGACGCTCGGCCGTGCGCCCGCAGTAGTGCACCAAGTACCGAGCCGGACCACAACTGCACGCGACTCGGACGTACGGAAACATTATTGTATCAGTCTGATAGCACGAGATGACAGCATTCAGGGATCGGTCGGCCAACAAATCTTGGGCGCACGCAGACCAGAATTTAGAGAAAGTCCAGGGGCGCAAAATTACAAACATTTCGACTTAAGACATTTTCTTTCAATTCAAAACTTTCAGGTTCACAAAAAGAATAACAATTCATTTCAACCCAAGTCATGGATTGCTCACTGTGATACGGTACTACCCGAGTCATCGCCACTAGTACACAAACTGGAATTTGTCTGTTGGATGCTGTACTGTCTGCCATCGGGTTCCCCTAAATGGCAGGCAGCACCGCATAACAGCCACGCTATGAGGGAACCTACTACAGTAGTACAAGTTTATATGCCAACTAGCTCTGCAGATGACGAAAAAATTGAAGAAATGTATGATGAAATAAAAGAAATTATTCAGATTGTGAAGGGAGACGAAAATTTAATAGTCATGGGTGACTGGAATTCGAGTGTAGGAAAAGGGAGAGAAGGAAACATAGTAGGTGAATATGGATTGGGGGACAGAAATGAAAGAGGAAGCCGCCTTGTAGAATTTTGCACAGAGCACAACATAATCATAACTAACACTTGGTTTAAGAATCATGAAAGAAGGTTGTATACATGGAAGAACCCTGGAGATACTAAAAGGTATCAGATAGATTATATAATGGTAAGACAGAGATTTAGGAACCAGGTTTTAAATTGTAAGACATTTCCAGGGGCAGATGTGGACTCTGACCACAATCTATTGGTTATGACCTGTAGATTAAAACTGAAGAAACTGCAAAAAGGTGGGAATTTAAGGAGATGGGACCTGGATAAACTAAAAGAACCAGAGGTTGTACAGAGATTCAGGGAGAGCATAAGGGAGCAATTGACAGGAATGGGGGAAAGAAATACAGTAGAACAAGAATGGGTAGCTTTGAGGGATGAAGTAGTGAAGGCAGCAGAGGATCAAGTAGGTAAAAAGACGAGGGCTAGTAGAAATCCTTGGGTAACAGAAGAAATACTGAATTTAATTGATGAAAGGAGAAAATATAAAAATGCAGTAAGTGAAACAGGCAAAAAGGAATACAAACGTCTCAAAAATGAGATCGACAGGAAGTGCAAAATGGCTAAGCAGGGATGGCTAGAGGACAAATGTAAGGATGTAGAGGCCTATCTCACTAGGGGTAAGATAGATACCGCCTACAGGAAAATTAAAGAGACCTTTGGAGATAAGAGAACGACTTGTATGAATATCAAGGGCTCAGATGGAAAACCAGTTCTAAGCAAAGAAAGGAAAGCAGAAAGGTGGAAGGAGTATATAGAGGGTCTATACAAGGGCGATGTACTTGAGGACAATATTATGGAAATGGAAGAGGATGTAGATGAAGATGAAATGGGAGATATGATACTGCGTGAAGAGTTTGACAGAGCACTGAAAGACCTGAGTCGAAACAAGGCCCCCGGAGTAGACAATATTCCATTGGAACTACTGACGGCCGTGGGAGAGCCAGTCCTGACAAAACTCTACCATCTGGTGAGCAAGATGTATGAAACAGGCGAAATACCCTCAGACTTCAAGAAGAACATAATAATTCCAATCCCAAAGAAAGCAGGTGTTGACAGATGTGAAAATTACCGAACTATCAGCTTAATAAGTCACAGCTGCAAAATACTAACACGAATTCTTTACAGACGAATGGAAAAACTAGTAGAAGCCAACCTCGGGGAAGATCAGTTTGGATTCCGTAGAAACACTGGAACACGTGAGGCAATACTGACCTTACGACTTATCTTAGAAGAAAGATTAAGGAAAGGCAAACCTACGTTTCTAGCATTTGTAGACTTAGAGAAAGCTTTTGACAATGTTGACTGGAATACTCTCTTTCAAATTCTAAAGGTGGCAGGGGTAAAATACAGGGAGCGAAAGGCTATTTACAATTTGTACAGAAACCAGATGGCAGTTATAAGAGTCGAGGGACATGAAAGGGAAGCAGTGGTTGGGAAAGGAGTAAGACAGGGTTGTAGCCTCTCCCCGATGTTGTTCAATCTGTATATTGAGCAAGCAGTAAAGGAAACAAAAGAAAAATTCGGAGTAGGTATTAAAATTCATGGAGAAGAAATAAAAACTTCGAGGTTCGCCGATGACATTGTAATTCTGTCAGAGACAGCAAAGGACTTGGAAGAGCAGTTGAATGGAATGGACAGTGTCTTGAAAGGAGGATATAAGATGAACATCAACAAAAGCAAAACAAGGATAATGGAATGTAGTCTAATTAAGTCGGGTGATGCTGAGGGAATTAGATTAGGAAATGAGGCACTTAAAGTAGTAAAGGAGTTTTGCTATTTGGGGAGCAAAATAACTGATGATGGTCGAAGTAGAGAGGATATAAAATGTAGGCTGGCAATGGCAAGGAAAGCGTTTCTGAAGAAGAGAAATTTGGTAACATCCAGTATTGATTTAAGTGTCAGGAAGTCATTTCTGAAAGTATTTGTATGGAGTGTAGCCATGTATGGAAGTGAAACATGGACGATAAATAGTTTGGACAAGAAGAGAATAGAAGCTTTCGAAATGTTGTGCTACAGAAGAATGCTGAAGATTAGATGGGTAGATCACATAACTAATGAGGAAGTATTGAATAGGATTGGGGAGAAGAGAAGTTTGTGGCACAACTTGACCAGAAGAAGGGATCGGTTGGTAGGACATGTTCTGAGGCATCAAGGGATCACCAATTTAGTATTGGAGGGCAGCGTGGAGGGTAAAAATCGTAGAGGGAGACCAAGAGATGAATACACTAAGCAGATTCAGAAGGATGTAGGTTGCAGTAGGTACTGGGAGATGAAAAAGCTTGCACAGGATAGAGTAGCATGGAGAGCTGCATCAAACCAGTCTCAGGACTGAAGACCACAACAACAACAACATGAGGGAACCAAACCAACAGTCAAACAGGCGAAGATATCAGGTAAACACGCCGAAGATTCCAGTCGATTAATAGGAACCTTTCCTTGCCGAGGTCGCCGCGACATATCCGGCCACGGATTCCTACGCCGAGTTTCTATTGGCTCCAGCTCACTATATAGGCCCGGCCGGTCAAAGACAGACCAGTCTTCGTCTGCTGCTAATGGCAAGCGCTATAGCAGAGTCTCCGAGAAGATATCACCGAAGCTGCCGTACAGCACCGCCGATCGAAGTACCAGCCGACCGAGAGGAACCACATCTCCGGCTGGATCGACGGACGTCTACATCTATTGTACAGCCAGCTATTGTATTGTAGAAGAAGTTACGTTCAATAAACTGTTGGAGAATACAACAGATGCCTGGAGGGTTCAATAGCAGAGCACATACGTTACATTGCAGCAAACTGCCTCAGTCAGAGAGGCTTTCCTAACTATCTGCTGGTCACAGGACACCCAAGAAAGGATTAAACAGGAAATAATGTTAGGGAAGGATTACGAAGCATCGGGGTGCCGCAGTCCGGCAAAGTTTTCCGACACGCTCTCAACAGGAACCGTTACCTGGACCAACCGTATAGTGATAAGGAGATAATGCGACACTGAAATACAAATAGAAACAGGGCAACAAGAAATCAGTATCAAGGCCAAAGATTTAATAATGAACCTCAGGGAAATAATAGAAGCAGACTGGAGAAGTATGGCGGTCACTTTCACAGAAACAAAAGTAGCAACAGGAGGGAAATGCAAAATTCTAAACGCTTCACACAGCTGGGCTGGAACTCAGGAAAAAAAGGAGGGACTGGTAGGCGAAGTCCTCAACGTGATCACCAGTAGTAGTGGAAATGAGACCATCCAACCTCTCAAACAGAAACCGCGGCAGAAGTGTGGACTTGACAGTAGGCCACTGTGGCCTCGTTGTATCATTAAATTAGGTTTAAAAATCATTTGTTTCCTGTTCATTTATGTAGTCGCTTAGTAAATTGTTCTTTATTTGATCGCACTTACACTTTTTGGTCGATTTATCATTATAATTAACGGATAACGTCTTCTCCTGTGACATCTGTCCAGCATTTGCACTTTGATAATGCACCGCAAATTTGTGACATCCTCTCGTGTTTGACGGATATAAATTATGTAGTGCATAAGAATTTCTTGGTGGAAACCGCTTGGGTTTATAATAAAACTGGTTGGTTCGACACTTGAACATTGCCGTATTAGTAGCTCGTGACGCCACAGCAAAGGTATGTGATGGAACAATGTGAAAATTACATGAAACTTCCTGGCAGATTAAAACTGTGTGCCGGACCGAGACTCGAACTCGGGACATTTGCCTTTAGGAGGCAAGTGCTCAACCATCTGAGATACCCAAGCACGACTCACGCCCCGTCCTCACAGCTGTACTTCTGCCAGTACATCGTCTCCTACCTTCCAAACTTTACAGAAGCTCTCCTGCGAACCTTGTACAACAAGCACTTCTGAAAGAAAGGATATTTCGGAGACATGGCTTTGCCACAGCCTGGGGGATGTTTCCAGAGTGAGATTTTCACTCTGCAGCGGAGTGTACGCTGATATGAAACTTCCTGGTAGATTAAAACTGTGTGCCGGACCGAGACTCGAAATCGGTACCTTTGCCTTTCGCGAGCAAGTGCTCTACCAAAGCCATGTCTCCGCAATATCCTTTCTTCCAGAAGTGCTAGTTCTGCAAGGTTCGCAGGAGAGCTTCTGTAAAGTTTTGAAGGTAGGAGACAAGGTATTGGCAGAATTAAAGCTGTGAGGAGGGGGCGTGAGTCGTGCTTGGAAATCTCAGTTGGTTGAGCACTTGCCCGTGAAAGGCAAAGGTCCCGAGTTCGAGTCTCGGTCCGGCACACAGCTTTAATCTGCTAGGAAGTTTCATATCAGGCACACTCCGCTGCAGAGTGAAAGTCTCATTGTGAAAATTACATTTTTGGATCAGAAATAAGTGCACAAGTATTGGAGACATAATTGTTCTCAGAATTCATCTTGGAATGTAGTACTGGTTTGGTTTCTTCCGTTGATATTGTGTGCATAGCCGGTGGGGCGTATGCACGGTCTGCTCCACCATTCGGGGACATGAGGCGATAGTGGTGTCACAGAAGTAGATTTGTGATCCGACAGTGGAGCTTGGCATGATAAAATCAAGCCACCTATACCGATGGGAGTATTTTGCGAGATGAACATGGATTTTCCACGCCAGAGGCACGTTGACGATCGAGTATGGTTATTTTTCTCGCTGCGGTTCGATTAGGATTATCGCCAGTGGAGCGATGTGTTCTCGTTGGTGGTTTTCAAATGTGGTTACACTATGGACAATTGCCTATGGTGTTCACCTGCTTAACTGATAGGTAACGTACTTGGCTACCATGGGCGAGCCCGGGTTCGATTCCCGAGCGGGTTGGAGGTTTTCTCTGCCCATGCACTGGGCGTTGTGTTGTCCTTATCTCATCATTAACCACGCGCAAGTCGCACAGCGTGACGTCACCTGAAATAAGACCTGGCGGCCGAACTTCCCCAGACGGGGACTCCCGGCCAACAATGACACACGATCATTACATTTCATTTTCGCCTATGGTGCGATATTTTTCGCTGGTGGTACTTCTTCGTCTGCGGTTATCGCTTATGGATTGTCGCCAGCAGTGCGATAATGTTTGCCTTGTGGTATTTCGATTGTGGTTCGCCAGCACCAGAGGTGCGTCACCAGCAAAGTTTTGTATTACGTGGCGTGAGCATGTGGAGTGCGGGTCGCGGTAGAACGTTTGTAGATGAATAGAAATGAACGGCGAATGGTGCCAGATGAAAACGGAAGATACAAATCCTTCTGCACTAAAAAATGATAAAAAACTTGGTGTTTTATGTCATTCCAGCAGCAGGTGATTAATGATTTCTGTACGTCGATTTTTGAGAGTTATTGGTCAGTTTCAGAGGGAAATTCGTGCCGATGTCAGACAGGGCAGTACAGATGGCGGTAATCATTATTCGACCCGGATTCTGCACCAGATATCCACGTCAATGTCACCATCCAATAAGTAGCATCAGGAGAAGCATCAAAGTCTAGAGTAGTGTAAAGTAGAAAGGCTTAGAGGTAGCTAAATTTGGTAAGGGGTAGAATAATTAGAATGAAATGTTACGTGGTGTGAGAGTGCTTGAAGTATGAATTTGCAGCCTGTACTGGCTTAGCCCATATGGGGTGCTTGAGTGGGAAATTAACAAAACACTGACGTCCACAAAAGCAACACGGGCTTCACAACTAGAAAATGATTAGTTTATGTCTTTTAGAGGCACAATTAACTATCGACGATTGGAATTTTCTTCAAAAGAACATTAGTAGTAACATTATTTAAAAGAAAGAAAGCAGAGAGACACGGTTTTCCGTTAATAATACTGTAAAGTAGAACTGCCATCAGTTCATATTTTTGTTATGAATTTCTACGAATGTGTTTTTGTAAACATTCGTTGTAAAAACATGGCACTAAAATATTCGCTAAGGATTGTGCAACGTATGAGTTGCCAAGTAAGTGGTCCTGACAGTCGGGATACCAGTTACTTTGGAATAAGGCTGGACATCTTGGACATATTCTGAGTCGTGGTGGTCACCTTCGTGCTCAGACGGCAAAGACTACCAAATCCACCGGCTAGTCCCTCAACCGTTAGGGGTAAAACTCAATGGAACCCAGGGAAAGTAAGGCTAGCAATCTGCTTCCCTGGTACTTTAAATATGATGTCGGCAACAATCAGAGCACAATGCCTCGGACCTTTGGAGGTGACGGAGTCCGACCTCTAATTGACAAACCAGGGACTCCTAGAATACGACTCGGCAAACGAATGGTAACGAGATGGGGAGCTATTAATACCAATGGGGGCTACTCTGGGAAGAAGGTAGAGCTGGCAGAGGCTGCAAGTAAGATGGGGTTTGACGTTTTAGCTGTTAGTGACACTCGGGTAAGGGGTGAGAAAGAAGAGGAAGTGGGCGAATACAACGTCTACCTGCCAGGAGTCAAAGCAGGAATAGCACAATGGGGTGTAGGGCTTTACATCAGAAAAGAAATGGAGCCCAGCGTAGTTGCAATAAGGTATGTAAACGAATGACTGATGTGGATACATTTGACAGTGTCTAGCAAGAAAATTAGGATTGTGTCAGTATATTCGCATTGTGAAGGGACAAATCAAGATAAGATGGATAGTTTTTCTGAGGCACTCAGTGATGTAGTTGTTAGAGTAAAGGACAAGGACAATGTTCTGCTCATGGGTGATTTTAACACCAGGATTGGAAATCGAACAGAAGGTTATGAAAAGGTTATGGGTAAATTTGGAGAGGATATGGAGGCTAACAGGAACGGGAAACAACTCTTGGATTTCTGTGCCAGTATGGGCTTAGTAATCACAAACTCCCTTTTTTAAACATAAGAACATTAACCGGTAAACTTGGGAAGGCAGGGGAACCATATCTGTCATTGACTATATAATAACAGATCAGGAATTCAGGAAGGCTGTGAGGGACACACGTGTATTCAGGGGATTCTTTGATGACACTGATCACTATTTAATCTGCAGTGAAATTGGTATTGTGAGGCCGAAAGTGCAGGAGGTCAGGTCCATATGTAGGAGGATAAGAGTGGAGAAATTTCAGGATAAGGAAATCAGGCACAAGTACATAACAGTGATCTCAGAAAGGTAGCGGTTAGTTGAATGTAGTCAATTACAGTTATTGGAAAAGGAATGGACAAGGTACAGGGACACAGTACTAGAAGTGGCTAAAGAATGTCTTGGAACAGTAGAGTGTAAAGGTATTATGAAGCAAACAGCTTGGTGGAATGACACAGTCAAGGCAGCCTGTAACAGGAAAAAGAAGGCGTATCAAAAATGGCTACATACTAGAACTCAGGTAGACAAAGAAAGTTATGTTGAAGAAAGAAACAAAGCCAAACAGATAATTGCAGCATACAAGAAGAAATCTTGGGAAGATTTTGCAAACAGGTTGGAGACTTTGTGTCAAGCTGCTGGAAAACCATTCTGGAGTGTAATTAGCAGTCTTCGAAAGGGAGATAAGAAGGAAATGACAAGTATTTTGGACAGGTCAGGAAAACTGCTGGTGAATCCTGTTGATGCCTTGGGCAGATGGAGGGAATATTTTGAAGATTGCTCAATGTAGGTGAAAATACGATCAGTAATGTTTCAGAAATCGATGTACAGTGGGATAGGAATGATGATGGAAATAGGATCACATTTCAGGAGGTAGAGAAAATGGTCAATAGATTGCAGTGTAATAAAGCGGCTGGAGTGGATGAAATTAAGTCGGAACTCATCAAATACAGTGGAATGTCGGGTCTTAAATGGCTACACAGGATAATTGAAATGGCGTGGGAGTCGGGACAGGTTCCATCAGACTGGACGAAAGCAGTAATCACACCAATCTTTAAACATGGAAACAGAAAAGATTGTAACAACTTATAGCGTCCCCAGTGCCATATTACGAAAAGACAATATTTATAAAGAAGACATTCATAATTTGTAAGAGATTTTTTTTTCATGTAGCCGTAAAATAATAATTTCTCTGTGTAGGTTTAGATTGCAAAGAAATAATTTATGACAGAATGATCTAAAGAGAAGCCCAGTTACACTCTTTTGTTAATTTTTTAGTCGACCTTACTTCTTCGCTTGTCTTGAAGGTGTCTAGAGGGACATCTTGCGTGTGCTGACGAATGTAAGCATATTTGTATGAGTTAAGCATATAATATACTGATTTAAATTTATTGTGCACTTTTAATTTGTAAGAGGTGATCCCGATTTCATGTCCGCCTTCCTTGAATTAACCTGCATTCAAGTAATTTACAGCTCAACAATCGCAGCGGCCGATGCAGCCAACGACGCCATTACGTGGCGATATTAACTTATGAAAAATTAGCGGAAGCGGAAAATTCGCCCGCTATTAGCATAATATTAATTTTTCTCCACAGCCGCACGAAGTTGCAGAAATACTTAGCTTTAAGATTCTTATTTTCAGTAGCATAGCCGAGACCCAGAGCCAGGACTCTGACTACAATACAATGGTTAACGGAGGTAAGAAAATACTCTCGCGCGTGTGTGGGCCGCAGTTGTAATTAATAACTAAAGATCTTTTGCTTTAACGTCAACTGACTAGCCGAGAAAATTTATATGAAAAGTTTATTACATTGTTCAACTTAAATATCATTTTTATTAAGGCCCACCACGTAAGTCGGTAACAATCAAAAAATAATAATAACAATAATAATATATACATTAAATTACGACGGCCGACGGACGCGAGATTGGCGCCGCAACTTTGGGGCCCGATTAATATGATTCTATTGTAATGAATGTAATTATGTATGTGTCTAATTGTTGTAAAATATTAATGCTTGTATGAATTCTTTTACATGTACAACAACAAAACCACACCCTGAGGAGATCTGGAGAGGAAAAAGTGTAGAAAAGAAAAAGGATTGCGAGAAAGAAAAATAAGTAAGGTAAGGCCTATTGTGCAAGTATCCTGTGTAGCTCTGTGCGGAATATCGAACCCATGTGCACATGAGATACCTTCGGTGTTTTGTGTATTTATGTGTTTATTTTTGGAGGGGATAATTATTTGTTTTGTGTATTTATGTGTTTATTTTTGGAGGGGATAATTAATCGTGTGTGTATCAGTGTTAAAGATTTGTCAGTGGCTTAAAGTGAATTTAGTATGGGTAAGATAGGACAACCTAAAGCATCCGTACCAGAAGAACAAAATTCTGTTAATATGGAAAGTGAGGATCATTTGCAATACGTAAACGAATCCCAAGCCACCGCCTCGGATAACATAATTTCCGGAGCGGGGGGCGAGGATCTGTGGACGGTGAATGACGCTCCACAGCAGAATGGGAATAGAGTAACAACTCCACTGCCTGGGCAGGGGGGCCAATCGAGTGCTAGATTAAGCGGGGCACCAGTATGCTCACCGATTGCAGACCCATTTGCAGAATTTCTGCGCAGGTTAGAAGAAAGAGATAGGGAAAGAGACGAAAAACTGGCTCAGATGCTACGTGAGCAAGAGCAGCGCAATGAAGCAAAACTAGATAGGATCCAAAGCGAACTAGCCGAGATGCGGGACGCGTGCAAAGAAATACCCGATCTTGTGCAAAGCTTAGCCGGCGAAATGCAAAAATTACAGATATCGCAGGCTAGGCTTGAAGATAATGTCCAGACTTTAACCAACCGCGTAGATAATGTGGAGATAGATGCACGGAAAAGTATTGACGCATATTTGGAAGTGCAAGCTCAAAAAGTAGAAAAAGAATTAAATGAATGGCTAGAAGTAAAGGATCGCGAGATATCTGCAAAGATTGAAAGCGACGTAAAAACAGCTGTAGAACAAGCGACTGCGGCCGCGAGTGTAAATATTGACGCCAGCGCTGCCGCACTACATGCCGAATTAACACAGATTAAGTCCCGTGTGACTGCGGAGTTGCCAAATTGGCAACAGGAGGTCGCGCGGAGACTGTCTGCGTTGGAAAGCAATGTAAACAGTGGCGGACAGATCATGAATCCGACTCCGCGTACTGATTACTATAATAACGCTGACGGTAGCCAGGGTGCGAGTGGGCAACCGCAACCTAATGCGAATTATGAGCACGAACAACATGCGATACCGTGCAGCGTACATCACGAAGTGATGAATGTCCCAGAATGTAGCAATCAGATGTGTAAAAAAGAGGACAATGTAATAAAACACAGGACATTCCAACCCTTCAATAGCGAAAAACGAAATGTCCACCCTGTTGTATTTATTAAGAGCTTTAGGAATGTGTTTCCCAGGACATGGACGGAAAGACAAAGAATACAGTTCGTGGTCTCCTTTATTCAAGGTGACGCGGCACTGTGGGCCACCGACGTGTCCGAAAAATGTCTAACGATGCAACAGTTTGAAGGTGCATTCTTGCAAAAATTCTGGTCCGATAGCGTCCAAGAAAGACTACGAAAGGAGTTGTACAGTCCAGAAATGTACAATCCTAAGATGGGAACGTTACGCAAATATTTCGAAAAGTATATAAACAAAACCAGGTACTGGGACGAGCCAATGTCCGATCGTGACATAATCAGATTAATAAAAATGAAGTTGCCCAGTGAAATTAAAAGATATTTCATCAATGTGCCGGAATACGATATAGAACAATTCATGGAAATAGTGGATTCTGTTGACCTATTGATCGAAGATATGAAAACCGAAAACAAGTGGAACCATGCAGGCTATAATCAACACAAAGCCGATTACAATAGCAGCCACAGTAACGGTAGTAACTTAGTACCAAATGGTAACGGGAATAGGCAAGAGCACCGGCAACAGAATCAAGGCACAAACAATGGCAATGGTTATAACGGCAACGGTTATAATCGTGAAAAACGAAAGAGACATCATGATGGACGCATGAGTAATGGACATAATGGTAACGGCAATCCGCAATGGCGGAACAACCGAAACCAGTGGCGTGGTCGTAACGAACCGACACCACAGTGGCAACAAAACACAGCGCCACAATGGAACGCCAACCCAGGTCCGTCACAGAACATGTCAGGGAGTTACAACCGACCACCACAAAACCAGAGCCATACACAATATCAAAATACACCATCGGGGAGGCAGGGCGGCCAACCCAACAGTAGCAACAACAACAACCAGAATCACAATGTGAGGTTAGTGGAAGTGACAGACAACTGTCAACCCACTAATGCTCATCCGTTAAACTAAAGACAGCCACAATGCGCTCTCCGTTGTTGGCTGCAGGATGGTGTAGTGAGGGCACATTCACGGATGACAGCCATAAACTTTGTATGCTGAGATACAATGAAGGAACAAAAATAGAAAAGGAACTTGTAGACATACCGCAGAAATGTAACCGAACCGACAAAAGTGTTGTGCAGGCTATATTGCAAGCAGATATGTACGGAGCACCAATACACATAATAGTCGATACCGGTGCGTCAACCAATGTCATGAGCGCAAATTTTTACAAGTACTTGAGTCAAAATAATAGAATACCAGTATTGCCAGTGAAGAATTGTCGTGTTACAGGTGCAATAGGTGCACAATCTCATATCATAAAGCACCAGGTGCAGGTCGAGTTTACGGTAGGAAATGAAGCAATGAAAAGCTCGTTCCTAGTAGTTAAGGGATTAGGTGTTGCTTGCATCCTGGGGATGGAATTTTTACGCCAGAGGGACGCAAAAATCGACCTCTTGTGCGGGGAAGTAAGCCTTATGAATGAGGATAGACGTGTAGTTTTGCCGTTGTTGAGGACACGGGAAGTGCACGGTAAATATTGCCGGAGCTTTCAAACGAGATTCGAAGGAATACAGGTAATGAATTTATATTCTGGCTTAAGTACAAGACAAGCATATTATAAAGAATTCATTACTGAAGACAAAGAGGAAAAAAGGAAACTGATAGCCATGAAAGTTAGGGAGTCAGAACATTTGACTGAAGCACAACAAAACGAATTGACTCAGCTACTTACAGATTATGAGAATGTGTTTTCGGAAAAACCCGGTGTTATCGAGGGCTACACCTATAACATCGAAGTGGTACCTCATGATACTTTCTGTCACGCAAACTACACCATTCCGTGGTCAAATAAGGAGGCAATTACGAAGGAAACAAGAAAAATAATTACAAAGACTTAAAGAAGTTCGCTCAGTAGAGTAACTTTTACATTTGTGTGTAGTAGGTTAAGTTTATAGTGTATTTTTTCTGTGTGTAAATGTTCCGATTTTAGTGTAACATTTAAAGACAATGAGGCACACAAGATTAGTGCGATTCAATTTTGTAGACGTTAAGGAATAATAGTATTTTTAAGCAATTGCATTTTGAAAAAAAAAATGAACGTAGGTTTAAGAATATTTTACAAATGTCATGTTTAAAAATGCTTTAAAAAAATGTTTAAAAAAAAAAGTCAACAGCATGTAACGATGAAAGAATTTTTCATTAGTGTGTCATGAATATTTTTGAACTGTAGTAGTAATGCAACTTATGAAATTCAAAATTATAGTGTATAAGTCGTTTCATGTATTTATGTCTATACCGATCTTGAAATATGCTCAATCATAATTTACTAAACAACATGAGTGCAGGGTGTACATCACCCAAGGTACCTCATGTGTTGTGGACAAGGTACAAAGCAAATCAGTAAACGCGACTACCGCTAAGCACTGTTAAAATATATTGCCATCTGCTAAGGCAGAGATTTGCACGAATTTGTAGTGTAAACAAAAGTCACAAATCTAACACTAATCTAGGAACTTGCACGCTAGGCCTAGATTATAAAATGTGTACAATAATGCGAGAGGCAAAGTTTTGTAAAGTCGAGCCTGGCTCTGGAGGGCAAGTACGCAATGAGTGGGCAGACATGACATGGGGACTTACCTCAGATGAGACGGAAATACAATTGTATAGTCAAAAAATCTGAAGGCAAGTACGACTCTAAGTGGAAAATAAAAAGAGATAATTAGTGCGAGAGACTGGTAAAATCCAGCACTAGCCAAAATCCAGTTCAGACTGAATGAAATACATTAGTGTTTGTGAACTAATCGAAACAGTTACTTTAAGCAGTGTGAAAAACTGTGAAGGTGAAACTGTGATATGGACAGTGAAGTGCTAGTATTGAACGTTCAACAGCGGTGAAGACGCCAAACGCCAATATTACGCACGAAAAACTGTGAATTTACTATAAATGTGAACTGTTAACGTGAAGTGAACCCACAGTCAATATTTTTGGGACAGACTGTAGTTTCAGTGAGCACAATAATGCGAGATTGGAATGCGATGCGTGGACTGTTGCAAAACAGCGACCGCAGAAACGGCGAATGTTTGTGCTAAGCTCGTATTGGGACACTCACCAGTGCCTGCGAGTGCGGCGAAAACATAAATAATTTTATCAAGACAAAAACTGACGTGTAATGGAAACAGTATTGCATCAAAACTGCATTCACGGGAGAAGGTCCATGTCATGTTTTCTGCAAGACAGTGCTAGCTTGACACTCGGAAACTGGCGAAAACTTAACAACAACTGCCGCACTAATAAATGCTCCTTTCCCACTAGCGTAACCATCTGCAGCGGGAAACAAATATTACGTTGGTTGTGTGTATGTTTCATGTACTACGTCGGAGATGCGTAGCAGAGCTGACTCCTGCCAACAAGAGCGGGGGGCGAATATCATCCCACTCCGCCACGCCCGGGCGAGACAGAAGCGCATCGCCAACGGTGCAGCCGATCAGCTGATTCTGACGTTCCGCGACGGCGAGACACACGCTGGCGTCGGGCGGGCGTTGACCTCTCCGCAGTCGCCGCGAACGCCGAGCACCGAACACACCAACCGACGCCGTCGCGAGCCAAACGTCGCGGCGTAGATCATCAACGACACCGCAATCAATTGTTATAATGACCTCATTTTTTGCATAGTGCAACAAAAATATTTGTATGCACATCCTGTACTCCAATGACATTCCAGAAACGTTTAAGTGAAAGTGACCCAAGCAGTTAGTCTGTCGCTCCGCCGAGGTTTTCCCCAGGTTTCCCTACGGCCGCGCCAAATGGGGAGCGAACAGTTGACACCCCTGGGACTTCAAATATTCCGGACTAAATCGTGGTTGTATACCTTGAACTTCATCTGTATTACACTTTGTGGACAACACACCTCAGTAATTTAACGCTTTAAATATACGATGTGACATATGTAAACTGTGAAAGAAAAATCTGCGTGTGGACACGGTGGACATGAAAGAGGAAATATTTATGTCAAAAACACGAACATTTTTTATGACATAAACATTTCGGGGGGCAATATAGCGTCCCCAGTGCCATATTACGAAAAGACAATATTTATAAAGAAGACATTCATAATTTGTAAGAGATTTTTTTTTCATGTAGCCGTAAAATAATAATTTCTCTGTGTAGGTTTAGATTGCAAAGAAATAATTTATGACAGAATGATCTAAAGAGAAGCCCAGTTACACTCTTTTGTTAATTTTTTAGTCGACCTTACTTCTTCGCTTGTCTTGAAGGTGTCTAGAGGGACATCTTGCGTGTGCTGACGAATGTAAGCATATTTGTATGAGTTAAGCATATAATATACTGATTTAAATTTATTGTGCACTTTTAATTTGTAAGAGGTGATCCCGATTTCATGTCCGCCTTCCTTGAATTAACCTGCATTCAAGTAATTTACAGCTCAACAATCGCAGCGGCCGATGCAGCCAACGACGCCATTACGTGGCGATATTAACTTATGAAAAATTAGCGGAAGCGGAAAATTCGCCCGCTATTAGCATAATATTAATTTTTCTCCACAGCCGCACGAAGTTGCAGAAATACTTAGCTTTAAGATTCTTATTTTCAGTAGCATAGCCGAGACCCAGAGCCAGGACTCTGACTACAATACAATGGTTAACGGAGGTAAGAAAATACTCTCGCGCGTGTGTGGGCCGCAATTGTAATTAATAACTAAAGATCTTTTGCTTTAACGTCAACTGACTAGCCGAGGAAATTTATATGAAAAGTTTATTACATTGTTCAACTTAAATATCATTTTTATTAAGGCCCACCACGTAAGTCGGTAACAATCAAAAAATAATAATAACAATAATAATATATACATTAAATTACGACGGCCGACGGACGCGAGCATACAAGAAGAAATCTTGGGAAGATTTTGCAAACAGGTTGGAGACTTTGTGTCAAGCTGCTGGAAAACCATTCTGGAGTGTAATTAGCAGTCTTCGAAAGGGAGATAAGAAGGAAATGACAAGTATTTTGGACAGGTCAGGAAAACTGCTGGTGAATCCTGTTGATGCCTTGGGCAGATGGAGGGAATATTTTGAAGATTGCTCAATGTAGGTGAAAATACGATCAGTAATGTTTCAGAAATCGATGTACAGTGGGATAGGAATGATGATGGAAATAGGATCACATTTCAGGAGGTAGAGAAAATGGTCAATAGATTGCAGTGTAATAAAGCGGCTGGAGTGGATGAAATTAAGTCGGAACTCATCAAATACAGTGGAATGTCGGGTCTTAAATGGCTACACAGGATAATTGAAATGGCGTGGGAGTCGGGACAGGTTCCATCAGACTGGACGAAAGCAGTAATCACACCAATCTTTAAACATGGAAACAGAAAAGATTGTAACAACTACAGAGGTATCTCTTTAATCAGTGTTGTGGGTAAAATCTGCTCAGGTATTGTTGAAAGGAAAGTGCGAGTATTAGTTGAGGACAAATTGGATGAAAATCAGTGTGGGTTTAGGTCTCTTAGAGGTTGTCAGGACCAGATCTTTAGCTTATGGCAAGTAATGGATAAGTGTTACGAGTGGAACAGGGAATTGTATCTGTGTTTTATAGATCTAGAAAGGCATATGACCGGGTTTCTAGGAGGGAGTTATTGTCTGTTCTACGAGATTATGGAATAGGAGGCAAACTTTTGCAAGCAATTAAAGGTCTTTACATAGATAGTCAGGCAGCAGTTAGAGTTGACGGTTAATTGAGTTCATGGTTCAGAGTAGTTTCAGGGGTAAGACAAGGCTGCAACCTGTATCCACTGTTGTTCATATTATTTATGGATCATATGTTGAGAACAATAGACTAGCTGGGTGAGATTAAGATATGTGAACACAAAATAAGCAGTCTCGCATAAGCGCATGACTTAGTTGTGATGGCAGATTCGATAGAAAGTTTGCAAAGTAATATTTCAGAGCTAGATCAGAAATTTAAGGACTGTGGTATGAAGATTAGCATCTCCAAAACGAAAGTAATGTCAGTGGGAAAGAGATTTAAACGGACTGAGTGCCAAATAAGAGGAACAAAGTTAGAACAGGTGGACGGTTTCAAGTACTTAGGATGCATATTCTCAAAGGATGGCAACATAGTGAAAGAACTGGAAGCGAGGTGTAGCAAAGCTAATGCAGTGAGCGCTGAGCTACGATCTACTCTCTTCTGCAAGAAGGAAGTCAGTACCAAGTCTAAGTTACCTGTGCACCGTTCAATCTTCCGACCAACTTTGTTGTATGGGAGCGAAAGCTGGGTGAATTCAGGTTACCTTATCAATAAGGTTGAGGTTACAGATATGAAAGTAGCTGGGATGCTTGCAGGCACTAGTAGATGGGAACAATGGCAGGAGGGTGTCCACAATGAGGAAATCAAAGAAAAACTGTGAATGAACTCTATAGATGTAGCAGACAGGGCGAACAGGCTTAGATGGTAGGGTCATGTTACACGCATGGCAGAAGCAAGGTTACCCAAGAGACTCATGGGTTCAGCAGTAGAGGGTAGGAGGAGTCGGGGTAGACCAAGGAGAAGGTACCTGGATTCGGTTAAGAATGATTTCGAAGTAATAGGCTTAACATCAGAAGAGGCACCAATGTTAGCACTGAATAGGGGATCATGGAGAAATTTTATAATGGGACTATGCTATAGACTGAACGCTGAAAGGCATAATCAGTCTTAAATGATGAGGAGGAGGAGGAGGATTGTGCAGAGAATTACGGTGTCCCAAGCAGCGAGCGAGGAGCAGACGTGGCTGAGTGGTGGGAAGGCAGCCAGCAGGCAACGGAGGCTCGCCAACGACATAATGAGACCACCCAGGGCACGGCTATCGCCTTGATGTCACAGTAAGGCGACCACCCCACCTGAGCAGAGCAGCTGATACGATGTCTCTGAGTGACCACGTCGGCAGCTGTCACTTAGAGGCACCCCCTCCCCCTCCCCCCGAAATGACAGGGCAGGCAGCCAGCTGATGTGAGGACACTGGGGCAGCTCAAGGGCAACAGAGGCACGGACAGAGTCCTGCTCTTCCCTTGCCCTCGTGTCAATGGAGAGGGAAACCATTCGCAGGGGTGCCTCGCCTGCAACCAGAAGTAACGGAGGATCGTCCCTCACATTACACGACCACCTGAGACCACCGCTGTTTGACACGAGTGTCTCGGGAGATTGGACATCGATGTAACGCCACTGCTGACCAGAAATAAGGGATTAGAGAGTGTCAGCTCAAGTGATTGACGTCTCCAGACACTTGCCACAACACTGACAACTGCTGTTGCAGGAGTGTCTTCGACAAGAGCGACAGTTTGTTAACTGCTGCCCCAAACTGTAGTCTGTCAATAGTCTAGATGCCTGCTGGTTGCTGCCATAGGCTGGTGACAGGTCGTGCCTCCATCACCGCTCCCACCACTAATGATGTTAAGTAAAGGGGTAACCTTTTTCTTAGCACCAATTCCCCCACTACACCTGCCACATCCAACTGTTACACATCTATTGAGTGTAGTGCTGTGTTTATTTGTCCATCTAATGTTAAAGTTAAGTTTTGGACTCCCTAAGGATCCTTGAAAAAGGAGCAGTAGAGGACTTACATTTGTTTTTAATTTTTATTTTTGTGCAGCTTTCTGTATTTATTTTATTACATTAAATGTAATCTTATTACTCTCCTTTCTTACTGGGTTACAATGTAACTCTCATCTGAAATTAAAGCTGAAAAAATATCACACACAACAAATACACTAATATTCGAACCATTTTTTTAAATGTTTAGTTTGTCTTTGTCATTTGTGTAAAGTTTCACTATGTCACACATGTCATTTATTTTGTGTTAATACAATTTACTGTGTTGTGCTAAAAGAACTAGATTTGCTGACTGGGTGGATAGAATTCGTCACGTTATTGTCTCTGTGGAGGATTGAATCACTGTGAATGCTGAATGCTTGGGCAGGGGTAGTAAAATCTCTGAGGCAGAGAATGTTCTATGCTTAATGATATTGTATTGTGATCAGGGAAACCAATCATCTCTGACCTCAGCTTTGGTGTGAGTGGATCAGTTAAATGTCTGCATGACCTTTTAACTGTTCAATCAATGTATTTATGGTCAGAGGTGCATGTCAATGACCTGAGAGCCACAAGAACAATTCTGACACCTATAAAATAACAAAATTTTTGCACGCCTGCAGAATTGAGCGTGTGTGACCCCTGGTTGAATGAGGTCAAGACAGCATGTAGGATTTTTTAATTTTTGTTTGGCAAAGCTGTCAGGGTCCAGTACGTTCTTTTCAAAGACCCAGTTAGACTGTCATAATTTCTTATGCTCTGTGTCACACTAACCTCTTTATTGAAGTGTGACACTTCCCATGAAGTAGTTTTTGGAAAACGGGGAGGTAGTGAGAGGTGGCACACCACTCTCTCACTTTAACAACACTGTCAGTCAGATTAATATTCATATTTTAGATCATGATCTCAGTGTTCCCCAGTACTACATTTGGTATGTGTGGTTTATGACCTTTTCACATGAGCAAATTGTGGGCAGAATGCTCTTATAATTGCATGTGTAACCTGTAGGCAACTTGTACCTGAGAGCCGCAGTCGAGGCGACAGAGATGGATTGCAGGCCATAAATGCTGAGTGCAGCAAGCTCGCTGTGTGAGTGATTTTGGGAAGCAGCGCTCTGTGGATTTTACCTGCAGAGGGACCTCTAGCTGTAGCACTCCCCTCTTTCCATTTAGTGTCAGAGCAGGAGGGTGCTCACTCGCAAAACATTTTACCTGAGCCAGGTTAACACAAAATTAAAGCCAAAGGAAGAACATCAATAAAACCTACTACTGACTGTCTTGTTGAGATGAAATTTTTTCTGTGAAGCAGCTTCTCTTTCGTGTATTTTGTAACAGTTTGGCAGAATCGTTAGAAATATTAATAATACCATTTCACGTAACTTTTTGTCAGCTGTATTACTGAAAGATCCTGACAAGTAATCGCCTATACAGGCGACTAACATATTTCTTGGTCGCACTGACACAGTTCACTTCTTACTTGCGACTTATGACAGTATAACATCGCGGAAGAAGCAAAAATCGCAGAGCATTGGTGTCGTGCGGATAGATACAAGTTGTAAATTCGTTAACTGCGATTCTCAAGTGCGACAATCGCAGTGAAAAATCACTGATATCGGAAAATCGCAGATTAGCCCATTCCTAGGCGGGAGGTATGAAATATAAAGGAAAAAAGAAAGAATACGCACTCGTCTCAACTCCATGCACTCATTTAGGTTTCTCGATCTGTCGATCTGTGTCGACGATTTGTTGCCACAGGTCAGTAAGTGACTGTGCAAACCACAATGTGTAAAATTTCTAATTCTTTGTATTATTATAATCGTACTTTGAACCTATGTGGCTGTTCGGCTGCAATAATTGTACTATTTTTAAAAATTCACGCCATAGGTTTTCCTCCTCTATGGATGGAGGATGAAGATCACTGGCTGGGAGGGACTACGCAAGATCTTTGAAACCAGGCTACAACTTTTGTTCGAATAACGTGTTCGAGCAAAAAGTGAGCAATTTTGTCGTCTGCTGATATGTTATGAACTTATATGTAATGTGTTAAGATCTTCAGCAAGTGATAAGTCGAAAAATGGCTTCAGGACCACTGAAAAAGGTGCGGTAACTACATTAAAAAGTTATATTGCGTGTTTAAAATGCTAATAAAATAGGAATGCATCAGGAAATCTTCATATTAATCGTATAATTATAGTTTAAGCTTAGGAGGCGCACATGCGAATAACTACGTTCGAATTAGTGTTTTATTTCTTGCAGAATACAATTATATTTTCTTACAGGCAACAGGGTTGACTGGGTTGGCAGTTGCCATAAATCCGCATCACACCCTTAGCGTCCTTTACGGTAAGATACTTAGGGCTCTGCAGAAAATGCCTGAAGACGCCGCGTATAGAAAGTACACACAAGAAATAGTCATGGAACGAGCACGCATCGTAAAGACAGTAAGATATTTTTTAATATTGTGATACACTAATGCAATTATGTCCTCTATTCTGTATTCTTCAAACTGTTTGCCCTGTGTTAAATGGTATTGCACGTTATGAACTTTTATTTCTTATTCATTCATCCATAGAAAAATTTCTTGTCATTTAAATTGTTTATTCTCATAATCTAACTTGTATCCAGATATTAATTATAAGTCGTGGCAAAATTCTATGCTTGACGTCGCCCACAAAACAAATATCACTTACATGCGAAACAGAATCTGTATGTACAAACGGCACCCCTAATAAATATAAAACACAAACTTTTTCAATTTCTTAGTAATTTATAATTAATGTTTACAATGATGGAAGAGACCAGCGTGACGTGAAGAGAGAACATAAAAGTCCACAATTTCAAATAAGCAGGAATGCTGCATATTTGATTGGTGTTTGCTGATTAATATAATGGCATTATTGATACCATCACAGTCATCCAGTCTTTTTATTTAAGCTAATCTAATGCAGTTGAGATACATTAGATTCTTTCTGATGAATTTCACCATCTTCAAAGGGTAAAACAGTTTCTTCTATATAGGGCAATTTCATTCTTGAGTAAATTAGTCTATTGCTTGTCCTTGATCAGGTAGTTCTGGCCTTGTAGCCATGGTTAGGTGATACCTATGAAACATTCAACATACAGTATAGTTACATATACATACATTCCAGAGGGTACCTAGATGGAATGATATAGATATGTTTGTTATTCTTCTTCTACCAATAGCATGTGGAGTGCAGAAAGAATGATTACTTAAATGCATGTGTGGTGCTTCTTCTACCAATGGCGTGTGGAGTGCAGAAAGAATGACTTCATAAATGCCTGTGGGGGGGGGGGGGGGCAGGGTGTTTGTTTTTTTTTGTGTGTGTGCACTGTCACAAGAAAAGCTCTAGATTCTTTGCATAGTACTGTTTCTAGAAGTTTTTGAAAGTAGGCTTTTTGGGGTAGTAAAGGAAACAAAAGAAAAATTCGGAGTAGGTATTAAAATACATGGAGAAGAAGTAAAAAATTTGAGGTTTGCCGATGACATTGTAATTCTGTCAGAGACAGCAAAGGACTTGGAAGAGCAGTTGAACGGAATGGACAGTGTCTTGAAAGGAGGATATAAGATGAACATCAACAAAAGCAAAACGAGGATAATGGAATGTAGTCGAATTAAATCGGGTGATGCTGAGGGGATTAGATTAGGAAATGAGACACTTAAAGTAGTAAAGGAGTTTTGCTATTTGGGGAGCAAAATAACTGATGATGGTCGAAGTAGAGAAGATATAAAATGTAGACTGGCAATGGCAAGGAAAGCGTTTCTGAAGAAGAAAAATTTGTTAACATCGAGTATAGATTTAAGTGTCAGGAAGTCGTTTCTGAAAGTATTTGTATGGAGTGTAGCCATGTATGGAAGTGAAACATGGACGATAACCAGTTTGGACAAGAAGAGAATAGAAGCTTTCGAAATGTGGTGCTACAGAAGAATGCTGAAGATAAGGTGGCTAGATCATGTAACTAATGAGGTGGTATTGAATAGGATTGGGGAGAAGAGAAGTTTGTGGCACAACTTGACTAGAAGAAGGGATCAAATGGGTAGGACATGTTTTGAGGCATCAAGGGATCACAAATTTAGCATTGGAGGGCAGCGTGGAGGGTAAAAATCGTAGAGGGAGACCAAGAGATGAATACACTAAGCAGATTCAGAAGGATGTAGGTTGCAGTAAGTACTGGGAGATGAAGAAGCTTGCACAGGATATAGTAGCATGGAGAGCTGCATCAAACCAGTCTCAGGACTGAAGACCACAACAACAACAATACATTATCTTAAGGAGTCAACTGATTAACTTTTTCAACATTTTGCTCCTTGTGAGTCATACTTGTGACCATTCATTTTGCCCTCCTATGCAAACATTCAGTATCCCCCTGTTAGTCCTATGTGCTATGTGCTATGGGATCTCACATACCATCATTAATATTTTTAGGTGGGTTCCTTAAGTGGTTTGTAGACTTTTCCCATTATCTTACGTATAAACTGAAGTCTGCCACATTGTTACCTATAATTGAGCGTATTTGATCACTCCATTTCCCATCCCAACAAATTATTACACCCAGTTATTTGTATTGGTTGACTGATTCCAATTGTAACCTGTTGATGTTGTTGTCATAGTATACTACTATTCTGTGCTGTGAAGAGCACAATTTTACATTTCTGAACATTTAGAATAAGTTGCCAAACTTCACACTAAT